>NC_072855.1:15302000-16535000 GCF_028858705.1 Grus americana | reverse complement strand
CATTGCAAAACTACTGATTTCTTTTCTAAATTCCAAAAATTGAGGTATAGCAAAGGAGATGTCATCAGTCAAAAAAAGTGTGCCTTAAAATAGCTGACTGTTGGAAAAATCTCTCACAGAGATATAAAAATAGTGCATAACAAATGTCAAAATGGATCAAGGTTTGGCAGGGTTAAGGTTAGAAAAGAATACTCCAAAAAATCTGGAGGATCATGGTTAGGTAACAAATAGGGAACATTGACAAATAAATTAGTAAAAAGCTCTTCTTAAAACAGCATCAACTTTAAACATTAAAAACTTGAACCACAACCACAATAAAACAGCAGAGTTAGACATGAACCACGTATTGTACAGTACAAAAAAGCACACCGTAGACAACCAATATAAGATCAACACTTTGCTTACGTGAAGGATTGTCCCAAGGGATTGTGAAGAACAACACCCTTGTAATTTCAACTCTAGCATCAGGCTCTTAATTCTGCATGACAACATTTACGTTGAGTGCTTGCTCAGACTGCAGAATGACTGTTCTGTTAAAAAGTAGGGGCTAGTTGCATTAAAAATGCTCTGAGATAGACAAAAACACTGCTAGGATTTTCTCTTAGTGTTCAGTTAAATATTGCCTCTGTCCTAACTACGTTTGTTTTTCAAAATCTGCAAGCAATGTCATTACTAGAACTCCTTCATTAAAATAAAAACACTATCCTTGACTGTCAAGTAGCTACTTTTCATGCAACAGTGACCCCAGTTTGACAGAAGACCACAACGCACACAGGTCAAACATGTAAGCAAGATTTCTGTAAGCCAAATTTCACTGTTGTCTTAAAGGTCAAATTCAGTTTGTTATGCAACTAGCCGTCTGTATATTACACCTTCTCCATTTTGACTTTACTTAAATTTAATTTCTAAAGCATTACGCATTCTTATAGAAGTCTATTTTTGTATGCATTTGTCATGGGTTTCACATTTGGTGACTGGTTAGCAGTGTGCTGGCCATCTTTGGTTTGTAGAGGAAATCTTAACCATGAACAATCAAGGGGGCTTAAAAGAATTTGTTGAATGCTAGCTTTTTACTCAAACTCGTATCTATACTACATCACGCCACATTAAGTAGAAGCACACATCACAAAATTGCACAGGGATTACAATATTACATCCAGTCTGCATAAAATTGAATTCCACTACTGACCAGGTCACAAAATGGCTGCACTTTCTAGTCTAAAACTAATTTGCATATTGTACACATGTAGGACATTTTTTTACTTCAGTCACAATAATGCATGCAAGTTTGTTTTTTTGTAACAAATTTTGTAAATTTGCTCATGCTACCTAGTTTCAAGAGAGCCTTTTTTGAACATTTGCAATAACTCACCTCTTGTTAATTAATAGTTCTAGTGCATGCATATGGTGTATACAGGTAAGTAAACATGCAAGTTTTTCACATTCTAAAACTATGGCAGTTTAGGCCATATTGTGCTGCCTGCATTTAATCTGTAATGCAGTGTGTCTTAAACGTTTCAATCCCGTATTAATAGGTGGCATTACACATAACACCTATATAGCAGCAAAGCTAATACAGCTTGTGATTAAAAATGTTTAAAAATAGCTAATAAATCAGATTATCTTGAGGTATTATTTCTTGCAAGTCAAAATGGAGAGCAAAAAATCAACCCTAATTTTTAGTTTATGTATACACTGAAAATAGCAACAACAATAAAAATAAGCTTTTTGTAGCAGACATATTCCATCTTCACTATTTTGCTACCTTTGGTAAATTACTGGGGCAGATCTTGAAGTTAAAAACCCATGTTTAGAAATAAGTGCACGCTTCACCCACTAAATATAGCAGCAGACTGTGTGCCCCTACGCAAAAACATTCTCATATCTAGTTTTAACTTTACATATAAAAATAACTTGGAGAAAATACAAAAAAACATTTTATTTTAACATGAAAATATCACAAAAATTAGTAAGCCTGAGATGTAGGGTTTTGGTGAAAAACAAGAGGCTTGTAGTGTTTTGGCTGCTGATAAAGATGCATGTATTGATAGCTGGGGTGAAAAGCAGAAGAATGCACTTATTTCTTCTGCATGTCAGTATCTTCAAACACAGTAAGCCACATGCACCCTTCTTTCCTTATGTAGATGCTGGTTCACCATGTTTAATTCCAGCGGAAGTGGATCTGACGTGGGCGGTCAGCCCCCTCCTTTACCAATGGCTTATGGAATTCACGTCCTGCACGAGAGTGGATATTTGCCCAACAAAACTCACAGTAATACTGCAGGCAAGTGACATTGGCACAAAAGAAAGGAGCAAACTTTCCACCGCATCGTGCACCCTGGCATTCGTCACACATCTGGTCATCCAACACATATGGCTTTACCTCCACCTGTTGGAGTACAACAGAAACAATTCTAGTTAATACCTATTCCTGGCATTCAGGCTTTTCTGGTTTAAAAAACCCAACCAAACCAACCAAACAGAAGTCTGAAATCAGACATACTAATGTCTTTATCTAACTAATCAGTTATTACTGGTTATCTTTTATCAACTACAGATCTATCCAAACAGTAAGCAGAACACTTTAAGGCAGATCTTTAGAAGTACACTCTGTATGTAATAAATAGCTACATCAGAACCTACCCGTAATTTACTCTGGGAGGATGACCTTGGCAAATGATAATATGGGCACATGTGTAGAAAACGAATGAACAAGCCCAAAGGTCTCTTGACTGATCTCATCACATCCCAAATGCACCTCAACATGGCATCCAATTCAATACTGCTTAGTAACAAAGAACTGAACATACAAGAATGTAACCATTGATATATCAACCTTTTTTTAAAAAAACAAGTATCAGTCTCTGCATGTACTACTTTTGTGTGCAAATTAAAAGTACTTTCTGCAGGCTGGAATACAGATCTTTTAGCACTCCTGTTCCCTGTAAATCCAACTCCCTATTTCTAAAATACGGTCAAATTTTGAGCTACAGATTTTGGTCATCTATTACTTTCCCTTTTTGCGTCTTTGAGCTGTACAGAAATTTGTATTCAACATATTTCTAAAAATATTTTTAAAAGATCATTTTGCAAGTCTACAGACTGCTAGAAACACCTGTCTTACACAGCTTGTATCTCCCAAACTCATCTGACTGCCTGAGTGGAAAAATGGCAGGAGTCCAGTGGTAAATTTGCATTATGTCTTTGCGTAACTGAACTGTTACAGACTGCCATCAGACAGGAAGAACTTCATAATAACACACAAAATGAGTTGACTCCATCATTAAAGAATGTATTATTGTCTTCCACATTTTCCTCACTTTTAAAGATGGTATTTTCTGCCTTTTGTTGGCAAAAAGTTATTCTAGTTCATACTAAAACTCGCTGCTGTAAGAGATTTTTTGCTGAGATACTATTACCGGAGAAGAATGGTACGTATAGACATCAAATTTATGTACTATACTCAGCCAGAACACATCTGAAATAATAGGAACTTTAAGATGCTTTTTTTTCCCGTTGTGTCTCCAGAGGAAAAAAAATACACATACAGCCCACCCAGAAGTTTTGCAGCAAAATAGTCTTCATGTTCTTAGCTTCAGAAGTAGAGGTCATACTTGATACGTCAAATGCATCTATGTTTGAAATACAGTATGCTTCTTCCAGTAATCTATATTCAGTACAAGCTCTACTTCTTATTCCACTACAACGACCTGCCTTATCACAAGTTACACTCAAACTTTCCAATAAACAGCTACCTTATGCCGTAACTGTGTTTGTGGTTCAAAATTACTGAAAGCATAAAGCAGCATGTATTTCAAGCTTCAGTGCATTAATGCACCAAGATCGGTATGAAGATGATTTCAAATGTATTAGAGAAACACTTTGGGGAATGGAAGTATTACATGAAGTGGTTGCAGACTGCTGGCATATGAAAGTTAACAACATTTTAAGGAATTGTTTGGAGCTGAAACTCCAAAGAAGTTTCAAGGAAATGTTTGGAGCTGAGCTTTCTTATATGATAAAACAGGATGAGGAGCACTTTACTGAAGAAAAACATCTGTTAGAGAAACTAAACATACCTACACATCAAAAGAACTGGAGAGAAGCTGCAGAGTACTTAGGTAAGGAAGAAGTTAAGATCACAGACAATGCTTGTTAAGCGACTGTGACACTAAGATTTCCAATTAAGGTAGGAAAAGGTATTTGAAAAAAAAAAGCTATAAATAGTTTGAATCAAATTCAGAAGGATAAACAGGTGAACTGCAAAATTTAGCAATGAAAAAGAGACTTTTTACACAGACAAACCGGTTAGGAAAAGAATGTGAAAGGACAGCAGACCTACAGAAACCGGATATAACTGGTATAGAAAGGCTACGCTAAGGTAAAGGGTAGGAGAACAGCCTGCCTCTACGATTTCAGTGAAATATGTAACGTATCGCTGTATTGGCCAGCACACACACAGCTCAGATGAAGGCAGCACCCGAAGTAGGACTGTCTTCTTCATTTACAAAAACAGCGATTTACAGATTCATACAAATTGCTTGCTCATCTATAAATCAGCAGTAATACTGGTATCAGAATATTTTCAGAGCCTGAAAAGGCATTCGTGTATAAATTCCATGGAACAGAAAACTATTTCTGAAAAACAGCTTTTTTCATACTTTCAGAAACAGCTAAGAATTAAGGTGTTCCCTAAAAAGAGGCTGCTCTCTATTACTCCTCAGTAACGCAAATGACTGGGTTGTATAAATATATATCATTATATAAATAATAAGGACTGACCATATGATTTGAGAAGATGATTTTAAAAAATAAAGATTAAAAAAACCTCTGGAATAAACAAAGAAGCTCATAAACCTTCCCTATCACAAGGTTTAAAGATTAATTTATTAAAATACTTAGGTTTGGCATTGCTGTATTTTGCACGTGAAACACCTCAGGAGTGGCACACATTTTTAAAAATAAGAAAAAACAAGGATACTAATAAAAATACTCCAAATTCCACATTTAAGAGAATACTTGAGTCAAAAAATTATTTTTAAAGAATTAGAAAAGTAACACTAAAGTAAGAACACAAATTATAACAAAAAAGAAACTGTGAGAGTTCAGATATTTAAAGAGAAAGCCTAGAACTTCCTTCCCTCTCCCCGCAACCTCTTCAGCCCATGAACAGCTATCTACAGATACATTATATGCGTCTTCCGTTTTGTGTTGTGGTGGGGTTTTTTTTGGTTTAGTGGTGGGTTTTTTTGTAATAGTGATCAAAGAAATCACTTGACTATTGTTTTGCTAAATTAAGTCTCATGAATATAACTCACATGCTGTGCTTCTGAAATCTAGTATTTGGGGTAGATTTTTTGGGTTTCTTTCCCTGTCCAAGCTCTGAGACACCTGCAGCATGTGCCCTTCCTCCTTTAAGGATGTCAGTGTTATATCACACATTAACAAGTTTTTTTATATATATATATATATGTCTGCAAACAGCAAGCACTGCCATTTCAGATGCCTGCTCAGCATCCAAAGAGCCCTTAAAATCTCTAGTGACCTAACATTAAAAAAACCAAACCAACATACTTGGAAGTGCAGCCTTCAAAGAGAAGTTCATGTCTTCCTTTCTGTTACGAGATGGCACTGCCAGTCTACCATATACTCCTCTACTGCAAAGGACACACCCATGGGAAGAGGAAGACCAAGATCTAAGTTTCCTTTACCTTCCATTGTTCAAAGTCCATGTCTCCCACCCCTGAGAGAGAATAAGTTTAGATGGGACCCAACTGTCCACTCTAAGGTTAAAGTTAGGTCACTTTACAGCCAAACCCACTATAGACGGTTCCTGAAAGACACTGAGCTATACCTGATTCTGAAGCTAAATGACCCATTTAGCATTTCTTTAGGTGTTTTAGAGTCTGGTCCTTACTCCTATTTTGTCCAAATACTCAAATGAAAGATGATTAATAGTATTATTTCCCCTCACACAGTCA
Source organism: Grus americana (assembly GCF_028858705.1). Lineage (NCBI taxonomy): Eukaryota > Metazoa > Chordata > Aves > Gruiformes > Gruidae > Grus > Grus americana. The sequence goes on along the minus strand of NC_072855.1, from coordinate 16,529,019 downwards.
CAGTGTCAAGGATATATTTCCTGTTACATAATTAGCTCAAAGGCAGAGCTATGAGCCAAAGTCAGCTGCAAGTCAAGGACAGCAATTCCACCAGCAAAATGTAGCCGCCACATCTTAACGTGAAGCCTCGTTCACTGCCCACATTCAGACTCACTCATCCTCGGGAAAGGGCCACCTTTGGGGATTTCAGCTCACCAGGCAACTGGTACCTGAGAGACAGATGCAAAGCTGTATTACTCTGCCCATTTGAAAGGAGAGAAGTGCATGCTACCTCCCTACAGCAGAATTTTGTTAACTGTACTACTTTCTTTTTCCCATGTCTTTGATCTGTAGAGGAGACTGGACCTTGAACTACTTTATTTACTCAACCATTCTTCCTCTAAGATTTTTTTTTTAAAAAAAAGAACATCTATTAATACCAGCGACAACCTCTGCAGCTCCTGACATCAAAACTAGTGACACTTAAAACTGACATAATTTAGATGGCAGTTTTCTTTGCTACTCTTATACTTCTCATTACGTGTAATGAAGTTGATTAGTCTTCTTAATAAAAGTTAGTTTTGCTTTAGCTGGCAATAAGCATCTGTAACAACCAGAAACATACATTGGTAAATACTCAGAAGACGCTCTCAAACAGAAAGGATAAAACATTTTATATTTTAGGTGTGAAGCTTGATTGATTCTCTGAAGTGCTAAGCACTGATAATTATGGTTGAAATTAAGGGCAGCTGCAAATATAGAGCTAATCTGAAACCAATGAATACTAGAGTTTCATATGAATGACAGAGGAATTATCACAGTCTTTGGTTTCATTAGACCAAGGGAGAGAAAAAGATTTTCAAGCCCTCTGCCCATACACAACAAAACCAGGAACTCCAGAATGGAAAGAACATATGGTCTAACATATGTCCAAGAAACAAGCTGCTGCTTTGTGGAATGCGTGTTGTTCGTTTAGGGGCATTCATGGTTTAACTCTTGGAACTAATGGACTTACAGGAATACTAAAAGAATGTAGCTGACATCAAAGTCAATAAATGCAACGTTACCACACCCAGAGAAGTTCCTTTATAGATCATCACTCTTATTTTTATTTTTTTTAAATTTCTGTATAACTTACTCGTTTATCAATATCGCCATGCTGAAGTTGAACAAACCGAGCACTGATGGCAGCAATATAACTCTGCTGATTGGAAAAAGCGACACGTCCAGCACCTTTTGGGTATTTGAGCTCAGGGTCAGTATCAATTCCAGCGTAACAAACTCCACCATAGAGACGGTCCATGATCATAGCCAATTCCACTATTAAGAAATGAAATAATGTTCATTTAAACTGTTCTTACAGTACAAACTTTATATAATATGCTTGTATATAAAAATAGTAAAAAAGTTGATTTTAATAATTAATTTTGCAACTGCCAATGTAACAGTAATACCAAGAAATATAAAACCATATTAAATAAGCTATGAAATACTCAGCAGACAGATCTTTCATACTGTGGGTACATACATCCAAGGAACAATGGAATCCTAAGTCCCTGCAGTCCTTGATAACCTGGAACTGAAATTCCAGGGCAGTTTTCTTCAGGGGATTACAGCAAAAGACTTTTTGGGCAGGCATGGAATGTAAGCTGTATAAAATAGATCCACATGCCACAAATTCCTTGGTACATGTTCTCTGGCTGTCCTAATGCTCTATGTCTTACTTGAATTTAAAGATGTAGTTAGCATCTTTTCATCAGCCACACAGAGCCTGATTATCTCTACAGTGCTACACTTACCATAGATAGTGACATTCATAGAAACAAAAATCTCAAATATTACAGATCAAGTATTTTAGCAAGCCTCTACTAATATTTTATACTGAATTCAGTTTTGCAATTCATTTAGGTGGAAAATACTAATGTATTAGGGTATAAAGATGTCAGCAGTCATTGCTGTTCAATAACTGTTTGAAAAGTCTCCTAAAGTTTTACTGCTTTTGTGAAGGCATGATTCTTATTTCACAATGCCATAAAAGTTTCATTTTCATATATACAGCGCATTTGAAAGCTAAGCATAAGAATTCATCCCTTAAATTTATCACAGACATTCAGCACAGTAATCTGGAGTATGTGTACTGAATTTAATGAAAAATTAATCTGCAGTTGGAACATACTGTGTTTATGCTAGTTTACAGAGCTTGTACTACAGTCAAAAGTAGAGTTTTAAAAGTAAAATAACAGAAAAAGCTTGAGCATTGCAGGTCCAAGGTAGAAAAATTTAAGATTCTTTATACCCCAAATTTGCACTATCACTTCTTGGTTCTCCTACATCTTCCATCTGAAAGCTCATCTTTCTGTAAGAATAAAATTAATTACAAACTATGGAAGCTAATGAAGTCTAGGAATCATTCTAACAGAAAACGGGATTTGAACCACTGCATGTTATGCTTCTACTTCCAACATACACTTCAATCTACTTAGCAGAAGTAAGTACCTAATGCACAATGACAAGCAGGTACTCATGGAGCATGGCAGAGAGGTTTTCATAGCATTATTTTAAAAACAAACTCATGACATAGTTTATGTTAAAGTTTTGCTAATATGATCAAAATCTTTTCTACAGCTTTAGACATGTAAGTTTCCAGTAAATCTCAACAATGAATGGTGATTTATGGCCAAAGCAGATGAAAACTGTTACTAGAGAAATGTAAGAATACACAAATACTGTACTGTGGTTATAACTGTCATGACAGTCTTCTATTTTTATATGTTTATATCTATATCTATCCATACATAACTATACAAAAGTATGCATGATTCAAATTATTTCCAATAATGTACTACTTTTAAAAATAGCCACAGATTATACTCACCAGCTCTTAATGGTCTAGGGACTCCTCCAACAAAAATTGTTTTTCGAGGATCAAGTGGCTGGGAACCATCCATCACAAAGTCACTATCACTTAGATTCCAGGGACGGATCTGAACCTATTAAATTGGGACAGAAAACAGTATGCTACTTTAAGTTTCACTGCATCAGCCTCTATAAGCTGTCAAACAGTCATAACTCCATTAGCTTAGCATGTCTAGGTACTCTGTTTTAATCCTACTAATTCAAACCACTACAATTTTAAAACCACCCAACTGTTCCAGATGTTGAGCTCTGCCAATGGTAGTTTGCTTTTGATTATTTTCATCATGATCATTTCAAATGCAGCTTCAGACAGATGGCTGCTATAGCCTGCAGGCCATCTACTGTTTACTTACTGGCTTGTCCTTGATAGTAGGACTGGAAACACACAGATAGAGCTTTCCATCTTCTTCAATGCAGGCGTCAATCAGGGCCTGAACAGAACTCTCTTCTTGGAACAGGAGGAATGCATAACCTGGGAAAAAACCCAAACCAACAGATCTATTTTCTCTCATCTTTATCTTTCTTAATCATCTTTGCCAGTGATTTTTCCATACAAATGTGTTTACTCCAAAACTAAAAGGAAGTCAAACCAATTCTTTGTTATTAGTCATCATCTTTAACTATGTACTGCCTTGCCATGATCAACAGAACTTCAGGCAAATACTTCTATCCTTAAAATAATTCTCAAAAGAGACTAATAACCAAATAAAAGCAAACACGTCTGCTTTATCACGTACTGGAAGTCTAGGCTGAGCATAATTCATTGGCACCAATGGACATTATACAATGAAAATCCGACTTGGCACAAACAGCTAATCTCTATCCTAGAGATTAGATCAAAGCACTTTGTTACATAAGTGACCCGGCAAACCTCCCAAACACTACAAAAATAGGAATTAAAATGCTTATTTAATGCTGCAGTAAAAACAAACAGTCAGACAAGCAAAGAACCTCACGTTAGAATATTTTAACAGTTACAGTATAATGATATATACAAAATTTGTCACTTTACAGGTGCCTGAAAGCACAATTAGGGTTGTATTCTAAAATGAACTTTAAAAGGACCATGAATCTACATTTCCTTCTGAGATTACTACCAAGTGTGGAATTTTCACAAGAAGTTATGTTTTATTACTGGGATGGAAAAGTAAATGCCGAAGCAGCTGCTCCAGAGTGGGCTTGGCAAGAGGGAGTGTGGCTGCTTTACCAAGCCTTTTGGAAATAATATTGTTTTTCTGAGAGGTGCTAGTTAACCACTGGCAATTCCTATGGCAAACAGACAGTGTAGGTCATCAAGGCAAAGATGGTAGGGTACATCCTGAAATGCATTAAAGAATTGACGTGCTAAGAAGAACATAAGATTAGAGAAACAAATGCATGACTGATTTCAGATATATGGGAACAAAAGTAGGATTTAAAGAAAAAGCTGTAGGGCCTATACTGGTGTTTCTAATAACTTGTCCCTCATTTCTTACCCCTCATACCACAGTCCTATCACAGCTACCTACAAGGGACACCTGACAAAGTTTCATGTAGCCTATAATTTTGTGCACATCTTATTTAGTTTCTTAACAAATATGCTGTAGGGAATCTTTGGGCTTTGGCTGAAGCATTTTCTTCTGAAGTCCATTTTTCATTGCCATACAATATTTTTTAGTGACAACGTGTTTAACTTAACTTAAGCTTAATTAGAAATTATTTAGATTCACAATCTGTTTTAGTGGGGATATCTTTCAGTATTTATCTTAGAATTTAAAATCCAGATATTACCCATGCAAAACTCACTCACTGAACAAGGGTATGCGCAGACTGGCATGGGTTAAGTGAGACTAAACCTGTGTAACTGTCCTTACTTGGGAGGAATACAGGCATACACATCTCTGTCTGAATGGAGAGCTCAGTACAAGAATGATGGGACTGCAAAAACTTGATTTATCAAAGGGAGGGCTAAATGCACATGATACCAACTATGGGATCAGACATACAAAGTAAGACTCACAGCCAGAAGTGAGTAAAAAATTTTCCCAGATGCTGATTTTTTCATCGATTTCTTATCCTAAAGAAAAGCCAGGGTACTGCCATATAGCTCCTGATACATAAAGATGGCCAGTGTCTCCAAATGATCTACCACCTGTATGTCTGCAGCTATTCATATGCTTAACTGTGGAAGCTTGTAAAAAGAGAGAAAATTCAAACACAAGAGCTTGATGAGGGAACAGTTAAGAATACTGTATCTTACCACACCTGAAATAAAAGGAAGGCAATACCAAAACTATACATTAATACTGCTTTCTCAGTGTTAATCTGCAAAACACGTACTCATGTCTGGGTTCATCCCACTTAATTTTAAGCACCAGACAGGCTTGTGTCATGAGCTTCGCTGTACTCCTCCCCTTCTGAAGACACAGAGAAAGTTAGGGTATAGTCTGTACTATCAAATTGGTCTGGCTGCAGTTTTGCTCTACAGCTCTACTCCTTCAGTGATTTACAAGGCATTTTAGTTTGCTCTCCAAGTCTAGTCTGGAGGAAAATAACCAGTTCTCTTGGTGAAGAAACCTGGCTACAGAAGATAATTTGCTCAGGTCTCACGTTTTATAGCCATATACAGAGACAGCCAATCCCTTTGAAAGGATGCTAGACTTGCACAGTCAGCATACAAACCACTCTCCATCACTTGCCCTGGACCAGGGCACATTTCCTGGCACAAATCAATTACACATTAGCCATAGACTTCTCCAAAGAACACCAGTTACATAGGCAACCAGCCTATATTCATCAGCTAAAAAGTGCTTGCAAAGGGAAATTACACTCTTAAGTATTTCATTTAGACATTATAAATTAGGGCTCTTCTTATTACTACAGCTACTGCATGCCAACAACTGTATGGCACAGACTTTATTCTTACCCCTTTCTGCTTTGTCAATATATGCTTTTATTGGATTATTTTTCACCTCAACATCCATAACTCATGAACTACTGTGGATGTTTAATGTCTGCAAAGCTAGTATGGTAGTGGTAAGTCATGTGCATAAGTATGATGAAAAAGATCAAGTGCTTAACTAGTCTTTTTTGGAGTAGTACTGAACTACATTTATCACTACATGTGTGATAGAAAGTACACGTCACTGAAACACGGTGGGGAGGTAGGGTGAAGAGTAGGAGGTGTTTTACTATACTACAAAACAGCTTAGCTCCCCATTTTCTTGTTTTTTTGGCATACCACATCAGTCATTTATCTTTAACAGCTTCACACCCAATAGCAATGCAAGTCTGTTTACAGTGGAAAAGCAAAGCTACTCTAATAGTTTACTTTGAAGGAAGCTGCTTCATACCTTTGGGTCATATGTACACCTACAGTAGCAGATCATGATTAGATATTACTTGCCAAGAGACAAAGCTTGTATGTTTTGTACATATTTCACAAGGTGAAAAGTATTAGATGAAAAGAAGTCTTATAAAAATTTCTTGTTCATGTGTACCCCTACCAGAATTTATGCCTCCTGTGGGAGACAAAGCTTAGGTAACCCCTGTTAGTGTTAATCACTTGACTAAATTCCTCTGCATAACACTGGATCCTATTTTCAAAGGGAACTAGTGTGGGTGACTTTGATAATGCCCATCCTTAGAAAATTACTTCAAATAATAAACAAACCTTTCTGGAGATGATAATGGGCTTTAAAACTACATTCCCCGATATCTGAAGATACTGCACTGGTTATAAGCATCCTTACTCTGAGTTGATATCTCTCTTAACCAAACAAGACCAAGAAATTAAATATTTTTTCTTCTTAACGTATTGGGTCAGCACTGGAAGCAAAAAGTCCATCAGTTAAGTTTGAAGAGTCCTAGCTGTATTACCACATTAAACCTTTGTAAGAATTAAAAAAAACCCCACAAAACCAGCAACAACCCCCCTTCCTCACTCTATCAGAAAACACAGAACCAGTGTTTTCATTTTTTGTATTTATTACGTAAAGAACAAATCAAAAGCAAGGCATTCTAGACTAGATTCACACTGGTAGCTAACAATTTTCTGAGCAAGGTACAATTTTGTTATTTCATAGTAATATGGAAGTTTATCAAAAGGAGAAAGGTCATTTCTTCTGCTATGCATACTCTGTGTAGAAATCAGAGCGCTTTAAGTTCTGTCAAACTCCAGGAAACTCCTCTCACTAGTGGCTTAGAGAATGAGTCAAGAAAATCAGTGCAAGCCAGCACAGCACTGTCCACGCCAGCCAGTACAGCTGTATTTTGTTTTGGGGTTGGTTCCTCTACTGTCCTGACAGACCCTCCCCAGAGCAGACTGAACAACCTCAGTGCAGTGCAATCTTGCCCACAGAATGCTGCGCCTCAGCTTAAATCAGAAAGAATCAGTGTAAACTGCAGGTTAATACAGACAATGGATCTATATCTCATGATGGGAATAACTCACATTTGGGAAGGACACACAACATTTAATCTATTCCTCTTTAAAGAGATCTCATCACCATATTAAATTTAATCTTTAAAACATAAATCTTTCACTCGTTTAGTCATCTTTGATGGAGAATTAACTCCAAAATACACTTGAAGTGAAAAAATGCAGGCTGATATAATTGTAATATAGCTATTAGCAGAGGCACTTTTGAGTAGGGGGGAGCAGGATTCACTTCAAGATCCAAACATCTACTTTTGTATTTCTGCAGTGACTGTGTTTAAGCTCCTACTCCAGTCCAGAGATCCAGTTAATGTGGTCAGTGGTGTCTGGACGGTTACTCAGCTGACTAAGTGGGACACGGAAATGTCTAGCACCATTTATCCTCCATAGCACTTTGCTTAACCTTCAGCTGGTGCTCCAGAGTGCTGTGGGGCTTCAATAGGTGCCGCGTTGCATTTGCCAGACCTGTGTAAATCTTTTAGATATCCTCGATTTGGGTAAATGAATCAAGCTCAATGTGCCTATGTTACAGTGACCTGAATAGCCCTCTATACTCCACTGACTGTATTGGCCAGATTCCCATTGATTAAAGGAGGCTTAGACACTAATCACACATGAAGACACCTGCAATTACTTGCCTGAATCCAGAGTTCAATCCTAGCCAGTGTGATCAAGTAAGCTGGTAACAAGTTAAACAGAACTTGGATGGACCTGGAGTTTTGCTTCTTAAACTAAAACCAGAACACTTTCAACCTAATTTTTTCAGTCGGTTCTAAATTAGCAGTTAAGAACCTTGAATGAATGAAGCTATTGCACAACTGCTGTGATAGAAGGCAACAGAAACACCCAGACAATTAGAAAAGGCTGGGGATACTGTCCTGTTTAAATCAGATTATCCTCTGTTTGATAAGGATTATAAACAGTACAGAGCACACTAACAACTGGGCATATTTTGAAAGGCCTTCTTTGGATTCACATATCCTCCCGGCACCATTTCTTTCAGAGCTTCATTATCATAAGAAGGAGTTCTCACCTCAGCAAGTTGCTTTGGACGTGTGTGCTGTTTCATAAATAAGTGTATTTGCCAACTACGTAATAAGAGGAGTTAGGATAAACAGTGGCAAGTCAGAAAGGAAGGAATTCTCCATTACAGTTGGCAGATCACTTACACACTTTGTACTTTGATCTCAGCAGAAAAAAATTTTCTGCTTCAGAGCAAGTTTCCTTGTAAGATTAGTGTGAAGTTTTTAAAATTCCTGTTTTCTTTGGGCCTAATTTTGTGGTGAACCAATACAAAATGTAATTAGTTAAGAACAAGCAGTTGGTGTTTCTCAAAAGGCAACCAGCCTTGATGGATCAGGACACTTTTTGCATCTCTCCAAGCAAGGAAATACTTATCATGAACTTGGCCTTCCCTCAGGACTTTCTGTAAGCAGAGAGCCTGGAAGGAACCACAGTCTGGAAAACTGAACAAGGGTGGAAAAAAACCCCCCAAACCAGCAGGCTGTATCTCTTCACCAGAGAGAAGACTGCTACATAAATCAGTCCAGAACTGGATAGTTCTGAGACGTCTTTGGAAAGTAATACTATGTCAAATCTCTAACGAGACTGAACAGCGAAAATATGTACACTGAATAGACTCCATGCAGAGTAACAAATTAGAAATTGGAGCCTAAAAGTAAAAAAACCCAAACAATGAACTCCCTGGGCTAATAAAGTATATATTTCTAAATTGCTAATTACTGATCAGTCTCAAAGCTTTCTTAGTACTTTTAGCCTATCTTCAGCAGTTTCAGATGCAAACTGGTCTAGCGGAGGGTGTCCCTGCCCATGGCAATGAGGTTGGAACTAAAAGATCTTCCAACCCAAACCATTCTATGATTCTATGATATGTATACATGGCAAGTGATACTTAAGACAAATTTTTAAGAAATTCTTCTACCAAGTAATCATGGGCCACATCTATTACACTGAAAAAAACACATATAAACACAGTAATATTCAGCAGTTAAAGCAAGCTATATTTCCAGAGTATCTACAAAAAGAAACCTATACTGTATTTTAAATGTTAGGCTACATTACAAAACAATATTGAATAATGTAGCAAACTGAAAATTAGAATAAAGTTTTAAGATTGAAGAACAGCAAGTGCTATTAAATTTGAAATAAGGATCAGTTAATCATGGGAAATCAACTTATCACTTAGTTCACAAATGTGTCCTGAATTCATTAGATCAACAGACTGAAGTTGTTCTACCTGTACTGTCTGCTTTTAAGAAGCTCTGCTTACAATATAGATTTTTTTAATTTTTTTTTTTTACTGTGGTATTTATAAATATTCCACCTATATCAAAAAGCTTTATTAAATGAGGATGTCTGGAAATTTATCCTTAAGATGTTCAGATGCTGAGACAGGACTATCTCCTTGGAAATGAATGCCAGAATCCATTCCTTTCAGGTAAGAATATATTACATCTTACCTCTTCTATATATTCATCACAGACTCTGTGAGATGCATCTTCCTCAAAGAGTTCGTCAAGAATTTCTCTTGGTAATTTATGAAGAGAGATGCACTCCTTTGGATAATCAAATTTAACTTGACAGTAGCTTTGTGTATCAGGCTGACAACCTAAGTTGAAGTCTCCTTGTTTGTCTTACAATTTCCACTCTTTAGAGAACCATCTGGGATAATAATACTGCCTTTTCCCCAACATAGATGGTCACATAAATAAATGAAGAATCAGTTCATAAACGCACTATGCGTACTTTTGTCACTTCCAGGGAAGGAATGAATTGCTGCATTCTCTACAAAATGAGTAATCTCTGCATTACTTTCCCATCTGGATCAGATTTTTGCATTTATTTTATATGTACCAATACATGACTGTACATGTACAGAGATATGCTACATAATTTCTTAATGTACAGAATGGCTTTTCCAACACTTTGTAAGTGATATTAAAGAATCTAGTCTAACAGCAATGCTAGAAATAGTTAAAAATCAGTATTTAATAATTTATCAAAAAAGATAATTAGTGCTTCAGTAGGAAGTTCACATCCTAAAATTGAAATAAACATAACTGATTATCTTGAACGCTTCTGAATCCTGCCTGTAACTTCCTACAAAATTTTTTATCTAAGATATAGTCTTAGAAATTTGACCAAATTTCAGTTTTGGAAACCAGATAGAAATGCAAATACAGAATTTAGGATTAATGACACATACAACTGTATAATGCTGATCTGATACATGGGAAATCAGAATATGGAAGATCCTTCAGGAGCCCAGCAACTGAACCAGGCACAATACTAAAACAACAGTCTCAGGTTTTAGACTTGGCATGTAAAGGAACCATGTCTGAACTTGCAATGGAACTGTAGAATTAACTCTTCACAGGGACTGTAAATTATACCCTTTGGAAAAAGATGAGACAATTTCCCAGAGCAGGATTTGCACTCAGTGACAGGTCAAAACCTTCCAAGTCTCTTACCTTTTGGTGGAAAGTAGGACTTGCTTTCTGCTTTGTGAGGCCAGTCTACTACCAAAGGCCCAAATCGTCTGAAGCTAGCAGTAATTTCATCTAAAAACAGGTATAATAGTTGCAATTAAAATAAATGACATAACTCAATGAAAAAGTACTATCAAGCAAAGATCTTTGTTTCTAGTAAAAGTTGATATATCATGGGGAAAAAGGAACAAAATTTCCAACTTCCATGAACAAGAAACTTAAATAGAAACATTTTCCAATGCATTAATATTTACGCAATATATTTCTGGTGATTTACGTTTGTTATTTATTCCTTAATAACAGGAGAATTGCAGAAACATATGGGCAACTAAAGGCAGTGGTGCAAATTGCCTTTACTTCCTTAAATTCAGAATCTGGTTTGAATGCAATGAAAACAACTTACTGTTTAGTGATATACAGTTCAGAGTTTTGTAGACAGATACTCATATAAGAAGTACCACCACAATTAACATGCTAGCACAGTTTCCAGCAGAAACCAGGCACAGATCAGGCAAACAAACTTAAAATTGCCTATTTAGAGGTGCTTCTAACATAACCATGAATAGTCCTGTTGAAAGATCTACTATGCCCCCTGCACAACCTTGTGATGTCTATCACAGCCACTCCTTCCTGTCATTGACTGTAAGAACCTTGGCCATAAGGGAAAAATTAAACCACTCTAAACTCTACCGGAGCAATAACTCATCAAACACAAATATGCTCCATTTCCTTCAGTTGCACCCTGCCATCAGCATATAAACAGGCAGGAAAGAAAGAAAATATATATTGTCTTTGTTTAGCATTTGTATTAAAAGACAACAGTACACATTTGAATTAGAAGGTGAAGTACATCAAAAAAAGCTGAAGTGTATTAAAATAAATGCCTTAGTACATTGCAGGAGAGCATCACAAAGAAGACGAAAGCAAAATACGGTCTTTCCATGTCTGAAAATTAATTAACCACAGTCAGCTTATTTGGTTTGCAAGTTATTCTAGGATTACTTGCAAATCAACCTTGTAAAGGGACTTCTCTTTACATTACAAAGCTAGCATGTAATTTACATTTATCTGCACAGGAGAAACCTAATATTAAACAGCATGATTTCTTCAAATCAGCACTATTATAGAAAGCAATTCCAATTGCATCACATAACAATCTGAGCTTCTGTGGTACATTCTATGTTCAATGCATCACAGAGTGCTCTGCCACTTGACCTTCCTCTGCCTTAGTTTCTGTATTTATGAACAGGAATAATATTAACCTTTCTAAACCACTTCTGAGATCTTCAGGTAACAGTAAAATAGAATTTGAAATTCAATTACTAATAGAAGTTTTCTATGAATATAGAATAAAGCAGGTACAGATAGAGGACACTGTGAAGGGCTAAGATGTATTTGAAAAGAATATGCAAGGTAAGCAGGACTACAAATTCCAGGCATCCCATGCAACTCTATAATCTGCAAGTGCAGAATCGGAACTAAACCATCTCAAAACCAAAAGAGATGGATGACATCAAATGATATTAAGCTCAACATATCCATCAGCTCTTATAAAATATAAATATAGTTGTAGCCTTTTACACCACAACATTATTTTTCTGGGTGGATTATTTCTACTACTTCATTTAGGTTTTTCAAAATTTCTCTTTCTCTCTCCCTCCAAACTTAGTTTGCTTAGTTTTCAGGCAGCTCACCTTCATCAATATCTGGTGGAAGACCTCCAACAAACACTTTCCGAGAAAAACGCTCAATTCGTTCTCCATTCTGATGAGCTGAATAGCAGGTAGGTGAATTCAAGACTCCAACTTGATCACTATGACCATCATCCAGCAACCCATCATCTATTGGGAAGAGGGAAGAACGGCCTTAAAAAGAAAAGATAATAACATAGATTAAAATAATTTTGTGGCAATACATGGTTATGTAATTTTAGGGAATGAGAGAATAGCAGTCTGGAAAGTAAAAATGAAAATACCAAGATATTAGAAAAGTACACATTAGTTTAAAGAAAAATTAAGAAAATTAAAAATGTATTAAACTTCAAAAAGGAAATTCAAGATTGCAGGCTGACATCACTGTAAGCATAATACTACATACTACTTTATATTGTAGTTACTCTGCTGTATCCAGTAGGAAAGTAGCAATTTGTTTTTTAAATAAAGGGTCTTATTTATGAAGAGATCACATTAAGGGCTGCTTAGTGAGTTTCATTAGTTTGCCTTTGGTTTAGCTTCAAGTTAAATTGATAACTTCCATCACTGCATACCTAACAATCTTACACTGTAATTGAACAGAGGGAAACAGAAAAAACATGTACACAGAAGTTTCAAATAGGTATGTTTTCTCTTCTCTTTTAAAGGTATCTGATGCTGATAAGGTAAGAAGAGATTTAATTTCTAAGAAAGCAAAAGAGAATTTTAATAAATATGCAAAATATAACACTTGAAAAATGAGTCACAGTGCTGATTTATCCTTCTCACTCTCAAATTTACCCCAAGTTTGGAGGGAAGCCTTGTGGTGGTTCCTAATATGTAGCAATCTGCAGTAAGATTATAGTTACCCTGAAAGGCAAGTGTAAAATCTGAGAAGTTCACAGGATGGCTTTGCAAATGGAAACGGATCAAAACAGATGTACAGATGGCAATGGGGAGTGAAAACATGGTAATTCTGTCCCATTTATTTCCCTCCTATTTCATATGTACCAATTCAGGATATGCACCTTAGCTTATTCAAACTTTCACTGCTTCAGATTAGGAACATAAAGATTAATGACAGTTGTAAATTCAGAAGTCAGTCTTTTTAACTGCAAAAAGCCCAAAAATAAACACTTCTGTAAAGCAAAATAAATACCCCACATTGCCATTTCTTCTGAAGTGCAATTTTTCCTGTTTCTCTCTCACTCATTTTTTAAATAATTACTAAGAAATTCAACTGCTTCCCAAAAACAAGCAAGCAAACAAAACCAAGAAACAACCTAGCGCGCTTTTGGGAAACAAGATAATTTACCATCTCAACTAGTCAACTTCTTCCAGGTTCACCCACTGCAAATCCATACACACAGGAGCAGTAGGTCCCTGAGAGCTGAGTCTGCAGTACCTTAGCTGTGAGCCATACTGCAGCCTGTAACTTTTATCCCCTCTCAGGGGAATACTACCAGGAAAGCCCTGTAGGAATATCTGCAGATATTGTGCTGATCAGCTAGGGGTGAGAGCAACATGAAAGCCATTCACTTCCAGAAGACCACCTGAGAATCAAGTGCTTAAAGACAAGGCTGGAGAACAGACAGGAAACATCATGACCTATGTTGTGGTAATGCCTAATGACCCTGATTGGGTATCTAAATCCATAATAAAAATATAGTACATCAAAAATACCAAATGAAAACACAAGGTGATAGAAAACAACCAAACATAATAAAATGTCACGAGGATCACAAAATAAAAGCAGGACCACAGGACTGTACTAAGTAACAAAGACTGTAACTACAACATCTTTATTGTGACATTTCGCATTTTTGTCTTAAGTAGCCATCTGATGGAGAGGAGTACAGCAAATGCAGAAAGCTGTAGCAGGCTCCTCCTTTCCACTAAGAATGGTGATACGTCTGAGAATATGACTAGCAGGGAGCAAGTGATGGCATCCTTGCTTGCTATCATACGGATGCATTTCAACAGCTAGAGAACAGATCAGTTGAGTGCCTTTCAAAGTGGAAGCATGTAGCTGGTGCTCAATGGGGCAGAAAAGCGAGGAAGCAAGGGAGAAACAGAAAGTTAACACAGTTGGAAAAAGATTCTTCTTGAAAATCATCTATTTAGACATAAGAGGAGCCAGATCATGCTACGAAGACTGCAGCAGCTGAGTAATGTGGACATGAGTTTCAGTTATGAATAATAAGAATGATCGGATCTTAAAGATGCATACGAAGAAGTGGTAAGATTTGGTTACACAATCAAGAAAGGGGGATATAACAACGGATTCCTGAATTACTGATGTGAATGATGGAGAAGATGGAGCTGTTATCATAGTGACAGTGAAAGGAAAAAGTGGCTAAAGGAAGAAATAAGACTGAAATTGGAGGAACTCACAGGAAACTGCAAAAGTAGAAATTTTAAGATTTTCACTAATATATGAGAATTATTCTTAACATCTTAAACCTAAAATTCATCTGGATTATCTTTATAAAAAGCACATAGATTTGCTCTTTGCCTCTGCAAGTCTCTATAATACAGGAAAAAGAAACTTAAGTGACTTAAAAACATACCAGTTTTAATAAACTTGTTGGCATTAGAATATTGCCACAAAGCATTTAAGTGTGTAGGGTTTTTTCCAGTTTCTGTTCTGTTCTTTAAAAAACAACACACAATTTATATTTAAGGAAGGTGTCTCTTCAGACCATGAAAATGTGGTGTTTCTCTAGGGGTACTTCTTAGACAATTCCAACTTACAATATATACAAGTATATAGAGGGAAAAATAAAGAATAATCCTCAGAATAATTTGTTTTTTACCACAGACCAATGTTAAAATCTGAGAACAATGAGAATCTAAGGCTCTCTTCCCAGTACAAATTAAACCATCAGAACATGTTCTGAAGTGATACTGGAGAGATCAGTTAAACTTTAATGTGGGTACAGGTTTGCCAAAAGCACTGTAGGTCCTCAGAGAGCTAAAATGACATAGAGGACAACAGATTAACGCATTTAGAGTAACATGCTCTATGTGACTCGTAATACTTTCTTCTTACTCCTCTTCACTTTTAAATGTCTCTCAGATGAAGAAAGCAAACAGGTAATTTGTTAGACTTTCACATCTCTCCCAATGACTGAATTAAAAGGATAAACCCTTTCAAACACTTGTTTCTTTTGGGCTTACGACAGTGAAAAGAATTAAGCAGAATCTGCCAGGAATCATCAAAACACGATTGTACTGTTACATGGATTGACCATGATCTAGATCATCATTCCTCTATACATTAGGGCTACCAAGCCAACAGTTATAAACCAATGCAGAGATCAAGAGACACATGAACTTATGTGTATGTTGTGAATAGTGGAAGCCATCAAAGATCTTGATGTTTTTCCTGCACACTTTACAATGTCTTTGTATCAACTGCAGGTCACATCCTCATATAGTTAAATCAGTATAGCTTCTCCAAGGTCAGTGTGAGCATATCTTGGCTTACACTACAAAACTCTGTTTACTATTTCTAAGAGTTGTCTACTAGATTTCTTGCGAAGTTTACAAAAGGCTTTTAGTTTTTACTCTGTACACTATCACTTCTACAGAAGCAAAAGAAGATGAGTTAGAAGAACAACTAGCAAACTATACTTTTAAAGGGGGAAACAACTGCAAGCAGTAGCCATTAGCATGAACTAAATTATGATTAGAACTACAGCGTTTTAACTGATTAAAGAATTTGTAATTCAAACTCCAAAAAGAGATCAATCCAGACTGCACCCCTCCTTCCATCACACCCTCCATCTTCCCCACACTAAGAAAACATGCAGATAAGCATTTATAATCAACAATCTGGATTAATTAATCGTAATGATCAGTAACAGCTCAATCAGAATTAATTGTACTGTAACAAACATAAGTGAATTACCTCGTCTTCGCCCATAACTCCTTGCTGCATGCAAACAAAGGACAAATTGTAAAATGTCACATAACTTTATCATGCCCACATATTAAAATATTTAAGATAAAAAGAACTATGTGGGTAAGCGATAAGTAAAAATCTGCATCGGTACTTGCTACTGATAATTGTAGATGAGAATGCATTAAAATCTCACTTAAATACCATACTATTTTACTACTAAATTGACATTAGCACCAGCTTTAAAAAACATACTTTAAAATATTTCAACATGTCTTCATATTTGATCTTAACTTCATGTTAATTACAGATGCATAAATTACGGTAACTTTGTAATTCATCCTCACAAATGTGATTCATATCTTACACAAGTATCTAAACAACACATAGGGTACTGAAATTGTAAAAAAGTAAAATATTACTTTGAAAAACATATAGCAAGTGTTACATTAATCACAGAAACATCCTGTTCCATGGAACAGTTTGTACAGTCCTTCGCAGTGACAATACAAATGCTATAAGCCATGACCTTCATTTTTCATGAAAAGACCTAGCAGAAAATTAACCGCAAGGTTTTGTTTGAAACAAAAGACTCCTTGTGGTAGCAAACAAAATCAGGGCACAAGTCACAAGAAATAGCATTGTATCAAAAACACTGCACAAAGGCAAAGCAACGATTTCTGACAGACTGCAAGTAAATCCAAGATTTTCCTGACTTTTGAGTTTTGCAAGATTGCTAAAGAGATCATGCTTATAGCTACACTTCAGAAGACCATACTGGTTTTTTCTCTGCCTGAAGGCTAGGAAACTAAAAATAGACAAGATTACTAATACAAAAACTATTAAGCTGCGTGTAATTTCTTAGTTACGTTTCCACAAAGTATTTTCAATTCCTGTTTCACAGACTTTGTATCTGAGAAAGATTAATCATTACAGCATTGTAGTTAAATATTCAAATAGAAAACATGACTATAAACCATAATGTTATAGCAACATTTACGAACAAAGATTACTGTGTCTCAGCGTTACTGTCTTGATTTTACTAGGACTTCACAAGTGCATCTCTCCCAAAAAGCAACCGTGGTTCTGGAACACTGAAATACAGGCAGCCTCATAAACTCAGTGATTCATAAATGTCATTCCTGTTCCGTTCTCATATTATTAAACGCACATATCCTGGTATCTCCCATTTGCATGGGGTTTTTTAAAATTTTTAATAAGTATAATGTTTTTTTTTCTTTGTTATCTTCATCCCTTCCTACTAGGAATTCAGTGGATTGCTTATGGAATTCTGAAAATCTCTCTCCTTGTTTTTTCTCCCTTAAAACTGTTGATTTGTTACAAAACAGTCATCATATTTCTACCCAACTTGCATTGAATGCAACTTTATTTTCTTTCATCTGAAAGAATTACTACTGATGAGAATGGTCTTTTGCTTAAAGTTTCTCAGATCCTCCAAATTTCTACTAGTAAAGCCAAAACAGAAAAGCCCACTTTCCAAAAGAGACTTGGGTATTTAACGAAGGGGAAACACCTAAACTCAGATTTCCCACACCAAAATAGAATCCACAAAACATAATGTATTCTTCCATTTGAGTAGTCCTCTGCTACATGGGCAGACTAATGCCAGCCTTCAGACTTGTTTTCCTCTGAAGTCAGGCACTTAGGAGACACGCAGTTCTATGTCAGTGTTGCAGCATGTACGAATCTCTTCTGACTCTTGGCCAAAGTAACTCCCACATAGCATTAGCAGTAGCGTCACTAAGCCCTCGTCTAACCCCCTGCATGCCCTTTTTTTTTTTCCCCACAAATAAAACTACAGGGGAAATTCAAGTGCATCACACCCATAGTAATAACGGCAGTGCCATGCTGTCTCTCAAATAATAACATATAAACGCGTATTAATAAGCATATTTTGGCACAAGCCTTGGTAATTTTTCTTCTCTTCTGCCACTTCTGCTCCTTTCTGTCCACCAAACCAGCTCAGCTATTTTCTTATATTTTCACAGTAAGACAAGCTGATATGCATAAAAATATTTTGTTACAGAACACCTGAACTGTTTATCTATGTGCATTTAAAAATAAACAACAGTAATTTTAAGGAGAAACACAAAAGGGTTATTAAAATGCTAAAAAAACCCCAATGCAATTCAACTTAAAAGGGTAGTTGCTGCAGGATTTTATATATATGGAAATTGGAATGATGCACCAAAGTTATCCGTGTATTCTTTGCTTCAGCTAAACAATGAAGTCAGAGAAAATGGGAAAATAACTGTACTTGATGTTGTCACATTACTTACTTTACTTGTATGGCAAACCCTCTTCCCTGATATTTATGTCTTATCCATTTAGATTGCAAACTAGTTTGGGCAGGGACCTTCTGCCACTTTGCATCTAGAAAAATGTGATCCCATTTGCCATCTGTAGGCACTGCTGCAATAAATGTGATCATTAACATCAAAATGTACGGTTTTGCAAAACTTGTGATTTCTTCCTATTTTTATCCTGACTTTAAGATCACAGTAGTTATATTATAGATAAGTTGTTTTAATAACAGTAAGTATAAAGTCTTACTGGTACTAAAAATATGTTAAAGCAAACATATTCTATCTTCATGAAACCAGTATTTTAATCTCTCCACATCACATATATATATATATATATAAACTTTCTTTCAAAGGCCAGATACTACTTGTGAAAACATTTACACTGAATCAAACTTTTAGTACATTGTAAGCAATGAGATTATTCTTTCTGAAGATAGATCCAATCAGAAATATTTCGGTATTTATTAAAATAATATGCATGTTTTACACCTTTCAGAGCACATATGCTTACAGAGCATGTGGTCTGTATTAAGTATACACATTATATATATTTAATTATAGATTTAGCTATATAGTTTTATATATATGTATTTAATATATACATCTATATAATTAGTACATATGTTTAGATAAATAATTGCAGAGGAGACAGCCCTTTGGGAAAGGCCAGACACTGTAGGCAAATAATGGATTTACAACAACACAAAAAAGAGAGATTAAACTCCTTCCTTCCTGAACTTGTTCAAAGAATAAGTCATACAGAAATATTTTTGCAACTTTTAGTCTATAAATCTGGATATCTTAATTAGCCAAAAACTCTGAAAGATTTCAAATGAGTTAGAAAGTACAAGAGATACACTTTTTTTCTAGAAAATATAAATTAGGCAACACATGCAAGAAGTATAATGATGGCCAATAAAATGAAGTCCAATAACCTTGGAACCTTCCAACATTGAGTGCTGTATATACAACAAAAACATTCCCTTACAGTTAAAACCTTCTGTTTCTATATCCCTGAAGTTGCATACTAATAAGGCTTAAACCTGTCAAAAAAAATAATACCCCCTTTCTGCAACTTAAATCAGCTCAGAGACAGAAGTAAATACACTTTTTGTGCATGTTTATCTACCATCAAGACAATATAAATTTAATTTTGTACATTATGTGAGCAATGCTATCACACAGATGATAGTAAATGTATCATTTCTATTTTATTCAGACACGTATTTCAAATATATACCAGAGATCAAATATGTACATACTGAACTCAACTGAACAACTGAGCTGAATTCAAAATATTATGCTGTACAACCGGAAAAACTACTAGGCAAACTTCCTATATTCAAAGATAACTATGAAATTTATGATAGCAAGTAAGATAAAAACTATTTGTCCTTAACATTCATGATTTAATGATCAAATGGTGACAAATGAAGTAATGAAGTCTTTTTCATTAATACTTATCATTTAAAGAAATCCATATACAATTATGTCAACAATTTCCCAAGAGTCTAGACTAAAGGAGAAGGTGTCTAATTCCCATTTTATTTTATTGGATTTGGGTGCCTAAATCAAGATTTCTTTAGAAATCACATCTTTATCGATTTTAAGGCTGAAAGAGATTGTTACGACCATTCCAGTTTGGCATGCCTAACAGACTACAGAAACTCATTTAGCAATTCCAGTAAAGGAAGTTTAATAACTTCTGTTTGAAGTAAAACACCTTTTTTAGAAGCACATCCAGCTGAAGTATCTTTAAGATGCAAAGTCTAATACTCCCTTGCTAAACTAATCAAATGGTGAATTATGTTTCAAGAGCCATTAAAATGCACTAAAACTATAAAAGGGGGGAACGCTACAATGGGGAAAAAACACCATACACCCCAACAGATTGGACTCTTGCATTATTACTTGCTACAGAAATGTTCTAAGTTGACAATTAAAGATGTACTCAGGTAAACCCATTCTGAAGTATCTTTCTTTGACTTTTGAGAGATAACAGTCATTAAAAATGCATTGCTTTTTTTACATCTTGAGCTGAAACAGACATATAATTATCAGATATATAATTTATTAAAACACATAAATCAGCTTTCCTTTAGTCCATCTCATTAATTTAAATAATGAAAACTGTAAATATTAATATTAGGTACAGTTTAGTAAGCACACTTTAAATGAGATGGAAAAGATCTATCATTTAAGAAGAGGAAAAACTAGCTAAAAATAAGTTTTATCTGGAAGTGCTTAGTCTTAAAAGGGTTGAGGAATTGCAGCCTGACTCATGTCAGAACCTTACTGGGATCCAGAGACCAGTCCACTAAAATCCTGTGACGGTTATGATCTAGTGTGAAGTTATTAGTGCACACACAGATGGGCCCAAGATCCTTAAAAATGTTGGTGCTTTTCTTTCATGAAGGTCTGGTATTCCTGCTCCTCCCTGTAGCAACTACAACACTTACTGAGAAAGTAAGGGACAAATGTGAGCCTCTGGATTACCAACTCTCCTCTTCCCTATTCCTCCCTCCGAGGCACCAATTACAGGGATATAGGGAAACATTAGCCTGAATCCACTTAAGCAGAGAAGGAAACTTAAGTCTACAACTTTATCAGCAAGTGTCCAAGCTGTAATTCCCATTAACACACATTTCGAGGATGCCCCTCAATTCTTGCTAAGAAAGAAAGGTTGTGCAGAGCCTGAACAGCTGGAGATGCCCAGCAGCTGTTCCCAGTGCTTCTGCTCTTGAGCTGTAGGGAGCTGCAGTTTAGGCACTCCAACTTGAGGTGGCTCTGAATGGTTTATATGATTGCACTGGACTGCACGCTGACGGGTGCATCAGAGTTGCTAGGTACATGGTAGAGACCTTAGGTGTCTAAACCAAAGCTCTGAATTAAATTCTAAAGGGCACAGCTAAAAATTAGGTGTTGCAGCACCTGTTTTTCAGATACTCAAATTATTATTTTTATCTCACCTATTGAAGGCTGGAAATAATATTGCAGCTTTTAAAGAGGACAGCAGTTGCATTACGTGCTAACTTCCAAACTGCAGTGGAAACCCCACCAGCATTAGTAACAAACCAAGACATTCTTCAGTGCACATTCTAGCTCTGTGATAAGATTTTCAGGATAGACTGGTACCAGAGAGATGCATTTTTCCAGTATCTGTGATAATAGTAAAAACCTATTTTCTTAGATATTCCATAGAGTAACAATGCTTCCCACATGCTCTTTTAGCAGGCAAAACTAAAAAGAGAAACTCACCATTCTACATACTGAAACAAACTAATTAAAAAATATTAATTTCTTACACTGATTACAATGAAATATTTCACAGTTGCTCATAAAATGGCTTAGTTTTAACACCTTCCCATCGAACACTTCATTATAAATCAGCAGATAACAATTGCACATATACCACCTCAACAAACCAGCTTGCAGAATAGGTCTTACAGTTGCAGTTAAATACAGAAAGTTAACTGTTGTAAAGGTTGTAACATCAAGCACATCGATATTCAATGTAACTTCTGACCAGGAATCAGGATTATGGCCTGTGTGGGCTAAACATTAATTTTATTTCAATAGTTAAGTAGCTATTTTCACTTTTCAAAATACTCCATTATCTTAAAGAACTAAATACCAAAGGACCTAATTCTTCAAATGTCTGTTGTGCAACATTTTCCTTTACTGGATATAAAGCTAAACATTAATTTCCTTAAAATTTTAAACATTTACTCAGTGTTACACAAGGGAAATTAGATACTTCTTACATTTTATATCCATTTGCACAAGTGTAAATGATTGTGCAGAAGAGTAAGGCAATTACTCCACAGAACCACAAACCCGAAATAAACTATTCTGACTGTATTTTTTAATAATTGGGTCTTTACTGGTAACATTTAGACCTATCAAGTCAATGACAAATGTGTACTTGCTTTGTGTACAATAGCTTCCACTTTTTCTGATCTAGAGAAGCTGTGGTATTATAGCTCTAATTTTTCCCAATGTAGAAAACATTTGTGTGCAAAACCCCTGATTTATTATTGACTTAGATGGATTACCAAGCTCTGCTTCCTTCTTTAGCCTTGAACAAAGGCTAAAGTTCATGCCTTCACTGAGTAGCAGATGTTCATGAAGTTTGACCTACTGGGAGAGGAACGTGAACATGAACTCTAACTTCAGCATATTTCGCAGTTAGAAACATATTTGACAACACCAGTTCCAAAAACCCCAATAAAAATAAAATGGTATTTTACATAAGTGTAATAGAAAGTATCTAGTTCACCCTTTATTTACACGAGGGAGAAAACCGCGCCTTTCTGGCCTTCTTATTTTTCTAATTCCTGTTTCTGTAGAACAGATTTCTAGCAGATCTTTGGAGAACATACCACTGGTTTGCTTGAGAACAAAAAAGAATAGTGCATCATTACGAGTATTTCAGATTTCAAATAAGCTAGATATAATGAAAGGCTGTTGCAAGATTAGCTCTTGCCATTCAACTCTGAAAAATGGCAACAGTCCCATCAGTGTTAAAGACTAGAGGCAAGTAATTCAGTAACAGAATATAGTAGTATAATTTTATACCAACATGTCAGATTTAAGCTAAGCTAGAGATAATTAGAAACTGTTATAAGATTAGCACTTACCATTTAACATCAGAAGATTGTCAGTCCCTGGATGTGGATAACTCAAGCGACCTTGAAAGAAAACAAAAACCAAAGAACAAAACAAAACAAATGCAGAGGTTTTAGCTATTATGCTAGAAAAAATAATGAAAAATCACTGCTTAGCATTTAAATATAAACTTTATTTCCAGTTTGCCTAAGGGAAATAAAGAGCTAATATTTAACTCCAAGCACATTAACCAACAATACCCTTGACCCAAGTTAAAGCTGACAAGAACAGACTTCTTAACCTTAATTCTCTGGTCATAAGATCTGCAATGTGCTTTGGGATCAGCTCCAATAGGATAAAGCCACTTTTTGTTTCATGACACCCAGAAATAGTGCTGACTGCTTTAGTCTTCTCTTTCATAGTGACTGTGAATAACTGTACTATGCACATTGCTTAACAGAGTGGCATTTCTACAGTTTAGAGCTTCTCTACTGAATCCATTTAAGAAAAATCATGTTAATAGGAATTAAGGCATTACAATTTTATTAACCAATTTATGACTGTATCTTGGTGTATTACATATAACCACTGTATGTAATATTTTTCAGTAAGTCCAGCAAAACTAGAGTACTGGTTTAGCTGCAGAAATAACAAAATTAAAGAGCATGATAGATAACATTTTCAGCATTTTATATTGAATAAAAATTACATGAAAACCTCATATCCTGACAACAGAATTTTTCCAGTATTGCATTTTACTGCATTGGTGACATGGTACACTTCAATAGTTAAATGAATGGTTTAAAATGCACAGCTGAAGTTTCTGTTCACTACGAATTCCTTTTTATTAAAGGAGACGTTTTCTGTTTACAGGAAGCGGCAAACATACCAGTAGTGCACGCTGACCTAAAGAGACATTTACAATAGCTGCTGTGTTTGGAAGAAATGTGCTTTAATGTGCAAAAAACTACATTTCCATCTATCTTGCTATTAAAACATACTTGCTTGCTTATAATCTGTAAGCATATGTAAAAAAATACTGTAACTTAAATATTTAAATCTTTCGGAGGAAACGAGAATGTTTGTGGAGGCATAAAGAAGAATCCAGTCTGGAAGCAATGGGTCTTTAGAACTCACACAGGTTTAAAGGGAAATATATATGCAGATGGTTTGCAAGACGTGAGTAAGGCACTATCACACCCTAATAATGCTCACTCTTTCCAAAAAAGAAACACAGGGAAAAAAGGACAAAAAAAGGAAAGAAAACCAAATCAGCAATCTATATGTTTTTTTTCCCCCTACTGCTGGTAAACCCATGTGACTAAGCCACAAGACTGGAAATTTCTTGAAATAGTAGTTCTGTGTCCCAAGGGACACCTTTGGGGTTAAATAAAAACTTTTTTTTCCCTGAAAATCTTTAAGTAATAAGGTTTAATTTTTGCTCGTCCCCTCTAGGAAACCAACATGTTAATTTTCTACTAAAAACTATAGAAAAAAATATACATCATGAACTTTTACACTCAAAACTTCAAAATAGCAAGATTAACATTATTTAGGATATTTTATTCAGCCTTATTATTTACAGGCAATGTGGCAAAAAGATTTTTATACAGCCATGTACTATCTCTCTTCCTACAGATTTCATTATTATAAGAACGGATGCTATCAGAACACCTACAGATTAGGTAGGAAGTCTTTGCTTTGCAATTTGAAAGTGTGGAGAAAGTGGTGAAGGGCAAGCCCAGCCTCCTGGAAAAGCGCAGATGAATGCCACCCAAAAGGACTCTGCTGTATTCTTCAACTTGTACAGAATTTTTTGAGCAGGCTTAGGCAAGATAAAACAAAAAATCTCTGCAGGAGCCTCTGTCTTCATGTTCCTTATCTTCAAAATGTCCAGCTTTAACATACAAACCAATTTTTCTGTCATGCTGAACATTTACAGCTCTATCTAATGTTTATCAGAACTATAAATATTCTGCCCTTCTAGCAATGCATGCTGGTGTAACAGGAAAATAATCAGGAACAGGGCATCCTTATGTTGCCGTCTGGGAGCTGCCACTGGTTTGCTCAGCCTGGTGTGTAACAAGTGACTTTGCTTTACTTCTTCGTTCTCTGGTCTATAAAGGTAATATTAATTTGCCTAACAGCAAGGATTTTACGAGATTATTTACTTTCACCATCATGTTTATATACAGTGCTATAGAAATACTTGCAACAATATGAGCTGTTTCTTGCAAATCAGAATGCTGTATCTATCTAGAATAACAATAGAAATTGTGGGAAATTATTATTTCATCTTGAACCTCATTGAGTCTGTGGTGACAGTTTTTCTCCCTGTCTGTTTACATTTATCTTCTTTTCCTATTCAGCCAGGGAGACAAAATAGACTTTTTTTTGTGTAATTACTACAGAAAAAGAGGTCAGATTTAAGGCCTAGGAGAGAGAAGCCCACCAGTGTCAACACCTGGAGAGGAAAACTGGTTTAGGAGACAGTAAATTCTGGGTTTACAACTCTGGCTTTGCATTCTTTTGCTTTTTTCCCCTATAGCTTCACAAATAAGGTGCAGCTGAAACATAGGTGACTAAGTGAAAAAGTTGAAATAATAAAGCACTTCTCTTTAAGTAGTGCGGAGATGGTGCACTAAGGAGCTGGGCCCACTCCTACTGCAGGGTAAAACCTATGCTAACACAAAGAAACCCAATCTTGCTTTGTTACGGAGATGAATTTGCTAGCTCAGATAATGAATTATTTGAGGGTTAGAGAGGAAAATGAGTAACACAGTATTCAGTATGTGTGCAGGTGTACTGATACTTCTTTTAATTCTTATTTACATGGTTATTTCAATGAAATCATACTTTGTATTATTGCATTCTGGTGAACTGAATACTTGTGTTTACTACCCTGTCTGGCACTTGGACTTACAACCTTAAAAACATTTTTAACATAGGTTTGCTTACTTTTTTGGAATACAATTACTGCTATTTAATTCATTAATTTAGGTTCTTATCCCTCAGATTAACCTGCTGAAGCAAAATGCAGTGTTTCTGGCTGTCCACCTGAATTTAATGCTACACATAAATTCAGAATACTTCATGCATGGAACTGGGTGCAAGATCAGTTTTATTCAGAGCTCAGATTACACTATTTTTTAACAGATTATTCTAACTAAATGGGCATACAATATTAAACCTCACTTAAAATATCAGTATATAAAATACAGAAGATGGGAATACCATCTCATAACAATTTACTTTGATTTTATCACACTTCTTTCTATTCAGCTATTTTCACTGCATGTTGTTTGATGCGTTTAAAAAAAAGTACCATTTTAAGAACTGTCCTCACCACAAATCCTATCTAATCCCATCCTACTTCAATGTCAGTAATCTAGAACCGTATAAACTGTTCAACAGATATTCTAGTGATTCCAGTGGCCTCTGCCTGCTTAAAAAAGAAATTTTAGTAATATATAAAGATGCTTTACTAATTTAAAATCAACTACAAATTGGTTAGAGAATTGCTAATATTTAAATAATAGATGCATTCCATTCCTGAGAAATGAAAAGTAATCACTTTACTGTCTACAGAACTCAGCTCCACAGCATCCAAAATTAGTAATGTGCTGCTATCTGCAACAAATACAATACCTAGTACTACAGTACTGTATTATAAAGTATCATGTTATAGAAATTTTCCCTGTGCAAACCTGAACTTGCAACCTCATCATGTTACTGCTAATTAATAATTTTCATGTATTCAAAATAGTATTGCTGAGGAGAAGCAGGTATGTTTGACATTTCTTATGCGACTAGAGTTCTACTAAATTTAGCCCCCTCTTCCATATCTAAATGGGATTAATGTTAACAGAACTGCCTGGTATGTATTTCTCACAATGTACTCTTCTGTAAAGACAGAAAAAAATGAAAAGCTTGCAGATACATTTTGGTGGGCCAGTTTATCCACTAAATCCAGTTAAAAGTCTTGTTAATCCAAATGACGAGGAAAGAGTAACAAACTTAGTTTTAGCGACATTTCTGTAATCTCACGTTACTAATATGGGCAATGGAAATTACAAATTTTTTGTAAGCTGCTTGTGAGCGTACAGATGTTGTTGTGCTTACTCACTTTTCATTTTAAGACGAATTAGTATCTACTTTTGGAAATGCATACTTTCTGTTCCTATTTAACTAAACTGTTGGAGGAATCTCCATATATTAAAACATTTGGGATAGATTTAACAACCACTTTAAATATTGCTGACTCACAGTTTCACGAGTTTGATATTTCATGTCTACTCCTTCCTCCCTCACCCCCCCCAAGTCTTAAATAGTTGAATAAAAGACTGAGAATCACCAATAGGATCCTTTCCCATCTTCCTTTTTTTCAAGAGATCTGGCTAGAAGAGAAAAAGCTTCCAAGTTAAGCTTTTCCCAAACTACTTTAACAGACCAGTGATTGGCTGAGGATTGCAGCAGTTTCACAAAGCTTAGTTTTTGAATCAGCGTAGTTAAGACAACAGCACAAGCCCATGTTTGGACAACACCTAGTTACAGAAAGCCTAGATGCTACACTTTGAAATGCTTGTGTAAGAATTATGTAAGTCATAATGAGGCCAAATGTGTTCTGATAGTCGATGTATTTAGGCAAATGAGTCTACCAGTCTTAAATACATTCTTTTATCATAAAAAGTTTCCATGACAGAAAGAGGAAACAATCTGTATGTACAATTTCAAAGCCTTTTATATGACTAAGAGTGAAGTTTTTTCTTCCACACTTTTTTTGTTCATCCCCAGACACTTTTTTCTAAGCACAGTTTGAATTACTCTAGGAAGCAATTGCATAATTTTAAACCTTAGAGCTTCATAACACAAAATATAAACCAAAGGTTTTTGAAAACAAAACTAATCATATGCAAAGAAAGAAAATGTTCTTTCTGTACTGTGTTGCTGAGTCACCAATGCTTTTCCTTTTACTTTACTGAGCGTGTGCCAGGAGGTTGCTTTTAAAAAGAAAGATGTGTACAGCTGAAAAGCTCAACTAAATCAATCTAAAGGGAAAACAAAACCAAGAAAAAGCACGACAGACTTCAAAGTGCATCCAGTTATTTTCCCCCACTGATAAGCCAAATAATAGTGTTTTACTTTCATTACTAGCTATAAAAAAAAGTGTAAATGTCCTAAAAAATTTTTCCCCCCCAAAAAAAAAAGCAACATAAAGTTAATACTTCTTCCTGTTACTCCCACTAATACAGCTATGGCTAATTCAAGTTCAGTACTGCCTTACATCTAGCTTGCAGAACTATAAGAGAGTTGGTGAGGAAACAGAAACGAATTGTAAATTGAGTATCAAAACTCTTGCCTTACAAAAGACAAGCCCTTAAATTACATGGAAATTACCACAGTCTTTAATAGAAAGATGTTTAAACCAGTAGATAATAAATTCCCTTAAATCACCTGCTTCTCAATTCTAATACATATTCCATGCAAAATATAACCATTTCTTCTAAGTTTTTTCCATGAACTGTTTTAGCCCAAATGTATTTGCTTTCCTGTTTCTGAAATGTCTAGAATCCAAGTTTTCTACATCTTGACATCAAGAAACATGGCTATTTGGGGGAGGAGAAGGAGAAAAACGTTCAAGTACACAAGAGGTATGTCTGGAAAAGACTTATACTACCAATACTCATGTATTTCAGGCTACCAATATTGTAATTCTTCTCTCAAAATATTTTTAAGGGCTATTAGAAGAATAAATAGGATATTTAACAACAATGATGTAAAAATGAATTAATTTAACTCTTACTAATTTTAACTTCAGTCTATATTCTATTGATTGGATGGGGTAATCTTAAACATTACTTAATGTCTTATTATGAAATGCATTTTACGAAAGCTGCCTGGGAAAGATTAGTTTTAATATGATCAGTATTTCTGCTGCAATGACTAGTGAAGTCAAGCATCTACTCCCTATTACCCTACCTTGAAAAAATGTCTTACTGAAAGCTAAAAATTACTTCTTTATTTTGATTATGTCTCTAGTAATGACTAAACTTTGTCTAAGTGAAGATGAAACTATTCATCTATAAACAAAGTTTTGGCAGGCATAAACTTAGTTTTCAGTGAATCATATTTGAAATAAAGTTTTTTCAAGTTCATGAAAGCAAAAGGGGTGAAATTTAACTTCCTTCTAAAATGGATCTTGAAAGGCAAAACTTAAAGCTGTGAGCTAGTACACACAATGTCTGTTCTGCGTTGTGCAAAATCTGAGACAAGATGCTTAGTCATACTCCAGATAGTGTAAGCAGCTAAATCTGAAACACGTGCTTAAAATTCCAAGGACTTTCATTTTACTGCTGTGGTCAGATATAAAAGATGCATTGTTTTAGTGTGCCTAGAATTACTTAAAAACTTGTCATAAAAATATCCTCTAGTTACAGAATATTCTTTAGTTACAACAAAGTATGTTATAAATTACTAAGAACAACAAATAAATAACAATAACATTCTTAATCCTGTGCATTCTGCAAGCAAATATGATGGGTTCTTAAGTAAATGTCAGATTTTCTGTGGTGAAAAGAAAAGCCACAGAGACTGAAATAATAAAATCTGTGTTTCATGGTTTGGAGGAAAAAAAAAAGTTAAAAGTTGCTATGAAATTACAGAAATGCCAACTAATGGTGACTAAACAGAAGAGGGGTAGAGATGAACTATAAGGCTATATTCTAGGATGTGATCTCTTCTTCCCATTTTCAGTCAGTAAGGAACACTTGTGTTACTGTTAATATGTAGCTGTTTCAGCTGAAATAATAACTTTCAAAGAGAAAAAATCTTAACCAATTTCAATAACAGCACGCAATTCCTCTATTTAAATTCAGTTGGCATGTGCATTGTTCTCTGGCACTCGAACAAAAAAAATGGATTTCCTTTGAATTCATCACTATCTATGGCTTCCATCTGTTTTAGTTCAAACATAAAACTTTGCAAAATTTTCACTGCAAAAGTGTGATGGTGAAACTGTTAAAAAAAAAAATCTCTTAACTGTAGATTGAAACCATATACTCATGTCCCTGGAAAGCACAGAATAACTATGGAAACTTCACTGAGTTTTTCAAAAGGGTCTATATATGAACCCAATTCACTTTAAAATCTTAAGGCTTTGTCTTGGCTTATTCTTGCTGAAAAATTTTGACTGGAAATACATAGTTTTCATCTATTGTATCATAATGAAATATGAAGAGATGAATAAAAATAAAAATTGGGTCTTTCCTGTGCTTGCTGTGCCTCTGAAAAAGCTTCTGCATTACAAAGCCGAAATAAAAACAGTGAGATGGCAAGGGGAGCAGAGCAACCACTTCCAATTGTCATGTCAGCATGCATAGAAAAAAGTGAAGAAACCGACTGGTTTTCAGGAATGTAAGAAGTGCCAATGACAGTATATTGCGGTAGAAGATCTGCATTCTCTGATTTTATGCCTAATAGTAGCTTTACCTTTTAATATCCTTCCTGATGGTAGATTTGGGTTCAGATAACCAAAGAAATATTAGTCACCACATGAGTGTGGTAAATTGAAGCAACAATGCTTTGAAACAGGGATGATCTAACGAGTTATCTTGTCTTTGATGACATACACATGCTTTTAGTCCACAGCAGTTACCACTGGCCTAACTGTTCACAGGTTTCAACCCCTTTGTGTTACTTAGTAATGTTTTGTAAACATGCAGAGTAGACAGAAACTGAACTTAATAATGGACTTAAATGATGAAATTGTTAAAATTGTAATTAATTCTCTGTAGGCAGTAAGAAACAGGAGCTCAGATATAAGACCATCTAAGAAAATTTAATTTCAGCTTCCACTCTAAAGAGGAGGAAAATCAACTGGGTAACTAAATGCTACCTACTTACTGATGCTTTGTAGAGACT
This sequence comes from Grus americana, assembly GCF_028858705.1. NCBI lineage: Eukaryota > Metazoa > Chordata > Aves > Gruiformes > Gruidae > Grus > Grus americana. The sequence goes on along the minus strand of NC_072855.1, from coordinate 16,497,748 downwards.
TTCAGCTTGAATAAACCCCCCAAAGTTTTGGCTTTACATTGTATATCTTACAATACTATTACAAGCTATCAGAATACTACAATCTCCAATTGATTATAGATCTTAAGAGAACCATGAGCAGACTCTAGCAAAGTGTCTTTCGAATTAGGAGAACACATGCCCTTATGTCCTAATGTAATATATATAGAAGTCTAGGAGCCTCTAGAAATGGAGAATGGATGGGAGTAAACAATGATATAAAAAGAAATATTTTTTTAAAATTTTAAATTTTTTCAATTGCTTCAATACTGAGATTTAATTTCTGCAAAGCAAGCTTGAAGTCTTGGGTAATTTTAAAGTTAGATTGTGTTAGTCTAATTATAACACCGCAAATGAAGTAACATTTGATCAGGCCAAATAAAATGGCTTGGGCTGCCTGCCCCAAGGTTCAACAGTAAACACCACCTGAGAATAAGTATGGAAAAACAGAATTTGAAAGAGTGAGTTAATGTACAGGGAACAGAGAAGTTAAAATTGAAGCCCACAAATATTAGCTATATGCTTACTGCTGTGGCCAAATGATTTGAACAGAGCCTGGAAGGTAAGAGGAACCAGCATTCTAAAGCCAAGTGTATTTCTGGATTTCGTCAGGCAAACAGAAACTGGACAATTAGATACATTATTATTCTCCAGGAGCTTTGAAAAAAATATTTGAAGGGACAAAACCTGAATTTATCAGTGGACTTAATTTTCTTTTCAGCTTCCACTGCAAAGAAAGGGAAAATTAACCAGCTAACACTGGTAGCAGTTTGATTTCCCTCCCACCCTCTTTTGGCTACCTCTAACAGAACAGTGTGTCTTCACAAACTGAGGTACAATTTCCTACAGCAGACAAGTATATTTCAAATTAACTATGAATTTCTTGGAGGAAAGGAGGGAAGGATGGAGAGAAGAGGGAGAAACACCTATGAAGACACTAAAGCTTAAGTTTTAAACAACTGTAAACCAATGTTTTCAATAAAATACAGCTTGAGATTGACCTTTCATGTGAGTTAAGAAAATAATTAATTTGCTATTTTAGTATGAAACTAGAATCTAAATTAGCAATCAGTAGTAATTCAAATATGCAGAATGGATGACCCTTTTTTCTTTATTTAGCATAACAACATACCTTTAAGTGGATCATGCTCTGCTCTCATAATGTCAATAAGGGAGTTTTCCAAAGAGTGCATATTCAGACTGTCATACATTCTATTTCGATCCTAAAAGAGAACAAAATCCTTAGTATCGGAATACAAATTCTGTACTTTTTAACAGGAAACTTGATAGGAAGACAAAGGTGCCTTCTAAAGGCTGTATGCTCAGACACTCTGGAGATGGACAATGATACAATAGCTTAAGATACCTGAATTTATTAACAGTAAGACCTGATTTTATTAACAGTAAGTTTAATAGCATCCAAATAAAAAACTAGAGATGGGCTGTGAAGAACTCTTTTGTGTATGCACTTTGATAACCTGTGATTGCCTGTCCCCTTCAGAAGAATTGTTTGAATCAGTTCTAGCGATCCACTGCAGAGTTAAGCATTAGGCTGTTTAATGAGGGAGACTAATGTCTGTAAGAGCTCAATTTCATTTCACGCAGAAGTTAAATAGTGAGTAAGGTGGGGAACTACAGGACAAGAAGGACAGTCACCTCCTATGAAAGAAAGCATTTTCTTGGTGCTTGGCTAAGTATCTTGTACGGGCCCTCAGCCCCCTGCCAAGACTGCGCTTCCTGGCTTCTGGCTAATTAATCCGAGACCCTCTGCATACAAAGACTTCAGTTACAAATGGTCAGAACTCAGTAGATAAAGGTTGGAAAATTAAAGCTAAACTATGAAAAGAAAATGTCACAAAGCTTACTAATAGATTATCAGCCTTACAGGGAACAATTTTTTGCACGTGAAGATTAAGAAGAATTACCATAATGTCTTACAAATATTTTCACTGAAGGTAATAAAACTTATTGTAATAAATCATAAATTTTTTCACTTATTTTATGCTCAACTAAGACATTTTCTCCCATGTTTTCTAATACCCCTATGTTACAGAAACAGAAAAAAGATGACTTATAATTTCTTCGGGCTTTCTGGGATACTCTCAGAGACTGAAAATAGTTTGTGTAAAACCTTAGTCTCTTCTACTTGCAAGGCTTCTGGCTGGACTGTACTGCACTTAAAGGAATCCTATAATCATGCCTATAATCATGCCTTAATTGTACTGTTGTTTTCTGTCTGGGTGCTCTGTAGTAATCCAACAGAGTAGGATGAAATATACCACACATCCCATGACCATTAAAATTCACTAAAGATGCAGCCATCCACTTAGTAGATATATATAACAGGGACAGAAGGTATCTAATCCACGCTCACTGTGACTTGCCGTCACAGTTCAGCAGAACATAGCTTAATTTCAAACTACATCCCTCAGCAAGCAGGTATTGTTCATGTTTGGGGAGTGAAAAAGCAAGCTTTGAAATAGAGATTTTCTATGAGTCAGAAACTGTGACTTATCAACAGCTTTGCAAAACAAGCCATGATGAAACTTAGATTTTGCTTTCATCTTTCTTAGAAAGTTTAGTCAACTTGATACAACATTGGGATGAAGAGAAAGAAGTCTTTTTATTCAGATCTACTCCCCCTCTAAACAACTATAAAGACTAACGGCTTCCTGTTGGCTAAGCAATCTGCCATGCTCATTTGATTGGATCCTTTATTCTCTTTTTGGAAGCCCTTAGATAATTTTAATGATAACTTTAAAAAGTAGGTTTCTCTTCTCTCCTGCCACGTCCCAGACCAAATGCTACTGATACTTTGCAAGGTGATCTTCAACCCAGTTTGACTGCCCACAAGTCGCCAGTACTATTTTAGTTCACAGCAGCCTTATTTTGGAACTGGTTGGCTTTCATTCAGTTCTCTAGCTGTCCTGAGAAGCAGCAGAATGAAACTGAAGTGACTAATCTGCTTCCATATCCCTGCGGGTTTGTTTCTCAATAGCACAATGAAAAGAACCTGCTTACCATAGCAAACTTGCTTTCTATAGAAGGTGTGAGCAGTGACAAAGCTGGATCTGTTCCCTACTGTCCCCTAGCAGTCAGAAGATATCTCATCAAAATTTTTAATGAAGTCTTAAATTCAGCTGATGTCAGTACTTGGTAGGTAGTTAAGTGCTCTTGCAAAAAACAATGCTGAGTAAACAGTAAACATGCTTTGCTACCTCTGTAGCTGCTAGAGGAAAAGAACTAGTATTGGTAAAAACTGGACTGTACATATAAGACTATCTTTGTTACAGGCTCACTAAAGATTTTCTTATTTATTTTTTGATCATTGCTATATATATATATGTATGTTGAGGTAACACATGACTACCTGGCAAATGGTCATTACTGTAGACTTAACTTCGCTCTGGAGAACAGAAGCCTGTAAGAAAGCCTGTAATCATGGTTAATTCTTAAAACAGGCCCACTTGGTCCTGGATCTCACAGAGAAAAGGAAAAGTAAAACATACAAACAAGCAGTTGTGATTCATTTGTAAACTGCTCCACTGGCTGACATGATGCAATGACTGTAACTTCACCCTTGCATCATTCTGTTTTGCAAGTTCTGTGTATCCAAAGTGAAAGGTCTTGCACTGCTGGAAGCACAAGAAATAAACTTTTCTCATCTTCTTTATGCCTTAGAAAGTTCAAGTCTATAAAGCTAAAAAAAGAGGTTTGTTTCTTTGAATTGTATTACTTCAGTTCTGGCAGTGGAAACATGCAATAAGCACACACCATACAATATAAAAATGTTGTGAATACAGTAAAGCAGGATTTAAATAAGTGAATTCCATTCTGCTATCTCACTACCCACTTGTGAGTTTGGGAATATCTAGGTAATCAGTGCTTCAGACTTTTAACATCTATTCCAATTCACACTGATGAACTACACACCATAAAGCAACATTATCTGAAATGTAACTATCTCAAAAGGAGTAAGTCGTTCTTTGGGTACAAGGTTAATTTTAAATCTTTGTGCAACTAGGCTTTATAATGCTAAAACACTGCTTTGTGCTCCCCAAATATGTATATCATATCTTTAAAGAGATCAGTTATCATCTACACAAATATGAAGCTTTCATTTCAAAGCAAAATTTAAATGTATTGTGATGTAGGTCACATCAGCAAAGATTTTCTAGAAAGTTCTGCTGTAGAAAAAACCTCCACAACAGTTTGAAAGGGGACAGTTCTACTACAGCATGCTCTACTCAATCAGAAAACTTCCACTGTTGATTTTCCTCAGTCTTTAGGACAAGCTGGAAAAGTACTACCTCTGAACATGATTTAGATAGTTTTCCATGTGCATGGAAATAGTCCTAATTCTTGGGACTACCTTCAGTTTCATTATTTCAACATGGTTGATAAGCAGTTATCTTCTAAAACAACCTGAAACTACTTTTAAAACAACATGGAAATAGTCCCAAGAATTAGAGCTATTTCCATGTTGGTTTAACGGTCGTTCCAGGTTGTTTTAGAAGATAACTGCTTATCAACCATGTTGAAATAATGAAACTGAAGATAATCAGTAGTACAAAGGCATTGATACATAAGCGTATGTGTTAATACAAATTTTGTATCATCCTGACTCCAGAAGTCCTTTTTGTCAAGGCTGAATTCCTGTAAAATATTTTACATTTCCCTCATCTCTGTGGCTCATCTGTGCTAAGCAGTAAGCGAACTCTTGCTGTGGCAGAAGGTCTGTATCTCAGTGGAATGTCACAATATAAAAGCTAGGGTTTTTTTTCCCCCAGAACCGATAAATAACTTCTCCCAAGCACTACAAATTCTCACAGTAGCTTTTTATTTCTTTTTAACTGTATAAACATTTGAATCCTGCTTGACCTTCCTTTCCAATACCAGAATCACAACTGCGTTCATACACAGCAGAATCGAAAATGTGGTTTTGGTATAACTGCCTACAGATTCAGAGGTGTGTAGTTAAGTGACAAATTGTCACACCAACTTAAAAGTTAGTACTATGTAAGGAAGTTTACAGAAAAGTGATAATTATGTCTGAATTTTTAAAAAATTACACAATAAAGAAAAATCATGAGGTATCCTACCCATAGAATACAGTTAGTGCTAGAAGGACTTTTTGATAATGTCACGCAAAATACTTCTACAGACTGCACATTTCAAAAGTCTTCCCCCATACGTCTAAAGGTGGAATGAATGGGAGGAGGGCAGCTTTCTCTGAAGAGCAAGTTTCAACACTAAATTGTTGGACAAGTCATTTTTCTTGGCACAATCTATTTAGGACTTCTAAATATATCCATGCAAAGATTATTCTGATTGAGCACTTGCAGAAATTCAGTGCAGTCACATCTCAAAGCTTATATATTGTCATTTATGCATAAAAGAAATATGAGGACAGAAAGTATTAAACAGTGAATACAACTTTGCTAATCTTTAACCACAAACACTAAAAATAGATGTTCATAGTTAAGAAGTTAAATAACTTTGAATTTTGGACACATGCTTTAAACTACTGACCTGTAGGACTACTTGAAGTAAAACATTAGACTTCTAACATAGGTGTTAAATTCAGTAAATGCAAGTATCTTTAAAATATGCTCCTTTACACGTCCTTTCATAGTCTGAAGAAGTGTAACACCATCCGATGGGGGTTGGAAACAACTTAAAAGTCATAAATCTTCCACTCAGTTTCAAGTATGGTCTTAGCTGGCTGCAAAAAAGACTGTAGCTTTGACCTTGCTGAATTAACTGAATTTTTTAAAAGCTCAATTAAAGAAACTTCTTTTAAATCGCTTCCCAAATGAAAATGTTAACAGTTCCATTTTTTCACCTTAAAACTGACCTAAATAAAAATGTGTTCTAAGACCAGAAAGTGACAGCTGATTTAATAATAAAGTATTCACAGACTTAAAAGTTCTTGAATATAGTATTCAGTGTAATGTTAGCAGTAATAACCTAACAATTAAGTACATTATATATTCTAAAATATCACCTTCGCTAACATCTAAACATCAAGTCATTCTCATTTTAGTGAAGACATACTATAATCATAAGCCTCTTGCTGAAACCATAACTAGTGTAAATGAGAAACGTAATATGAAAACCTATGACAACTGCAATTTTAGCTCCATAAAAAAGCAAGGAGGAAGGCTTAAAGTAGACACATGAAATTGCTTGGTTACTTTCCATGGTGTCATTAGTGGTAAAGATGAACTATAATATCTGGTAGACATTTATGAATGGTCAACCTGACAACAAAAGTGTTTTGAAGTTGAAATGACACCATCAGCTCTGTAAGCTAGCTAAACTGAGCCTAAAATGCACCAAGAACAGGCAGACACGCCTACTTCCCAACAACATAAGTACTTAAACAAACAAACAAAAAATCCCAAGAGCATGTACTGTATCCATACTGGAATACTTCAGCTCAAAAATATACATTTATAAACTGGAAACAAACCAGACACATTATGGAGATGATTAAAGGCTTGGCAAGATTGACTTATGAGGCAAATCTAGAACATTTGTTTATTAATAGCTTCGACAAAATAACTAAAGGAACAATTAAGACATTTGAAGGGGAAGTTGTTATTCAAGTTTTGGTTTCTTTTGGGGATTTTTTGTTGTTTTGGTTTTTTGTGATTTTTTTTATCCTCTGCATACACAGCCCTCCCACATCTAGAAATATCTATACAGTCTTAAGTACTTAAATGAAAATACATTAGACCATATGGTAAATGTACTTTTGGATAGATCTTAGGTGAGAATGTATTCATTTTAACTTCAAGAACAAATGTGGTTAGGCAGACAGAATGAGGTGAGATACGCCAAGTAGCGTATATGTCATTGCTATACTATCACGGCTGCTAAATATTTTGTTGAATTTTCCTAACTCTGACTTTGACTTGCATTAATAGAATGAACTGTATAACTGAAGCAAATTTTAACAGTAGGAGAGAATTCTTAGTTCATAAAAAGTAATGAAAATATTTGTATGGTAAGCCCCACAAACTTTACGCTAATTAATTCCTTTGAATTGTTCATCTGTGCAGCTCCCAATATTATTTACTCAGAGGTCTTGATCCTGAAGTTACAAGTATGGCAGCAGACAGTTTTCTCCAGTTAGACATAGTCCCAGTACAGTCCTCAGACACAAGTATCTGGTTTCATATGTTGTTTAATCAGCCACAGGTAATCAAACTACCGCATTAAAGATACTGAAGACACTGTTCTGTTGCAGGTAAAAATAAACTGGTAAAGCCTGGGTTATAAATCAGTGTTTGGACAATTGAACTAGTCTGAAGACTAAGAGAACTTAGCAGCTAGATACTCCCAAAGTCTTCAGTTTAACATGAGCTGCCAAACACTCAGCACTTCTGAAGAAACAGGCCACCTATTTAGGAGGCTAAATATGGCATTAAGAACCCAAATTCAGCAACTTGTTCTTCATCTCATACTGACTGGTATGTGTATCATCTAGATTAGCCATTTAAACTGTTAAGGTACATTTATTAAACTGTACTAAAACACTCATCCTGAGAATCTGAAATTGTCTGAATGGAAATGATTCTAAGACAGAAGCAACATGACAGCAGTTTAAATTAAATATCTAAAACTAACACCTGTTGTGACATATAATATTAAAACTCATTTTGCTTTGTGTGTTTTGTTTTCTTTGAAAGTTTTAGCACATTTCAAAAATAAATAGAAAAAGAAAAATCTACATTTGTGAGAGATAGTACCTTACCGTACAAATCTCCAACTGGACAGTTATATTCAAATGTAGAATAAACAAACCTCAGCTTTTAGGACCACAAGCATTGCACGTACTGTTTGTTTGAGCAAACAGGAAGGACAAATCAAGGTGACAAACACCCGGACATGCAATGTATTTCCTTAACTCAAGAGAGACACAGAAACTAAGCTCATATTAATATAATGCAGTGTTTTTATTAGAATGAAAATAGTTAAACATTGAAATGTATGACATTAAGTGTATTATTAAACTGTTGTAATAGGTTTTAGTAAGCTTATTTGCAAGATATTCAGAAACATTAAGCTTGCAATTGAAATAGGGTTAGACACTGCAATTTTTTTTTTAAAAAATGGTTAATTATTTTTCTCATGCAAGGAATGTAAATGAAAAAATGAATATACAAAACACTGATTTCTGTACTTGTGTTTTAGCCACAGAAATGCCTGAAGCATGTTTTTTGGGGGGGAAAACCCCAGTGTCTGAGGTTCGAAATGTATTTTTAGCTTTGCACCCTATAGTAATTTTTTTTTTGTTACTTGAGATCAGGGAATAAGAGAGAATATTCATATTGTCTAACTTTTTAACATGCAACCTAAGTGCCTAAACTGGTATCCCAGGGGCTGTACGCGGTTAGTGGTGCCAGGCATGTTCTTCCAGAGAATTAGATTATCTAAATAAGGAGCCTAGATTCTCTCTAAGGAGAGAGAAATAGGCTTCTCAATTAAATGCTTAAGTTAGATGATGTGAATACCTGACAAGATTTCTAATTGTTCCTTAATGATTCCAGTACAAGGCAACAATCCCTTCCTTATATGAAGTAACTATAATGGTGCAAGCAGTGTGGCAGAACTTAAACTTGCAGACAATTTTGTCTATGAAATAACTTTAACTGATGTAGTTTGTATTACTTTAAAAACCTGAGGGGGGGGGGGGGGAAGCAAGTCACGTAAGAAAAACTTGGCTATTGGCTTAATTTGCTCACATTGAAATCGATGTTGCCATGTTTAACTACTTTTATTTAAAACCAAAACCTCTTCAACTTTGGAAAATTCCCCTGAGAGATGTCCTTCATAACCGCTGTAAGCAAAAGCAGCTTTGCTGTAACTAATGCAGCCACCGTGAATTCAACTTTACGTGGGATATGTTTCAGTTTTAATGATGAAGTACAGAAAATCTGCTTTCATCCCTTTAAGTAACAGACATAATTACTTATTCAGTTATCAGTAATGACATTCATTGTCACTGGTATATTAGTTTAATGCCAAGAAACATTCTTTTCATCAGAACTGATGTCAGTTCTATACTGGGGACCATCCATCAATGCAAATGTAAAAAAATAAAGAAGTTTCATAGAAGGGAAAAGCTTTGAAATTGTATGTGATTCCTCTGTGGCTTATCTTGTTTGTATCAGGTACATGTTTTACAGAAACTGGATGAGCAGCTGACACTGCTGAATGCCATTTGGACTTAGCAAAAAAATATACAGCATTTTAAAAAGTGCTAGCAGAACATTAATGATCTACAGAACGTTAGTCAGTTAGTACACTGGCTTTTCTAAGCTGTTTTCATTTGCTAAGCTTGAGCTAGCTAAAGTTCAGAGGAGAGATGCCTTGTCCCCTGTCATACAAAATGATTATGACAGTTAAAACAAAGACGCGTGATCATGCAGAAAAGTATTCTTCAAAACTGAATGATGCAGTATTTATTCAACATGCATGCTAAGATGTGTTTGTTCTGTGGGAGCTTGCAAGAAATAGGTAACTTCTATGTACACATAAATGCTTTTGTGCAAGACTTTCCAAATGGCACAAAATTTAATTACTGCTTTTTTGGCATATCTTCTGAAATTGCTACTGTATCTTTAAGAATCCTCAATCTAAATACCTCAACCTTTTATGGAAGGAGACAAGCATAGTACAAATTAGCAAGATGGGTGTTTGACAGCATTGCAATTGCCAACACAAGCCCTGATGAAAAGAAGCACAAGCTGCAAGGCTCTGTATAACTCTTTCAATATGACTTGCAAAATGTAACAGTCATCACAAGGAATTAACCATATAACAATAGTATAATAACTGAAAAATAAGAACACAATTTCAGTAATTTATGGAAACATCTAGTGTTTCCACAATAGCAGTAGTTAACAGTGCAACTGTTCAAAGAGGATTATTTTTATTGTGTTCTGCAACTATAACTTTATACACGTCAGGGAGATTTAAGCACAGGTAGATCTACAGCATAAATATAGCCAAACAGGTCTGTCTAATTTGTGGCTCTGGTGCTTACAGGTAAGAACAACAATTAAGCATACCTTTTCACTTTGACACTCTCCAAAAAAACCCCCTCCCAAATGAAAACATTAATGTAATTTATTATAAAATTTAATTGGAAGGATTTTTTTTTCCTACTCTACTAGATAGAAATTATTTATAGTTTGAATGCACTAAACTTTTGTTTAGACATAAAATGAGTTCATTTGTATTAGGTGACCGCTGTAGAAGCTTCTGAAAGTTCAAAGTAATAGTCATATTGACTTGTAAGGCATATTGAATGAGTAAATACATTCAGAACTTGTGCTTAGCTGCCTATGAATTCCAATGTATACGTCACTGCAGTTTCAACATATGACGGCATTAATATTTTTAAGCCTGTTCCTTAGGCTAACATCTTCAAGGAGACATGTCAGTATTTACTTTCAACTATTCTTGGAGTCCTCCACCACAAAGTGTTACCTATCTAATCTGTTTTCCTTAACAGATCAGGTTGAATACATAAAGAATGGCACCTTTTTTCCGCCCCATCTTCCCACCCCCACAAAAATTATTCAACGATGATATTCCAGCCAGCAAGGCTACTTAATGGAACAAGTCTTCATGGTATAGGCAAATCCTCTTAAGTTTTCAGGTCCAATGCATACACTTGGAGCAGAATTTAGGTATGTCCAAAAGCCACCATTAGCCTCAAGAATACTGCAGGTATCAGAGCTCACCTGGATAGAGCTGGGATGTGGCCTCTTGTCCCAAATGGAACTCCACCAGCAAAACGGTAAGAAAAAGAGGAACTCTAGTGGGAAATCTGGTCCTAGGGAGCACCCGTTTGCCACTATTACAGCTACATAAGGATTAGCTTGCTAATTGATGCAAATACAGCTGTACAAACTCAAATATGGTCACAATTATGACAAATTAAACTAAGTTACTCTGTGTGAAACCTAACAAAACCCAACTATAATAGACTTATGTGGAGATAAAGAAGCATTCTAATTATTTTCTCTGCATATTATCTTTTTTGCTTTTGCTGGAATATAGTAGCTTAGTGTGAGACAAAAAACGAAGCTGACACAGGCATAACAAAAATTAAAGAATGTACAGAATTAATGGAATAATCTGCTTTCTGTTTTAGAACACATGGTTTCTATAATAAATTGTCCAAGCTTTTTTTGTAACTTAAAACACAGGCAAAACCTAGAAATTGCTAGAATGACAACTGAGATTGGGATTGAAAATAATAAAGGTCTCTGCTAACAAGAAATGTTAGGACTAAGTGAATATAGGCAGGAATGGGAAAAATAATATTTTACCAACAGATAACTGAGGCTGGAGTTAAGTGGTTTACCTAAAGTCACCTAAGATGTCACTCGCAAAATTCAGGAGGTGAACCCCGATCTTTAGTTCTAAGACACATCCTCCTGTTTAATGCTTCTGTATCACAGGGCTTCCAGCCAAAATATAAGAGTTGCTAGAATGTGGAGGAAAAAAAATCTCACTAACATAGGAATGTCAGCCTAGAATACCAGTAAAAGACAAACATGACAAATACTCAGAGCCATCTACAAAAGTAAGGAAAACCTATGTGCAAGGACAAGTGAACAAAAAAAATCCCGAGTTTTAAAGGGATTTATAAGAATATGAGTGGAAAATTAAACATATTTTGCTCTATTGCTGCATCAACAGCTACAGTTTCTATCTTTCTTGACAGTTAATACTCTTAATAAACCGTAAGAATCATATATTGTGGAATACATTGGAAATGCTGGGGTTAGTTGCAATTTAGGACTAAAAGTAATACAGAAATATACAATTATCAAACCAAGTATCAGGGCTGTAACCACTGTTTACTTTTCCTTTAAAATGAATGATGCCAAAATGCTATGCAAGCCTATGAACACACCAGTTACACACCATCCTTACCTGCAAAGGAAGAAGAGTATTACTGTTGTTGTCGGTTCGGAAAACATTATCTTCAATCCATGATTTTGGTGTCAGTGATGGAGTGGAGCGAGTAAATTTAGGAGGAGCTATGACATTACCAGAAAAGGGCTTCTTCAAAGGAGAGATCTGGTTCATAGTTCCTGGAATTCCCATGTTTCCAGTTCTACGATGGTCTCTGCCATGCATTCCTCCCCAGGATATATTTCCTGTGCTCCAGCCGCTACTCTGATTGCTCCAGGGCGACTGCTTCAGAAGAGGCTAAAAACAAAGATTCATTTATATTATTTTGAAAATACTTGAAATGTTTTTCTACTTTGAAAATTAAAAAAAATCAACAGCCAACAACAAAACACAAAAAACCCAAGCAACCAGCCACCAAGTAATCAATGCGCAGAGACTTCTATAAAGGACTCTTTCCTGATAACATATCAATTCATTACTGAGGCAAAGAAGAAAACTTAACACAGCATCATAAAAAAAATTGTAATTCCCACTCCCTCATTCACCGCCCCAAAAACCTGCAGTACTTGTGCAAGCAATTTAGATTACCATTTCAGAAATCGGTAGCATTCTTTAAAGCTATGCAGAAGACAATTCCAGGGTGTAAAACTGTGTTACAAAAACCCTGAGACTATTTAATCGTACTTTATTTGGTACTATATAGCAAGATCTCTGGAAAAATAACACAAGAATTTCAAAGAGATCAATTTTAAAAATTGAGGTAAAATTAATTATTATTCTACTAATAATAATTATTTCTACTCAGTGAGTAGTAGTATTTCACTACAGTGAGCAGAAATTTAAAAATTAAAATTCAGATGGCAGACTGATTTTTCCCCGAGTATTTTGAGTATCACTCAGTATTACCATATAAGAGCAAAAAAAGCACTGATTACTGTACAGAGAATCTGTTTGAAGGAGCTATCTTAACATTTCCACATTAAAATGCATTATTCTGAAGCCACTGCTCAAGTATTTCTGGAGTAATGAACAGGACTATCTGTGGAATTCTGCAGGCTGGAATCTGGGGGGCTTCTTCAGATTTTTTTTAATTTAGATGTACTATAAAATATTTCTGTATCTAACAAGTGCACTAGATTCCTCAATATGAAAATGTAAGCAGTTTTTAGAGGGAAGATTTTACAGGATGGTAAGTTTTTACTCCTAAGCCACAACTTATGCTAAAGTGTGACCTATAGTGGTTGTCGTACTACCAAGAGGTGGACCCACTGAGCCTGACTGACAGTAAAGAACAGTATTTATCTTTGGTGTTCTCAAATCTGACTGTTCTTGGAAAGGCATTTTCTCAAACAGAAATGGCGTGTGTGTATATTCTAAATTCAGTTCTTCTGTGAAGTCAAAATGAGGTACTTTTATCTCTAAGCTTGGCTGCAAGCAACCCTCAGCTTGTAATTCTAATAACTTAAAATTTTAAAGCATGTCAATACATTATGTATTAAATAAAACAGAACTTTCTGAAGACAGAAAAACAAAATTATAACACCCCCCCCATCCACACCCCCACACCCCCCCCGAAAACAAACAAAAATGCCAATAAAGCCATTTTTGGTCAAGTAATCAGGAAAACATCCCATTCTATATAATTAGAGATAATTATGTTGTAAAACTTGAATACTTTGGTTGGAATTTTGGGAGAGGCAGGCACTCTATTGTGAAACAAACCTTAAGAGATAATGCCAAATGTTAACAAGCCTCTAATATTGCTAGCTGTGCTGTCATGGCACTGTTTAAGTTTACCTACAACTTGTAGGTGAGAGAAAATTCCTGTACACCTCACTGTTGAAGAATTGCTTTGGAATTTGTTTGAAGCGGGTTATTATAGACATCAAGGACAACTAGCACCTAATCATGGTGCATCCAAATCGGTTCTTGGGCAGGCACACTTCATGTCAGATTCCAGTTCTGACAGAAATGCTTCACAAATCCAGCGCTACCGATTAAAACTGACAGGATTTAATACTAGAATGAAAGAAAAATTGAGATGAGGCCTATATAACTTTGGCCTTTCATAACCGAGCAGATGATCAGAGCAAGATGTGGCTATAATGCACTATCAGGTAATATTAACGTGGATCTGCTTTTCTCTGATTTCTGACAATGAACATTTCGTTCCAGGAAGAAAGGCAAACTTCCATTTTAACATGCCGCTTGATTAAAACCGGTAGCAGAACTATGGTAACCCGAAACGCAGCGCTGTCTTTGGATACAAATTCAACTAATTTCGGGCAAAACCCCTGAAAAGGCGACAACGTTGACAGCTTTTCCATTTGAATGTACTTTCGGTGACCTGATCCAACCGAGCACGCCCAGGGCTGCGAGGGCAGGTTGGAGCCTGGGGAAGGGGCTTCCCGGGCAGAGGTACCGGCCGGAGCTGTCAGGCTCATTGTTCGGGGACACCGCGCTCGCTACGGACGACTGCGCGGGGGCACGGGCGATATTTTCACGGTGAGACCCCTTCGTGACAGGAAAAGGAACGTTTAACCTCTTTTATAAGAGGAAACCCCCTCCTCTCATCCCGAAAAGAAACGACGTCCCTGGGTAGCCGACGGCCGAAAGGCCGGTCACAGCCCAAGGTACGCGGCCGAAACGGCCGCCCCGCCACCTGCCACCCGGAACGGGCGGGGAGCAGCGGCCGGGCGTGGGGCGGGCCGCTGCCAACTGCCTCCCGGCCCGACCCCGACGGCCGCCTTCCAGTCTGGCCCTGCACCGGGCGGGGGGCGCAGGTGCCCTCCCGCCGGCCACCAGCGGCCCTTAGCCTGCCGAGCGCGGCGGGGCGACCGCGGCCGGGCCCCGCCCTGCCTCCGCCGTCTCGCTGGGCTGTCACCGCCGCGCAGCCTCGCCTGGCGCCTGCAGCGGGGAAAGAGAAACCTCCCGGCTCCCGCGACTAGCGAAACGAGGGGAGCGGAGCTCCCCCCCGCCTCACATCCCTACGTCCTCCTCCCGTCCCCCGTCCCAGGGCTCCCCCTCGTCCCCGTCTCCCTTCCGGAGCCGGTTCCCCCGGGCTCCCTGCCGCCCCGCCGCGGCTGCCCGTCCCTCCCGCCGCCGCCCGGTACCTGGTGGTGGTTGTAGGAGTTTCTCTGCTGCAGGAAGGCGGCGGCGGCGGCCGCCGCCTGGTGTTGGTGCTGGAGCTGGGGGCTCACAGGGGATCTCCGGTTCTGCTGTTGCTGCTGCTGCTGCTGAGGTAAATTCATCTGCGGCGGCGGCGGGGGGGCGGCGGCCGAGAAGGGGCTGCTGAAGGGCCCGGCGCAGGGGTTGTGAGGAGACACTGGCGAGAAGCTCTGGAAGAAAGCGGGGTTGATCGATGACGGGATCCCCGGGTAGAAGCTGGTCTCGGATTCCGGGCTCGGGGGCGGCATCGCACTGATCTGCCCGCCGCCGCCGCCGCTGGAGACCGGAGGCTGCTGCGTCTGCTGCGGAGGCGGCGACGAGGTCTGCACCGACCAGGGGGTGCCGAAGCCGGGCAGCGGCGGAGGAGGAGGGGAAGCCGCCGAGGAGGAGCCGCCCCCGCTCTGGTGATGGGGGCTGGGGATCTCCGGGCTCTGCAGGCTGCTGAAGCCAGAGCCTAGCCCGCCGGGCAGGAGGTTCCCGGGGCTGCCCAGCAAGTGGCTGTTCGGGGGGGACTCCATGGGGGGCAGCTTGGCTCTCGCCTGCAGATGAGGAGGAGACGGAGGCGGATTCACGCTGGAGGCGGCGGCCACCCCCACATTGGTGTCCGCGGACACCGATCCCCCCTGGCAGGAAGGGGCGAGCTGCTCTGAACCCCCCCTGTCCGCGCCGCCCTTGTGCTCGGCGGGGCTGAGGGGCCGGTGGTGCGGGTAGTCCCCCGTCCGCGGCGGCTCCGGGGGGTGAGCGCTGAGGAGCTGGAGCTGCTGCTGTTGCCTGTGCTCCTGCTGCTGGTACTTGTCAGTGGGGTGGCTGAACTGCTGCTGCTGCTGCTGAGGGGGGTGGTGATGATAGTCTGGGGGGTGGTGGTTATTCAGGGGGTGGCTGCTGCCGAGCTGGGCTGGGCTGCTGAGCTGCTGCTGCTTAAACTCTTTCCTCTTCTGGCTCAGCTGAGGAGGCGGCGGCTGTTGCTGCTGCGGTTGCTGCTTGTTTAAATCCTGGTGGGGGCTGAGACTGGGTTTAAAGTCAGAGGAGGGGTGGCCGGGAGGGGGGTGTCCTGATGCGGGGCTGCTGCCCAGCCTCTCGCTGCCTGGCTGCTGCTGTGTCACCCCCAGGAGCAGCTCATCCTGCATGTTTTGATGATGCGCAGCAGCGGCCGCCGAAGGGAACGGAGAGGGCGGCGGCGACCCACCGGACACGCTGTCGGAGGAACCGGTTACAGCGGGTGAGAAGGGGCAGGAGGAGGAGGAGGAATGAGAGGCGGCTGCCGCCGCTGCCAGGGAGGGGAAGGACCCAGCGGAGCCAGCGCCTCCTACACCCAACGGTGGGCTGGTGCCGGAGGTCGCCGTCTGCGGGAGCCCGAGGCTGTGATCCCCCATGCAATGGAGGGGGCTCCCCTGACACCGGCTCAGCGGAGGGGTGAACTCCCCACCCCGGGAGTCTGAAGAGACAAAGATAATTAATAATCTTCGGGGGGGGGGGGGGGGAGTGTGGGGGTTTAAACACCCGTCTATCGCAAACCACTATATAAGCCGAAAAATAGCCACTTTCTAGAATAAAGCCCTCTTCCTTGCCATAATCCCCGCTGTGCTGGTTTTTAAAATATAGGAGCCTTTCGATAATAAATAATCCTATTCCTATCAGGGCTTTTTTTTTTTTCTTTCCCCTTCTAATCTATCGGGACCCCCGGTAGGGCGGCCCTTCCCGCCTACAGTCGCACCCACAGTAATCCGCTAGATCATCAGAAATACCCCCGGACAGGTCGCTCCCCCTCCAGCAGCCCCCCTGCTCCCCGGTAACTCCTCCGTCCGACCCCCCAGCCGCTACACCGTAATGCGGGGGGAAAGTGGGGCGCTTCCGGGCTTGGCACTGCCGGGGAGGGCGGGCGGGAGACCAGCCGGCCAGCCGCCGGTACCCCCACACCACAGGCAGCCCCGGTTTGGACAGCGGATCCCGGTCCAACCCCCAACCACCTCCCCCGCCCCCACTGCCGGCTGGTAGCCGGCTGCAACGCCCTTAAGAATGCCGGAATATTCGTCATAGTTACGTCACAACTCTTGCCCGCCCGGCCGACCTTGGTAATGAGCCGGCGGTCCGCCCCCTCATGAATAATGCATCACATCGGGAGCCACTCCCCCTTTGCCGTCCCTGGAGCTGCTCCGGGGGTGTGGGGGGTGGGCGCTCGCGCTGACCAACGCCCGCGCGCACGGCGCCGACGAGCCGGGTGAGCGCTACCACTTAAGCGGGGGGGAGGTGACAGCCTTAAGTAACGCCCTGACGATCTGCTGGCCTTCTGGGCGAGGAAGGCACTCACTGGGCTTCGACGAGGTATCTACTCTCAGGCGGGAAGTAGCTGAAATAAATGATTTTATTTCGTCTTGCGGCAGCGGGCGCGACCAGCTTTTATCTCCGCAGACAGTGCGGGGGGAGGCTGGGATGGTGGTTTCTTCCGCTGCGTGCCATCCCGTCAGGCACTCCTTCAGGGAGGCGGGGTGCTCCGCCTCCTCGCCGCTCATTTGCATTGACGCAAGGCCGCGCGCCACGGGCGGGCGGAGGGGGGTGGAGCGCGAGTGCGGCGGCACGAGACGGGCGGTTGTCGAAACTCAGCCGGGGAAGCCCCGCCCAGGGCCCCGCCCCCGTCTCGCGGCGTTCCCTCAGCGGCCGCCCGGCTGGGTGCGTCTTGCCCGCCCCGTCCTTCGCCCGCCCGCGGGGCTTGTCGGCGGGTCTGGAGGCTCGTGCTCCCCTCACAGCTGCTCGGCTCTCGTGGGGCTGGAGGGGCAGGCCGGGCGTGACAGCTGTGGCCTCCTGTTCCCTCTGAGAAGGGATGTTGGGCGGGGTCTCTCTGCCCGACTCCTGCACAGTGGCCCTGTGGTGCAGTAGGGAGTGTCAGAGCGCCCGGGTGAAGCTGGGTCAGTCTGTCAGCCCTTCTCTCCACCCAGATCTGTCATCGAACTATTGCCACTCGTTCGTTGTACTCCTGAGACCCACAAGAGCTCAGACCAAGCCTCTACTAAGGTGTGGTGGCACCTGGTGGTGCCTTGTTCTGGCAGCTGTAAATATAATGCTGTTCTAGATGTAGATATCCCTGAAAAGACTAAAATAAGTGAGCTCATCCTGCACTCTGGGAAAGCTGTAGTTCAGCGGTGAGAGAATTAATACATGGCTATTGTATGCGAATACATCAGGGAAGTGTCATTCTGTGCTTCCCATTGTACTCTAGGCACCCATTAGTGGCCACTGTCAAAGACTGTATGGCTGCTTCCCATTTGGCCGACAGACCTTTGGTCTCACCCAGTGTAACAATTCTTATTTGTTAAATCTGTATGTGTTTGTTACATGCATATAAAATGTAGGGGGAAAAAAAAAGTTGCTTTGGCATCTGCAGTGATCTCTCATGTGATCGTGAACCTGTGAGGGTGTGTGTCTTTGGGTATCCATGCCATCTTGCAGGGTTAAGATGAAAATACATTTGCAGCATAAAAGAAAATTGATACATATTTATCTTTGCTGTACTATGACTTAGTACTCCAGAATTATTCATTATATTGGCATCTGTTTCTAGTACTCTGCAGCCGTCTATCTTACAAGTGGTAGAAAATAGAGTGCAGACCAAGGCCCTACAGATGATCACATGCTGAGTAAATGTTGCTGGCCAAGTAATGGTTCCTTGCTGAATAGTGAATTGCTTCATGGCATGGTCCTTGTAAACATTCGTTTTGTGAGCTGCAGAACTGGTAGCATCTGGCTTCCCTTTACGTTCGTGTCATACGCCTGACATGGTTGCGTGCAAGCCTGAACAGAAGCTGTCCTCTACCTGGGGCGTTCTTGGGCGTCTGGCAAGGGTGGAAGCAATGCTGCATTGTGTCTCTCCTGTAAGCAGCTGCCTATTTCTACCAAGTTAGTAGGAACTTGTTTAGTTGGGGGGTTTTTTGTAAGCAGTCAGCTTCTCTGTCCCTCACCTTTAAATCAAGCCCAAATTCTAGTGATTCTTCCTAAAACCAGTGATCATGAGGTCTGTGAGTAGTCTTTTTAAATTGACTGAGAGACAAGAGTGCTCACATCCTCCATGACAGCTTATCTCTACCATGGTAGCTACCTACCCCAATCATTTGTGTTTATTAAAACAACTTTCATGGGGTGAATCTCATCTATTTTTAACCATGTAAAAAGTAAGCAGTTGCTCTGCATTAGCAGCCTAATCTTGTACAAACACAAGACAGGTGCTACCAAAGGATGATTCATCCTACCCTAATGCAGGTACCTTTAGAGACAGAAACCTGATCACTTTCTCTGCTGGTTATGGGGAAAGCTTCTGGCTATATCTTACTGCAGAATCCAGGAGGTCTTTGGTGCTCTTTGGTCTTGCGGCATATGCTTCTTATCTCCAATACACGCAAGAACAGCTGTACCACGTCAAACCGAGAATCCTTTGGGCTGTATAGCCTGTCTCTTCTGCCTCTGATATGTGTCCTCTTGGTATATGCTGGGGCCACAAATTCTGGCTTCTCCACCAAATCAAGTCTCTTAACTGACACCTCAGTGCCATCAAGAAGTGCTGAGTCCTGTCCTTGGCGCTGTTTGTTTTCTCTCTCCAGTTCCCAGTTTCCTGATTTTTGACCATTTGGCCTTCGCACCTTCTTGCTTTAATGTTTTTTTTTCTCTCTTTTAATCACTTGATTCCTTCCTGCTTTCTTTTATCTTAGCAGCCCTATTCCAGGGAAGGTTTGAGAACTTTTTTGGATTGGGCTAGTAGGAAGATAATAGTGTCTGAAAATAGATGCCTAAACAAATGTGTAAGAACAGGCTAAGGATGTATAATGCTTCCTTGAGTTACCTCAACTATTTGCAACTTAGGAACTCCCTAGATTTGCCTTTTCAGACCTTAGGGAATACTGGAATGCTTGGACTCTGCATTCCTGGATTGTCATCGGAAAGCGACCATGTGCTTGGGCCTGAAGAAGAGAGCATGCTGGCAGAGCCCCTCATCTGAATGACCTGGGCAAGCTGGAGAGGCACAGAGCTGGGATGAGTTGCTTAGACCATACAACAAATGTTATGAGAAGTGAATGCCAAGCCATATGCAATATCGCTGTACATAATATGTAAATTGAAAAAAACCAGATGTTGCAAAACAAGCTGTCAGTATGGTAAAACCTAAGTTATGGTTCTTGTGGCTGTTAATCAACCTGCTTCTGTGTATTCATTGCAACAAACGTGCCAGGCATCAGCTTCACCTAGGAGGCCTGTGGCAGAGCTGCGGCTCTGTTTTTTTTGGTGCCTGGAAAACAATGACCATCCTATTTGTCTTGTGTTCTGCATCATCCACTATGTGCTAACCTCTGTGTGGCAAATTGAACCAGCAGTGCTATAGAAGAGAAAACACAAAGACAAATCACAATAAATTATATAAAATGACACTATATAAGGACAAATCAAATAAACTGTAAGGATTACTAAGCAGCTCTTCTAGCTGCTGTTTGGGTGACGTGAAAGGGATCATCAAGGCAGTGGCTTCTGAGTTTTGCCCCTGAGTGGTTATCATCTCTTCTAGAAATTACCATGCTCAGCTTAAGTTCTTTCCTTTTTATAAACCCAGGAGAATAACACCTGCTATTGGCTAGTGATGGTGACAGGATACTATTATATGAGAAAGGATTTGGCCCACCATTCTATTTTTCTGCTTGAACAACAAAAAAAAAAAACCAAAACCTTTTAGCAGTTACAAGAGCTGAAAGGGAATGTGCTGAGATGCTGTCTGCATCAGAGTGGTCTGGGAGTTAAGCTTCTTTAAAAAGTGTATGTTCTTGGGGGTAGGATCCATATCTTTTCCTAATCAGACACCACTAAACAAGTGTTACAGTATTTGGGAACATATAATAAATCATGAAACTGATAAAAGTTTAGATATAGTATGTAGGGTTTTATGTGCATGCAGAGTTACTTCAGTGCTTCCTCATTTTGTAAATTAACATGAACACCAGAATGTCAAGGGCCTAACATATAAAAAAAACCCACCCAACAACTCTGCTGCTGGAATCTATTTCCCTCCTATTAGCTAGCTGGAAAATCACAGTGGCTGTGATTTTGAATATGGGCTGCAAATAAAATGTACACATGAAAATTATATTTGCTTTCATTCAATACTAAAAGCAGCTTTTCTGGTGATTTTTTGCATGTTATAGTTAAAAGTAAATGTGGCTACAGATAGTACTGACTACAAGAAACCTTCTTCTTGTGGAGTGGCTCAGCCTAGAGACTCAGTGGCTGCTTGTAATGCAACAAATTGTTCTTTCCACAGCCCACAATATTTATAGGTCTTTCACCATTTACAGTGATTTACTGCTCCGTTTGACCCCTCTTCCAGGGCTCTACAGCTACAAGAAAATCAAGGGGTTTGATATCAGTTGCTTATTTTCTCTTTACTATTGTACCTTTCCTTCTCCCTTTCCACATCTTCTCCTCTTCCTGGGCTCTTTTTCAGCACTCTGTATTTAGGCAGCTCTGTCTGTCCTGCACTGGTCACAATGGCTCTGCTAAGAGATCTGCCTCAATCTTCCCTGTGATCAGGCTGTTTAGGGAAGTACAGTCTGCTCTCCCGCGGTCTGTGACATGTGTCTGCTTCGTTCCTCAGTTTAAGCTTTGAAACGGGCTTGCGTATGCATTCCAGGAACTGCACATTGTTCTAGCTGGTAGCAAAAATACACGATTCACGTACTTTTCCTAGAGCTGCTTCCCTTTAACCTTAAAGTTGATTTTTGTTAATGACTTTTTCCTCCCATGGAAATGTGGAAAACAGTCTGGGACTGCAGGTTATTCATGTAGAAAAGCAGATGATGAGGTTTGACATTTAACAGGAAAAAGGTCTGAAGATTTATATCAATGTGTTTCATTTACTGTTTTTCTGTTCTTGTGTTTTTTTAAACTCTGAAAATAAAAATCATGCATTCTTAGGAAGGAGATAGGCAAGTCTTTTTCAGCAGTGAGCAATCTGTAGAGTCACAGTAGCTTACCTTTTTTCCTGGTGTTTTTTCTCAAAACAAAATATTAATTACTGAGATAGAACAAAACTGGGAAAGAAGCCTTTGTTAGATAGATCACTGTGTGTTGGAATGAAATTAAAAGCAGTGGGAAAATTTAACACCAGGGATTGAGAAGTTTGCTTTATTCTATTCTTCTCATGTCCACATTATATTTTTGTTTGTTTGTTTGTTCATGTTTGTTTTTCAAGTAAAAATCTGAAAATCTTAAAATTCACAGGAGATGGGGCAGCTTTCTTCCTTTATTCAAAGCCTGACTTCCATCACAAGAGCTATGCTGCCTGCTGGACTTGAAGGATATGGGTTCTGGTCACAAGAATGCAAAGCAGTGATTTACTCTGTTTTTTTCTCCTTTTTGCCCTGGAGTTTAACCAGCACATTAGACTAATATTTTCTTGCTTGCTAGTGGCAGTTTCTGTTTCTTTTTTGTTTTGGGATTTTTTTGGTAGTGGAAGTCATTAGAGTTTCTCCCAAGAGAATCACTGCCAAAGTAAACAAACATCTTCATGAAAGGAAAATAATGTCTGTGGAGTATTCAGAATTCCATGTTTTACAGACAACTATTTATGGCAACCAACTAGTGAATTAAAGTGAATGAAATCCTATTTCTAGTTTGCTGCTTCTGGTGTGCTAATTGAATGTGGCAATTTCTGCTAGTTTCTCAGCTATGCAGTGCAAGTTCTGTATGTTACTTGTAATTTAGGATGAAGGAAAATATGAGATGAAACTCAGTTTAGAAAGAGGATATTTTTTTTTTTTTATTGTTGGGAATTGAATAGTGCATGTAAACCTCCAGGGAATTGCTATTGTCTCTAAAATGTTCTGCATGTGGTTGGCAAGAACAACAAGGACAGAAGAAAGTTCAGCTAAAAAATTCATAAAGGCTGTCTGGTGGAATGCATTACAGTCAGCTGTATACCTCTGTGCTCTTATCCCTCTGAACTGATAATTTTTAGCTGAGATGAAACATTCTGAGGAACAGGAGGCTGGCAGATTTGCAGCGTAGATTGTTTGAAGGTTTAAATGCTGTGACTATCTCATCTTACTGTAAGTCTGTAGATATAATGTAAGCTGGAGTTGCTGAAAAGTGATAGAACGGCTCTGTGTGTACAGCCTACAAAACTGTGAAGAGCTTATTTTCTGTGTGCCGCAGAATCCTGCACACTTGCCACCTCCTGTCCAGCATAGCAATAATTCACCAGTGGAACAAATACACTTCAAATTTGTTGAGGATGAGACCGTATCTAGTTCTTTGTTTGAGCAGTGGCTTTCACAAAGGGGACCAGTGCTAACTGGGAACTGCTGCCAACACCATCATATGTTTCATGACAAATGCGAAATGTTCAAAAAGTTGGCACTACAAAATAGATACTGACAATCTCTGTTTAATTCTCAAAATGGCTTGTAGGATTTTAAAGCTTGTGTTGTTGCTGGTGCACTCATGTATCAGATCACGTTTTTAACAGTCCTTATAATATGGCTGGTTAATTTGGTTATATTACTAGGACATAACCCCAAATTATTCTGAGGACAGAGAATACTGAGGTTTTACTGCTGATTTTTTCCCGTGTGCTGTGTGCAAAAGAGTTTGTCCAGCAGTGTGTGCCACTATAGTCAGAACATGGTATTTTCTCATCTTCTGTTCTGTGTACAGTACAGATGCAGCTGCCACTATTTACCAAACATGAAGGTGTTGTTCACAGCTCTGGGGGTAAGTTTGGGTTCTGCTTTAAAGAATGCATGAGACATCTCTACTAATTGCACAAATGTTCAGTGTGTATTTACGTACCTGAATATTGTGGTCTAGGAGGCTCCCAGAAATTTTCAGGAATGATCTCAGTGATCATTGGATGGGTCTCCAGAAACTCGTATAACCAACTTGTGCTAAGAATAACTGCCTGATGCTTCCCATGTTGGAATAATCTTTTCTGATGGGTTGCGTACTGTAGTCTGATCGTACCTAGGAGACAAGGTAGGAGGCCCAAGGAGACTCTGGAAATTTTTGAGCAAGAAGGCTTTGAAATAGAGTTCATTGAATCCCGTAGGTAGCCCTTATTGCAGATGCAGCAGGAGGAAGCAAGCGTGTGTCTGTAGCTAGGTCTGCCCCTCTGCGGGAGTGTACGGAGCACATAGCAAGTTAAACAGAAGGAGTGTATGTTTGCACCTCAGCAGGCTGTTAAAGTAAGTGCTTTAAATTGCTACAAGAAGATTTATTAAAGTTTACCTATTAAACCTCTGAAAGGTGATAGAGGAGCATGTTCCTCTTCTGAGCCATAGCATCTGTATTGTACAAATGCAAAGGCAACCTAGCTGATTCATATGTGAAAATATATTCTCTTGTACTTGACCTTATTTCCTCTTTGAGTGTAAGATGAATGTTCACTAATTTTACAACACCACCCACTGTTTCAATAAAATTATTTTCAACAGATCTGTAGGAAATTTGCTGCTTTAATTAATACAGAATTATCTCAGAAATTAGCAGTACAGACCCTTCAGATTCACCATAGAGTGAAAATTAATCAAACTTTTATGTTCAGGCTAGAATTGAAGAAATACAGATTAAAGTTAAGAAAACCATTAACCATATCATTGTGACTAATTATGACTATATATCCAGTAACCAAGGTGGGGTCAACAACTCTAAGGCTGGCTATTGCGATATCTGAGCTCAGCCAGTGAGGAGCAGCTAGGTCACTGGAGGGAAGGATGCTCTCCTCATTCAGTGTGGGAGTGCAGCATCTTTTATGAAATATTCTGGCATCCACAGCAGTAACAATGAGACTGGCCTGGCGATGAGGCTTTGCCTCTGGGAGTTAGAAGAGGCAGTCCTGCAGTCCTGGAGGCAATGCAAAGTTGAACTCAGCTCTGCCGTGTAGCAAATGAATGCTCTCTCAATAGTTGGCTGTTTTCCAGTCATGTCCTAGGTACCTCCCCCCGCCCCCGCTTTTTTTTCTGAAACTTACTAAGTTACATTTCTGAACAGTACAGGGTGACTGATACTGAAGCTTTCACTTAGTTTCTTACTGGTCTCCCTCCTCCGTCTAAATATGCCTAGCTCTAGCTGGGACTCAGAAACAAGAAGGCTTGAGTCCTCTCATAAATGTACATCTCTGATCTAATGATCAATTGTAAATCAATGTTAAGCTTCATCACTTTTGACCATTCTGTTATGATGATACGAAGACATAGAAAAGCAATATGCCTGTTTCACCCTGGATATTTTGATTACTAAACCCATATTATCTGTGTGGTTCTTTCTCAGTGCTCATGTATAACATTCTTAATAATTGTAAAGAAAAGAAATCCAAGAAAAACCCCTGCCAAGAAACTATGTAAAAGCTGAATGTATTAGAATATTCGTATTAAAATATTTTAGAACTGCATTAACTATACAAAAAAATAATTGAAACCTAGGAAATCTAGTGAAAATACTGCACTTCAATAAAATAAAATATATTAAAAAAGAAAACACACAGTTAAAGTCATCCAGACAACCTTAATTTTCTTCTATAATGAGAACCTGAGGGAAATGTGGAGTTAAATTTAGTTTACTTCTGCAGACTCTAAAATTTTTAACCCTTTATGTACAGTTTTACTTCAAAGAATTGTGGTTGCTTGGATGCCTTAATTGTTAACTCTTCTACCTTCGTATATTTGTTTTTTTGGTAAGTTTAATCTAACTGAGCCCTGGAAGTCGTGCTCTCTAGCCACATAGCTACAAGGTGAAGGAATTAGGGTAAGAGCAGACCTATTATGTTCATCTTTTATACAGAGAATACAAAACCTACTGTAATTCTGTCATTTCCTCTGTCATTGTGGTATTGAGAGCTCAGATCCATTTTTATGCAGTGGCACAAAACAGTTTGCTGCTTAAGTATAGCTTACAGAAGCTACTTGGGAGAACTGATGATCACAAATACCACAAATCAATTGTACCCCTGATATTAAAAGGGAAAATTACCCAGATCTTTAAAAATTCCCAAACCTTGGTAAATATCCTTGAGTAATTGTGATATCATTTTGGGTCAATGTGCTTTGCCAGAGGTCAGTCAAAATGAATCATCCGAGGAACCTTTGTTTTCATATTTGTAATCTTTTTCTTTTTTTTTTTGTGCATGCTTATATAGTATGTTGTAACTGAAGAGCAGAAAACCTCAAAAAATTTCTGCATTAGGAAATCAAAGGGCTTTTCTTTTTTTTCCCTTTTTTTTTTCCTCCAAATAAGCTCTCTCGTCAATGTTGAAAGGTCTTCTTTATATGAGGAAATTTACTAGGGACTATAGTAGTATAATTATGCCTTGTGGATGCTTTTTAATCTTGCATGAATGCCTGCAGAATTCAAGCGTCCACATGGGGAGTTATACCACCAGAACTATAGGGGTGTAATTATGCTGGTGAATTCTGTATGAAGACAAATGCTTTATGAAAGGGAATTTTATTTTGGCTCTTTGCTTTTCAGCTTATTCATGTTCTGAACTAAAAGGACTTGATCAAATCAATGAAAGTAATGAAAATTCAATGGTTATCAAGTAGACTGTCAAGTGCTGGGGAAATCGGAAAGTAATAAATATATACGTTTCCTGATAACATTCATGTCAGCTTTTGTTCTTATTCTCTCGGCAGTGTTTGAGTTTGTGAGGGGTTTAGTGAAAGGTTAATAAACAGGATCCATTCTTTGCTGAGCCTCATAAACTAATATACCCAAAAGCTAAACACTGATAGAATATCAGAGATTCTTAGCTCTTATAAAAAGCAGCTGGGGTTTCAGGCAAATATGACATGGGAGAATTACTTAAATACTTTTTAGTCTCTGTAGGACCTTTGCAGCTAGCACTAGGCAGATCAGCCATTGAATTTCTGTATGTGAATTTTCCTATATCCCAGTTAAATTGTAATTCCTTAAATATGTGAGTCCTAGGACAGCAGGTAAAATGTTCTCTACAGAAGTAGGCCGTTTACATGAAAATAACTTTCAATATGTCAGTAAGATGTAGTAACACTTTAATAATTATTTACAAAATGTGCTTAGAGTGAATTATAAGCATTTCTCAATGTAATTGCTGCATAGACTTTAAGACAAGAAGAGCCTGATCATTTTGGTGATGTAATCCAGTCCAACCTTAGCACTGACCACAGAGCATCGCTCTGTTAAGTCTTGCTTGAAGACCATTATTTCAAGGTGAACTTCATTAGAAAGATGTCTGGTTCATATTTAAAGAGTTCAGAGAACAAAGAGTCCACCACATCTGTACCAACACTCACTGTTCAGGTGAAGTGTTTTATTTGTGGTCTGAACTTAGCTTTGACTTGTTGAATCTTTGCTGGATTAAAAAAGCCTTTAGCACTGGACATTATTCAATGAAAATACTTAAAGGCTGGGATCAAGGCATCTCAGCCCTCTTTTGTTGTTAAGCAAATCTCATTGAGGTGCTTTAGTTTCTAACCGTAAGGCCAGATTTCTGTATCACCAGTTTTTCCTGTAGTTTCTTTCAAGTTTTCAAACATCCTTCTTAAGTAAGGACATCAGGGCTGTCAGCAATGGTATTACTAATGAGAGAATTACAGCATGAACTGAACAAAAGCGTGCTCTCCCCTTCCTGCTTTTGAAGCATGGAGGAACACATAAGGGCAAATATATTGTTTATATAAAAATTTTCATTTTTCATATTTGTTGTCACAAGCCTTTTACAAGGGCTTCCATTGGATATTATGCTTTTCCAAGGCAGACTTATTAGAGGGATACACCAAGGTGATAACTTGCTGTGATAACCAGAATATTTCCTGGGTAATGTTGTACGCAATGGTAGTGCTTCCCTCCAGCTTTGTATTTTTTTTATCTGCTAAGATTTCTTTGAGAGTTGAAAATACAGTCTCTAATTTTGTAAATATAATTATAATTTGTTCCAACATGTATAACTAATATTTTATCATTAATAAAGTATACATTTGTCATGTGCACATGAATTGAAACGAATTACAAGGTAGCATGGCTGTGCCATTTTCTTTATATCCTACTTTGCCAATTTGTAAAATTTCCTGGTACTGATTTTTTGTTTTCATCAAAGCATGGCCCTGTATATTCACCCAATACATTCACCTAAGATACTGAGTAGAGTTAGTCCAAAAAGTCTTTCCTGTGAGCTCAGTCTTGAAACGTTGCAAACAGAAGATGAGTCTGGTTTTGGCTACCAGTAGAAGTCTGTAAGTTATCTATTTTGTAATTAATGTAGAATACAGAGGTTTTTTGCGTAGTGCTGACATGGTAATCAACTGTCATGCAATGGTTAGGTAAGTGTTTTACAAGCATATAAGTATGTGGATTTGCAGTTGTACCCCATCACTCTGAAGCTGTTTCAGGCCTGCTGTGCAAGCAAACTGAAAGAAAATATTTAAATTTTCTTTTACTTAGCAAGAGTTTCCAGTCTTCAACTGTCCTCTCCAGAGCAGGCTGCGGCTAGTCATGGTAAAGCCTTAGCTAGACCATCTGAGGAATTTTTTTGATGTCCTGAAAATAATGGGATCCATTGTATTGTGGTTGTGTGGATGTGTGCAAGGGGCAGAAGCACTAGAGAAATGCACAGAAAAGGGAGCAAGGAAGCCCATCAGTCTGAGGACTGCTTGCAACATGACTCTGAGAAAGAGGTGCTTGCAATTGTGAGTAAAGAAACTGTCTCCTGCTGTTTACTTCCTGCTGTGTTCAGGGAAACAGAATGTAGTATACATGGTTTGTAAATAAATAGGATCACATTGAATAAATGCTTATCAACAATTCGAGGCATAGCATACAAGACATCAAAAATCACCTAATTGTTTCTATGTTTACTGATAGTTTATAGCAGTATCTTAGGAAGTCCTCAGTGAAGGTGAATAGAGAGGCAATGCATTGATGAAACTGAACTAAAACTACACCACAAGTCTGTGTTTCAGTCTGGAGCCATAACTGAAAATTATGTATTTCTAGTAGCATTGAGTATTTTTGTCTGGTTTGTGTTTTCTAGTCAGAACAAAACCTTGATACTTAGGGAATCATATAGAAAAGTCTAGGTTGGAAGGGAGCTCTGGAGATCATCTGCTCCAAGCTTCTGTTGAAAGCAGGACCTCAGATGAGATGATCAGGGGCCCGTCAAGCTTAGTGATTTCCAGGGAGTTCCCCCACTTTTGTAGGCAACCTGTTCAAAGTTTGGTTGCTCGCATGTTGAAGAATTTTTTCTTACACCTGGATGGGTTTCCCCTGATGCAGCTTGTGCCTATTGCCTCTTGTCACTGGGCATCTTTCTGAAGAGAATCTCCATCATCTCTATTGCAGCCATTTAATTGCTGGAAGATCGTGTTCAACCCCCAGCTGTCTCTTCTCCATACTGAACAAAGCAAATTCTTTCAACCTTTCTTCATTGTCTAGTTCTCCAGTCCTCTAAGCATCTTGATGGCCCTTTGCTAGACCCTCTCCAATTTTTAAATGTCTCTTTTGAGCTAGAAGGATCAAGATTGGACATAGTATTCCAGATGTGGCCTATAAGTGCTGAGTAGAGTGGAATTACCATGTCCTTCAGTCTGATGGCTGGAGACTTACTGAGGCAGCCCTCAGCACCATCTGCCTACATTGCTGCAAGAGCGCCAGGCTGGCTCCTGTTCAGCTTGTGATCCACCAGTACTCCTGCGTCCTTTTCCCCCTGATAATACTATTTCATTTTTTACTACATATAATGAAAGCAAAGCACAGAAGTTCACAAAGCTTCAGGAAGAAAAGGGAGGTGCTTTCCTTATTTAACCTAAAGCCTAATGACTTCAGCCCTCACCCACAGTACGGGAGACCCGGGTTCAGTTCTTTCCTTCTTTTGAAGAGTTGGCCCCGTGTTGCTCACCACCCTGAGCGATGCCCTCAGGAGGAGGCTGTAACAAGCCACAGCATATTCTAGGGTTCCTTCAAACTCCCCTGTTGCCACGGTGATATTTTTGTTTAATATTCTTTTGATATTTCTTAGACTTTGGACTACAGGTCTTGTACCTCCTTGGGGATTATTTGTCCTTTGTGCCCTCTCTTCTCGCTTTGGTTCAGAAATGCAAAAGTCCTGAGAAATTCCCCAAAACTTTAGAGAAGAAACTGTGTTTGCCCAGCTCCAGTGTGATCCTTACGACATACTAGGTCTTTGAGTTTGGTTTCTTTCCTTTGATGTGAATGAACTTGCCTGGAGTGAAGTGATTAGTCATGACTTGAATGGCTCCATCTTGGTAGTGCTGGTGAGTAAATAGGGGCTACCTGAATTTAATTTTTTTACAAAACGTACTTAT
The DNA here is from genome assembly GCF_028858705.1 of Grus americana. Classification (NCBI taxonomy): domain Eukaryota; kingdom Metazoa; phylum Chordata; class Aves; order Gruiformes; family Gruidae; genus Grus; species Grus americana. The sequence goes on along the minus strand of NC_072855.1, from coordinate 16,467,296 downwards.
TGTAATACTTTTTGCTTTAAACATGGTGGTACTTGTGCCTTTTTATTCTTTTTGTACTTCATATAGCTTTATCTATACAGTATAGTAACTTTTAGTGGGATAAGAAATCCATCTGTTTTGTTTTAGAGGAACCAGGAAATAGCTAAGAATATTTTCAAGTACTACAGTTTTTTAACAAAAGCAACTTAGATATAATGTTTGATGCACTGGATAATAAAAAGTTGATCAATATTCATTGTTACTCTTGTTTTATTTTGGAGTCCAAGTGCCAGAGTGAAAAAAAAAAAAACCAAAACAAAACCACCACCATTAACACTGGCAGTTTACTTGCACAATAAAAATTGTGCAGTTGGCTTCTCTGCATTATATTGCACTTTCAGATATCATAGTATGAAAAACAAGGATAATTTTAATGTAATTGGTATGTTAAAGGGAAATAATATTTCCATAGTACAACTTAAACCTAATTTTTAAAAAATTAATAATTTCAAAATTTTAAATGAGGATGATCAATTTGGAATTTCTAGTGTAGCATGAAAATGGCACAAATTTCTATCCATTTTACTAACAGCAAAGCAGAACATGTGACTGGTGGGCATGTGTTACAGGCACGCAGGGGACAAATTCTGTCGCAGTGGAGAGCACCGCTTTCTAGGGCTTGTCCACAACGTCTGAGGAAAAGGTGCATTGCCATCAGTAAATCCAGAATGAGGACTTCTTCTGAACATCGTTAGGAAAAAGAATGCCTTACATTGTCTAAAGATCTAATCTCAGGAAAATCTCAAGGATATCGTAAGATGGAAACGTCTGCATGGAGCAGGAGATAAACCAGTGTTGGACTTTCTGATGCATCGAGCAGTGTCAGGCGCTGATCGCCAAAAACTCATGGGTACCTCAGTACCCTCTACTTTGTGGAAACAGACTTTGGCACCAGGCGGTATTATGTGAAACATAAAATTAACTGGTTCCCCAGAACAACTCATTTCCCTAACTGAGTGCTGAAAGGGGAAGTTTTAATGGAAAATGGGACTTCTCAAGGAAATCCTGCTGGGTATTCTAAAGGCTATGCTTTAATGAGCACATAAGTAAGTTACCTTGGAGAGGAAGGCTAGCCTAGTAAAGAAGGCACAAAGGTGATAATTATACAAGAAATCAATATGTTAAGTATGGAAAAGGGGGGCATAACTGGGAATGAAAATTGAATCTACAAAATGTAAATGACTTTTAGAAAGGTAAACGTAATAAGGAATTATTACTGGCCAGTAGAGCTTAAGACAATAAGAAGGCATTACCAATATATTAGGAACAAAAGAATGATTAAATCAAGTATAGATTTCAGTCTTGCAGAAAAAGACAGAACAGATCAAATGGCTGGAAATCAAAGCTTGAAAAATTCAGTCATTATAAAGATGCAGTGAGGGTGATTACACATAGAAATAATTTCCCAGTGTAGGTAGGTGGTAAGCTTGCCATTGCTAGAAATTTAATCCAATTGGATACACTTTAATCTGACTCTGGGAACATGTGAGTATCTCTGTGGATGGCTGTGTAGGTAATTTCTTCTGTGCAATCCATACATCTGCGAATTTGGATTTGTTCTTTGTCACTCCCTTCTTTCATAAGCTGTGGAGGAGAACAGAAAGCTCTCACTGCCATCAACATGTTCCACATGCTCAGCTCTACATTAAGACAATGACTTAAAAAAAAGGTCTCGTGCTTCAGGGCTACAGCTGGCTGCCTGCAGAAGGTGAGAGGTTGATTCTCTAGGTTAATTCTGGATTTTTTAATTTCATTTTTCTCTGAAGCCTTAGGGACAGGCAGAGCTGGTCATAAAACCTTGGAGAGGTGGGGCCAATTCTCTGCAAGGGAGTCCTCTCTGTCAGCTAGCTGCAGTCTTCCAGCTGGCTGGGAGATCACATGGTTTCTTCCCTGAGTCAGGGCAGCAAGGACTTTGAGGTCTTTTTGCTTTCCTCTTCATTATGACATCTATGTATATCTGAGATCATAATTATGATCATTTGGGCATATCTCACATAATCAACTCACTATCATTACTGGAGCCTGGGGCAGAGGCATCACAGCCTTTTTTTGGCGTTCATATTAGCTTAATTTCTTCAGGATTGAATTTTTTTTTTTTTTTTGAATAACCCAACTCACTGGGGAAAGCAGCAGTAAATGGGTGAAGCATTATGTCACATACAAGACAGCAAGTTGCCTGTTCTGGTTTAAATTCTACTGATTTCTAAAGATCTTGCCAGCTTAATTTTGCTGCAGTAAGAGTTATAGGTGACGAATACTGTTTCTTTTTTCACAATGGGCTAATGCCAGTTGTGATGCTTGACAAGAGTTGCAGAGCTGCCACGCAGGCTGCTTGAGTGCCGCTTTGCCGGCTGCACGCAGCAGCTAACAAAGGGTTTGCTGTGCTTGTAGCAGAGTTGCCTCGAGTCTGGCTTTCCTTCTGCAGCCCTCCTCGCCTTTTCTTTAAAAAACCTGCCCCTCCAAAGCCAAAATAAGAAACCTTACTAATATTACAGTACTGGAGAGGGAGGATGCAATAGCTTTTCTTACTGTTTAGGTTCTGCTCAATTGCAAATGGCCGTGAGCGGAAAGAGAGATGTCAGCAGCTACTGGCAGCCAGGTTACATATTGTCATCTCCTAAGAGGCAAACTGGTCCGCCAGCGTTCTGCCTGGTGGCTGTGCTAGCAGGTGGCTCTGGTCTTACACTACTCTGTTGCACACGTGTGAAAGTACTTGCTTGCTTCACGATGATCCTCCTTTCCATACGGGAAGCCGAGGCTGTCAACAGATGCCTATTATCATCCCGTGAAATTGTGAAAAGAGACCTGCTGTTGCATCAACATCAGCGTCTTTTCTTCTTAAGTGGGTGAAGGGAAGGCAACCTCCATCTTACATGAGCCATTACATATTCTTTTTGTGGGTCCAACGGAGGGACACATTTTCAATTGCTACGTGTTGTGTGCAAGTGGAACTGGCATTTGCTTATGTAAATAGACACTGGCTTATCGCATAAGTCACCTTACGTATCATCTATTGTATGGCTTATTATATCTCGTTGGTTTGCATCACATATAACATTAGCTTATGATATATATATATGGTTAATCATATATCGTGGGCTTATCCTGTACCCATCATTTAACATTTAATGCCTATCTGTAGCTCTTTGTGCTCGTACAGGGGTTTCTACACAGCAGCTGCAAGCAAAGTTAAGTCCAGCTGGAAAGTTGGAGATGGATGGATTGAGGGAAAGACCCAACAGTTCCAGGTCATTCCTTGAATCCTTGAATGGCAGAACTAATGCGGACTGGTTTGCTCTTGGTTTATATCTCTTGAGGTGAGATACATCTTGTTCATCTCACTGAAGTGCCCTCTACCATGGTACCTTCCAATCTTTCTGTGTCCTCGTAGTGGGACGCCTCACTTCCCCTTAGCTCCTCTGCCATGGTGTTGCACTGAGGGGTTTTTTTCCATGGCCTTTAGCTACTGTTGCTTGGCCTAATGTCTGGGAATGACCCAGCAGACACTGTTCTGGAGATGCACGTGTGCATGCAAGGTGGCCAACCTGTACGTGTCCAGCATGGTCAGCAGCTGCTACCAGCTGAACCTGGTCGACTGCCCTTCTCCTCTGCTGGCAGCAAAATTAATGACTTGAGGAGTTGCTTTCCATGATGTGCTGAATGTTGTGCAGGTCTGTTGTAAGATCTTACTATTTTAAAAATGACTACGCTGTTCAGTTTGGTTGAAGCTGAACAGACATGACAGAGAGACAGTGTGATGCACGCAAGCTTCATTTCCTCAGGAAGCCAAGCTAAAAAAAAATCTGCCTAGGAAAATTTTCAGCCAACATTTGAGATGCTTGCTGTTAATTATCAAAATGAAGAAGCAGAGTGTGCTAACACAGTGTTGATTCAAACCATCAGAATCAATCTCTCAATAAATAGACCTGCTGAAAAAAATACGTAAACCACATCAGACTTGTGCGCTGCATGACATTCCTTTTTAGCTTCTGTATCTGGCCTTGTGGTAAGAGCCTCCAACCCTTAAAAATCACCCTCCCTTACCCAAACTCTACAGGATACACAGAATTTAAAAGGAGCATTTTATTCCTGCGGTGTCAGAGAACCTCTCTTTTTAAGGTTGTTTATTCAGAGCGAGTAAATCGAACTAGGTCAGCCTGAATTAGGGTGACATTCTTCAGAGCGCCCGTGTTCCTGGCGCTCGTGGGGCTCAGCATCTCTGGAGGACTGCTACTCTGCAAGGTCTCCCACCAGCCCTTCCTCTTGGCCTTTGCTGCTCGCAGAGCTGCTGCCCTGTGACAGACATATCTGCACACGCTTTGCAGAGCAGCTTTGGGTTCATTGATGCAAAAAGATGAAGAAGTAAAACACGTGTTTCTTCTATCACTGTTTCTATTGCTGTAAAGTCAGTATTTTAAAGGCACTAAAGTTTCTGGAAATGGATTTTTGATTTATTCTGAGAACCAGCCTTCTGGTGTTCATTCACTTGCCATCTACCTTTTGAAGGTCAGTCGGGAACTACACCTTTTACAAATCATCCCTTGTATTTTGGGTTAATCCAGGCCTTCCTGCACTTTACTCGGTTGTTGTAAATGCAGTTTATAATTTATACAGAATGTGCTTCATCTGCCCTGTGACTAGGAAACGTTAAAAGAAAGCATTCAGTCATAGTTTATGCATCTGGTGATGCGGACTGGGGTTTTTAAAAGAACCCAGAAGAATTAGCCATTCAAATGTCATTAAAATGCTGTGGAAGTGAAGCATATAAACTCTATTAAAAAGCTCAGTCATTATCTATAACTCTTGCTTTTTCTCCGGTTTAATTTGCGCATAAGCTTGTTTAGGGGAGAGAAGCGGATGAGGCTGGATTTGCACACCTTGGCTTCTCGTTAGTGCTGGGGAACAGCCCTGCCTTACAGCTTAAGCATGCTCTGGCTTTCTCACCTCTTCCATTTCTAAATGCAGCTTCATCTACCCATCTAACCACTGGTTTTATAATTAAAACATTATTTTCATAACCATAGAAATTAATGTAAATAGCTGATCAATAAAACTGTTCATATAAATAGTTTGTAGAATATGATTTTGAAAATATATTATCTATATATATATATATACGACATCCTGGGAATGATTTCTACCTTTTCACGTTCTGAAATGTTTGTGGAGGCAAAGCTGAAAAAAAGTCACTTCGGAAGATAAAATTGTACTGCAGAATGTAAAAGAATTGCATATATTGCTGTTAAATACAATGCAATGTGACTAAAGATTACACGTAATACACTGTCAGACGTCTAACTGTATGCAAGAATCAGTAAAGTACAATATGATAAATGTAATGAAGAACAAGATGAGAGACCAGTTGGATGCACAGTCAGGTGAAGAAGAGTAAGTAGGGAGTGGAGTTTGTCCGAAGGGATTGCTGCAGCAGTGCAGGATACGCTTGCTGGAGGAATGAGTTAATAATTGTGCCAGCAATGTTCAGCCCCTATTTATTGCAAGAGAGAATTAATGGCTTTCCTGCCTGGTGCTGAAAATAGAAGCCAAATTTAAGTTGTTTCTTGAAGGCAGATATAATTAGATCATGAAACTTCTGGCTTTTGGGTCTAAATAATAGGATAAGAATGGCCACACTAAATCAGAGCAGGGTAGGGTCTCTTAACTGTTTCTTAGGGTTGAGGACAAGCACAGAGTGATGCTTTCCCCAATTTCCAGCTGTGCACAATGCACATACTACTTGAACTGTAGATTTAAGTGCATTAGATATTTATTAGCGCTTGCCGAATCCTTTCTCTACAGATTTCTCTAATTATTTATTAAACCCACTTAGATTTTTGTTAGCCACAACATTCTTGTAGCAATGAACTCTACAGTGTAGCTATGAATGCCGTTTTATTTAAATGGTAATATTTGGTGCCTGTTAAGTCTTATGATACGAGAAATAGCGAACAGTTGTTCTGTACTTACTATCTATACTGTTTTCACTTTTATATACCGTTATTTCCTCTTACTCTTCTCATTTCCACGTTGAAAAGTACTTTCATCCATCCTCATACAGTTATAGTAGTATACTGCTGTTCATCAGTGTTGTCCACCATATGCCATTCCTACTTCTAACAAACCTTTGGACATGGGTCAGTCAGGCCCAGGTGAATTATTTTGGATGTGGATGCGGTCTGGGTTTATATAATGGTGTAATATTTCGTCTTTTGACTTTTCATCCTTACATAATGATTTGTAACATTTAGTTTGTGTTTTCAGTCTGCCAGTGAGCACTGGACAGATGTTTTCAGAGGGGTCTGAACAAGGAGACCCAGATTCTTCCTGAGGTGACAATAAATAATTTATTTATTGTTTATCACTGTGGACGTGCAGTTAGTTTCTTCCCCCCATGTGTATTACTTTGCATCTATTGATATTAAATAATGTCTACATTTTTGTTGCTGAATCACTCAGTGTTCAGTATAATGACACCTTTTGAAGTATTGACTGTTTTGAGTAATTTGTATCTTCAGTGAACTTTGCCATCTCATTATTAATTCCCTTTTCCAGATCATTTATGAATATACTGAAGAGAACAAGTTCAAGTGCAGATCCCTGACTGCTTCTCTCCCATGGCGAAAACAATTTATTATTACGCTCCAACACATCATTAATCTACTAAAGAATTTTCATTCTTCTGATAACTTAGTTTCTTTAAGAGCCTTTAGAGAGAGATCTTGTCAAAACACTTTGACTTCTGGAAATCCAAGAACATTATAGCAATCTGCATTCCCAAGCTGGCTGACTTCTTTAAAGAACTATTAATACCATCAATTTCATCAACCAACAGTAAATTGAAAAGCCCAAATTCAGTCAGGTTTCTCCTGCAAATACTACATTATTTGTATACTAAGAATACCTACAAGTACTTTCATTAATAGTACCAAGGCTTCTAGCAGTTAGTGACAATTTCTGCAGAAAAGTTATTACTATGCTGCCAGAAACTCCAGAGTGAGGTGCAGATTTTCATTGACCCTGAATGGAGCATGGTTTCTTTGCGATAGAAGTCTTCTATTTATTTTCTGTAAGTGACACATCCCTGAAGCAACAGCCAGGGAATGAAAGTTACATTTTATCACAGTAGCATTTGCAGAAAAGTGAACTGCTAAAGTCCCTATTCATAACGAAACTTGGGCAGCCATGAGTTCCTAAAAAACTTACCTGCAGGTGCTTAATTTTTTTATTTAAAAATTTATATCTGAGCTTTATGAACTTCTGATTAAACTTTTAAAATAAATTAAGGGTGAGAGGATTAGACAGGGAATTGGAAATGAACCATGGTATCTTTTGCCTCTAGCTCAGCATTTTGAAGGCAACCCAAATGAGATGTGACAAAGTGCAGCGCGCTCTTTTCTTTTTGCTGACCTATGTGTAAGTGGAGTTTGGTCTCTGCCAAGTTCTTTGTGTGTGAACGGCTACGTCACTATCCTTGCTACTGTAATTAGCACTAATTAGCCCTTTATTGGAATTTAAAATAAATAGGCCATGATTTAGATAACACAGAGATTTAATTATCCGCTTAGATGATCCACTTGGATGAGATGAACAGCCTGCTCCCCCCAGCCCTCCCCTTTTTCCACCATTTGACAGAAGTTATGAAGATATGTTTTAAGTGGCTGATATGTCCAGCTCCCATGTTGTGCCCTATTTGAAATTTAAACTATAAAATCCTGTTGAAGGACAGTTCCTGAGTGTGAGTCGAATGAAGCTGTTTTAGTTTTTTTATGGGTCTTAGTTGCTATTGGACGTTTCCTTCCTGGCCTCTTTGGAGATGTGAAGAACTTCAGAGGAATTCCTCATCAGTAGATGTTCAGAGAGGTGCTCCAACTTCTTCAACCCCCAGTCTAAACTTCACACTACTCCTTCTCAAGAGAATATAGCTAATCTGGGTTGGCCCTAGCTTATCATGACTCTGACGCTGGTTTTGCAGCTTGTTGCACCGTCTTGCTGCCAGAATATCTTCAGGCCTGTAGGTACTACTGAGTCATTTCTCCTGGTCTTCCCTCACTAAAGAAGACATCATACACTAGTAGATGTCCTGGGAGGGGAAAGGAAAGTGCGCTTTTTCAGAGAGACATTGGATGCAGCTTAGTGTCGGCATGTGTGCTGTCTATGGACTCTTTGGTGACCACCCTACCCCTTCCTCTTTGCTTGACTCTGAAATCCCAGCTGATTCTTCTCTTTTCCTCAAAGCACCTACTGGATTTTCTGTAGTTGCCTCCATCTGAGCATTTCCTCTGCTCCTTGTAGAGCCCAGCAGCTGGAAAAGGGCCAGTCCTTCAACCACACTGCTTTCCAGTAGCTGCCAGGTCAGCAGAGACTGCGGTGGGCTGGTAAGCCTGGTCCTGCTGCAGTTCAGAGCACAAAACAATGCACAGTGCACATGAGGCTTCTGGTCACAGTGCGATGGCACAGGAAGCTGTCACTGCTCTTCTGGGGTGATGGTCATTATCCAGATGGCCTCTACATTGTGGTAATGGGAAAGATATTGATGACCTCAATGTCCGTTTCATGGGATTACAACAAAAGCGATTGGCATTGGTGCTAGAGTCAATGACATGGGATGGACTACTGTACTGCTTTAAAAATCCTACATGTTGTGCCAGCAGCATGCAGGGCTTCAGTCTTCAAACACAGGTGCATGCCTTCAAACAACACCAACGCTAGACTTTATTCTAGAAATAAAGGGAAACAGTGTGAATCTGCTTTTCCCATATTTTCTACAAGTTATTGGCTATTTTAGGTCTGTAATCAAAATAACTATTTGGATTTAGTTTCAGAACAGCAGAAACCTGCCGGCTCTTTAAATGCAGGCAAAAACTTAAGCTGTCAATATGCAATTCATGAAACAACTGGAATTTCAGCAATCAAGTATGAGACATTTCTTGTTTCCCACGCTAGGTCAGCACTTTCTTGTAGAGATAGTTTGTGTCATCAAGATGCGCTCTACGGAGGTGACTCATTTGTGCGTTTTGGAGTTCAGACAAAGTCTGTTAGCTGTTTTTTCTGTTACCTTCCACATGTTTTCCCTGCATTCATAACAGCATGATTCTGCCTGCTGTCTGCAAGTGAAACAGCTTCTCATCTGCACCTTCCTTACACATAAAGAGGCTTATAAATGTAGCAGGCTGTGGGTGAGAAACCTAGATTACATGCCACCTGAAAACTACCACTGATAATTCTGAAATGACCTTGCTTAATAGGGCTTGGTTCTTCGTGCTAGTCCGACTATTTTGACAACTGCTACAGCTTGTAAATGTGGAAATAATTACACAGGGCTGAAGATCTCTAATGATGAAAAGTAGTCCTTCTTCTGTATAGAAGTAACTATGCCAGTACAGCTATGCTAATATCAGCATAACTGCAATACACAAAACCAGATGTACTATTTTAACTATCTCAGTATCGTTAAAATGGGCAATGTAGCAGTTATGTGTATATAAAGCCTTAGAGCAGAGAAATGCTCAATACGTTCTCCCTGTTGGAAAAGTAGCTATTACCTTAGGAGGACTGTAGCTGTCTTGACAATGTGAAACTTTGCTCAAACTCAAATTCAGTTCAATTCTGTCTATGTAGTCAGACATGAAATTGAGTTACAGTGGCTTAATGGGTTACCCCATGTCAGTGGAGACGAATCTATGTGCAGTCCAGTAGCCCATCACCAACACAAGGCAGAAATCATTAGATCAAACAATTCAATTTCGCAGAGGTTTAAATGATTATTTTTTCCCCCTCATGTTTGCTTGTAGTCTAAGAATGTGCACACAGTCTGTTACTATGCTCAGCTGAAGCCTAGTAAGTTATTAAATAGTACTAAGTTGATCGTGTGACTGATCTCCAAATTAGAATTTTGAAATAATTTAACTAGATCAGTTTTGAATAGGTGACTGGAGACTCCAAATGTATATTTAAGAAATGAGTCTGTCCTATGTGCTGATAAAACAAGACCTTTAGTGACTGCATTCGGCTCACTTGTATACTGATGGCTGGATATTTTCAGAGGTAGCTTAGAATCCACAATTTCCATTTGAAATGTTTTCAGGTGTGCTTAGGCAGCTTTTTCCCATTTATCCCTAGAATTTCATGTGTGTGCTTGTTTCAAGAAAATTACATGATTGCTTGGGCTTCAGACAATTTTACCTTCATAATGAATCTTCTTTTTTATTTTTCTCAAACCGTCACAGATTTACTGACGTGTAAAGAAGCCCCTTTGGAGAGCCAAACCACACCACTATGGGACTGACAGCTATGCTTGAGGTCGATTCTGAACAAAACCTCACTCTTTGTTTCCTAAGTTTTGTTAAAAGAGATAAAAGAATCATTATACAAATGTTAAGTGGATATATCATCTCTTGATGACAATTATGCTTATGGCAAGAATATTACCGTCAATTGTAATGCCTGAACACATTGTGAGAACTTCAAGAAACCAAGATCCAGCTGCACATCGCCAGGTAATGCCTCTGGGGTAATGTGTGGAAGAAAAAGAGAGTTCTGCTCTTTCAGAATTAGGAAAGATTGTGGTCATTTTAAAGTTTACGTTAGCTTTATCTTAGCTGATACTGAAGACCAGTATAATTTACAAGAGAAATTTGAATGTAAATATTGTCAGCATTTTTTCCCACTTTTTCATTGTGAAACAGAAACCATTCAATGTAATGAGAAGGAAGTTAAGAAACTCCCTCTCAGGGTACCGTGAGTTTCTTACATATTGCCACACCCTGTCAGCAATAAACAGATCTCTTAATTGCAGCTAATCTGGATTTCCTTAAATATTGTACTGCAAGCACCTGGCCAAATTCTGTTTAGCAGCAATGTTCACAGTTGCTGCTTGGATCCAAAAACTCCTGAGGCCAGAATTTTATCATCACTTCTTTAGCTTACTAGCAAGTTCTCCCTCTCAGTTTTGAGGGCTGTTGGGTTTTTTCCTTGCTTTAAGAAAAGGGAGAGGAGAGAAAAGAGAAATAACAACTCTCAACATTGAGGTACTAGCTATGATAGCAGTGGAAATTTCCCTATACTTCAGTCCTTGTGGGGGAGCAACATTTAGGGGGTAAGAATACTTCCATTATTATGCTCATCACTATTTCGTCTCTTCTTTGAGCCATGAGCAAAAGCACCAATACTCTTTTCGAATAAGGTGGACCTTGAGACTAATTTCTCATTGACCTCTAAATAACCTGTCAGTAGTAACTTATTTCTGGTTTACCTCAGTTGGATTAGGACTGACAAGGTGGAGGTAGGATGCTTTGCTGGAAATCTGGCTCCCATGAAGTCAGTTTGCCAGTACGCTGTCAAAAAGTTTTACTGAATTGTTTTTTTATCTTAATCTTTAGGCAACATTTATTTGCATAATTCATTCCTTACTGTAAATTTTATTCTGCAGCAACTGCATTGCTTTCTGTAACTCTGGTGTGAACGAAGCAAGCCTAAGAATTATTATTTGCTATTTTGCTTTTTTTTTTCTGTGCATATACAAAGGGATGGGCCAAACTGCCCACTTTTTGATAAGTAAAGAATAAAACAGTTAAATTCTATCAGACCTGTCAGAGTCAATCTAAGAGAACATGTTATTTTTAGTCCTACTTACTTTTTGGATAAAAGCTGCTTCAAGGGAAAAAGATCAACATATAACTGAAATGAAGCCCTTCACAATCCTTACTCTGCTGTGTAATTCATAAATTAATGGATCATGAAAAGACCTTAAAAGAGTGTTATCCATCAGAAATAATACCTTTGTATGTGCAGTGCCTACATCCCAGAAAACCTTGTGTTGAATTTGCCTATCTAGGAGCCTGGAATCCTTTTGAGAAGGGATGAAAGAACCATAAAATAAGTTTATGTTGCTCAGTGCCCAAATGTTATAAATGACTAACACAATATGAGCAAAACAGTAAATCTAATCTTTTGCAACATGTATATTTAACAGTCATAAAATCTACTTCTGAGTTTGTTGACATTAGACTTTTGTTTTAGATGCTGCGTGCCATATATCCGAATTACTTAGACCTCTGAGTAAAGCTAATTTTTCTTCCTAGAACCAAGTGTATAATTTCCAAGGTGACAAGAAATCTCGCATAGAAATCGTAGAATAATAGAATCAAGCAAATGCTTGCTATTCAAAATAGGTTTACCATCACAGTATCTGAAAACCTTATCATAAGGGTAATAAGCAAAGCATGACTACTCATTTGTCTTATTTTTTTTTCACCCACTCTGCAGAGGAAGAAGTGTGCGTATTAGTATAATGTGGTGTGTTGGGTTTGCGTGGCAGGGTTTTGGTAGCTGGGTGGCTACGGGGGTGGCTTCTGTGAGAAGCTGCTAGAAGCTCCCCCTGTGTCTGATAGAGCCAATGCCAGCCGGCTCTAAGACGGACCCGCCGCTGGCCAAGGCCAAGCCAATCAGCGCCTCTGTGATAACATATTTAAGAAGAAGAAAAACACTTAGAGAGAGAGAGAGCTTTTGCAGCCGGAGAGAGGAGTGAGAAGATGTAAGAAACTCTGCAGACACCAAGGTCAGTGCAGATGGAGGGGGAGGAGGAGCTCCAGGCGCCGGAGCAGAGATCCCCTTGCAGCCCATGGTGAAGGCCATGGTGAAGCAGGCTGTCCCCCTGCAGCCCATGGAGGAAGGATGGGGGGGTGTAGAGATTCCACCTGCAGCCCGTGGAGGACCCCACGCCGGAGCAGGTGGAGGCACCTGAAGGAGGCAGTGGCCCGTGGGAAGCCCACGCTGGAGCAAGTTCCTGGCCGGACCTGTGGACCCGTGAAGAGGGGAGCCCACGCCAGGGCAGGTTTGCTGGCAGGACTTGTGACCCCATGGGGGACCCCACGCTGGAGCAGTTTGCTCCTGAAGGTCTGCACCCCATGGGAGAGGGACTCCATGCTGGAGCAGGGGAACGATGAGAGGAGTCCTCCCCCTGAGGATGAAGAAGCGGCAGAAACACCGTGAGATGAACTGACCGTAACCCCCACTCCCGTCCCCCTGTGCCGCTGAGGGGGGGAAGGTTGAAGCCGGGAGTGAAGTTGAGCCCGGGAAGATGGGAGGGGTGGGGGAAGGTGTTTTAAGAGTTGATTTTATTTTCTCATTCCTCTACTCTGTTTTGCCTAGTAATAAATTAGATGAATTCCCTCTCTAAGTTTGGTCTGTTTTGCTCGTGACGATAATTAGTGAGTGATCTCTCCCTGTCCTTATCTTGACCTACAAGCATTTCGTTATGCCTTTTCTCCCCTGTCTAGTGAATGAGAGGAGTGAGAGAGCGGCTCTGGTGGGCACCTGGCCCCCAGCCAGGCTCAACCCACCACATGTGGGTTTGTTTTGATGAGTTTTTTCTAATAACATATATTTTGATACGCAAATGTATATGTAAATGAAGAAATATGCTTTGCATTTGGGATAAAAGGGGGTCAAGCACTTTCTGATTTTTATCAGATCTTCAGGACTGGTCCTCAGGAAAGCCCTAAAACTCTCCTACCCACAGTGAGTTTTAATTTTACAGTGTAGCTTTCATTGTGTGACTTTTGACCATGGTCTTTTCTCTGGAAACGTATCGATCTCAGTCCCATGCCACGACATGCCTTACGGAGCGAGACTTGCTGGATTTGTCATTCTGCGGGGAGCTGGGACAGAAATGCGAAGCCCGGTGGGTTGTGCTTGCGATAGCTTCTCTTGCGGAGGACACGGTCTGCCATGCTCCTGGCTTGCCAGACTCTCTGAGACCCTGCAGGGTCTCTTGCCGAGGGTATGTCCTGTAGCTGGGGTCAAGGTGAGTGCTGACATGAGTAACCGCGGTCAGGTCATCATCTGACAGCCTGGCGAGGAGCCTGGGGAGCCGCTGGAGTTGGGATGGATGTTGCCATGCAAGACCTTCCTAGCTCTGAGGAATGCAGGAGTGCTCCTGGAGTGGGAACTGAGCTGGCAAATTGCTCCACCATAGATTTTCTATTTGTTCATGCTTCATCTCATGGAGAAATTGCATTGACTGGAAAAAAATAAGAGTGTGTTCTGTTTCAATAGGACCGAAATAGCGAACTCTAAATGAAGGTTTCGAAAATGTAAACTTGTGCCATTAATCCACTTCTACATGGCCTTTGTGTTTTTGCTGAATTCTTTTCAGAATTAATTTTGACAATTGTTTTCTTCCTTTTGGACAATGCATATGGCGTGCTATGAGATTGCAACGTGGCTGTCCTCTTACCTGTGTGCACAGGGGATCAAAATCAGGGAAGGAAGCACACACTGCAGTGATTTCATCGCACAGATGCAGCCCTCCTTCCCTCCCCACCCCAGCTGAACAACAGGGGCAAGCTCCAGTACAGGTGGCAGCATCGCTTTTGACCTCACTGCTCCTCAAGATGCTGCCTCCTACCCCGCTGCTCTTCAGTAGAAGCTGGCTCTGCATTTTGGCATTGACTACCAGTTGGTTTGACCTCAATAGCCCTAGCTTGCTGGCAGCTGACTGCAGAAGCTGTTTTCCCCTCCCTATATAAAGTATGTCCAACCACAAGCCTTTTAATTTGATAAGTAGAAGCGCCACAGTTTTGAAGCTTTCCTTCACCAAGCCTGAAGTAATTAGTTGATTGCCAGGACAAAGTTTGATTGTTGTCTGCTATAATGAGTTTTAGGAGATGAGCTGTGATATGTACTCCATCTGAAAATGGAGTGGGTTTGTCTCATTTGCCATGTGATATGGCAACAATGAATTGTGGGCATCTTGTTCCAAGAACTGTGTTTTTATGGCACAGGTGCCAAGAGCACCACATTGTTGCACTTGTGTCTAAATCCAAATAGATACAACCTAAGTGCTCTATTTATTATGTGTAGATTTAAAGATCTTGTGTGTTGGTTTTAGTTAGATGTAACTTGCACCAAGATGAGTTTTAAAACAGAAAGTCATGTCTGGATGCATATTCTACAACATCATTTTAGTTTGTAATTATTGCCTAACACATTTAATACTTCTGTGCCCTTCAACTCTGTAACACTGTCTTGTGGGAAGTAAATTATTAATCATCTTACTTCATCCCAAAAGACAAAGGTAGTTTTTGTCATTCCTTAATTGTACAGTTGCTTGTATAATAGAAAGAAATACTGTACTTTTCTGCCTATTCTGTATAATGCTGTGCAGAACATAAGACACACTCAGAAATCTGGAATCTCAAAGTACTTTACAAGCTGTTTCCTATCTTGAGTTAAACCTTCCCACAGCCACATGAGGAATTCACTCGTGAAAAACTCCAACAGCCATGTGGTAATTCACTCCAAGCTACCATCATCTGCCCAACACAGGAAATCTCAAAACAACCTCAATCGATCTCAAAACAACCTCTCGACCTGAGAGGAAATGGCAGAGAACTTTGTATGAGTTTAAATATACTCTAGTGATGGTATTGTAATTTGGAGGATGGCCAAAGTGACACAGGAGAACAGGAGTCAGTGACTGATCAGAGAAGAGTTGCATCAATAACGTATACGTGCCTGAGTGGTGATAGCGCTTTATGAGCCCATGGCAGGAGCAGTGGTTAGCTGGGTGGACCGGGAGCCACCTAAGAACAAATAAGGTAGCTGGGGCAAATGAAAGTCAAGAAGTTTCTCACATTTACCCACTAAACCAATCTAAATAAACTCCCAGGAACAAAACAGTTAATGAAAATATTACAACAGCGAGTTTCGGGTTGACTTGCTTAAAGACATTTCTGGCAAACAAGGTAGTTGCAGAAATCATTTAACGTATCTCCACATGTTGGTGTTTGAAGAGAAGAGGACAGGACTCTTGGGGTGGGGCAGTTACAATAGATTGTTTTCCTGCAACGAGTCTCACCAAAATAAGATCTTAGCCTGACAATATGGACAGGAGCATCGTCCTTATTCCTTACCCCAATGCAGTGAGCCATGCTTCTCCTCTTCGAGGTGACAGACAGGCGTCTAGCAGGCAGATCCCACTGCGTGAAAAAGATGGGAGGGGTTTGCCTTGGCTAATTTGTCTGGTTATCAAGCTCAGTTATTACCCACCTCTGGGTCCCAGAGCAAGGAGTTAATGCTTTGCCGAGGTTTACTGGTCTTCGTGCCAACCTCTCTCCTGTGATGCACTATTAAAGTGCAAATCATAAAGCGATCAGAGCAGAGGCTATAACATGTACTAGAAATGTGACAATTCACACTTCATAATTAAATTGACAGATTAAAGAAGGGTTGCTTTTATAAAATGAAAATGAGGAGTACAGCGTGGTAAGAGGTAGTCTGCCGTTTACTAGAAATAGAAGACCTGAAACACGAATTCTTGTGTTTGTACTGGGTAAGATCCTATCCAATGCTTATGATGTAATATGTGAATGTTGGATGGAAAGAAGATGATTTATATTTATTGTATGCCACGTAATGTCATGATCATCTAAAAAAATCTTTCCTTTGTTGTGATTTAAAACTAGATCATATCATGCCTCAGAAAATATGGAATTAACAGATTTTGTGAACACTGGGTGTGTGCATATATATTATCTTATAATGTTTACAGCTTATGAGGATGTAGAAGAGGAGCTATTTATTCTCAAGATGACTTTAAAGTATTAATTTTTTTGAATGCTCTTCAATAAAATTGGTACTTCCAAAGAATTTGAATTTCAAAACTGAGTTTTCTAAACCAACCACCAATTCTTTTTGGACTTCTTTTTTAGCTAGTTATGCATACTTAGATGAGAGTAGAAGCTGCTCTCAAAATTGTTAAAACTATGTGTGTTTTGGATGGTAAATAATTTCCTACAGCATCTATAAACCATAGTATTTAAATTTCTGATCTGTATATATTTGCTCAGATGTCTGACTATATTAAAAACAAAAACCACAAAAGAAAACAAAGGAGTCACAGAGGCAAGTTATTATCTGTATCTGTAGATATAATCCATAAACTTTTTATATAAAGTGTGTGGGGGGGTTCCCCCCCAATTCTTGTGTTTTTCATGCTTTGTTTTTCTAACTCATAGGGCTCCAGATCAGGATCTTGGTATCTGATAGTGGAACAGCTCCATGAAGAGAGATTGTAAGCAGTGTTTCCTAGACTCATCAAGAGCCTGTGGGGCAGAACGCTCATTTGGGTAATGAGATAATATCACTGTCAGGTCTTAAATAGGAGTCACCAACATCAGAGTCTTCACCACCACGCTACTTGCTATTAAATCTTTGTGGTCTGTTTGGTGTTTTCCTGAATGTGTTAAATCTTTTCTCACCCAGATGTTCTCAAGAACTAGTATGGTCTTGATGTTATGATTCATTTGACAGTATTTCCAGATTTGGAAAAAAAAAAAAAAAAAAAGAAAAACCCAATCAACTCCAGGCTATTTCAGTAATATATCACACATTGCCATTCTAAATACATTTGATAGACTGTAAGTATGTTTGTGTCCCATGTTCACCATCATAATTCTTTTATCCAGTTAAAAACTATGCTTCAAAAAGCATGAAATAAGCTTAAAATGGATGTAAAAAATGAAAAAACGTTAAGTCTGAATCATAGAATCACAGAATGGTTTGGGTTGAAAGGGACCTCAAAGATCATCTAGTTCCAGCCCCCCTGCCATGGGCAGGGACACCCTCCACTAGACCACATTGCCCAAAGCCTCATCCAGCCTGGTCTTAAACACTTCCAGGGATGGGGCCTCCACAACTTCTCTGGGCAACCTGTTCCAGTACCTCACCACTCTAACAGTAAAGAATTTCTTTCTAACATCTAATCTAAATCGACCCTCCTTCAGCTTGAACCCATTACCCCTTGTCCTGTCACTACACTCCCTGATAAACAGTCCCTCACCATCTTTCCGGTAGGCCCCTTCAGGTACTGGAAGGCTGCAATTAGATCTCCCTAGAGCCTTCTCTTCTCCAGGCTGAACAACCCCAATTCTCTCAGCCTGTCCTCATAAGAGAGGTGCTCCAGCCCTCTGATCATCTTCGTGGCCCTCCTCTGGACTCGCTCCAACAGCTCCATGTCTCTCCTGTACTGGGGCCCCCAGAGCTGGACGCAGTACTCCAGGTGGGGTCTCACAAGAGCCGAGTAGAGGGGAAGAATCACTTCCCTCGACCTGCTGGTCACGCCTCTTTTGATGCAGCTCAGGACACGGTTGGCTTTCTGCGCTGCAGGCACACACTGCCAGCTCATGTTGAGCTTCTCATCTACCAACACCCCCAAGTCCTTCTCCTCAGGGCTGCTTTCAATCCATTCCTCGCCCAGCCTATAGTTGTGCTTGGGATTGTGCCGACCCACGTGCAGGACCTTGCACTTGGCCATGTTGAACTTCATGTGGTTTGCATGGGCCCACCTCTCCAGCCTGTCAAGGTCCCTCTGGATGGCATCCCTTCCCTCCAGCGTGTCAACCTCACCACACAGCTTGGTGTCGTCGGCAAACTTGCTGAGGGTGCACTTGATCCCACTGTCCACGTCGCCGACAAAGATGTTAAACAGTGCCGGTCCCAGTACCAACCCCTGAGGAACACCACTCGTCACTGTTCTCCACTTGGACATTGAGCCGTTGACCACAACTCTTTGAGTGCGACCATCCAGCCAATTCCTTATCCACCGAGTGGTCCATCCATCGAATCCAATCTCTCCAATTTAGAGACAAGGATGTCGTGCGGGACAGTGTCAAATGCCTTGCACAAGTCCAGGTAGATGATGTCAGTTGCCCTTCCCTTACCCACCAATGCTGTAACCCCATCATAGAAGGTCACCAAGTTTGTCAGGCACGATTTGCCCTTAGTGAAGCCATGCTGGCTGTCACCAATCACCTCCTTATTTTCCATGTGCCTGAGCATAGTTTCCGGGAGGGTCTGCTCCATGATCTTGCTGGGCACGGAGGTGCAACTGACTGGCCTGTAATTCCCCAGATCTTCCTTTTTTCCCTTCTTAAAAATGGGGGTTATGTTCCCCCTTTTCCAGTCAGTGGGAACTTCGCTGGACTGCCAGGAGTTCTCAAATATGATGGAGAGTGGCCTGGCCACTTCATCCACCAGTTCCCTCAAGACCTGCGGATGCATCTCATCAAGTCCCATGGACTTGTGCACCTTCAGGTTCCTTAGATATTCTTGAACCTGATCTTCTCCTTCAGTGGGCGGTTCTGCATTCTCCCAGTCCCTGCCTTTGCCTTCTGTGACCTGGGCAGTGTGGCTCAAGCACTTGCCAGTGAAGACTGAGGCAAAGAAGTTGTTGAGTACCTCAGCCTCCTCCATATCCCAGGTAACCAGGTCACCCATTTCATTCCGGGGGGGACCCACATTTTCCCTTGTCCTCCTCTTACCACTAACAACATACCTATAGAAGCTTTTCTTGTTGTCCTTAACATCCCTGGCCAGACTAATTTCTATCAGGGCTTTGGCTTTCCTAACCTGATCCCTGGCTGCTCGGACAGTTTCTCTGTATTCTTCCCAGGCTACCTGCCCTTGCTTCCACCCTCTGTAGGCTACCTTTTTTTGTCTGACTTTGCCCAGGAGCTCCTTGTTCATCCATGGGGGCCTCTTGGTGGTTTTGCCTTACTGTTTTTCTTGACCATGCAATTGTATCACATTTTTAAGTTTTAACTTTTACACCCATGATAGCTTGAAATGTGCTTGATGTTTGTTAATGAAAGGTGGGGCTTTCTTCTATTTCCTTGTCTCTAGGAACTTTGGCTCTAAGATAGCGTGATGACTTATTAAAATACTAAGAGAGATAGTGATATTGCTCAAAAGAAAGTGGCACCAAATGATGCATAGAGATCTCTTGATGCTACATTGTCATGGTGTCATTGGTGGGAAGTTCTTCAGTGAAATAGATTCAAATGAGTATTTCTTAATAAAACACAATTTTGATTTTTTTTTTAAATATGTATTTTGTTGCAGGACTTGAGGTTTTGACTGTGTTGCAGATTTTGATAACACCAGTTCAATGTAGATAAATAGAAGTGATACCCTGGAAAAAAGCAATCTTAACTCTCTGTGTAGAGTGATGGGCTCTGAATTGAGCGTTACCACTTAGGAATGAGATCTTGGAATTATAATGAATAGTTCTTATGAAAGCATCAGTTTAATGCTCAGTAGCAATAAAAATGTAAATTGAATGTTAGGAATTATTAGAAAAGAAATAGAGAACAAAAGAGACTGCATAAATCCCTACAGAGTTCGTGTCCCCGCTTCTCAAAAAGGGTAGTGGAGAACTGGATAAAGTTCAGAGAAAGGAAATAAGAGAAGTATGGAAGTGCCTTCACACAAAGAGTGACTTGTAAGACTCTTCAGTTTTGAGGAAAAAGAATAGAGAGACTGATTGTTCCTTGCCTTTTTCCAACAAGATCTAGGTGTCTATGAGCCCAGCACATAAGAAGTTCAAAACTACCTTATGTTTTTCCTTATGTAGTGTGTATTTAGGTGTGTTATGAATGCTGAGAGTTAGCACAGGCTAAAAAACAACACCAAAAAATCCATGGAAGAAGATCCCACTGTGGAAAACTAAATACAAAGACATTACTGCTGGCACAGGAGATCCCAAACACATCTTTTGGGAAAACCATCACTATGCGTTTTCATACTCTTTCCTAGGCATCTGCTGTTGATGACTGTTGGGAGACAGGCTCCTGGGCCAGGTAGACCTTTGGTCTGAGCGTGACCATTCCTATGATACGTAGCAGCACTGGAAGAATTTGTCAGTGGAGGAGCTAGGCTGTTTAGGTAATTTTACTGAGAGCAGATGATGCTTCTTGAGTTTGAAGAGTTTGTGACTGGGATAAGCTTACAGGTTCAGATGTTGATGCTTGATATGAACTAAATCTACAGAACTGAGGATGAACAAGGGATGAAAGGAAGAATCGATGCTTCTCGGGGCTACTGCTGCAGGCTGGCTGAACAGAAAACAAACTGGGGGCATGGGCAGGAAAATGACGTGAGTAAACCTCTCTGAGATAGATCACTGCTCTCTTCAAACTCTCTTGTAACCTGTGGTGAATGGACATGAATTTTAGCTCCCTGCTCTTCACTTGATAATCAGGGGCTTTGAAAAAGTGCATAAGGAGTAGTGGCTACACCACTGTGGTTTGATATGAAATGTAATCAAATCATATCTTTTACTTGCCAGTGATAAAGCTGATACAGATAGATGCTCGATTCTCTTTTGGTGGGTGAGAAAGGCCGAGAGCAGGGACGTAGCTGCACTGGTGAGCCTCAGGGCCAGTGAATGTGCCTGAGCCTGCTGTTTATCGCTGTGGTGTAACCAGAGTGTCTTTTTAGCCCTTTTACACAGCTGACCTGAGTGGGAAAAAGTCTAAGTGTTGCTGATTTTGCAGAAAAGCAGTCCAAAAAGCTTCCAGTGTCCTACCCTGGCAGCCCTATAGACTTCATGTCCAAACTTCTATCACATATAACTACACAGGCAGTCGTTCACTTCAAGTAAACCCCTGGGCTGCTGGGCACAATTATACCAGCATTTGCCTAAGTTCAACATTTATGTTTCTTAAGAAATGCCAACACTTAATTTTTTTTTTCCTCAAATTTAAACAAAAACGTGAAATTTCAAAATTTACTGAGAAATGACATTTGGGAATTGCTTTACTTGGAGTCATCAAAAGAACTGTTATCAAAGACTTCACTGAAATCAAACCAGTTTGTTTTGGCTTTATTATTCTGATTTTCAAGTGATAACGTATTTGAAACATTAACTTTTATCTAGTGATTGAAGTGATGAAGTCCAAGTGAAATTATTTAACCTTTTAGAAGTAAAAACAAATAATTTTCTTTAATTTTTTTGACAAACTCAATACATTTCTACAGATCGTTGAGTCAGCACTTGCGAATGAAAAGCAGTTCTTCTGGAACTGCTTCAAACAGCCCTTGCAGGATATAAGACATTTAAAATTCCAGCATGTAGATAAAAGCCCTTCTCCTAAACCTCCCCCCCCCGCCCTTTTACTCTAAAAAACAAAATTACACAAACCAAACAAATGTTTATGTTTTGTGCCTGCATGTCACACATGAGTGCTTGTGAATATAGTCTAACACATTTGACAGTTCTGCTGGTCTGACTTAGTACTCAATTCTGCTCCCCCCCCAAATTTTTGCACAATATCTGCTTTCATCTTTACTTATTAATACTGGCTATAATCTGTCTTATAGTCAATCCCATACAGCAATGCTTGTAGGAGCGTTTTGAAGTTAAAATAATTTTCCAGCATTGATTTTTATACTCTGCTGTATTATAATAACTCTTTCATCTTTGTTTTCAAATGCTATTTTGAAAACCACAGATACTCAGACTTCATACCTTGCTCGCAAAAGGAACAAAGGCTGAATGCTGTTTAGCTCCAAGTGTCAATCAGGACATAACAAGTTAAATAGCAGCCAACACATTGGCAGATGAGTAACACAGAGTGGTTACTAAGCAGTGCTGAGTGCTGTTTGTCCTAGTCTACCTCAGCAGCCTAATGTGTTTACTTATTCATCTGCATCTGTTAGGGTGTAGCCGTTGTCAGTAATGGGTCATTTTCCCAGTAGAGACAAGGTTTTGGGGCTCGTCTTGCAAACCCATCCAGACCTGGAGGATATTACTGTGATTAAACTAATTGATTTCAATAGGTGCTAAGCATGCAAGCTCTGGCAATGCACACTGATGAAAATCTTCAGTGTGCCATGTCCTTTAGACAACAAATGCTTATTGCACTTCACCCAAATTCTCATATCAAGATGAGATTTTTTTTCCCATCCCAATTTGGATATGTAGTTGGCTTTTCTATAGCTGTACCCCACACTGAGCAGATTCACTTTATCAGCCTCAATTTCCTACTAGGAAATAGCCTGTGGATAAGTCAGGTTCTCAGCACTGTAAGGAGACGCTACTATTTAACGCCTGTTACAGGATCTGATTAAGCAAATGCAAATTACCCGACAAGTTGCCCCACATGTCTGCTTAAACGCTTACTCCAGTGGTAGTATTTACTGCGCCCTAACTGGTAGAGCTGGCCATGGAGATGGCAGCTTGCTGTTTCATGGCTGGGCTTTTATCGAGGTTGGTTTAAATGCAGAGACACTCACTCCTTCCCTCTTTGTGTCACCAGCAAGGAGCTGGTGAGCACAGGATGTTGGGGGGGTGGGGAGCATCATGGTGGGACTGGTAGGGAACCAGGGATCACAGCAGCCTGGAAAAGAAGGGGCATGGAGAGCGGGGCAGGAAAGAAACCCAACGCGCTTGCTCCGTGCACCAGCCTGCACCTACCTTCACAGAATCATCATAGAACCATAGAATGGTTTGGGTTGGAAGGGACCTTAAAGATCATCTAGTTCCAACCCCCTGCCATGGGCAGGGACACCCTCCGCTAGAGAGTGCCCCGGAGTTTTGTCGCCTCTGAAAGACACTCTGAACAGCCCCAGGACCATCTCACAGGCTTTCCTCCCTTCCCATCTTCTGTGCAAACAAACCACCTGCAGCTTCTCAGCCTGGGTCTGGTGTCTTACACGCTCACTATAACTTTTAAAGAAATGACTTAGCCTGAGTTGGGGATCGCACCTGGGTGTGTGTGAGGGAAGAGGTTCCTGCAGAGATGCTTTATCTTGAGAAAATGCTAAAGAGCATGATGTAGCACTGCTGCGCCCTCTCATTTGGAATAGCCTTTATTTCACTGCAGCTTGCATTTCAGTCTGTGCTGGCAGATGAGGGATGCAATAAGCCTGATTAAATTTCCATGATTTATATATCTGCAGCATGTCGAGTCCATAATTAAGACAATGGGGGACAGAGGCCCTGGCTGTGATGTACAAACAGAGACCTTCGCATGTCAGACAAGAGAGAGATGTGTAAGTGAGAGAATACAAGTTAAAACTGAGACAGTATTGATCAGCGTGTTGGGCTGTAGGCTCAGTATATTCGTATCTTCTTCCATCTTTTGTATCCGCATCACAAGAGGAGAGGTTTAAGGTGGGCTCTCCAGTAACTTAAACTCAATTACTTTAGTGAATTACAGAGAGATGTTAAACAAGAGGCCGTTGGGAGAAAGGTGGTTGGAATATGGGTGCCTGTGGTGGAGGCTGCTACTGTGAATCTGGAAAAAGAGGATGGGACCGTGGTGAGGACCTGCTGCACCTCCGTGAAAAACTGGAGGAGGAATCAGGAAGATCTTCTGACTGACCCAGTTTAGGGGAGAGGAAGGAGAAAATGACCCAGCCAGGTAAGTGAGGGCAAGATTGCAAGATAAAGAAGAGAGTTAATTGTGTTGAACACAGCTGACAGATCACGGAGGATGGGGAAACAGCAATACTCAGTTTTGGCTGAACACAGTTCTGGAGAGAATAATTTGAAAGTGATGAGAGCAGGAAGCTCATCGTTTACATATAACAGATGCGTACCAGATTGCAAGTAAAATATATGAATATCTATAAGGTGGATCTGTACACAATGCATACACCATAGAGATGCTCTATAACTTTGGGATAAGCCAAAGAAAGAATTTAGGAATGTACAAGTTAGGTACCTACAACACAACAACGTGGAAGCAAGTTTACAAGTAGCCGTATACTGTCTGACAGCTCCTGAAGCCATCCAACAGCATCAGGTGAGTCAGTCCCAGTCCCACAGCAATAGACATCTTAGTTTCCACCCCCACTTGCAGAGAGTGGCTGTGGCTTTCACATCAGAGATCCCTTACTCCTGGTCTCCATCAGCAGTCCTAACAGTGAGACTGATGTGTGATCTTATCCCCATCAGATAGCGAGATCCATGCTAATTGGAAATAAATGAAAGAGAAACCAGACAGAGAAATAAAAATTAAGTTAAAATAAGTTTAAGATTAATACTTCTCTTCAGCAGTCAAGGAGGAGCTTGGAAAGACCAGACAGCAGTCTGCTGAGACATGGGAGGGTTTCCTCTGGGTTTTAGGAAGGGGAAGATCTCCAAAGTAATGGTGAGCTGTTGTGTGAAGGAAAGCACAGTATGGCTGTTTCCCCCCTCTGTTTTGTGAACTGGGGTGCACATCTTGGGGTACAAACGTACAGGCAGTTTGGCCACGATGGACTCCTTGGCTGGAGCAGAGCACGGCTGCTTTGTCACGTTTTGGGGGTGAATGTTCCTGTTGGGTTTTGCATGCCGGGCAGGCTTCTCCTGCCGGGCGCGGGGAAGGTGCATCCCTCCCCCGTGGCCAGGCTTGTCATACCATGTGTGCTATGCAGCCTAAAGGTCAGACGGACAAACTCGTTGGCGTGGCATGAGTGACAGCCGTCCTAGGCGCCAGCAGGTCCACAGAAGGAAACGGGCATCAGTCGCGTTGTTACAGCAAGGTATGGGCCCCACAACGCCTCCCGCGACGTGAATGCCTGTCGTGTCGACGCTCAGTAACCCCAGCTCAGATGTCCCTGGTGCATCTGCGATGACAGCACCATCCTAGATTAGTACAATCGCTTTGGGTTTTGCTGTCCCTGGGGTGTTTCTCCCTTCCGCCCCAGGTAGCAAGAGCTGGCACCACCACCACTGTTGGGGTCCTGGCCTCCCTCAGCCCCAGCCGGAGGAGGAGGGTGAGCATGGCGTGCTTTTAGAGTGCAGAGGGGCCAGCCACCTTTGTGCAGGGCTTTGGGAGGCGGCGCTGGAAAACAGGCAGCAATGCGGGCATGGCAGGGCAGCAGGGATGCCGGCTCCTCAGAGGGGGGATGAGCCCTCCCTGCTCACCGTGCGTTACTGGGGACAAGGGATGCAGCAGGGAGGTCGTGGCCATTTTCCCCCTCCTGTTGAGCAGAGCACGGTATCAGCGATGAGTTCCCCTCCCACCGCTCTGCTGCGAGCCGCGCAGACACTCTTCTCCGCAGCACGGCGTTCCTTACTCATTACCATCTTCTTACCTCCACACCTGTTTGATATTACATATTCAGTTTGGAAATACTGTCCTTTTTGTCCCCTTTTACACCATCTGTTGACACAATCCCGTGCGTGTGTCTGGGTAAGATCCAGCTGGCACACGCAGGAGGTGAACGCATTCACATCTCCCGAAATTGCTGATTCAGGGAGGGGAGGCGGGGGGGCGCGGGGGGTGTGTGTGACTCAAAAGACCCGCACCCCGATAGCGCCGCAGCTGAGAAGCCTATCGTTGCCCTCGGTGATAGTGCCAGGCGTTATCAATGCACAGCCATCCTTTCACCCCCGCCTGCCCTCCCCGCGCCCCCGACGTGCCTGTTGTAATCGGGGGAACAATGGCAGAGGCAGAGTGCCCGGCACAAAGACAACAGCTGCACTCCCGGGTCAGGCTTTCCAGCCTCCCCGCACAATGGCGATGTGTAACCCCATCCCACCGCCCGCCTCGGAATAATTTATTTATAGATGCAATATCTCTTTCTCTGGCCTATTTAAGAATGTCTTTTCATAAATGCATGGAAATTGAAATTATTCTTTGCTTTTTCCCCAAAAGATTAAGGTATCTGCTCCTTACAGATAAATAGCGCAATTTTGGAGGGGAAGAGGGAGAAAAGCCATTGGAATATGTGTAATAAAAGATGGGGAGAAGTTGATTCATTGTGATGTGTGCATTTGGTTTTTTTAATTAAATATATTTCATTATTAGTGTCTTTGTAATAACGGGCACATGTTTAAAAATAGGAAAGAAATATTGAAGCAGGGGAAAAAAAGCCCTCTTAGGCAATGAATACCAGCCTCTCTTCTGCGAGAGATGACTGGTTGCCTCTTTGGTAATAAAACCTCTTTCACCCGAACAAACTGTAAGCATGAGCATCTGCTCAGCATGGAGAATTTTCTACCATCCAGGAGACTGTGAGTCATCTCTCACATGAAAATATGGTCAGTTCAGCCCACTGCTTACTTCTCTTAAACACAGCGTGTGCAGCTTACGTATTGTCTAAATGTGTACTTTAACACAAGATCAGAAATGTGGACGATCCTGTAGCTCCCTAAAAAGAACTAAACTCAGAAAAAATATTTCTTCTGATAACTTCTTAATGCCAGTAGTTTCAATACCCCATCATGGTTTTTTAACAGTAGCTCTTTAATTAAAATGAATTTACTTTCTTTACTTTCACTACAACTAAGTTTAATTTTGCCTAAATCCTGCTCTCTGAATGCAGAAAACTAGTAGCTTAGTGACAGCACTTTCCTGTGTTAAACTAGTTGGTTTAGGGTTTGTGAACCTGGAGCGCTTCATCCATGCACACTTTATGTGCTTGTGAACATGCCTGCATAAGGAAAGCGTGACAAGAAAGTCTCCAAGCAGGAAAACGCTTTGGTGCTGCTAAACACTCTCCAAACACCTCCGTCAGATTTAACAACTGACTGAACAACATCCTGCACGCCCATGGGATGTGAAGCACACTCTATCAGTCGCTCTGGAATAAAAAGGAAATTTTTTCTTTTCTTTTTTAATTAACAAACACCATATATATCAGTGGTTCTGTATAAAGTGTGCTGGAAAAATACACGGCTTCTTTATATCATCCCCTCTTCCATCTCTTGCAGTCCGCAGGAAAAGCCTCATGACTGGCAGCTGGTTGACTGCCCTATTATCTGAGCCTGCGTCCAGTCTGGCTAATTACAGTCACTGATTACTAAACACTGAGCAGCACTGTCACCTGCCTTAGCCTGACAGGATTATACCATCTGTGCCACATGGCCAGGGTATGGAAAGCTGGTGAAAGGTCACAAAAAGGGGCAAATAGCCCTTAATGGGAGGTAAATGTATGTTTACAGACTTGACAGCTGACTGTCATTAGGGTATATATATGCGCTCACAGCTGAAGATACTTCCCAAGGAAAAGTAATGGGCATGGGAAGTGGGACTTTGTCAAACAGTTGTTTTTTCCTACCCCCAAAATAAGTGTCAATCACTGGAAAGAGACTAAATGTGCTCCAGGAGTAACACAAGACCAGGCGTTTTCCCTCCTCACCCTTGTCTTGTCAGCGCAGCAGCAGTTGAACTGAAACGTTTGTTAAAACTGATTTAGTGAAACTGGTGCAAACCTTTGTGCAGGCAAGACCGTCTCCTTTAGAGGAGCTGGTTGGGTCTGTTGGGTTTGTGCTTGCGAAGGTACCACAATTAACTCAGCTAGGTAATTGAGGACCAGGCCTGTTGTCCAGAGCAGGGAGCAGAGCAGGACCCACAAGCAGAGGGTCCCCCCTCCGCAATACCCTGCTCCGGTGCAGGTCGTGCCTCCTCTCACCCGCCGTGCCTGCGCCAACGCTGCTCCTTCCCACCCCTCTTCTCTCATCAACTCCTACGCGCTTGTACCTGCCCTCTCCTCCACCCAAGCCTCTCTTATGGCTGCTGCTTTTCATCCTCTGCGTGCTAGCAAAAGTCTCCTCCTCTCTTTTCCCGAGTACACGTGACAGTGCAGCCATTTCATGGAAAACATCATGTATTTGCCCTTGTTTGCTTTATGTCCCCATGCGGTTAAGTTTTGACTCTCCAAAGGGAATTTTGCAACTTTTTCTATGTATCTGGGCTGAGCCCTACTGATGTCAG
Organism: Grus americana; assembly: GCF_028858705.1. Lineage (NCBI taxonomy): Eukaryota > Metazoa > Chordata > Aves > Gruiformes > Gruidae > Grus > Grus americana. The sequence continues at coordinate 16,438,767 of NC_072855.1, read as the reverse complement.
AGAGGCATAGCGCTTATTCACTGTCTTGTTGGGTCGTCCCAGCTCAAATCTGATCCATCCTACACTTTGGAGGGTTATGTAAGTTACCCTGAAATCACCATAATTTGTTGGTTTGGAAAGTTCCTATTTCTTTTAACAGCCTCTGGGTCATTTTATAGGCAATATACACCCAAGACCATCCTTAGAGCGACCTAACTCTGACAGCATATACCCTTGGCCCCCCTGGCATGACTTAGGACACTTATGTACTCCCCTCCCTGCTTGCTGCCCTATGCATGGATTTTTCAAAGCCTCCAGGACATAAACTTGGGTATATAGCTCTCATTGACAATTAAGAAGGCCTGAGCTGTCACCCCAGGAGCTGGCATGCCACTTGGTCCTCCTGGGAGGAGACCTTCATGTGGAAGGCTACAGATGGCACCACAATGTTGCCAAGGTCTTCTGCCATGGGTCCCTGAATGGGTTTGTTGTCAACCAGATTTCATTGCAACTGCCAGTCAGTGCTGTATTAAAGTTAATAGATTGAAGGAAGCTCAAAGTGAGGAAAATTGCCTGGCATGACACATCTGCAAGACGGTAAGGTTGAGAAGCTGCCATGGTGCCTCCATTCCCTTCTGAGCACATCTGGGATGCTCATCTGAGAGCATGGTGACACGGTCTGGTACTGTCACAGGGTTGTCAGTCTCCTTTCGTCAGCCACACAGTGGACACCACCACCTGCTAGGGCCACTCCACCAGGCTTAGGTTGTGGTCTGGTGGCAGTGGTGGTTGTTGGTTAGGTCCCCAAACTGTGGTCCCCGCTGCGTAGTTCTGCCATCAACCCCTGGGTAGGAAGCAACCTCCTCCTCACCGTATTCTGCCTGAAATATGCAGAATTTTCAACCAGAAAAGCAAACAGTCTGTGCACCTAGGGGATGATGTATTTCATCTAAGTCACGGTGTCACGCACTCACTACCTTGCTTTTATTCTCCTTCCCTGGATTTCTTGCCTAGGCTTTCTCTTTTGCTGTCAAATTGCTGTATTATCTTTCTCTAGTTGCATTCAATTTGTTTGGTCATTATTTACCAGTTATGTTAGTATGTGACTGTAAGGTAGATATTTTACTGAAAAAAAGAGATAACTATAAATAGCCTTGCATACGTCAAATCACACTTTATAGAAAAACACATGAATCCCCAAAAGGTGCATATATAAGTCATAATTGAAGTGGTCTTACTTTTAATGATAAGTGTAATCTTCTCAGAAACCAAAATATAATCTATTTCCTGTCAAATAGGTGACCAACATTTGACAGCCACTGACTACAGGAATTTTTCAAATGGCAACAAATCAGGGTGTCTAATATTCTGAGCTTTCATATCCGACCTGTGTGCTTTCCTAACAGTTGTGCCGATTTTTTTTTCTGGTGGATTCTTTAAAATTGACTTCAGGAGCAGACACATTCAAAAAGCTACTTCATATACACCTATGTGTACATATATACGTTCACTAGTCTGCCAATGTTGCGATGTGGTGTGGGCAGCATCACCATCACAGATTGGGGCTGGGATGCTGGGGCAGAAATACGCAGTGATGATCCAGAGGACTGGGAGGAGAGGAGAAGGTGAAATTCAGTGGTATAAAACACATACATTTTTTTAACTGATGTTGAGAATTTCTGCTGGAAACTGGAAAGGAGAAAAATTGGGATGTGCTGGTAGACAGGGTGCTACTGATGTGATGTAGCTGCGGAAATCCTAGGCTGATTCTAAGACACGCCATTTCCAGGACAGAGAGAGAAGCATTTGTAACTCCTCCAGTCACCACCAGTCACCGTTTCACTGCTCTGGGTGAACGCCGGCAGGCCCGGCGCTGCGCGCGAGCCCCGTCAGCCATGCTCGGAGCAGTTAAGCGCAAGCTGGACCAGGTATGGAGAGCGGTTCCTCGGATGAGCAGGGGACCTGGCAGCTTAATTTGAGAGAGACAGCTTAGGGAGCGGAGCTCATTTAGCTCCTCGAGACAAATGCCGAGAGAGAAAAAAATGTGATTGCTCGCTCTAAATTTATCAGCGGAGGCAAATGCCAGAGAGGGAGAGGAACTATTTAAGGTGAAGGACAATGTTGGCATAAGAACAAATGAGTGTAATCCGGCTATGAATAAATTTAGGCTGAAAATTAGAAAATGGTTTCTAACTATCAGAGGAGTGAGTTCTCAGCTTTTTAATAGGAACTCCAGAAACCCAATTCCTATTCAGTCCGATTTGATAAGATTATTAAAAAGCTGCCTGCGATAGGACGGAACTAGTCTATGGCTTAGAAGGTCTTCTCCATCCCTGAGCACTGATGGATGCAGGTTGACTCAATGAGAATCCTGCCTCGAATATTCAGCATATGAATATTCTTCGTTATATGAAGAAGTTTCAGAAGTCAGGACTCAAATTGTTGGGGGGATGCCCCAAATTTTTGATTCATTGGACTTTAATGTCTCTCTCTGCCTTTTCTATGCACCTGTGAAATACAGAGGATAATTCCATCCCTCCTCTCCATTTAATCGCACTGGGGTATTGTGAAAACACCCTCGCTGTGGTATTATGAAAATATAATATTTACTGTTTGTGTGTGCTGTGAGGATGAGTACCAAAGGAAAAAAAGCTGCACTGAAATTAATAATTTTGGCTGCACAGCTAGGCTTGAATTACATGTAGTAAATCATGCCTAGAGCAACACACTGAGTGAGAAGAAAATAAAATATTGAATAGCTGCTCATTAAGTGAACACCATCTATTCCGTGAACTGAATAAGGCAGGGTCCCATGGAAAATATAGTATGTGATTTTGTAACTGAAGATTAGAAGAGGGCTGAATTAAGGTTGCACAAGCCTTTCCTTATGCTTTTCCAGCATCAAGGAGCTATAATTTTTTTTTTTTATGTGCAGCTGACCCATTAGCTATCTGCATCTGCACGCAGCCCAGCTTGCACCCAATTTACAACCCGGGGGGACCTTGTTGATGAGTGGCACAGAGGTGGTTGTCAAGCTGCACGGATTCTGGCACAATTCTTCTCCCAGAAGACAAGAGGGACCTCCTGGACATACTTGAATAGCCACCCATCCTCCTATGGCCAGCCTGCGTGCAGGGAGATGCTCCGGAGCGCGCTGCGTGAATAACCCCCACAGTACTCTGCCCTTGGCACAAGCAGCTGGAGAAGAATGGGAGGGTTGCACCGGCTCGCCCACAATCACCCTCTCAGAGCCGGGCAGAGAATAGCGTTCTGTCTTGTGGAGAAACTGGAAATTTATTTCATCCCAGCTTGGGACTAACCCTGTCTCTAGAAATTCTCTATAAATGCAAGTTGGAGGAGCAATTAAAATGTTGACTGTTGAGACAAGAAGATTGGGTAGGCCAGGCAAAGGACCTTCTCCGTGAATTTGGAGGTGTAGGTGGCTTTAGGTGTGAAGCTCAGGTTTTGGGTGTGAAGCTCAGGCTGTGGGTGCGAAGCTCAGGCTGTGGGTGCGAAGCTCAGGACCACCACATGGACTGCTGAGGAGGAGCAGGTATGGTCCCAGGAACCCACGCCCATTTCAAACCTTGAACTTTTCTTGAAAGCAAGAGTTTGAAACAAAACCTGAAGATATCAATGAGGCAGAGAACATTTTGTCAGTATTTTTCAAACTAGTTGCAGCACTATGGGTCATACACTGAAATAAGTGTGAACAGACCAGCATGGTCAAGGCAGCGATGAGTGTGGCAGGAAGAGCCATGGCTGAATAGGTGGCCGGCAATAACTCACCCCTGGCCACACCAAAACCTGACACCAATGTGTACAGCTTTGTTTTAACTGGTGTGTTTGGTATGCCACCACCAAATGCTGAGAACACAAAATCTTGCTATTTTAAAAATAGATTTGATGCAGAGGACCAACTTCTAGCATGATCAGTGACTTTGAGTCCCCCTGTTTCTCAGCACCTGACTTTTCCCTCAGCCAAGGACTGATTCCCAGAGTGGGGATGCTTGGCTCGTTCTGGACACCCTGTGTTTTCAAAGCGGGCACTAACAAAGTGAGCAAAAGCCTTGGTCAGTTCTGAAATTCTTGACTCAAACTTTTCAAAGGTTATCCAAGAAGCATATATTCCACAGCCTTGGGAAACAAGAATTATTTATATGCTCACCCAGAATACTTGGCTGGATATTTTTTGTGTGAGTTGGTACAAAGGAGTCTGGTGTGACTGTACGTACTATACAAAGGCAGACACACCCGTATTTAAAATATTCCTGTTTTACTGTAGTCAATCATATTTCCATGTCTGTCATAGTGCGTGTGTCTGTAATTATATGCTGATGGCACATTCTTACTAACTGAAAATATTATCAAAAAATACAGAGCTATCTCTAGATGCAGACTTTGTTTTTGACAGCAGTATTTACTATTGAATCACAAACCACAGAAAACAGTGATTTGCACACGAAAAGCTAATGCGTAAGAAGTGTGCTGAACGCGACTTTTGCACAGGAAGAGGGAAGAAAAACATATTTATCTCAGTAGTGGTTAAACGATAGTGCAAACCAGTAATTATGTGTAAATTATGACCTTGCCCCCTTGCAGTCAGCTCCTCAGTAAACATGACTGCATTTAATTTCCATCCCCTCAGCAATAAACATCATTGTTTTCAGTTCAATGCTTCTCTTCAGATTTTTTTTTTTTTCCCAAAGGAAAAACTGTGTTTTTAGAGATCAAAACCTTAAATGAAATGCTGGGCTTTTTCAGATTTTGGGGATTTTCACCGAAATACAAACCTGGTTGTAAAATATTAGCTTTTATAAATTCTGCTCTCTTCCTTTAAGCTTTTCTACCACTAAAAGGCATTGTATACAAGTTTAAAGTTTAGAGGTTTTTTTAAACATACAAATTTTTCATTTTCACTTGACATGCTGTAACATTTCCAAAGCTGGAGAAACGTTGCGAAGTTGCAGAAAATAAAGTGATCAAAGAAACCCCTAACTTGGATATCATGTAATGTACATGGAAATAAAAATGAAATACAGAAAGAATATGGGAGAAAAATGGGAAGGAAGCACACAAAATTACATTTTAAGAAACACAGGTTAAGAGCACATTTTTTAAAAAAATAGAGAATCTCACTGAAGTGGAAGTGACTTAATTAATGGAACTTATTTCAACTTTTGAAGATTTTTAATTTTTCTATTTATTTAAACTATAACAGGTGAATAAGAATTGAGCCTCGGCGCTTACATGTTATCATGCCTTTCAATGTGACAAACTGTAGCTACACACAATTCCGTGCTATCAGTTGCTGAAGTGGCGTTCATTATTTCCTACCTTAAGCTGTCCTGTAAATTTGCTGTGCACTGTTAAGCAGATATCAAGTTCTGCCTAGAGATAGAAACACTGCTGATGAGCAAAGGGGATCTTTTGTTGATGCTTATATTAAACTTTAGAAACACTTTGAATGAAAGACAGAAGTCATTCTCCCATGAACAGTCACATTGCATTTCTTCAGCATTTCTCCTCTAACGTTCTCAAGAAGCAGAGAGATGTGGTTTTGGTTTCAGTTCCGTGGTTTGGGTTAATTCAGAGCATATTTTGGTGCAGAATTACCTGGAGCTAATCCCCGTGCGTTGGGCAAGCCTAAGAGTCATCGTGGTGCCTCTGTGGGGAACCCAAGTGCCTCAGTGTCTGTACCTGCACCACGCTCTCCTGAGGTCTCTAGCGGCATGTCCCATGGTGGCTGGAGCAGCTCCCGCCTGACCCACCATGTTCATTCTTCCTTCCCAGGAAACTCCTCTGGGATCTCTGCGTGAGCTCGGCACGTGCCGCAGCGGCACGGGGATGTGCCAGAGGATGCCCTGCCACATTCCCAGGGAGCTACTCCCTGTCCGCATAGGTGATGACTGCAGCTAGGTGCAGTGTAACCCCCTGTCCCACCAGGCAACGTGAGTCAACAGCTCCACCACAGCAGGGCTGGAAGCTTTCCTGGGTAGGTGGGATTTAAATAATTGGCCGGGCCAGGAATGACACCTGAGTTAACTTGATTAAAGAGGAATCCTAGCTTGACTCTGTGTGTGTGAAATGCTGCTTGTTGGTGTTTCTCTGCTGGAATCAGAAATGGTTTTACTCCTATGACCTACCTGGAGTTTGAACACGCGTTTTCCACTGAGACACACCTTTAGATGCTTTGCAAATATCAGCAAGCTCAGTTTCACAATGGGAGTTTCTGCTGGCAGGCAGGCTGCATCATCAATTTTTGGATGAGGAAATTAGGCAGGATCGGTGATTGGCTCCAAGCCACATCGCCGTGTCTGCGTGGCACCAGGAAGCGCAGTAGAAAGATACCAGGGCTAGCACGGATTTATATCAGGACGGGCTCCACCCTGGTTAATTAGTCTGCTGGGGAGCAAGGTCTACCCAGCGGGGCAGAGAGCTCTGCTAATGCAATCCTTCCTCCAGACGCCTCGCGTGGGGATCCCACGGCTGGTCTGCAAAGTGCTTCACAACCCTTCTCAGCCTCCAAGGACTTCACGAGGAGTGAAGTGTGTTTTGTGGCATGAAGATAGAATTTCTGAGGACAGGTTTCCTGCAGTTGGGCTGAGAGCTGGGAGCTCAGGGCTTATTTTATTTTACTTTAATTTTTATTTTTTTTAATTTTTAATTTTTTAATTTTTTATATTTCTATTTTTTATTGAGCAACAACAACAAATTAAAAGGACCCAAGCCCTAAGAATATGCTACTGTAGTTCATGAAATAGTGAAGTCAGGAATTTGCTGTGACTCAGTGGTTGATTGTAAACTACAACATAGGCAGGGAGGGCCTGACTCAGCAGATGCTGGAGCCTTCAAAGGGATTAGAGCTGTTGCCAAGGAGTTCCACCCTTTTTTTCCTCTTTAAATGTGTCTTAAGTATCTTGGATTACTTATATATAAAAAGCATGTATGCTATTGAATTGGCACATCCAGAACAGAGAGCACTTAAACATCAGATTTTCCTGAAGGATTACGATTTGATTATATCTGCATGTGCACACCATTTCATCACCGTGCAAGCAGCAAAGTCCTTTCCATACAATTGAAAACCCTCAAGCTTTATTAACACAGTAGCTGAAAACATTTCAAAATACTCTAAAAAACTCTCCAACCTAAATCTTCATGAAAACTACATTGACACCCCTTGGACCACAACTTCCAGTCCCCCAGCAAGCCTCCGGAGCTGACGTATCACTGCGATTCCTCGGGGAAATTACCCTCGTGGGACTTCTTCCCTGCATGACGCGGTGCTTTCTAAGGGGCCAAGGCAGTTCCCCACGCCTGCTGCCAACCCGTTTCATAACTTCTGCCTCTGTGTAATCTTTTTAACTGAAAAGATAAAAACATAGGGAGTTGGTCTATACTTAAAAAAGTTTTGCTGGCATGGCAGTGGTATAATTACAACAGCAAAATCCCTACTGTGAGTTCAGTCCTACCATCAAAAGGCCTTTTTGTTGTTGTTATAATGTAATCTGTTCAGTGAACTGGTTTAATTCAGACCAGCAAAACAACTTTTTTTTGCTGGTATAAGCTGTTTCTCCGCTCAGGGTGTTGGCTGTTGCAGGACTAGTGCCGTACCCCCATCGGGTGCCGGTTTGCCTGCGGGACGAGCCGCCGTTTCCCCTGGCAGGTGAGGGCTGAGGCACTCTGCACACCAAAGGGATTAGGAGGCGTGTGATGACTGTTGGGTCAAAAGGGAATTTCAATCCACCTTTCAGTCTGGCTTCTTTGCATAAGCCCTTTATTTTTTTTACATCTGTGTCTTCACTCTGCAGATTTTTTGGCTAGGGCTGAGCTGGGTTGCCTGCACACCGGCGCACTGTTTCTGACATTGAAGGCATTTTTGGACTGGTACTGAGAAAAGCAGTGATTTTTTTCACAGGAGTGTGAATTAAAACCTCAGGTTTTCATGTTGCCCCCTCTCAGCCCATCATTTTCACTGGCAAAGCTGTTTTAATCCAGCTTTCTGTGTATGTAAACATACTGAATTTCACCTGCCAGTCTGTGGCGGCTTGGTGACTCCTGGTGTGAGGTGGCACCCGAGAAATGCAGATGCTCTGAATGCGGCTTCCACGCTCACACCATCTCCACCCCTCGGTCCTTCCCTGCTGTTTTCATGCAGGGAGGGTGCACTTGTTTGCACTTGGCAGATTAGGGATGGGGGTTTAGTTGCTCTAACCAGTCACACTGTTCCCATCTGTCCCCCTGTCCCCCTTGGATGGGAACTGGGGGGTCAGTGGTCCACGGTGCAGCGGTGCAGCAGGTCACGGATAACATCTCTCCAAAGCCATTGCTTACCCCATGAGGAAAGGTACAGCCGTACAGGATTTACAGCTTTTTCATAAATGTATGTGGCATGTTTGTTTTTACCCACATTTCCTCACTTTTCCTTTTAAACTAATTTCGGTATTCTGTGGAACTGATACCAGAAGTAATAAAATGCAGCAGCAAGTGTTATATCCTCTTAACCAGCACAACCATCACCTGTTTTTTTTTTCCCTGAGAAACAAATGTTTCAACCTGTTTTAGCAAACCTCCTGGCCCTCCTACAGCAGATCACCGGAGCCATTTTCAGGGTATCGTATGCCAAAAAAACCCAGGGACAATCTGGAAGGAACAGGTGTATTGGCTCCTGTTGCTGCTTGAAGAGGTAAACACCTAATTTGCTGCTACCACAAAGGAGGTAAACATTTAGCACACAGAAAGTTTCTTTCCCTCTGAGACTGTCCCACTGGTGTCGACCTAAATAAATTCCAACAGTCAATCTTTTTTTCTTTTTTTTTTTTTTTTTTAAGTTTCCTTCCCTGCATGGCACTGATTTTGTACTGCAACTGCTTTTAAAGAGAAACTTTTTTTTGCACGCAGGTTGGACATTTTACTCTACAAGGTGGTTTTGGCTGGAAGGAACTGTGCTGAGGTGTGACCATTTGGGCTGACCGTCTTCATGCTAGTGGTGTGCTTCAGCCTCGCCATTCTCAGCTGGTACTTTCCAGGTGACAGTTTTCAGTCCAAACTGTTCTCAGGATGAGGGAAGGTAAAAAAGAAAAGAAAGTATTTTTTTCTGCTGCTAAAAAAGGAGTATTTGAAGAGGTATCTTTTGAAGACTCCATAAATTACAGCGTTTTGGAAAACTAAACAGACTTGGAGGAGATTTAGGGAAAACTAGCAGCTAAATCTGCATATGTTCAGTGTGTGCCCAGTGAAGCACCTGAGCTGAGCCTAGAGAGCCCATCCTGCCCACCTCATGCCATGCTCTGCGTTAACTTCAGGCCCTCGGCGTGGGACAGCTGCTTAGGAAGACTGAAGAAGAGACAAGAGTTGAATCTGGGGATGATGACACTATGTTGCAACAAAAACAACAAAAAAAGCACTACCAATAAATGGCCTTTGTGCTTTACTTGTTTAATGCAACAATCCTGACCGTCTCCATCCTGGTGACTCTGCTTTTCTTAGGTTGCTTAATCTCCAAAGAAGCTTCATGTATACTTTTACAATACCTTCCTGTGGCAGGTCAGAGTTAACAACCTCCATGCCTTTAAATATAATTGTTTGTTTCTTTTCAGATTATGAGATGATTTCTTTGAATTCAAAATAGGGCCAAAATTCATAAACCCTGTCTACAGGGTTGTACGTTTAGCAGTAGCTCTCAAAATCACAGTTCTCATTAAACGTGACCTGCAGCAGTTGCTGGTTTTGATCTGATTGATTGATATCTAGCTCTTGTATTTTCTCTACAATGTTTTTCTAATTCTTTAGAGCACGTCTGCAACAACCGAGTCTTTCTGAGGTTTGCATTCAATTTGCGAATTGTACATCTGAAGCTGAAAAAATAAGGTCCATATTTTTGTGGTAAAGCGAGGTTTTCCAGGCTCTTTCAGAAACAACAGCAATGTTTTGTGGCTTGTTTCGGTTACCATGGGCTGCAGTCAATGTGTGAACGTTTCGGTGCCCTCACTAAGGCACAGCCTCCTTCCCCAGATGAGTGTATTAGTGCAAGGTTTTGGGGTTTTCTTTAAAAATAACACCTGCAGAGAAGTGGAGAGCTCTGGTTTCTAGTTTTGGCTATGTGGTTGTAAGACGACTGTGCCAATACCATCCTTCAGGACGTCTGTGAACAACTGTGTTTTCCATCCACTGTTGTATCCGCTCAGTTTTAGAGCTCTGCATTCTGTTGCTCAAACTCTTATAGGATTTTTTTCTGTCATGTCCACTGGGCACTTTATGCAAGCTTGTTGCTTTAGATAGCCAGTTTATAGATGGGATTTTTTCGTAGTCCAGGATCCCAAGGAGTTGTACTCTTCCCATGTGCATTGGAGAAGGTATGCTACAGATGGCAGCATCATTGCTGTGGTCATTCTGTGCAGATTTTTATGCTTTTTGTTTGTTTGGGTTTTTTTCCCTTTTTTTTTCTCTCTGAGAGATATTTCTTTTAAATTACTTTTTTTCTAAGCTTTAGCCTAGCATCTCTTTCCAAAGCTGCTTAGACTCTCTTAAGCTTCTTTCTGTTCTCCAAATCATACACGTCTCTATACCATCCAAATTTCTTGCATTTTTCAAGCAAAACACTTGCTTGCCAAGTAAGAGTTTGCAGAGCCAGGGTCTCCCTGTGGGAGTGTTGAACACGTACACGTCAGTAGGTTTTCCAAGGAGCACCTGCCAGGGCCCTGCTGATGCTCTGCTCCGTCAGACCAGTGCCAGGCACCAGACCTCTCTCCAGGATGGTTTCCTCTGAGGGGGTGTGTGGATTTACTTTGCTTAAATATATATATTTACTTCTAAGCAGTTCTGCTGTTTCTCTTGCAGTGACCCCAAATGAAAAATTGTTTCTTTTCTCTTGCCTTCGCCTGTTTAGCACCTCCTCCTGCTTTGGCCTGGAAGAAGGAGAAGTTGCTGGAGGGTGAATTGCCGGCTCACTGCTCTTCCAGTCCTTTTGAGATCTGAAGTCCTCGTCCTGGGAAGATATTTTCAAACTCCTTCTCACCAGCTCTTCACTGAACTTATGCTCCCTCTCATTTTTATCCCACTGGTGATTCCCTTTCCTTTGGTACTGTTTTCCAAAAATGATTATCTATCCGTACTTTATCTGCATAGTCCTTTACTGAGGAACAGTCACTTCACCTATTTTACAATATTCCTCTAATACGTATGTCATTTCTCTGATATTATGTTACCTTTCTTTCATTTTGCTAAAGTATTAAACGACACAGGGCTATGACCTAGCCCCAGAGAAAACTCAACAGAAACACTGCTGTTTCTCCGTTTCCATTTGTCTTTAAAAAACTGCCAAAGAACTAACTTCCTTTCTCACTTACTGCGTGTGGAGCTGGGTTTGGTTTCACTCTTGTTTCTTATGTGACTCAGATGTGGATGTCTTAGAGAGAAATTCAGTCTTATTATCTCAATGCTGGTGTCTTTATCAACAACACTTCTAATCTAATTCTTAAAGAGTTATCAACGATGTTTGATATGATCTGCTTTCCATAAACCTGTTGTTTGCTGTTACTTCTATTATTAGCCTTAAGCTCAGAACTTTTATCTGCTCTTCTGCTGTGTCCCTGGGGTCCCTGTCAGAGCAGCAGGCTGGGCCACTTCCGCTCGCAGTCATTGGGGTGGCATCAGTTCTGTTCCAGGTAACTGGAACTCATGCCTGCTTTACTGAAAACCAGTATTAAAGGTCTGATGACCAGTTAAGACCAGGTCTTAACACTTTGAGACTACAAGTTACCTGGACCAGTTCATTTCCATATGTTTAACCTTATGTACCTCGATCACACTTCTTGAGTATTTCTGCCTCCGGTGCTGACCTTTCAACAGTTCTTAACAGTTAGCTGATACTTATTTGTTGCTCGCAGCCTTCAGTCTTTTTAAATTGTTATCCATATTCTTATGGTTGTTTTGTCTCCTTTTTAAAGTGGTTGGCATCTTAATCACACTTTTTTGTTTATTATGCTAGTTTATTATTGTTATATAATATAGTGTATATATTTATATGTAACAAAACTTCTTTATTATGGTCTATTTCAGCACCTAGGAAATTTTTCTTAAGCATTTTCCAGCTATTATTGATATTTTTTATTTACATTTCCTCTTCCAGGTGATTTTGTGCATAACTATTCTTAGCTTTGTGAACTTGGAACTTCCACAGAGCAAAGTGTATAATTCTGTTTGCACATAATTAAATGACTTAAGCAACAGCTAATTTCAATTCTCCGATCAGTTTTTTCTGTGGCAGGCTGAGATGTAAGGCAGAATTTTTTCATGTGGACACAATTCATTCCGAGCATGAAAACTGGCACAGAAAATGTCTTCAGAACACTTTGGTGCTGGCACCAAGAGACACCCAGCACATTTCACTCTGTTCGAAGCCTCTATCTGTGCAGCTTTTTGTCCAGTTTGGGCAGATCCTTAAGGAAACGGGCACCCTGCGCTCTGTTGTGATTGCCCAGGCTGCGTGGTTATCTCTTCTTCTGCCTGTGCAGCTGAGGCATTCAAGGCATCTGCTTCTCAGTTGTCCATGACCCAGGAATGGGGAATGACAGAGAACCACTTTCAGACATTTGTGTTCACTGCAACCTTCCTAAATTGGAGGTGAATCTTGCTTTTGAAGTTCTTGCTATGAAGATCTTCTTCCCAGGTTTCCACAACATAAACTGGGGTGAATCTGGGCTCCTACATGAGTGGTCTCAGTCCCTTGTGTCTGTGGCCCATGCTCATGGCACTGGTGCAGAGGCCACTGGAGAACTCCTTCTCTCCAGATCTCATAGTGATGTAATTAATTTTTTTCCAAACATATTTACCTTGAACTGACAATATACTTTTATTCCTCCTTTCTCAATATTTCCTCCATTTTATTAGCATCACGTTCTTTGGTCTAGTCAGCAAGTAACCTGGAAAGTTGATTTTCTTTTACCCCAAGAGATGGGGCTGGCCTGAACTCTGTCAGTCCTTTTTCCTCTTCAAGGTAAGACAAAAGTTCCACAAATCCAATTTCATTAGATATTCACTACGCACCTCCTGATTTCTTCAACAAAAACCCAAGAATTGTCCTGTGGATGCTAGTCAGCATCCTTACACACCTTCAATTCAGCTTCAGAGTTGATTAATTTAGTATAATTTTAAAACAGCAGCTTTGTGCGGGTAAAAAGTGATTTTATAATTAAAAGTTGTATGAAGCACACAAGCAGACTCAATTAAGATGGCACAGGCAACATCTGTTCGAGTACACTACAATTTTTGAGTGCTAAATATATAATGTGTTTACAATGTTTCGTGAACATAGCATATATATCAGGGGGTTTCAAACCTTTTCATTTTCTATGTCCCTATAAATTTTCATGCTGAAGTGTGAATCCTTTTAGCTGGAACTTTTCCTCGACACTCTCATAGACCCCATAGAAAAAAAAATAAAAACTCCAGAGATCCTAGCAGGGGTACGTGTACTACCAGTCAGAAAAACCTGAGATACAACAAGGATTTATTCAGTTATGGTGATAAAGCATTTTCTGAAAAACACATATAATATTTTTCCTAAAAAATTCTGGATTTGTCTTGTCTTTACCAGTAGCTTGTTTTGCAACTGAACTCACAAATAAGTGTATTGCATCTTTGTTTGCCAGTGGAACATCATTTGCTAGCTGAGTTGCAGCTGGAGATGTGGTCTCTGTTACAGCTTAACTTTGTCGATAAATTCCTAGTTTTGGAAACGGACTGGGAATAAGTGAGCAAGCAGTGAGTAGTCCCCCAGGGCGCTCCCCCCTCTGCTTGAGACGGGGGCTGTCCCGCGGCGATGAAGCCGGAGTCTTGTCATGGCCTCCCCGTGTAGTTGAATCGCAGTGATTCAGCCCAGAGCTGAAGGTGATATTAATCATGGTGCATCCTTGTTGGCAGGAAGGGCAGGGGAAAAGCAACCGTATTTCATCACTAATACCAGTCAATGATAACCTGAGTTTAGCTACAAGCGGAGAGAAGTGGGAGAGGTGGTGAAGGAGAATTGAAGAGGCCTGAAACAGGCACGTGGTCTGCTGCTGGTGGAGCCCGAGGCTTGAATTTCTGCCGTTATGCACAGGGGAGGCAGCAGCAAAGTGATTAATTTCTCCTTGGCAGGTGACTAACTCTGTGCAGCTTCCATCAGAAGCTGCCAACGTTGGGCAGAAACCTGCTAAAGGTGCTCAAATACTCCAGATGCGGAGGCTGGATGAGGAGGCAGAAGTTTATTTCAAAAACAAAAAGCAGCCTTCACAGAGCGCTTGCAGGATAAGCGAGGTCCAGAGCTGATGGACGGCTGCGGGCAGGGGAGCAGGGTAACTACCTGCGCTTTAAAGGAGAGACAGGAACTCTCGAATTTTAATCTGAGGGCTCATGCCAACTCTCTCCCAGATCCTGGGCAAGGTGAAATCCGCTCCTGTTGAAACCACAGGGAGTTCTCGCGTTCATTTCAGCAGGGCCAGGATGTCACTTTCCTTGGAAAAGGAAAACACCGACTGAAAGGAAGGAGAGGAGCCTGGGAACAAATTAGTTACCTTTTACAGTGATTCAGCTATACGTTGTTATCACTGCTAAGAACCACATCCTACAATCCCTTGTGCATAAACTTCATGTTATGGTTTAATTAAAAAAAAATTAAAAAAAATAAAACAACAGTCCAAACCACCAGCTGATATCAACACAAGTTGAAAGGCTCTGCATTACCGTATGTTGCAGCATCTTCTGTCCCCATTACATTTCAGTGCCCCTTCCATAGTCGCTGAGCCGTTAACTTGCCAGAAATGCCTTCGGTCCATCATAATAAAAAAGTAAATATTTAATACCTTTTATCTTGTGCTAGGCGTAGTTGGAGATGCAGTTGCAGCGTCTGCTCCAGCCTCAGAAATTCAATGTTTGCATGTTGGCCTGGGAGCAGAGCTGAGGAGGAGCGTGACGGAGAGAGTGGGGTGAGGGAACGGTTAACTCTCTGCTGGATGCTGGCTGGGTTTCTGGGGTTTTGTGCGCACAGGGCAAAGCTCCATTTCTGGCGGCGAGGGAACTGCTGATCACATCCCAGGCTAACAGGGACCAGAAGTGCCTTGTCACTGCCACAGGGTCATGGGCTTTGCTTGCTATTCCTGCTCATTCGTGTTGCTGGAAAATGAAACAATTCCCCGTGAACTCAGGAAGTAATGCGAGTTTCGAATGAGCATACATGAAATAATTAGTTTCCTTGTTTAAGAAGGTGTTAGGATAGTGGGTTTTTTCCACACAGGCAGGTTGCTTCAGAAAGGACAGGGGCTGATGAATAAGATGTCTCATCATATGTGAGAATTAAAAGGTTTCTGTTTGTATGGGACTCTGAAAACCTTTTTTTGTGGGTTTTGTTTTACATAGGCTTGTATCCTTTTAGTTTCACTTTAGCTTTTTGTATCTGAGTATGTCTCAGAGTGAGAACCACAGGGCTGGACTTGGCTTACAGTAGAAATGGCGTGAAGCAGCAAAGCCTTTACCAAACCCCCGGTGTCACCGGGCATCTGGCTGCCTCTGAGAAGGGTCAGGCTGCTAAACTCCGTGTACCTCAGAGCAACGGGGCGCCGTGTTACACGTGCAGTTTCACGTTGAACTCCAACTATACAGGGGTTTGGGTTGGTTAAATTTCACAAACATTAAATAAAATTTCAGAAAATCACAAAGCTGATATTATCATTGAAAGATGCAACTGTGAAACATTTCAGTATCCTGAGAAGAAGCTTTATGAAATTACCATTAGTTTAATTTTCACACAATTTATGCTAGGATTTGTGTTACACACAATCATAAATAATCAGGAAAGGGTAGGTGAATAGCAAGGTGATGACTTTTCCAGATAATACACAGTTGTTTAGGACAGAGGAAACCAGGACTTAAATAAAATAGCCTTAATTTTAAGTGGATAGCAAGAAGGTTTATCTTAGTTATTATCATTCGGACAAAAAATATTGGAGACAATGTACATAACTTTCAGAGAAATCTCATATTAGTATTCAGAAGAATTATAAAGGTAAGGAGCACTTTACAAATGATTAGAAAAAGAATAGAGGAATATAATAATACCACTATATAAATTCATGTACTCATCCCATATACTAGAAGTAGTTGGTTGATCCAATTCACGAAATGATACAGCAGAGCTGGGGAAAATTAAAAAAAAGAGAACTATAAGACAACCACAGTAGTTTGGCACTCTTTGGCTTGGAAAAGATAAAGTATCATGAATGTAATATTGCAGTTCTTTATAAGATCTTAGAGGTATAAGAGGAAATTATGCAGATTGCATGCTATTCTCTTAGTCCAACAGATTCAGCAGCACCCACAGAAAGTATTAGATAGAGTGCAATATAAACACAAGGAAAATCTGTTTCATACACTATATAATTATGTAGAATTCATTGTTACTGAATGACGTGGAGATAAAGAATATAAACGGTCTCAAAGGTATTAAATGAGAAAAGGAAGATTAGCGTCTCTGTAGCAAATACACATAGTACATCACCTAGGTGCAGAAGTCCCTAAGTCACAGACGGCTGGACCAGGGGAAGCTGGACCAGGGGAAGCTGGACCAGGGAAGGGATCACTCTGAGTTCCCGTGTGCAATGTTCCCCCCACAAGCATCGGCTGCAGCCACTGGAGACAGGAGCTGGCCAGGACAGCACATCTTACCTTCCTGCTCACCCATTTTGAGATCTGCCACTTCTGTATTTCTGTGTCCAATTTTTCATTTTGGAAATTCAGATTTGCTTACTGATTTAATCAAATCAGATCAGGATGAATTAGAATTTCCTGTGGGACAGACCGGCCTAATTTTGTGTAATTCTTACAGCTGTGACATGAATCAGTCTTATTTGCATTGAGGAGGGAGCCAGGGTGTTTTGAAAAGGAATCTGTGATTTCTTAGGGAGGAAGTTTGTCTTTAGAAATAATTTTCCCTCTGAAGGGAACTCTATATATGTAATATTTTTGACCCTATGTGATATTATTGCTCACCTTAGTACAGGCTGCAGGCAGTAATTTGGCACCTGAATATAGGTCTACCTGTCAAGACCTAAGTGATAAGCAGGCTTTAGCAATACACTCAGCTTCAAAGGAGAGTTACAAAACTTGGAGTTCTCCCCCAACCTTGTCGTACGCATATAACGTAGCAGTATCTGTAGGTGCATCACAGTAATGTCCCAGGATGGCCATGCTTGGACCCACACCTCCCGTGTAGCAGCAGAGAGCAGGGCCACTGCCTATGCAGGTGCACTAATTTGCGTTAGAAATCACCCCCAGCTTGTCCAACAGTTTAACTAGGTCAGTTAGGGGTGTGATTGTTTACTTTAATAATTAGCCTTGTGAATAGGCACCTCTTTCCTGGGGAATGAACTAGGAGAGTAATAATACCTTTACGCTCATAAAATGGAGTCCAAAGGAGATGGCTTATATCTTTATAGTGCTAAAAATCCTGTGTGTGGATACAGCCCAGCAATGTATAACCCTGGAAATAGATGGCTGTATTTTTCCTTCCAGTATTTCAATTCAGCTCCTAGTATCGATATTACAACACAGGTGTTTGTTAGAGAAACTGAGGCACATAAGACATCATAAACTCATCTCTAATGTAACACTGACAGGAAACCGGGTGCATCACAGGGTGAACCGAGGGGCGTCTTCAGATCGTTAACTTAAAAAAACCCACCCAAAAACCAGACACCCACACCCACGCTGTTATTCAAAACCCAGAATATCATCAGGAAGTAGTGACTCATCACGTGGCCATTGCCTTTTTCATTATGGTGTTTCCCAAGTGTAAAATTTAGGCTGCTGCTTCCCTTTAGACACCGTACCTAGCACCACTATGAAAGCAAAAGCTGTATTACGTTTATTAGCAATACTACCATGCATAATGGCACAGAGGAAGGTAACTTGGGTGCTAATATGATGGATGAGCATCCAAAGGATTTGTGCACCGGATCCTTGGCTTGCAAGAACCAGGGAGACGTATCACAACGTGGCCAGTGAGTCTGTGCAGCGGCTCGGCTACGTGATGCTGCGGACGCCCAGCGTGTTGCTGGAGGTGGGGTGCAGGGCCAGGTCCCCCGCCTTCGGCCCCTCGTCCCGTGCCAGTGGAGGTGCTGGAGCAGAGGTCTGAGCTGAGCTGTGTGGGTGCAGGAATCTGCACCAGCAGCAGCATTTGGAAGAGGAGGCTTAGAAGGGCCCAAACAAGTTGCCCAACATATTTTTAATAGATTATTGCCAAAAACAAATGACAGAGGATCAGAGTTATTGCCTCAAGAAGGTCATGGAAGTCGTCTGTATTTTAAAACATCTTGTTAGTGTACATCGTGGCATTACTATTAAAGTAACCAGTTCAGCCTAATATAATACATCTAATTATATGACGTGAGCCCCATCTGATGACTTTTGCCAATTATATCTGACAGGGATATTTTAGATGAGAGGCCATGTGTTACAGCAATTTCAAGAGATGAATATAACAGCACATGTTTTCAAAAATAAAACATCCACTATGTTATTTGCTGTGATTAAGTAGCTACCAATGCAATTGTAAGGTAGGGAAGCAGGCCCTTCTGGTTTGTGCATTATGCCTGTGCTGAGTCATCGCTGGGTTTTTAAAAGGTTTATTATGAATGAAGGGCTGGGTCAATGCCAAATTCCATGTTTCTGGCTGCTTCTTTTATTCCCTTGCAAATTATTTAAATCCCTGGAAACAAGCATCTTAAAATGAAAACTTCTGAAGTTGCAGGAGAAGGATCTTAAACTCAAAAATTCAAAACAACCACCGCAAGGAGTGACCCTGTGGACCTGACTACAAGATGCTACCAAAAATGAAGAATATGACATACGCTGTCATATGACAAAACTCTGTTATTTAAAATTAATATGATGGTGGGCTATGGGAAAACAAAACAAGACAAGCTATTAACATTTTCTGCTGCAGAACAGAGATGCAGCCTCATATGAGAATGTCTGGGCAGAGGATAAAAGGAAAGTAAAGGCATCCTCCATTCCCTCTGAAGGTATCAGGGGGATAAGAAGAAGTGGGTTGAGATTAGAGGGCTATTCTTGGTGCCTCCTGTTGCTGCTCAGACAGACGCTGAGCAGAAGGGGTTCAAAATTCACAGACTAGAGAGAAAAGAGAGAGAGTACAGGAGAGAGGAAAAGAAGTACACGTTATCTGATGTTATTTAATGTAAATGTGCACGCAGACTTTTGGACCTCAAGGGATTACCCACAGCGCTGGCCTGGAACAATGTGCCTGTGCTCAGGCCGAGTGTACCCAGCGTTGCAGAGATGGCTGGACACTGCCCGTACCCCAAAACACATTGCTGTGAGGAAGTGGGAGTGCAGGATTGCAATCTCCCCAGGCTGGGCAGCTGCAGAAGCCGGTCGCTGACACAGGAGGCAGGTTGCCCTCCTTGCTCTACGAAAAGCAAGGTGGCCCCAGCATGACGGGTTGTATCTGGAAGCTGCTGTGGTCCCTCCCCGCTGGGTAGAGCCCAAGTCTATCAGTAGGTGTTGCATATTTTCAGGGCCGATGGGCAGTATCACACCTCTGAGCGTGCATCGACAGAGGGTGTTTGGGCAAGGAGATGGCTCTGGGCTGCTGGGTCCTGGCTGGGTGGCGGCAGTGCCTTGGAGGGGAGCAGCAGCTCGGATGTATGCCTGTCACCGAGGGACTTCTACTCTGTGTCAGACCATGCTAAAATTTTTGCAGACCTGAACCCCGATGCGTGCTGGCGCTTTGCTGGGATGACAAGTGAGATGTTCTGCTTCCTTCCAGTCTGCGAGTCCTGCCCCCGAGGCACTCCCAGAGCCTTCCTCTCGCCACGTGCAGGAGAGCAGCAAGTTGTACCCACACTCTACTTCACCGGGAGACTGGCACATCAGTCTGAAGCACTTATCTGAGATATGAGGAACTTGCATCCAAATCCCTTCCCTGCTGGCTGGCACTCAGACATGCCTGTCTGTCTCCCAGGAAAACCTAATTACTCCACTTCAGGGTATTCTGGGACAAATGTTCTCAAAATCTCTCATTTAGGTTTTTCAACTTTGGCTAAATATTTGCATTGTTAAGCTGCCCCTACCCTCAGCTGAATGTGAAACCACTTAACTTCTCTTTTGCTTTGCCCCAGTAGATACCTAATTGCTTCAAGAAAACTGGAGCAATTTTAAGAGGAGGGACAGAGTAAGCCCTCCAAATACCCACTGCAGTACTTTTGTGGCTAGACTACTGTGCTGAATATTAGAAGCTGGGTGATAAAAGCCTTCGGGCAAAAAAAAGTTCTTCCACCTCGCACATGAAATCTTTAATCACAAGATTATAGGATAAAAGGCAGTGTGGGTGAGGAGGGAGCATCGTGTTCTCGCTATATTTTGTGGAAAAAGCCTGTCTTAGGTGTTGAATGCCCAAATAGCATTTGTGGTTGAGAGCACTGTTAGCAGAAGGAGATAATGTCCTCTGGCACGGGATCACCTAGACTCTCTTAAGAGCTTAAACTTTGCATCTTTCCTTGACTTATCTGAGATAATTTAGGTGGCTCCCTATCCAGCGTGCAAACTGGAGGATGCCTCTGAAGATAAGCACAGACAGACATATCTGTTCTGCCTGTGGTCTGAGCTGGCCAGATGAGAGCCAGCTGTGATCCAGCAGCTGTATACATGACATTAGTGCATTGCTGTGCCTGAATCAATACATCCGGCTAAAAGGCAGGGCATATTTGCCCAGGCACAACACAGCTAAACAGCCTCTGAACCACAACTGGCTTGCATCCAGCGAGCTAAGAGCCCAGCCAGAGGAGCCCAGGTCTGCCCACACCTACCTGTACAAACCCGGCTGTTAATCAGTGCCAAGCTCTCCGCTCGCTCGAAGGAGTCTGGGTGCCAAAGCGTTAGGCGCTGCAGTGTTATGCATTGTACTTGTGGATGTTTAACTTCTGATTGACCAGGAGAGTCAGGTCTGAGCTGAGCTGGGCTAAAAACTGCATCGGCACTTGCGGAACACGAGACATCCTCTTTTGTGGATGCTGTGATCTGTGGCCACTGGCAATCTAGCTTTGGCAGTTGGAAGCCTGACTCTCAGCTGAACGTTGAATAAATACTCCAACACATCAGCCTGTATCATGAATTTTGTTCAAATGTGTCTGCTATCTTCAAGTATGTTGTTTCCAGGAGTAAATGTTCTGATTCATTCAGAGCTTATTCAACATCAGCTCCTACAAGTTTAGTTCACTAACACCAACTCAGGTGATAAACACTGAGGTATAAACATTCCCCTAAGAAGTCGCTGAACCCTTTTTTTGGCACCCAGATACAAGATAAGATCCATATTTAGCACTGAGGAGAAGTTATTTCCTTGTTTCCTTTAATAAGTACAATGGAAGTTGATTTTTGGAAGGTAGCAGACATCAGTTCTTTGCAGTTTTTAGTTGTTGGATATTCTGTGCTTCATTTTTGCATTCCTGTAGCCAGTGATATAGTGCTGTGTAATGTAGGAGAGATTCAGGATACAGACATGAAAAATATGTTAAAGAAAAATTATAAACATCTAGAATTTTGCATTCACATAGTGCATTTTTGTCTGAGATACTGACATATATAACCATACTTGCCAAATTCTTCTAACTAGTGTATGTGATTTTAAAATGCAAGCATCCCCATCAAAGGGCCTCTAGCTTTTTGATTCTCTGAGAAATGAATAATATTCAGCACATTTTTTGGAAACCGCATTTAAGTCAACCCTGAAAGTGGGGCTGGACATTTAATATTCAGAGAATTTTAACAGCTTCAACATGAAGTAGGAAAAAGTAGAGTTGCATTTGGGATCCTGCTGTCTGCCAAAATAATACCCTCATGTTTTTCATCTTCACAGCACTTTGCAAACAATGAACGGACGGGTTTAGGTGCTTTAGTCTTGAACTATAAGCTTGGTGGTGCTTAATGTATATTGCACTCATGAATATATTGAGCCGCTTCCTGATTTAGCAGCACCGTGTACCTCAGTGTAGCCTAAGAGCTGGCCCGCAGCCTGAATCCGGTCCGGGCGCTGTTTGGCGTGGCCGCTCAGGCCCCGACGCTGGATGCCTGGGATGGCTGTGCTGGCAGCGGCCGCAGCGGCAGCTGGGAGCAGGGGCAGCAGGTCCGGCCGGCGAGAGATGGCCCCGCTGCACGGACCATACGTGTCCATACGGGGCCGTGACTGGGGGAGCCTCCTAGGCTCCAGACCTGGATGCTCTGGCTTTGTTGGCTGGATTGCTTGACTGCACGTTACAGTTTCCACAGGGCTCTTGTTTCGCTCATGAAGAGCTGTTTCTTTTGCTATTTGGACATTTTTCTGATGTTACCAAAAACATTAGGGACATTAATTTATTATCTTTGCAGCTTCCCTGTGAGTTTGGGTGATCTTATTATTCTCATTTTGAAACTGAGACCCTGGGTCACAGAATATAGAATTAAGTCCGGGCATCTTCACCCACAGCCAGGAGCACTCCTCCTCACTGCTGCTCATCCGCCCCAGCACCCCATAACCATTGCTCAATATCCACCCGAGTCTGACATATGGAAAACAAGGAACACGCAATGGGTTACCAACCATTCCCATGCGACTTGGTCTGAAAACATTGTCTGGTATCAGAAAGGGTCCTTCTGGCACCTGCTCAGAGACAATCGTATCTCTAAATGGCATTTCTTTTTAAGCTATGGAAGTATTTTTCCTCTGTCTCTAATCTTCTGCATTGTTCCCCTCTCGGTTTCTGCGGCAAATGTGGGAAGCCTGCCACGGACAACATTTGAATTCACTGCATAACCCAGCTCTTTCCAGGTGCACCGATTGAAGCACCAATTGTATTTGAAATAAAATAGCATGTGACTGACCAGCTTTAATTCTGCATTTCCTATCTTTCGATAGTTCGACTTGGCAGTCTCAGCAGCTCTGTTGTGCAATAATTTATAAGTGTGCTAGTAGATTAGGTAGAGAATATTTGAGGAGGGATGTGAATGTGTTTATGTTCCTGAAACCCTAAAGCCCAAACACCGTGTGATGTAAGTAGGCAAGTACCCTCTTTTTACAGAGGAGGAAAAGGGTGTGGGTTGACAAAGCGTCTGGAAGCCAATAGCTGGATTCTCAGCTGTGCTCAGCTCGTGTTTCCAGTATTTAAAGGACACACACGCAGTTCCCCAGTCTTGGATCTGCCAGGCATCCAAAAGCTTCTCAGCCGCTGCCACAAAGCAGAGGTTTTACTGCCAGTGAAGGGCAGGTCGGATCTCCCGCCCTGCTTTCTCCCTGTGGAGGGAGGCTGGGGTACCATGGCACCAGCTGTGCCAGTCTGTGGGACCAGAAGACCTCTTCTTCTGGTGAGGATCCTCACCGGGCCCTGAAGGCTTGATTCATTGTTGGATCAAGGTGAAGATCTGGCCCAAAAGCTTTTGCATCACAGATCTGCACACTGGTCATTAGAGCACAGATTTATGCAAATGGTGGGAATAGCAAGAAAAAAGGTTTTTTTATCTTTTTCGGTGTTAGCAGAAGAAAATGGAAAAGGGAGGTAATCTTTTCGCCTTTAATTGCGTGGTCCTGCTCTATTGAACTTAATGGCTATTCCTATATGCTGCTCAATAGGAGCAGAATCAGCAATGACTGCCTCCTGTTAGAGTAACACAGTCTGAGTGGATTTCCTCAGCTTGCTGTGGGGACGTGTTCAGTCTCCTTGGCGTGATCTTGCAGGCTGCTTGTGATATGGAAGAGAAAAAAGGAATAATGAGAAAATAATAACACTTCTGCACCCAGAAGAGCTGGGGACAGAGCAATCACGGACTGCTGGTCCCTGGTGCAAGTATGGGTGGCTTTGGGACCCAGTTTGTTCCTCAAGGCCGTGCAGAAGATGTGGAGAGGTTTAGAACCCCCCACGAGCAAGGATTACCACCGTGCACAGCCCTGGGTGGGCAGGCAAGTTTCTCTGCTCAGCCAGCGTAGCTTGAAACTTCATATCTGCTCTCTGTTTTGTCATTCACTTTCAGTAAACCCGTTCAATGCGGCTGCAAAGCCGCCTCTGGGAAAGCAGCATTAAACGCCGCCTCGTTCTGCAGTCCTTGGGCATCTCCCCTGCCCTCCCTGGCAGCGTACGCCGTCCTGCCCGTGCAGGCAGCATGCATCACTGCGCCTCGGCAGCTACAATCCTTTCCGTCGGAGTCTGTGCTGATGTGGTACAGTTTCCCTGCCCTAACAGGCATGGGTTGTAGCTTGAAAACTGCTCTCAGATCCTCTGCTTTTAGCTCTTGTCAGCACACAAAACTCTTCCAAAGAACAGCTCAGAAATCTAACGGGTACAGAAAATCAGCGCTTCGGCCGTAGAGGCGGGTTTCATGGCGTTACAAACGGCTAGGTGGAAGTCTCCGTGTTAGATGGGTCCTAACCTGCTTTTAATTCTGCTCCCCTAGTCCCTTGGCTAACACGCTTTTCTGCTCAGTGAGTGCTAACTATGCTTTTCTCTCACGTGGAAAAATCAGCTAATATAATTAGATTGAACTAAGAGAAATTGAGCCTGAATTTAGTTTGGATTTTGCTGTTTCTTTTCATACAGAGGAAGAAACCCACCTTTTTTTTTTTCCTTTCTTTTTTCCTTTTTCCTTTTTTTTCTTTTTTCTTATTTCAATTGGCCTAATAACAGCTATCACTTCTCTTTTCAGTCTTCACCTCCTTGTTAGCCTGAGACCGTCACTGCTACAATGAATAACACTGTAATTCTTCACAGTGTTTTCAGCTCCAGAAACACAGGTTTAATTTTTCAACAAATACTGACTCTTTGTTTCTCAGTTTTGAACATTTAGCTTATCTTTCCAGTAAAAATCTACCACTACCAGGGCACGTCACATACCTCCTCTGTGCTGAAAGCTGAGAAGCACAGGCTCAGACCCCAGCTCCTCTCGGCTTTCAGCACAGAGGAGGTCAACCCTGGGCAAGCCTAGCAAGAGGCTCACTTGGATGTGGTGTTTAAAGATGTCTCCTCCTCAAGGTGAGCCCAGCTGCTTCTCCTGGAGCTGAGAGGAGCTGGGATCTGAGCCTGTGCTGCGTTTGCGATGGGCAGCTGGTGCTTTTGCACTGCAAAAGTTAGTAGACGGCCTGGGAGGTAAGATGAATCCTGGCAGATGCTTTCTCAACGTTCAAGGGATGTGTTGCCTTCTCACATACATGCATAGACCATGTTTTTTGAGTAAAAACCATCTTGGCTTGGCCTCCTCTCTCCAGTTTGTTCCAACAATGTACCTACTCCAGTGACAGCGATTGGGCTCCAGGTTTCGGGTCCTTGTGCCTGCCTCCTCTGGGGGATTTCGCTCACCGTCGTTCAATGGGGACACATTTTTGAGGGAGATTATAACTAGTTGTTATTGTGGACTTTACCTTTGCTTTTGATTTCCCTGCCTTTCTGCTGTTGCTGTCTTTCCTTTTTTTGATGGTGCCATACGCTTTCCACAAACCAGTATTTTGGTTTTCAGATTCTTTATTCTTAAAGGCCCTGGAGTTGTACATTAATTTTGTTTACTTGACCACTAGATGGGGACACTGAACACCACGAACCTGGTTTAGCTCCACCTCGAGGTTATCTTTGGACCTGGAGCTGCAGAAGCAGCCAGAGGCCTCAGAGCTGGACAGAAGAGGTCCATGACAGCTGCTTTGGGGAAAGAGTGAGCAAGCTCTGTTACACAGTGACTTTAGAAGTCCTCCAGCAAACACCTCCAAGCATGGGGCATATCTGACCTCTTTCTGCCTGGAGGAGCAAGTTCGAATCATATGTCCACTGGAGAGCGTGGAGTGATGGCGAGAGGGTGGAGAGAGTCAGAAGTGTGAGACCTTCCCTTGCTGCCTCTCTCCTAATCTCATCCCTCTTTGCTGGGGATTACATCCCAAAGACTACTCTGATCCTTTGATCCTCCCTCACAGTGAGACTACCATCTCAAGAAGTGGCCCCCACCACTTTGGAGCTTCTGCCTGTATCTGTGAAATGAGGTGGGAAGTTAAGTAGAATATCAACAGCTTTTTGGTGTTTTTTTAAAAAAAAAAAACAGTTTAAGCTATTTTTAAAAGACCAAGGTCAATCTATGCTTCAAATAGTGTTTCTGTAATTTATCTATTTCCATTGTAAGTGCAGATAGGGTTTGCAGTGCCCATTGTCCACGTTAGCTCTTCTTGTCTTTCATCTGCATTGGGAGGGCTTTGTTGCTGTGGTTTTCCCTCATTTTCTGGACAGGGCTGGATGTTGAAGAGATGAGACTTCCTCCAAATAGAGGCAGTGATGTTGAACAATTCAGATCATCATTATAAAACAGAGAAGGAATGGGGCTGAAAAGCAGACATTTTAGCCAGCAAGATCCATGTATTTAAAATCCTGAGGCTAGATCTTGCTTGTTAAAGCTCAGAGATGATGCCTGAGGGACTAGTGATTCTTTTTTTTTCTTCTTTTTTTTTTACACAGAAGATGTAAAACGAAGCTGTGGTTGCACTTAATGACCGAGGACATAAAAATACAACTCTGCGATATGGCCAGATCATTAGGGGAATATGTCCACTGACCACGAGAAACAGCTGGGTAGGCTTTATGCAGCTTAACTCATACCTGGTGGCAAGGTACTGCTGTTGAACAACCAATTTCTCTGCACTAGTTCAGCCCTTAGGATAGGTTTGTGCCGTCTCCCATTAATCCCTGGCAGATATTTAGAAGATGTGAACTCCCAGCGCCTGGCTGCAGCGTTGTGACCTTGTGCGGAGAGGAGTCAGTGCCGCCCGGGATCGCGGCTCTGCAGTGAGGATGGACGAGCCTGGGATCTGAATGAGGACTGCACGCGCGTCCGGAGCACAGAGAGTCCCTGACAAATAGCGGTAACCTTTAAAGGATGCTGTGTAAATGATCCTTGTCAATACTACCATTAGATTAGTGAGGGACAGTGACTACTCCAGGGCTATGAACTGCATTACAGTCACTTAAGAGAGCTCATTGGTAGTAAACTGACTCAGTGATTTGCTTTTCATCAGCTCTGCCTGCTGACTTTTGAGCCTCCTCTGTTCAAATGGCATGTGAAATCTCTGGTGTTAGCTGGCAGCCGTGGGGTAATTTAGCAGAAGTCAGCATAAAAGCAACCAGATTGGTAACAGCTAGCCAGGTGCCTGTGAATTGTAAGTGATGCTGGCAAGAGCTTAAGACTTCTCCTCCTTCAGCTTTCAGTTGCGTCATGTACTGGTGCAGAAAGGCTACCTGTCTGATTTTTTCCTGCTCTGTTGTTTGAACAGATCGCGCGTGTCGTTTATAGCTTCAGAGGACGTCCCCTGGCAGCCGCTGCGGCTGTGGCAGTGCCAGGGAGCAGGCTGCGGAGGTCAGCCTGGATGGAGGGACGGTGGGTGATGGAAAACTGCCGGCTCTTCTCTTTGACTCCTCCATGTACAGTAAGAGCCAAAAGCTTCTAATAATTGCTGTCTCCTGCCAATCCTAGGTTTATATACCTTTATGAAAGTACTAGATACAAGATGGGTAAATACTCGAGCACCCTCCAAAGAAGCTGTCAGCTTGAACAAAATTGAGTTAAAAAAAGAGTCAAGCACTAGTTCATCATATCTCTAGAAACAGGGTAGGTGGAGATTTTCCTTGTTTTACAAAAGTGGCTGTGTGGTAAATTATGTGTAACGTGTAGCTGTTGAGTGGGCCTGCTCTCCCACCCACCCAGGGCAGCGCGGTTGGGCAACACGACGGTGAGCTGGGAGCTCCTTGATCGCAGCCCTTGCTGCAGGCTGCTTCGGTGACCTCCACGGGCTCACTTAGCTTTGTGGTCTCCACCTTTCCCTTGTCTTCCAGAGGTGTTGTGAAGACAGATTTGTGCTCTGTTAAAAACCGTCTGAGTATTATTACTGGCTGCAGCAATATTGTACTTGGCAGCAAGGAGGCTAGTTACAATCATCTCTCCAAAGATGCTGCAGACACAAAAATGCCTCCAATTCTCTCACCAGGGAAAGAGGACTTTGAGCTGGTTTGTGCAAGAATATTTTGTCAATGGAGGCTGGGTTCTGTTTGCAGATATTTGCATCTCTCCAAGAAGAAAACTTGTTGGTGAGCTGAGAAACCCCCTCGTCCCTGCTGCTTGAGTACTGCTATCTACCTGGGCAGCAGAACCCTTCAGGCCCAGCAGCACTGCTGAAACCAAACCCAAGCAGACACGCCGTTGCTCCCATCAGCTGCAGCAGTGGTTCACCTGGCTGCTCACACATCGCACCTGCCTCTGCTGGGGGATGCAAAGTGCTTCCCAGTCTGCAGCGTGCTGCGGGGGGACAAAGTTAAACAGCTCTGCTGGCAGCAGGTTTTAAGGCTCAAAATACACTTCTACTGTCATGGTTTGTTTCACTCACAGAGATGGTTTTAGTTTGCCACCTTGCTCCTAGCAGATACAGCTCAGCTCTTTTATGGCCTGGGGAAAATATAGCCATATCCCGGGGTCGAGTGATGGCCCTGCTGAAAAACTGGATGGAAAAATTGGTTTAATTAGAATATTATTGGGTTTTTTTTTTAATTCAAAGTGCAACTTTTTACTTCATTTGTGGTTTGTTCAAGCCTTTCAGAAATGAATAGATGTCTCAGAAAGATTTTATAAAGAAATGTTTCATTTTGAAGCATCTAAGAAAAGATTTGAAAAGTTTAGGAAATTTTATGGTTTTTTTTTTTCAGGTTCAGTTTGAAATCCAGTTTCTCTGAAACACCAATGAACGCTAGATTTAGGTTGGAAAACATCACGAATCTTTTGCTACAGAGTTGTGGGCTGAGGCCAAGGATAAAGAATTCCTTTCTTAACAACATGTAGCAATAAAACCCGAGAAACTTTGGACAGGCACAAGTGCCCTCAGGCTTTCAGACCAATTTTCATCCTGTGGAAAGCCAGTGTTTTAGGCAAACTTCACCCAAATGCTGTCCTGATTTGCATAGCTGATTAAGAAGCACCAGCACACATGGTAGCAAATGCTGTGATTGCCATCTCCCGAGCTTCCTGCACCGCAGTGTGGTGCTACTTTTGCGGGTTCGATGTCCAAGTGATTCTTGTGGATCCTTCCAGCCTGGCTGGTGGCTGCTGCCTCCCTGGGAGCTGGTGGGGAACAGGGGGCTGGTGTGGGATGTGGGATGCTCTAGAAGGGATTTTTCCCTGCCTGGAGAGCCAGGGGATGGTCCCAGCAGCTTGCCTGCCTGTTGCTCTGGGGCTCCATGTGGAGGCTTAGCCTGGGGCGTTGTGTGTGCCTGGGGCAGGGAAACACCAGGGACACACAGATAAGATATTAGTGCACTTCAGAGGAGTTGGTTTCCCGGCCCTGGGTGACGAGGGAGTGTATCCAGCACATGTCACCCATATCTGGTGAGCAGTTACCCTTGTTTGCTGTACCCTTTCCGTTCCCTTGGCACTGTGTTTTGATAGTAAATCTGTTTGAGAACAGAGATGCTATTGATTTCATTTGTCTTCTCACCTCAATAATCTGGACACTGTGGACTCACGTGGAAATAAAAAGTGAGGTGACTCATTTGCTGAGTCCCTAATGCAGGGAGTCAGATGGAAATCAGTTGTTAGCTATTATATGTCGCAGAGCAGAGGTCTCATGCTCTAGCTGTGAAACTCTTCCTAACAAGCTGCCTGACAGCTCTTGCTCCCCCCACAATTTCAGCATCGAGGGTGAATTGCAGTAATCCCATGTTAAGGTGACACAGGTGTGGATTCATTTCCAAAACTGCCAGTCCCTCTGGACTCCTTGTTTTTAATTAATTTTTTTTTTCCCCCCACTGATGTCAGTACAGCAGCAGATTTAAATGCTGGTACTGCACTGATTAAAATTGTATTCCTAAAATAACTTTGTCCTTTAGTATCGTTCTGTGAGATGCTTTTGTTTCTTTTTAAATTGTTAGATTTTGAAAGTGAAATCTGAAGCAGAAATTGGAAAGGAAACTTTCAGTTTTCCTCTACCACAGATGTGCACTGCCTGCTCTTGGACAGTCCATTTTTTATAAAAATAGGTACAACCAGTAGTAAGAGAGACCAATATATTCATAATGGGGTTGTTGAAAGAGCTGGCTAGTGTCCCCTACATCCTCCTCCTTCTTAATGTGTAAGTCTGTATTACCCATATATCTCATATTTGGGGAACCTTTCTATGGACCAGTTGTGGTAAGTTGTCCATGGTGTCACTGCTAGAGACTAGTGACTTCCGTTTGCTTTTGGTGAAAATCTTCTGCTGCGTTGAGAAGATAAAACAGTACTTGGTCGCTGCCCTCACCCAACCATTCATTGCACGTCCCCCATGTCCCGTGGCGTTTGCCTTCTCCTGGGACCACCCAGCCTGAGCGACCACCCTGCATACAGCCTCCTCTCACCCATCTCACGCCTCTGGGCTATTAATTTCTTTTTTTTGCCTCCTTCTTTTGAGTTACAGAGAAAACCCTATACTCCAGGTAGCACCTAATATTGATTTCCAGAATCTACTCTTTAATCATCCTAAAGCTGTTAGTGGTCCTGTCTAATGACCATGGGTATTTATAAGAGCTGATACCTGTAGGACATACCAAAATCCTGCTTGCTCATCTCCACTTATGACCTAGATTTTCTGCTTGGTGCATGTTTCAGCTAATTCAGCCCTTTTCCTCAGTATGGAGAGCTGGAAGGCAGCACTTGTTCTTTCTGTGATGGAACCGCCATGGGTCCTTTGTAGCTGGTTCCTTACCACTGAAATGAGCTCTTCATGGCAGTATGTCTAAAGTCTGCATGACTGCTAAACAGCGTTTCTGTTCATGACCTATGTTAGACCTATTTCCATGGCTCACTGTCTTATTTATGTGTTGCGTACCCCTGAAGGCAGTGATTCTTACATCTTCTAGATCAGTGGACCTCTGTCAATCTTGCTTTTCATTGAAATGAGTAGAAAGAGTGGTACAATGCTGTGGATCAGCTGTAGGCCACTTGTCACGAATTTGCAGAGAATTAGGACTCTTCTGACTATAGTTTGGGAAAATTGGCACAAAGCATTAAATAGACCTGAATGAACTATTTATGCTTTTGGCAACACCATTTCTTCTCTCTGGCATGGTCAGGAGCTGCCATCTGTTCTGTCTGATGCTGCTTTCTGCCAGGTACCTTGGATGCTTACCTCTGTTTGGATGTGTTCTTTGCATTCAAAGTCCAAAGAACAGGCTGACTTACAGGCTTACAGTTCAACCAAATAAACATACTTCAGGGAAGGAGTAAAAAAAAACAAACTTGGATTTTAAAAAATCCATGGGGATTTTTCTTCATAACATTGACAGTTTGCATGAGAATGGTTTTCCTAGGAATAGATTTTATATGCATATGAGCTCTAACAGAAATGTGAGATGAGTGGGATTTGCCCAAGTTCTCAGTTATTTAGACTTTGAGTGGCCTTGTGTTCATCTTCATATCCTTCAGCCTATTTGGAAATCTGGCCTTGAAGCAACCAGTGCATCCTCGTAGGCACATCACAGGAGCCATCCTCTCATCCAGAGGAGGACGAGAGGTGGGTAAGGACAGGTCGCAATGGTGTGGGGCTCTGCTAGCACAAAGATGACCATGTCATTAATGCTAGTGAGGCTTACTTAGTGTCAGTCTGCAGGAGTGCCTTCAAAAGTACAAAGGCGTGAAGCTGAGATTGATAACTCCTTTGTTTCAGAGTAGGAAAATATCTACTCTAAGCATTGTTTTCCAACTCTTTTCTCAGACCAGTAGGATTAATTACTTTTATAGCTGCTCCTGCAGGTCAGCCAGGCAGAGCTCCAGGAAGGTATATCCCACCACAACCATGTTGTTGGAGATTACAGACAAAATTATCCTCAGAGGTAATGAAGTCCTGAGCAGGTTGTGGGGGCACAAAATTTGCTTTTGTGGAGAAACGCTTCTGAGACAGGCCTGGTGGGAACAAACTCAGTTCTTTCCCCCCCAGGATAGGACCTCAGCATTGCCTTTACTGCAAAGAGTAATATAAGTACAGTTATCACAGAGGGTTGAAAAGAGCCCTTGTCCACAGCGTCCCAATTCCCTGATCTTTTGCACTCACTTCACAATGAGGTGAAGCTCCAGGTATAAAAATTTATTGTTGTTGTTATCATCATCATTATTATTATTATTATTTATTACCGTTATTACTATTATTCATGTACCTGCGCTCTAAAACGATTGCATGATCCTACATGAGCCTTAAGATGTACAGACAGAATGGATTATCTCCTAATTTTAACGTGCAATGGAAAGTTCCAGTTTCTTTTCATTGTTTTATGTGTTTTGTGGGGTTTTTTTTTTGATACAGTGAAATTAAATGCAAGAACCTCATAGCACAGCAATAAGGGAAAAAAAATTAATTGAGCAAAAGTCAGCAAATGCAGAATTATGGTTCCCCCAGCAACTGTAATGAAGGCAGAGAACACATATATACGCTGGTGTTGGAGTTAACGCTGCACACTGCCTAGAATACAAATCCTAACTGTGTTCGAGGGACTGAGTGATGATTACTGCGAGAACCATAACTTTACATTTCCTGACTTTTTGCAATTAAAATCTCAACCTGGATGATGCATTAGCATAGGCTTTGCATTTAATTTGCTATTTTCTTTGGAATGTATGTGTGTGTTGATTACGTTTGAACATTTCTTACCTTTTCATCTCATTTATTCTTTTGTAAGGGAAAAATCAGGGGAAAAACCATTTACCACATCAGCTCCCTTCTTCTCCCTCGCCAGCAGGGGGGAAGAGGGAGGGGAGAAAAGAACAAAAACCTTAGTGCAAGCAGTGCAATTAATTGTATTTTTAGCTCTAAGAAGCATTTACTGATGAATGTAAATTTATATCACTGCTTTTCTGTTAATATTTGTACAGGGACTGGCCAATGCATACAGAGATGGGTCTCCTCCAGACCTTTAACCCATACAGAGTTGAGCTAAACATCATTTACACAACCTTGGAGTGCCAGAAGCAAGTCTGACAAGATCTTTGGTGGCCTCAAGCTCACACATTTTTTTAGCCCACTGACATTAAAGTTCAGGACTCAGTCAGTCCTGACTGTGTGAAGCCCCCGTGACTTGAAAAGCTCAAACTCGTGGACACTTTAAAGTGTGTCTTCATTGCAGGATCTAACTGGACTCTTTCTGTATCGTTGCTGTACCTCCTCACTTAGCCACAGGTGGATTTAATGGATGTAAGGGTGCTTTGTGATCTGGCTAGCTGATGCACTGTGGGCACAGCCAAAATCCCACCAGTGCTTTCACTGGGGATGATATCCCTCACGGTCCAGTGGAAGATCAGACTGAATTCCTCCAGTGCTGGTGGGATTATAATGTTTTTCTTTCATTTTCCTCTGTCTGGAGGGAAAGATGACTTTTCTCACAACCTGCCAGAGCCTTGGGAGCACTGCCAACCTTGGGGCAGAGCCCAGGGACCAGCCTGGCCAGGTCTGTCCCTTGAGCCAGTCCCCACCACGGGCTCTGTAGAGATGCTCATCCTCTACACCATCACCCGGCCCAGGAGCAGTCACTTGTGCTGGTCTGGCTTATGGTCTTTGGGCCTAATGACAGGTCAGCATGAAGAGAAGGATGCAAGACAGCCGGCTTTATGTTTATGCTGCGATTTTTATTTTTTTCTTCTACTTGTAAATGTGTTGATGCTTACATAATTTTGTTCGACCTTTGCTTTTGTTCTTTTGCACTTTAATCTTTCTTAGCAGCTCTTTTTTTTTCTTTGTACTCAACCATTTCATGACGGTGACTTCTTCCTATAATTAACTCTATTCCCTTTGTTCTGGGCCTTGTGCTTTTATATCCCACTCCCCGTAGAGCCATCAAATTTCTTTTAACCTAAAGGCCCTCTGCCACCAAGGGTAAATCAGCCTTGTCTAAGCTCATTCACTTGAGCCCACCAAAGAGAGATTCCCCTCCCTTTCTGTCCATCCTCATATGAGCTCATGTCCATGTAAAGATGTCAGGCATCAAAGTTCAAAGAGAAAATAGCTTGGCACACGTTTTCCAGATGCTGTCAGACTGTTGCTTAGGCTCTGAAGGAATTAAATTATGTGAGTACTCATGCTGCTGTCAGAGGCTTGATGCCTTCCAAGAACAAACACTGTTATCTTTAAACATGTCTAGTATGCCTGAAAATCACAAAGTTCTACCTCATTGATCGATTTACCAAAAATCCAGAAAAATGTGAAAGCCTAGGAATTAATTAATTAATGGTGGTGTATAGGATGGCTATGTACTAAAACATGTGAATCCAGCATATTTTTATCAGAAGTTACAGAATTATGGAAAAACAGAGGTGACCTAGAGCAATGTGGCTTAAAACACTAGAAGGAATGGCTTCTGTAAAGGCAGCGTTTACTCCTTTTATAGGTGAAATTTTTACTTTTTATTTTGACATGGTGGATTTCGAAAAATTCACATGTCATTCCTAGGACAAATAGCAGACAGAATTCATTTTGTTAAAACCTTTACTATATCCCATTGGCAAACTGCATTTTGTCAAACTCTTTTGTTCATAATGTTCACAAACGACATTTCATCACATTTTTTGTCAACAGAATGTAATTTTATTCCAATCATTCTGTCAACAAAGAGAAATACCATAAAATCACTTTGCTCACAAACATAAATTATATGTTGATTTTGTTTGTAGAAGAAATGGAAGTATCAAAACTTTTTCTGGGGAGACAATGAAGACGGATCACATTCATTCTGTGGACAAAATATTAATGTTACAGGCAGCAGTTTGTAATTTCTAGGCTGGCTGGAGGGCAGAGCATGCACGAAATTCAGGGTGAAGCAAAGAAAGAATTTATGAATGTACCCGTTCCGGCCATAATTTAGGACATTGGGATGAAATCAATGGGATTTGGATCAGGCCTTTAAAGTGCCAGACGTGATGCAAGGCATTGTATACGTGGAAAGCAAGGAACCCATGAGAGGAGCTACGCCTTCATGGTGAGGTGGCTGGGATACCATGGAGGAGACTGTAGGGCATTTCACATGGCACAAGGTAGCTGTGCTTAGGGGGCAGAATGGAGTCCCCAGCCTGCTCTTTTACTTACAGTGTGATGTTCTGAAAAGTTTTCTTTTCTTCCCCCCCCCCCCCCCCTAAATAACTACTTTCTTGCACAGCATAGGTAATGCATTTGTTTCAATACACATCCCTTTAAAGTGGCTATTTACAGTGTAGGGCCATTGGTCAAGAGCCTACATACTCTAGCACCATATGAGGAAAAAGCTCTGTGTATTTTAGAGTGATTGCCAGTTGGTTTCCATTTTCCCATTGCAATACATGAACAGCCTCTTCCTTTGTCTTCATATTTCAGTCTAATAGTCTAAACAGCAAAACAAGCATCTCAAATAATTGCTGCATTTTAAGTGTTTGGCTGACAACTATATGTGCTTTTCAATTGCTGGTCAAAAGCACCTGTGCAGAATACAGATTTCATTCAGCTGTATTCGGGGAATGTACGTTATTTTTTAGTTACTAGCTTTTCAAGAAACTTGGTACCCAGTCAGGGTATCAAGACAAATAATGGTGTAGTACTGACTCCTCACACCACAAATGATCACTAGTGAATAACCAGCATAGGCAAAGGGTAGGAAAAAAGCTCATCAGCTAAAGACTATTGTATGAATGATTTTTTGACAATTACAAGCACCTTGCAGATTTTTTTCCTGTATTATACTCATTGCAAATGGAGAAGAATGTTCAAATCCTGGACTGGACTGAGATTTGGGATCCCTGAGTTAATTTGTCAGCTCTGCCACTGACCCGCTGGGTAACTTTGGGGAAATTGCTTCATCTTTCTGTGCATGAAGGTCCCATCTATAAAAAAGAGCTAATAGTTCATGTTTCTGTAGTGCTTAATACTCATGTGAGGAATGCTGCAGAGAAACCAGGTTTTGAATTGAATAAAGAACCATCTCCATTTCAGTTTTTCATGCTCTGCCACCTTCTCTTCTTTCCCTGTACACTTGGGCCACTGCTCAACGGTGATGGTGCTTTCTCCAAGGAGTCTCTTCTCTTGCTTGTGACCAACATCAGGCTGATGCTCCTGCTCCTCATCTTGACTACTGTAGACTACTCTTTACCTGGACTTTCCAATTTCTCACAGTTTTTTTTTCCTTGAAGTGATCCAAAACACCACTGCCAAAATCCTGTCCGCATTCACCTTGTGATGTGGCTCTGACTCAGACTCATATCTGAACATCACCTTCCAGCCTCCTGGCGTGCTGTTTTCTGATCTCCATCTCTCCTTGGCTCAACTTCTCAGCAGTGCCAAATGTGCTGCCAGCGTGGCTTATCGCCATCACCAGCACCTGCCTTTCCCTCCAACTCCCCCTCCTGTCCCAATCCTGCACCCCCCTTCCCGGCTACCTCCGGCCTCCATGGCTGGTACGCTGGAGGGAGGAACGCCTTTGTGCTTGGCTGCTTCCTCAAGTATCTCTTTGGCCTTTGACAATATTCATGCTTCAACTTTGAAAATATTACAGATTCCAATAAACTTCTAGTAATCCTGCTGTTGAAGCTGCTCCGATTTCTAGGGAGCCTCTGTACCTCCATTGTTTCTGTAGCTGACATAAAGTAGTATGTTGCAGAGGGGAAGAAAACTGTTCTTCATTCGTAGTTCTGTACTCAGCTTTCCATGCTAGAACAGTTCGTACTTCATTGTAACACCCAGTGACTTCTGTACCTCTGAATGCATAAGCACAAATGTTGACTCAGTTGAGTTTAATACACTTTCTGGGTTTAAAAGAGAATGGGAGGAAGAGATGAACAGCTAATTTCTGAATACTCAACAGCCCTGTAAAAGCGACTTGTTGAGACACACCAGGGAGTTTCACAACTTCTCAGGGTTCTTGAAACAGCAGGTGCAGTCTATTTGCATCTTGCTTGTAAAACAAAATTTTTAGAAGAATGGAAAAAACAACTCTCAGCATCTTGTCTTTCCAAAGCATGTTACGGTTATGTATTAACACAAGAAAAAGGTTTTAAGTCGACAATAAGTAAATGTTACATTAACTAGATTCAAGCATGCAGACTCACAGTTCATTTTTAAAAATGTCCAATAAGATTATTTTCATGCTGCTATTTAAACTGGCCTAGAAGAGTATGGTATGTCAGTTCATGGGCTTTTATCACCAAGAATGGTGCTTTAAAGTAAGTACAAGTATACATTCAGTCTTAAGCAGTGATATAATGTATTATCTCCTTTCAGAAGTCAACTGGAAGTCAGAGAAGAGATAAATTAATAATTACAAATGCTGCATAATTGCACATAAAGTCCAGTAGCCTTGTAATAATTGAAAATCCAAGCCCTCATGAGATCAATGGGAATTTTCTGTTGACCTTAGCAGGGAGATAAGCTCATACACACTTTGAAGGCAAGCTTGCTTGCCCAGATTGGTAGATGGTTGCAGTTCCTTACCTTGCACTATGAACGTCCTTGAAGCAGAAGAATGATCAGATTTTACAGCCCCTCAGTCCTCTGGGTCTGCCTTTTCCACCGTTTCTGCTCCCCTCTGCACTAAAGCTGTGCACTGTTTGGCCTTTAACCCTTCTTTCCGCACGATCTCTCCAATTTTTACTGTAATTGGCTCACCTCAGCCCCAGCGCCCTCAATCAGGGTGCCATGAGCTGGCCAGAGGGTCTCATGAAGGTGCCGATTAACCACCACTGCGGCTCTGACCCTCTGCTGCCATCCTGCAGAGTCAGAGAAGGTGGGTGCTGTCTGATCAGCATCACGAGCTCATTAAAAAGTTAGCAAGCACTTTCTAAAAATCAAAGAATGGGAAATGGCAGCCGTAGTCTGGCAACTCTTTGAAGCCGTGCCAAAGGGACGGGAGAGCTTGACCAGGTGCTCACAGCTGCAGCGGTGGCAGCATCCCCAAGTTGAGTAGCAGGCAAATAAACAAGGGCACACAGACTCCTGGGTTGGAGGATGGTGGCAGAGGACATCCCTGGTGGTGATGCTGCTGTGGGCGAGGGGGCTGAAACCCCTCTGCAACAGGTTTCACGGCTGGGTCACCCATTTTGGGGCCATAACTCAAGGATCTGTTTGCAGCTGGAGAAAAGGTGGCAGCAGGTGACAGAGCAGCTCTGGAGCAGAATGGCAGCAGCAGCCCCAAATGTGTCTGCGCTTTTGGTGTCCTTCTGGAGGAAATTATAGGGAAGGCAGCAGGGATTTTGTGGTTATGACCAAGAAAATAATTACCGTGGAGGCTACTGTGTATGACAAACTGGCTTTTAACATCATCTGAGGGAGGAAGCCACGAGCTTCCCTCAGCTCATCCTCTTCAGTCTCTGATCAAAGATGGAAGCCAAGCAGAAGACAAAATTAAGTGTGCAATTTCTGATTCATTCTCACTAGGTTTGTGCTGATTACTTAAACAAAAAAAAAAAAAAGAAAGCTGGGATTACAGGCTTAGCAAGGGGAGTGCATATTTCAGCGCATACTGGGCTCTTTGTCATTCTGTCACACTGGCAGAATGAGACTATTAATGCATTGTCCCAGGCAGACTGCATTATAAAGCCCAGTGGCTAAGTTAAATGAAAAAGTCCTCTACAAAAACCAGCATGCAGCTTCCTACTGCTCTCTCTTTCTTGCAGCACTGTCTAGGTGAGGCAGGGGAGATACAGTGGATGAAGTTGTAAGAGCTTTTCATAGAGGAGAAACTCATGATAGTCAATAAGGTTCCTGGGCAAAGCAGATTTCCAGTGTCTGCTCACTGTCTTACAAATTCTCCTGACTTTCTGAAGTGCCGTGTGTCAGCAGGTGACAAATATTCCCTCTTTGTGTGCAGGGAAGGAATTACATGGTGGGCTGTAAGTGCTTTCCCCGGTTACCTGTGCAGCACTACCAAAAATGCCTGGGGCATGCAGGGGCACACACATCCCGCTTTTAAACATAACATTAGGATGAAAACAAAGCCACTGCTTTTGAAAAGAGCTAAATTGCAGATTGTACAGCCCTCTGCATCAATATGAGTTATCTGGGGCAGAAGGCTTGCCTAGTAATTACCCGGTACACCAGTGACTAACAGGTTCAGGCATCCCTTGCAGGAGACATGAGGATCAGCAGTGGCCCCAGTGCAATTTGGGAAGCCCCATCTCTTAATATCTGTTATTAGTTCAGGTATGTTAGTTAAACTCCCTGCTAGTGGTGTAACCCACACTATTTCTTGCCTCCCAAACGTCCATTTCCACAGTGCTCCCCACGGTACTCGCTGTCTGGTGCTGAGCCGGCGAGCCAAAAACTTGCTGTTCTTTGCAGAGATTAGTTGCTAAATAACAGTAACAACCTGCTCTGAATTAGTATTATCTCCCTTAAATTTTGGCAGCCCCTGGTCGGGGCGATCCCTAAGGAAGTTTCCTGGGTTTTGCAGCAGACCCAAAGCCACCACCCATCCCCTCACCACTGCAAGGACGAAGCAAGCCCCCTTTCAGCGCTTAGCTACCCAGTGGCTGAGAGTGACAGCCCGCTTTTGGGGAATCAGTACTAATTACAGCTCGTAACAGATGTCTCCACTCCACCGCGGTAGGATGTGGGTCCCCCGTGAGACCTGCTGTTGCTTTCTGAGAGTCGGAAATGAATGCTGAAGTGTCCCTGCCGCTGCTTGTGCTGCTTCGGCATCCCGCTGCAGCACCCGGGCAGCCGCCGGCAGGGCACGGGCAGCAGCACACGACGGTCTGGGCAGGTGGGGGGCACCGCGATGCGGGGGCCAGGCACTGCCGGAGGGGCTTGGGCAGGCTCAGGTGGATGTGCTGAGCCCACGCCTGCTCTGGGGTGGCTCGGAGGAGCCGCCGTGCCCCTTTTGCACCCAGGGTTTCTGTTCCTGCCTCTGCAAGATGCTCTTGGTGTCACCCCAAACAAGGCCATTCGCCTGCCCGTGTCTCAATTCCAGCTGCCATCAACTGTGTCGTGTAAATGCCTAAAAATCCAAACAATGGGTGAGTGCCCTTTATTCCAGGCATTTCACAGAGAAGAAACGGAGAATAGAGTATGTCAGGGAGAACTACTCTTTTTAATGCACAGAAATGCTGGGTGGCTTAATGAACGTTTACAAAAGGCTTTGAGTACCAGGGTGAGGAAGGGTGCTATAAAGGCAGAAAATATTATTTTGCCATGATGCTTCTCAGCTGTGTTTCTTCTCTTTCCAGGACTGAATGACTTGGGAATTTCTCTCCTTCCCCCCCCCCCCCAACACAATGTTTTGTACCCTTCTTTGTATTTGTCAGAAGTAATGTTGCAATGGGGAGAGCTGCCAATATGAAGATCATCCTTTTCTGGGAGTCACTTCTTCCATGGGTTTGCCACGCAGAGTCTGCCTGTTCGCAAACAGGCCACAGGTAACTCTTGATGCACCAGTGCCTAAATCCCCATGGCTCTTCGATGCCAGCTGGCTGCTGGGGTTCCTGGGACAGTTTTGGGGAGCCCATTCAGCCCCAGCTGGCAGCTGGCATTAAGCAGCTGTGGGCAGCCCAGCAGCACCCCGCTAATCTTCCTCCAGCTGGGTGGGGGCTAGTGGGACCCACCCCCCGTTTCCCCAGCCTGTGCAAAACCGAGTTGCTTTTTGGGCTGCTTTTATGCCAGAGACGGTGTTAAATATCAGTTGATCTGGCAACCTGTCTTCCTACTGCTTTATTCTGAAGGAAAATAAGGCTAAAATAAAAGGGCCTTTTCCTCTTTTATTTGTCGTGTTACTAATTGCTGTATTACAGCATTTTCCAAGACCAATTACGTACTGTTTGGGGAGATTAGGAGAGTGCAAAACCTACCATGGTTTATTATACAGTGATGGCTCATGGAAGAAAAGTAGCTGAATTCAAGCCCTTACCATTTTGTGTATTTATCCCAATGCAGGTTTCATATATACATATATATATAATAGGAACTGCACAACAGTCAGCAATGTTTAAAACAGAATTTCTTTCCCACGAGGGAATGAATACGAGTCATTTGTCATATGTTTCCTCTAATTCATAGCTACAGAGCATTTTAGAATTGCTTGATGTAAATCTGTCTCATCTATTTGACAACTCTGATATTGAGTCATTCATTTTTATTCTATGACTTAAAAAATTCTATATTGCAGCTGGAGATGGGTGGCTAAAGTGCTAGTTTTGGACTATGGCTTGAATGTAACAATAGCTTTTGACCCTAGCTCCAGTCCCAAGGAAAGTGAATTTGGCAATCTCATTTTAATTCATAGTGAATAGCTGTTCACATAAAAAAATCAGCACCTACCATTTGTCATACTTGGCAGCTTCTGCTTAAGAATGGTCCAGAACTGCATTACCATGGAAACTAAATTACCTACTCCTACTCCTGGCTCAGAAGGTGATTTCAGCTGGTTGTGGAGGTTTCATATCGCTGACAGAAGGAGGTGGGGGTAACCTGGGGGTAACCTGGGGGAACTGCAACACGTATGACCCGTAAGTATGAATATTGCCACCTTCTGGTCACGTGCCGTTGGGTTCAGGCCAAATGGCTTTCTTACACATCACAATTTATTTACTGATTTTTATTATGATAACAGCTACTGGCTGCAATCAGGACCAGGACTGTGTTGTGGTTAGTACCATACATACGTATCTTTAGAGACAGTTTCTGCTCTGAAGACCAGGCAAGCATGGGAGGTTCCATATATTCATTTTTAACTAGAAAATTAAAACAAGGTCAGTGATTTGCCTGAGATTACACAGGAAAGGGGTGGCAGACCTAGGGAATGAATGCCCCTTTCTTTAGACTCAGCCCTGTGTCACTTCTCCAAACCACTTTATCCTTCTTCAGAATTACTCCTAATCTATGCTACGTGAGCTGAGAATACCACATGGTTGGATACTTTTTGTTTCTTGCCATCTACCAAAAGGCTGCTGATTCACAGAACATTATTTTATTTAAGGCTGCTCAGTCCTGGAATGAACAAACATAATGGATTAGAGATCAATGTTTACTGGACACAGTTTTTAAGGTTAATTACATACTGTATGTTGATTTTGTAATTGTAAGCAAAAACTCTGCTGTAACTACTCCATCCTTCAATAATGACTGAAACAAAAGATCGTTTCAACCTGCTGAGCCGCATATACCACCCATTTTCCTCCCAGATACTGCTTCTTAGATGTACACTAGTGGAAAGACTAGAAAATAAATATACAAAAAGCAGACTAATGTGGATCCTTCTTAAACTCATAGAGCTAGAAACTCAGCAGAGAGAAACGAAAGGAGCTTTGCCATTGTTAGTGCAGTGGCTCTGCAAGTATGGGAAAGCCATGAGCATCCCGTGACGGTTCGGCTCTGAGGGCTGAGCCCTGACATTGGGACTGCAGTGCAAACAGTGCAGCTGGGAAAATTTGGGAGCAGCCCCCATAGTTGGGCTGGCTTTGGTTTTAGGAGATGGCAGCTCTGCAAAGGCTACCAGATTTTGCTACAGAGCTGGTAAAATCAGGCAGAAAGCACACCAAAGAGTGGGCTGTTGAGGTCTCTTTCCCACCCTGTGGAGAAGCCCCAGCCAAACCCACAAGATGCCTCGTGCAGGGATCGCCAGCCTGAGGACTGCTACTTTGCAGAGAGACTGGCAGGACAAAGTCCTCCCTCTGCTCCCCACCTGCTCACCCTGTGCAGCAGAATCACACCAGAGGTGGCTGCATCTCAAGCCTTCTCCTGAGTGACCTCTGTGCCTCCTGCCATGCCTTTCCCATGTCTTGACCCCGGCAGAGCTGGTACCCAAGTCTCTTTTGAGCTGGGCCAGAAGAGATGTGTGCAAGGGGATGTACTGTCTGGGCTGTGGTGTAAGGACCTGGCCAGTCACGGCTGGTTTGGCCCCTTGTTGGTCCTTGACCTGGTGCCAGATTTGCACTGTGGAGGAAAAGAGTCCTTCACTTCCCGGCTGCAAGGTGGATGCTTCTGGGAGAAAGAAGAAGGTCAGGAGCACCCCTCCCTGCAGCACACCCTGATGTTCAGGTGCTTCCCACCCCATGGACCCCTGCCACGTCCTCCTCCATCCACGGGCACTGACTGCTCCCACCCCTCGGGGCACAACAGCAGCAGAAGCTGCTGGTGGTCACCAGAGCTTCGTCCCTCTTTGGCACCTCCCTCTACGGGATGCTGAGAGTGGACACCCTTCTTGCTTTGCCCTTGCCATGGCCCTGGCAGAGTATTTGGGTCCCTTCTGCTCTGCCTCTGCTTTTTATATGCGTCTTTCCTATTTAAGTGTCACAGATCACTGCACCAGCTGATTAGCCTATACATGGATGGAATATAAAAGAGCAAGTCCCCAAGTTGTAGGTAAGACCTTTTGTGAGATTGACTGGCTAAAAATAAAACGGAAATTGGCTCTGAGCTTTTGAGAATCTGTCTCTTCCTCAGGCCACGGGAAAGCAGAGCAAGGGGTAGCACTTCATAATTAATTATGAATTTATAATTAATTTGAAGCCTGAATCAACAGCCTACTAGTAGAGCTGCTATTACTTGCTTTGTCTTCCCAGAGTCTGACAGAGAGTTTGATCCTCACAAGCAGGTTTCAAATTTTCAAGGCCTTTTTCTATTCAGTTTGTATTTTTTCAGCCTATTAGCCCTGCGTACAATTCTGTTTTTTGATAGTTTTTCTGTTTAAGGGACTAGATCAATACCTGTATTTTGGGTCTCTAGGCTATACAAGTGAGCACAAACAAAGTTACCCTCCCTGGGTAGGAATGATATGTTTATTCGTGTAGGCTTACGTATTGTTTTGAAGGTTGGTTCTTTTGATGGATAAACGATGCAAAAATATGCTGTGCTTCTGCAGCACATCATCTGATGTTCAGCGTATACAAAGTCTCCTTACTCCGTGCAATAAACGCAACAAAACTTCTCTCCCCACAGAGTTGTGTGGGGCTTAAGCAGAGAGACGGGTGGGATTTTGGAAAGCATTCAAGGCTGACCTTTCCCTACCTCCCCCCTAAAGCTGGTGGTTAAAATTCCTGCTGACTTCAAGGAGAGCAGAGCTGGGTCAGTGTTGAACACTTCTGAAAATCCCACCTGTAAAGCCTGCAGAGTTCATTATAGGGGCAAAATTTTATATAAAGCCCAGCAGGGACATACAGAAATTGTTAGCAGCTTATTAATAGCCTCCACTGTGGATGTGTGTATTGAATTTAATTGGGCTGCATCCCAGTAAGGTTCTGATGTGCTTCTGATTAATTTTCTTTACAGTCTACCCTTTACTTCTCCTCTTAGAAACTGGACAGACGCTCCATGTTTGCACTTACATAAAAGACTGGCAGTGAAATAAAGCGTGCAGGTAATTATTTATTATGCCCTGAGGAAGAGCAGTGAGCGAGGTAGGCCCTTACTTAATGCACTTGGATGCTAGCACTTTGGTATCAATCCTTCTTGATGTCGTCCTAAAATAAAGTAGCATTAAAAGTGATACTATTTAATTTTGCAGGTCCAAGCATGGTTAAGTTTCTTTGTATGAGGTCTGGCTAGTAGTGTGAAGACATAAAGTAAGCGTTGAGCACAGTGACACACTTGAAAGGGCAGGTTATATTTATTCTGTGTTGTGTCAAGGGCGTGCTGCTTGCTAACTGCAATTAGACAGTGTATCTGGAGGTCTGAGTCCATAGCGAAGATGTCTTTGCAGAGTATAAAAGGACTATTGTGTCAGTCCTCGGGTCTCGAAGAGTATGAAGATGTTTCCCTCTCCCGCCTGTTATTGCTCATACTTGGTTACTTTTATGTAAATCCAGTGATGAGGAGAGCTGACAAGACTGTGACATAAAGAAATTTTACCTTTCTCACTGAAACAGGGCTTTTATTGTCAAGTAATAGTGTCTTAGTCCTCTGCAGAGGAAAGAAAGAGATGCTGCTGAAAATCCCATAA
Organism: Grus americana; assembly: GCF_028858705.1. NCBI lineage: Eukaryota > Metazoa > Chordata > Aves > Gruiformes > Gruidae > Grus > Grus americana. The sequence goes on along the minus strand of NC_072855.1, from coordinate 16,393,843 downwards.
TTAGCAGCTTAAGGTATAAACCATATAGAACCCTGTGTTCTACCATAAACCCCCTAATTAGCTTTGTAGGGTCTGTTTAAAAGCAAACAGACATACATCCTTATCACTAAATAATTATTTGCAAATAAACTCTTTCTCAACACATCTTAGGAAAACACAAGATTATTAGTTGGCAGAGTTAAGCCAGCTGAGTAGCTGAAAAAGCATGAAAAGAGCTACAGAAGTTCTTTTCAGAATCCTGCTCTCTTTGGCTTTATTTCTCTAAAGCTTGATTTATCAAGAGGAGAATACAGTATTTGGTTTCCCCACAAGTAAGCTCTTTTCATGTTTTGTCTTTGAAATGAAAATCGTCTTTTGGAACAAATATCTGCTCTATCAGATAACTGCATGCTTGTCATCCCTAACAGTGTGCCGGCAGGAAGGCTGGGCGAGGATTTTTCTGCAGTACATTGAGTACACAGTGCTGGCACTAGATCAAGAATCAATTCCTCTGATATCGAAATATTGACTTTGCATGGCCAGTCTGATTTAAATGCTTATCATTCCTGACTTTGTAGGCTACATACGTACTGCAAACATTTTTCATGTGGGCCTGAGAATAAACATCTTTACAGCTGCCCGGCCATTTCTAGCAGAATAACAAAGGGGCTGTGCGCGTGTATGGGAGCCTGCGTATGTGAGTGAGATTGCCAGCAGATTAATGCAACTGCCACATCTGCATAGGGCCCGTTTAGAAGAAGTTGGGAAGGGTATTTTTAATACTCAGGATTATGCAGTGTTGTTCCTCCGAGTGTAAACGTGGGTTTCACTGCTCCGTCTGGATGGGTGTTGACCACAGAGCTGAAAAAAAAGAGGACACAAACAAACCCCGACACAATTATTAAAACATTTTAAAATCTTTGTGATATGAAATAATAATAATACTACTAATAAAAAAGTAAAGATAATTTCCCATAGGCAATCAGAACACCTATTAAGTTAGCAACGATATTTAATTGGCATTATCGTATGCTTCAGTGAGGAAGACAATGGATCTTGCGGGTGTGCAAGTGGAACGCATTTGCATTTCATAGATGATTAAAATAGATTTGATTGCATTTGTCTGAAGCCTGGCAAGTGAGGGCACATCTGCCGCCTTCAATGTGCCCCACGTTTCCTTGGACTAATGGAGTGCACTGAGTCACCGCAAGACGGGCTTTTACCTCCGCAAGTCCCACGGCACCTTCTGCTGTGTGGCCGGCTTCTTTGTTAGCCCTGGAGACCTCTTCTTATAAAGAATTGATGTAAAGTGGAGCAAGATGGGAAGGATTCGAGGCAGTGAACTTGTCTTCATCTGGTTATGCGAGAGCCCTTGGGCTTTCTGCTGCTTCAAGGTAGAATTTATAAGGTGAGATGAAAGGTAATTTAAGTCATTAATTTGTGTTAAGGGCTGGCAGAACAACAACAGTGCATTTAATCTCGCTGTGGAAAGAATCGGTGATTTGCAGAGTAGGGGTCAGAACTAGGGGTCTGATTTCCTCTTCCACTCAGCTAAAAAAGGGCTGCTTCAAAATGGAGATCTTTATTTACTAGAAACATAAAGCTGAGTTAATTGACTTTGAAAAAAACATCCGAGAGCTTTAAATATAATATAGAAACCAATTAATTAATGGTACTAAAATGTTTTCCTCGTGCTTTTCATTACTTTCCCATCTACATTCAACATTACAAGTACACTCCTGGCAGCACTTCAGCTGAGACGTGTCACCCGCCACCCGAGCCTGGGGCTAAGGTGAAGGTCAAGGGCTGCCCTGCGCTTTGCACAGGGGTGAAGCCCTCACCGCCTGCGAGCCCACCCTTCCCTCCCCAACCCAATGGCAGCTCGGCAGCTTTCTTTTTGGCAGTGCTGTGCTTTTTTCCCAGCCAGCGTGACCATCTCGTGGCTGATGAGTAACTCACAGTGCTCTTGTCCTTCTCTATTACTTCCCCCACTGCCCCTGGTGTGTCTCCCAGCCCCTTATCGGGGTCCTTGTCTATGGATTTCTGCTCTTTATTGCTTTCTCTACTCTGAGGCGCCTTCTGTTTTTGCTGTCTTTGTGTTCCCTCTGCTCTCACTATGTGTTGTGCTCTGCTGTCCCCTATTCTCATGGCATTGCTCTCTTTCATGTGACAAATGACTATTCTTCCCTCTTTGAGAAATGTCTCTTAAAAACACACTGCCCTTACATCAAAGAGTGAAATAAAGATGAGCTGGCTTGTCTGGGACAACCTGGAAAATATGTTTCCTCATCTGATGAAAGCGGCTTGTCCTGGGCACTAGTATTTTGGAATAGCTGTATGCATTCAACAGCAGTTACGGTGGCTTTCTAAAGGAGCAGGTTTCTTGGATGGCTCCCATGCTGCCACCTCCAGTGGTCCTTGGATGATTGTGGGCATGACTCTGCCCCTCACCTTCATGGTGGGCTGTTGGGGTTCCTCATCCTGCCTTTCAGTCCTGGTCCTTGCCCATAGTGTCCTTGCCATCACTATGGCTCTGTACCAGCTCTGGCATTGCCCATTTCTTGTCTTTCACCCTTTCCACTGCTCATTTCCCTCAGGAACAGCTCCGGCACTGCCCAACTTGAAGGAAGTGGAGCAAACAGACCTTCTGTCATTAGGAAAGCTCAGATGTGCTTTTCACTGGGATGTCCTTGCAGTCCCTGCTCCCTGAACTCCTCTTCTCCTGACCATGGCCAGGCTTTGTTGGTCTGGACTACCCCTGCACGTGGTGTAGGACATGCTCCATGGATTGGGTGGTGGCCACGTGGAGATGGAACGTACAGGTGCTGGAGTTTTGTTCGAAAAATGTTGTGTTTGGAAAGAAAACAGAAAATTACTGGTGATGTATGTAACATTGTTAACATAATAATTAAAGTTTGCCTGTTGTGAGTCTGATTTTAATCATGTACATGTTGCATTTTTTCTTCCTTTTACTTAAATAAAATATTCCCTTAGAGAAAGAGTGCTTACAAAAATTTCTCACCGTTTATTGCCAAAGCTTTTCCCTTCAGCTTTGTTGCTACTTAATCTTAGCCCCTGGAGGAAAGTTGCACATATTAACCTGTCAGAGCAACGTTAAAATTGTGTGACACTTAGGAATATATTCAGAAAGTCCATAAAACCATCATAATGGCTCTGGTTTTCCTCCTCATCTGGTCATGCACTTTAACAGCGTTTCTCCATATACTGTACCTCTGACCTATTGTTTGTTTAATGTGGTCTTCCAGTTGGAAAGGGCTTTTTGGAGGTTTTTGGATCGCTGGCCAGAGAAATGTGTGCCTTTGCTTGTATTCATTGCTGGTCTACGGTCTCCAAGACTTCAAGATGCAGACAATGGAGCCACAATTCGAGGCCTCCTTTGAGTACTTCTGCTTGGCTGTAAGAAAAGCAGCAGAATAAAAGCCAGAGCTGAGTCCTTCTGGATGCTAGCTGATGAAGTAGTGTGGGCTGTTGTCTCCATAGAAAAATTAACAAGCTGCCTGACCTGTGTCTGCTTATGCACAACTCCCTTTTATAAATTACTGATGATTATTTGCTGTGAATCCCCTAATGGACCGAGGCGTTTTATTAACCTATGGGGATGGTCTGTTTTCTCAGGTGCCGTTGGCCATCCTTTCTGAGGATGGAGGGAGAGGTAAGTAAAGGTCAGGGGAAAAGCATCTTGGATAATGAAGAATGATGATTGATGCCATCTGCTTTTGAATAACATTTTCACTTATACGTTTCAGATTGTTGAATATATATTTGGGCATCCAGCTTTAGACATGCAGTGTCAGAGTCTGGGAAACAAACATTTCAGACAGACGCCCTGGATTCTGCAGTCATGAGCAGTCCCCACGTAATACAAACTGCTGTTTCCGCATGACAACACAGACACCAAACTGAGAGGGAAATACGGCTTTTAGCTTCAGTAGTGTTTATCAGTGATAAATGCCTGGAATATTCTTTATCAGGGCATATAAATATATAGTGGTGTTTAGACCCCTCTGTGAAGCAATAGACTTTGGAATATAAAAATCATAATTAATACACAGGTCATGAGTTTGTAGATTTCATTTTTATTCAGATAAGGAAAAATGTTTCTTGTTTGCGAGTCAGTAAGCATGTACATGCTAAAAAATTGTTTACCGTGTTTCAGAAACACAAACATAAGGCTAAATTAAGCTTGATCAGCCAAGTCTGACTGTATCCTCTTTAATACAGCACGGTTGGCAACTCTAATCTTGAAGCTTGCGAGTGGTAGAAAAAGCATAATTTTCATACACCTTTGGGAGACAGGATCCTTTCCTGGTGGCTGAGAAGTTTTTCTCACAAGCTCAGAAAGAAAAATGTTCATATGCAACAGAAAGATCTTTATTTGAGGCAAAAATAGCGCCTCTCTGTCATGTGCTCTAATTAACTTGCTGTGATGTCGCTCTGGTGATGGACACAGAAATAGACATTTGCTTTCCTAAATCCCGAAGTAGAAAATGAGGCATGAGTCAGGAGGATACAAGAGGGCAGAACTCATTTTCTTTTAATTACTTTTATTCAGGTTATATCATCCAGCAGCTGTTCAAGTTTCATTTTGAGAAGTTGAATCCTCCTGAAATCCCAGCATGTCATTTTTGATGGGATTTACTCTCTTCTCCTTTATACATATATAAGGTTTTTTATCTTAGTGCTGATAGGGAAAGTAGACAAAGTGAACAGTGTTCCCATTCACTGTTGAAGGATATAATTGGCCACCAGTTCTCTGCCAGTAAAATAGAAGATGAGGAAACGCTCTGCAAAAACATGGCCAAATAATATGAAAGTTCTCATTACTAAGCAGATAGACGGGGAAGTGTTTAACCTTTTCTCAAGTTGGCATACATGTGTACCAAGGTCTGCTTTGGGGAAGATCGGTGTGATCCATAGCTGAGTGGCAAGCTTTGGATGGGCGTGCAGGCTCATCACAACCTCTGCTTGGCAGCTGGGTCTCAGGGAGCTTTGCTCGCTGTGGCTCTAGATGGGGTTGGCAAAATTAAAGCTGTGGCCAGATGAATGTTACTCCCCAGTAGCCACCTCTACATTTTAGTCTGCAAGGTGGGTCTGGCTGATGGCTGAAGATGGCCCTCCAGAGATACATTCCTGCTGAGAACTTGCCAGTCCTCTGGCCACTGCCACCGGCATCTGTGGTGCTGAGTCAAGCCCTCAGTCCCCTCAGCTCCTCTCCTCTGAAATGAGAATAATATGACTCTGTTCTCCAGCACCATGTGAAAATAAAGACACAATGTCGTCTGAACCATCACATACATTCTGCTGCCAAACCCAACTGCACAGCTGTAAATGCTGCTGAAGGTAGTCAATGCCCCTGAGATGCATCAAGGACTCATCATCTTCTAGAGGAGGCAATGGGTGGACTTGCTGAGGACTGCATGGACTTGCCACTTAAAATATTTCCACTCATTTTCCTGCCTTTTTGAGAAAGAGTAGGAAATTTGGGATAAATGTTACTTAGAAAATTCTGATTTTCAGTTCCTCTTTTGTTGTGTCCATGGCTTTTTCTAGTGATGGACAAAGGACTGGACCTTCTATATTTGTCAGTGACCTTATTTTTGACTGCAAGGTCTGTAAACACAGTCTTCCATAGGAGAGCACTTCTATGCTTTTTTGCGGATCGGCCTGTCTCGTGTCCTCTCTGAGCACAGATTTGGTGACAAGTAACTGTTTGGCCGTGTAATTTCAGATGTGATGCCTATCTGCTTCACTTCTGAAGAAATACTGAGTGCCTGAGACAGCATGACAAAGGCTACATAGAAAAAGCTAGAAGTATAGGTTAGTCCAAAAAAAGAAAAAGGTAAAAAGCTGAAAATAAGAACATCTGGATAGAAACCACTCTATCTGCACTATTTTGAAGTTATTTAAAAGTCTGTAAGGTCTCTGAAGCCTATTTTCTATGTAAGTTTAGGATGCCTTGACAACATAAATCAATATTTCAGTATTTAAAACATGGGAAATGAATTGTGTATAAAATGGAACTGCTCGAATGAATTTGACAACAGTTCCTATATGCATTATTTATTTTTTATTGTTTTATTTTTTACAGATGTGGATGGTGACTGAACCACTAATGTAAACTTGTATCCAGATAGCTTTAAAACGTGTATTATTGGCCTGGTTCATAGTAATAATGTAGTTTAGTTATAAAACATCTTTTGTTACAAACAGATTTACAAGCTTAAAATATACATCAAACTACTGAATATATAAGACCCATTTTCATCCGTACCTGAAACACTCTTATGTGGATTGGCTGATTCATAGCTGATCCAGAACACATATAAAACTCCTACAAATATATTTAGGAAAGGAAGTGAAGGCTATTTTAAATTTATGGGGAGCTGGAATTAGAAAGTGCCTACAACAGTGGAACTTACTCAAATTCCTCTGAACAGAGAGTATCGTATCCTTAGGATTTACAGACTGACCAGGGATTTGATTTAATTTTCTACTTCCAAAGGACTGCCTTTTCCCACCATCACAAGAGTAGCATGTTGTGCCTCTTGTTTCCTGACTTAAGTGGCATCGTTGTCAATCAGCATTTCCAAATTATATAGCACAGACCTGTGTCCCGAAGGTCCCATGCGACCTTGGGCCCATCCTTGATCAGCTTCGTAGTTACTGGCATCAGCCTCTCCGAGTCAAACGTAATGGCTCAATACTGCATTTAAATCCTGAAGCTCACTCTGGTTTAGGGCTTTCTTCTTTCTTTTTAGTCTTTGTTTAAGCTTTTTTCCTTCCTCCTCAAGCTCCGTACATTTAAGATTCTTCCAAACGGATGCAAATGGCACTTACTAGAAAACCAGAAAATCACTCCTGGTTAAAAGCTATCCCCAGCATGTTATAATGTTCAAATTAGAGTACCCTCCCCAGTGCTAAAATGGGGTTTATAATGGAAACGCTGACATCCTCACCAGACTCTGTGCGCCTGTTGCTCTTTTGTCCCGCAAGTTATTAAAATCTAGCCTGGTTGCCTAAGAGACAGGGTAGCTACTTAGCAGATATTTAGCCATCAGTAAAAATTAATGTCCTACAATGTATTTATTGGAAAAATACACTTAATTAAGTGCTCAAGTTATACAAGCCACCCACCAACTACAAGTGTGTTCTGGCAACAGAAGTATTGTTGTTACCGTGGTTCTGCTTCATGATGTTATTTTCTTAAGTAAATGCATTTTTCAGCCTAACAGTTCTGGCTACAGCATATTGATAAGATAACTCCGCACTAAAGGGAGCCATAGTATTTTTAGTCTCTGTTTCCAGCTACCAGTAGTTCATTAGTGACACTGTTGTGAGAGTGTTGATTCATTAAGAGTTTTTTCATTAACAGTCTGACATTCATATGTAGGAGAAAAAGCCAGGAAAAGTAACAAGGCACTTGGCATTTTCTGCTATTCCTCAGGTACTTTTATCTTTTGCAACGTCAACAGATGACCCGGGAGCTTTCAGTGCTATAGGGTTGTAGGTTTTACGCTGAACCCGAATGTGCGCAATTTTTTTTTTAATATTTGCACACTTAATGTGATTTCAGGGGTAAATCTTTTTTTTTTGCACGTCCAGTAGATGGCAACTGCATGGGAAAATCAGATGTAAAAGTTCTGTTCTTAAATTGCTTTTAATTGGAGCCTTAAAGGCTAACATGGAAACACAGGGGAAAATATGACTTTTGCTTTGTTATTTAAATAGGCTGTTGGCCATATCCCTAAACTTTATATGGCTTTGGATAGATTAGGAGCTCTCTGCTAAGCTATCAAATATGTCATGCTCATGTAAAGTCCTAGCAAATATATAAATATGAATTTTTCATTGTTTATAATTGGCACTTCATTGTAGGACCAAATTCCATAGCTTAACATTTATATAGCGCTTGATACTTTAAGCATTGCACAAATATTAACTAATTAATAAAAACATCTGAGCAGCCCTTCTGAGACTGTCAGATTCCAAAGAACTAAAATCCTCTTCTTAAAAAAAGGGACTGTTCAAGTAAACACACTGTAAGCCTTTAAATGGCAAATCCAAAATGACACAGTGGGACATGATTTCATGCCTGAAATCTAAGCACAAAGCCTTTATTTTTCCAAGATTTTTTTTTTTCCCCAATCTTGTAAATAAACGCTAGGTAATGACTTCTCTTAGGAAGCAGAGGGGAAGCAGGCCAGAGATGAGCTTGACATTGGCACTTACTTTGTTTTCAGCTGCGTATAGTATTTCATTGGAATATAGTATTACATTGACTTATGTATTCATTCAATCATGAAATTCAACAGGACTTTTCAGTTCTGTCATCAAAAAAAAGCCACAAGAGCAGCAAAGCAAACTGTATGCTTTTGACCTTTGCTCTCCTTGCTGAGAATTCATCAAACAAAATTATGGCCTTTAAGTCCTTTATGAGTTATTTTGGCTTTGAAAGGTCTGATTTAATGATGCAAAACTATGTGAATACCCCTGGCTTGCAAACAAATCTGAAAAAACCCTGAACTCAAACCCCAAATACATTGTTTGATAACTTTAAGCTACACTGGTCCTTCGCTTTTCCTAGACTCAGGGCTTTGCTTTCCATGATGATCTTTCATTTCTGGTCCCCTCTGCCTCAGTCAGAGAGATGACATTTCATAACACACGTGACCACCAAGCTGCTATTGCTGTATAATTTTATATTCAGCATTGTGTCTGTAGGACAATCGGGACAAAGCAAATCTCTGCTGCAGGCATATTACAATTTAAGATGGACACGGTATAGTGGAAGATTAGAGTGAGCAAAGGGCAAAAACTGGCTCAAGAAGAAGGGGACGTAACTGGGTTTTTCTCTTGAAACTTTTCTCCTTGGAAATTGTCTTTTTGAGAAATAAAAGTGTTGGGTTTTTTTTTATACCTTATTATTTTAAATAGAAATGCTAATAGCTAGTAATTTTTAATTTTTGGTTTATTTCTTTCCTTCTTCCTCTCTCCCCTGTCCTCTGGGACAAAGTGGAGGCAATATATTTTTATTTGTAGTTTGCCACTTTGGGAACTGAGCAGTCTTTTAATGCATATTTCTCAAGAAAAAAAGAATATGGAACATATTTTGAAAGATTTTTCTATTTTCTGAAAAAAATTCTTTCCATTTTTGGAGCAGCGTCAGTCATAATTGCAAGACTGCAAGCATGGCATAGTAGCTGCAATATCACCTTAGGTTTATTTTACTTGGGGAGTAGTGTTAAGGATGAATGCTTTGGTAGCAGGGAGCCTCAGAAAGTTAATCCAAGAAGTAAATTGTAAAAAGGGGTTTGAGGAGATGAAAATGACACTGACATAAGCAGCAGGAATCTCAGAACCCATCCAACAGTTTGATTTGTTGCTGTGTTGTCAAGATGTCTAATTAAAGAGCTATATATATGAAAGACAATTTGAAAATGGTGAAAAAATATTAAAGTTAATATAGATGTGATTTCACAAAAGAAGTGCCATTTATTTTGTTTAACAGCCAGGGATAACTGAATGAGAACGAAAGCAGGAGGGTATGACTGCAGCATATGCAATACCCAAGTAGGATTTCGACTCTAAAGCAGCTTTCTGCAATTTCTGATCACAGTTCCCCTTCATATTGCTCAACCCGCTATATCAATATTTATACATTTTGGATAACCAGCCAATATCGTACAGCTCAATCTACTTTTTTGGTGCGTGTTCTCTTTCCAGAGAACTGTGTTCAAGCTTGTCAGTTCTGTGAATACCACCTCAAGCATAGACTCTGGGCCCCCTTGTAGCAAGATTTGGCTGTTTTGACAGCCGTCCTTGCATGGCAAAGACAACAGTTTAATATTATGAGATGAACGGAGATTAAAAAAGCCCAACAAAACTCTTCAAATGAGACACCCTAGATAGAAGTGTCTGGAGCAGAAGGGAAATTAATAATCACTAAGTGTGAATTTACAAGATCTGTTCACATTAACAAATTAAAATACTCTCAAGAGAGGATCAGCAGATCTTAGCAGACTGGACGACAACTCTCGAGCAGAACCACAAATTATTAAAAAGTATTTAAAAGCAGAGGAATTTAGAATTGGCCATGCATGATCAAAGTTGTCTTGCTCTACTTTGAACAGAATCCCTGCAAATAGTGCTTAAGAAAAAGAAAGTAAAAGCAGGGGATGCTGCAATGACAAATTACATGCCATCCCATCCACAAGGCAAACTTTTTTTTTAACCTACTCAATCATTGTGTGACTGTGCCCTAAATCTGCAGTTCTTAAATGTTTAACAAATACCTAATTAATATATTAACAAAAATATGTATTTAACCAAGCCTAGGATATCCATAAAAACTACCCCCAACTATCCCATATGTTTTTTAACTTACAGCAGAGTGATGTGAGAGCCCAAAGCTTGTTTTCAACAGCTCTGCTGATGTGGAGCTTCTTCCCCCTTGAGCAAGCCGCTGGCAGCAGGTTTGCTACGCAGGGGCTGGGCAAAGCACGCTGCTCTGCTTTTTGGGCTCTGAGGCTCAGCAGCAGCCTGGTGTTGGAAGAGCAGAAAAGCACAGGTTCCCCACTCACTATTTTGCACCTTCTGCATCTCATGCTTTTCTGATGGGGTTTCTTATGACCCCTTGTGAAGGATTCCACATGTTATTGAGGAAGACTGAGTAATCTGTCCTTTTCTAGTCTGGCTATATTTTTATCAGAAAGCTGAGATGTTCTGGGCCAGATTCTCAGCTGGCAGAGTCAGCATCTACCCCACAGCTGGAGCTGGTCTAGTTTATCTCAACTTCTGGAGGTCATTTAATGCAATTTTTTGGAAGGTATTTCAAGTTCTGCTTCTCGGTGTTTAAAGTTCTACTTCTCGGTGTATTTTTTTTCCTAGTTAGTTTGTTTTGATATAGTTGATTTTCTTTTCTTTTTCAAGTGTTTTTCCTTTGTTCTAAAATCCAATCATCTTTTCTAGTAAAGGAAGATCCCTATACTCTCCACAGCAGTATTTTAAAATGACAGTATTCTTTCAGTTAGAAAGTATGCTAATGCTTTTGATTTCTTTCATTTTACCTATTGCTGTTGATAGCCACAGCTGTTAAAGTTTTTAAAATACTTATATTTTTGAAAATATTTTTAATAAAAAATAGTTTAAACTCTCCCAGTCTGCTGTTCAAGGAATCTCACAATTTACATTCTTTAAATCATTTTCCATTAGAAAGCACTGTAAGCATTTAGCACAGGGCACCACACAGTATCCAAGCAGTGTGGAGAAGTCCCTGGGGACAGTGCAATATGGTGAAGGGATGTAGCTGCAGGAGGAGAGTGCTGTGGGACTGTGCCACTGGAAGATGTGAGCTTTCAGATGTACTACAAAAGAAAAAATAAGTGAACTTTCTGCCCATTAATCTGGTGGCTGTTGGAGCAGTGCTACATGTGGAGCAGCTGGTGAAACAGCAGGAGGTGGGGATGCAGGTGAAGGCAGCAGCAGAGTTTGAGGTGGGTGGGAATACAGGGAGATGCCTGAGCCGAAACAACCAATGCAAATACTGGTACTGCAGAAAATAAGAGGAAACTGAGGTCGATAAGGGAATTTTCCAGATAGGAAGAAGTTATCAGACCTGAAGTGGGTAGTGTTGTGCTATGAGTGTTACCATTGCTACCAGTAGCTAGAACTTCATGCAGTGCCCAGTGATGAAGGGCATCTTCTCCTTTTGCAGGAGGAGGTACTGCGTTGGAGAGATCTCGTCAAAAGCATCTTCCAGGCCAGTGGCAAAACCAGGGCTTCGACTCACTGTCCAAAAGCTCTCCAACGCTGTAGCCACAAGGTCCCACTGCCCCAAGCAAAGCTGGGCACAGCCTGACCCTGAGTGTTGGCATCCGCACTGGCGCAGAGCACCAAGGAGACACGCGTGGGGTTTTTCACTCAGCCTGTCTATGACTTTTAATCAGTTGGCCAAGGAGGAGACCGAGCACTCAGCCCTGTCACCTAACTGTGACCACACACTGTCTGAATGGCATCATGTCCCCACTCACCTGAAACTGTCCCAGACAGCTGCATGCAGACATTGCTACATATTTTAAATTTAAGGAATGAAGTGGCAGGAAATGGAAGGGCAAAAAGGGAAAGAATGGAGGCAAAGCTGACAAGGTTTTGTGTGTGGCTGAAGGGCAAAGATGATACGGTAGGAGAGACCCTGGAAAGGGGAGGGGAAGGGTGATTAGATAGCCTCATACATTTTTTTCTTCAGAGTTTAATTTCCTTAGGAGTATATGCTGCTTTTTATGACAGTGACAGATAATGAAGGAGTCGAAAGATAATAAGCTCGGTAGTTAGAGAAGATCCCAAGAAGTGGAATGTTACAGGTCTGTTTGGAAAGCTGAAATTCTCTGGTGATAGGAGATGGATGGGTTGGCTGGATGCCCCATGAGATTTTCCTCAGTCAATCTAAAATTAATTCCCCTTCATAATTAAAATACATTTTATATTTTTAGGAGCAGCTCTTTAAGTGTGGTGGGTTTTTTTTTCCTACTCCTTTTTACTGTGTAGCAGAAAAGGGCCACTTTAATTGCTAGTTTGCTTGATTTAGGATGAAAAAGCCCCCAGGATGTTCATGTCTGCCTGTCTTAGCTACTCATTTGATCTTGTACCCATTGTGTAAGCTATAATGTATTTATCCCTGCAATAGATCTTTAAGGCAGTGAACTGCTAGTATTAATTTACAGATAAAGAGCTGCGGCACAGTCAGACAATGCAGGTTTCCCAAAGTCCCATGGGAAGTAGACAATGGACCAGGACTTTGAACCGCAGCCTCTCAGCCTTGGGCTGCTCTTCCTGCACAGATGGCTGGGGCCGATACCTGTATTGGGAAGGTGTGTAGGTGCCGTGTAGAGTCCTACAAGTGACGTTCAATCCTGGGGATCCTTGTGGCACAATGGCCCAAGCGGAGTATTCAGAAAGATGCCGTACAGGTTTATGCCTGATCCTCCCGCAGTCATTGATAAAGCTCCCACTGGTTTCAGGTGAGATGGTCAGGCCACTGCTGGAGCCCTCTGGAAAAACCCTAAGGTGAATCAATTTGTCACCCCATTTTATCTTTATAGCATGCTTTGGTGGAAACTTCCTCTGGGGTAAACCCAAACCAATTCACTCCCACTTCCCTCCCAGTTTTCATTTTGGCTGTTTAACTGAGAATATCTTAGTACTGACCCCAGCCTACGAGCCAGCTTCTGTTTCTGTTAAAAGCAGTGGGAGTCCAGCATCAGGAACGACAGTAACAGCAGCATCTGACCCTAATTTAACATAGCTGCAAACCGGAAGATGAAAATTCAGTAATGTATGTTGGCAGATTTCCTGGTGCTCCCAGACACTGGATCACTGCAATTCATCTGAATTCCAGTTTACCCCATAGGAATACAATGAGTCAATTAACCCTTTAAGTAAATCAACTAATTCCAGAGCAATCATACAGCATCTGTTTCTGTATTTTATCAGTTACATAATAAAAATCTTCCTCTTGTCTTTTTGTTTCCTATTGCATTCTGTGCTGTGGATAAATATCACCAGTGCCTGCCAAGTCACAGTTGCAGAGACCTACTGCAGAAAATGGAACCAGAAGGATCTGGAGACACATATTGGGAGAAATCCTCTTTAATGCAGTGCTTCAAATTGAATGCCTGCAGTGCTACATGGCAAATTTAAAGCTAAAATCCACACCTCATTAACAATGAATCCTGATGAGTAAGTTAAGTAGAAGAAACATCAATAATTTATGGTGATGAACTCAGCATTTTCTCTCTCCTTTTTTCTTTTTGTGTTGCATCTGTCTTTGGAAGTCTGTAGTATGTTACAAATGAAGTGCCAGAGATGAGCGAGAAAGAAAAAAGCTAGGAGCTTTTCCAGGGAGACAGAGAATAAATATAGAGCCTCCACAATTGCAAACACACATGCTTTGGAGAGTTAAGAATTTTTAATCGCACAGTGTTTTATCTTCTCACAACTTCCCAAGTGGTGAAATATATCCCCAGGAAAAGAAATGACAGAAGACGAAAAGCAAAGAGAACTAGAAAACAAAATTCAAATCAAAAAGCCTACCATAATACAGTTCAGAATTACTTGTTCCCCGAATGATAAAAGAAAAGTAGCAGTCATGACTATGATCAATTTTGCTCAAAGGCGGCTACCAATTTAACAGTGGGTAAATGTCTTAAAGATATCCTGGCTGAAATGGAACGGAAGGAATGCACCAAATGGTTAGATTTCAAACTGTAAATGAGCTTGTGTCATTTTTAACAGACTCCATTGGAATATAGCTGCGTCTTGTGTTGGTGTTTGTCACTCTGTGTTATTTGCCTAGCATGGCTTTACCTTAGAGCTTTATCCTACTGTAGTTCCCAGATCAGATATCCCATGTGTAATAGTAGGAGGGACTTTTTTTAGAAAGCCTACTATATGTTGATGATCTCTTTTATCCAGGTCTATTACTGTTACCTCCCTTTTTGCATAAGCACTTGGCAAATGTAATTTTTGCTGGTGAAGGGAATTGAGGATGGAGCCAGGTGTTCCTTTGAAGAAAAGTTCTTTCTATTAAAAGACTAAAAATTCTGCTACCTGGAATGGAATAAAAAACCCAAGCCACTAATATCATGAAGCTTTAAATGAAGTAATTTCTTTGTTCAAAGTCCCGAAATTTTTTGCATGATACTACACCTATTCTTTTATTCAGAGTCATAGTACAGGAAGCTTTCCTAATGTGGATCTCTCCTTTGCCTCTCTTTGTGGTAGTCATCTGCATAAAAGTGTACTTAAATCAAACCTCAGTTTGTCTTCTTGTAGTCAGTGTAATTTTCAGGTGAGGCTTCCATTGTTTCAGCAATCACTAAGAAGAAATGTTGAGGTTGGTGACAGTGTCAGGGTTGTCCATGGTACAAGCAATGGTGAGTGTGTGGTAGGTAGTGGGGAAAGTTATAATGTGATATAAGCCTTGTAGCTCTAGTGAAGCCGTGTTTTTTCAAGTAGCCAGTAGAATTATCAACTTTTATTTCCAGGTTCATTTTGAAGGTTCACATCTTTCTTAAGTAACAGGATTAAGAGACCAGAGGTAGAATACTTTTTTGTGAAAAGCACTCTCCTACTGACGCCCTACTGGGTGTTACTGTCCTGTAATGGTTTACTTGTGAGTTTGCGCTGGGAAACAATGATTACTTGGTTTCATAAGTGTGGTTTCAATGAGGGAATTCATTGCAATGAAGGCACAATTCATGGTCACACACCTCCTAGCCTGTGTGTTTGTGGGATCCATGCTGGTGGCTGTGGAAATGTGTTGACAGGTCCTGCATTTATTCTTCAGGTGTGGTAAGGTTCCTGGTTTGTAGAGGTTTACATCTGAGATGACTTTACAAAGTTGCGATGCTGCTAGGAGGGGAATTCTGAGACATTTTCTTTGGAATAGGGTTATCTTAGAGTTAAGTATCCATATAGGTCTTAGGTTAGGATGATAAGTAAGGTCTTCAGAGTAGTGTTCTGGCAAGGTTCAAAGTCCTTTTGAGTTCATTAAGGTGGACATTTTGAGTGTTCTGTTTAGAAAATAATGGAGGGAATTGAGAATATGGCTGTACGTAATTTTTTCTCATGTGTGTGCTGATTTCATGGAAATAGGTCTAATCTTCTATTAATATATTTTTTTTAACAGAAAGTTTGTAGGCTACCACTCCTTATGATGATCATAGGAAGATTTAGGGGTTTAGTGACAGTTCTATGAAGAGTGCTATTTCATTAAAGTTTGTTGTGAGTTAAATCAGGTGACAATGCTGAAATTCTGGTTAGTGGTTATGTTCTCTGGGCATACTAAAAGAGGTTATAATGCCACCTTGGGGAGGGGTACTGGGATATAGACTGGTGACATCCCACGGTGACAAGGATGACATCAATGTGGAGGTGAGTTAACTAAAATATCACATAGGCTTGTCTACACAATTAATAGATTAGACATTTTTAAAACTGGGTAAGTCAATTTGAGTTGGACAGCAGCATTTGAAAAACCTCTTTGGTCATATTATAAAAAAAGCCTCAACCATTTGTTGTTGCCTTAGTCATCTCATGATCAGATTCTACAGACTGAAGGGGAAAATGTTTTCTGCCTTTATGAAAATTATTCAGAATTTTCTAAAAATAATCCTGTTCCTTTAGAGTGAAATTACAATTTTTATTTGTTTAGCTCTTTGTACAAAGGACAGGAGATTGCATAAGATTAATTGGCACTTACTGACCACAAAAAATTTGGTGAAAACCCAGAGGGTCAAACAGAGCCCTAATGTAAAGGGAAGAAGAGGAGGGAGAGGAGCAGTTGCTTTAACACTTCAGGTGATGGAATTAAAGACTTCTTACAGACCTGGATAAATCCACGACTGCTGTACCATAACTAATACACACAGAGGAATGAACTTGTTACCAAACACACCAAAAGTTTAATTTCATACCACCAGGTAAGGAAGCGTGTCAGCTGTATTTTCAATGCCTGATTAGAATGACAGTAACAATTATTTTTCAGGGATTGTTTTACAGAGAATTTAAAGATGTGCGGTACATGTGTCATATAATTGGCATCTGTATTGCCTCAGGACTGAACCGAGGTAATCAAAGACTGCAGCTAGATAAACTTCCCCTCTTCTATAAGGGGAAGTTTTATTTCAGTGATGGTAGCCTGCAGAGTTGGGATGAATTGCATAAATATAAATTTAACTATTTCCAGCTCTTTGGAGACACTGGCTGAGCTGGGTAAGAGAAATTTCATTATTTTCAAGGGTATTTTTTTCATTTTATTTATTTATTTTGGATTGGACATAAAGATGGAAAGGATTACAAAGAAAAATTGGTGTTCCACTGGCTTATGTATCACTCTGGTACTGAGAGATTTTTCTATAGCGATACTTCTGCTGTTTATCTCAGATGCAGATTTACTGGGAAGTAGGACTGAAAAAGTGGAAAGAATGTCATTGGCACGGCCTTGTGCAACACATGTGCCCCATGTCACATGAGGCAGTAGCTGTCACAGGCCTGTCCCTACCGCTGTGTCCTCATGATCAAAATAGCAGGAGGAAGTACAGGACTGCTAGACTCACACCAGAATAATATTTTCAAACTCTTCCTGTCTATTAGGGAAAACATTGGATTATAAGGAGGCAACGGGGAAGGAATATTTGAATAGGGTAAGAATGTTCATTGCATTATATAAACAAAGAGCATCCCTGAAAACCAGTACCTTGAAAGCATGCCTGCCACAGCCAGACATGCAACATGACTTTCAGAGTTAGCATCTTGCACGTTTTACACGATGCCCACCTTCCCCTTCCTATTTGCTGTAAGACTTTGAACTCCATCCTGCTGGTTTTCTACTCCCATGTTGGTGGTCTTGTTCTGCACCTGTCTGCAGCCCCTCGGCTTCCGAGGAGCAAAACGCTCTGTGCTTCGTTGTCTCTCTTGTCTTCCTGAGAACAAGCTCCACCAAAGCTGGCTTTTGTCCCTGCCAAATCCTGTACATGTCTTCCAGTGGGGGTTTGCAGCACCCTTTGAGTCAAGTTTGGTCCTGATGTCTGTATCTAGAACCTGTCCCTCTCCCAGGCATGATTACCCTGGTCTCTGTGCCACTTCTAACTCTGCAGAGATCTAATCTCCCTCACAACCCAGCTTCTCACAGCTTGGGCTAAAACTGGCCTCACTTGAGCTGATGGGTCTGGGCAACTCCACAAAGAGAAAAAACTTTTTCTGTAGTTGTGGCATGGTTGCATGAGTTCAGCTGGTTCAGCTGACCATTGCCCAGGGATGAGGGAGAGGATTAATCAAATCAACCCAATCCAATCAGATAGTCATCACCATGCAAGCAGCCATTGCCTTTTGACGCTGTCCCATCCATCCTATCTCATCCCCCATGTTTCTGCTGACATAAAATACATACCACTCTGCTCCCGCGGCTGCCAGAATGGAGAAAGCCTTCAGTGGTGGAAATGGACAGAGTGGGAGCAGTGTTTATGAGGCTTCTTTCATTCCCCAAGAGGTATTACCCTGTCCCGCTAGCTACTGAGAACTGCTGCTCTAAGACGAGCTGAAATACATCCATTCGTGCTTAGCGCTGCATTTTGGTTCCAAAAGATTAATATCAACGTGTGGTTTAAACACCAATAAAGCGAAACACAAACCCACGCATGACTTCATCTGTTGTATCAATGTTAATTAGCAAAATAGAGACAGACAAGATTCAGTGGTGAACATCTCTGGAGAACATATGTATTTTAGAGGTGCTGTTATGCCAGTACTATCTAAACTACAAGAATAACAGTGAATTTGATTTAGCAGGGGAGAGAAAAGAGGCAGGCAGCTACTCTGAATGTGGATTGCTGGAGGAGGAGAGCTTTCTCCCCTCTGGCTGCCAAAGGTTGCCATATTGTCAATGCCAGGTACCTTGAGGTTTTAGTAGTCATTTTGCTCATTTCAGTATACAATGCCCTTGACTTATGTCTCAAATCTGAAGGAGATTTCTAGAAAGCCTTCACTAGTCTTTCAGTTGTTGTCAGTCAGTAAAGTCCTTGGCACAAGGAGTGTGGCAGACATTAAAGAAAAATTAATAGGATAGTTTCTGAAAGTGCCATGAAACCTCTGAGAAGCCAAGGATATGTCAGTCCTCAAAGGGAGGAGGAGAAGAACAGAATGCACAGCCTCTTTAAGGTGATTACATGATAACTCATCAATAATGGCCTCCTATGTGCTCATTGAGTCCTTGACACTGTTTTTGCTCTGTGCTGTAAGATAATCCTAAAACTAACTCAGCTGAAATCTTAAATCAAAGAGGAGCATTTGGGGTGGGGTGAGGAATAGTTTAAGGAAACAGAATTTTACAGAAATACAATTGTAAGCTTGCGTGAAGAATCAGCATGCACAATCATCTCCTTTAAGTCCAGAAGCACCTTGTAAGGGTCTGAACACCTTTTTTTAAATGTGAAAAGTACTGTTGCCTTTTTGTAAAAAAAGTGCTTTACGTGGATGATCTTAAAAGAGGGATCTGATCATTTGGAGTCAGTAACAGTCTTCCTACGTCAGAGAGGGGTTTTTAATTAACCTGATGTTCCAGCTATTTTAATTACCTTTGTAGTTCCAGGTAAAGGCAATGTTCAGTGCTTTCCAGCTTCAATTAAAAAGCAGTGACGCTCTGCACATCACACCACAGTGCTTCTGTATTCCCACGGCTCAGGAACAGACTGAAAAAAAAAAAACCAACCGTAAACATATCTGTTTAAACTGGGAAGTATTTTAGGATGAAAGACAGTATGGGGGAGGAAAGTATGGTATTGATCTTCCTCTTAGAAAAAGGAGAAAACCCAGACCCTAAAATGAAGTATCAGTGAGCATTACCAGAAGTTTAGCTTTACCACTAAAATGCAGCTCGTGCCCTTTATAATTGCTTGCCGAATGGGAGCAGGGCATCAGCCCTCCATCCTATATAAAGGGTGATGTCTGCGCACGTCATTTGCCTTTATTTTAAAATAGCGAGTCTGAATGCAATTTGTGGCAATCGGAGCCAAAGAGGAGAGTCAATGTCTCAGATGACAGTCTGGTCTCAGCATAGCTGGCCTGGGTGCGGTTCCTCTCCGCGTGCGGAGCTGCCAAGCTAGATCACTGAGTAAGCAAGCCACGTTGTGAAATAAGTCTTCCAGGCCTTCATAGGCCATACACTCTCTTTCATTAAATAACATACTGAATTGTCCCTAAGCCAGTCCTAGAGGGTTAGTGGTTTGGTAGCCAGCCAGCATCTTCTTATAAACTTTCTGGCACAAACCAATAATATTTGTAACAAATTCTATTGATGTGTTAATGTAAGGAATTTGGAAACACTCACTTAGATGTCCCCAAAGAGGATGAATTTCAGTACTTTCATGACTTATTTCACCAAGAAGATCTTTACCAAAAAACCATCAAGTCAAGACTTATGCTCGAGAAATAAACGAGAAAATCATGTGTCTGATTAACGCCGCATGGTGTCTTTTTTTCCAGCTGGTGGGATATCCATAAGCAGGTCATGAGTATCTCATATGTACATCTGATAAATATTTTTTCCTCTGACAATGATAAGAATTTGTACGCAGCATAGCAAAATTCAAACATTGTTGCTTAATAGCAATTTGTAATGTCAGTCACAGGGTGCTGTTTTTCTACATATTTTCCATAATTGCATGGATAAGGAAGAAATTCTGAAATGGCTGTTTCCAGACAAGAATCAGGCTTTCTGTCTGTAAACAGACTCCTTATTGGATGCCCTGGTGTCCTTTTAATTCCTTAGTGGAACTCAAGAGGTTCTGTACAGTGGTAAAATCCATACTAAGGCATACAATTGAATGCCTCTAGCTTGAAAACTTGGTTTTGCAAATTCTTGTACATATGACTGAAATTTGGCTTTTGTGCCCATAAAGCACCTGTGGCTGTGTGTTGCCTAAAAGGAGTGAGAATTTCCCTAAATAAATAAATTTTATAAAGCATTCTCCAGGGTTCTTGGTACAGTTGTATCTTATGTGCAGGTAGGGCAATTATTCACATGGTGTTTGGGGGCCAGCATGAACATTTGGGCCCTGCTGTGTTGTGCAAAAGCTAGCATCTGAAGTAATGGTTTCCTTGCAGAGCTCAGGCAGGAGGTTGCTTTGACTTCTGTATTTGACTGGGGAACTGGTAGGCGTCTAGGCTCATTATGGCTGGTAAGAAAAGGTTCTACAAACCCAAATATTTTGCGTTAGGAATAGTGTAGTAATGGTATCCAGAGTACCTCGTGGTGACGAGATGTCATTTCTGGGACAGCAGGACAGTTTGAGAAGGGTTCTTATGGATCTATACAAATCATGCAATGCATGAACAGCAGTTTTCTGTGCCACTATATTTCAGTTATGGCTAATTCTTGCTATGGTGGAATTTTGTATGGTTGAAGTAGTTTAGGCTTTTTTGGCTTTTTGGCTTATAGAGGGTACCAGATGCAATGATTTGTGTGGCTAATTCATGAGTCACTGTTTAGAACCAAGGATGATGGTTCATTTTGGCAAAAGTTATTAATAACATAAAATAGGTGCCCAGCGCTACTTTTTAAGGTCCTGGAAGAATCAGCCTCCTTCCACAAGGAAATATAATGTGGTGAGTCCTTTCCTAGGTTAGCTATTAAGCCAGAACTACATTGTTCACAGGATTTATTTACCTCTGTGAACAAGTTAACATGTGGAGTAAGAGAGAGTTTTAAGTAAGAGCTGGCTTACACAATAAATGCCAGAGGATACCTGACCTAGTGACGGTGTCTGGGAATAGTCTTCTCTCTGTCTTCTTTTTCTCTTTTTTTTTAGCTTTTTTTTTTTTCTTCTTCTGCATTGCACATAGGCTGTTCATGGTTTCAGTCTCTGCTCATGTCTACTCAGATGAGTATGGACAAATGTAAGCACCTCTTCTTGGACCCAAGGGTGTGCAAGCCAGCTTTCGACTGGCGGTGTTAGAGTTTCATTAGCGCAATGCTGTTACTGAGATGATTCACTCTTTCTCCCTATGGGATTTATTCACTCGGAGTATGCTGTGGCCCCTGGGATGAAGCAAGGATCAGTCTGGAGTGCTCAGACTCTGGGCAAAGTCTGTGCTGATCCATGTAGATATAGTCTTTGGGCTCTTGTATGCAGGGACTGGGTCCTGTGCCTGTGCAGCCCACTGAGGAGCTGCACAGACCTGCATGCCTGCTTAGGCTGGAGAGACATCTGGGGATGACCTGCTACACCCCTGCTTTGTGAAGGCCAAGGCAACCTCAATATTAGCTCGGGTTTCTCAGAACCTGTGTAGCAGAGTGCTGTACTGAAACATCCGGAACCCAGAGCGTCTCTGTGAAGCTGTGTAAGCAAGAGTGCAGAAAGGGATCATTCCCCTCGACTCAGCACTGGTTACAGGTCGGGTGGAGTACTGAGTGTTTCTCAGTACAAGATAGACATCAACCACCTGTAGCAAGTCTAATGGAGGGGCCACCAGGGTGGTCGGGGGCTGGAGCAAGCGGTGTGGATGGAGAGGCTGAGGCAGCTGCTTTATTTTAGCCTGGAGAAGGGACAGCTGAAGGGAAGTCTCATTGCTGTCTGCAGCTGCCTATTGGGAGGCTGTAGAGAAGATGAATCCAGACTCTTTTGGGAGATGCACAGTGAAAGGGCAAAAGGCAACAGACGCAACTTGGAAGACAGGAAATTCCAGTTAGCTATTAAGAATTTTTTTTCACTCTAAGAGCAGCAAAAGGTGGAGCAGGTTGGCTGGTGAGGTGCTGGCGTCTCCATCCTTGGAGATGCTCAGAACTCAATGGGACAAGTCCCGAGTAAGCTGATCAGTTGGTCTTGCTGGAGATGGACTTGATGACCTACCCTGGTTCTTTCCAACATACATTATTTTGTAATTCTGTAATGCACAATAGGTCAGCGCTGTCTCAAAAAACAACCCTGCACCTCATAGGCAAAGGTGTGTGACTACACCTTTTCTTCCTGGAGAGCACTGAAAAAAGTGGGAGAGGGGGAACATTACAGTAGAGCTGCCCAAACTCTTTTTTAATGGAAAATCCTCCTTCCCATATTAACAAAAAAAAGAACTAACAAACAAACAGACCCTAAAAGCAAAACCACTCAAAAGGAAGATAAAGCAGAAACGTTTTACATCGATAAACATTTCATACAACTTAGTATAGAACTTGTCACTCTCAGCTTATGTTATCTTTTTCTCCTTTTTAATTACTAAACACACAATCAATTTCCTAAATAAAAATACCATCTAAAGCATGTACAAATGTGAAAATGTTGAAGTAAAGATTTTACTTTGTAAACATTGTAATAGAAGGTGAGGAAGGACTGAGACATTGTCTAAGCCATCCTCTAAGGCTGATTTAGACTGTTTTCAGCAAATGTTCTTCTCTCTGGTATGTTTTTGTCCGAGATCTGCACGCAGTTTCTCTAGTTCCTCTCTTCCTGCCACAGTAAACTTCAGTGAAGACAACAGCTGTCCTGGCAGCAAAGTAGAAATGAATGAAACTCTCTATTTTCAGACCTCTGAAATAGCCACCGAGACATCCTTTGGAAAATACTGGTGTCAGGGAGGTCTCGTTAAGTAGCGTTGGGTTTCCAAAGGGGCAGAGAAACAGACTACTGTATTCTTCAGCATTTCATGCTAACTTTCTGTGAAGTGACACGGATGACTTCCCTGGAGGGCAGGCTAACTTTGGGGGTGAGATTAAATAGCTGACTCTACCTCTCGTAAATAACGTGCCAAAGATATGTCTGCCTCTCCTGTTTTGGTGCCTGCTCATTGGAACTTCTCCTGGCAGCGAGGTCTGGTTAACGTGGTAGCAAGCTCTATCACCAGGGTCCCCTGCCACTTGAAAGTACATATTTAAAGGCAATCTTGAATCCGGAAGGGAAGAAGGAAGAGAGTGTAATGCTGTGCTGTTTCAGCTGCTAATTGTGCCCAGATTAGTTAATTAGATAATTAACATAAGAATGCTCTCTTTTCATATTAGAGCATCATACATTTACAATAGAGCTGTTCATAAGTAGAGTGCTATGCTGTGGGAAACACTAATTAATTTTGCAAATTTGGACCTTTAATTGCTAAAGTGCTGTGCTTTCTCAATGTTTGTTTTAGAGTAATGTTAACTGATTACTGCCTGTTCGGAGAAGTATTTATTCTCCCTGCCAGTTGGACACATTCCTCTTGCTGTGCAACCAGAATCCTAGTTTACTTGCAATATTAACTGCATTGCACTTTAGAGGAGTCTGCAAGAGATCAGGCTGCCTATAAGCTGAGCTGACACTGGATGCCCTACCTGCAAAAAGCAATGCATCCCATCATTTCCAGTTAGGACCCATCCTAGCTGGAAGTCTCTGCTGCTTGCATACTCGATTATTACAACAACATTCATTCTGGCTTGAAAGCAGGATCTGAAAAAGCTGCAGCTGGCAGATGCAGCCGCCTGCTTCCTTTGCAGCAGTTCTCAGAAAACATCAATCCATGCACCAGGCACTTTGCTGGCTCCCTAATGATCTCTGGGTCAATTTTCAAGGGCTGGGGCTGGGTTCTCAGAAGCACTTCTGTGAGTTGGGGAAACGCCAGGAATGTCTGTATGGTCTTGATGGTCTCCTCCTTGGACCTCCTCTTGAGCTCCTACCACCTCAAGAGGATTAGATCTACGGGCAACTCTGTGGTGCAGGAACCATCTCTACCTCCTTTGAAAGTTGTGCCACTGCTCAAGGAATAATTCAGCAGTTATTGAACCAGAAGGAAAGCAAGCCTTGATGGGACTCTCTTGCCCAATAAGAGTAGCATTTGCTTAGGTGAACCTTTCATGGTTTACTCCCTGCTACAAGTCTTTCTGCAACGCATGAAAAAAATCAAGATAGGAAATCAGAGCATAGGTCTTCAATGTCCTTGGTGGATACTGTCATCACTTAGCTAGGTCACCAGATGTGGTAATTTTTCTTCTGGTGTGAATGTGGAAGTGGCACAGCATTCTCACCCTGTTCTATCTGTTCAAGGAAACACAAAAATATCTAAATTAGGAAAAAGTCTGTGATGCCATGTCAGGCAGAAGGACCTTGAAGGTGAGGTTTAAGACATATTTTTATCTTTTTCTACTGGCTGACAGCTGCAGTAGAGCTGTAGATGCCATGCCAAAAGACTCACTGTATTACACAAAGGGCTTAGCTGCCTAGCTCTGGGACATTTGGTCTCATCTGAATAGAAGACGTCTATGCTGCTTTCTAAGCATAGACCGTAATTCTTACTTTCAAATCTTTTGGTGAGTGAGAGCTGACTCAACTGAATAAAAGTCTCACCTGTGACTAAACACTGGCTGAAAAGTTTCGAGTTAGCCACTCAATCAGCAAACCTGAGTCAGCAAAACTCAGGTACCAAAGCTGAATACCCGTTTGGACTTTAAATAAGTGTATTTAACTTTTTCCACTTGTTCAACTAATTTTCCCAGTACCTTAATCAGTTTCAACAGGGGAAATAGAACAGAAATGAATAGAAATAAAGGCTGAATAGATGCACGTGAGGATATTTTTAATATAGGCTCAGTCATTTTGAGAAATGAGTGCAAATCTTTCCACTGTGATCTTGCTCTCTGAAAAAGCACCTTGTACCTTAGCAGCATTCCTGGGAAAAAGAGAAACGAGGAAAATACGTTAGTAATTGTGGGATGAAGATGAAGGGTGTGGAAAAGGGCCTTCAGTAAGGGAGGGGCACTTTGACAGTAGAAACTACATGATACATTTACTTGTTACTCATATTTTGCTTTCTACCTTAACTGCTGCTGTTTTCATTGCAGGCTTTAAGATGCTGCAATCATTCACTGGGGCAACAGTTCAAAGCTGTCAATTTGAAGACAAGACTTTGCTCAGCAGCAGAAGAAAATCAAGAATTCAAGGGTAAGTCTGAAGATTACAAGGACCTTGAAAATCCTACAGAAAATGAGCCTTTTAATTTAAGTAAGAAAAGAAATTAAGGTACAGATTTTGCTCTCTGCCTGCTGAGTTAGTCCTATTGATTCCAGGTAGGCTACACATTATTAAGTACCATAACAGGTTTTATATAATTACAGTATTCATCCCTTGGGTAGCATACTTTTTAGGGTTTATGTCTTGAATTTTATCCCCTAGATTATTTCCAGTGGTATAAATTCTTTCAAACATGAAAAGGCTGTGTGAAATTTTCAAAGAAGCATCTTCAGTGCTTTTTTTTGAGGATAATTATTTGGTCTTAAATACCTGGTCCATCCAGTGAGATCCTCTAATTCCTTCTAAGCCTTTGTATTTCTGATCCAACCAGGTTCACGTTTGATCGAGCGAGGGGCAGGATATGGAATTCATGTCCTTGTTTTATTATATTCTGAAGATATGTCTACATCTGATTAAGAGGTTTCTGAATGGCTGCTTTCATCTACCTTTTCTTTTACTCACAGTATTTTCCCTGAAGCAAAGCCCTTCACTTATTCCGGCTCAGTGTTTACTGTGCTGCCCCGTAATGTTTTCCAGTGTTTGCTAGGCTTACTGTGCTCATTTTGTTTCTTTGAAAACATCCTCCATAATCTTTGGAGGCTTGTGCTGGCTGTGGTAGAGTCATCTGTACCCATGGAGGTCAGAAAGCAGCGATGTGCAGAAGACAGCCCTTCGGTGTTTATTTATTTTTGTAGCAGTTCCACCAGGCAGCAGATGAGGGAGGTTTCTCCAGCTGGGGGACGTCTAGCTGGGTTCCAGTACTGCAACACTGAGCAGTAAGGCTTGTAGACACAATATTTTCTCCTCTGTGGTTTCTCTCTCTGTTTCTTGCATGCACACACGCACACACACTTGCATGCACTTTCTCTTGAAATAGGCAGTTCGGCTGGTACATATGCAAAAGGATCAGTCTTCTCTCTCCTGAGATTATTCATTTCCTCACGTGCATAGGCTGTTGTGTGTAGCAAATGATACTACAAGGTGCCCTATTTGTATAGTGCTCACAGGAGACATTTTTTGTGTTTCCCACCAAGGGTGCCTGTGTGAGAAGAGCAGAGACAAAGCTGCTGCTTCACTGAGGCCGTATCTCACAGGGGAAACCTCTGTTCCTATTGAACTACTGGGTCTGGATGTAAATTTTTTCCCCTGCATTTCAGTACTGGCGAAAGCACTAGTGTGGATCCAGCTTAAACTAACATAGAAAAACAGCTTTGCTGGTGTAGTTTAACTTTTGGGGAGGAACAGGCAGAAGCACAGCTCTGTCAACAGGAGCTGCATCACTACGAAGAGAGTTTCTTGTCTAGTTATGGTGGAAAACACTTCTCGGTGTCAGTGAAACTTGAGTGGGAGCCCTGCAATTACTGTGGGAGTGTGGAGAAAGATGTAGCTGTGGAATTAATAAGGTGTTAAGATGGAAGGTGCGTTCTAGCAAAGGATTGTCAAAAAGTATTGATGACTGAAGGTGAAAATATAAGGCGACTCTGAGTTAAAATTTTGGCAGAACATTTCTGTATGAGAGGCGGGCTATTTATGGCAGCTTCCCGAGGAATTAGTGACCTTTGGAAGGGTGCTGAAGTGGCAGAAGCAGCAGAGTGACATTTGTTGTTTTCTGTAGTACTGATTCAGACACGCAATGTTGACTTTATCAAGGCATTCTCTTTTGGTCCAAGTTACTCAATCATAACAGTGCCTGGGCAACAACTATATATATATATATATATATATATAAAAAAAAAGAGTGATAAAGAAACGCTGAGAGAAGCATTATTTCATAGCCAAAGATTGAACAAGTGTTAGATTCTACTTCTTTAAGCCTGGAAATCTTGTTGACTTGAGTGGGTTTTGGCTCAGACACTGAAGCAATGGAGAGATGCCCACTTTGCTACAACTGTGTTGATGGAAGAAGTTGCTGTTCTCGTGTACTCATCACTGTCTGCAGTGGTGATTACTGTCCCCAACAATTTCCCAGTTAAAGTCACTTAAGCTAACTTAATTGATTTTTCCTGAAGTAAATTAGAGTGCTCTGATAGACGGCTCTGCCAGCCCTCTGGAGGAGGCTGTAGCCGCCAGGAGGGGGGTGATTCAGCTGGCACATCTGGATCTATAAGAGGACTTCTGTCTGTCCCCTAAAGAAAGGGAGAAAGTTTGCTGTTTGTCTAGACCATATCAGATAGTTAATTTGCCTGGGAATAGCTTGCATTGGACTTCTGGATTTCTTAAGAAACTTTGTCGCTATCTCTAGATTATAAACAACATAATGTACTATGCTCATTGTGGGTTTTTTAATGCTATGTCCATTTTTAGCTAAAGCAAGAAATAATTAATATGGTCAAAACTTTTTTTAATACTTGTCCTCTGGAAAATGCTGTGATGTTGAAATCAAAATGTCCTTCAGGACAATATTGATTTGAATGAGATCTGGCTGTGAAAAATGGCTTAAATAGAGTTGATATAATGCATTATGAAATTTCTGGAAGGGAATAATGTAATTTATCATTTTAATGTTACTTTTTGAAGTTTACTTTCATATTTGTGCTGAAAGAAAACATTTTGATTAAGGAGGAAAGGGTTGACCCGCAATGCCTTTTTTTGATTAAGAATTTTGAAGTAACAAAATGCCTCTGTGCTGATTTGCTCTCAGACCAATATTACAAATTCCAGAGTTTTAGGAATCCAAGTTACCATACATCTGTAGAAATGTATCAGAGTAGGCAGATAGTGTAGGTGACCTCTCGAGGCCCTCCTGAGTTTCCAGTTTTAAGACTAATACATGTAATAATTTTATCAGGATGGCTAGTTTGATAAAAATACTTATGTGGATACTCCGGTTGTGCAAGCATTTCTATACTGTAATGACATTAAAAGGGTTTCTCGTTGTCATATCTATATTAGCTCCATCAGTAGCTCGAATTAGCTCCATCAGTAAAATCCACTGATAAATCTTCTCAGCATGCGGAAAGCCTAAGTGCCTGAAGAAGAATGGAAAGTTTGATTCTGGTTCCATTTATTTGGGTGAAAATCTGGATTAACTCAGTTTTGTTCACCTTTTAGCCGCATTCCCTTGTAACACGATAAAGTGAAAAACAATGAAGCTCAGATGCAGTAAAGTTGCTTTTACAGAGAGTCTGAAAGAAAAGTCCATATTATTTCAAGCCCTCAGAAGGCGCAAACTGCTGTTCTGAACATGTTGAACCCTTGTTTATTGTGAACTTCTTATAAAAGGGAAAGGAAAGCGGTGCTGGGGATCCTGCTGTGCGAGAGGACAACACAAGTGACTACAATACTGAGAAGACAAATGAGCATACAGAAGGGCGCATTAGTAATTGTGACCTCTCATTATTAGGCACTGTCCTATTCAGTACCATAATTTTGGTAGTAATTGCTACTAATTATTTTAATTTCTCCCTCCTGAGCTTTCTTAGAGCTCATATGATGAGGTCAGTTTTCCTTGGCTGCCTCCAAATATGATAAATGTACATTTTATTTTTATACTTGAGTCATGACTTTGCGGAAATGCCTTCTTCATCTCTTTGTGCCAGTACAGAAAGGAAGCAGGAGAAAATGCTAGAGGCTCCACTGCTTTGCTTTGATCCTTCTCTCAGAGTTATTAAAAATGAAGCCTTTAAGTAAACAACTGTAAAAATTAAACCACTACATGGGGCTTATAGGAACCGCAGGGTCTGCTGTAGCAGCTATCCAACATTGTGGCGTTGCCTTCATCCACAGGTTAGGGCAGGAGGAGCAGCAATTGCAGATTAGTCCCATCCCCAAGTGCTGTAGGGCAAGTGCTGTGCAATGCTGCTATTGCCATATCACTTCTCGAGTCCTGCCTGGCACGGAGGTCCAACTCCGCTTGGCCAGGCGTGGAAGCTGGGAGAAGGGCATGCACTTCTACCAGGGAATGGTCAGCAGCAACCTGCTGAGGATGAAGACAGATCCTTCATTCCCAGGTGCCCTCCTGTCAAGGTGAAGGGCTTTCTGAAATACATTTCCATTAAAAAAAAAAAAAAAAGAAGGGGAAAAGAGAAAAAAGGAAAAAGCCTACCTGTTAGTTAAGCATAGATGGTAACTGCATTAATCACCTAAGACAAGTAAGGCTGACAAAGAGGGGCTTTCTGGCCTTTAATTTAATAAATCAGGGGAAGGGGGAAAAGGAACTAGATGAAATTACAGAAAACTGAATCTTATTGGTAGTTTCTCTATAAAGGAAGTTTAAAATAAGCTTTTTTCTTTGTTTTTACATTTCTCCATCCCCTCAGTTAAATTGGATGTTTCTATGTCATTCCTTTTCACTACAAAATAACTTTAATTAGCTCTCCTATGGCGTAAAACCTTTCCAGCTTAAGAAATACAGTTACATTAAATGTCCATGTTTTGGGACTTGCAGCTGCCTGCAGTAGTGAGGCAGCCATGGAAAAGGAAAAATGCAAAATTGAGGTAGGAGGAGGGTTTGGATTTGGATCCTTCCTGGTGGGAACAAGTCATAAAACAAATGTTCGGTTTCCAGATTTGGAAAAATTATAGAGTGCTTTTTCGCAGAGTTGCTTTAGAAGCAACTGGGTACGATCATGGTATCTCAACAATAGGCACTGCCTTTGAATTTTAGAAGAGGAAACAGTAGACTATGACTTTGAGGAAGTCACATAAAGGCCAAAGGCAGGGTTTGGCTTGCCAAAGAAAAATAACTCCAATCTAAATGACATGGAGTCCTTTGAGTTTTTGTTTTATGTTCTGCTCTTTTCATTTTCACTCTTTGAAACAGAAATGAAGAAAATCCCTAAATCTGTGGACTGGCAGAAAAACAGCTCTTGCAGACAAAGGACTTATACTAATACATATGGGTACTGCTGATTTCAGTAGGACTGCTCGGTTCAAATGAGGACAAATTAATATAATCATTTTTTATCTTTGATGCAACTGGGAACTCTTAGCCATCTGATTATGGGCTGGCAACACTTTTATGGAAATTTATCAGCCTGCTTTGAAGTTTTCTAAACTTCCACTAGCACAGTGATCATGTTGATAAGAGGCCCCATGGCACTATGTTCACACATCAAAATTATGTGCGTTGTCAGAGCAGTGAGGTTGCAGTTTAAAAACTGTGGTAGTGCAGCTTCAACCTGAGCTCCTTCCCCTCACTGCATTAGAGCTTGCGTGAGACACTGTGTATTGCACAGGTATCTGGCAGCTGCTATCAAGATCAGAGCTCTACTGAATATCCTTTAATGGATGGATATCCATAGGCAAGCCCAGTTCAGAAATACAATCAAAGGCTAGACTCTGCCATTTATACTCATTTTGAAAAAATCTTTTGTTCCACAAAAGGTTTCTCCTGCCTCAGAGACATTATACTTCCAAATTTTCTGAAAGCTTACTTTTATAATCATGCAGTTGAAATGGAAAGCCGCCACAACACAAGGCTCTCTTTTACATTTAATGGGCACTGTCCCCCAAATCTGCATTGTTTTCTATAGAGGAGGACACACAAATGCCTGCAGCATGGAAAGGTTCATAGCTGTTCAACAGTATGGGAACATGATCAGAAATTTATGTATTTCTTAGAAAACAGATCCTATGACAACATTAACTTTACCGCTATTACCAAAGGATCTTTTTGGAGGCAAAACATACATCTTTTCTAAACTACCACAAATACTGGCATCTTATTCCATTAATACCCCAGGAGTATCCCACTAATTTACTGTGATATAGCTATTCCTATTATCCTGATTACAAACTGTACCTTTCATTGCCTAATTAACCAAGATTCTGTGAGAATGAACAAGCACGTCATTCTGCTGAAATTATGCCTGGCCCACATCTCTAACTCCTAACCTGAGCTAGGGCAAATTCAGACCTTGCTTTTGAGAGTAAAGCTCACCAGAATGTACATAAACGTCTCACTCAAAGTTAGGTCGGTCCAGTACTTTCTATACTGGGTTTAATTTTTTTTTTCGGGGGGGCAGAAGGATTTCTTTTCCTTGCTCGTGGATGTGCTCCCGAGGCACTAAGTGGGGTCACCTGGAGCCGGGGAAAGCCCCTGCAGAGGCAGGCACAGGCTGCTGGCAGCACCAGCTCACACCAAGCCTCGGGACCGCGGCAGGCATCACCAACCACGGAGCTGGGCGATCGGTACCAAATAATGATGTGGTCATAAACACAAAACAATATTCAACATGCAGCTGGGAGCGAAAAAATGGCTTTGTTGTTATTGCCCTATTTAAATGTACTGGCTTGGATTTTGGGTTATGCTTTGGCTGCAACACGTTGTAGCTGAGGAAGGCACTCAGCAAAAGCTGGTGTTAAGCTATCTTTAGGCCCCATCAGTTCTGCCTGGCTGGTCTCTCTTCCAGCATTAGACAGAGCAGTGTCAAGAAATCCTGCTTTCCTGCTCACCCTGGCCCTGGAGAGCAGTTCTGGGAACTGAAATCTGCTACGCCGCAGGCGGAGGGCCAGATAGGAGGGGAGCCCAGGCACCGCGGGGGGTTGCGCGGCTGCGCCTGCAAGTAATGCGGCAGGATAGGAGCAGAGCAAAACAGTGCTGAGGGCGCAGGGGCCACACGGGGAGCTGGTAGGGGTGTTTGGGCTGTGCCCCTGAGGGGACGGTGTGCTGGTCAGTGGAGGAGCCCATCGCCCTGCTCCGCTGCACGGGGCAGCACCCAGCTCCTCTATGGACCAGCCTGCCCTGCTGAGCGCTGCTGAGAGACCCGCTCTGCCAAACGTGTGCCCCCAGTCTCGGCTGCAGCACGGGTGGAGGCTCTCCCCAGTCTCCCCAGGATGCTTTGGGACCAGGCCTGCCACCTTTCAGGTTTTGGTTTCTGTTCTGCCGTCAGAGGCGTGGAAAGCTGCTGGGGAGGGGAAGGGGAGATTGGTCCTCCCTTGCCAGTTGTCAGTCGTCAGATTTATCTTCATAAATTAAAAGAGTAAACCCACTGTGATATAGACAATTGTTGTTCATCACAAAATGTGATTGGAAATGGTACATCTTTGTTTAATTGAAAAACCCTACAACATTTATATCTTGAGACATTAATCAACTTCACACTGAGACAGCTATCTGCATGGCTTTACTTCCAAGAACTCATGACGTTACATCGTAGGAAAATCCTGTAAGCCTTATTTCTGCTATTTTATACCTAGATAAAGAAAATAACTTCTGATTCTCATTAGATTATCCCAGGTGACAGTATATCAATGAGCGTGTCGCTTATCAGGTTATAAATGTTGTGATTTTTATGACTCTTGTAGGCCTGCTTTTGCAGACTAGCAGCTGTCTGTATCTCAACCTACATCATCGCATTAGCTCTGCGCCTTCCTACCAGCACACTGCACGCAAAGTTTTGTAAGTGCCTTTGCTACAGCAGCCATTAGCAGCTTTATTGCCTATATGAAACGACACTCTGGGATGTATTTTTTTACACTGCTGCAATGATATCTGCACATGATGACTACTTGGAGACAAAGAGCCATGTCAAAAAGGAAGAAGCAGCTTCGGAAAGTAGGGGGAAAATGCTACTTTGCTCTGAGCAAAGAGTGAATTTAAAATATCTCACTGCTCCATGCTGAATACAAGATAGGACCGCTTCCGGAGAGGAAAAGTAATTTAGTCCATACATTGGATATACAAGCCCTTAAGGCAGGCAGGCAGCTTATAGATCTGACTCTAAGGAACCAAAAACCCCACAGCAATCACGCGCAGGTTTTCTATAAGGTTTTCCATATTTCTGGAATACGGAGCCTCTCCTATCCATCTGGTATGCAAAAAGATTGAGTCCCACATTTCAGAATGCAACACTGATGTTTTGAAGATAAGAAAAAAAGAAAAATAGCAGCAGATATATATGTCTATACATAAAATGTATAAATACAGATAAAAATAAGCCTTGTAACCCCAGCCAGTGTTTGGAGTAGATTGTCCGTCTTGACATTTGAGCTGCCGAGCGTCTGTGTTTTACAGAGCACCAGCTCCGCGTTTCACTGCATCGATCCCTACTTTGGTCTCTCGCCAGGATGGCAACCTTTAAAACTGCACAGCTGGTTTTCCCCACTTTATGTGAAACATTTTGCACTTGAAGAAAGGAATTATCTTGTAAGTCACCGGGATGTAAAGCAAACGTTGCAGCCATGTTGCTGGTATAGGCGGAAGGGAAATACGAGTTGGAGTCTGGGAGTGAGGGAGAGAAAGGAGGGGAAGGAGCTTGTATCGGGCACCGGCTGCATTAGAAAGGCACTAGTGACAGGTGGGGACAGCATGCACAGCAAAGAGCAAGAATATAAAATAGCTAGTCACCGGTTTTACCACAAAAGCCAGGCCTTGGCAGTTTCTGCCACTGAAGAGAATTAGACAGAAACAGTCTCCCCAAGCATCCTATGATGCCATCTGGCTTATTACGGAGGAAATCCCCATTGGCAGTCTGGGTTTTTTTCCCTTCTTTTTCTCCACAACAACCTGAACGAGTGCCAAGATTATTTCTCTCTCTCATGCTCCCTCTCGTTGGCATCGAAACATCATTCTGTAGAAGGGGGAAATATGCACTACATTGGCTTAGATGAAGACAGCAATTTAAGGAGCAGGAGCCTTTGCAAGCCTGAGAGGAAAGCAGGGCTGATAAAGGAGATTAAACAAGCTGAGACTCTTTTGATGAACAAACTGAACCATCTTGCTGCTGAAAAAAGTAGAGATACAGTCGATAGCTCTGATATACTCTCTGTTGCTTGCCAGGAGAGCTATCTATTTCCATTATTAGCCTAAAGGGTGGTGTAGGCAACGAAAGTGAGTCACTGTATAGGAGGAGTTCAGGTGAGATGAAGGTAGCATGAGCAGGGAGTGCCTCTTTATTACAACTCTTCAAATCACCCACTGTGGGCAATTACTTTGTCACTTCCTTGTCTTTTCTGCAAGGTTTCCTTCCCTGAGATTAGCGATGTGCATGCACAACAGTGGTCTGTTTCTGACAGGTGAAGAGTTGCAAGCAGTGTGGTTAGTTTTAATTATTTTTCAGTGAAACATCCATATTAGATGCAGAATGGAGCTGATTTAAATTATAGCCTGTCTGAAAACTGTGATTGACCTGCAAAAAGGTCCTAACATGTTTAAAAAGATGATTATACTGGAGGAGAATGTTGAATATTTTGCCAGATACTGGCTATTAATTCTTATCCTAAATACCTAGGTTTTTGTGTGTGTGGAGTCACACATGTATATACACAGCACTAGGTTTTGTATATATTTTTAAAATGTTAGTTGTAATTTTTTTCTAGGTGTCTAGGTCTCACTGTTTTGTGAGATCCTCATAATCTCAGTAGTCTTTCCACTTCAGAAATCTTTGTGATAAAAAGCAGCAAACTGCTGCTATTTTTCTCAAGCTAATAATTTTCATGTCAGTTTGAAATTCTAATGAATATTTTGTAAATGATATAGTATACATATGGGCCATGTATATGTCCTGCATGGAAGTCTGTCCCTTATTTCAGATCTCACAGTGTGGTGAGGTAGGACACTTGCTCAGTTCTGGCTCTGATACAATACACGTCCCTTCAATCTGTGTTATCACCACATCATATTTAATCTGTGGGATAGAAACAGGACTGTCAGCTCTCCCCCTATTGTTTGTCCAGTCATAAAAATAGAGATTTGTCTCTCAGCCATGCTACTTTTTGAAGATTATAGTTCAATCGCATTATTGTTGTGTTTTCTCTCTTCTTTCCTGTAATATAAAAGGCACTGAAATATTTGCTTTAAAAATATAGAACTTGTTCAAAGCGTTTGTGTCGTGCATACAATGACCTATCGATACTGTGCTCTCCAGGGCAGGGGGTATTTAACAAACATGGGGAAAAAAGCAGTGCACTCAGCAGGTTTGGAAGAACTGTATCAGATGTCTGCAAAGCAACTGTTCTTATGTTAACACTAGTGCTTCTTGGCTTTGAAGTGTACTGTAAGTGTATGAAGTGTATTGCCTAAAGTCTAGGGGTTTTTTGCACTTTCTAATTCACAGTGAAAGTTTCCATTATTTCTTTTATCATATAACATCCATATTTAAATTCAGAAAATAGTAGCAGAAGTTCCAGGAAGAAAAAGCTTTATTCCATTAGAGAAAATGAAATAAATGTTAAAATGAGGACTTTCAGATATTACCAAAAGCATCCCACTGCTCCATGGAAAGGAGGGGGGGGGGGGGGGAAGAAATTAAAAAGGGAATTCAGTATTATGTGTAAATAAGGAAAGGTGAATTATGTTGTCTCCTGACAGATTTTTGTTTTGATTTAGGTTCCACCTATTTTATTTATTAAGATTACTTGTTTTCTACTGTTATAAAAGTTTCTTACAGTAGATTTCAGCTCTCCACTGAGAAACTTCACCTGCCTGTGAGGGGACCTGGCTACATGCACTTAATAAGTACCTGGGGCAGCTTCACTGAAGTTGGCTGAGTGGTACTGGTACGCAAGTGGTACACCACCGCAGAGCTGAGTGAAACCTGAAGCTGTTTAAAGCCAGCGAGACTGAGGTCAGGATTCAGAGATGTCCTTGAGGAGATGCCCTTTATGGCCTTTGTGCAGCGTAACCTCGCGGCGAAGGGACTGACGTGTCCCCTACTGCACTCGGAACTCTGCTTTGCTAATCTCAGCAAATTACAATTTGGTGATCTCAGCAAATAACTGTTTGATTTTCCCCCTCCACGCGGTGAACCCTGCCTCCAGGTGAAGTGGTGCTGACTGGCCTGGGTTCATGCTGCTCAGGGCCAGACCCTCCGTGCCCTGGAGTGCAGCTGGAGGGCACGGGGGGGAAAGCGCGGGCAGGTAGTGCTGGGGACAGACCAGGGAATTGGGAATAAAACTTTTTGCAGCCTGGGCCATCCAGCTTTATGAGAGTGATGTCTGGAAGGGACTATTCCCCTAGACCTCACCCAGTTTTTTTCAAAGGGAAACCTCCCAGGCAGAGCTTGTGAGCAAACCCACGCTGATCAAACAGGGGCGATCAGTCACCAAGACCGGGGAACCAAGCGGGGAGCTGTATTCGTTGATGGTAGAGGTGTACCCAGTAATAATAAAGACTTAAGATCTTTATTAGAGGTTTGTTACTGTTTCATCTCTGCTAGTTGATATATGAATCATTATTTAAGTAACTCTTTCCATGAAGTTTGAAAAATGGAAAAAAATAGCCAACATCAAACCTGACAAACTGTCCAAAGCTAACCCAGCAGTTAGCTTATTCAAATCTAATGAACTGCCTAGTTGTTTGAACAGCGCTGATAAGTTTTTTGATAAAAGACCATGTATTATTGCTTTTACTCAGTTACATTGCCCTTGCAAAAGACAAATTGCTCAAAACAGAGGACAAATGTACTTCCTTAGAAGTCTCTTCACAGAGAATGTACACAAAATTAATGAAAGAAATGAAAAAGAAACATATAATAAACAAAATAGTGACATTTATGTGCAGAAGACATATAAAAATTGCCTTTGCAATAGAAAAGACATCTTGATTGTGAAATTGGCTGCTGTTGGAATAGCACAATTTTAGTAATCTCTGTATCCTAAGCACAATATTTTACTCCTATTTTCCTTCAAATCCATCACTCAGTTTACTTGACTATAGGAGTTTTCACCAACAAACATTGTACCAACTGTATCAGAAATCTGTATGTGATAAGAAATAAAAATATTCATGGGTTTCTGCTAACCATGTGTACATTGCTGGAAGTGTGGCAGAGAATGATGAATAGCCCTGGGTATCTGAAGGTATTTGTGTCTTCTGTTACCTTTAAAAATACAGATTTTGGAAACACGTGAGATCTAAATTTTAGACTTTATTACAGTAGTCTTAAGTAATGTAGTTCATCTCTAGGAAATAAGAAAATATTTAGATGCCAGCTACAAAAACTTCTGTTGTTCCTCCATTCTCCTCTCCTGCAGACTAGGAGGTCTTCAGGATACTGTATAGAGCCTTTACTGGAATTAATGAGTGTGTGGTATAGTTTTGCCTCTTCATTCAGATCCTGGGCCTGGAAAAAAGGTGTGCAGAGAAATTAGGGCCAGCCTGGTTGCTGGAGTTCGCCTTTCCTCAGAACAGAGATGTATACCTTGGTTGCATATGTAAGTCTAGCCCATGCCATGGTCAAATCCCCTTGCAAGTTGTGAAAACTGCAGAATCCTCTGTGTCTATGTACAAATGCTAAATGACACGGTTTAGCTTGCTTTAGCTTCTAGCACAGAATTTGCACTGGGATAGGGCAGGACAGAATGCATTTAGTCACTTCGTAATTGCAAATGGACAGATACTGGGGTTTTTTCAGGGGAAAAAAGGATGTGTCCATTTCTTAACACAATGGTATTGTATCAACACATCCTTTGGGTGTGGATGATACCAAGACACGAGGTGCAGTTGGGTCCTTCCCTGCATTGCTTATTCCAAAGCGCAGGAAGCACTGGAGGTAGACCAGCTCTTGCTGCCTCCTGCACATCCAGCTGGTTGGAAAAAAACAACCCGTGGTCCTTCGTTGTAGCTGCTGCTGAATGGGGAGTTCCAGTATGGTTCTCATCCTTCTGAGTGCAATCACATTAAGAATAGTTCAGATCTTTCTCAGCACTCTGTGTCCAAATATTTTGTATGTACTGTAGCTTAGCAATGCCTCCCAGGAAATATTACTCTGTCAGTAGGCAAACAATTGCTTAGCTTGAAAGAAATGTAATTATTTAAGGCATGCACAAATGTTTTTGGCTGCGTGGTGCTGTAACATTATTAACTGAGGGGAAAAAGAGAGCTAGCTCTATTTTAGAAACTATATTACCATTGTCCTAAAATGCAAAATAGCTGTAAGTCCTATCCTGACCAGAATTCCACATTTGCTTTTGATAGTAGATTGGATTTCAGAGCAGGATTAAGTAAATAAGTCATATTAAAATGACAAAATGGGTAAATAGAATATAATGTGAAATGAAATGTAAATTGGATTTAGGCAAACACTTTTATACAGACCTCCCGTCAAACCCTATCAGACTGCTTCAAATTCCTACTGTGATTTCTGCTCGCAGTTCTATTACATGTTGCCACTCAAGGGCATTTGATGTTTTCTCTCTCTGGAAATTCATTTGCATTTAAATGATTTGAAATAATCATAAAAGCCAAGTGCTATGAAGTTTGAAATTAGTTACTGTCTATAAATTGCGATGCCATTAAAAGATGATTTTGAAGAGCTTTGCTGTCTCAAATGTATGCAGATTAAAATCTAACAAAGTACACCTTGTTACAAAACTGTAAAGAATGGTGTGACATGGACTTAAATTGATTTATTCTCCTACTAGTGCCTATAAACTTTACATACTTGGGTTTCTTCTGAAAGTGGAAAAAAAACTTTCATTTGCTTGCTGAATCTGAGCCAAATTCTGTTCTCAGATGGGGTTTCATTGGGTGTATCTGACACCAGTGCTTGGCCCTCAGAGTTTAATCTATATGCTCTATTAAATTTCTGGAAATGCTGTATGAATAGTTGGGTCTCATAATTTTTTTATGGTGGGAATAAAGGAGTGGGATCAGGAACAATGGAGGCCATTTATGGTTGGCAGTGTGCGTATACATATTTATATGTATATATGTTCGATTTTCCCCTTTCTCTCTTGAATTCCATGTGTTCTCCTGGTGGGTGTTTCTAGAGGGTCTTCTCTCTGAGGACACTGGTGCTCCTGGTAGGTCATCCTGTATACCCTGGCCTTGCCACCTTCTTGCCAAAGAAAAGCTGTTTAGAAGCACAAATATATTTTGAAATACTGAAGTCCCCTTTGAAACAAATCCTTTCTCCATCGACCTCTTGACTGGCTTAGGCAATACAGAGCTGTCACCTCATAAGCTCATCTTTCACCTGGCCTCCCCCAGCACTGTTCCACTATTTAACCTACTCCTGCTCTCTGCCTGTGAGACCTTATTGTACTATACTGCCTAATATAAATTCCTAATCTCTCTTTGTTTATACCATTGGGATATTATAACTTTACATCTTTGGATACCAGCAGTACATTCCAAATATGTTTTCCTAGCCCCAAATAATCTTAAATGGGCTTAACCACCTATATACGTTCAACCAGTTGTATAACTTGATCATAAGATGTGTGTAACAAGGAAAGCAAAGGTGCCTTGGTTTATAAGTGTCAGAAGCCAGGCATGCTATTACCTCTTTACAAACATATTTATGTGTGCATTTTTATTATTCAGAAGAATGAAAGAAATGTGGAGCACATGTTTTAAAGGGCAAGAAAATGTAGCATTCTTATATTTTCAGTGGTTCAAAAATTCCTCATATAGTTTTCTTGAAGATAACATTAGCTCTACAATTCTTACAGTTTCTATTACAACGAGGACTCCTATACTTGTTTGTGTATGAGTCATAAAGCAAAGCAGCTGTGTTAACTACCTCTATAATAGGGAGCTTATTTTCTGAAGTTGTCTCAGTAGCTAGTGCAAACTACCAGCTAATCCTTCCTTAATTACAGTGTGCAAATTTGATGTATACACACTAGTGTGGAGACAACACCTTGTCCCTCGAGTAAGGTTCTTGGTTACTGCAGTGCCAGCTTAGTGATGGAGAGTGGGGGAAGCGAGACAGGAGTGAAAAGCGTGTGCCCTTTCAATGTGATACGAGGCATGGATCCTGCTTAAAAATGCAGGTGAGTAACAGAAAACATCAGCTCTAGACATGGAAAAGAGACCTCAGTACTTCTCAAAAACTAATAAATTTAATACATAAAGAGCTTGTTATTCCAGCATACCACAGACCTCTTCTGTTAGGGTTCTGGTGGAGTCCTGATTGACTTATCAGAAAGAAAATCCTAATAGGTTCACTATGCAGTTCAGGTTAGGTAGCCCCAAATAAAGGATGAGTCTGTTCAGTTCTGACCATTCCCTGGAAAAGCAGACTGAGGACAGTGAATTTTGCTCAGGAATTGAAAAGTGGACTTCTTGTCCTGCGCAGGCTTTCATTGCAAAAGTGACTTTGGCTTTTGCTGAAAATCCCACTGCCTGAAGTACTGATCCAAGAGGAAGGATGCTTTCAGTCTCAGATGGTTTCATCCCGGTAGAACTGCAGACTTCCAGCGTCTCGTTCTTTCATGAAAATGACCTGGCCACCTTGGAAATAATCATTGACTTCAATCCCTTTTTCACAATCTGCTTCAGGAGCTCAGAAGGACAAATTTTGCACAAATGCATCGAGGAAGGGCCCTGGAGCAGCTCAGCTTACCGCAGCACAGAGAAACAGGGGATATTCCCTCGAAGTCCTATCAGTGCATGAAAGCGTGACAAACTGCTGAGCTATAGCAATAATTTGGGCAGGGGTGAAGGGTGCATCTATTCACTGTTGAACTAAACTGACCCAGGTGGTTACTCCAGGTACCTGCTTCTTCCTTACGAGAGAAGTGAATGCTCCTGAGAACGGTGGATAGTCAATATTTCAGTGGGAAATCTTTTTAGGATGCTCTGTAGAAAGGTTGGAAAAGCTTATGTTTGGTCACAGTCGTCCATCAAGGTGGGGTTTATGTAAATAAATGAAAAGCTTGTGAAAAGACTGATTTTCTTCATGTCTCTCTTAGATATGTCCTTTTAAGAAAGAAACCCAATAAATGAACCACGGTCATTGGTTCTGTCTTGCTTTAAATGTATATTCACAGCGAGCTGAAGAAAGTTTTGCAAATTGCCTGGCTTTGAGAATGCTTACCACTCCAAGCAAGATCTGGCAAAATAGATAAAAAATTACTGGTAACCGTAGATGAAATTGTGGCAGGAGATTTAACTGAAAAATATAACATTTTATGAACTCAGGGCAAAACAATATCTCCCAGAACATATTGCAATCCAATCTTTGCAGATGTTATTAAAATAATGCAGAGTTTGATAAAAAATGCATAAATTATACTTTATTGTTATGGATTATAAAATGTGTTCTGAAAGGGATGGCAAGCACAGCAAGCATTTTGCTTTATCTAGTTTGACAGTGCTTCATTGCCACTAAATGAGGAGGCATAGCATCATGATATTTGCAAAAGGCAGAGGAGGGAAGGCCCTAGAGTGAAAACTTCCCAAGAATGGAACTATCTTCTTGTGTGTTTAAAGAGTGCTTAGCGTAGGAGAGCCTTGAGTGCTCAGTGCTCTCCCTGGCAGAGACACCAACATAAATAACAGGACAAACTTTCTTCTTTATTCTAAAACAAGAATTCTTCCTCATGCTTTCAAAGCCTTGTGTTCTTGCATAGAGCTTATGTGCCCTTTCGCTTTCATCTCCTTTTTTCATAACCGCTCCCTGTAGAGCACATCTTTTTAGCTGTGCTCTGACCTATGCTAAGGAACATAAGGTTTTGGCTCCCCAAACCTGTGTAAGTTCAATATTGCAGCTCAGACCTGTCACTGCACAAGATAGGTTTGAGGGCCAGAACTGCAGTACTGAATTTAAAACATAGTGGGAGGTAAGCCCATCTCCTACTACTGCAATGACATTTTTAGTTTTAGGGTTTTTTTCCCTTCAGGCAAGCATTTCTGAATGTTCTGGAGTGGAAACTAACAGATGGGATTTCTTTAAAAAGATACAAACCACAGTTTAGAACCACAGTTTAGGGTTTCAATCTGATTTTTTCCCCCCCCCCCTACCAGAAGGGAGCTAGACTGTGCTACCTACTTAGGTAATTAATGATTCAATGTGCAGCCACCATACACTGGAATTTAAGCTGCTGGAAATCTCATTTCTAACCATAAGAATGCAAAAGGACACAAAAAGCTTGATTTGTTTTTGTAGCTTTCCTGAGTTAAAATTAAATCTGTTACCAAGAGCTGACAATGCAATATTGTTGCATTAAAGCCATGTTTGTAGTTTTTCATGCAGGATATTTCCAATGAATAACAAAATATAGAATTTGTGGTATTTTTTGAAGGCAGAGGTTAAAGTTATTATTTTGGTGCTGTAATATCTGTTTGTAGCCACGCGTGCTGCGTCTACTGCCTGCATATTGTCTCTACTGCCTGCATAGAGTTTGCCACCCAGTTAATACAGATATTAGACATTCACTAGACAATTTAGTTCCTTTTAGCTATCCAGTAGGAGACTGAATTTTGTTAACATACTGATTGTATCCCAGATTTATCTTTCTTTAAGCCAGCTCTCTTCAGAGCCAGTGGGTTGCTCACTGCACCGCTGTTCTCGTTGATTTTTGAAGGCACTGTGTTACAGAGTTCCCACTTCCCATTTAGGCAGCTGTAAACAGGCAACTGCCCCAAAGGAAAGCAGTTATTTAATTAATGCATTGATTTAGATTTGTTTAATATAAACATGAGAATAAATGTAAATAAAGGTGAAATACAGAATACTTGGTTTCTCCTCTGGAACTTGCTTAACGCAGTGGAGAAGTGCACCTGGGCAAACAGTTATCCCCTCCCCACCCCTTGCAGAGACAAGTGCCTTGTGCTTCTTTCCACGCTGCCCCCGAGGGGTGAAATGGCCTCCAAGAACAAGGCACTAGTCAGAAAAGCAGTAACGGCTTAAGTCTAGAAAGCATTTAACTTTAAGCATTTTTTTTTCAGTCTCACCCGCCTCAACAGGATTTAACAAGACACTTAACATCCTTTCTGAACAAGGATACCTTCCCAGAGTTGGCCTTAACAGGGGAGCTCACTAATTCCTTTTGCTAATGCCCTTTTGGTCCTACCTCTTCTGCAACACTTCTGAGGAGATGACTGTGCTTTAGGCAGGTAAAGTATAACAGTAAAGGTAAAGGATAATGGCATCATATCTTTGCATAGCATCCTGGTTGCCCACTGCTGGTGCTTTCCCTCTTCATCCTCACTTGGTGGATCTTGCCTGGTAAAAGCTGTAGAAGGTCGCATCTGGGGTCCCAGCACCTGCACCAGAGACCACACATCAGGTACCACAGAAAAAATGAAGCAAGGGCAGGGAGGAATCAAAAGGTAATTCAGAATTGTTAACTACTTTCCTGCATAATTTTGGCCAATTATTTGTCCGACTCTGATTATGCTGTTGCTGTTGATTTAAAGTGTAACACTATCAATATTTTTGCATGGTCTTTGCTCAGGAGGAAAGTAAGCAGAAGAATGAACACTGATTAAAGGAAATGAAAGCAAGTCTATTTGCTGATAATATATGCAGCAACACTGAGACATGTAAATGGTATTCAGAGATTGCTTTCTGGCCATGTTTATGATCTTCAATATATTTGTGCATTTCTCATTTACTGCCCAGGTGAAGTTTGGATTTCCAAATTATGGATGTATCACGGCAGTTTTGGTCACAACAAGGTTCCAAATGCTGTGTCATTCAATAGACCTACACTGCTATTTAGTAATACTTCTGAATGTGATTTTTCTGGCCTCTGTTCTCATTGGAGAATATAGTAAAATACAGATTAAAGATGAATGCCTTCTTTATGCACTGGAGTTTTTCATAGCTTCTTCCTCAGAGTAGCTTTTCTTTTCCTCATTTCATCTTGAAAGGTCATTTTAGGAACTAAAAAGCCCTGTTGCCAACTTTTAAAATAATTATGATCTCCAATAAAATGCCATCTATTTTTAACATTGTACTTTTTAATGTGTCTTCTTTAAAGACACAAAGTAGATGACTTTTTCCATGAATAATGTATGACTTCAGAGACTGTATGCTATGACATAAATTATCAACTACTTTTCCACTATTTGCTGATAAAGTGGGGGCGTTTTCCGCATACTCTGTAGTCAGCTCATGTTTAGAGTTGGCTTCTTTTTGCTGCTGTATTTGAATGATGACATTTCTTCATAGTTTATACCACTTGATAGCATAAAATGTCAGGAGGAAATGATCATAACACTTCTGCAGGTGATAAGTATTCCCTGCCTGTACTCCACAAAGTACAACACGGTGCGCTATGTAAAATAAAAGCAGACACTGTGGCAAAAGTACTGGGACTGGGAACAGGGATTGTGACCAATTTAGCACAGGAAACATGTAGGAGATATCTTTCAGAAAAATGTCTGGTGTCTCTTAAAGATTTCCAGGGACGGGAAATATTCTTAGGAGTCAGAGAGCCCCCGAAGCTGTGCTCAGGGTCTGGAGGAATGTGATGGCTGGATGCCTGGATTGCTGGCGGAGGGACCAGGACAGCAGATACTGATATTGATTACTCTGTGGCATGGCATCCATGGGCAAGGTAGATGTGTTTCAATATCCTCATTGGCCAGGGTCAACAGCAGCTGAGATGTATTTAAACTAGTAATTCAGACATGAAGTAGAAAAACTCCGGACTGTTTGAAAACAGGAATAAAAAAAAATATATGAAGTACTTAGGTGAGGCTTTACAGTGGCCGCTAAATATTCAGGCAGCTCAATGTGCTTCAGGAAATAGTGATGTTTAGGATGAAGAGGAGA
The DNA here is from genome assembly GCF_028858705.1 of Grus americana. NCBI lineage: Eukaryota > Metazoa > Chordata > Aves > Gruiformes > Gruidae > Grus > Grus americana. The sequence goes on along the minus strand of NC_072855.1, from coordinate 16,348,926 downwards.
AGAAAATTAGTGGAAGTGGAGAAAACCAGATAACATTTTTTTCAGGCAAGAAGCATATTAAAGCAAATAAAGAACTGGAGGGGGGAGAGTCTGCTGGGACCTGGAGCTTTACAGAGATGTGGTAGAGCAAATAGTGGGAGTTAGAGAGAATAAGAGAGACTGAAACTAAAAGGAGAAAATGGCCTCACAGCATATGGAAGCAAAATATCTGGAGGAGACCCTGGGGAACAGTGTGGATTTGTGTCCTGCAATTATAATTACTGAAAACAAGGGGATAAAATGAGATTTTGATTTTTTAGGAACACAGAACTATTTCCAAGTTTTTCAGTTAGTTGTATGTTTTCCATGTCTGCTAATGTCTCTCTGAACTCCCTCATACCACTACTAGTCTTCCCAGACTTGTTGGTGATGCACCCTGGGATGAACTGAACTCATCAGTGGAAGACATAGCAGGAAGAAAACTCTGGAGAAATTGCAAGATCCATTTGGAACAAACATAGTACAATATCAATAAATTGCATGGTCAGAAATAGCACCCATACATAAACAGGATGTGGCAACTGGAATGGGCATATTAAATAATGCTCAGCAAATGCTCTGATCTGCAGTGGTACAAGAGTACTTATGATATTTTCAAAAATGTTTTATGGCTGCCAGCTCCCTGGAAGAAAGTTCTGGTTTGCACTGAAACTTCATGAAGGAGTTGGACAGGCAGAAACATGAACCACTGTCATCCTTGGAAATCTAGAAAATTGTGAATCCTTTGGTGGGCTCTGGATGCCGTGACCTGCAAAGGGGAGTGGGTCTACTGACAGGCTGAGAAATGGGCCCCACGTTTGCCTAATAAAGCAACGCTTCATGCATCTATATGCCCTTTGGGGAGGAAGATAATGGAAACATAAGGACTACATATCCTTGAGTCCACACTTCTTATGAATGTTTATGAGATCAAATACTTATTAATGGAAATAAGATGTAATAGATATATTTATCTGTGGGCATTTAGAATGCCTGTGTTTTAGGGATGTGTTGTAACATTTTCTTGCCTTGGAAATTACCCAGTCAAAATTGTCAGGAATTTTTCAAACACCCAGTCATTGGATATTTTGCAAAAACAATCTGAGTAACTGAAGAATGAACAGTCTTGCATAACTTATAAACAGAAAAGGAGGCTGAATACTTCAAATATTTAACTACAAATAATTCATTACAGTCTAGCAGTAATAATGTCAAATCTGGCTAGTAGCACAATAATTGAGGATTCATAAAGCGTTTGTGGGAATCACCATGTAATTACCATTGTCTCCAGTGGTGGTACAGGAAAATAATATGCAATATTTCAAGATATTTAATTAAGTAGTGTCAGTGAGTTACCTTGAAGATAACTTCTATCACCCCCATATGACAGGCTTGTTGATGACTAGCTGATGGATGAATCCCCTTAGTATGAAAGACAGATGAACTGAGGAACATCAACGTGATATGCAGAACTCAGTATGATGGAGTATGTATAATTATTTGTTATTTATTCTTTAAAGGTGACCTACAAATGTGATGCTTTAGGGTTTGTTTTCTTGTCTTCTTTATAATGTAAGAAAAAAGTCTACAAAGTTCTTCAGCAGAAACTACCTTTTTTCTTTCTGTAGAAATTGTTGTCCACTTTGTTTTTCCCCAAAGACCTCTGATCCATGAGGAAAGTAACAGGTTTATGGTATCAGATATCAGGGAAAAAAAAATATGTTTTTGTGAGGGTAATTTCTTATGTGGTCTCCTTTGGATGTGGGAGCTGTTTTGAATTCATGTGTGGTTCACTAGTAATGTCAACAGCAAAACCCATCATCCCTGTCTTGGGAATTGTAGAAAAAACCTTGCAGCCTTCATGACAAAAATGTGATATAATACCAGAGGAAAGAGAGAAAAGGGAAGAAGTTAAAGAAAGATGGCTCTCCTAATAGTTTTTTCTGTCAAAGGATTTATGGAACCACCATTGTCTATTTATGTTATTTAGCATAAACTATAGGCTTTGGGTTCCTTACTCAAGTAACTGCTCTCTTACACTTCTCTGTTGGCTGCATTACCTTGCATTTTGACTTACTACACTTTTCTTTCACTGTCACCATGCACCTGACTTGATCACAGCCTTCAGTTTGGAAATCCTTGCTTTTTACTCAAGTCTGAGTCTTGCTTACTAGCCCATTTGTCTTCTACTATATCAGTGCACTTGTCTGTGGACCCTAAGGTGATAATTACATTAGCTGTACTTCATCACAAGCTTGTTAGGGCTTGACAGTTGATTTTGGCTGACTATAATCAGCCTTGTCCCCACTTGTCATTGTCCCTTCGTGCAGTGGTTGAACATGGGTCTTTCTACATTAGCAAGTAGTGTGCTCCATTAGGAGTGGATCTGCTGAGTGAAACAACCTGCACTGACCTCTGCACTGCATGTGGTTTTGGGGACTTCTTGTTAGCTGTAGACTGGTCCTGTAGACTGAATGCTCATTAGTGGCAGGAGCACATCTTTGGGTTTAGCTTCACCTGAAAGAGATCTGGCTTGTGTGCCCTGAGATAGCTCTGTTGTGCAAATCAAACCACAGTAAGGGGGAGATGGTTGGGAAATTTGAAAATGCAGCTCTGACCATTAATGCAGATGAAGGTGCCTTTGCTGCTTGCTCATATACCCAATGTAGTACTGCCTGAGCTGGTCTAAAATGACATCTAGGATACCTAGGGTTTCCCTGGGTTCTGGATTAAAAGGGAGGTTAATTTTTTTTTTTTTTTTTTTTTTTTTTGGTGATTATTCTACAAGTAAGTCTTCTCTTCCTGTGCTCATTTAGCAGACCACTAAGGCCCTTCTTCCTCAGTGTGTGTGTCCTGATAGGGGGTAATCTGGTTTTATTCCCATCTAAGTATCTCAGTGCAATATCCAGCTGACTTCAGTGGATCATCTCAAAACTAGAACAGGTGAGTGCTCTTGTCCTTTTTACCTCTTCAAGATACTTGGGGCACTTTTTAGTTCATTAGGCATAAATTTGGACATGAACAAGAGAATAATTGCATGCACCTACACTTTTATTCCTCTCCTTTTGGTCTATGCCAAAGAACTTGATCCGGGTTGCTGAAGTCAATGCTCATTTTCTGTCATGCGTCTCTCATCTTGGACTGTGCATATAATTAATAATAATACAAAATGATTTAATTAAATTCTGTCAGTGAGTGTAAATTTAAAATAGAAGACTGGAGTTCATTGAAAGACCACACACATTAGGTAAGAATAGGTGTGACTGAGATAGGTAATGAGTAATATCGTGTTTGAAGAAATGATCTATTTATTTGGCAGGAAACATTATTTTAAATAGGATTCAAGGCAAGGGCAGAGTCTACTTTTTGCAGTTGTTGCTACCACCAAATGCTGGAAGCAGAGCAGGAAGTATAAGAGTTGAGAAAACTGGTTGTGATAGATTTTGCATCCACCAGCCATGGACTCATGTGTTGGGAGCAAAGGTTTGTCCCTTCTGATTCTTTCATTGCAAAACCCCTGGTGTGGGGCCATTGTTATACAGCATTTGGTTCAGTGGGGCCTTAATTCATATCAGAGATCCCACAAACTTGCTCAGTACACAAGGCTACTACTGTAAGAGGAAAAGCTCCCACAGGTGTAGTATTTGCTCATTTTTCTGTGATTCTGAATGTGACCTTGTGCAAAACACATCCTAGTTGATTTAGGGTAAACCATTATTTTAAGAAAGTGTACCATTGCTACCCTAAACTCTTCCTTAATCTCTTTCTTTCCCATGTATTTTTGCCCTTTTCTTCCATGCGAGTCTTTCATTGAAGATCCATTATTTGATTTACTTAATTCTGCCTTTTTTCCAAATTTTTTCTTAATTAATGCTCTTCTGTCTGCATTATAGGTCAAGACTAGAAGCAACAACAATGCTGCTTTTTTTTTCCTAACACATCTATGCTTATGAAGACTCCCCCCGACCCTGAAAAAGGTGGTGGGATCAATAGCCCAAATGAAGTGCATCTACACCAACGCACACAGCATGGGGAAAAAACAGGAGGAGCTGGAAGCCCTTGCGCAGCAGGAAAGCTATGATATAGTTGCCATCACACAAATATGGTGGGATGACTTGCACAACTGTGTGGAGTGCTGTAATGGATGGCTATAAACCCTACAGGAGGGACAGGCAAGGAAAGAGAGGCAGTAGGTTAGCTCTGTATGTTAGGGAGTGTTTTGATTGTCTAGAGCTTGACAATGGTGATGATCGGGTTGAGTGTTTATGGGTAAGAATCACGGGGAAGGCCAACAAGGCAGGTAGCACAGTGGGAGTCTGTTATAGACCACCCATGTGGGATAAAGAGGCAGACAAACTATTCTATAAGCAGCTGGGAGAAGTCTCACAGTCGCTAGCCCTTGTTCTCATGGGGGACTTCAACTAACCAAACGTCTCCTGGAAATAAAATACAGCAGTGAGGAAACAGTCCAGGAGGTTCCTGGGGTGTGTGGAAGATAACTGCCTGACACAGCTGTCAGTGAGCCAACTAGGGAAGGTGCCCCGCCTGTTGCTTGTGAACAGAGAAGCATTTGTGGGTGATGTGACAGTTGGAGGCTGTCTTGGGCACGGCAATCACGAAATGATAGAGTTTTTGATTCTTGGCAAAGAGTGGGGTCAGCAGAACTGCCACCTTGGACTTCTGGAGAGCAGACTTTGGTCTGTTTAGGAGTCTGGTTGGCAGAGTCCCTTGGGAGGCAGTCCTGAAGGGCAAAGGAGTCCAGGAAGGCTGGACGTTCTTCAAGAAGGAAATCTTAAAGGTGCAGGATCAGGCTGTTCCCATGGGCCAAAAGACAGGCCGGCGGGGAAGAAGATTGGCCTGGCTGAACAGAAAGCTTTGGCTGGAACTCAGGAAAAAAAGGACCGTTTATGGCCTCTGGAGGAAGGGGCAGGCAACTCAGGAGAACTACAAGGATGTCGTTAGGCTATTCAGGGAGAAAATTAGAAGGGCTAAAGCCCAACTAGAACTTAAACTGGCTACTGCAGTTAAAGACAATAAAAAATGTTTCTATAAATCCATTAACAACAAAAGGAGGGCTAAGGAGAATCTCCATCCTTTGTTGGATGCGAGGGGAAACAAAGTGACAAAGGATGAGGAAAAGGCTGAGGTACTTAATGCCTTCTTTGCCTCAGTCTTTCATAGTAAGACCAGCTGTTCTCTGGGTACCCAGCCCCCTGAGCTGGAAGACAGGGACGAGGAGCAGAATGAAGCCCCGATAATCCAAGGGGAAATGGTTAGCAACCTGCTACACCACTTAGACACACACAACTCTATAAGGCTGGATAGGATCCACCCCAGGGTACTGAGGGAGCCGGCAGAAGTGCTCAGCAAGCCACTTTCCATCATTTATCAATAGTCCTGGCTAACCAGGAAGGTTCCAGTTGATTGGAAGTTAGCAAATGTGATGTCCATCTACAAGAAGGGCCAGAAGGAGGATCTGGGGAACTACAGGCCAGTCAGTCTGACCTCGGTGCCAGGAAAGGTTATGAAGCAGATCATCTTGAGTGCCATCAGGTGGCATGTACAGGACAACCAGGCAATCAGGGTCAGTCAGCATGGGTTTATGAAAGGCAGGTCCTACTTGAGCAACCTAATCTCCTTCTATGACAAGGTGACCCGCTTAATGGATGAGGGAAAGGCTGTGGATGTTGTCTACCTCGACTTTAGTAAAGCCTTTGACACCATTTCCCACAGCATTCTTCTGGAGAAACTGGCTGCTTATGGCTTGGACGGGCATACTCTTTGCTGGGTCAAAAACTGGCTGGATGGCCGGGCCTGAAGAGTGGTGGTGAATGGAGTTAAATCCAGTTGGCGGCTGGTCACGAGTGGTGTTCCCAGGGCTCAGTACTGGGGCTAGTTCTCTTTAATATCTTTATCACTGATCTGGATGAGGGGATGGAGCGCACCCTCAGTAAATTTGCAGATGACACCAAGTTGTGCGGGAGTGTTGATCTGCTTGAGGGTAGAATGGCTCTACAGAGGGGTCTGGACAGGCTGGATCAATGAGACGAGACCAACTGCATGATGTTCAACAAGGCTCAGTGCCAGGTCCTGCACTTGGGTCACAACAACAGTGGAAAAGGACCTGGAGGTACTGGTCGACATCTGGCTGAATATGAGCCAGCAGCGTGTCCAGGTGGCCAAAGTGGCCAACAGCATCCTGGCTTGTATCAGAAATAGTGTGGCCAGCAGGACTAGGGAAGTGATTGTCCCCCTGTGCTTGGCACTGGTGAGGCAGCACCTCAAGTACTGCGTTCACTTTTGGGCCCCTCATACAAGAAAGACATTGAGGTGCTGGAGCATGTCCAAAGAAGGGCAACAAAGCTAGTGAAGAGTCTAGAGCACAAGTCTTACGAGGAGCCGCTGAGGGAACTGGGGTTGTTTAGCCTGGAGAAAAGGAGGCTGAGGGGAGACCTTCTCGCTCTCTACAACTACCTGGAAGGAGGTTGTAGCCAGGTGGATGTTGGTCTCTTCTCCCAAGTAACAAGTGACAGGACAAGAGGAAATGGCCTCAGGTTGTGCCAGAGGAGATTTAGATTGGGTATTAGGAAAAATTTCTTCACTGAAAGGGTTATCAAGCACTGGAACAGGCTGCCCAGGGAAATGGTTGAGTCATCATCCCTGGAGGCATTTAAAAAACACGTAGAGGTGGTGCTTAGGGACATGGTTTAGTGGTGGACTTGGCAGCACTAGGTTAACAGTTGGACTTGATGATCTTAAAGGTCATGATGTTGGTCTTTTCCAACATGATTCTGTGATTCTATAATTTTAATACCAATAAGCATTGTTCAAAACTTGTTGATTGCACAGGAGACGTTTGAGGCGTGAAAGCATAAACAATGCGTTAACATTGTTTCAAATCAAAAGAAAATCAGCACTAGGTGAAAAGGTTATAAGCATCATACATCACAAAGGTATCTTGAAAAGTTAGACAATAACAGCCAGATCTTCAGCTACAAAAAATGGTCCTAACATCACTGATATTGCTGGAAGCATGGCATTTTATACCAGACTATGTCCTGGCCTTCTGATTTTTATTTTGCATTTTACACATAATTTTTGTCATTTATCTCCGTTAATGTTAATGGAAAATGCACATTTCAAGCAGTCAGGAGTAGCCAAAGACATGCATTCATTGTTATAACTGATAAATTAGTGTCTTTGTTCAAACAACTTGCATTTACATTCACTGTTAGAGAAGGAAAAGCTTCTTAAAAATTTATAAGCTGACTATGCAGGTTAACTTAAATGTGCAGTCGTACAGTGTTGACTCAGAGTTAAATTTAGGAGCACTTTGCAAAAGTAGTGGAAAGTAGAGCGTTTGTTCGACATCACAGACTTGCAAATGGTTGAGCTAAATATAATGGTGAGTATTCAGTCACAGGTCAGGCACAGACAGAGTGCTCAGAGTGCTTTCCATGCATTGATTGGTCTAATTTTGGAGATCATTTTGTGTTTTATTAAAAACTAGACAAGGCTGGGAGAAAAACATGGACCGATGTGATACAGGAAGACTGATAAATAGAGCAAGCCTGATGCTCTCCTTGTCTTTGTGTGCCTTAAGCGATCACAGCTGGAAACAGCAGGAGGCTATCCAGGGCCAGACCCTCTCTGAGCTGCCTGTGAGTTACCTTCAGCTACACTGGACATCCCTGGCCCCTTGGGATCTGACATCAAAAGGCTTTTACTGTTTATCAGTTATTTGTCCGGAGGCCTCCCCCAGTTCTTTGTAAACTGGGACCTGGACTTTCAAACCCAGACATGTATTGTGTGAGTAACTGTGTAATTTATGTTTGTAAATGCCCAGTGTGCTCACATAAATCAGTTGCTTTCCTCCACGGGTGACCAGGTAGCTGCCTGACTGGCCGTGTTCCCATACAAATACCTTATTTAGAGACAAGCGTTAGGCATCCGTGACACGTGGATGTAACTGTATGTCCTTAAACTGATTAATGGGAAATATTTTTTTTCACCCTGTATTTGTTTCACATTCCCTCCAACCTGTCCCAGGACATAAAACACTCTGAAATGTCCATCCAGTCTTTTAGATCATAAATTCCTCTGTGTAGGAGGTTTACATGTTTTCTCTTATGAGCCCAGTATACTCTCAGGCATTGGGGAAGTGCTTGCGCACATGCCTGCACTTCTCAGTAAGACCAGTGTCCAGGGGCCATGAAGTTGGCACGCCAGGCCACCACTTGTCTCCAGAGCTGCCATACAGTCAGCCTGCAGTCAGCCCGCTTGTGCCTGGAGGTGTCCTAAGTCGCTTGGTCCTCTGAGGGTGTGTGAAGGTTGCAGTTGCCCATGTCAAGTTTGTGTTTCCATGTCCCTTATCTGAACCATCTACCTGACTGGTCTTCAGGCTGGCCTCAGGACCACTTGTAGCTTGCTGTACCAATGCAGCTACCATGCCCAAGGTGCCATCAGGGGGAATGAGAAGAAGCTCTGCTGTTTTATCGGTTTGAATTTTCTGGGCAAAATTTCACTTCATTTATGCTACTTGTTGTTTGCCATGGGCAGAAGAGATTGAGGATTACTGGGTCATGACTGGTACAGTGAACGTAGAAAAGAGGGTGTCCTTTGTGAACTGAATATCCACTCCAAGAAAGCTCATGGGCTAATGCCTGAGATTAGTTTAGATTAGGTTTGATGAAAAAAAAGAAATCCAACAAACACAATGAAGACAATACCTGAAGACTCTCCCTCACCTCTTTTGAAGGGTCTTTTTGACAGAATGCATTGTTGGGGTAAAAACTCCCATGTATTCTTCAGTTAACTGACTTCCACTGGGAATGCCATTTAATCAGATCTAGAGAAATTTTTAAACAGAACATGACCATCTAATACCTGTGCATTTAGAGCATCAAGTAGCTTTAAAATCATTAAAGTATGAGATGAGTTCAGGTGCAAATGTTACTTGAAAAGGAATGATCACTCCTGCCTGGGTACAGGATGCCTCTGAAGTTATGAGAATGGCTGCAGAGTCCTTTTTGAATTTGTTATTTAGCCAATGACTTGCTGACATCTGAATCTGCACAATTTGCTATGAGTAATTTAAAGTGCTTGAAAATGCTTTCATGATCCTTTTTCTTGCTTAAAACTTGAAGATCAAACAGGAAAAAATTGCAGTTTAGGATTACTACACACTGTACAAGAAACCAGCAGAGTTGCAGAGTTGAGCTCATTGGATATATCCACTTTAAATGGCATCTCTTTGTAGTCAGTCGGGAAAAAGCTGTAGACATTAATAAGGAAATATTAAACATTTATTTTGTATGTTTTGACTTGTCTTCACAGGATCATTCTGTAAGCAATTTATGTTACTAGACAGGCTTCATTCCACCATTGTGTACAAATTACCTGTTGTTCATTTATTAATCCTGCTTTTCTGTGTACTTTTCAAGCCAGTCTCAGAGGGACAGGTATGTGGCTTGAAATGTTGTAATACATGCTTTCTGAAGTTTTCTAATGGATATCACTGCTAGAGCTCTTATGCTAAACTACAAGAGTTCAAGATTTCTGCAATAAGCTTTGTTGTGATGAGGATTGCCAAACTTGGGGTTTAGGTTGCAAGTTAATAGGCGGTAGGGGGCAAAGGAAGAATATTGTCTCTCTCCTCTCTGAAGCACCATATCCTGGTGGCAGCAGATGGCTGGATGCTGGGATCAATAAAATTATTTTCTCTTTCACTGTGATAATTGCAACACTCCTTGCTGTTTTCCATGTTCATGATCATGGGTGAATTTCATATATTTGAATAGAAAAGGGAAGGTGTATTTTCTGTACAGTAATCAAGACAACTATAATCCTTGGTAAAATACTTGTGTGCAAGGTTGTTAACACAGTAAGCAAATGCAGTGACTGCCGGGCTAGATGTGACTGTCATTGTTCTTAGCAGTGAGAAGACGTTCCCATGCTGGTGTTGTGGATGAGTGAAAGGGGTTTGCGCAGACCATCACTTCATGAGTCAAGAGGTTACTCTCATTTGGGTGTAGAGAGCTTCACTTGTGCTTTATGGTGGAGGACAAGCAGCTGGGTACACTCAACACAGACAAGTGCTTTTCTGTTAGCTGGCTATTTGCAGTTAGCCAGCCTTTTCTAACAAACTTATAGGTGTTTTGCAGGTCAATTTTTTATGGCTTACTTTGATGTATGATGAGGGAGACAGTATGGGCTGAATATTTACTCCCATATTTTGTTGGGACATTCAGTACTTCATAGCTTAACTGTGCAACAATATGTATTTAATCCCTCCCAAAAGGCTGTCCAGTCATAAATATCTCTAGATTTCTGAGCATGTGGATGTAGGAAGTAGCCAGGATGCGTTTCCTGAGAGTGCTGTGCTCAGATAGAGGTCATATAGGCAAATGGTCATGACTCAGCTGGCAGTGAATTAAAGTTCCCAAAGAGCACTCACCCTCCAGAAATGGAGAGCTGACCCAAACCATGATGGGAAATGTGTGTAAACAGCACTTATTTCACTCCACCACTGTTAGCCCAGCACCAGGAAAGACAATGAGTGAGGATGCTTGTACAGCAGTAAAATTCCCTATTTGTTGACTTCATGTTCTGCAACAACATTTCAAAGTCTTTTTTTTTTTTTCCCCCTAGAATTTATTGTTTGTAAAATTCTCTCTGTAACTATGATTTCTTCTAGAAGACTGTCAGGAAGAGCTGTAAGCTGTTTCCTGACAGGAGATGGAGAGGGGAGGGAAAATGAACTGTTAACAAGAATGCCGCCTGCTGTCTGGATTGCCTTAATTCATGAAAGGACATAAAGCTTAGACAAAAATTTATGGTGCCTTAACCCTGGGAATGGCTCAGTTGTTTAATGGCATGTTTGTGTTCACACAAGCGTAGATCTGGGCTGAACCAGAGCATCAGGCTGGAGCGCTGCCATGGATGGGTAGGGGCCCCTCAGGAAGGACCATCCAGGAGGATGGCAGGGAGCTGCCCTTGCCATGCGAGAGCAGCAGGGACGCATGGAGCTCTGCCTTGGATGGATGATGAGCCAGATCAGAGCTCGCAGGTTAGCATTAGCGGGTGTAACAACGTGGGTGACTTTGTGGTGGGTGCCTGCTACTTACAGCCCCATCAGGAAGAAGCAGATGAGCACTGCTGCAGGCAACTGGAAGAAGCCCTGGTCCTCATGAAGGACTTTAATCACCCTGATATCTGCTGGAAGGGCAACACAGCAGGACACAAGCAATCCAGGAGGTTTCTGGAGTGCACTGATGGTAACTTCATGACACAGATGATAGAGGAGCCAGTAAGGGGGCACACTCTGACAGACCTGATACTTACAAGCAAGTAGGACCTGGTGATGGATATGAAGGTCGGAGGCAGCTTTGGCAGCAGTGACCATGAGTTGTGGGGTTCAGGTTCCTGAGAAGTGGGAGCAGCGCGAAAAACAGGATCATAATTTTGAACTTCAGAACAGACTTTGTCTTGTTTAAAGACCTGCTTGGAAGAACCCCATAGGACATGGCCCTGGAGAGAAGAGGGGTCCTGGAGAGCTGGTTGATTTTCAAGATCACCTCTTCCAAGCTCAAGAATGGACCATCCTGACAAGCACAAAAGCAAGCAAAAGTGTCAGAAGGGCTGCGTGGATGAACAAGGAGCACCTGAATAAAACCAGATGTAAAAAAGAATACATGAGTTGGAAGCAGAGTCGAATCACCCAGGATGAATATAAAGACAGTGTTTAAACAGGTAGGGATGGGCTAGGAAAGCCAAGGCCATCTGAAATTGAATTTGGCGGTGGATGTGAAGGCCAACAAGAAGTGCTTCTACAGGTATATTAGCAGCAAAAGAAAGAAAAGAAAATGTGTACCTGCTGCTGACCTGGTGACAGAGGACATGGAAAAGGCCAAGGTACTTGATGTCTTCTTCACTATGGTAAGACTGGCCTTCAGGAGTCCCATGTCCTTGGGACCAAAGGGAAAATTCAGAGCAAGGAAGCCTTATCCTTGTTGGAGGAGGAGCAGGGTACAGAATATTTAAACAAACTAGTCGTACACAAATCCTTGTGTCCTGAAGGGATCTGAAGGAATTTCTGTGTGGAAAGAGGATTCTGTGTTCTGAGCAGCTCTTACACCTTTCTGTGACACCTGAGTTCAGATTTTTTCATTTGGAAAAAAAAATAATCCACTGAAGACTGATTTACCTTTCTCAATATAACCACTTCTCCAACCTTGAAAACTCACTTCATAGCTGCAAGGCAATAGTAAAAATATTCAGCACACAGTTTAAAGCAAACAAACAGACAAACAGTCATCCAGGCAAGAAATAGAAACAATAATTGTAAGCAACTGAATACCTCAAGTGATCTAAAGAGAAAGTAAATACTTTATGAAATGTACATAGATAAACTACCATCTACTAAAACTACTATCAAGAGTAAACTGCAAACAGGAAAGAAAGGGCTATAAATAAGAAAGTATATTCTCAATAATAATTTGACCAGCTCTACAGTTTGACATTTCTTAGGGCCACATTGACATATTTATAAAATAAACATGATATTTACAAATGGAGATTATAAAAAACCACTGCAGGCTGTCTTGAAACTATTATTTTTCATGCATATTATTTTTTGTGTCAGAATCTATTAATTAACTGTGGTGCTATATTTTTGTGAAAAATATAATCAATTTATCCAAGATGGTATTCCATTTCAAAAGATCTCAGAATAAAATTCTTCACCTATTCAGTTGAAAGCTAGCTATCCCACAGAGCCATTCTTTAATCACTTCAATGCATGCCTCCATAGAGAGCTGAAAGTGTTCTTGACTTTATTAAAACATATTTCTCCTTCCAAACTGAACATTAATCCAGATTCAGAGTCAAAAGATCATCTTGCTAAGTTCTGGAAGGTTTTTTAATTTTTTGTTTCTGATGTTAATAAGCCTTGAAAGTTTGAGTATTGTTGCTGGTATATACTTTGATCAGTGAATTTGAAATCTAAGCTCTTTGGCCGTGGCCCTTATTTTCATTACTTTCAGGCAGCACTGAGTACAGTGGAGACAAAATTCATTTGGAGGCCTCTTAATGCCAACAGTAATACATAGTAATTATAGAAAGAATATTAATAAGCACAGAAGTTTTAGTAGGACAGAAGATTTTGTTTGATTTCCGTCTCTTTCTTGCCCTGTGATTTTTGACCTGAAGTCCACCGTAAGAACTGAACAGGATTCCCTAAGAATTAGTGTGTTTGTCAGACTGCAAAACATGTCCCTAAGCTGAGCTGGGTGATACAAATGTTCTCTTCCAGCTGCAGATATATCTGTGGGTCCAGTGGCTTTTGCTTTTAAAGTCCCAGTAAGATGTTTTTCCCATAAGTCTGAGCACGTCTGTGAGCAGCACAACAAAGGACACAAACAAATGAGGGTGCTGCAGTTGGCCCTAATCCTCTCCTCCTCTCCCGACGGCTGTTAGATGGTTTTGAATCCATCAACACAGCTTTACTCCTGGATCTGCTGTAACAGCCTGTTTGGAGCTTGAAGAGAAAAGTATTCATGCCCCTTTTCCCCTCCACCCTGCAGGGTGGTTTAAAATATGAAGCAGCCTGGTTAGGAAGTGACCAGCCGCTGAAAAGTAGCACTGGTGATTGCTTGGTTAAATGCAGGGCAACAAAATGCAAAGCAAAGGTGCTCGGAGGACGCGTAGCCTGCCTGCTTCCAGCTTTGACAGAGAAAGGGCTCCCCACGTAGCTCTAGGAGCTGTAGGAGCTAGGAAGCTGAGAAGTAGTTATGCAAGCTAAAGATGTCTTCACCGTTTTACTGGCTTGGCTCTTAATTTATTTTCAAAAACTACAAATGTATATTATAGCTTGAGAAACTATAGTAATTTATTTGGATTCTGGTTTTGCTTTCTTGCAGACTACAAAGAGCATTATTTTAAATCAGCAAGAGTCCTGTTTTACATTAAAAGTTCATTATAATGCATTTTTCTATCCTTCTGGCACACTGCTTCAGATCACTGGCATCCAAAAACTCACCTCACCCAGCTGAAAGATTGATCTGAATCACATTTTCAGGAAAAGATATAATGAATGATTGGTTGTGGCTTGAAAACTTGGATAGCAGGTTCCAAAACAAGCAGCATTTATGGCTGATTTATAAGCACTTAAAAAATAGAATGGAAATACCAATATAGCCTTGACTACCAAAGAGCCTTTATAAAATCTCCCTTTAAATTATAATGTCTTGAATTTAATGCATTTTAATGTTCTTAATTTTGGATTAGGAAGGAAAAGGAATTAATGACATTTGCACTATGTGGCTTTGCTATGGAAAGTCACAGCATCTCGTAATGACTTCGATGGCAATAATAAATAAACAAAATGGGCCTTAGGTTATTTTTTTCTCATTTGTATGCGCAGAGATGTTACCAAAGTTGCCTGTTTTCTTTCCGTAATGGTAACACAGTCCTTGTTTAACCTATGGTTGTTATTAAAGTCAGTTACCATCATCTTCCTAATATTCTGTATCATATGGTTGCACTCCTGAATCCACAGTATCTCTTGTGCTTGCTCTTGAGATGTAGCTGAAGCTCTCGACAGAAGTGTGAATTTACCCATCTAATAAAGCAATGTATCAAAAACCCACAACAGTTTTGGACATTCTGTATTGCACCTTGGGTTTTCCATGGCATAAAATAACCCTCTGATGGGAGCACAGTAAACAGGGGTGCCTGGGTGGGAATCAGCCTCGGTGGAGGATAAAGAAGTTCTTGTATTTCGGGGAGTAAGTTAACTGGCATTTTCTGTTGCTTAGACGTTTAGTAGGTTGCACTTCATCATCTGCAGGTTCTGTGGTTTGCTCACATTTCTTAATGAGAAGGTCTAGTTGTCATTTGTGGTTTAAAGGTAGTTTTGTATTTGTGTGTGGTGAGAGGTCAAAGGTCTTGTAGCTAAGGGAGTTAGGTTTCCTGTCGTTAATTGCTGCTAATGAATATTCAACTGTTGAAGGGGACAGGAATAGCTTAGCTAAAAGTATCAAAAATCCAAGTGACCAGTGACTGAGAAAGCCCAAAGAGCAGTGAGCTCCAGAACTTATTTTGGGATTCCTGTGCTTGGTGTTTTATATATTGATTGTGTGAACAAGCAGCAGGGTAATACTGTCCTTGAGGGATAACCTGAGGAAAGTACTTTTTTTATGAAATGACATGAGAAAGAGTTCTTGTGTGAGAAAATTTAAGCCCAAGGATAATGATGGAATTCAAAAGAGTCTGAAAACAGCAAGGAGAAAAATGGAGAAGAAACTGCAAGGGCAGATCAAAATTTGTGGATACATAGTGAACTAGCCAACCAAATGTCCTCTGAAAGAGATGCTTCATAGAAGTACATCCCCTTAAGGCAAAGGCAGAAGTTGAGCTTGGACAATGGAGAAGTTTTTTGTTGAGGAACAGACAAAATGTTTTCTACTCTGAAGAAGCAGGATAAGCAAGCAGAAAGAGAGGACAAGATGGCAAGAAAGAAGATATAAGAGAAGCAAGTTTCAGAAGAAGAGAGGAAAGGAAAATGGAAATAGCTAGACATAAAGACTCCAGGAGAGAATAAGATAACAGGCTGTGAATAAAAAGCAAACAGCATAGACAGGGGCGTGGGAGAAGAGAGCGTAGTGCATCAGTATGGGGGAAGGTAAGCGATAGGGCACTTTCAACAACTCTTCAACAAAATGAAGCACGTGTTTTCTTTGAGTATGGCAGCTCCCTGAGGACCAGAGCTATAGACTGCAGCTCAGAAGAGGTGTGCAAGGCAGTGGGGAAGAATTTGTGGCTCACCTTCACCTCAAATGACGTTATCAGGTGACCTTGGGACCAAGGAAGTGATGGCTCAGGTGATTTTTAGCCCTGAGAAGAGGGTGAAGATGTCAGAGGATAATGCAGTTCAACTGATAGCCCAAGGCTGGTGCTATAAGATCTTGGGATATTTGGCCATCACAATATTAGATTGGAGTGGATCTTTGGATGAATGAATCCAGCCTCTGCTACTGTAGAGAAACAGTTTAGTAACCTCTGTGGAATCACAGAAAACAGACTCCCCATTCCTTAAGAATCTGATGAAATTATACTCCTGTATCAAGACTCCCGCAGCTCACAAGAAACACTCAGATAACTAGAAAGTGTGAGGGAAGAGAGCTTTAAGAGGTTCACAGTCATCCCTCCTGATGTTTCTACACAAGGGAGGGAAAATGGCAGCAGTAACGGCATATCACAGCTTAGGAGAGAGCAGGCAGAAACGTTGCTCAGCAGTCAGTTACTGGTGGGAATGGTGAGTCCCAGCTACAGCTCAAGGTAGTTAAATGCCAGAGTCTGGAAAACAAAATGGAGGGACTTATGCTGCTGTGCTGTATGGGACACTGACAGTTCAGAGGCTACAGAAACCTGCTGGGATAGCAGTCATGACTGAAGTACCAGTATAGATATATGTCATTGTTCAGAGAGGACAGATATTGAAATAAGGTAACCTAGTCATCTTAATCACTCCTGTCTGTGATAGACTGCAAAGTGTCAGAACAAGTTTTGGTCAAAATCATTTAGACATGAACAAAGAACGTGGTGCAAAGGTACCTCTATGGCTGGCACTAACAATTTTGAGAGGGAACCCAACATACTAAAGGAATAAGTGAATGTAGTCAGCCCAGGCTGAGGAACTTGGGAACTAACTGTGAAGGACTTGGGGAATGTCTTTCTGTCAGAAGTATGCAAGCTGTCAGGAAGCTCTTTCCCAGGCTACACTCAGTCCTTACAAATCAGAAAGATATTAGAAATAAATGGAGAACCTATTTTGGGGAGAAAAACTAATGAGCAAATAAAGCTGGCTTTTGCAAGGTAGGGACTACTGGTGTAGACAGAATAGTGCTGGAAGTCCAGCTAAGTTAGAACTGAAAAGGATATTAAAATGAATAGAGAAAAAAGGTTTGCTTAGCTATAGGACACTTAGGTCAAGGAACTTTTGTCTGAAACTGTTCCTCTTGGTGTGATCAAAGAAGTGTATTGCATAGGCTGAGCTAGGATTATTTAACCTGACAGAACAAAATCTGAGAAGGGATATACGAATGCTGTCTGCAAATATATCTGGGTGGGAAGGCACCAAAGAGGAATAAATGTTCAATCTGGAAACTGGAGGAAAGTTTCTGACCATGAGAACTGTGAGGTTCTGGAAAGACCTTCCAGTGGGAATAAGGTGGAGCTGGCACAGTTTATGGATGAGATTATCAGACATAGTTATCTATGACAGCAGGAATTTTCACTCGGTAATCTGGGAGTTTCCTTCCACTGCAATGCTACTTCTAATTTGAGGGTTAGCATAGCAAGTCTTTCTGCCAAGGAAGGGAAAGACAATTGCGAAGGAAAAAGTTGAAAGAAAATGTGAAATGGGAAGTATGGCAGTGGTTTTGATGGTCTGGGTATATAATTATTATATCTGGCTTATTATTAGCCAAGATTTGTGGGGTCTATGTAGTTTTAAAATTCCCTTCTTTAGTTACAATTCATCTGTGGCTTATGGCATAATATTTCTTTGGCCAGAAATGAAAATAGAAATGTCTCAAGAAAACAATGAATATTCTTCTTTCATGAGATGAAAATACTTAGGTTCAGGATGGACAAAGCAGAATGATTCAAACATAATCTCTTCTAATAGCCTACCAGACCTTCGCCCCCAAATTTAATTGAATTCAATTCCCTTTCTCTTTTCCCTTGGCTGAAGGCTTTTCATGAGTGTCTTAGAAGAGCATTGGTCTACAGTTCCCTTTCTTGGTCCCTTTGTTCCTTCTGCATGTCACCTTTTCTAGGAAAAACGGGCAATGATTGAAAGAAATGTCTTTTCTGTCTGAAAACAGATGCAGGAATGCCCATGTTTCGGCTGTGGAATAGATCAGAAAAAGTTTGTAGGATTGTAACATAGAATTGACATATGTTTTGAAAAGATGTTGTTAGAGCCACTGAGCTACGTGGGATATGGATAAACAGGATTTTAACTGGAGCTGTGGTGTGAAGCAGCAGCTCTATTAATGTTTGAAGACAATATTTTTAAAGTCACTTGTAAATAAACAGGTGGAGAAACTTCAAACAAAGCATCCTGTGCAAGAAAGAGGACGAAATGGATCTTGCCAAGATTCCCCAGCAACCTTAGATGACAGTCAGTTATTCTCAACAGGGTACATTAACATTTTGCAGCTATTTAGAGATGCAGCACTGCATACCCAAAGGGTAGGAAAATGTGGTTTGTAGTGGAACAGCTGCTGCTAATAATGCAACTGATGAACTGAAATGAACAATGGATATTAAGTTTTTAAAGTTTCGCTAGTCCCCTCTGGCTATGCTACCTGTTCCAGGCCTGCTTTGATTTCACACCAGAGTATATCAAGATTCTATGGGAACCGTACAAGTTAAACCAATGTGAAATTCAAATCAGACCATGTGTGTTTGTGGGAACAAATGGGATAGGATTTTAATCTTTTGGTCATGTGTTATAGTTTTCCTTACAATCAAGGTTTGGGGTTATTTTAATGTATATATAAAAACCCCCTGTAATAAACAGAAAGAACAGACAATCTGGGAAAACTGTCTTGCAAATTAGAACAGCCCCAGATCTTTCATGTGAGGATTTATGACATTATTAGTCTTAAACCGAGAGATGCCAATGCTGAAACAGGTGATTGAGAAAAATGTGAGAATGCATGGAAATGAGTAATTTGTTTGGTACAATAATAATTCATTCAGTTAGCAAACAAATTCCTAAAGCTCTTCAACTGTATTTGTGATAAATCTGTTGTTACTGCAGAGAGAGATTGTTAGGTGTCAGAAACAAAGCACAGAAGTCAAATTCAGAGAAATTCAGTCATGATGAGGAGCCCTTTATTCCCTTACTTGACCTATCGATTTCAAGTAAGGCATACCTGAATTTAGCTCAGTTGTCAGACCTGGACTGTATGAAGTAGGACTGAGGAAACACTGTAGGCTATTCTTTCATAATGTATCTGCTAACTTCTGTCCTTCAGTTTTTATCCATTTTGTTCACCCTGAAATGTTTGCAGTTTTGGTGGCAACTTGGTAACTTGGCTGGATGTATGTGGAGAATTATCCGTATTTTCTAAAATAAAATAGTTCTGCTTGCCCACAGCTCACAGTAGCTTGGGGAATATCTTATTTGGAGAACATCTTATTTGGAGAACAGAGACCAGGTCAGATTGCACACAGATACACAAGTGCTTCCGACTTAATTTTCTCAAATGCTGCTGTACCTTTCAGGTGATTTACTTCCTCACTCTGGATTGGGATGTTTGCTCCAGTTGTACCTAAGCTATTTGCTTCAGTGGCTATAGCAGAGAACATCTAGCCACTACTGTTTTGTTTTGCACTGAATTCCACTTTTTCAGCTCTATTTATGTTTTAAAGAGTAATCAACAATTTTATTCTTACAGTGCATTAAATTATTGCCATTTGCTTCTTTTTGATCTTCTTTCTCTAAGGAGTCATCATTTGCCTCATTTGCAGCAACATCTTTTATTTGATATCCACTTGTAGATTTATTGTGCTGCATCTAACCTTCCTGATAAAATCATACCAGACAGAGACAATGAGTTGCCTCCCTGGGCAATTATTCCCCGAATCTCATGCTTTTCTACTTGTGGTATCTCCTTCAATGTGCAAAATAATTCAGTAAAACATTTTTAATGCAGTAGATGAGAAGATCAAATCCCATATTTTTTTTCTGAGAGCTCTTCTTTGCCCACTCCCCAGTCATTCTTCTTGCAATTATGTCACTTTTACATGTGCAGCCTGTGCCCTCTGGACTGAAATGTCTGTGTTGTTCCACAATAATGGTCCAACACAACGTACCCTGTGGAAATGATCATAGAGTTTTGACTTATTTCTGTAGATTACTCCAGTAAGTAATGTTTATAAGAAGTATAAAGAATTGCTTTTCAGAATGCAGCAGAACCTTAAACCTCTTCAAATATATAGTTAGCTAGTTGGATTCAAAAGCAAGCCATATTTGATTTCTTTCTAATTCCATGTCTTCTCTGCCACAAAGTGAAAGTTTAATTATTGCAGGACATTTTTTATTTTTTCTTCTGTTTTTCAGATGACTCATTCTTCTTCTTGGAATGGGTATGTCTTCAATGGCTCAGTTTTGAGAATTCAGATTCAGAAATGTTCTTATCTTGGGTGACTACCATTGAACTGGTGGCATCTGCAAAGAACAGTTATAAAGGATTGAGTCAAAGGAAGGGGACCGCAAGTCCTTTTGAACACATGCAGGAGAGCCACACAAAAAATGGAAAAAAGGAGAGTTTGGCCTGATTAAATGCAGGTGTTATGAACATGCAGCAGAAGAAAAGACTTTATTGAGCTCAGGGGTTATTAAAAAATTTATGAGACTATGAAAAATACCAGCTTTTTTTCCAATTAAAAGAAAACCACCACAACAAAAAAGGATCCTAGGAGCGGTGAAAGAGCAAGAGTTAGCAGCACTAAGCAAATCTTGTTTTGCTATATTTGTTTGCTTAAAGGGGCCTGGGACTTGGCTCAGCCTTGCTGCAGCAGTAGCCTCAGTCACACCCCAGACAAAATCCAGGGTCCCTCTCACTTGCGACACTGCTGCTGCTGCTGCTGCTACAGAGCGACTTTGTAGTCTCTAAGCAGCCTTCTTGTCCCAGTTCATGTTCCTGTGATGCACTGAGGCTGAAACATTAATTAATACTCATCGCAACAGTTGTCTGGGTTGAAAATTCCTTGGAGAGTGGTCATATAACTTCAATTCTGGGTGGCCTCAAACTGTTTTTGCCACTTTTTATAATCTTCCTGATATTCTTAAGAAAAAAATGCATTGAGTTAACAGCATGGTCTGCTGATGGGAGCATACCTACGAGTCACTGCTGCTTGTGGGGAGGCAGCTGTCTGGATTTCTTCCTGTGCCAAGCATTTTGTTTCCCCTGGCATTTGTGCCTGCAGCACATGAGGACGTTCCACTGCCCACTCACCTCACTGCGGCCTCGGTGGCTGCTGTTGTCACATGTTGACCTTTCCACAGTACTGTGTTCCACAGGCATGAGCTAGAAAGCGTTTCTAAATTTCCATACTAATTCTCCTAGTTGGCCATGTTGTCCTCTGCCTGGCCTGCTCAGCGCTCCCCTGCCAGAGGACGTGGCGTTGCTTGCTCCGTCGGCAGCAGAGGCTAACTTGTGATTTCAAGCTGTGGAATTTTGTTCCTCTTTGCTTCCAGTCTCTGAATGTTTCCAGTTTGTGTGTTGGTATCGGCAAAGATTTTCCAGCATCACAGAAGGGATTGAGACACCATCTAAAAATATCAATCCCATGACATCATTTAATAATTGTTTGGCCAAAGAGAGACTTATGAGGATGATAAAAGTACTGGTAACATCGCAGGTGACAACAGTGGTGCCTCTCAACCCAGTAGTTTATTAGTCCTTTCTCAGAATTAGAACATGGCAATGTCAGAGCTCAGCAGCTTTCTCACTGCTTTTCTTTTCCACCCAGCGGAACAGATTTTCTGAACTCTGCAAGTGTTTTCCAGGCACATCTAAAATGCGTAGTGAAGTCTGGTATGAAGAAACTTGTAGAAAGGCTGCCCTGAGCTGATTTTTCAGGGCCAAAAATCTGAGATAACTGTGGGATCCAGAACCCACTGGGATCAGGTCTTACTTCAGTAGAATGGTATGAGCTCAGAATTTAATGATGCTCTAGCCCTTCTTACAGCTATTTATGGAAGAAATTTATGGAGGATTTTTGGTATTTGGATGAAGTGATAATTGCAATATTTTCCTTAATGACACTAGATGAAAGATTGCCCCTGTCAGATTCTGGACTCTTGAAATGCATGGAAATTAATTGCCTTGAAATTGAACATGGAGTGGAAATTGGCTGAAAAGAAACTTTAAACAACAAAACACCTCCACCTCCAAAAAAAAAAAAAGATTAAAAAAAATCCTTGCATGACTCTTACACATGTAACATAGAACTAGCTGCTCATTCTCAGCAGTTACCCAATCTGTGTGTCTCACCTTGTAGAGCATGATTGCAGTATAAGCATTTCCTAGGGAATTAGCAGTGTTAAATATTGATATTACAGTGTTAAACCCATAATAGCAGCAGTAACATTGAAGAAAATTCTCGCAGACTTTCAGCAAAGATTGAAGAGCTTCCACAGAATTTGTCCAAATCATGCTGCAAATCCATGTCTCCCAGAGTAAATGGCACTTCTTAGTACTTGGAAATTACATCTGGAAGTAGTATTTTCTCTACAGCCTAGAAAATCTAGTCTCTCAGCAACTCTGGCTCTCCAGCCTCCAGAATTGCTGCTTGAATGGATATATTGTGCAAAATCAGATTGATTTGGCATACAACAGGGTGCTCTCATCTCGTCACACAGAAAGCCAAATGCTTCATTAAATATTTTGCCAGTTCTACTTTTTAGAAACAGCACTTAACTGCACAGTTACTACAGCCATTACAATCCATCGAAGTGCTGCAATAAATTGCCTGTCACCTGAATGGGAAAGTTTACATAATAGAACAAAATACAAGGTTTTATACTACTAGCCATTGAAAAAATATATATACATTTACACAGTTTGGATGTTGGATCAAAACTGCTGGCATCACAGTATTACAGCCAGGACCGCAGTGAGAAAGTAGTATTAACAGTCACTGTCTTTCTCAAAAGGGTGCTTTTAATTTCTGGTTTTAAAGTGAGTATTGCTACTTCTGAACCCGAGTGCGTCAGTGAAAATGAAAGGGCCCAGTTCCTTTTTCTACTGCTAACTTTCCTAGGAAGTAGATGCTAATCTATAGTATGTATTTAGATATAAGGCCAGAGTCTGACCTCTGCTGATGGATTTTCACCCATTCTCACCCTAGTGGTCCTTACGTGGACCTGCTTCTGCAGAAGCATAGTGTGGGAAAGGGCCCAGAGAAAGGAGAATGAACTCAAATCTATTAGTTACAGACACCAATGTGTTCTTATTGCAGACAGGTATGCCTGGTGGCCATATATGAAAAATGTTGCATTCTAACGTATGTAATGGAAGTAATGAAGCTGAAGCCGTGTTTCCTTCATGCAGAGAGGTGATTCCCACAGCAGGCAGATAATAAACTAATTAGAGCTTCACAGGTCAAAGGCAATGCATTCAGAAAAGCCACATCTGCTCACAGAGCACAAGTACCACATCCTCGTGGCAAGACACCAGTGGCGGCGATGTTGTGAAAGGGCTCTCTTTTCCAGATGGGTTATAGGTGGAGAACTGGCACTGAAGCTTTCCCAATGCAAAGGCTGCAGCTGGGGAAGCAGAGTCTACAGGCGAGAAAAATGCTCACCTGCCTCCTGGCCAGGCAGGCAGTTTCAAAAGCCACCCAGGTTACTGCTGCTGTTCACTGACATGTACAAACAGCTGGGACTCGACCCTGAGATGAAGATGGTGTCTGGCCAGTGGTGTCAACAGGTGGACACTTCCTCTGAGTGGGATTACTACGGCCTCTGAAATTCCAAGTCTGGTGATAAATAAATAAAATTGAACAACTTTCACCAAGTATAAAGGCATTTTAAAAATATGCATATATATATATACACATATTTACAAAGACAAATAAATGCATTCAAAAGTTCTTCCATTGAAATGATTTCTTTAGACTCCAATATTTTAGTGGTTTCTAGCAGTTGTTACCTGAGGTGACTGACGGGACTTACTAGTGTTTGCCCAGGGTAGTCCGGGTGCATCCTCGCAGTCTTGCAAAGAAAGGCTAGGCACGGTACCCTTTAATTTTCATGGACAAGCTTGGCTGAGTCACCAGAGAAGTGATCAGCGAGCTAGTCATAAACAGGGACTTCTAACGTATTATGCTCTTCATATATATTATGAACTTGTGTGGCCCTCTAATTACCATCCAATCATCAGAGCATCAAAGTGCCTTACTTTGTTTACAGTCCTGAAAAACTAGAGTCAGGTTTTATGAGCTTAACAACATATCAGGAAGCATAATTTTTGCTTTATATTATGGGATATTTTTTTTATCGCATGACAAGAAACTTTCTACCTAATCATTGCAATAAAGCTTTTGTGAGACTTTGGGAAAATTATTTTGTACTTGCATTGCTGAAAATTGATGCTGGGTCCTATTTATATGTTTAAAAATAAGTCCTTAAATCTTTTAAAGTACAGAGAGCTTGTGGGACTTCCCTGTAGGTGCCCCTGTTTATATTGCCAAAGTTTAGCTAGTGGTTGCAAAAACCCAGCAGTCAACTTACTAATGAGCTTGTTTTGACAGGACTGCATAGCTCATTGCTTATTAATGCACCGTGTTTCTGGCTGGATCATGCAATGCTTTCTGGAACTGTAAAAGTGATTCAAGAGACCATACCAAAAACAAGCTGCAAACATAATTTGGAATCAGATTCACTGGTTTAACAATCCAGTTTAAATATTTGGGGAAGGACTGTCATTTTCCCATGTACTGCTATTCTCTTCAGCTCAAAACTTTTAGAGTCTTCAGTACGCTGGGACAAATTTATCCTGGGGATAACTCTAATGAAGTGCGTGAAGTCACACCAGGGATTCATTTGGATCATTACTAACGTCTTGTCTTCTACCAGCATGCTCTGCATTTCTCGGTTGACACACTCTCTGCTGTGATGAAGACAGAAATGGTCAGTGCGGTTTTCAGGCTCCTCTGTCTTTTCCATGGTGGACGGGGGTTTGGATTTTTAAAATCAGAGCAGCGTAAGTGCTATGGGCTGAAAAGAGTGTAAAAACCAGGCAATATCACAGTCATAATAGAGAGAACCGCAGTGATCAGTGGGCAGATACCTTCTTCAAATAAACTGTTCCCTCTTCTGATGCTAGGTAGTTCAAATTTTATAGTGAAATACATTTTGATAATGTACCTAGGGATTCAGGAGGCTTCTATGATCCTGTTGACTTGTCACACGACTTCCTATGGGATATTCCGTATGCAGTATTTCTGGAGAGAACCCTTTTAAATCTGAAATGTATAAAGACTAATTAATATATGACATCAGCAATCTTTGACAACCTTGCAGAATTGATCTGTTTGGCCTTAGTATTAATCTGGCATTGTTGTCTCAACACTGGCTATTTGGGGATGACCTCTGGCATGTTTTGCAAGATATTTTTATTAATTTACATTTTTAGTTTGTGTAATGAAACCTCCAGAGTAAATAGAGTAGCTGTGCTTTATTCTTCTATTCACACAAATACATAGAGAGGAACTATAAAGGGAGACTAGAGTACAAAACTCTTTATTAAAAATTTTTTCTTTGTTTTATTGAAATCTTTATTATATTGTGATCAAATTGTATACATGTGTGTAGATACACACAGACACATACATACATGTGAATATACGCACACAAAGACATGCGCACATCTTCCTCCCTGAGTATGTATGGCATTGATTATATGGCATTGTCCTTAAAAATCATGGGGCATAACACTACACAAAAGTCTGTCAGTACGTATCTGCCAAGACAATGTAAGTCTGGAGCTACATGGCACCATGTCAGATCAAGTCTTTGGGGATCAAGGCTTGAAAAACAAAAAACTATATACCTATGCAGAGAACTATGATTCTAAGGAACTTAAAATGTATCACCGAGTTTGTTCCACTTCTAAAGGTTGAATGTATTATGACAGATCTTTCCTCTGGCATTTGAGCTCCTGTAGTGCTATTGGCATGTAGTGAATGACCAAAAAGGGGCTCTCTGGTTTTTAGTTTTCATAATTATCTGAGCATCATCATCTCACGTCTGCTTTGGTGGGCAGAGTGGTGCTCAGTTCTTGCTGACTGATGGGGCCACCTCTGGGACTGACTGGAAATCATTGCAGTGGATGAGCAGGATGCTCAGCATCTTCTGGATTTGGACCTCTTCAGCCCAAGAGCTCCAGAGCATCTTGTTTGTGTGGGTCTGACACACTTTTCTTAGGAATTCTAAGAAACATATTTATCTACAAATCTATGTGTCTCTCTTTTTTTTTTTTTTTTTAAATATGTGCATGTGTATATATATATATACACATATGCACTGGATCGACTTGCCTAACCTCCTCTGTGAGTGAGTTTTCAAGACAGAGGTATGGCAATATGGTCAGAAATCAGTGATCAGACTAAAATCTTGTTTTATATTTGTAGAGCTCTCACAGATATCATTGGAGTTACCTGAATATACCTGAAAGCCAAATTTGGTCTTAAGTCCATAAAAGTTAATAGCATCAGTAGAATAATATAATTAGAAGACTTTCCACACTTAGCAGGAGCAGTAGGATTTAATAACTTATGATATGATTTCATCTCTGATAGATGTTCATTGGGTTAGAATAAGCTTTGTCTAGTCCATACCAAAAGAACCTGCACTGACTGGCTTTGCTCAGGAAATTTCTTGTGATTTATAATAAAAGATTATTTTTTTCTGTGAAAATGAATCCCAGGGAAAACTTCTTTTCTTTTAAAAAATATTTCAAATGGTTTCAGATTTATTCTCTTTATGTGTGGATTAAATAAAATAATATTCTTTAACAATAAGGGCACGCCTAAGTGTTACCTTTTTTTTGTGCTGCTAGGTAGTCTGCTATGCTATGTCCCTGTAAACTTTCAGCACTCATTGCTGGAATCAGAAACAAGAGAATGTGGTACGTTGTCTTTGGCTTTATGATAAGACATAAAATGTTTTGGTTTCAGTCCATGTTGCTTTCACCGTCATGGAATTTGGATTTAAAAATTAGCTTTGAAAAAATATAACATCTCAAATGGAAGAAAGCTGACTTAAAAGAAAGCAAAATGTGCATTATGTTGCATGCATTTATGATATATGAAATATTCCTGTGGTATTCTAAATACTAAGAACCCTTCAACCTCCATTGAGTTTAACAGAAAACTCTTGTGACTCTCAGTGAAATGTCTGATAAATATTAATTTCTCTGTTTTTGTTGAAAAGCTAAAAATTGGCCACACTTCCTACAGTTCTATTTTTTTTTCTTGCAAATGTTTGATTCTGGGCCAATGAGGTAATTATATAATCTTTCACTCTCTGGAAAAAAATATCCACATAAAACAAGGCTATTATTAAGTGCACTGTAACATACAGGATTCTTCAGCATAAACTAAACATATCATGTTAAATCTTACTAAAAGGGGAAAGCAGGCTGTCATGCTGATGATATTGTGATCCTTCCTGATCACCTGTGCTGGGATTAACTCATCTAATTTTTACCACCTTTAACGCAGGGGTCTTGTTTTAGCTGATCATTAAATCTTCAGCTATTCTAAGTGATACCGAAGAGCCGGAAAGGATTTAAAGAGCACTGAGGAGAGACGTTATGGGGAAAGGTAGAAGGAATCAATATGCTACGGAGGGTGGGAATCAGCAGGTACCCAAAGGGGATAAAAGCAGAAAAGGGAGGGTTCCTGTTCAGCAAGGGAAAGGAACATTTAAGACACACCTAATGAAAAATTTTCAGACTATAAACAAGAAATATATTTAGGGTGAGAATAGTCTCTCAAGGGAAGTTGTAGCTGGCTTGTTGCTTAGGAGATTTAGAAGCACAAGTCATCTGGGGAAAAAACCCAGACAGCCCAGAGGAGGGGTTGAATTCCTTTACTAGTCTGTGATTTTCCATGTAAAGACTAACAAAATTAAAATGATCACTAATAGAAATGCATGTATAAGAGTTTCTCATTCTGTAGAGGATGCATTTAGAGTACTTCATCAGAAATCCTCTCCTCCTCAGAAGGCCCATCACGATGGTGTGTTCCATCAAGGGGTTTCCTTTCAGTTTCTTTTGATTATTAATTTTCTACATAATGTGGATTTTTCAAAGAAATTTTATAAGCTTTATTGCCTATCTATAAAAAACTAAAGCACTGGTTGAAATGGAGGTGGCTTTTTCAGAGATCTACATCCATTTGGATCTATAGTTTTGCTAAGAAAAAGGATGAAATGTAACACTGGTAGACTTGGAAATTAGAGTTTGAAGATGGTCATTTATGGGTGCATTTTATGAACACTTGTATGTTCTTTAAACATGTTTAGATGTATACCATATAATGCCCATCTTTGCTAAAAAAGGGAGGTGTATTTCTGTATCTTTCAACACCATGTAGCCTGCAGATGTTTGAAGATAAAACAGCAGCAGTAGCAAGAACAACAAAAGCATTTTTCAGGACTTGTAAAGTAACAAGCCTCCATGAAAAGCTCTTCCAGTCTATGGTTCTTCATCAAATATTTCTGCAGCTTTGGGATACTTCGGAGCAGATGCAGGCTATGGAAACAGGTAACCTGTTGGCAGAGGGGCCATCACATCTCAGCTGCTTGGATGGCACAGGAGAGACAACTGCTTACTGAGCTAAGCAAGCGTAGAAATTTACGATTAGTCCAAACTTGTTCAGAAATGGCCACTCGCAGCAAGTTGATAAAGGCCGCAATAATTTGTGAAATTAGCAAACAGGAGCAGATCAGTAGTTTTGCATGGAATGAATTATGATTCTTTCTGTAACCTCAAATTCCTCTTCCTCTTGTCTTCAGAAATATTTACAAATCAAATAAGAATAAGGTTAAGACATCTAATTTTTTAACACAAAAAAACTCAGAATTAGGTACAGCTGTTACTGATAGTTTGATGAATTCTCATTTATTTTTAGGTGTAAATGAGTTACCTTTAACAAAAGGCTTAAAGAATTTCATGAAAGTGTGATTTTCCAGATGTACAATATTGCTAGTTTGCTTTTATATGGCCGTTATGAATTTCAAAGTAAATTTAACCTTAATTATGTTGAAAGTCTCTGCAGATTTTTTAAGTAGCTGCAAATCTTCAATGCTGAATATGGAGCAACAAATTTCCTATTAGAGAAACATATTGTTAATTTGTTAAACAAGTCACACCTGATTGCCAGTTACACCTCATTGGTATGCTGTTAAGACAAGCCCCTTCACATTTAGTTAGGCATTGTTTCAAACAACTTGCCAACAAAGATTTTTCCTTGGATCTTGGAAGGCAATATTTTACACATACTCAAAAACAATAACATTTGAATGACAGTTATTTTCAACTTGGGATTTTGACAAAGACTCTTAATTGTTATTCCCAGGCAAAAATCTTCATTAAGAGGGAGTCTGGGTTATAAATATTTATCAATTACCTAAGGGGAGAATCCTTGAGAGGAAACAGTATTTTCTAAATAATTCAACCTATAAAAATTAGTCTGGGAATTCCTGAGTAAGTTTACATTTGAAACACATATGAAATTCCTCCAACTGTTGAAATTTGAATTGCTTCAAATGCCGATTTAACCACTGCTTTGCCACT
The DNA here is from genome assembly GCF_028858705.1 of Grus americana. Lineage (NCBI taxonomy): Eukaryota > Metazoa > Chordata > Aves > Gruiformes > Gruidae > Grus > Grus americana. The sequence continues at coordinate 16,319,521 of NC_072855.1, read as the reverse complement.
ACCTTGTACCCGTGCACCTGCCATGCTCAGTCTAGGTTGTTTCCCCCAAAGACACGGAAATCTGGTATATTTGATAGGTATTTTGGATACGAAGATGGATTATCTGTAATTTGTTTCCTCTATCATTATGAATCTTTAACATGCAAACTAAGTTTCCCTGAGCTTCTGCCTGTCCAGTGTCAGGTTATGTCATGAGGCTGGGCTTGGACATACAGTCGTGTGACAGAAAAAACATGTCACCAGCAGCTGCACTGGGAAACTTGGCTTGGGAAGACAAGTGTGCAGGGTCATTCTGAATTGCAGGAACTGACGGCTCTGGAGTCCAGCTGGACTCCTGCATCCAGTTGGACATCCTCCATCATAAGAGACTGAGAGCAACCCTGAGAAGAAGGACTTGGGGGTGTTGGTAGACGAGAAGCTCAACATGACCTGGCAATGTGTGCTTGCAGCCCAGAAAGCTAACCGTGTCCTGTGCTGCATCAAAGGAGGTGTGACCAGCAGGTCAAGGGAGATGATTTTGCCCCTCTACTCCGCTCTTGTGAGACCCCACCTGGAGTACTGCGTCCAGCTCTGGGGGCCCCAGCACAAGAAAGACATGGAGCTGTTGGAGCGAGTCCAGAGGAGGGCCACGAAGATGATCAGCAGGCTGGAGCACCTCTCCTATGAGGACAGGCTGAGAGAGTTGGGGTTGTTCAGCCTGGAGAAGAGAAGGCTCCGGGGAGATCTAATTGCGGCCTTCCAGTGCCTAAAGGGAGCCTACAGGAAAGATGGTGAGGGACTGTTTACAAGGGCATGGAGTGATAGGACAAGGGGGAATGAATTTAAGCTGAAGGAGGGGAGATTTAGATTAGATATTTAGGAAGAAATTTTTTATTGTGAGGGTGGTGAGGCACTGGAGCAGGTTGCCCAGAGAGGTTGTGGATGCCCCCTTCCTGGAAGTGTTCAAGGCCAGGTTGGATGGGGCTTTGGGCAACCTGGTCTAGTGGAGGGTGTCCCTGCCCATGGCAGGGGCGTTTGGACTAGATGGTCTTTAAGGTCCCTTCCAACCCAAACCATTCTATGGTTCTATCTTCATTTAGGTACTGAAATCAGAGACTTGGTCACCAAAAGGGCTGTGAGCTAACCAGCTGCTCCTGAGTCCACAGAGCAATGGTTGGTTCTGGGTGCAACTAAAACATGGGCTCTTGAATTTAGTCCTCTATTTTGACTATTAGGAACCCCTTCTTAATAGTGTTTCTTGTCTTTTCTCTATTACACAATTATTTTTCCTTAGAAATAAAGCAACAGCTGAATAAAGGAAAAATCCTAGTTAGAGAGAGCGAAAAGGTTTATGAAAAGCACGGAGCAAAGGAACCACCAAACAGAAGAAAAATCATGATATTTTTTGTCTGTTAGTCTAACCTACCGCCAAAACCAATGAATGTTGATGGGATATAATTTCTGTCCCAAAAAAAGAAGTCAGAACATAGAGAATGAAACAAGTTCATTTGGGGATGCCAGATTCTTTGCATGTAAGTCAGTGGAAGAGTGCAGCACTGACTGAATCACACAGTTCCCAAACAGGATACTAATATTTCATTATTTTACACTAGTATTTTGCGTGCACTTTATTATTTTAGACATTGAAACACAGTACAGAACTTTAACACTTCTGATCCAACCCAAATATATGAGAAGGGTAAAATGCTCATTTAATGACAATGACAAAAATAATGACAAATAAATATATTTATAGAACTGCTGAAACACTTCATCCAGAGTTGTAGTCCAGTGAAGGCTGTAGCATATTATTGTTCATTGTCTGTTAGGGAAAATGTCATGCGAATTCCTCGCCTGCTGTCCAATTATAGTGAAACTGTTTTATTAGGGTAAAAGCAGGAAAATGGGACTAGCAGCCATGGGACTTCCTGCTGCCTGCACGTTACACAGCTGTCTCTGCTGGTTAAACCACAGGTACTACATGACCTTGCTTAAAGCCCTGGCTCAGACTAGATCACTATTTAAACTTATATTCATAATAAAATACAAGTTTCTATCGGCTATAGTTGCAAGGGAAAACTTGACAAGAAGAATGTAATTGCAAGCTGGTGCATGTCTGAGTCTGCAGACAGCCTGAAACAATAACCCTGAGAGGTGCACACAATGCTGGAGTGCTAAATTCAGGACTCGGTGTTCCACAAAGCTCAGCCAGCACTATCCCAGCAAAAGCATAAAGAGAAGAACAGAGGAGGCTTAGACTAACCTATGTTGCTTAATTTAGGCATAGAAAGCCTCCCAAATATTGCCTGCAGGAAGGAAGAGGTGGCAAGCTCTTCCAGGGAGGGCTGGGAGGAGGTAAAGTGTGCTTTTCACCTCTTGAAATGGAAAGGGAGACCCACAGAGGGGTAGGGCTTTTGGATTGCCTTGGCTGCTGAGTAGGAACAATGTTTGGTGGCAACAAATTGCCACGTAGACTTAAGTACAGCTGTTTTTCTAGGTAAGGAATTGCAGAATTGTTTCTTGCCCTGCCCAAATGTTGAAATGCGGGTATGTTCTCCACTGACCCTTGCATTTTTACCCTAATAGACTAAAATCCTGGTGACAGATGTCAGTCACTGTGCAAGTATATCTATTTTACTCTGTGTCTTACTTTTCAGACTTTCTTTCAGGGATTAAACTTCCTTAAGTAAACATGTAACAGTACATTCAGGCTGATGGATATTTTGAGACTGTGCCATTTACTAGTGCTGAAAATGCATTTTCTATGCAATGGATGGGTTACTGCACTGCAGTTCAGTCAACACAGCCGGTTGATACTTTACTCCCAGTCATAGCTTCCATTTTGCATATATCATCTTGGTTCAGCAGGGAAATCCTTAGTAACTGACTGTTCAGGTTATGTTATATTTTAAAGTGGGAAGAAAAGGACTTTGCGTTTTACCTTTTTGTACAGAACAAAGAGGCCAATTTGACTGACTCATTGTACAAGGGAGAAGACTGCCAGCTCTTGGAGTCCATCCCATAGCCAGCCTTTGCAACTGAGGTTCAAAAACTATTGTCTGTCATGGCCAGAAAAATACTGAAGGCAGTAAAACTGCCAACAAGTTTGGTTCTGGGGCTCTGTTTATGGTGCAAAAATGCTTGTCCATCATCACAAAAAATCTAGTCCATTTTTCGTGAAGTTACTTTGAAAGCAGTATGTTAGCAGCAGATTTAGCAACATATAAATAGAACAAGAAAAGAACTGAACAATATGGTTTCCAATGTCAGGTGTGGTTAATTCCCTTCATAATGCAAGAGAGGAATAAGTGAGGACTGGGTTTAAGGATTGCACCATGTTGCAAATCTTTGCTTCAAAAATGTCATGGATTATTAAGATCCAGAAGTTGTGTTCAGACTCTGTCTAGAATGAATCAGTTCTTGCCTTAGTTTTCTCCTGGGGAAGATACGACAGGTGAGTCGTATGTGGCCTGATGCTATTTGACGTTTCTGTGCCATCTACTGCACTGGCAGCTGGATGGCAAAGGCAGCAGCCATGCTGTCCTCCCAGCCCCTCTGCTGTGTCATCCTCCAATGCATGCCTTGCTGCTGTTTTCCACATCCATATTGAAAGCATCTGGCTGTTCTTTCTCTAAGGAAATGCAACCACCGGAAACATCGTAGTGAGGAAGCAGCTAGGCAACAATTAATTATTATTTTTTTTAGTATTTAAAATGCTTTGCTTTCAGCAGCACAATATTTGGACGAACAAAAGGGATACTAAGCAGAGGTGAATTGGAAGGGGAGGGAATTGAACGAGTTGAAAGATAAATGACAATATGCCCAAGGGTTATGAGAGCCATCTAGCGATAAATACACTAGGAGTGAAAAAGGTCATTCTGAATAAGTGAGTGCAAAAAGTAATCAAGCATTAGAAAGAGGGACATGCCATGTGTAAAGAATGAGGTACTGGAGTTGAGTATAAATACTGATAAGGAAAGGAAAGCGGTAGAATGAAAGCAGATCGCCCAAGAGCTTTGGAAAGTTGCATAATGAAATTGGCTTCAAGAACATCGGGACAAAGGAGTTGGTGGGGGAGAGCGCAGAGCTGCTGAAAACGGCAAGGACTGCTGCAGGGGAAGCAGATCCCTGGGTCCAGCCCAACAGCAGCCAGGCAGGTCAGGGATGGGCTGTGGAGGTGAGCGGGTGGGCACAGCACAGCCTTTCTTGGGAAGCTGTTGTGTCCAAAGGCAACCCCCGCGGCCTTGTGGCTGTCCTAATGGAGAAGAGAAATGGCTGCAAACAGGGCTGAGGCCGGGGGCGCAGCACAGACACATCCCTGGCAGCCCCTCTCTTGCCGTGCTGCGCTGCCGGCAGGAAAGGCAGAAGCTGTGTCCGCGGGGATCGCTCCGGGGCCAGTCGTGCTTGTTCTGCAGTCAGATCCTGCACAAAACCTCCGTCTGGCATTCAGAGAAGATCTGCACTGACATACAGCGATGATAGTTTGCTGGGAATGTTTTTTACTGCTGCGAGACTGAATCATAGGCAGAGCATAGTCATTTCAACACCCACCTGCTTCAGTTTAACATGAGAAGACCTATTTCTTTAAATTTTACAAGTCTTCCATATGGCATATACCGAAGATTAATTTTGGGCCCCTACTGCATGTTTACATATTGATTCTGGGCACTTTAAGATGTAGTTAATGATGGAAAAAATCTCAGGAAAAAAATCCCCGTTTCCTGCCAGCTTGGCTGACTAGTTCCTATCAGCCTGTCTCCTGGGCTGTGAGAGAGCTGTGGGCTTCAGGCTTTTCATCTCTGCATCTCATGAACAGCCCACTGGGTAAGAACACTGAGAAATGGCAGCTATAATGCCAATATTTAGGCAAAAAAGATGAATGCATCAGAAACCAAGGAGTTGCTTGAACATTCAGATAGACCTGAACAGCAGCTAGATCTTCGCAATATGGAAGAAAGTCCTCCAGCCCTCTTCTTCTCCCTTAATATGAGGATTGTAGGCATAGTAATAGTAGGGGATGTTTAGGAAACTCCCCTAATGCCTGATAAATTATACAAGAAGAGTGGTGGAAAACATATTGGTGTGAAACCACTCCCACCTCCACCCCCCCCCCCCCCGAAAATCCTGCGGTAAAGTTGTGATTGGGTAATGAGTTTGAAATGAGAAACACTAGTTGCCTAAGCACTGATAGGGGCGATTTTGCATAAGGCAATTTAATTCTGGCATTTTGGGGGTTAGGTAGTGCCTGAGCCAACTGAAAGGTCTAGCATGCTGTTCTACTCTAGTGGGTTTTGTCTGTAGGAGCCCTCGGCTCCCATTGCCTGCTCTGATTTTGCTCAGGTGAAACTCCCCACAACTTCAGTCAGAAGAGGACAAACTTGCATCACTAGTTGAGGAACACTGCTGGGGATAGGAGCAGGGCACAGGCTGCAAGCGATGCTCTGAAGGACTTGTTTGGGACTTTGGAATAAGAACTGCTAGAGAATAATTGCTTCCTGTAAGTAAGGGAGAAGACCTACAGTGAAGAGATGCTTTTGCCTTTTTTCTCCAGAAATTTCTTCTGTTCCTCTTTGCTAGGGAGAACATGACAAAGTCTTTTTGGTTTGAAAGTCTCTTCTCACCTGTCTTCTTCCATAGTTATTGAGCTGTGGTTTTAATGTGAGACAATCACTGAAATAACATTCAAATTGAGATGTTCTTATTTCAAAGGGAAACTAAGCAAAAAAGAAGGAACAATCCAATACAGAATTTCTTTAAAGATGATTGATCACTACATGGAAGGAAATAATCTGCATTTGTCCTTTAAGAAAAAAAAAAAGCAAACCTTCTTATACTCTAGGGTGAGCTCAAAGCCTGTTTTGAAAAAGATTAACATACAGTGTACTGGGAACAGCCAACATGAAACACTGTAAAGAAAACTTCATAGTAATGTGTAACCAGTATTACTGGAGGTTGGTTGTGGTTAATTATAATGAAGATAGAAACAAAAGTTAAGAAAATCTCCAGTCTGTGATGCCTAAAATTAAATGAAGATGGATAGTATTCCTGCTTGGTCTGGCGTGCCTGAAGGGTTTAGCTGGCTCACACCATTATTGCTTCTGCTTGGATGCTGAGGATCTGTTTTTATACCCGTGACAGCAATGTGGAATTATCAGAGAGACGTGTGTCTCCCCACCATGGAAGAAAAAAAATGTTAAGAAAGTTTCTATGTCCACAGTAAATCAGTGGCCTCTCAGTGCTGCCTGGCTTTGAAGGCTAAGACACCCCAGCCTGTGCAGTCCTACAAATGGTGGGCTGCTAGACCCTAGGCTCAGGGGTCCAGTGCGGGGCACAAGAGATGGATGGGCCCGCTCTTTTGGGCAGGAATCCCAGCATCCATTTTGCCTGGTGAATGGTTCCCAGGTTGTTTCATGTATGAGACTGTGTGTATGTGTGCAGAGGGCAGCATTTTCCCTCCCCGGGAAGGAAATGTGAGGGGACTTTGCAAGGAGTATGTTCCAGAATTTTATTTGTGCTCTTCCTAAAGGCACTAGAGGGGACAGACCTGCCTCCACCTTGTTTAGGTTGAACAAGCTCCATCTGACATAGCAGATGGACAAAATCGGAATTTACTTCCTAGGTAATGAGAAGATAAGTATTTTCTTGGCTGAGCCCCATGTCCCACTCACATGTGATGGCGTGTCACATCATGTATGTGTCATACACAGAGACACTTGTGTCCCCAGGAGCCAAGGAGAGAGATTTGTTTGCTGTCTCTGGCCCTTTTTAGGGGTTTTGTTCTCATCCTTTCAGCTTTAAACAGCTTGTCTGTAGTCTGGATAATCAATGCTGCCGTGTCGATAATCAATACTGAGTGATTTTTCATGAAGCAAAACACAGAGTGGCCTTGCTGAGTAGGCAGCATGAATACATTTTATTTGTATTTAATTCTTATCATGTGGATACTGACCCCATATTTTCCCCCCACAGCCATCAGGCTTTCAGTACGAACGATGCAGCAGAGGCATTCTCTGACTTGCTATGTATTAGGGTATATTCACGGCTGATGTTTCATAAATCACATCTGAACAACTGAGTTTTGGCAGAGGTCTCTGAATCTTATATTGGCTTTGTACATACAAACATAGAGAAAGAAGTTAAGAGGAATATGTTACAGTTCTGTGGACTTTTATAGGGAGCATTTCTTAGTCTATGCAGAATTTTTCCCTGCTGGTTGTCTTCAGGTCTAGTATTAACATCATGTCACAAGCGTGCAAATGTCAACGATGTTTTATCATATTCTTTCATTTTGGTTTTGCCATTAATATGCACCTACGTTCCTCCCTCTTCTTTGTCCTTACACTCCAGTTATTAAAACACTTTAATATTCCCTATGGATCTTGTTTAGTCAGCCTATACATATTTAATACAGGCAACTCCTCTGTGGGAGGCAGTCCTGCTATCAGCACCCTCACCAGAACAAGTTTACATCTTCCTTGAATACAAAGTGCCGGCATAGCCTTGGAAACCGAACGACTTTAGAGAAAAACAGCATGGGAACATCATGAACTGCTCAATTCCTTATTTCCAAAAGTGACACTTTGATCTTCTAAAGAAGCCATTATGCATCAGTACGTTGTTGGGCAGAGACTTGCCTTAGAGGGGTGGGGTGCCACATGGCAAAAGCACGCAGGGATCCCTGAAGCAATAAGAACTAACTGGTACCCCTAAACAAATGATATCTGGCATCTAAAAAAAAATAGCTGGTCTGCATGGTGGAGCTTGGAGGGGACCCTAAATTGAAACAACAATCTTGCCTTTGATTCTGCAGTCATGTCTGTTGGAGGTAGCTTCTCTGGCCAGTGGAGACACACATGTGCTTGGCTAATCTCTCAAAAAAATATTTGAGGAAAAAGTTGATGAGAGCATTCCAACCAAGCCTCTTTGGTCTTAAGCACTTTAAGCATCTTAGTTATGTCTAACTTGCACCTTCTGATGTTACTTTCCATCAGGGTCATGCTTTTCAGGTTTCCACTCCTCATCAGTGTCCACAGAATGAGTGATTCTTCTCATGGATGGCATCTTTTCAAGCACATTTCTATTTTGTTGCTCTCTGCTCATGCTCTGAATTGCACAATTTTCTTGTCCTTCATCAGTACTTAGCATTATTTGAAAAATGAACTAATGTAGCTTTTTCTCCTTTAGGTCATGCATGTTGATATTCAGACTGGACCTAACGCAGAACTCTCTCTTCTGGAGAAAAATCACCTCCTCTGCCATTAGCTGGGTCTTACTTCCTGACACAGAAAAGGATTCAGGGGTGGGTGTACAGCTGATTTTTCTCTGTCACAGTGATGACTGGCTCTCCAAAGAAAGCGTCTCCCCATTCTTATTGTTCTATGAAAATGAGACTTTTTTAGCTCACTTTGCAGACACCAATTGGCAGTGACATTCTGCCCTTTTATGAAGAGTAAATTCAGTCACTGAAAACTGAAGTCCCAGTCCTGCAAAGAGATATGTGTGGGCAGCCTGCGCCTCTTTGCTGAGCCATATTGATCGGGGATAAGGGTCTGTCTCTGTAGATAGCTTTGAAGGTTCAAGGTCTCTGTTGTGGCAACATGAGCAGTTTGCTGAGAGCCTGTATATAAAAGGAAACCGGGAGATGAAGTGGAAAATCTTGTGTCTGGCCTCCCCCCTGGCAGCATGGGAGTAAGGAATGTCAACTTGGGCATTTTTCAGCTTTAACTATGAATAGCTTCAGTGGAGTTAATGATACATAACTACTGTTTCTGTAGACAGCTAATCTGTTCTTCTGATCCTCCCAAGGCTCCCTGCCCCCTTTCCCCCCCTCTTTATTAAAAAATGAACCCAGTCAAGGCAGAATTTTAATCTTTTGCTACCTGCAGTTCTCATAAAGCGCTGGTTGGACAGGAGCAATCACAAAGTTTCTGTATCTGATAGCATTGTTTTGAAGCATTTGTTGTGCTTCCCACTTGTGGTTTAGCTGATAAGCACAGTTCAAGGAACAAAAAAAAAGCTTTGTTGATTGTCAATGTGTGTAACAAAAACAGATTGTGTTCTGATGGTATTTTAACGGAGGTATTCTTAAAAAAATGTGCAAAAAAGTTGAGCGTGCTGTTTTGGATAGACATTTTCTAAATGAACTAAATACAGTGGGAACCACAAAAGACATCAAAATCTTTAAGATAAAAGAGATCAGACAGATTTTTTTCTGTCCAATTCATCCAGTTGTCTTTGGGATGGATTACGTGCTGTAATTATGGCTATAAATGGACTTGACTTAATAATTTACATAATTAGGGTATCACTAAGTAGCTTTGAAAGGAACAGCTACATATATTTGTATATATATGAATGATCAACAAGATCATGCATACATATGTATGTATATAGATACACAAATTATATATATAGTCAAAGAAAGGCATCTAATGACCACTGGGCTTTTCTCCTGTCAAATTTCAAAGATCGGCAGCTGAAAAATGAGGAGCTGGAAACCTTTAGGAGAAGATTGCAAAATGTTTTCTAATTCAATACAGTGATAGGAAATCAACATTTAAGAGCTGTAGCAGCTCTGCATATGAGTAGTATTTGTACACTGGTGGGATACAGAGGACGCTATCGGAAATTTTTGGTATATATATATATGTTGTTAGGTGCTTTGTGCCAAGAGTCTTTCAGTGAGGCATAACACATCATATGGGCTCTGACACTCATTGGAGTGAACTGCTGAAATGCCATTGAGAGAGGAAGTTTGAGATCAGATGAGCAATTTTAATGCAAATATTTTCCAGAGAGAGCAGCTTCCTCAAACTCAAGTTCTAAACTTAGTCCCTCCCCTCTTCTCTTCTCTTCTCTTCTCTTCTCTTCTCTTCTCTTCTCTTCTCTTCTCTTCTCTTCTCTTCTCTCTTCTCTTCTCTTCTCTTCTCTTCTCTTCTCTTCTTCCTTTTTCTAAACAATGCTGCAGAAGAGTGTTGGGAAAAAAGAAATATTTATTGACTTTGTAATGGGATTAAGGAGAATTGGAAGAGAGTATCATTAACCCAAGGGATAAATGTTATATATGCAATCACTGCTATCCAAACCATTGTTCATCTGGAAAACCAATTTAAGTTAAGCCTTTTTTAATTGCTTCTTTGTGTACATTTACTCAAATCAAGGAAGGGGCAGAAATATTTATTTTCTCTCTGCTGGATTTTTGTTGTGAATATCTACCTTCCCCCCCCCCCCCCGCCTTTTTTTCTTATGGATACTTCTTATGAATATGCACTTGAACAGAAATATCTGCCTCAGAGCCAGAATATCTCTGTTGGCTGAAGGAAAGAGCGGCTCGTACTGCAGCAACAGGGCTTGGGGTGCAGCTGAAGATGTCTAGATGAGATTCATGAGTTCTCAATACCACATCACAAAAACACATTCACAGCTTATGTGTGGAAAAAAAGCCCACATCCTGCCTCGGCACAATGTACCTGCATCTTTGCCAGCAGTTCTTGTTCTGTATGTGATAATATTCTAGAGAGAAATTAAGTGAAAAAAATCTACTGTCCTGAGAAAATTTTAAAGGTTAACCTCTGGAGTAGCAACCTATGGAAATTTTTCTTCCTGTACCTCAAAATCTTTCTGAAAGTAAATCCATCCTGTAGCAGTTACACTTCTTTTGCCTTTCCTTATACCCTCCTTATGCTCCAGCATCAGAGGCTGTGCACCCCAGCAGGTAGGCAGGATCACAGGACAACTCAGCCTGGAAGGGACCTCAGGAGGTCTCTAGTCCAGCCTCCTCTCAAAGCAGGGTCAGCCATGAGCTTGGACCAGGTTGCTCAGGACAGCATCCAGCCAGGTCTTGAAAACCTTTACGGTCCACACTGCTTTGGTAACGTGGGGTTGCCAGCAGCTGGCTGTTGTGCAAGGTTCAGTACAGGAACAGCAAAGTTTATAGTGTCTGTATGTGGGTATGGCAAAGGGGGCAGTGAGTGACAGTCCCGAAAACGCAGGAGATGTCAGTAGCAGATTCAGACCCAGCTCTAGGAATCTGCAAACCTAAAGGCAGAAACCTAAGCAGCAGCGCTGTTTTATATCAAAATGCAGCATTACATTCTCATTTTGCTTTGGCTCTGGAAAAACGAGAAATTCCTTGGAAAACTTGCTACTTCTTTTTCCAGGAAATATGTGATTTTCTGATCAACAAAAGCATGGAGTTTTACTGCAGGATGGTAAATAGATGCCGCAAAGGGGCTGCATTGCAATTGTAGCTATAATTCAGGCTGGTTAACTGTTCCCTGTTTGTTTAGAGAAGGAGCTTTGAGATGAACTGGGCAATGTAAGTACAGAGGATTAGTTTAACATTTGGGACACTGCTGACTGTATTTCAATATTGACCTTGAGCGCCACCTCCTCAGAAATGTATATATTAAGCCTTCGAGTGCCAACATTATTTTATTGATGAAGTAACCTTTTGCTTGTGGTAGTACTAGGAAACCACTACATGTATTTCAATGGAATTTTTCTATGTGAGAAAAGAAACAGTAAAAAGCTCAATTTTACCAGTTTCTTTTTGGTGCAAAACAGCCCACAGACCTCTGCATAAACCATTTTCCCTTTGTCAGCATATCAGAAGGTAAATGCTCAGTGCTAAATCTTGGCACGGCGTGTATATGGAACTTCATGGCATACCTGTCAGATGTTCTGATTCATTTTTAGGACTCTGAAATATCACAGCTATAAAAGATTTAAAAGTTCAGCACAGATTCAGCCGCTCAGTTCAAAGAACCATACTCATTAACTGTTTACCTGCCCTTTGCATACCCTCCAGGCTCAAAATGGGAATTGGCATCGTAACAAGGAGCAATGCACCAGCATTACGCTAATGAGCTGCTTGGCATATTCACCTCCATGCCACCCTGCAGAAGTTCATTTGCTTTGGTACCCTCTGCTTAGAGAAGGCAGTGGCATTCAGGCAGGCAGGCAGCCCAGGCAGAGGAAAGCTCCAGAGTTCATTGAACATGATGACAGCCCCCTTCCCTTCTCTCACATCCACAAGCAAACTTGTATCTACCAATGCAAAATACCGTGTCTTGCGGTTGCCGCAGATTTCCTTACCGACCCCTTTAATCCTCCTTCCTTTTCACGCCACTTCCCATCAGCTGGAGGAGCGTGGACACAGACAGGTGGTCCTTGCCTTGCAAGATCTTCTTACATGTGCTGACAGGGAGGCTGCAGAACAAGTCTTTCCTGATTTCATGGTACAGATTTCAAGGCTGCTTCATGCAGGGCTGTCCAGTACACATTTTCTTCCCCCTACTCACCGACAGAGCTGCTCTGAAGTCTTCATAAGAAGTGAGCTAAACAGTGCCTAATAGTGCTTTAAAAAGATGCAGATCTGCTACTGCCCCAGCCCTTTCCTCTTCAAGAGCTAGATTCTACTTACTGGAAATATTTGGCAGACACTTACAGGATGGTAGTACCTACATGTTTCAGTGCTGCATTCACTTTGCTGGGAGATGCTGTGGAATGTAAACTTCTCTAATGACAGCTCCTTCAAGCCCTTTTCAGTCTTGTCAAGTTTCCTTATTAATAGCAGAGAAGTAATCTTGCTTCTTTCAATGGCAGCAACTCTCTAGGCAACCGCTGAATTTATAAGAATACAGATGGTGCCTGCCATTTCTTTTTTTCCACACCACACTGCATTCCTCGTCTGACATGTGGAACTTGCTTGGTACCATAATGCGGCAGCTGGAGACACTTTTCTTAGAGGTAAAAGCAGTTTTGCTTGCATTTTTCTTGGCAGCATTGAATTTTGCCCACCTGCAGGCAAGATTAATTTTTTTTTTCCCCCTTCTGAGATAGTGGAGCTCATGATGGTGATCTGATTTGAAATATTTTGGCACCGTGCCTTTTCCTCTCTGCCACCATAAACTGATAGAGCTAAGCATCCTTCTCCTTCTAAGCAGAAAAAGATGCAGGCAAGCATCTGGATAAGTCTGCGCATGGCATTTAAAGTGTTTAAATGGAAATGTTACCCTTTGGGCTGTATCTCTGGCAGATGACAATACTAGTATTGAATTCTACCAAATTAAACAAAAACAAGCCTCTTTATTGGAAGAACTAAATGGAGCTGAATGCTACAGAGCTGGGTGCTTTGCAGCTCAGGCTGATCTTTCCTGAGAGTCTCATATGCTGCTGACTGCACAGAAGCAGCCGGAAAATGGACAGAAACAGACAGATCTCATGACTAAAGTTCAAAGTGCAAACATGCACTAGTCATAGGGAGGATGGTTACTTCCTAACCTCTCACAGAAAAGTCCATATATTTAGTTGATCACATGCTGCTAGTTAACTGGTTTCTGGGATCCTTCCATACTGTGTTTGTCGACAGCTGTTATTGTAGCAATTTGGGTTTCAGACTCATGATTTTGTAGTTTTAACTCCTCTCTTGATAGCTCTCAAAGCAGTCTGCTGGTCTGGTGTACAGCACCATTGAAGAAAATGAATAGACCTAGATCTAGACCTAGAATAAAATGGCATAAAAATACTGGCCGCTTACTCCCAGTGTTGAACAGGCGTGTTTTTACCTGAGTGTGTCTAATGGGCTGTTTCCAAGGAAGAAGGCACCTGCAGTCTCAGGATGGATGTACAATTTCAGCCTTACTCCATCACCTCTCTTTAGAAATAACATTCCACTGACTCTAATGGCAACATCTCAAGGGAAGACCCAGACCACCTGGGCAGTGTTTTAATTCCAGCCTAACATAATTATGGTCTTGGAAGGCCTTTAGCATCACTCACTCACGTGATGAATTGGCTAGGTAGGACCACGGTGCCATTGCTGATGCTTTAGATGATGCTTCTAGCATCTGCCCTGCTCCTGACCCTGTTGGAGTGCTCACTATCTCCGTTTGTCAGACTTCAGCTCTGTGCTGCTTACTAAGGATTTGCAGTTGGGGCTGTTGTCCGTGCTCACTACCAGTTCTCATTGGAAAAGATATGAGGTTAGTCAGAGGTAAAGAAGCTAAAGGAGCCTTTTCAAAGTAGGGTAATAAATCCTCCCATTTGACATATTATTAAAGTTTTCTTCAGAGTTTTAACCCAGAATACATAAGAGAAAGTATGCAGCCAGATAAAGGCAGTTGTTTGCATGCAAGCAATTCTACCTTAGTTCCTAAATGCAGATGTTGATGGGCTGACAACTGTCCTGTGTGCAGGCAGAAGCTCCCATTTGCTACATGCATTTTGCATTAGCGCATTGCAAAAATGTGGTTTCAATATCAGAAGACTTCTGTTTTCAAATGTGCAGTAAAAGAGAGTGGGAGCAAGCCGTATTCTCCAGCTGCAGCTCGGTCAGATATTTTCTTCGCTTGTTTAGTGCACTGGCTTATTGAGATTTCTTAGGTAAAAAACAAAGCAGGCATTTTTTGTGTGTGTGCAGGTCACATGGATCCTGACATGAATCACAAGATCAGCTGTTCTGACAGGCTGAAAGGAATATTTTTAGTTCCACAGTTAGTAAACCAAATCAGCAGGACATGACTTTTTGTGTGTTCTCTGTGAAAACCAACTGGTGCTGGAGGTGAAAGGGTACATTTTTGCTGTGGCACATGGAATGACTGAATTTCAGCCACTTCACTGTTCTAGCAGATCTCGTTCTCGTAGGAAAACTTGGTGGGTAATCAGAAATATTTATAACAACAGCTAGAACTTCTGCTATTTGTCCCTTATCTAAAGTGTTCTTAAAAAGTAGATGAGTAATTTGATAATGAGCTGTTAGAGATTATTATTGCTTATATAAAACATTGAACAGCAACGTTACGGCTTTGTGGGCTGTTTGATGCTTACGTTTTGCTACAGCATCGACAAGGTCCCTGCTGAAGCACAGGCACCCGGAGGCATGGCAGGCAGCTGCAGAGATCTGGGATAACAAATCACTCTTCTCACTTTCCTCTTCTTTTCAGCAAAAAAGAAGGATCAGACAGAGATAGAAGGGAGTATCAACGTGAACTAAGCCATAGAGCAAAAATAATACAACTGGATACTTCCATTTGCCCTGGAATTCTGTAGGCAAATGGCAGAATGACAAATACAATGTAAGATCAGCAAACCCTTCTAGTAAAGGTGCCTCACTTCTTGTGAGGAGAGATTGAATTGGCATGTTGCAACTTGGAAAAGGAGTGAACAAAAGGAAGATGATAAAACTCTACAAAACTGTGCAAGGGACAGAAAAAACAAATATGGAAAAATTATTTACTATTTCTCACTGTTTCACTAGCTGCCTTTTAATGCTTGCATGACTGGAGCCAATCTGGGGAATTTTTTGCCTTTTCACCTCAGGATGTTGTGAATGTTATAAGTGGTTATAAAAAGCAATTCATAGAATTAATGGGGAAAAAAATTCTCAAGGGCGGTTATACACAGAGGTAGATACAACATCTAGCTTAGTGTCCTAAGATTTCTAACAGCCGAGAGGATGTATTAGGGAGAGTATCCAGGTGTGCTTGTCCTTTTTCTAGTCTTTCCTTATAAATTAATTCTAGGTTTTGATCTGAACACAATTTTGGTCTTTCAGTTTCAGTATTGTTAAAAGCAACTTCTGCCGTTAAAGGAAGGGAGGAAAAGGTTCTATCTGATGCCTGTCAATTAGTGTGTTGAAGTCTTCTTTTCATGCTTCCCTTACATCCACAGAGTAGCAAATTCAGAGGAGTAGGTGTCAATTAACTGAAGTTCCAGTGGTAACAAGCAAAGCAGGAGGAATTACCCAAATCTGGGATCAAATTCTTCTCAGAAAAAGTGTCCTTCTCCTCTGTGTGAAAATATTCTGAAAATGTTCAACAGTGGAGCAAAGCCTCTCATTTCATAATTAAGTCATAGCTTAATTTGTCGGTACTCATCTATGCTTTTTTAACCTCTGATGCTCCCTAAAACTTTTCTGTGCTTTCAGAAGGCACACACGTTCGGGTGAACAACACTTACCGTTCTATCACCTCTGTCCACACAGTTTTAAGTTCACTTTTTCAAGATATTTCCATTCACATTAGTTGTCTTTCAACCTGAGCTGTACCTAATAATGGAATACTGCTGGCTGATTGAAACAAAGTCCTGATTTTATAGCGGAGTATTTGGTATTGAGGGCTTCCCATTGTTGTGCTACCATAACTTTTCAGATTGCTACATTCACCTGGATAGCATGTCTATTAGTTTTTATACTCAAATAAGCACAAAAATCTATATTTAGTCTTAACATTAATGTTTAAATGATCATTTTCTTAACCATTAATATGGGCTTTACGAATGTAGCAGATACGGGAGAGAGATGTAAAACAGAGCTGTGAGATGGCTCCCCTTGGTCCTGGTTCTGGAGTTGGGACAGCTTTAAGCTCTTTTTAATCCCTGATCCCTTGGTCTAGCTTTCGGGGTTTTTTTGGATGGTGAGTCTGCTCCCCCGGGGCCGCTCTGCTCCAGCTGCAGCCCTCCCCACTGTCCTGCACAGGAGCCACAGGACAGGCTGCTAACAGCTCTGCAGTCTGACTCTGCAAAGCGGCAGAGGAGGGTGATACAACACTTTTACCATCGTTACACGTATATGACACTCTTAAGGGGAGGTTATTACAGGAACTTTCCAAAGGAACTATTGAAAAGCTAAGCAGGTTTCTCAGTTTAACAGCCCTGGCAGTCTCCCCTTGATGAGAGGACCTGGGCCAGGCCGGTGCGCGGGCTTTGGGCGGTGGGGCAGGTTATGGCAGGCGGGGGAATGACTGCGGCGTGCGTTGCTTCGGCCTGGTGCCACGCATAGGTGCTCTGGCTCGGGCAGGCACTGCACCAATATCATCGATGCTGTTGATCCATTTGTCTCCCAGCTGTTTGCTGGCTGTGCTGCAGTGTAAATCCTTCTGGCGGGGCTCCGAGCAAGGCGATTTTTCATTCACAAGCAGTAACAGAGCTCCATGTACCCCCACTTGGTTTTGGGTTTGTTTGGGGGTTTTTTTTGTGGGGTGGGGGTGTACAAAAAGGTCTGGAATGTATTCATAAATGCATATCTGCTGTTGGCATGCTGCATGTGTACACTAGTCAGGTGCCCAGAGAGAGGCTGGAGAAGAAACTAGAGTGCTACCATGTAGGACAGTTGCTAAATCGCTTTCCCCATTAGCTACTGACATTTGAGTTAAACTAATGAGAAGCATGTCTGCTGCAATGCAGTGTACATTTATTCTTGGAGACTGCTTTTTTCAGCTTATGTACTGTTTCACCAACACTCTTAGCCACCATTACGGCTGATTAATGATGCCTTTCATTAAAGGGAAACTATTACGGACAGCCTTATTTGATCTACTTTGAAACTTTTCTATTTCTGATCATCATCTTCTGTCCCTCCCTTCCCCTCCTTCTCATCTTTTCTCAGAAATGATAAGCGAGGCAAGAGATAATGCATTCACAGCCTTTGATCAACTGCTGTACATATGGCACATGATGAAAATCAGACAAAAAGCAAAGTGATATTCTCGATAAAACAGGTACTTCTACATTAATAATTTGCCATCATCTAAATTGCCATAAAAATCTCAGCTAGACTGATATAAGCCTAATGCCTTTTGCACAATAGGCAGGTTTTAAAGTACAAAGCTACATCTCTTCTCTGATACAATCTGTGTTTTAATGGAACTTGCTCTATAAGAGATGGCCTCAGGATTTCTACAGCTAGGGTATTCAGCTGCTCGCTTTAGGCTTATCTGACCTTGCCTGTTTTATACTTAGCTTTCTGCAAGGAGTTTTCAGTAGTATTAGAAGTGCAAAACATTCAGTTCTTATTTTTTTAACAAACAAACATGCGTGTGTTCTGGATAGGCCCGTGGATCTATTGGATGGGGGGGGTGGGGGTGGCTGTGCCCCAGTTGGGCAATGTTTCCTTTTTGAAACCAAATTACACCATTGGATTTTCTGTACAGATGTCTCACTTTATACAATGAAAAGAAAAGGTATATTGTGGGGATATTTCCCCTTTGATTGCAGAAGTGTCTGCAGTCCTTGGAGTTTCTCAAAACAAGTGGAATAGCAGGAATTCCTGGAAGAGCAAAGTCAAGACACTTTCTTTGGTTTTGGCATTGCCCTATCTCTGGTGTGACAATATGCAGAGGGCATGACTTATTCCCACCTCTATCCATTGTATGCCAACCAGTCACAGAAGAACTTTGTATGGTTGCGAAGGAGGAGCAGAGACCATACTCTGGAAAGGAAAACCCATTTTCAAAAGACTGTGTAGACCAATTATGTCTTAGGAATATTCATAAAGAACATATGATTCAGCTCATAAATTCCTTAAAAATATTCAGCCTACTGCAAAGACAGCACCCTAACACTGAGTTAGCGAAGTGAGGTAATGAGGGATACCTCTCTTTTCTCATGGGCATGAAGTTCCAAATATTTTTGCACCATGATTTCCCAGCTATGTATGGCTTGCAATTTATATCTACTCTATTTGCTGCTATTCAGCTCTCTGACTTCTGCCATGCTGTATCCTCACATTCTTGAGCAATATCCTACTCAGCCTGGGTTTGATTTCCTTTCATCCAAACCCAAGGAAAATGAAAAGGTTTAGCAGCATGTCAAGGGAGTATCTGGATTGAGAAAAAAATGAGAAAGGTAAAGCAACCAAGGTTCCCGTAGATGTGAGGTCTTGACTGAACCATCTTCTACCATGGCAAGAAGCAGCTTGCTAGGCCAAATAGTTTAAAATGCCTCTCTGCAGTGGCACCGCTCAGCTAGAGATGCAGTCTCTTGTGGAGCCATGCTCAAGGCTATACTTAGTTCCTCTACAACACCAAAACAAATAATCTCCATTACAAAATAGGTGTAAAAAGCAAGGAGTTTCTACTGATTTATTTCTTTGTACCAACCACTGTTGTACTTAAAACCTACAGGCAACTATTCCTATAGCACTTTTTCCCAGTCCTTTAAGCATCTCTTATATCTTTGTCCAATACTGAGGAGGTGGCTGTACACTAAGCACTCAGAACTGCTCAACAAAAATTTTTCTGAAAATTATTCAGGAATACATAGGTATACTGGATTTTCTGATTTGGAAAAGGAAAGCTTTTTACCCCTGGAATTGAAGCCACAATATTGTACACGTGAGCAGCTTCTTAAATACGACAGAGCATAGCATATGAGGAATACCAGTGCAGTGAATGTCTTCTCAAGGACAGGAGGTGTTCGGAGCATTTCTCACCCATAAATACTATTCATATTACCCACCAGAACAAACAGGGTGATTACTAAATGTGGAACATTAGAAATCAAAGCAAGAAGGTGTTATGGAGCTCAGTGGACTATGGCATTAGAAATGTGCTTCAGCTAAATGGCTCTGAAGTCAGAATTTTTATTACCTTTATTCGGAGAATGAAACGACATGATGCAAAGGGTTTTCACGTGATGTCCAAAATGTGTTTTCAAGCTGAGTTCTTTGGGAATGTTCTCAATTCTGCAGGTCTTGAATGCTTTGCTTATATGATTTTCCCACTCCTTACAATGCATTTCAGCATTACAGACTCATGAGATGCGGACTTCACAAAGTGTATTATAAACACAGTAAAGGCGAGAAAAAGATCTGTGATAATATACTGCTTTTTACAGTTTATGAGCACAAGGTCAATAAACAGTACGTTGATGAACATTCGGTCTGCACTGAGGTGAAAGGAGTAAGACACACATTTTAAATGAATGCTGTAGCCTAGAAATTTTCAGCAACTAGTGTATGTTCTGGTACTGATTTACCTCAGTTGTCCTTTACATTCTGTGAGGACTCCCTGCACTGCACGGGATGTATCAGCATTAGCTTTTTCTTAACAGTGAGAGGGAGTACAGATTTAAAATTAAAAAAAAGGCAGAACGTAACGGGGACACCTCACTTGTAATCAGTTCAAATCACAGAGGACTTCATAGCACTTGAGATGCCATCTTGTCCGCCACACTGCCATTTTCCTGGCTTATCCAGTCTTCAAAGTTCTCTCTATTCACTGCAGAAAACCCATTATAAATTAGCTACAATTATGCTCAGCCCTTTTCTCGGAGATTTATCGTTCTAATTTCTAACCGTCAGTTGTGATTTTGAACACCACCTTATCTGCTCAGTGCCCGATTATTAAGGGAGTTACACAGGACCTGCAAAACCAGCAAGTGGTGGTGATGACTTGAATGTAACCTTAACACAACCTTGTTAATGCTGGGGCCAGTGCCTTAGTCTAAATACACACTTACGTACTCGGATCGTGGCTTATTTTGCTGCAGAGACCCTTGTCAAACCCGCAAGAGTTTCTGACTGTAGATCAATAGCCGTGTGAGCCCAGCCTGCTCTCCTGATCTTTTCTAGGTGATTAGTTTTGCACTGAAGGTCTGCTGGCAGGCTGTAAGTGGCATGTGGCTGGCCAGGTTGCTCACATCCCATACATCTCTTTGAATTGCCTGGGTTTTGGATGAGAAGATTTTTTACTGTCTTTGGAAATTCTTACAAGTATCTAATTTTGGCTATAAGCAGTAAATTTTTTTGGGGAAAAAAAGAAAAGTGTTAAAATCAGTTATGGTTGTAAACTGGAGAGAAAAAAATAAATAAGGTTTATTCAGGGTTTCAGATTGAAAGAAAAAAGCTTTGTAATTAAATATTTTATATTTTTTAAAGTTTTACCCTCTTCCTTTTTCTTACTATATCAAAATGGAACAGGTAGCATTTCATCACCTATGTCTGTGGGAATGTGTGCCTTTCCCTTCCACTTCTTCCTTTTTCTTCCCTCACTCCCTTCCTTTTGGAAATTGTTATGCTCCACATATACTTCTGGGCATTGTTATAGAGTCCAATAATACGTTTCAAAATGCTATACTCTTGGAACGTTTAAAACTGCAGGCAGTTCTAAAAAGATTGAGAGGCAGAAAAAATGAAGTAAATTTCAATCTAAAAAAAGTAGATATCACTTCTGCTATTAAAAAGTTTCACAAAGGAATAAAGAAAAGGGGGAAAAGGTATGAAAGGGGAATTATTTCAGAATTCAACTTTAATATTTAGGTTTATTTTTAAAAAAATTCAGATGGGAGATTTTAATGAAATTTTCATTTTCATTTTAGATGCTTTTCCTTAAAATCATGAGAGATGTCTCCTGCATCTGGCTTTAGAATTTAAATACCTATACACATGGTAGATGTCCCATGAAGTGACTCATGCTGCCTGTTTTAGGATGCAGTAAGTCTGCCTTGAGATGCCTGTATCTCTCCATCAGCCATTAGAAGGAGAGTAGCCTAGAAAACTAGTTTAGCCAGGACAGTTATGTTTTAGAGGGCTGAAGTTGGAAGCAGTGTTTTGCACTTCTCTTTCCTTTCGAAATCTGCAGTGGGCATCACTGCATTTGCAGGTACTGAAATCACTGTGATGATCTGCCCCATAGTCACTAGCCTGCAAAGTCTTGAGGCAAGAGGAATCCACAAGTGTGTGCGTTTACACCATGGAGCATGACAGAGCCATGATTATAGTTAGGGATAATACAAAATACTCCTGCACAAACTTTAATAGTTATTGTTTTGTATTGTTTTGCACACAGCATTCTGTACAGATTATGAAGCTGCTACGTCCATTGAACTGGAGTATCGCAGTTTCTAAAATCAACAAATTGCTGGGATTCCCTCCCTGAATCAAAATTTCTTTCTGTGTGGTTTTCTGTTGAGTATTATCTATATCCGCCCTGGGATCCATGACCCGTTTCAGTACGACATGGTGCAAGAAGGGCTGTGTTTGCCTCACACCGGTGGTGAGGTGGGAATCCCAGCCAGCAAGCCCTTCGCACTTTCTGCTGCAGCGTGCCAAAAGGCTCTGCTGAAACCGCAGCAGAAGCCATGGCAGTGCTGTGCCCTGCGGCCAGCTGGCGTGGGCATTGCCCACAGCTCTGCAAAAGGGCACAGAAAAACATTTTATCATCACATTTTCTCCTGTTTGCATCTTGTTACTTTGGTTCAATTGTTTTGGGTTTTTTTCAGGGGAGGAGATCACATGTTTTCTCTATGAGTGAACACAGCACCTGCTCTCTCTGCTTTTATCCAAGATAGATGAGCTCGAGGCAAAATGTTTAGGCCCAGACTGGGCCAATATATGACCCTCCCAAAAAAGTAAGAGTGAATATTCGTGGACCTGAACTCAAGAAGATCAAGGTTGGACCTGAGCTTCCAAAATCAAGCAGGTACATAGGTACTTCCACTTGTACCCTCAGCTTCCGAGAAGGTCGCTAATAATAATAAAACTACAATTGGATAGAAAGGTGAAAGTTTGCAAGGTACAGGCAATATTTTACAATACCCCAAATGTGGTACTTATAAGAGCAGGCAGAACATAAATTTAATCTTTTATCCTAGGCTTTTGAGACTGTACGTGAAAGAAAAGGGTTGGGGGTAAAAAGCAATTTCAGCTTTGAAGAAGCCTGCATTTCTGGCTCTGGTTTATATTGTTCTGTGCTTCTGTATTTATTTTAGCTTATTACTTTTATCATATTAAATTTTACCAATGTGTTCATGTGATGTTGCCATATATTTTAGATATGACAGAAGAGATATAGTTTTGCATTTGCGAACCTGAAAATAAGAAATACGTGGTATTTCTTTTATGATGGGTCACATTTAATATTACAATCCTCATAGTGAGCCGGGTTTTGGAAAGCTTCATTACTACAGATTGATCTATAGCTGTGAAGCACATGATTCAGTGAGAGCATTACCAGACCAGGTTGCTCAGGACTTTATCTAGTCGGGTCTTCAAAGCCTCCAAGGATGGAGACTTCATAGCCTCTCTGGACAGCCTGTTCCACTGCTTGGCTGTATTCATGGGGAAAAAAATTAGTCTCTTGCTATTATCTCAGTCACATTTATCAGCTACCTCTTCTGCAGCTTGAACACACTTAGTCTAAAAATTTTGTCAAAACAATTTCTTGGAAAATAGTATATAGAAGCACTAGGACATTTTGTAATGTGTACCCATTTAAATCAAAGCCATCAAGGAAAAAAAATGCAGTTGAAAGCATTTTGTTTTGGAATTACTATCATTGAAAGAGATCAAAGTTACATTTTGAATTTTATATATATATATATGCTTCGGTTTTCCACGATATATCAGTTTCAGGCATTGCATAGTAAGACATTTATACAGACCTGATACTGTATAATGAAATAAAATAATATAAAACCATAACTGTATAACAATCCGGTAAAAATGTCTGTATTTTGAAATAAATGCTGTATTTTGCAATTGGAATAAAAATTTTTACTAAATATAATTTTCAAGGTAAGAAATGTACTGTTATAGCAATGCTTCCAAAGCATTCTTTTCTACTGATAATGGGAGGAAAAAAACAAACCAAAAAACCAAAAAACAACAAACAAAAACTCAATCAAATTTCTCTTAAAACAAACATACCCATTTTGACCAGACCTAACCCTAAATTCTACCCACCAATATCTTTCAAAAATGTTGTTGTGGAAGATCAGAGTAACCAATAGAGAAGATCTCAGTTTTCTGGAAAAGTACCATGAATGTTACTGATCTTAACCTCTGTCCCATCTTGAGACAAGATTTCACTTTATACCTTTCACTACTTGGGTCTATTTAGGATGTTGAAAATAATTTTCTTGGCATTATTAATACTCCCTTTACTTTTGTACAATCTGTAAATGGTCATATAAGTTTTGCTTGAGTCTTTGATATGCTCAAAAGAGCAAAATGTACACTAAACATTTTAGGCTGTGGTACAACACAGATAAAGCAAAAGGTCTCAGATCAAATCCTCCACGGGCGCAAATAAATGACATTTCATTGACTTCAGTGGAGGTACTCCAGTACGTGCCAGTGAGGATCAGGAATATGAAAGAAAAGCATTGCAAGAGCCATGAAAAAAACAAAAGCATTGAAATATTCTAATATACTGTGATGGTGTGTGGATCCCCAGAGAGGTGCATTCTGGAAATACACCAGGAACAGCAATTACAGTGTGGATAAAGAAAGACAATGAAACCATCTCATTTTAGATTCATGGGGTCAGAAAACAGAAATTGCCTCGCTTATATTTTCCCTGTTTGAAAACCACATATGTTAACAAGGGAGGGAGAGCACAGCACTAAAAGCAGAAGAATTTTCTGCATCGCATGTAAAAGCTTTTAGATAGGAATATTTTTGGGTGCTTAAGGAAACAACAATGCAGAGTTAATTCTGCAAATGGGGTTAGCCTGAAGTTTGAAGAGCTGAGGTGAAACCTGAAGTGAAGCTGAATATTTACAACTTCTGTCCGTCTTAATCCTAATGCTGCAGCATGAATACATTTTCATAATCTCTGTGCTTGTGAGTCATCCTGGCGTCCTTTGCAGCACAAATTCACACTGGGCTATGTAATTATTTTTAGAAAATGGGAACTTTGTCATCTTTGCCATGCAGAGGGATCGGGTGATGCAATTGGATCCCCATTGCTTCCCTGAACTTGTGACAATGAGGAACAAGTTCGTACCAGTGATTATTCATGAGCTTTGTCATAATCAGGATGTGTATATGTAGATACAGAGCTGCTGGGAACGGTTTCAATTAGAGCTCTGTGTGCTTGGGACCAGTGATGCCTGCTTCAGGCTTTACAAGCTGGTGAAAATAACCTTCCGAATACGATATCTCAGACCTGAAAAGCCTGAGGGGCTTCCCATCCTGAAGGAAGGATCTGGCAAAGGGAGAGAAATATTCTGCATGATTGAATGCTTTCTTTCCCAACAAAAAAGTGTGAGCCTGACAAAAAGTACTTGGGATTACTGGACAGCTAAGGGGTTGCGTAATGAGCTATGGAGACCTTCACCTTTGGGTCACCTGTGACATGAAGTCATTATCATCTGTCAGCTGTTTAGTGGTCTATGTAAAATGAATGTTGTCCTCTGTTCCCTGTGAGAAACATGTACACAACTGCAGCCAGCGGAAATGGCATGCATTGGCACATACGCAAGGATGGCAGGAGCACTAAGATGTAGTGTGGTGCTGAGGTTGAACTGACTCCCCTCATTCATGGTTATTTCTCTTGTGCATGTTTCCTGCTTTTACTTGAGGTTGACCTTGATTGTAGGATTATTTCTGCTGTTTTGATGCCCCTCACTCCCTCCCATAAGTGACTATTTAATATAAAACACATAAAGAAGTTTGGCAGTTGGAACAACCTCCCTTGCAGAAGAAGGTCCAGTAGAACAGCCCTACTGGTTCAGACCTGTAGTCTGCCTAACCCAACACCCTGTTCTGAGTCAATGTTCAGGGAAGAGAAGATAAATGTGGAGATATCCTACTGATATGCATCTTCCCCCAGCAATCAGTAATTTGAAGATTTTCTGAGCAAGATGAAGTTGCCCCTGCCTTTGTACTGAATAGCTCCTGATGGACCTATCGTCTGTGAATCGGTCTAATCCTTTCTGGAACACATTTGTATTTTTGCTCACTGCAGCATGACAGCAGAGAGTTCAGAGTGCCAGGCTCTTTCCTGCCCATTATCTTCTCTTTCCAGCTCCATCAATTTTCCACGCCTGTCTCAGGAGTCACAGCCTCAGAGGGAGAACCAAATGTCCCAACTGAATCACAGCCTGATGGTCTGGGCACTTCCTACGGACATTTCTGGACATATCTGGACATTTCCCAGAGACATGGAAAAAGTGGGTTTTCTGATGGCTGTGAGTGGCCTGAAACCCCAGACTTCCCACTTCTTGTGTGCACTCTTAACCCTTTCTTACTACATGGAAGGAGAGAGCTGTTGCTCCTTTCTGCATAGCAGGTGGCTATTCTCTGGGCAATCTAAAACAAGGAGAGAGAGAGGGAGAGCCATGGCACCTGGTTTTATTCTGGTTTTTACACAGATGAGGCAGTGAAGGTCTAGCAAGGCTGATTGACCCAGGCTCAGATCAAGAAAGTGTGTTCTCACTGAGAAATGCACCCAGGAACCTCGCTCCCATGCCTTGCCTTTGACCTGTCCCTTTGCATAGTGAACTTAGGACAAAAGCTGTGGCTGATTTCCCAGTACAGAGACAAAAGGGGAGCAAAGGGAACTGAGGCGCCGTGTGCTTGGTTTCCCTGCTTGTGCAATGCTGTCCAGCTAGCTTGGGTTTTAAAGCAATCCAGTAAGAACTGCTAGCTCTTTGTTGTGACACCATCTCTGGCAAAGTCTCTGGTTGGATTTGTGCAATGACACACAGTTTTTCCCTATAGATTTGCTATTCATTGTCATTTGTCCATTGATTAAACTGGACCTTTGCAATGTTCAATAATTACACTACAATTACGAACAATATATCAAGACTGCTAAAAATGTAAAAAGATCTTTGACCACTATCTTCTTCTTTCTGTATAGTGTCAAAAATAAGTCCCCATTCCCAAGATGGTGTGTGTGTGTGGGGGAACAAGATCCCAGAAAGCATTTCAAGGCACAGCTCTTCTCTATGATGAATATTGCCCTGCTTGCAAGCACTGAAAACTTATCACACAATAACTTGTGGCCTGCCCAGACAGTAAATTAAAGCAATTGATTGAATAGATTTAGATAAAAAATAAGAAATCCAAAGCACACTGCATAAAATCACAAGTCCATAAACTCCACTACCGTGGAACTCCCCTGTAATGAAAGGTAGAATTCTGCAGGACTTCCCATACGTTCCCTCCTTATTTAGTACAGTGCTTGGGTTTTACACCGTTCCTGATAAATGAAAGCCGTCATATTGTTGCCATTGGCTACACCTTGGTAAGGACTTTCCAAAGGAGGAACCTTACGGGTTACTGCATAAACATGAATTTGATGTATAGAGGCCCTGACCATGACAGTGTGTTGCTGAAGATGTTTTTAGGATGTCCTACCATATTTCTGAGGCAGACACAGCAGTGCTTTACACACTGACTCATTACGCTGTGTCTTGATTCAGTGCCACTGGGAAATGTAGACACATCTATCCTCTGACATATTTAGGAGGTAACTTCTAGTGAGAGCAGGCATCTAAATATCTTTGGGCATTGATGTCTACAGCATTAATGAAGCATAGTCATGCTTACAATCAGTGATACTATTTTCTTATGCAATAAAGAAAAAAAGAACTAAACCAAGTGAGTGGACAAAACCACAAAGTTTTGACCCAGTTCTATAATTTCTACAGCTTAATATTTTTTTCACTTGAAGCCATCTCTGCTGACAGCATTATTTGTATAAGGCACTGTGAATAAAATCTTTGTTGCATCATGAAGTCAAAAGTATCCACCCAGAGAAAGCATTACAGAGAATTCCAGTATTTTTCACCTTGAGGTTTTGCTCTGCTTGTGAACCCCAGAGATTTTCATCTGAATGAATATTTTGAGAATTGCCTATTTCTAAATTTGCCAATTATGCTTGTAGGAGCTGAACATTTTCTAACTTAAATTATATATTTTCTTCAGATAAAGAAAACCCTACTTCTCATAAATATTTCATTAGAAAAATGAAAACATGTGAGCTTGTCTTACAGATAAGATGTCAAGGTTTTAGGGAAAAAAAATTGCCAGGAAGAAGTTGAATTTCACAAAGAAGACCAATGAAGAAATTCACAGTAAACTTAGTTTAAGGTAAAAAAATACATTGTATACACATTTATATATTTAAAGAGTTTGTGCAATTCCCATAATTGTATGTGCAAATAAGTAATTATTAGAAACTGCCAATCTTAATGTGGTGAGGACTTGAAAACATACATACACCTTTTAGCATAACATTTTAGCATTTAGTTGAAATCCATATGCAGATTGATACTTATTTTTCTATTTGCTAATTTGCAGATAATATTTCATCACTACTGTATAAATATATGTATGTGTGCATAGGTTACATTATCCAATACTATATTTTGAAGTGTACTTGTTTTACAATTATATGCAGTGAAAAATAAGTTTGAATTGTTTAAATTTAAATTCAAATCCATAGATTAAAATTCATATTACAGCAACTCTTTGGAATTGTTGATCTTTCTTGACACATTACCATTGCTGGTAATGGGATGCACTTTGTGAAATTTCAACTTTCTGAGTCAAGAGGTTAACGTTTAATCAATAGTTCTCACTGTTATGGACTCTACTGGGAAATAGTAGGTTGTGATATATGCTATGCATCATGAAGCAGGAGTTAGAGTCTGGTAGAAAAATAATCTGATTGCAGAGTTTCATTGGCAGTGCTCTACTCATACATTTTCTATACTTCATTATTTTCCATAAAGTCCACATAAAATTGCCATGGTTTTTTCCATTATAGTGTCTAAAAGATGTCACATACCAAATTGTTACTGTGTTCTGAAATGTTTTTCCATGCTTCTGTGAAAACCCATGCCTGGTTCCCATTGGGAGTTACCGAGGCATGTTAATAAATTGGAGAGTAATGAACTGGTGCTCATTTTTTCCAGTTAAAGCACAGGTATGGGGGTTGCTTCCTGACATAGCAGGCAAAACTGTATGCGTGTCATATTAAAATATAAAGATTGATCAGAACAAAAATCCTTGATCTAAATATTCCAAAGCCTTGACAAATTTTAAATCCAGGGTCATAAATTAGTAGATTTTAAAACTAGAAAGGACAGCTGTGATTATTTAATGTGGGAAAAGTGAAAGGTGACCGTGGTAAGATCATAGAATCATGGAATCATAGAATGGTTTGGGTTGAAAGGGACCTCAAAGATCATGTAGTTCCAACCCCCCTGCCATGGGCAGGGACACCTTCCACTAGACCAGGTTGCCCAAAGATGATCCTTATTAATAAGAAGAACTATTCCGTTTTCTGAATTGGATACCATGGGGTCATTCCTGAGATGTGCCATGGAGCCTTGGCTCTACGGAAGGGAATGGGGCCTCACAAGCCTACATACGACCAGCCCGAAGATCGGACAGCATCTTGGGCTACAGCCTGATCTCACGGGCAGAGGTAGTGGGACAGACTTCAGAGCCTCGTCAAGCCATTCCTGCTTCTGCATGCCCTGCTGAGCAAGGCATGGCCATGGCAGGGAGTTTTGCTGAGAAATACTCAAGAAATTCCAACAGTTTCTGTGAAAGAGCAGATCTTTCTGAAACATATTCCCTTCAGTTAAAATTTCATGGTAAAATGTACTCATTTTTCCTTCTGTCTGAAAGATATTAACACCTCCGTGCTGCTTCTCAGGACTAATTTTCATGTTTCGGGTGCAAGTCTGATGTTTTCCTAAGAGCATGCATTTTCCTATTGGCTCCATGACATCCATGTGCCCGCAGGAATCAGCAGGAGACCTTCTCACTGCCTTGGCTTGGCCTTTATGGAAGGGGGATACCTGGAAGTCTCCATGCACTAAGAGGGTTTGCTGACCACTGTGGATGGCAAATGGAGATTACAGGCAGTCGCATCTCCCTAGATGATAATAGCAGGTAATGGCTGTCCAGGAGAAGTTTTATTTCAGCACTTTGTTTGGAGACAGCTATTATATCAGACTAGTGAGCAGACAGAGGCACAAGATGAAATTCTATTTATTTTTCTATTGTTAGGAGCCATGCTCAAAATTTTTGCTCTCTCTAAGCTGTACTTCAAGCAGAGAATATCCCATCAGCAGCTCCATATGTGTTTCCTTTCATGCTAAAGCTGTTTTACCCTGGGGTTTTGTAGGTAAAATGATAACACAGAAGAATTGTGTGTTATCTTTAATTACAAACACGCTTGCTATTCCCCTCACAATCTTGGAAGAACAGTCAGCTAAAAGAGAAAACAGATCACTCTTTCAGTATGTTTGTCACAATTTTTATATTGCAAAGAGCAATGACAACTTGCAATGTATCAGTTTACAGGGAGGTATTACATGGCAACTGTTTAGTATACATGTCACTAAAACTAGCCATCTAACTTGAAGGAATCATTATTTTACTACATAGCTTAAAGGCAACCAGTCCCTATAAATCACTCATGCACACTATGTGTGTATATGCTTTTTTTTACTGCGTGTTTGTGGGGAATTTATAGAGTAGTTCTCCAATAAATAACTTAATTACTGAAATGTAAAGGCTGCAAACGTGTAGCAATGCTGTTCCAAAATGAGGCTACATCTTCCTTACAGGATCAATATATGCTTGAAAAACTATTGTATGATTAGGAAGCCTGGAAATGAGCTGCTAAGGAATACAGCAAATTTCTTGTTTTCATATAATCCTTTATTTTTCACCATCTCCTTACTTTCCCCACTTTCATTCTCCTCCATTAAATTATGGGCTGCGGGTAGCAGAAAGGGGATGCAAACGAAAAGGAATCTCTATCCTGTCACTGTTAAATGTGTATTTTTGGCAGTGATGTCCTAACCCAGGGAGTGTGAGACTCTTAAAAAATCAAACCAAACCAGACTGCATGTGGGATGACTTGACATAACAACGTATGGTACACAAAACAGCTTGGAAGTAAGGAAAAAACAGTGTCACTTTTGGACAGCTCTGCTGTTCTCACCTCCATGCAGTTCTGCTTCGAGTGAGAGCTTATACACATGCCCACCTTCCTCCCCCCATTTTAGTGCTAGTGTCAATAAGTATGAATTAAATTTTATTTTAGTTAGCTAGAGGTGCCTGCTTTGCTGTAGACTCAGGTCACATTCATAGGCTATGGATGATGGCTGCAAATGATTTGTGGCTCTTAAATATCTTAGTCTGTGAATGCTTAAGTGCATAGCATAAAATTCATGGAGTAAAAAGTAACCATATTTGCTTTACTGAGTTCATACTGAACCGTTTCCCAATCAGTTAATGCTTCATATTGCTTGTCATGTGACATACATATTTGACAAGTCTCAGCAATAAATCCAGCGAACATAGCTTAATGGAGTGTCAGAGCTGGGAGCGCGGGCTCAGTTCTGGTGTGGCTAGCTCAGCATCTCCTCCTGCCAAGGAAAAGCCGTGGTGTGTTGTGTCTTAATGCGTCAGGCAAAGCCCAATGACAATGCTCCCTTTGACTTTGATGATGTGGAATTGGGATATCAAACACCAATGCCCTGATTGCCTCTCCATGGGCATTACAAATCTCACTGAATTTTCTCCAATGTTTCTCTCTGGCCTTATGGTCATCTTTCTTCTTGGCATTGCTGCTTGTACAGAGGGCGTCACTTCTGATTGTTCCCCCTGACCTCAGAAGCGTTTTCACTCCAGCGTTCTACTCAGTAACTTACTTCAGGTACAAAGCACAGAGTACAATCTCACATCAGAGTATGATGCGTACATCTTGCACCTTATGCCATGTCCGGCAAGACACAAACCAGGGAAAAATTTGTCCCTGTTTGACAAAAAAGAGGTTGTAATCTGAACACTGTATCCAGCACTAGTGGCAATTAATTGGTATTGCTTTCTGAATAGAGTAAGACAAAGCAAAACAAAGCAAGCAGATTCATGTGATGAAGATTCAGTACAAGGTAGTAATTTACTTTGGCTGCTGACTATATTCAACTTGATTTAAATATCTTAATATTTAATTATCTACATTCGTCTTACTGAAATGCACACAAAGGAACATCTTCAAAGAAATTAGCTTTGAACATTATTTACAGACAAGGTGACAGCTGTCTAATTCATTCTCTTGTGCCAAGGGAGAACAGCAAAGTGATGTAAAAAGGTTTTGAACTGTATTATTTAATTCACATAATAAATTTCAAGTAGAGTCACGTGGTAGGATTCTATGTGGTTCACTGCCTTTCTGCTGATTGTCTCCTTAGATGTTTGCACATATACGTCTGGTCCACCTAAATATTTTCTCCAGTTGTCTTGAAAAAACTTGCAATAGCAAAATACTCTGGTTTTCCAATAGTGTGTACTCCTCCTGTGTGTGTCTGTGCATACGCAGCATGAAACGCTCTCAAAAGCACAATACTGTTCTGAAGGCCTTAAGGCAGAGGAATGTTAATGTAGTTGCTTTCAATGCTGATTGTATACTCTGCACTGAGCAAGTTCTGTTCTGCCCAGAGTTGCTTATTGACCACTGCCTGATGGCAAATGGCAGGAAAACAATACTGCAGGTGGGTAGATAGAAAGACCTCTCGAGGTTCCATCCAGTCATGATGGGATGCAAATGGTATTTGTAGTGAAAAAACAGACCACTTTTGGCTTTGATTCTCCGCATAAAACAGAGTCAGGAGTGCTGTGCTCTGCAATTTCTATAATCCTTTTAGCACTGAGCTGTGTAATGCTGGCCTTTCATTAAAATACTCCTGAGGATAAGGAAGAACGGATATACTGACCTTAGCAAACTTAGCATTTTGGAGAGAAGAATTCAAACTTTAACGTCAAGTAGCTGGTGTGTCAGTCCGGAGCACAGTAAGTGAAAAGAGGACTGAAAAGCTGAGATGTAAAAAGGTTAAAAACTATGTTTCAGCAGTAGGCTTTGCAGAAACTGATTGCTCTGATGTAGATTAAGCTGTACACTGACCTTTCAAAGAATAAGCATTTTTCTCAACTGTCACTGTATCAATGCACAAAACAAGCAATATCATTAGGGAAGGCACCCAGGCTGGCAGACTTTGAAGAGATTATGTCAATGAGTCATGACCCACCCATTCAGCAAATAAAGTGAAGGTTAAAGCTTGTATGTATAAAATAAAGTTGACTGAAAAACTGCAATTACATTGCTCTCTTAAAAAAAAAATCTTGGACGCAAAATATGGTGTTATATAGAGCTAGTGTACTCAAAAGTATTCTCCCCCCCAAAAAAGGGTTAAAATCAGCTTTTGTGAACCCCTGCAAGTTTTGCACCTGTATATGTTTCATACTCAATAGGAGATGGCTTTCTTAGCCTATGAAAATTATGATGATCTCAGACTTTTTTCACTTTGCGTTTGGCAAATTATGTTGGAGAAATGCCCTCTGCAAAACAGCTAGGACACAGACAAGGACCTGAATCTGGACCTTTCTTTTAAGCAGGTATCAAGTGTTTAAGAGATTTCTTGGGAAATGTATTGTTGTACATCACAACTTTTTTCAAACATCTTAGTGAACCAACGATTGCTGAAAAATATTTTATCAGAATAATTTCTCACCAGCTCTGTGCGCATGTGTTGGAATCAAATCTTGACTTTAGGCAGGAACTCAAGAGCTGATCTTGGCAAGTATGTAGGTCTACAGCAAAGTTTTTGCAAACTCCACCAAGTACATCAACTCGGCTATATCCAAAGTGGTGGTCTATCATTCATGTGAGAGAGACACATCCAATTGTTCTTAGCACTTCGTAAGTTGAGCCTTTCTGGGATATTTTAACTGTTTTTTACAGAAAAATGTGACTTTTGAGACCCCAGCAGAAATTGTGACACCAGAAAAGTGTGAATGCACAAAGGTTTAGGCTGTGCCAGATCAGTGGATTATTTCTTCATTGTGAGCTGCAGTCAGTTATATACAGCTAGGATGAACTAGTTGCTCAGGTTGAAAGTGTTTCCATCCTGGAGGAGTGAACTTACAAGGCAATGGGTGCAATGAATGCACTGCTTTTAGGCACAGTGCCAAGCTGGATTTAATCTAACTACAGTGGCCAATAAATGAGGAGATGGTGGCATGAATTTCAACACTGCAATATTGAGCAAGCCTGCCAGAGAACGCGAGCTCTTACTTAAGGAGCTGAACTGTGTAAAGACATCTTTGCTGCACCAGAACACAAACTACCAAGATTAAAACTAGATTGGGTATATTTATTGATGTTGCAGTCAGAATAGACATTGCTTTAAGTGTGTGAGCTGTTGCTGGTTCGATGGATCTAATTCAGAGCTGAATGTCTGGGTTAATACAGCGGTTGAGCAAAGCCTCAGACTGGAAGAGCAGCAAACCACAGGCAGTTGAAGCCTTTTCTTCCATGCCTCTTAAGCAACTGGGAAGACATGGTCAATATCCAGCTCTCTACCAACAGTCTTTGCAAACAAGACAGATATTTCCACTCATAAAAAGCACAAATAAGCAGGAAAAAAAAATTGTTTCCCTTATCCAACCCCTTCGTTTGTGTGTGAAACTCAAGATCAGACTAATCCCTAGTTGATCACAGCTCACCGAACCACTTCACATATGTCAATCAAGGTTATGTGAGCTATGAAGTGCAGGCTGACAGGAGGAATTTTCCATGCTCGACTATATCTCTTTGAAAAGTATCATTGACCTGGGAGATGCTAGCATCAGTCTTTGCCCTACCAAAAAAAGAAAAGTAAGAAAACAGAAGGTCGGAAAAGAGGCCATGGCTGTGCAGGCTTCAGCTTCAGTTACTGCAATGAAGCCAAAGAGGCAAAGGAGTGATACAGGAAGGTACCAGCTGTGTCTTTCTGCTAATCACTCTTCGCTCATTCAGTGTGAGTGGAAGACCAGGTGCTCTTCACTGAACCAAGACACTCTTTATCAATGTACTAACATAGTGGTGAGATGGATAGAAATGTTCTCCTGTTCTAATTCTGTGCCCACTTAGGTCATGCTGTTCTGTAGACAAGGGCTTTTTCTGATCAGGACTATGACAAAATTATTTTTTAAGTTCAATTACATGCATAGCTATCAATGACACAAGCCTAACATGAGAAAACATTTTGTAACATGGGTGAATATTTAGAGCTAAGATGTCTGGACCTGCTGTGAAGCAGGAAAATATAGCTGAATACATATGTATAAATCCTTCCTGCACATGTGTTTGACATTTGAAGCTCTGCAAAGTTTCATAATGAATCTGGAGATCACTGATCACAGAACAGAAGCTCATGGCCTGGATATTACATTTCTCTTCAGTTAAGAGGGGGTTATAGCACCACTGTCATGTCCTCAGGAGCTCTGTTCATGGTGGAACTCTTCTTGTTCACATGGACAAGCGCTACTCAGGATGACATCCCATTTTCTGCCTGCTCACTGGTTTTGAAGTAAATGTGTCATCAAATGATGTGCATAATGCTTTTATGTCTATTATATATACATACATATTAATTTATCTGTTTTGTACAATACTTGCCACATGACATTTTAATGTAGACTGTTGTTAAACCACATTCATTTCTGTAAGTGTCTTCTGCTAAGAAACTCTAAGCTTGTGATAGGTCCATAATCTCTGTCTTCACTAAGTGTAAACATCCATTACTTGTGCTCCCACACACAATGTTGTCTTTCCTCTTCTCTTGTCTTTGATTTTCAAGAGACACACAAATGAAAGCAGGACGCACTATTACATTCTGACATTTAAGCCTTCCTAATAGTCCATCTTGCATACAGACAGTAACAACATTCGCTTTCTCCTGGACCACCTCTTTCACAATTCCTATTTGTTTAACTGTCATTGCCTCACAACATGCAAGGTGAGAGCTTTTCCTTGGTGTAATGTTAGTCTCACTGTGTTTTGCTGCTTTTTGTGCCCCTGTGTCTAAGCCGAATTAAATCTGGACTTGATGTTACACAGTCCTTGCCTACTTTGCTGCAGAAATCTGAACATCTGAATCTGCATCCTGAGGTGACTAAAAAGAAATTCTGCCAGGAGCTGCCACCAAACTAAGTTTCATCAGTTCAGATAGGCCAGGGTACTAGAAAAAACCTTTCACAGATCCGATTGTTACTGGATTTAGACTCATTTCAGTTTCCAAACACCCATGTAGAGGTCCACTGCTCACCCCTGTCCTTGTAGTTCATCGTCTGAAGTTTTGTCCTTCTGGACTATGGTCCAAAAAATGAAGACTTGCTCATCATATTATACACAAGAGTTACTGGAGGGTTTTCAGAACTATGACACTTAAGGAAAAGACTGGTTTGCACTCTGCTGAGGTTAATAGCTTTGCAGAACTCATAAAAGCATTCACAATTGTTCTTGACTGAATCATCATAACAGCAAGCAGGTGCTTATATATAATCATACCTTTTGGGAACTGTCTCAGATCATTTGTCTGCCTCAAAGGATGTTCCTCACAGCTATTCATCTGAAAGACATAAAATGACTCAAATTGGCCACTTGGCTTTCATTTCTACCAGAAACATTGTACAATTCAGGATTACTTTGTTGTTTACACATCTTAAGCAAGAGACACAGAAATGGCACTTTCATATGTCAGAAGTGGTTTCTTTTCTGCTAATGAGTAAAAAGTCCCTATACTTTTTCACCCTTTTTTTTTTGAAGTCTGTCATGTGAATTTGATTTGTTTCATGAGATACATTGGACTGAAAAGGTGTAAATGTGCTTTCTGGCCACTAATGCTTTTCCACTGACTTCAGGCACTTTAACGTATAGTGCATTACTAGTAAAAAGACCCATGCAAAGAGAAGCCAATGAGCCTTTAACACATACAGTGATATTTTTAAAAACAGAAAATGTTAACTTTATTGCAGAATCTTAACATAAAAGACCTCATCCTTTCCTTTAAATGATAAGTGAGGAATAATTAAATATTTCTTTTTCAAATTTCCAGATAATTATTGAAGAAATCTCACTTTCTTATACTGCCTCTGGACTCATATCTAGGTGGTTTAAATTCTTAAAATCAGTATTTCAATGATTTCTTTTTCCCAGAGAATACCAAGCTAACCACTTTTGAATAATTTTAGAGCAGTTCATAAAAAAGACCCCCCATGATTCCACAACTTCTTTTTTCACATCACAGTTTGTCTAGTTTTCTCCTGCTATATTAAATATGTACAATGTGGTGGAAGAAAGACTAGGACCTGATTGATACCATTTCCTGCTCTTTGCATAGCCAAAGTGTAATGGGAATGTGAGACCAGTGTGCGACACTACCAGCAGGAATGTAACAGCTTTACAACTGCTTCGCAGTTTGTTTTGCCCAAGCCAATGGTCACAGCACACCCTGGTAGACCAGGTCCCCACAGTCCCCTGAGCAGCCTACCCTACTGCATCTCTTCCTGCAGATATTGAAACAGTAAAACAGTTTGCTACTGTAAAAAAATAAAATTGACAGGAACAAAATGGAAAGAATGAATGGTGTCCTCCTGCCAATGGATCACTGTTATTAAATTTTCTTTCTCTCTTTCTTTTTTTTTTTTTTACATTTGTTCCTTTGCACTTAATACCTTAATACCATTATGTTGCAGCAAAGAATCAAACTGACGACAGAAAAGCTTCCAGGACTTGTTTCCAAGTCTCCAGGAAAAGCTGACAATCATCAAGAAAATATGTTGGTTTCTTTATGACTTCTCTTTTTGCTTTGGGATCACAGGTTTATTTCAAAGTGCACTTATAAAGTTATATCTGAAACCTCAGTGAAATATCTGGGAGAGCCCTTCGATGTCAATGAATTGCATATGAGACCTAAGAAGTACTATGTGCTTTGTTTGGGTCAAGCTGTACAATGGGTAAACCATTGATTTAACAAGTGAAGCAACACTTGCGTGATTAATTATGGAAATGATTCTGAACTGTTTAAGATCAAATGTAGTTCTTTGTTATATTAAATCAGTAGTACTGGTCTGGTAATTCAGTGATTTTTTTATTTTTCTTTTGCAGATATGTGCAGTTGAAGGTGGATTTCACACTTTGAAAGTAGAAAGCTTTTGTTATAACAACTTTTCTCAGTGGAAGTAATTGCCTTTGGAAGGTGAGATATTCTTGTATCTCTCCACAGATTAATTCTCTTGGATCTTATCTGCAGTGGCAAAAAATGGAACCTGTGTCTCCTTTTCTGTAATTTAGACATGCTCAAGCATTATTACCACTCTCTTTTCTAACCCTTTAAGGACAGATTACAAGGTGGTAGGGAGATACGAACCTCATTTGCATCAGGTTTCGTTCAGTACTGGTATTTCTTATAGGTGGAATATAGTAGCTTGCACTGAGCTTTTTGTTGGGTAAAAAGGTTCTGCTACATAAGTTAGCAACCTGGGGAAAGATATATGCAGCTTTCCCATTTTTTCTCCCTAGTGTGATAACTAAGACACCAAAAATCATTCATTCTTGTATGTTGCCTTTTTTCTATGCACTGTTCTGTTCATTTTCATGGACCAACTAGGGAAAGGAAATTTAGCCTGTTATTAACTATTTGTGGAATTTACAGTGGAATCTAATGTATTTGCGATGCTGCTGGGCTCCTTAGCCCCAGGGACAGGCTTCCTCCTGCCCTTTCCAGACCCGGACCTCTGGCTGGCAGCACAGCCAGCCTGCAGTCAGCTGTAAGGAGGTGTTCTGAGAAACCTGGAGAAAGTCAATAAACAACCAGAATTGAACCTGCGCGCTAAGGAAGCAGATAGCTCAGGGTAGTGCTGCAGCAATGGTGTCTGAACATGGCAACCCAATTCTTCTTTGTACTGGATGTCCAGAGGGGAAGTAAAATGGATGCAGAGTAAAGCAGAAAAAGAGTGAAAATTTCTCCAAAGACCTGGATGTCAAATGAATGTGTAAGGAAACATTTACAGTACATATTGTTTAACTGGAATTAAAGTTATCTTTAAAACAATTCCTAACTTGCACTGTGTTAAGAATGACTGATTCTGTTTATTTAGTATAATCTTGTAAGATATCTACTTAAAGCAGCTAATAATTAATTGCAGAAGTATACTATAATTAGCTTTTAATGAAAAGTACTTATAAAGATAAATATTTGTATACTCATTGTATCGATTGGAAGTTCAAGGAAGAGAAAGGCTCAGGCCAATATCTACAAGACCAGTCAATGATTCTTTAATTATAATTTTGGAGGGATCTGCACCACTTATTTTTAAAACGTGAGCTGACCTGTTCCAGTCATGGATCTAGTCACACAGGTTCACTCTATGCTCAGCTCTGTAAGTATCTCCAGAGCTAGGTTTACCTTAACTGAGTTTTCTTTGTAGCTTTCTTCCAGAGATTAAAGTGCCTTGCATAGTAAGAATCTCTATATAAGATATCTTTGATGGGAATTGGACTTGCTAGACCATTTACTAGAAGTTAGTGTCTGGGCTAGTAGAAATCTGTCCTTCACAGCTAAAGCTAGGGAAAGTACTGTGCAAATAGATTGTGAATGCTTTAGGAAACATGCTGATGAAGCAGTTCCCCATGAGCAGCCTGCCCAAAGCCATGGCAAAGGCCTAGTACCCTTGAGTGTGCAAAAAAGGAACAGGGATTAGGAGCTGGAAAGTGGTTTTGCTACTTCACCTGACAGTAATTGTGCCAAATCAAGCTGCTGAGTCTGGTTTTGGATCTTGTAATTTAAAAAAGAACATAAGAAATTCAATGCATCTCACTTGTGGTCTGAAAGTTCTCTTACAATGGAAAACATAGAAATTTAAATCTAATTAATTTATCCAGAAGAGACCAAGATAAGCTTTGATTTGATGGTATGCATGCCATTGTGAAGAGAAAATAGTCACTGCTAAAGAGCTTTCTAATCTCCTGGAGAAAGGCACTGTAAGAACTAGCAGCTACAAGGTAAATCTGCAGAGATTCCACCAGAAGGAAGCCACACAGGTGCTCAGCATGCATTGGAAGAAACTGCTGAAGGAAGTGCTGAATTTTTCATTTCTTGCAGCTTTCATATCAAAACTGCCTGACTGTCTGGAATTACCTGAGTTGAAATCACATCCTTATGCTCAATAAAGGCATGCCTAGATGTAATGCTTGATCAAGGATTTCATACTAAATAAACTAGTGGTCCTTGTTGACTTTAAAATGTAGCAATCTATTTCTTCTACAGGCTGAGGGGAGAAGAAAGAGATAAAGATTATTTCCATATTTTCATTTTTGGAAGGTGCTCAGAGAAGTGTGATGCTGAGGTACATATATAGATGGATGGACAGATGAGAATTGATGACTTCTTACCTTAAAAGAAAATTCTCATCCTTGCAACATAATAAAAGAAACATCAAAATAAAACCAATTAATTTTTCCTTTAATTATCACAGTTTCTACAGCTGTTGAGCAAATTATAGCTTCTTTAATATGCCAATTTTGAAAGTACTTCACATTATAACCAGCAGATAACAAGGGAATAAGAGTAATTGGAA
Source organism: Grus americana (assembly GCF_028858705.1). Classification (NCBI taxonomy): domain Eukaryota; kingdom Metazoa; phylum Chordata; class Aves; order Gruiformes; family Gruidae; genus Grus; species Grus americana. Next base: position 16,279,608 of record NC_072855.1, on the reverse strand, counting down.
TTAAATTTATACAGTGGAGAATTCTCAGTTTTAGTGTTGCCTAAATGGGTTTTAACATATTGAAACTGCCAGAAATTCACATGTGAATAAAAGCTGTTAAAGAAAAAGAAGAGGAAAGAAAAGTAGGATATAAAGTAAATACAGCTCCAGAAAACTTTCGGAGTAAAATAGTGCCATGCAACTCACAGCTCCCCTGAAGTTCTGCTACCATTGATCAGCGTTGGGTTAACATTACTTAAGTGCCGACACTGGTAATGAATAGATAAGTCTCACAAAACATGATTCTCCTGGGTGACAGGTTATTTTCCTTCATGACATTAATCCTTTATTTCTCATGAGATGAGAAACTTTAGATGAAGCTTGGAGGAGCGGGAGGAACAGCAATTCTCTCAGAGAACGACGCTGTATTTTGATGCTGGTACTTGTTCCAGGCCAGCACCAGTCACGCTCAGAGCTCCCTGCTGTGCAACACTCTTGCACATAAGCATGGAAAGTGACCTTACACAGTTGATCTTACAGCTGAAATAACCCAGATAGGAGGTAGGCAGCGAATGAAGCAGAGGCTAAGGTAACTTGCTTGAATACCCACCAAGAGCAGGATTGAATTCAGGCTCTGGGACTTTGAGCACATTGCTGTTTGCTGTCCCCAACCGTGACAACTGGGATGTGAATTACCACTGAACTCTAAGGCAAATCCCAAGAGCACAGCCTCTGCTAGACCTACAGCACCTTCCTGCCAAGACATCTGGGGTGTCCTGAGCCAGTCAGTCTATCCATCACATCAGATGAGCACGGTTTCATGCTCATGTCCTTTCTAGTTCTTCGCACACTGAAGGAAACTCTTATCTTGGGTGCGCACAAATCTTGGGCAAAATCCTAGCTGCATGAATATCAGCAGAAAAAGTTCTGTTGACTTTGGTGGGAACAGGATTTTGCCTCTCAGGACAAGAAATAACACAAAGATTGCTTTGAAGGTGTGGCTTTTCAATGGAAACAACAGGAAAGGAGCATTTTGCTGGGCCATCAAAGATACTAACTAACTTTTAGGGTTTGAACAAAAGTTATTCACAGAAATAGTCTTCCTCTTCATAGACATCAATGGTGGGTGCATCTGCATTACCATCTTATTTCCATTCTGGGGGTCAAAGAAGCCTCATTTTCAACACTTGTAATCACATTGTAGAGTGGTTTTGGAGCACATGAACTGGATGCCTTATGGGTGAAACGAAACCAAAACATGGGCTCTGGGAGGGCACCGCATGTGCTGTAAGTACTAACAGATGCTCAGCCCACAGGGCTAGAGCAGAACTATTCCAAAATAAACCATGGTCAAAGTGTTTGTGGGTGCTGCTCTGCAGCATCAAAACTTTTGCTCTGCAGATTTGGTCCTGTTGTACCACTTCCCTTACTAATATAGGCACAGCTATAGTTTTAGCAGTTGTACGTCCAGGTTAGCACCGTATTGGTACTGGCCTTTACACACCCTCTGTTTGGACATGATCTAAAAAATTTAAATCAGTGCCCACCATTATAAGTCTTGTACCTGAGGCAGTGTTCAAGCTGTATGTTCGTGGGTATAAGAATGGCTTTAATTCATGTTGCAATCCACATTGATTCCATAGATCTTCTGGATATCCTGGAGGTCAGATCCTCCCTAAGCTTAGGGCTCCCATAGCTCTTCAAAGCACGTTACCCCAAAATCATTGAAATAATTGAAATATGGCAGAAAGATTACGAGGTCTTGCTTTTTTCCCAGGCCAAGACCAACAAATGAGAGCACTGCCTTAGTCCACGGAGGGTCTTAGCTATTTGTGGAACTGCTGGTGCCTGGTTATACCCATACTGTGCAGAATCCACAAGATTCATCATGTCTGTAGGGTGGCCCAAGGCAAAACTGTCATGGATTACCAGAAAAAAAATTCAATTGATACTAAATCATGGTAGTACCTGAGGCAGTAATGAAAGGAACTTTCCTTTCATGTGCTATCATTTGAATCTTGACTCCTGTAAGAATGCACTGAAATTAGATGTTACCCTGTCACCAGACCATTGCCGTGATTTTCCCAACCCAAAGGCTTTCATGCCTTGCTCCTTACATTGGCAGGGAAATACATTTCTGTTGCTATTAGCTTCAGTATTTAAAATTCTGTTACAAACACAGAAACCTAAGAAGGAGCTAAGTTTCCTGTATAGATAGCAATCCATATGTGGGAATAATATAGATGATTAATACTTACCTGAAGTATTAATAAGAATCTAATAATGGCTGTATCAATCTGGACTGCTAGTTTCTATGTCCATTTCATCTCTAATTTACAGTCAATAAGATTTCTGAGTGGCACAAAAGTGCTCCACTTAAGTGACATGATTTCTAGGTAGCTGTCGGATATCAAGGTAAGGATGACAATACCGCCTGGAAGGCCCAGAACACAACGTTCTCTAGAGAGCTGTGAAAAGATGATTTTATGACATTATATTCTGACACTGTGTGAATCAATTTTAATGAAAGATATACTTGCTTTCTTTTGCTGTGATGAATCTGGAAATATTTAACCCCCTCAGGCTTGAAGGGAAAAAAAAGGTGCCATTTTAATGGAGTAAAACCGTGCTACATCTTTGTATTGAACATGAGTTTGAGAAGTAGGCAAAAATACTTTTGTTCCCATATTTTTTTCACAGCAACTGAATAAATGTAAGAGTATATACTTCATCTTTCTATCAGTAGCTGGGATCTGCCTGTAAACTCCTATTGCATGTGGTACTTTACTCAGATTTTTAAAAAACGAAAAGATTCCACTTCCTAAGCCATCCCAGCTTCCAAAGGGCCAGATAAATATTTGTCAGAATTATGAGTTAATTAAAATCATCTTACAGACATATACTTTAAAGGATCAAAGCACTTCTATACATATATGTACAAAGAATGTCCAGGAGTCTTTTAAATCTACTTGTGAAATGCAGCTGTTTCTGGGGTGAAATGTAGCAACTAATTAATAGTAAAAGTACACAATATCTTGAAACAGCAGGTGAAAAAAACTTCTTCCTGTCACAGCTGTGGCATAATATAAGTAGACAAAATGCAATTATCCAGTTGGAATTTGAGAGGGACCTTATAATTAACATAATTGTTTTTCTAAAGAAAATGGTGGGATCTACATGCTACAGAGGAAACTAGAAATACCTTAAAGAGACTTGCTACATCAGGGCTTTGGTTTTGTTTTTGTTGAAATAAACCAACTTCACAGTATCCTTTTCTTACTAGGAAGAAAGATTGGTTGATCAACAACTTGGATATTGACGCCTAACACCTTTATTTCTAAATTTGTCTTGCTAATATTGTCCTATGGGTTCTGTAATCGTATTCTTATGGATATTTACACATTTCTCCTAAGCAAGAGGACCCTCTTGACATCCTACCTGTTCTTTCTGGTGATAATACTGCCTATTGCCTTTATTTTCCATGGTGGATTATTTCTAAATTTTGTATGTTATTAAGAGAAAATAGACTAAGCTGATTATGTCTATTCTTTTAATGTGGTTTGTGGTTTATTTGGTGTTTGGTTTTGCTTTTTTTAATGTAATAATAACTGATAAGATACTCTCCATCCTTTAATTCTTTCCACATCTGTTTGAAGAGTTTGCTTAACCTATGCAGCAAGGTGGTTTTTTTCTCAGTTGAGCTATTTTCTGCCCTGGCTTTGCATTCTGTTCAAATGATGATGAATCCAATTCGTATTACAATCATCATCATTATTGTGATTATTTGCTGAAATGAAGGACAACCAAGTTCTCCCAGAAGCTTACACATTATATTAGCCAAAAAAACCCCCACGGTATAACACTATGAATAGGAACAGATGGAAAGATAAATTCTGCCATGCTACCAGTGTGATAGGAAGCCTCCTTAATTTCAGTTATGATTTATCTTTCTGCAAATATCAAAGGATAATCTGCAAGTTTTGTGTTCTATTTGAAGCTGCTGTTGGTTCAAATGCACTCCACAGTTAGTACCTGACTTCACTATAAGCATCATATGTATTAGTGGAAAAGCCATTTATTAAGCTTTTGCAGTCCTTAATGTTAATTACTGCAATTAATGAATGGAACTGCAAGTAGAGTTCAACTAAGGGTTTTCTAAACTATTAATGGGGCCTCATTAATAATGCTTATGACTGTCTACTGGGACTTATTTAACAGCCATGAGACTTATTATGTATAGGACCTCAGTTTGAACTTTCATGACTCCTCCTCAGATAAATTAATGATGTCCCACAAACTCTTAGGACAACATCTTCAGTTGTTTTTTGGGAAGAAAGACAGTTTCAAAGCTACCTTTGCACTCTACAAAATCAAAATGAAGTTTTATAACTCTGAATACATCACGTAAAAGATCTCCTAGGTGAGAAAATTTACTTTAATTTTCACTCTGTAGTACAGAATCCCACTTGAAAGACAAAGACTAGCTTAATACAAAACCTAAGCTTCAAGAACAAAACTGCTAAACTCTTCTAGGTCACTACAGCCTTAGAGATGTTTCACAGCAATAAGGTAAATTATGGCTCATCCTTTCAGCTGATAATGTTCCTATAACTTTGACTTCTTTAAGAGCTATCGCACCATAAAACTGTATTTGTTCTTAAGAGATTATAGAACTATTGTAGAATCATAGAATGGTTTGGGTTGGAAGGGACCTGTAAGATCATCTAGTTCCAATGCCCCTGCCACAGACAGGGACACCCTCCACTAGACCAGGTTGCCCAAAGCCCCATCCAGCCTGGCCTTCAACACTTCCAGGGATGGGGCATCCACAACCTCTCTGGGCAACATGTTCCAGTGCCTCACCACCCTCACAGTAAAGAATTTCTTCCTAATATCTCACCTAAGTCTCCCCTCCTTCAGCTTAAAGCCATTACCCCTTGTCCTATCACTCCATGCCCTTGTAAACAGTCCCTCTCCAGCTTTCCTGTAGGCCCCTTTAGGTACTGGAAGGCTGCTATAAGGTCTCCCCGGAGCCTTCTCTTCTCCAGGCTGAACAACCCCAACTCTCTCAGCCTGTCCTCATAGGAGAGGTGCTCCAGCCTGCTGATCATCTTCGTGACCCTCCTGTGGACTCGCTCCAACAGCTCCATGTCTTTCTTGTGCTGGGGCCCCCAGAGCTGGATGCAGTACTCCAGGTGGGGTCTCACGAGAGCAGAGGGTCAGAATCACGTGCTGGTCATGCTTCTTTTGATGCAGCCCAGGATACAGTTGGCTTTCTGGGCTGCAAGCACACATTGCCAGCTCATGTTGAGCTTCTCAAGAAGATCTGTGTCTGCTCCACAATACAGTAACATAGACATCTTAAACGCACATCTGCAAAAACCTATGTACATACTTGCCTTCAGTCTTTTCAGTGGATCCTTGCCTTTGAATTACTCCTGCAATTAAAGCTAAGCCTGTTCTCAGGTGTCTGCAAGTTTGGGTCCCTAACTAAACAAGCCGGGCAGCCAAGGGGACTTTGACTTCCCTCAACTTCTCTTTGAAAATGGGTTCCAAGTCGATTTGATGCACTCCCTGCTTGCAGCTCCCCATGAAATTGGCTCAAGCTACTGCTCAGATCATGTTTTTCCTCAGGAGACTCTCTTCTGCTTTACCCACAGAAACACCAATCTTAGGAGCACAACTTGGTGTGCTGGGCACATAGGCTTTATGGCAGATTTTTGGCCAAGACCACAATGCCCATCACCATGAGCTTCCTCAAACTGGCCCCTGTACCAGCTGTTCTTCCCCATTATAACCTCATAACAATGTTTTTTCTTTCAAAACAATCCCTTCCTAAAACTGTCTCTTCATCTATCTAGCTTCATATTTTATTTACTGTAAGCTTTCAGGCTAGTATCCATACAGGAATTGGCACAAAAATCAGATTTCCTATCATACAAGAATACCAATATTTCAATACAGCTCAGGAGTTTGTGAATTTTAATGAAATCTGAGATCTCCCAGATTTTTTTTCATAACTATATCTCCCAAAAAATATTTCAGTGTCAGTAATATAGTTTGCTTACAAGTCAATCTTTTATTTGCTTTAGGTTCTCTTATGTTACGAAAGTGAAAATGATAAAGTCAAAATAACCTATTTCAATAATTTTTCTCATAAAATCTGACAGGATCAGTACATTTCAATCCAAAATTTTTATATTTGATCACAAATTTTGCTATTTTTTAATGGAAAGTCTAGAAGATGTATTGCTCTAAACAAGTTGAAGGAAGCCTTACTCAAATACAATGAGGTTTACAATGTGAGGTGTGACCTGCACTTACTGTTGCTGACATTGCATGATGGACACATACCCAGGGTGGCCACAATTACCCATGGTGGCATTAATTGTCTTGGGTTTTAGTGAGCGGTGTCTTTGAATAACTGAAATTGGTACTGTTCACAGTCGCCTGATCCATGTGTAACAGGAAGAATCTATTCTGAATAGGTGCTGGCTGTGTGAAATGCTGACACTGAGCTGATGTGACAAACCAAGAACTTCTCTCCCATTTCTGTGTGTTTATCTGCACTGAGCTGTGCCACGTGGTAAGTCATGCCAGGTGAAGAATGCAGAGATTTCCCAGATGTGGTGACAAAGAGATAGAACAGATGTGGTGCCTTTGTCGCTCGCAATGCATATATAAATGAACTAGCAACCTGCTAGCAGTTCTCACCAGAATTAAATAAAAAAATAAACTACATCATAATAAAGCAGAAAAAAAGGGTAATATAGTCTAAGAACAAGTAAGCAAACAGACCCCAGCATGTAATGAGCTGAGTTACTTGAGTTAGCACAGCATATTTCCAATGAATTTACAATAGACTGAGAATTCACTCAGGGTGCATTTACCCCTCTGCCTGTTTGCTCTTGCTTTTTTTTTTTTGTTTGTTTGTTTGGGGTTTTTTGTTTTTTTGTTTTTTGGTTTTTTTTTAATAGGAGTGGTGGGTTAATGGACTGCAATGAGGATCAGGAGATCTAAACTCAAGCTCTTGCTCTGCCACAGACTTCCTCCATGACTTCAAAAAGTCTTTTTAATTTTTTGGACATCCCTACATTGTAGTTTGGAAATGCCAGTGAGTTTGATGAGATACTGCAAACAGTTTAGCTGTGATAGCACCTGCAGAAGTACTTGTTTAGAACAAGTATCTTTGGTATCTTTGCAATGAATGGTTATCTGCAGAGCTCCTATCAGCAACATTCATCAGTATCTTTGTAGTTCTGAGCCAGGAAGCTTCTGGGTTTTGTGTGTGTACTAAGATTCACAAAAGATGTATTGTTTGCTGGAGGAGGGTAAGACAAGAAGGGTCTGTTGATTACAGCAGGGAGTGACCACAGGATAAACGATTTTATTTCAAGCACAGTGAAAGAAAGGATGGGTCTCTGTGACCATGCAGGGAAAGAACCAGTTGGGTTGGCTTACCTGTTTACAGAATCAGCATTTCTGACACCGAGATGGAACCTACAAATTCTCTGCTGCTCAAAGAGAGCAAAGGACATTGAACTTCTCTGAAGGCAGTAATTGCTATCTCTCTTTTTTTTTTTTTTTTCTTTAGCTGGGCTGAATTTTTATTTTCAGGGCACTTATAAGTATGCAAATTTAGGTGCCTAATTTTAGATGCTTCTTTGTATGGGATAAGGTTATAGACAGTGCTTCTATACTGAGACTGTAGATAGTAATACACATGAATGAAGCTCTTGGCTAAATGTTCAGGAAAAGTGGAAGGTGAGCTGAGGGCACACAAGAATAGGATCTCTTCAGTGACATTAATTCCAATGTAACAGCTAAAGCTTATATGGGGCTTATGGGGCTGAAGTTCCCATGGATCAGTCATGCTGACTATCTTTTAATACCAGAGCCAGGTACACTGTAGCTTTGTAAACAGGTAAAACTGGTATGAAGAGCAGATACAGAGTACAGTCTATCATGTAATGCCCAGCAGGCATTAAATACTCAGGGGGACAAGCCGAAAATCAATTATCTTCAAATAGCATAGCAAAAACCTCCTCTGTTCTCACATACCAGCATCAAGTGCATTTAAATAACAACATCTCAAAGCACAAAAGCAAAGTAAAGCCTCATGAAAGCCTGTTTCAGTGACAACTGCATCACCCCAATCCTTTTGCTTTGCCTCTTCAAGGAGCTCTTTCTCCCTGATGTGGAGATGAAGAATTAATCATCCTGTTACATAAAATGCATACTCCATGGGGAAGATGCATAAAGCACGGAAGAGATGGATGGATTTTTTGTAGAGTAAGGTCACCCTCAGGGGGTGAGAGCATAGGGAAAAGTGCTCACTGAGTAATTACCATTTCTGGATCCTCTGGAGAACTGCAGGCTTGATACCATCTGAAAAAGCCTATGATTTTCAATTAACTCTTTGCTCCTGTAGATTGGTAATTACCTCAGTATATGTTGGGGTGTTGGTTTGCACTAACCTCAGCAGGGAGCTGAGGAATTGGAAATGGTCTCGTTTGCCTGGTGGTCAATGGCTGCCGCAGGTGTGAAGCCTGTAGCAGGGCTCTCCTGAATTGCTTGTCAAGAGCAGGGGGATTCTCAAATTTTGAGGAAGACCTCTACTGTAATGCTGGGAAGAGAAATGGGTACAGACCAATCCCCGTGATCATAGTCTTATCTGTTTTTAGCTAGGTCTGAAAATGCCGAGCAGTGTCCTACTGACCAGGTGATGCTGGCAGCCTGAAACCAGCCCAGGATAGCACTGTCACTGGGATTTAGGTGACAGAGGCAAGAGCTATGTAAATTCGGTACTTGCCAAGGCAGCAGGTACCATCAAAGAAACTAAGATATTAAAAGGAAACAAAATGAAAGACCAGAAGAATTTTGAGGTAAGAAAGGGGATGGAGAAGAGGATCTTTTAAGGTGTATCAGGTTATAAAGGCTTCACTGTGTTTTAATTACTGCAGGCTAAATTTCTGAGAGCCTGCAGTAGCTTGTTAGACACATACTGTAGTTTTAATTAAGTAATTAGGGAGTTTGATGAGGAAGGCAAGGATTTTAGAATTTAAAGTATTCTGGAGAGTGTATAGGCAGGAGAGTCTTTTTCTCAGGTGTCTCTATTATATAATGATTAACCTTGAGTGAAATGTTATGGGAAGGACTGAGAGCTTTTATTCATGAGTCACAAGCATAAAACCTGACCCAAAAGCTCTTTGAAAAAACTCTCCGAGAACTTTGTCAGTGTGAAGCCTATAGGACTTAGGTCAAAATGTACATTCAGGGATCAGGTAAGGTTTAGCAGAACAACGTTTATCTCTTAAAAGGACAGACTTAATGAGCAATATCCATAGAAATAAGTAGAACTTCTGTGTTACAATGTGTCGAAGAGATAATGTAGTTGCTGTTAGGTTTTGTGTGACATTGTTTCAGATTGCTTATGGAAGAGTCTTGAAAGACATGAAAATACAGTATGAGAAAATTAAGAATACAGCTATCCTCATAGCTGTTACTTCTTCAATTGTTTACTATGTAAATTTGTTGTCTTCTGAGTGTGAAGTCACTGGGATTTTCATATGAAGGAAAAATACTATGGGAAAGGATATATGACACTTTCTCTCAAGACAGCTGGTTATGGAGATGGGAATGCCAGGGTTCTCAGGTTAGCACTGATGCAGAATATGCCCACAGAAGTCATAAGGTCATATTCCCATAATTAAGATGTATGTTTAAAAAAAAAACCCCAATACATGCGGGTGTGTTACTGCCACACCAAATCTCAGTATGTCTTTCTCAGAAATGAGCTTTTCTATCCAGCCAAGAACATTTCTGTAACCTTCACCCTGAGCAGAAGTGTGGTTTTGATGGTGCATGTACGTTCACTGAGATGATAGTTTTTTGCTTTGATTATTATTTATCACCATGAACCCATATGCTAATAGTCTATTTATCATTGTAACACTGAACATGTTCTGCTTGGGATATCAAAAAAACCTCAACAGGCACTTCCAGAATCTGCCCATCTCTCCCAATCAGAGTTCCTAACTGTTGTAATTCAATTACTGGATGAAAAGCATGTCAGGTGAATCTTGTCTCCAGCTCCTCTCCTTTGAGGTGTCCATGAATAAAACAGGGTGCTTGATGGTCTATTTCACATAAATGTTAGTTTGCACTTGACTTCTTTTTTTGGAGTCAACCAACTAGTTTTATCTGAAAAAAGTCAAAGTATAGTTTTGGGGATAGTTCACTCCAAGAACCACTCATAAAAGGCAGCATGGATAAGACTGCACCTGATTTGGTTTTGTGTAGCCTACAAGGTCCTCCAAGAGTACTACAGAAGGCTTTACATCCTCAAGCACCCCATGCATTCCCTCACTCCATGACACCCACATCTACTCTCCACTACCTCCACAGAGGGCTGTAAAACAGGTTTTAGCTGAAAACTGCTTCTCCCTAACAATTTTTATATTTTAGGCCATCAAGGACCCAGAGGAGACACAGTGCAAGTACTACATGACAGGGACATGGCCGATCTGCTCTAGAGGCAGGTAGCTTCAGGTAGAGTGGCTCCCACCCTCTGCTTGGCCATCAGGGCTCAGCCACACTTAGCAGTATAGATGTAGCTTGTGAGCATGCTTCTTGTTGAGGTTCCAAAGTGAGCACCTCACCCCAGACAAGATAAGACTCTGGGATGCTGCTTTACAAAATAATCTTTGTACAAAAAAATTTTGTCTTTGTCCTTACAAGGTCTTCTGGGAGCTATGGAAGTTGCATGGGAGGTGTCAATGCTGTTCAGCCAGGAGAGTCCTTCAGCTTTTTGAGGTACAAAGAGAAATTCTATCATGAATAACATAAACTACCTAAAATCTCTTCAAAAGCATATCTACTCAAACATATGAATACTTTATAAACAATATAATCTATGTGCTGATTATTTGCATTTGGTAACAATCTGGTTTATTATTAATATATCAGCATATTTTGCTCAGTGTGGTACAGAGACACATTTAATCTTGAAATACCATCTGCATTGTGTTATTTTGTGGCACATTTCACCTCAAAGGTTACTCTATTCGCTTCATCTTGAGTAGAAGGTCTAATCCATCAGTTAGTGCCATCTCATTATAGTTCCATCAGGGCCACCTAATGACTATGGATACCTAATACAAGTTTGTAGGTGATTTTAAAATGTGGCTCAATACATTTAGGAGGCATGAACGGCTTTCTTATATCTGAGAAGACTAAGAAGAAAGGGAGAAGGAAACAGGAGCCAAAAAAAGAAGTGAGCAATTAGAAAGAATAACTCGGTGGCTGCTGGAAGTGAGTATTTTTAAACTACAATTTAAGTAAATTCTTCAATAATTAAATATTTAGAGATTTTTTTATGATGAATGCACATTTTCTATTACAACTATGAAATTACATGGTAATTATAATTATGTCTATTTATACCTACCTACATATTACCAATTTTATCTACAGATCTATGTTTATATATACTATATACACAAACACACACATGTGGATATAAATGTGTGCATTCTTAAAATGTGTAAATCCATGTGAATTGCCTTTTTTCATCACTGAATACAGCCAGTTGTATGCTGGGATTAGTTTTCTATTATAGCTGCACAAAAGGCATTCAGAAAGAAAGAGGAATTCACTATAGAGTCAAGGAAAAGGCAGAATGATATACTGAAATAAGATAGACTACTATGGTTAAAGTACTGCAGAAATGTCAATGTAGTCACAAATAGCCTGGCATGGTCCTTGTTTCTCAGTTTCATTAGAGATTACAATTCTGCTGTTACAAAATTTGTCTCTGTATTGCAGATTTTGCTGGTTGGTCTAGGCAGGATGTTAAATCAAACTAAAACAAATGGAACTGCTGGGAGGGTGGGGTTTTTTTGCACTTAGGTGTGATCTCCACTATCCAGTTGGTTGGTTTGTTTTGTTTGGTTGTTGTTGGTTTGGTTGTTTTTTTTTTTTTTCTTCCTTTCTGGTTGCAGTCTTGTGAGGACATGAACCATCTAAGTGTCTCCATCTAAGTTTGGGAAATCACAGCATAAATATGTATGTCTGACTTCTGCTGAAAACTCTGTAGTGTGAGACCAAAGTAGGTTATCCAAAAAAGCTATGGGGTCTCCATCTGTGGAGGTTTGCAAGGCTCAGCTAGACAAGGGCACAGCCATCCTGCTCTTGTGCTGGTGAGAGACCTGTTCTGAGCAGAAAGGTGGGCTTGAGGCACCCAGAGGGGTCCCTTCCAACCACAGTTTCTATGTTTCTATAAATATGTTTGACTCGTGCTACAAACACTCCAAGTACAGAAAAAACAGCATCCAAAACTTGTTAAAATATTATAATAATTTCAACAGGGGAAATTTGAATGTTTTCAATTTCTCGTTAATTTATTCCTGAGCTATGAAGTGTTTGAAAACCCTGAAAATAAATGTCTGATTCACAGAAGACATTTTCTATGAAAACCTACAAAATTTACAAACCTTTTTTTGAAACTAGGAATTTTAGACCAAAATGAAAGTAAATGCTGTGATAATTTAGAATGAATGTCAGTATTATGCCAGATTGCAACATAAAGTGAATAAACATGGGATGATGGCAACAAAACCACAGCATAATTAACTCAGTTTAGGATTTTTAGGGTTTTGCATCAGCAACTCTAGCAGGAGACAGACAGCTCTGCTTTTTGGCCGTGTCAGTAAGCAACCGGCACTGAAGAGATCAGCAATAACCAGTGAACCGAATCAAAGAGTCTTTCCATGCACACATCTGCTAATCTGAATCAGGAGCTATTTGGCTCCGCACCTATGGAGTTTGGTGTGACCTCCTGGTAGCTTTCAGCAGGGAATGGCCACCCTTCTCATCCCCTTTGTTCTGCAGCAAAAACCTGAAGCAATTGTTTAGAAAATGGATGTGAATATCTTAGTGTTGGGAAGAGCTGAAAGAACACTGATCTGAGGCTTTATTCCAGCTTTTGGATATGCAACACTTCTTCTTGGGAAGAATGTCCTGAAAACAGAGCTCAGAACATTTCCAAAGATTGCTTTTATATGAGCAAACCCATTGCTTTGTAACAAACTCTCACACATAACCTACAGCAGTATCATTACTGTTTGAGTTTTTTTCTTTAGCAAAGAATCTTATTCTTAAAATGGTGGAAAAATAAATTTGTAAGTGGGATATCATACTGTTATATTGTGTCCTGTAAGTGTTCTTACAATCTTTACTGTTCGATAAATGTGTTTAAAAAAAAAAAAAAAAGTCTATTGAGTTCAATGGGATGTTTTCCTAAGTAGAAAGTCAGAAGAATGCTTGATGCAGGACACTTGAGAGAACTTTACCTCTAAAAGCGTTGGTGTTACTGGGAATCCTCAGGACAAGATTTCAGATGTCTTAAGTGAGAAGATGTGTGGTAATACTCATGTGCTGTACTGCAAGAAATTTAGCATTGTAACTATGGCTACTGACTGTAATAGAGAATCAGAGGAAGAAAGAATCTGTTTGTATGTAAAAGTGGAATAAGGTGGTTTGTTTTCATGAATTTGGAGTAACTACAGAACTCGTCCATCTTGCTGAAGCCTCCATAGTCTACCAGTTTCATAATACACTGTATCACAGCAAATTAATTCACAACTCACTCAAAACTCAGCTCAGTGTTACTTGACTGACCACACTTTGTTTGCTGCAAAATCCTTTTGGTGGTGGGTGGTTTTTTTTTTTAAGAAATGCCATTTTGAATGATTATTTTTTGGCAGATTTATTTGTCTCCCAGGGCCATGAGATGCATGGATGTAAGCGAGGGCAGAGTTTGGCTCTAAATGACTAAAATGCTACGCTCCCTTGGCTATGAGATGCTGAAGGAGTGCATAAAAATAACACAGAGCATGAAAGCTTCAGAAGTAGCAGAAAGAGGAAGCTGAGCCAACCTAGCGTGCCGCCTCCTTCCCAGGGGGCCTGCAGAAAGGTTTCTGTGCCTTCAGCTGGTTTTGCTTAACGGGACTACACAGGCTGACTCAGAAGTACAGGCACAAGGCTAGGGAGATGCCACGCTCAGAAGCTAAGGCAGTGCACTCGTTGATTAAACAGGCTGTGCTGACACCTTGGATGGAGAAGGGTGGGATGGACCATGGGCGCGGGCGCAGGACTGCTGGTGTGGTGGTCTCAACTCATCACTCTCTGCCTCTCCCAAGGCAGCACTCCCGTTGTGTCCGTGATCACTGCGGTTTTCCTGCAGTATGGCAAGCCAAGCTTCTGCATTTTGGATGGGTTGTAGCCTCTATAGTATATTGTCACAGTAGTGATGAGATGCCCTCCCTGAACAGTCCGGTGTCTGTACAGCTGTATGCACTGCCTCCTTGATCATTTCTGTTTTCATTCATTACACCCATTGAATTTTTCAGAACACGCAATTTTTAGGTAAACTGAAAACAGAACAAAAAAAAAGTTAAGTTCAATATAGAAGAGAGGCAGTTTAACGAGAGAGAAAAGCTAACACTGCAGTTTTTAAAGCACAGGGGAAATTTAAGCATGGAGTACTAGAAATGGGATTGCAGCCTTTGTTCTTAATACATGTTGCTTCTAACAATTCCATTTGTTCCGCTGTTCTTCAGTGCCAGGGCTAAGCAAATAGTTCGCAATAAATAATTTAGCCTTTGAATTTAACCTTCGTTCCTGCTCCTGGAGTCCCCATGTGCTGATTGCAGTGGCTTCAAACTTATTTGTAATTCAAGATCAGGCAACTTTTAGGGATGAAGGGAAGAAGGAGATACTTCTTATTGTGGTGTGCCAGTGTGTTACGACACTCCCAACTGATCACAAGGTATTGCTTGTCCCTCCTGAGCTGATGGCTGCGGTGGGACAGAGGTGAGGAGGAAAACGAAAGCTGTCATTTTGGGATGAAAAATTAATTTCTTCTTTTCAAAAGATTAACATCTTGATATTTTTTGCGTGGGAAGGTTAAAATGGAGTCAATACTGAAACAGACAAGACTATTTCTGTCTGAATCATTAATTCTAGATACTTAATCCAGGGTTGCAGCTAAAGGGGACACTGCTTGAGACAGGGCACTCTGAGACCTCTTCCAAAATAAATTACACCTTTTGCATTGCATTGTGAAACGGGCCTTTGTGTCTATGAGGAAAGTAAAGGATTTCCTGATGTCTCCACTGTAAAACAGAGGACAAAACCAGGTCATTCTGAGATGTTTTTTTATCAGTCTTTCATTCCTTGGTGTGGTAAAATGCATGACTATGATCTCATCCTGAGAGATTGTTGCTTTGCTTCAGACAGGGCCAACTTTTTTTTGTCAGAAGGAGTTACAAAAAAATCAGCTAAGAAAATGCCCTAAAAGAGTTTCTCATACTGCAGCTTGAAGCACACAGGAGTAAGCTGAGAGGATTACTGCTGAGCTGCTTTTCCACCAAGAGGAGACAGGGAAGTGCAAGTTGTACATGCTTGACATCATACAGCAACAACTTGCTGTTTATCTGCTTAAGCATCAGTTTGTAGGGGTGGAAAAAATGGCACAAATATGAGAAACTGAATTCTCTTATATTTTATCTGTGCTTCCTTTGGCCAGTAGTTTTTGTGTCAAATAAAACTGTAAGTTTTTAGAATTAAAAAAGGAAGGTTTGGAACTGCCAAATTATGGAATCAATCTTTCTCTGGGTGATTACATCAGTCACAAGTCACCTTACTGGAAGATTTCAAAGTTTTGGAAGATCAGAATAGTGCACCTGATTTATCTTTCTTGCAGTTTGGAGATGGGAATCAATAATATTTAGGATGGTTTTGTCAGTGTTCTTCAGAAACAAACAAACAGAAAGAAAAAAAGGAAAAAAATTTAAATTCTATATGCAAATGGAAAGAAGCACTAGAATAAAACGTAATAAAATGTTATCAATCCAAAACAATGAGAGGGATAACAAAGAATTTAATTGATCTCTCAGCTTGTAAAAAACATGTAAGTTTTTTAATCAGTAAGCATTAAGTGCTTAAGAATTCAGGTAGGCATACCTTACAAGCAATCTCTCTTTAGCCTCAGTGACAGATAGGTATCACATTTTTCTGGACAGTGAGGATTGAAATCACAGAAAGAAGGGTCTTGATATTCTGTTATTTTTAGAAATCTGAACTCAGCTGCCAAAAGGTATTAAAAATTCAACTAGTTTTTCTTTAAAAAAAAAAAATATTACCTAGACTCCTAACAAAAGATTGAATCCTTTTTTAGAGGTACAACTTAGCCACTTAAACTACATAACTATTTTATTTATTTTTTTATCTTTGTCTCTTTTATTGTTTTCACTTTAAAAAGATGTGATCTCCTTTATTAGTTACTATCTGACATTTTCTCTATTTATTTCCATCCTTGAGAACAACATACAATTCATTTTCCAGGAAAATTGGACAATAGAAAAAAGAAAATGAAAAACATCCTCACATTTTAATACAGAGATACTGGCATATGTGGAAGTAAATGCCAAGCGCTATGTGCAGTTCAAGGATAATCCTTTTGTGTACTACATGAACTTGCGAAATCATTATCCCAACAATTAACCAGCATGATTAATGAGACTGGGGGAAAAAAAAAGAATAGTTGCTGCTATTCTGTTGGTGCAGACTCTAAATGTCCCCTGACTTCATCTATTTTACTTTACATCTTGCTTCAGTGTCTTCAATCTTTTAGAAAGAGAGGCTGCCATGATTCTTGGCCCAGCTATTTTTGTCTGCAGCAAATGTTAGACGGATATTGTCACGCTGTCCCAGCTACCATTCTCTTTTTCTTTCCAATGAATGCACCAGGGTCTTATTGAATAAATCAAAATTAAAAAAAAAAAAAAAAAGGAGAGAGAGAGGCACAAATCAAATGAAAGCTGAGTGGGCTCTGTTTGCAGGCTGTGGCCTTGCTCCCACTGGGCCCACGCAGCACGTGCCCTTTTATCTTAGTGCCTTTAAGCTATGGTGGTCTGTTCAACCTTCTGGGGCTACATATGTCTCTGGGCCAGGATAATTGTTCTCAACAGCATGAGCTTAACTTTATCATCCCTCCTGCCTCTTGACTTACTGTAAATTAAACAGTGGCTCCATGAAAAAAAAATAAGCTGGGAAGTTTCAGCAGCTTTTTAAGACTTTTTTTTTTTTTAAACAGAACTTGTTATTTTATGGGTACCATGGAACATTTTTCTAGTTTCTGTGTGATGAGATGGAACTAATTTTAAATCTCTCTTTTTTTTAAAAAAAAAAAAACCACAAAACAAAAACACAACTAAAACTTTGGGGCAAAGAACAATCAGAAAGAAATTAGATTAATGAGGAAAGAAAGCTAGACATGGGCATGGAATATATGCATGGAAAACATGCAGAAAGCCAAGTTCTCATTCAGAGTTTGCCAAATTACCCATGACTTCTCTTTCAAAGCCCTCCTAATAACTCCCCATTGTATGCAAAGCCCATAAGAACAGAGTTAATAACAGTGTATGAGTATCAATTATACATTACAGATGTAAATCTTACAAGCCCCCTCTACTCTGTAGGAAAGTGGCTGTCTTTGTGTTATGCACAGTCGAGGATGCCCTGTCAGCACTGAGCAAATAATAAAGAATAGTAAAAACAGGCAGGAAGCCTCCTCTTCATTGAGCCACATTTTAACTACTTGGTCTACAACTCAGGCAAAGCAAAGTTGTCACTAATGGTATATCACCCTGATCTGTACCACAAACGTTCTTCAATTCTTTAAAACCCCCTGAATTTCTTGTTATTTAGATGGGTATCACCTTTGTAATTTCTTCTAAAAAGAAGAACCATCAGGAAATTTGAAACTTCCTCTGCCTTGATCCTAGTGCCCTTCCCAGAAACTATTTCAGTTTAAATGTTTTTTGAACATAGACTTATGTTTAGTCAGATGAGGTTTTACCAGCACTTCTTATGATGACATCCATATTCTTCTGTCTCTACTGGAAATACCTGCTTTGAATTATTGGTTTTATTTTTGTAAACACCAGAAGGAAATCTTCTTTCAGAAGAACACAAAGAATGGAAATAATTGAGACATAATTTTTATGTTCTCTCCTGGAAACTGTCCAAACTGGGATTTAAGTCAAACCAGCTAACATCATGTAAGGTTTTAGCTCTGTCAGCTAGGCAACTGCAATTTTCATTGTATGCATTAGTGTACCGCTGTCTGCAGGGGTAACAGTTCTGTTGCTGCTCAATATTTCAGGTCTTCCTTGCAGAAGGACCATGATCACTCATAAAGACTTTGTATTTTCTTTAATTCTGATCATTGTTTTCCTTAATCTACAATAATAATAAAAAAACCACCTTAGTCTGAGAAAACACAAGTTTACTTCTTCTGAAGAAGACATAATATGATGCACAGTTATACTGCACTGTAGCACGGTTCTTCAATGAGCTACCTTTCTTTCTTAGTCATACCCTAGGTCCTGTGCTGGGCTGCAGAGGCCCCATGTGGAATTTAGACAAATGTTTAAGTGGTGTCTCTGTCTGTTTCTTTTGCCCCAGGACTATCAGAAAGTTGGCATGTCCTTTTCAGTTGTTTTGCACCAGGGATTTGAGGTTAAACTCAGAAGGGAGCTTTACCAATGGGTCTCAAAGGCTGTATGAGATTCTTACCCAGGTTGCAAAGTCCTTAAGGCCAATTCACAATTTGAATCTTTTTTTTTTTTCCCCCCAGGTCTTAAAAAAGGCATCTCACTTACAGCTCTTAAATAGTGTTGCATAAAACCTAAAATAGTTCTGCTCATGGAGTGAAAAGGTCTTCTGGAGATGCAGCTTCTAATCTGAAGTAATGGCTACTGACTCCCTTCTCCTCCCAGTCAAGTTATGATTTCTTTATTGGTGAATAAAGACTAAAAGCCTTGCTGTGCTGGTATCAGTAAAGACAACATGTTTCATTACCAGGTTTGTAGCAGAAGCAGTAAAAACTCTGGTTCACTGATTCACAACTATCTTAATGGCAATCACTGTAGAAATCTGCTATAGATGTTTACTGAACCAGATATTTACTAGAAGTAAATAGATATTTACTAAAGTATGTATATGACAGTAAGTCCACGGTTCGTGCAAAATAAACTCTGGTGGCATGATACGTTGGTAATATGCCCAAGTCTACAATGACTGCTGCACACCTACAAGCAGACAAAGCTGTGGCCTCAAGACACTGGTGATCCCAAAGCTGTGTGGACCTTCCTTTCCCAACACCTCAGCCCCACACTGACAGATGCCTGAGGGTGACTCGGTGTGACTTCTCTGTGGGACCTGCTGGAGACCTTCAGAACAGGGTGGCAGAATGTGCTCCAAAGGGACTTAAGGAGGAGCTGTAAAACCCTTTAAAAAAACCTGGAAAAGGTAATGACATGTCCCCTTAGGCCTACAGCAGGGAAGTAAAAGCCAGACTCAGCCTTCCCTGTTGTTGCATAGTTAATGCTTGTGCTATTTGTGTGCCTGGACATGCAGACTAAACTGACAGATGCTCCTTGCTCCTCTCCATCACACCATCAGGGATCACACAAGGCTAACAAGAAGGCATGCGGCCTTTCAAGTGTTAGCTGAAAGACCAGTCTTTGGCCCCTGTCTTATCGCTGTCTGGTTCTTAATCGGTGCAGATGAGCTGAGAGATCTGCAATTAGATAGCTGTAGGTTTCCTCTGTGCTAGTCAAACAAAATATTCATGCCTAGCGTGTAACACAGATCGGCTATAAGCTGCATATTTTCTGTAAACCGTCTATGTTTTTTTCTGAAGAAACATTTGGCCTCTTAACTTTGCACATTGCTGTATGTGTGGAATTTGGCAATGTCTCCTGCACATAGCCTCTTTGGGTCCTCTCAGTTGGCTTCATTTAAGTATCTGATTCATCGAACAGCTCTGTACAATTTGGGCCTGGTGCAAAGCCAGTTTAAGTCAACACTAAAATAAACCAGGCCTTTATATAGTCTGGTTCAGGCCTTCTTCTCCCTTGTCTCAGTTTCTTGATACTTCAGCCTTTTTGAGGTACAAAGCTCCCCTAAAAGGATGGCTGATCCTATTCAGAGCCTTGTTTCCAAGGACACCTTTATCTCTTCTTTTCCTGAGATGAGGCAGACAAAATACTGCAGTTGGTGTGTCTAGAATATAAAATGGAGTGGGCAGGGGTTGCCTACGTAAACGACCACCACAGCCTGGGAGAAGCTGGAGCGAAAGAGAGCAACCCATGGCTTGACCTCTCCATGATGCAAGCAATCCCAGGAAGACCACAGCAAGTGGTCACAGAGAGGAGCCCAGGCTCCAGCAGTCTGTGGTGTTCCCAGTGTCGGGATGCACTGGGGGCTCCTGCTCCCTGTTTGGTCACCAGCTCCTGTCACCCTGGCTCAGATGGAGCACCCTACCTTGCAAGGGAGCCCAAAGTGCTGCACAGGCAACAGAGGGGCCCAAAGCAACAACAGTCTTTGTGTGCTAAATAGAGACATGTTTCTTCAACAATGCAAAACTGTCTGTGGTGCTCTGCAGATATACCCAATACTTTAAGGGACTGTTTTCTCTTCAAGTATTGCAATTCATACGAAAAATATTAACCAAAAAAAAGAGTGGTTTTCTACAAAGCATGGTGCAGGAACCAGGAATTTCTAAGGCTTGAAATATTTGTTTTGTGTTCTGCCACAGATATTTGGTGTAAGTTTGGGTAAGTCACTCCGGTGTAGTTGAAGGGAGTTTGTGTGCTTATTCCTATGGACAGGATTTGATCGCAGCCTTTGTCTTCAGAGGAAGTTTTCCTCCTCTCTGTCAGTCTCTTTATGGGGGGGCTCAGTACGGATTTCTGCATGATGTTTTAGGCATTCACATTAAACAGCTCTAGCCCAAACCCTTGTAAATAATAATAGGTGCTTTGAGTATAAATGAAGTAGTAAAACTTGCATTTTAAGAGCTACTTGGGACTTAGCCAAAATACTAAATAAATAAATAAACCTTACACATTTAACTGTTGACCATATTGAGTTTACTGAGAGGCTAAAAATGAAGAAAAACATCCCCAGGAAACAAAAATCCATGCTAGGTCAGACAGAGAAAAAAAGCTTTCAAAGTTGCAATACAGTGAAATGAAGTAGAGACTCAGCAGATAGTTAAAATGCTGCTCTTGTCTCCAGCAAGAAACCTGACTACATAGAGGTAAGAATGCCGTTTTATTTCCAGAGCTTACTAAAGCTGTGATGAATGCATATCTGGAATATATTTCTTCTTGTGTGAACAGACTACATATCACTATCATTAACAGTAACTCAGCATGTTTATCACAGTGCCTTTCAAGGAGGTGGGAAAACACACAGGTTACTGTTCTAATTCTGCAATAAGTCACGAAACCATCAACATACTCATTGTTTTTAGTGTAATTTTCATCTTTCAGAAGCTTTTTTCCTCCTTAGAAATGGCTTATGCAAAACATACTAGAAATATATTTCAATGCCATGCCTGAGTCTTGGTAGCATTCCTGCGTATCAGCTCAAAGCAAAGAGCATTTCTTCACTCGAATGTGTTGTGTTGACTGAATAATGTGTTAGTGCAGTCAAGAATACAGTATTTGTCATCCCCAGCACTTTGAGAAGATATTTGTTCAAATAGAGTTCAGCCTAGTTCTGCAAAATATTTGTTGCTAGGCTCATATTCACCGTTTGTAGGTAAGGTTGGATGCCTCTATTCTTTTTAAATTTGTTCCCTCTACCACACTGTTTAGGAGCCTCAGTGTTTTCAGCATCCAGATTTCATATCAGTAAGAAGTAATTACCTCCCTGAGAAAATCCCCTCTCTTCCTGATTGAGGCCATGTCACTGCAGCAGAAATGTTATTCAGCAGCCACTAGGCATCCTTGGTGGTGACATCTGTTTGGTTGTCTGGTGAGGGATTGAGGTATAATCAGTCATATAGGTGTTGAATAGTATTGGCTTCCTGACAGACCGTCAGAATAGCCATAGCAGCAGTTTAAAAATCAGCCTATTTGTTTCTGCCACCCAGTGAAATGCTGGGATGTCTGGAGATCAGGTTTACTTTCAGTATGGTACAAAGCAGGACAAGAAATTACTTCCAAGCCAGAAAGATATGCCCACAGGAAAAAAAAAAAATCTGCTTTGCCTATCAGATTTTTCTTTACCGATTTGTGAATCACCAGATGACTAACTCACCTATGACATGACTACCAAAGAGTTAACTCCTCCATCTTCTCTAGAATTCCTAAATGGATTACATATCATTGCCTAAGATTTAGATGAAGGTAAGGCAGAGCGTGTAGTTCCATTGTTAACAGTTAGTGAATAAAAGATGAAGATTAGCATGATTAAAGAGAAGTGAAACAGGGGTTCAGCAGTATTAACTCAAGGGAGTAATTCTCCTGGACACTACTGGGACTGTGTCCATGACTAAGGACAGAAGAATTATGCTCTAAGGAAAGCAAAAAGCAGAGCCTGTCTAACCAGCCCCCCTGGGGAACAGGAGTGATTACAGGGCATGCTGTTGTCTCTTCTTTTATGGGCACAGGCAGCCACCTGGAAAACATGTGAGGGAACCAATGCAACTGGCATCAAATCTAATGTAACTGAGTTCAGACTAGCAGGTGAAGATTACAGCTTGGCATTTGCAGAGCTGAGAGTGGAAATAGGGACATAGTCACTGAGGTTTTCTGTCTCAAGAGCAAGGCCCGCAGTAAAAACAGGGCTGGGACACTTCATTTTCACCCAGGGAAGAGAATATGGACAAAGGAAACTGAAGTAGGGATTTGGTGGGTGCAGCCTTGGCGGGAAAGCAAGCAAGAGAAATTTGGGGGATTCATCTCACCTAAGTGTGGGCACCACGCTACAGATGGCTATACCCAAGCAAGTCATCCAGACTCCCTTTAAAGTCGGTAGAAATAAATAGTTGCTTTAGAGTGTAATTCATCTCAACCTCAAGCAAACAACTAAAATGTGTGAGATGAATTGTGCCCCAGAAGTGTCTGTTTCTCTACTTTAACCACACAAAGTTGTTCAGATGAGGCTGTGCAAACCGTAGATGGAGGCAGGGATCATCCCATGAAGTTTCAGTGAGACAGCCGGAGGAGGAGGCTGACACTGCACTGCACCCAGAAGTGCAGCGCTCTCCCCATTCAGCTCCCTGTAGGCAGATATGCGGGAAATCTGACACTAACCCAGCATTTCTCCAGAAACTTGAATGTTCATCTTTACTATCACTTGCTCAGTACCTCCACCTCTGCAAGATGTATATAGAGAAAAACAAAACAAAAGAAAAAATGTGGTTCCTTGTTGATTATTAGATAATAAAAAAACTTTAAAATATAAAGACAGCTTCTAAGTATAACAGCATTTCGGTACACATTTTCCTAGGTTAACACAATTTATTTACACGTAGACCTGTGTAAGCAACAGCCTCAGCTGCTACAGAAGAGGCTGTGTTCCAACCACAGCCCAGAAATAAATGCTTTTTCAGTCAGTTACCTCTGCCTCTTTCCAATGGTTTCCCTGCACGCTTTGCCTAATGAGCTCTCCAGACTTGCTGCAGGCAGGACACCCAGCTGGGTTGGTGTCCAGACTCTCTAGCTGCTGGACTTGAAAAAGTGCAATAAGATCTTAAAGCAGGGAAACTCAACCTACAGCAGATAACTAGTAGGATGTATTTATTGCAGAAGTACAGTTAGGATCCATTTGGGTCTCCATTATGATCAGTATATTGAGAAGACTAAAGAAATGGCAGAGGATCTGTGATTTACCTGATGTTATGAACAGCATAGGCAGTACCATATACTTCCAGAAATGGAAATATAAATCATAAGAAAGTTCTTGTTCTTTTGGTATCAGGAAAGCTAAAAGAAAAAAATAAAAATATAAAATGGTTTTCTGACACAATTTCTGAAAGTATTTCTGGCTATGCAACTTTATGTCAGACAAAAACAAGACATTACAGAGCCCTTGAAGTAAAACTACCTGATGATACCATTAGGGAAGATATTATACTTTTTTGCTGTCCTTTTCTCTAGCTCTTGAATTTAGACTTATCTACTCTATAATGCCAGAACATTTTGAGTTACACAGCTCAGATGTGTTTTCTGTGACTGATACAAAGCTTCTGTAAGTCATAAAAAACTGGTGAAGCTGACATGACAAGGAAGAAAACTCTTACATGGTACTTTAAGAAAGTTGGACTTCGATGCACAGTGGATGTTACTTTCCCTTCAATGTTTGTTTAAAAACAGTTAAAGAAGCTGTGATTCTTTGAGCCTTTTTTACCTGATATTTAGCAAGAACTTAAGAACCAAAAGGTCCATTTACTCCTCTATCCCTGTTTCTGTGAGAGGCAGTAGCATAAGGCAGTTTCAGCCTGAAACGGAACTAAAGAACCAGATATTTAGCTTTTCTGCCTTAGAGGGAACAGGAATATTTTAATAGGCGGTATTTCCAGAGAGAGACTGAAAACGCACAGTAATGCTTTTTATTGTTCATAAGCCAGAAAGGAAAATATCACCCTCTGAATATTCTGATCTTAAAAGGCATATTGGAAATTACGCTCCCCAGCCTTGCCTTCCTGCCTCCCAGCAATCAGAAGCCTGGGGACTGTCTTAGTTGGAGGTCACACCCATACTCCTGCGTTTAAAAGCCAGTCTAATCCCTCACCAATTTATATTTTTGGCTTTCAGAACTTCCTGTGGCCCTGAGCTTTACAATTTCTGTGTTGTTTGAAAAAGTACTTCTTTTTGTTAGGTTTAAGTCTGCTGTCTAATAATATTTTTGTATGACGTGCGGCACATGTTGTCAATACATGTTGTCCCTGCAATTTCTCTCTGGCAAACCTGATTTTATAGACCTCTATTGTATTTCCTCTTACTCATTGCTTGAAGAGTCATACCTTATTTAGTCTCTCTTCCCAAAAAAGCCATTCAATAATCTGATTTTTATTGCCCTTTTCTACACCTTTTTGAGCTCTACTCGATCATTTTTGTAATTGTGGGACCAAAACTGCACATAGGATTCAAGAAATGGGTGCACCATTGATTTCTACAGCAGTACAATATTTTCTGTTCTGTTTCGCTCTCTATTCCTATTCTGACAATTCAGATGATGCTGTTTGCTCTTTTGACCATCACTAGGCACTGAGCTGACATTTTCTGAGAGCATTCACAATGAGTCTAAAATCTCTTTCCTGAGGGTTATTAGGTAATTTAGAGGCTCTTGAAGTATACATGCAGTTAAAATTGTTTTTCTCACATGCACTGAACTTAGTGGCCCTGAATTTAATCTTATATTTAACCACTTGGATGGCTGGTGTTGTGAGATCCATCTGCAACCTCTCACAGTCTACTTAGGACTGACTTTGCTGTCTTACTATCCACCTCACTTTTCACTGCTCCATCTGCAAAACCTATCAATCTCTGTCTAATTTACCAGTGCAGTTAATTTTTGTATTATCATGGCTCATCTGAGGTCATGTTTTCTTGGCATATATTGCTTCAGGGATTCCTTTAATGTACCTTGTTTTATAGTGTAACTTTGTCATCATTGTGTATGCTTGGTCTTTTGAGACCAGGACAGAAACCAGTAAACCTGTCTGGAACAATTTTTTCTTTCAGTATTTTTTTTTTTTTTTTGTGGCCTCATCCTCTTGTATTTTAAATTTTGAGTTTCTATTTTATGAGACACTACCATGAAATACAAAATAATAATACATGTATAAATCCCATTAATCTGTGAAACAGATAGAGCATTTGATAAAGAGGAAAGTGAGTTAAATAACAATAGACTGCTTGTCAGAAAGCAACAATGACACCAGAGGGTCTTAGAATCATAGAACCATACAATGGTTTGGGTTGGAAGGGACCTTTAAGATCATCTAGTTCCGACCCCCCTGCTGCGGAATTATGGAAGTCTTCCATTATGTGCTTCCATATACTGCTTCTTGCACCAACGTTGCAGAAGTCATATAGTTAAAATAGACTGCAGCCTATTCCCCAGTCATAACCTACGCACACAAACAAAAACTTCCTCAGAAGCTGCATAACTTTACAACTTGCATTTGCTTCATTCCTCATTCTTCATGAGAACAAGGAGATGCTTGAATTATGACTTTGGATTTAAAATGTGTAAATATATCCAAATTCTATAAGAATATGATTTTTCCAGTCAAAAACTTCTTCCAGATGCACTAGGACTTATCTGAAACATGCTTTTCATAACAAATCAAAATTTTCAGGAGCTTTTCAAAACTGAAATGTTCTTTGTTTGCTGTTCTTGCTGCTGTTCTCTCCTTGTCAGCTCTGGAGAAATTTTGAAAACCTCTAACTCCTTGATTCTGATGTAGATTATAGAGTGGGAGGTTTTGGTACTGCAAAAACAAAGTCATTGCTTGCCTACACTATAATGAAAGCTACTGCATGAAACATGACTATCATAAGTGATGATGGCTTTATCTGAAGCATTTGGTTTTACACTTAATTTTAGTGACTGTACTGATTATAAAATAAAGAGTTCAGTCCTAATGGTATGTATGTATTCATTAGGGAAAACGCTTTCTTCACTGGCACTGTTCCCTTCTGCACTGACATTTCTGAATCAAATAATAGCTATGAATTGTTGGGCCTGATATTCTTCTTGCTGGGCAAATTAGGAATAACTCAAGACAAATCAGTGAAACTAATATAATCCTAGTTTATCTCTCTGTCTGTCCATGCATATTCCCATTCCTATATATTTTTCTTCCTTTCTCAATTCTACTCCCTGCTACAATTTGCCTTGGGACAATTTTTGTATGCCTATAACTAGCAAAAAGACATTCTCTCAAGTATTTCTAGGGAAAAAATATGTAGCACAACATCAAGGAGAGAGGGCAGTCTCATGTGGAGGCAAAGTAGATCTATGTTTCATTCTGCTCCACATGACCTTCCTCTACAAAAGGCATCATCCAGTTGGGACTGAGCTTTTGTGTAGGACTGATTCTACCTCATCTTCCCTGTTCTGTAGTGACAATTTTTTTTTAGGGTTGATGATAGTTTTCCCCCAGAAAGTGTTTTCAAATGTTTCTGCACTGTGGATATCATGTTTTTAACAGTGGACACCTTTCTCTGCCTCTCAATTTACTCCTGCACGTGGCCCTAGGGTCCTCTTCTCTTTCACTGTCTCTTTTTGCATGATTCCACACTTACTGCTTTTCTTGCAGCTCCAGTTCCTGGATTATGTGGCTATAGGAAGATACCATCTTTTCTGTAAACAAAAACAAGGAAAAATTTTTATCAATCATACTTGGAAATAAGAGATGGAAACATAATTCAGGTACATCTTGAAATGTCACAACTCACAACTGGTTTTGAAAGTCAGCAGGTTTTGAATACTTTAATTATAAAGAAAATTTCATAATTTTGAGAAAAGGATAAAGATATTGAAAGAAGTCCTTGGACCTGATTACAAATTAACTGTTACAACTTCACTGTTAACCATCAAGAATTTTCCAGTGGTTTACTTCCTTACCTAAAGGGACTCCACATCTCCTGGTGTGTAAGGAAGGACAAGTACAGGGAAATTCTGAGCTCTAACCCATAATTTTATTACAAGATTCTAAATGTTAAGCTTCCTAATGAACACAAAGGTTCTCACACTACTGTATGAGGCTTTTTTTGTTTGTTTTATCCTTCAAATATAGAGCACAAAAACTTCTTTTTTAGAAGATAAGAAACACAGAGGGCTTTTTTCATCAGATCAAAAGGCTTGAAATACTTAATACTGTCCCTTTTATGTCTGTAGAAGTTTGTCTGTGGCACTGCAGAGTCTTTTATAGGGTGCTCTTATTTTTTTCCGTAGTGGGATAGTTTCCCAAAATGTCCTTCCAGTTTTCCATTTAAGAGATGTGTTGGATGAGTAGATTCTGTAGCTGCTAAAGCTATTTATTGTTTTCCTGGATGTGGATTATGTTTCTTTTGTTGCCTATTAGAAAGCAGTCATGGAAAGAGATAATATCATCACTTAATATTTATGAATGGGTAGTTTTCTTTTAATGGTGAAATCGATACTTGTCCCTAGAACACTTTGTTTTACTTCTAAAACAGAACAATGAGCGGGCTTGCCAGATAGCTTTTCAGATTCCATAAATGAAAAATATGTGCTTAGTAGCTCTTTTTTTATCTAGCCTTTTGTATCACGTTCTTGAGCCATTTGCAGGGTGTTCAAGAGAGGTCATTGAGTACTTCTCTAGTTTTATCATATTCTTCTCCTTGATTGTGCAATTGATTTTAAGACCTATTCCATATTTCACTGAAGCTTATACATATAGATGTGGCTGTGGACGTGTGCATCTGTGTGTGTGTGTTTATTTATGGAATTGTCAGTCTGCAGAGAATTGCCTGTGACGTAGACAGATTTATTTATCTGGTTATTTGGCGCATAGTTTCAAAATAATTGCCAGGTGAGATTGAGATTTTATTGCTAGTCTTCTATTTCACAGCTTTGCTGGAGTGGTTTAATTGTCAGCTATTAGAGGTGATAATTCATGCACCAAATCTGAAGAGCACTTTAAAAAAATAAAAAACCCTCAGTGCACCATCAATGCTAGAGAGAAGAGTTCTGCTTGCTATTTATATCCCTTAAACTTGTTTTCATCATAGCAAATAAGCCATAGTGCAATGCTGCCTCTTTGGGATTTTTTTTTTTTTTTTTTTTTTTGGTCATTTTGTCCTTTTAGCTGTGCTCATTGCCTGTGGTCTTGTCAAGGGGCTGGTGGCTGGTAGGCTGTGTAATACCACAAATGTGCTGCAGTGGAGACACAGGCACGCTGCTGCAGAGCCTGGTGGCTCTCATCTACTGCCCAACCACCAAGCTTTTGGGCAGAGGATGCTGCTGATGGCGCCTGGCAAAATACAGACTACGTAGTACTAAGGGTTTACACAGGGTATGCCTACTGATGCTTTTCCTCAGTACTGATGAGTACATACAAAGTGCTGATCCTTAAACACTCCTTCAAAGATAACGTACTTGAGGAAGGTGTGTAGCTGAAGCTGTTGGATATGGGGAAAAAACAGGGGAACCGAGCCCCATGGGAAGACTGTCATGAAGAATATACAAAAGAGCAGGAATATAGCTGTACTTTGAAAAATATTTTGAAATCACAGCATCAAGGTCTACACATCCTCTGTGCAACTATGTAAGTCTGATGTTTATGAACTTATATAGCCATAATGCCACGATCTTATGGACAGAGTCCATGTCTGTTGTGAGGTGTCAACATCCACTGTTGAGAAATACATGTGAATAATTATTATTTTTTGTCAAACAAAGCAGAATGTCATTGTAGCCAATTTGTAGATTACAATTACTGCAATTAAAATGCTTTCTGTGTTAAATTAATAATGCTTTGCATTATAAAATGTTTTACATGGAGAAAATTTAGTATTTTGTATCTGTCATAAGCGTTTTGATGTAACTTTACATAAACATATACAGTAATCAAATGATCACTATGGTTAATATCTTAAAATTATTAATTAAATTTCTATGAAAGGAAATATCTTCCATTCTGTAAAAATATATTGCAGTTGAAAAGCCAAAATAAGAGTGCATCCTCTGAGTTGTGCTGAAGTTTCAGTTATTCAAAAAATAGAACTGAAATAATAAGAAGAGAGAAATAACACCAAAACAAGATCAAGAAGTGGAAAAGCAGAAAGATTTTATACTTAGAGAATAAAACATTTTAATTAGGAACACCAGTGGAACTGGTGTGTTACCGTTTGTTTATACTGCTGACTAGCATTTGAGAGAGATTGCACCAAATGCCCAATGCTGCTTCAGTGACACCAGTGACTCCATCATATTGGAGTGGCAATTGTGGGAACTATTGACAGATCAGAGGAAGCACCGTAATTGACACATTTGTGTACCATTGTTGAAGACAATGAGGAAAATTATGCCCTTGACACTAAACATAAATTATGTGCTACGGATTTTGTTCATATAGCAGACCGTGGACTTGGCTAAAAACCCTGACCATATCAGATGGTACTGGTTTAAGTGTGTTGTAAAGGGTAGGGTAAAGGGAAGTAGAGGAAAAGGAAGGAATTTGTGGGGTGTTTCTATGGATAAAATACAGTTTTATTGACTCATTTTACCTCAGATGAGCATGTTGGGAGGATTTTTAGCTTAGCTCCTTATTGCAGCAGATGGGGATCCCAGCTGCTTGTTTCTTTCCATCCTGACAATCTGGTTACATCAGTTTCCTAGCAGCTTGCACGTCGAAGGCTTTAATCACAAAGAAAGAGGCTAGAAATGTCCTTTCTTTAGAAAATAGAACTGAAGCTAGAAATCAATTTCCAGCTTTTCTTCCAATTGGGTCATTGGTAGCGATAATAACCACTAAGGGCATAGGCTGGCTTTGATAATAGAGAAGTGACCAAAGTATGCCGCTGGACACCTCACTTCTCATTAAGCAGTCTATAGTCCTCTTCTCCTACAAAACAGAGATGACCATCAATCCAAGAGGTTTCCCATGAGACTGGGACAAGGCAGCTTTTGCACCTTTAAGTTGCACCTTGCAAATTTCCTCAGTTTTACAAAATTTGAGGATTTTATTTAATTCCAAGTTAAGGTAATTGGACAATGTGAACTGTATAGATCAGTCTCTAAACCTCTTAACCCAAAAGGTGTGATGACAATTTATTTAAAGGGAGCACTGATATTAAATTGCAGCACTGATGGCTGTGACTCCCTAACCAATTGTCTCGAGAAACTTCACTTTCACCCCTAAATGAAGAAGGATTTTTCCTAGCCTAATGAGGCAAAGTCTAGATGATACTGAATCTGTGAGAAGGACAAGATGAATTATTGAAGGATTTTGAAGAGTGAAAGAAGAAAGAGACAATGAAAAAATTTTGGGAAGCTAGATAATCCCATTGGGAGCTGCTTCTCTGGCTGGAAAGGGAGACATGTAAGAAAAAAAACCCAACTGCAAGACTGTATTTTCATGAAGATTTGTGGAGCAGAATTTCGAAAGATTATAGGCGAGGTCTTGCACCCTTCTGAGGTTTCCCATTTAAAATATAGTGAATAGTGTAAGGAGTGAAAGATAAAAGGTTCGTTTAATGAAATGTTTTCTGTGGCACCTTTGCAGAAATGGGAAGAAGAGCAGGAAACAAAACATAAACTGCAGTAAGAGGAAAGACTTGCAATTAAGGCATTTATCTACTGATACAAGAAATCTCTATCTCTTCCATTACATTCACTTTTCATGCTAAGCAAGATACTCAAACCAAAATTTTTACAGTAGCTCATGAATTTAAACAACGACAAAAAATTTTCTTTTGTCCCATTTTCTGAACATTTAGCTGGAATAAAGCATCCGAGGTCTGCTTTTTGGATTCACTGTCACAAGTTAAATTGACAAAATCTCTTCCTTTTACATAGCAAATGCTATATAGTGCTGTGCCTTCTGAAAATATCAGGTGTTAGGTGCCTTAGAATGGGCACTCAAGGCTAGCGGAGATTTTGACCTTTAATAGCTCTGTGCTGCTGCTGCAGCGTGTTTAGCTACCTGGTACAGAGCACTGTCTGGAATTGCAGGAGGAAAGGAGCAGTCCAGAAAGTGTTTGAATAGTGTGTGGCGTGGGGCCACATATTAAACAACTCTCCATCTCCATAACACTCTGCTTCATCTTCTGTGAGAGGTATATTGGGCTTTAACTGGATGAATGCTACTGCTACGAGTGCAGAGCGAGTGCTAATTCCTGAGGGCGCTATTGGTAGCCTCTTTAGAGCTGTAGTAAATAATGACTAAGTCCATGAATTACACAGAGAGTTAACGCACTGAGCCTTGTGTTCTCTATACGCCCTATCTTGCATCGCAGCTGGTCTACTATATACTATACTAGTCTGCAGTTTCAAACAACATTTAGGCAGTCTTTGAAGAAGACTGTGAAGAATCTCACAAGTGCTGTGCTCTGTTTGCTGTACCCCAAAGCGTGGACAGTTGCCCAGAATTTCACCAAACTATTCCAACATCCTCTACTTTTTCAGCCTGGGAAGGAATCTCCTGGGAACTGCTTTGCAGCAGTGCCAAGGCTGATTTTCTTGTCCTATTTCACCACTTCCAGTTCGAACCTGAAGCGGGAAACATGTTGGTGCATGAAAACTTGAGGATGCTTTCCAAACACTTTCTAACTAGCAAAAAGGTGGAGTCTGAGCTCAGATTAGATTCCAACCACTTTGCTGGTTTCTCTTAGTGAAAGATTTGTCTCTTGTGCTAGCATAATAAATCCCAACAAAGGACAACACAGTCTCCAAAAGCAGGGTATACCTACATATGGAGTAGGAATCACCTTACCTAACTTTATCAGTTAATTATCTTCTCCAGGCAGGTTGTCTATGTTCCATCTGCAGCCAAAGGAGAGAGAGGAGCATTTCTAAAAGCTGATTCATCCCATCCTAAGTGTCTAATGCAGGTGAGTGACTTGCCCTCTGGATGTGCCTGCCTCTCACTTTTTCTCCATGCACAGACTCTAGAGGGAACCTAGATAATCAGTTTAGACTAGAAAATTTTTAGATGAATAAAGATAAGTGAGATGACTCTTATCCTCAATTGTGTGTCTGTGTGAGAGAAAAAGTATAGTAGACGGGAGAGATAAAATATGGGCACAGTCTAAAAACAGTGTGAGGGTTATCTTACCAGCCTCTCTGTATATGTTTGCAAGTCTAGTGTCCATACATGGTTTTGTTTGTGTGATTTTTCCTTTAATCCAGGATAACCACAAAAAGGGGATTCAGAGCAAACGATATTTCCGATCAGCAACAGGTGAAACTGCCAGCAGTTGGATACTGCTAAATGTCCACCTAAAGGATCACAACCTTCTTGGAAATCTCAGGAGCAATACTTCAAAGCACAGACTGGCATCTTGGTGCATGGACCTTAAGGGTTCAAATGGTTTGGAAGTGAAATATCTTCCATCATTCCTGTGGTTTGCATGTGAAATTGATTTTATTGGATTTATTTTATTAGGAAGCAAAAGTGTTTCCCCAAGGAGTATAAATAAACGTATTACTAGAAACAGGGTAGATATGATGATTCATAAAGCCAGGAAAAGGTGGCTGAATGTTAGCAAATTTTACATAACTGCAGTTATTTTACAAACTTTTGATTTCCTGTATCAGTTCATGGTAAAGAAAGACAAAACACTTTGAAATGGCAATTTGGGTGAACTTTTGGTGGATGTCAAACCCCATCATTTTCAGAAGTACATTCCTGGCCTTGAAATCTATTAATATTTTGTGCTTGAAACCTAGAGACGTTGCTTCCTCTGACTGATTAATAATTTTCTTTGAAATGTTAACATTTATTATTTATCATGGTTCCCCATTTAAAAACCATTTTTTCTCCTTCAGTTATGACAGAGCAAAGCTTAAAACTACTACAGTGAGGCCTGTTGTCTCCAGCAGTTTTATTTGCTCAGCAGTAGCATGTATGTACTCATGCAGCGTATATACACAGACAAAATGAAGCAGTATAAGCTGCTAATGTACTATGTGGCCTGAGTAACCTGCAAGGCACTGTGTGGGGATGTCACACCACTTGGAGTGAACTAGGTGATCCCTAGTGTGTCACCTCTTCATGTGCACACCCCTTCTGTAATGCCTGTCTTGACCATGTTAGCTTAAAGGACCTGAAAATATTTTTTTTTTTTCCTTCCCATTTTATAGGGCAGGCAATAGGAATTGTAAATGCCACTTGTTAGGGGTTCTCATAATGTCCCCGTGGCTTCATCTTTCTTTAAAGCCCATCAGCTCTTCTGGGGTTGCACGAAGACGCCAGTCTCAGAGGTCAGTTTCAAGCAGCCCTTGCTTCCAACGATAGAGAAAAAGGAGTGCTTCATCCATAAAAAAACCCAACTAATCTCACCTAAATTTAGTGGGTAAAAGTTAGGCTTCTGGTCCCAGCCTGTCAGCCAGACCCTTTTATGTTTAGTGGAGAGGGACATGCTCTTCCAGAGACTGATTTAGCAAGATGAATCCTGTGCATGCAGTTTCTTTGTCAAAAAATTGTATTCGAATTTTTGAGATAGAATTAATTTTTTTTAATCATAGTTGTCTACCAGTTCTAGGTGCAGGATGATAAATTGATGACAACCACTATGAAACAAATCAATTAGCCCAGCGTTAGCATGCTCTTGTGTATAAGACTTTGCTCTAAGGAGAAGCCAAAGTTTCCAAAGTTTCAGTGCTACACAACCTCTTCGATCAGATTTGCAGAACAAAACCACAGGTAATTAGAATCTAAATTATCTCATTGCTTAATATTCAAGATAAATCGCTCTTTTTTCTTATGTTTAGATTTACAGCTTTTGGGGAAAGGGACTATTGTCTAAGTCCAAAATCAAGGACAATGTAGCAGGAAAAGTAGAAAATTCTACAATAAAAAGTTTATACAGTAATTTAATTTGAAGACTTTTGGTTTGGAGAAGTGTCATTATTTGCATGTCTACTTCTATTCACATAAACCCACAAAAACTCAAGAAAAGATTCTTATTAGCCAGAATGGAGACTCCTTCCATAGGAATTGTTATTACTTTGTGTGGTTGTTACGCTTACAGTCTTTAACTGATGTATATAATTCCGGTTGCTGTGGTAACAGTAACTTAGAATTTCCAGACTTCTGTGTGTTTAAAATCTCAACCTGAAAATGAAAGTTCTTTTTTAGAAAAAAAAATCCAAAAACAAAGGAAGACAAACAGAAGTGTTAAGCATAGAAATTACAGAAGTGTTGAGCATAGAAATTTTACAAGTGTTGAACATTTTACTTGAATCTCCCAGAGCAAAATTACACAGCATAACTCCATGAACTTCACAGAGTTTGCTTTGGGCATGGATGTCCCAAACAGAAAGCAAACTTCACAACAGGAAAATGCAAGTCTTGCACTTATTCACAACACTAAACTCAATGGGTTCACTGATCCTAGTGTCACTTGCCTTGGAGAGTCTTGACCTTCACCCAGAAAGACGAAAATAACCCTTCCCTCATATCAGCTGAAGGAAATAGTGGCTGCTCAGGGCTCAGGCCATGGCACATCCTGGGTCCCGTGCTGGAAATCACCAACTGTGGTATGCATGTGTTTGGAGTTATTTCTAATTCATGCTCTGAAATAGAAACATTCACAGCATTTTACTTTGTTATTATCCTTCAAAATGTTCCTTCTCTATTTCTCTTTCTGTGCCACACAACCTTTTTGAAGAGCAGACTGCTGGTCTGCTGTAAATGCTGCTGAGGAACAGGGTCCATGCCACTGCTTCTTCATACTCCTGTGGCTATCTGCCTAAAGCCATGCACTGCTTCTCATCTTACGCCTCATTTCTAAGCTTTTGAGGGTCTTTGCCGTGTCCATCACAAAGTGTTATTAAATCCCGGTCCCTGGTTAGAATTTTGAGGCAATATGGATGTGAATAATAAATGTCTTTTATCTTTACAGAAAGACACTAATCTTATGATCATCTTTGCTCCCCTTCAGTTCCAGCACTGCCTCATCCATCACACTCTTAGCTACCCTCATGTTTAAAACCAAAACCAACAGAAAACCAATCACCAGCAAAACCCTCTCTGATAAATAGAATGACACAGCCCTCACTGAGCCACTAGAAAACAAGCCCATAGCTTTTGCTGAGTTTCATCTATACTTAGCATTTTTGCCATGACTAATCCATTCTTTCGCTCTAAATTTGCCATGGCAAAATTACACGCCTGGATCTTTATACTGAACACCAAACATAGCTAAACCCTTCACACGCACTATCAGGGAGCTGCTTGATTTCAGCACCAGAAAGGTCACGCCAGAATGGTCAGAATACAGAACAGGCTGGGATAGAAGGAAGTGACATATTGTTATGCAGAAATCACCCTTTTCACTTGTTGTGTATGAAACTACAGTGTCTATATGCATCACTGTCTAAAATAAGACCAAACCATATGGAGAGTTTTTAACCTCCCTTCCATAGCAAAATTGCATTACGCCATAGTAATTCTCAACTTTTTTAAGTCTTGCAGTTACTGCAGTTATGTGCCCAAACACTCTGCAGTGTGGTTTTTTCCCTATTGCTTAGCTGATTTTGTTAGTGTCATGCACAATTCTTTAAGAATGATTTGACTTCAAACTCCTTAAATTTGAAGTGGCAAACAATAGGAGGAAGATAATGTTTAATCTCTTACACACCCATGATAGAAAGTCACGTACAATGAATAAATGTGGTTACTTGGCCTTCCATCTGTTCTATTTTTCCAGAAAAATGAAAACCATGATCCTGGACACTTCTGTGGTTGCTTGATTTGACATATGTTCCCAGTTTCTGTGAGAGAAGGCAAAGTACAAATGAAGTTGATTAGATCCTCTCCTTTGCCAAGTGCATTTCTGCTCAGACTATGGAGCAAAGAAGCTCTACTCTTAATACGTAGCAGAATATCCAAGCCAGACTTGCAACGTGTAAAAGTCTGGACCTTTTTTATGACCTTTCTCTTGATTAAGCGTCTGTGATGATAACGATAGAATAAATCACCTCTGGTAATTATGAAGTACGAGCTGAACCTGCCTAGCTTGTACAGCAGTACAGGACAAGAGCACAGCCTAATGTTTCCTCTGCCTTGGAGATACTGTCAGCTCCCACCAGGACCGTGTGTCTTGGCTGCAGCCCCTTATGGGATGTGCTATGCTCCTCCATGAGGAGCCCACCTTTCCCTACTGGCTATAACTGCTGCTGGGGGCTGCACACATTTTGTATCTCCTGATAGCCTGGAAAACATATGGCACCTTCAAAATGTGCTGTCACAGATGGTTCATTGGACAAGTCTCCCGCCCTGGCTCATGAGCAGAGGAGAAATTTATGTTTCCTACATTTTTCCTATAGCTGCTCAACAGAGGTTAGGACAGAGCCCCAGGCATGTTCTAAAGCTTCACTAATGTTTTCCATATCTGCAGAAATAGGGCCAAGTCTGAGTCCCTTTGCAGTCCATGGTGAAACTCACTTTGACTATTGGGACAGAAACTTGGCCTACATTCCTTAGTTTGCGTTATTTTATCTGGTAGTCCCTCCTGCTTGAAGAATAAACTTAAGGCTGGATTTATATATCCCTTAAGGAAGAATGGGAAGTAACTCAGAATACAGAGAAAAAAGACGAAAAAGAAAGAAACCAATCCCCAAAACACTTTATCATGGCGCTGACAACCCACGGAGGAGAGAAAAGGGGTAACTCTGCTGTACTCTTGGTCCGGAGGAGGCGGTGAGGGAATCTCAGCAGCGGGCTTGGCAGGCTCCGCTCTGCTGCGAGGCAGGGTGGAGCAGCCTGCACCGGGTCACACGGTGAGCGGGACAAACTTGTAAACTTCTTCTTCCTTCAGAACATACCAAACCAGTGAAAGCATGCGTGGCCTTAAGCTCAACTGGCCATGGCAGTGAAATACTTTCTGCGATAGTTTGCTTTGCTTTCTTCAGTTTTATTTCCTTTCCTGATTGTAAGTTTCAACTTAATAAAAAATTATTACTTTTATTTAGATCGCATAGTATGCAATTTTATCAATCCTCCTTTTCAAGTGGGTAGGAGAACTGATTAGGTCCAACTTAACTGGCCTGCTCCTGTGAGACATCTAAACTGGGGTCATACTTGCACACCAGAGCAGCAAAGCCAAGAACATGCCGTGGGATGGAGAGCTGGTGACTCAGGAGGTGGGACTCTGAGGCTGCCAGTATCCATCTCCCTGTTAGCACACTATTCCTGAAAGCTACAAAATGTGGTTGGCGTATTTTCTATAAAGGACCCTGTGTTCCTTCACATCTTGATTAAAGTACTCCAAAATGGGGGGTGGGAGAGTGGGGGAAGTATGTGAGGGGATGTGGTGGGGGGTGTGTGTGTTTGGTTTGGTCATTGGGTTTGGTTTTGGTTTTTTGCTTGAATAGATTATCTTCTCTTTGAAGCTGTATGAGGTCGCTCAGTGCAAATCTATTTCTAAGAGGTGGTCAGCAGGAATACAGCAGAGAATGTCTGTTACTCCTAGGATTGATTTGTCACCTTCAGTTGTCCAAGTAGTCATTCCTATCACCCAAATCAATTATAATGGTTCTGCTGAGGAAACTAGGAAGATAAATTTTAGGGTTTTTAGAATATGGTCAAACTATCACAAGCCTCAAGATGACTGGTTCCTCCAAAGGCATCATTTTTTGAGCTTGACTAGTGAACTTAGACACTCTGTCCTGTCTCAGGGAGGGAAGTTTGCCCAATCTGTAAAGGTTTCTCAGGGCAAGAGGTATCCCCAGACACCTGGGAAGGTGTCTCAGGATGCTGGTTGTGTGCCCATGGACCCATGGACCACTGCCTGACTCTGAGCTGCAGCTCCTCTGGCTTCACTAAGTTTCTATCACCATTACTACCAGAGTGTCCGAGTACTTCAGTTAGATATATGTGGGCTGTAAGGTATGTGAGGCTTTTTTTTTCTTTCTTTAAATGTGTATGTTATTTTGTGTTCCTGTTAGAGAAGGCAGATGGAAAGATTTACAGCTTGCACTTGAAGCTGAATGTGTTGACATTTATTGTAGACTTTAGAGACTTTAGGTGTCTTGACTAAGACTAAGCTTCAAGTAAGTCCTTGCCCAGACAAGCTTTGCCTCCTCAGAGAAAGTTCTGCTGCATTAGAAGAGCAGAGCTGTTGTCAGTGACTGAGACCTCAGACTGGACTTGCCTTTCTCTCTGAAGTCCATACTGAACAAACACCACAAATGAAATCAGTACACCCAGGATCGACCCTGCATATCACATTTAATTGAGATGCTGTTAATGAAGATTCTGTCTCCTCTCTCTGCTGATGTGCTGCATCCCAGAGATGTCATCTCCACTGTGGTTGATATTTCTATGAAAGCAGCAGATTTCCTTGCACCAGGTACCTCTGCTATCAGCTGAAAGCAGGCAGGGCTATCAATTGTTGAGATTTTCTTATCACTTACAGTTGTGATTTTATTTTGCAATATGTGTCTCTCTAAACAAGCAGAGGGATTAATTTTCATATGTGAAAAGATTTACTACCTGCAATATTGTATTGAAGTAGTAATATTTTTTGACCACTCCTGGAGTGAGTGTTTCAGTTCATATTTTTAAAGACTGTGAGACAGCCAGAAATCATGGCAATAAAATAAAGTTGTTTGTTAGTCAGGGCAGAATGTTATTAATAGGAATATATCATGGATAAGGGAATAATTCAGTTCCTATACTAACAAAACATGCCTGTGCCAAGGGCAGGACTGAGGTATTAGGTCTTTTTATTTCATGTTGGTTGTGAACCTGAAACAGGAGTCCATATTGCCTGTGAAGATGGACATGGAAACGGGCATGGGGATGGAAATTAATATCACATTATGCAGCCATGCTGTAGTCTTGTCAAGATAGGCTGTTTTTATAATACTAAATAAAGTGGGTCACAGCTTATCCTCTGCCCCTTAGGGCAAACAGCCTGACGTAACTTGTCTGCATGGCTGGCACTTTGACCATCACAGAACAGGGTGGCCTCTGAATACCTTTCCTGGGCTTCAGGTTCCCCCCCAGCGCTGCCTGGGGATGGCGTGGGGCAGCACTGGTTGGCAGGTCGGAGCAGTGCCGGTGCTGGACAGGCATGGGGAGCCCATGACAGCCTCAGGCCTGCGCCCTGCCCTCTTCCCTGAGCTGATATAATTATTTTGAACTTCCCAATGTAGTGGATATTGATTTCTGCATTTGTTCGCTGTTTGCCAACAAGCAAAGCCACTGAACTTGTGCTTCATTTGCATCCTCATCTGCATCGTTGGTGGCAATCTATATGTTATATCTTGACATTCAACATGTAAATTCATACGTAACTTAGATTAATTTACATACTGGAATTTACCTTCAGTCACAATTCTAAGATGGATATTTGCAAGAGCCACTTTTCTAAGACAGTCCAAGTGTCTTCCTGCAGTGTGTGGAAGGAGAGAAAGACTGATGCAAAGAGTCCTCAGGAAGAAGTAAAAATAAGTAAAGTTGGGCTTTTGCTTTAGAGTAATGGTCTGAATGAGCTTATCCTTCCCCATTGACATAGCAGAGAGCATAGGGAGATTAACCTCGTTAGCTGAGGTTAACTACACATGTCCTAGGATGCTGAGCATCCCTCATTGCTGCTTTCTCCACGATTAGATTCACAGTTAGCACATAATTGCTGTTAGTCACATTTTGTGTACCATATTTCACGTTACTGTTATTTTGCACTTACTGGGTCACATTGCCAAAATGAATTAATAAACCACAATTCACAGCCCGTCGTCTCATGTGTGGCTCCAGCTGAACCGCTCTCCTCCAACAATTACCTTTGGAATCTTTAGTGTACTTCTCCCAGTGTAAATAAATGGGGTTACTTATGTGAAAAAAATGTTCCCCAGAGGGAAAAAAAGGTTCACAGTCAGACTTTTAGTTTATTGAATATGCTTAGAGCTAAGTACATTGCTGAAGACAGGGAATCTTTTTTTCTTTTCCTTCAGAATTTCTAATTGTAAAATATTTAATTCTATACCCTTAGGCCAGTTATGCACGTAGCACGTTTTTTTAGGAAAAACAGTAAATCTCAATGGAACACATAAAGCAAAAAGATAAAAGAATGATTCTGGTAGCAGGAAAAATACTTCACAAGGTGTTTCACACACTTTGTACAATACTCTTGTAATGTGATTAGCTTGATTAGATCTCCTCTGATAAAAACACAAGTTTTTCTTTAAGAAGAGAGGTGTGGCATGGTACACAGAGGGAGACACAGTTCATTCAACATGACAGATCATCCCATAGGTGAGGGAGAGGATATTGTTCAAGTCAACTGTATGAAGCTACATCTCTCAACTGCAACATTAAAATTTCCCATGGTGGTACCGTGGAGAAGGTAACCAGCTCAACAAGACTGCACAGTCTTCTCAGCCATATCACCTGTGACATTACTGACATAACTGGACATCAGCCACTGAGTCATTTCTTTAAGTTTCTCTGCGTATGCATATGTGGAAATTCTGTGTGTCGTCTTTTATCCAAACACCGCTTGCATTATAAGTCTTGTGAAATCCTGTGGATTCCAAAGTAGTGCAGTTAATAAGATTAATAAAGACTGCCACAAAATTGACATTTTTTACTGGCTCAAAACCAGTTTTATAGATTTCCACTTTATTTTTATGTCTGGCACTTTCCATGGCAAGATGGATAATGTTACAGTGACAGTAAATAGAGTCGACAGTAGAAAGACTCCTAGTGGAAAACAAGGCTTATTTGCATGGCTCATCTGTTAGATGCCTCTCCAGAACTGTCTCCAGGTTGTAACTGTCTTCACACTATAACCAAAGGGTCACGGGGACTGTGTGTAGCTGGATTTTATCTTGCAGGTTTAGCCTACACAGAATCACAACGATTGTGTAAAAATGATGCTTATTGCAGTCCTCTGAAGAATTTTTACTACATTCTGATTTTGTGGGGCTTTTGACTTCAAATTTGTATTCCAATAGCTATCCACAATGGTTGCAGGTGTTTCATTTGCAGCAGCTGCAAAGCAAACAAAGAAGTCAGTTACAGAGAATACTGAGGTCTTGATATTGGGCAGTGAAATAATAATAATAAAAAAACAATCATATGGGAGAGGCTGTCCTCCTTAACAGTTTGATTTTACAGGAAGACTTACTTTGCAATAGCCAGCCAGGTCAAAGTGTATTGTCTGTATCCAGGTGTTTGGGTGTCACAGTAGTGAGTGCCAGGGAAACTGAAAATTCATAATAACTTACAGTGCAAATAGAGGGTGGGAAAAAAACCTCAAAAGCATCTTTTCAGTAATCCCATTCCTTATTACTTGCTGCAGGGCTGCCTGAACCAGTCTACATGGGAGATTGTAGCTGCCAGGACCATGGAGAACTAGGCCTAAAAATTTGCAGAGTGTAGTACATTGCAGATATCTTTGTGAAAATGCTTATTTGTTCCTTATAGAATGATGGTTTGTCTGAAGGGTCCTGGGAATACCGGAATATACTTCTTTATTGCAGCTGATTTTAGCTCAGCAGACTGGGTGCCACCTAGATGTAATCCCAAGGCCTTGTATTAAAACACAGTTGAGAAAAGCTCAGTGTATTCAATGTAAAAATGATTAGCCCACTATATGAGGATTCACCACACTGGATCTACTATGTTTTACAAAGTTCAGCTCATAACCTTTTCAGTGTAAATATGATGTGATGGAAACATACAAGACATCTACATTAAACCTTGGATTCAGCCATTTTACTTTCAGCTGGAGGTTTGATAAGTTTTGTGAAAATTGCAGTGTGCGAGGAACATGCACGTGGCTCGAGAATGCCGTGCTCTTCCTGAAGGCACAGCTTTCCAAAGCGCTCCCTCTCCCAAGCTCTGAGCACAGCTTGTAGGATTCACGTCTTGGCATAAATCCCCAAATAAGCCTGAAATATTGCAAATTTGCTTTTCAGGGGTATTCGTTTTGCTTAAATTCGTATTTTTCTTTGACATTGCTACAAATAACCTCATTTCCTAGAATTAATGGAAAACAAAGACCAAAGAGGTGTGAATGTAGAAACCCAGGCAGTTAACGAGGTGAATATATGCCTTTTCACAGGGAGAATTTCTTTGTGAGTTTCTCTAACCTGCACACCTGCTTAAATAATTAATCTTAAAATTTATCTGGGTTTATTTATTCTTGTCATTGCCACCTCTACTTATTCCCAAAGAATATTTGGCATTTGAGGAGGATTTCATTTTAATGAAAATTGCTGGGCAAAATTCTAAACTTTAAATACAGTGCTGCATGTCTAAATTATCTCAATTTATGCTTTGTATATCCTCATATT
Organism: Grus americana; assembly: GCF_028858705.1. Classification (NCBI taxonomy): domain Eukaryota; kingdom Metazoa; phylum Chordata; class Aves; order Gruiformes; family Gruidae; genus Grus; species Grus americana. The sequence continues at coordinate 16,236,759 of NC_072855.1, read as the reverse complement.
ACCTAGATCAAAATGTCACCTATTCCTACTCAGCTGTGAGCTTGACTTTTTCTTCCGTGCAGGTTAGTGAAAGTTTTTCCAATGAGTCTAGGGAGATGTTATATTATTTTATGCCCATATAAAAAAGCATTCAAAATGACCTCCTAAAGCTGCATTATTCTGATATTAGAGGCATCCTTTTCCATGAATCATCTCAATTATTTGCTGTTATAGCCACAGAAGGTTCAGCATTTGTGATGCATCCTCAGCAGGTATTCATAACTTGCTCCTGACTATTGAGTCATCTTGCATCTTTTTTTCCCCCTTGATATTACTTCTGGTATAGTACCATTTTCAGTAAGATCTCAGAAAGCACCAGCCTATGCACACTCGCGAATTTAAGCTATCCCACTTCCCAGCCATATACTAATTAATTAATTATTCAAATTTTACTTTGTTTCTGTTCTTCTTTATCACTATGGCATTTTTAAAGGAGCAGAACAATTAATTACAAGTAGCAGAGGTTCACAAGTCATTGACATTTCTTAAGACTAGCATCTGTTTTATCTAAATACAAGGAATACTCAATTATTTAATTTGATTTAGATTAAGTGGGACTAAAAAGAACAGATTAATGCAATCTAGTGATCAAAAATCTCACTTAGATCATAATTTATTAGCAATCTACATAGATTTTTTTTCTGCATTAACTCTAGCTACTGAGTTGCTAAATTGTTTTGAAACATGCGACTTTTTAATTCTCCTGTAGCTGAAGTCATGTTCTGATAAACACTTGTCTTTTTGAAAATGATAGAGGAGATGTATGAGGTTAGAGGCACTGCAGGAGCTGAGAGGAGTTCCCAACAGTACCACAACCAAAGGGAGTGCTTTTCTCAGGTGAAGTGGTTTATGTGATGACACTGTCAACTAAACGTTTTTCATTTGTAAGTGGGATTTTGGGGAGTTGAGAAGGGGAGACAAAGGTCTTCTTTGGGATGGTGCTTTTCAGCCTTTGTTTGGTCACAGGTCATGGCTGCAGCCTATAAAGGTGGGGAGTGAAGGTAGGCTGGGGGCTTGTTCAGTGCTGGGGCTTGCTGAGCATGAGTGAGCTTTGTGCTCTGTATGGGGAAAAGGTGATCCTGTCTTCAAGGGTAAGTTTGGCTGATTATTTTTAGGAATGTTTTGTTGTCTATTGACAGGTGAAAATTGCAAAATACTTTGGGTTTGTTTAGGGTTTTTTAATCCTAATTTGAGCACTTATTTTTGTCTCTTGTGGATGGCATGGAGATTCTTTATTTATCTGATGTGAATGCCTAAGTTTCTGGGGAAGGTTTCTCTTGCCTAACATCTTGTATCTGCATTTGAGAGAGATGGAGGAGCTGGAGAGCAGTTGGATAGACATGTATGCTCTTGCCCTCCCTACCCATTCTCTTAGTTTCCAACTGTTGTCATCTTGGAGGCTTTCTGAACCAGATGTGGCTTCTATGAGGGCTTTGCAATTTGTTACTCAGGAAATTGAGCTCCACCTCCTTTGTGTTCAGCCCAGCTCCTCTTTGCTCCTGAACTCTTGCAGTGGAATAAACAGTCACTTCCTTAACACCCATACCAGTAATGACTGTACACATTATAATATTCTGCAAACTGAAGACATCTAGTTTATTTAGCTGTTTGTTACACAGAAGTGATTTTTCATTATGTTCTTCTCAGAACATTTCCTGATTTTACAGTCTTCCTTTTTACTTTTTGAGAACTGAGGGCAAGTATAAAACATAATACCTGAGATGCAGGTAAACTATGGATTTATTCAGCAAGATCCTCTGTCTTGTTCTTTACTCCTAATAATTCCTAGTATTTAGCTGGCTTGTTTGATTACTATTAATCAGTGAGGTGATAGATCCATGAAATTACCTATTACAACCCTGAGATCCCATTACTAATTAGCAACAGTCAGAGGAGCAGTGTTGGAGTAGTTTGTGTGTGTGTTTGGTGGCAGTTTTCCCCATGCACCATTTTTCTATGGTGGCCAATAAAATGACTGATGAAGGTAGCTCAGTTCTGTAAAGAAATGCAACTCTTCAGGTGGACCTCAGTGCTGCTCTTGTGAATAATTTAGCAGACTTCCAATCTTTTCAGATCCCTACAATCTTATTTTCTGTGACCTATGTGGGTAGGGAGAGGAGAATATTATTGCACTAGTGGCTGTCAGAAATAAGAAATCTAATTAAGTCTCTCTTTCTAGGTCTGTATTCTGTCTAGGGGAGGTAGATGTCAAGATAAAGAACAGTTAAAGTGCAAATAACAGTGGTTTTGTCTGGTTCAGCAGCATTCCTAAAACAAACAAAACCTCTTTGTCCTTGTGGCTGCAGATACCATCTCCAGAAGGTGCTGTGCAATGACAGCCTGGCAGCAGGAAGACACTGTGCAGAGCTGCGGGGTGCTGGGGGACACGGTGAGCAGGAGTTGCGCACCGCCTGCCGCAGGAGGAGCGAGTTGCAAAACAGCCATTGTACCTGTAGGGTCTTTCCAAGAATTGCAGCCTGTCTCTGCGCTTTTTCTGCGTTTATCCAAGGTGCAGGGCTTAGAAAGCTACTTCGGTATTGGGTTGCTCTAGGCTTGGTTGGTATTTGTGTGCAAAGGACTGGGTGTAGGGTGTGAGTTGTTGCAGTTCAGTTAGACTCAGCGTTTTGGTTACAGACAGTTCAAAACCCAGTTTCTTGCACATCAGAGCTCAGGAAGGAGCTGTTCAGGAACATTCCGCCGAAGGTGCCTCTGAAATTCTCTTCACCACTTCAAATGAAATACAGTTTATTAAGACTTTTTTAATCAATCTGGAAGAAACACCATTTTAAAACAATGAAATTAAAGTGCTTCACCAATTTTGGAACAATGTTTTGATTTTTTCATTTTAAGGGGTCATTTCTGATGAAACTTACCTTGTCTAGATAATAAAGATGTTCAGAAATGTGAACACTAGACTATGGTGTTTCCTGGAAGCAAAATACCTTAATCAGCCTGTCACAACTTTCTGACAGCCTTTTTTATCATGAAACACTGAAATATTTGTTTCAATTCTAAAATGGGAAGGAGGAGAAAATCAAAATGGCAAAATTGTCTTTGTCTCAGCTCATTTCTATAGGTGGAAATTCCTGGCATAGCCCCTGAGCTCCTGCTGAGGCTGTAGTCATCAACTTGAGGTTTACGTGGTATAAAAATATTGTCAAGGCTTTAAGGATAAAGCAGTTCATCACATTCTTTTTTCTTACAAATGATTCAGCCATATGACAGTAAAATGGCAATGTATTAAAAATAAAATAAAAGGCATCATCTAATCTTAATGTCATCAAGGGGAAAAATTGGTTTTAGAAGATCTAGTCACCAAAGAGATATCGGATTGAACCTCTGAGGTTAGTTATGTTGTAGCTGCTCTTCGGCATTTTGTTCTTCCAACTACTGTGACAAAACTATTTCAGACAATGAAAACTATATCTCTCTGCGGACCTCAATTTAATAATAATCTCCCTGAACTTAGGATGTTTGAAATAAGTTCAAAACTAAGCTAACACAGCAGAGGCAGAGCCCTGGGCTTTGGGACCGGTGATCGGCATCCATCAGGCAGGGATACGCTTGCTGGGGTGCCAGGTGGATGCTGCAGCCTTGGGCTGGCCCACTGCTCTTAATGCTCTCTGCTTGCACCACTCTCCTACTGTCATCCCACTACTTTACCCCAACATTGCACGTGATGCTAGACAGACAACCTTTGGTATGCTGTCCTGTGTCCCCTGCCAATTTCCTGTAATTAAAAAACCCCAAAGCTTCCATAGGAGGGTGTTGCAGGTTATTGTAATTAGTTAGGAAAACTGTTTGTAAAGGCTGAAGTGCTGAAATTGTGCACAGCAGACAGGATGGAGATGACCACAAGAAGGGTCCTTCCATTCTCTGGTGGTGGGGGTCTTACCTACATTAGGATAGTATAATATTGGAACTGTATTGCAAGTTCTACTTTAACTAGAAAAGTGCTTCATGAAAAGACAGGTGAAACACAGGAGTCAGTTTTGATTTTTATGAATCATTCTGCTTAGCTGTAGCATCTGTTACATGCTTTAATGTTGCTACAAACAATTCAAACTTTGTTCTGAGAAGATTCTTTATCAAAAATGTGTATGATAATTCTGATTAGAACAAAACCTGGAACTTGATAAACTTATGATGAAAAGTTATATGATGTGGTTGCCTGCAATAGTAAATGCTTGAAACTCATGCCTCAGAAGGTTCCTTGAAATGTAGTATCCCATGTCCTTAAATTTATCTTGTACTTAACATTGAATTTGTTTTTTGAGTGCTGCTTTCTGATTTATTTTAAAGGCCTGCCTAAGTCTGTCAAGCACTTTCTTTTGTCTGGACATCTAGACAAAGTGGTGTCACCTGCAAATACTGATATGGCTGTTTAGCCTTTTTCCAAGCAGTCTTATTAATTGCAGTTTCTAAAATAGCTCAGCAATTTTTCACTATCAGTTTCTAATTTGGGAGTAAGTTATGTACTTCTATTTGCTGAGGCTTTGTCAATCACTTTCCGAACTACAGCAGAATACTCACTCTTCTTACATGATTACTTTGTTTTTCTAATTGGTTCCTCAGGAAATACTTTTTCAATTAAATACATGGTCTTTCAAGTGAATTTATTTACAAAATGGTCTTCATCATCCATTGTTTAACACTCTTGATGCATTACAATAGACTAGAGAAAACAATTTTCCTTAATAGAAGCTCTGCCAGCTTGGCCTCATAGCATTCTCATGTTGGTGATTTTATACTTTTGTCTTAATTATTGTTCTGAAAACTTTTCTGAGGATTCATAGTTGGTAACTCTGAGAATTCCCCTGTTTCCCTTTTTGGAAGGAAAGGGCAATGTTTGCTACCCTGCCATTCTGTGTTTTTTAATGAGCTATTCTGTATTCTTTGTTAGAAACAGCGGCTATGCTTCTAAGAGATCTCCTGGAGGGATGCCATCAGTCAGGTGACATGCTGCTTTTTAATTTATCAGTTTAATTTTCCTACGCTTCTTATTTTGACAGCTCAGCCTGACATCGCATGCTCTTTATTTCCTGATAAGGGTAAGGCTTGGATAGGTATCTTGGCTATATTTTCTTGTGGTGAAGACTGATATTGAATCTGTGGTGTGCTGTAATGCTGTTTCTAATGTCTACAACTTCTTTCAGCATGTCTTTCTCCATGGTTTATAGACAGGTTCCATATTATTCTGTCAAATTCTGATTCGGCCATAGGTTTCTGAAAAATCTATTACATCATGGCCCCATTATGTTGCCAGGCAAGGTAGTTAAGTGGTTTCTGCTTTGAAGCTGCTGGCCTTGGTATAAGGACACTTAGGGACTTCTTTCCCAATACAGGCAATATGCCTGCTCTTATTTAATTCCCTAACAGCCTGATCTGCAACTGCAACCTGTCCCTCTCCATTTCATCCTCAGTTTCAGAGCTGTCCTCTCTGAGACGCAGAGCCACCCTCGCATTTCTAACATCCCTTGCAGGTATCTCCCTGACCCAAGCTCTCTTGCTCCTGTCAATGTTTTTCTTGCTCTGGATCTAAGCCATGCCCCAGGACTTATAAAGACTCTGTGCCAGCCATCTGGTTGCACTTTGGTTTAAGGCGGAGACCATTTTTCTGTCTAGGCTGTCCTCATGTACCTCCCCTAACATCTAACAGACTTAAACCCTCTCCTGTACACCACCTGCCCAGATGTCCACTGGTTCCTTGTGCAATACCTGGTGTAACTTGTCTGGTTCCTGACTCTGGAAGAAAAATCCCAGTTGTGGGCATGCTGAGTCAAAGCATTTGCCCCAGCAGTCTGAACCTAGCTTCCAAGAACTCCGTATCTCCCTTTTCCTGATACATTGTGCCATCATGATGTTGTAATTGCTCTGAAACATTTTTAAAATGCTTGCTCTCTTTATTTGAAATATGGTCCTATTATTTAATATCAAAGGTTTAAATTAATAAAGAGTGGCCTCTCCACTTCCAAAAGTCTAAATAGAAAACAATTGTACGAAGAGCAGCTTTTAATGGGAAAGCCAGTTTTATGCCCATAGCCTATGTGAAAACAAGATGGCATCATTTCCTGCAAAACCTATTGCTGTATAGGGAGATTGTCACTTATCCCAACACAGGCTGTGCAAAGATCAATGTTTACCCTTCTCTGAATCACATATAAAACAAATGATGTGAAGAGAAGATTCACCATCTATTTAAAAACACTGGTTTCTATTTTGGACATAACATGTAAAATTTCTGTTTAGCAATTTCAGTTAATTGTTAGATTAACATTTTTGGGAACAGATTGCAAACTTCAAAATGGAAAAGATCATTTTAGGGAGGGAACCAAGGCAGCTGTCAGTGAGCAAAAATTAACATAAATTTGCATAACAGATGTACAGTAAGGTGTCTATGACAGACAATCGCTGAATATTAATGATACAGACCACGACATCATTTGCGTAAATGCTGTCTGCTGGGTATTGAAGCTGCTGCGCTATTTGCAGAAGACAAAGGAGCGCAGAGCTGAACAGATGCACCAAATACATCGATGCATCTTAATTTATGACATCCTCATGAAAGACCTTGTGGTGCGATTTCAGGTTTTATTACAAATAATTCGGAGATAAAGGAACTAAGTAATTATCTTTTCCACTACAGTCAGTTCTTTCAAAGGGGAGGGAAGCTTACTTGTGACAACCATTGTGATGATTTTTTTTTTGTGGAAAGCCTCTTTAAAAAAAAAAAAAAACCCAAACAACCATTACAAAGAGTCAAATATTCATCATTATTAAAAGATTAGTACATATTAGCATGCTTCATGGGACTTGCCACCTAACGTACCATCACCACCACAACTGGAGTCCTCCAACAGACAATGCATTTCAACAGCTCTGCAAGGGGTAAACCTGGAGAAAAAGATAGAGCTGATACAGACTATTAAAAAATAAATAAATAAATGACTGATTTGATGCTTTAGATTAATCTTAACCTGAGTTCACCCTCAATCTATGGTGCCCTTAGTCCTTGTTATAAGCTCCAGGTGCTACTGCAACCATTCAAAGACTTAGAGGTATCTGCTCCATATAGAATATTCTTACTACAGTATTCCTGCAGTGGAGAAACTGCTGTAAGTTATATGCTGATAGCAGCAAAAAGCAGAATATTTGGGGCCCTGACTATATAATGCAGTAAAGTTAATGAGTGAGGAAGGGATAAATATAAAAAAATAACAACCCAAAACTAGACTTGTAAGCCATGTGGATAGAAAATCATGCAAGGCAGGGGATGCTTCTCTCTCCGCTATTAATTTATTTGGGCTTTAATGGATTCCTCTCCAAGCCCATGCTACCATAAGAAAATGAATTGCTGACATGATGGATCTGTTGGTAGCGCATATAGAGTTTTATGCACGTAGTGTTCAATTTCGTTCTTGTCAGCTAATCAGCAGCAGCCAGACTTTTTATTTCAAGGGATTTCCTTTTCCCATTTGAACAGAGAATATAGCCCAGTAATCACTCTGCAGAAGCACTGTGTGAGCTGTTATTTCCACCTGCTTTTTCCTCAGAATCTCTATCAAAGCCTTAATCCAGTAACCTGATAAAATCCTTTCAAGGTCCTGTAAGGTCCATTGTGAAATTGTTCATCTGAATGGATTGTGAAATAACGTGAAAGTTACCATGTCCCAAAAAGAGCCATATGGTGATTATTTTAATGGATGCTTACTGTATGCCCAGAAGGCAGTTAACATGTTATTTCACATTTTGTGTGAAAGAATGGAATAACTGCAATCTGACACTCTTCTGTCCAATTTTGCACCCAATGTCTCTTACAGAAATGCAGCTTTATTCTGTGTTTCAGTACACTAACAGCAGGTGTTAAGCTGATGCCCAGATATGCTAACAAGAGTTAATGCTGATAATCCCCTCCCTTTTAGCCTTTCTCTTGAGTTCCCAGTCTAACTTGTGGAAAGAGAAAGAGGGCTGAGTGGGGAAGGACCATGTCCAAGGTGTACAGAACAGGGATGAACTATGGAGCTAGAGGCTTTCTTTAATGTGATGGAGATCATCGCTTGTGCTTTATCATCTCAAGTAATAACACAGAAAAGGACTACAAGTGGTTTGGCATTGTTTAGGTGGAGTGAGGTTTTATACAACTGTAGGTAAGCAAGCTGCTGCTATTCCCTACAATAACTTCTGAGCCTTGTTGACCAACTTCAGACAACACTGGCAGGGGGGGATGAGCCTTGAAGACAGCCGAGGCAGGACTGAAGAAATCTCTTCTCCTGCTATGAAAACTAATTCAGGACTCTTCCTCCTAGTTAGCCTTGTTGGACCACAATTTTCAGTTCACTTTGCCAGTAGCCAGCTGGCAGGCTTTCTTGGGCAGCAACTTGTACCATATGTAGCTTGCAATTTACTGCCTCTCACCTGGCTCATGAGGGATGGAGATGCTGTAGGGGTATGGGTCACCTGAAATCACAAGAGGCAAGGGAAAACAGGGTTGTTACAATGGGAATGTTGGAGGAAACCTGCAAGGATGGCATTTGGATGTATTCCAGCTGTCTGAATGCTTCAAGGTGAAACCCAGGCTCAGCACTCCTCCCCATACCAATTGCAACCATTTGGTCCCATCATGCTCACAGTTATCTCTTGTGTGGCTGTTCTGTCATTCTCCTGCATGGCTCAAAAAGAGCAGTGAATGTGCCCATGCCTGGATCATTTAGGACACTAAAAGGGGAAGAGTTGCAACCAGTTTCTCCAGCTGGTAGGCTTCACTCAAAATGGGTGCTTACACCTCCTGTGGCTGTCTTAGAAAAAAGTGGCAGTCACCACTGACTTTACCCAGGAGTCCTACATCTGCATTAGGTCCTCTTGAGGAATAAACTACTATTCTGCTGAAGCCTCCAGGCAGCTTTGCTGATCTGCTGCCTTCCGGTGGTGGCTGGAGGGGCAGCCTGGCAGCCAGGGTTTTCTGACCCCTGAAGGGAGGTGGCTTAGAAGTGTTGTCACCCTCATGCAGAGTGATAACTCGGAGGATGCTTTCAGGATTGAAAACTGAGATTTAGGAGCCCAGCTTTTCCCGAAGATGCATTTAAGATACTCAAGGTCTTTTTTGGATCTGGCCCTCTATTCATTAAGCACAAATGGAATTAAATATTACAAATGACTCCATATTCTTTCAGAAAACACAAAGGTTGTTAATAAATAATGCAAGTAATTTACTGCAAGGTTGAAAGCTTATGTCCAAAAGGAAACTATCTGTTTTGACTGAATGAAAGAACCATGATACTGGGTATTGTGGGGGTTTGGCGAGAGCTTGAGCCTGTGTTTGAGGGGAGGAGGAAAAGAGTAGATGATGGTTGTTTGTAGTTTCTATTTAATGTTCTTCCTTCATGTTTGATGTTTAGTGAAAAAAATCCTCATTCAACAGCAGTTGCAACCTCAAGGAAACATCCAGGATGCCTTTTTTGCTTGCAATGTAGCAAGTAAGCATGCGAGGACAACAAACCAGTGAGAACAACTGCTATGCTTCTGGCTAGGAAGTCCGGTTCTGGTAGCATTTGCAAATGGCTGCATTGTCATGGGGTATAATAGGGCTTCTTTGGTGCCTGCCAAAGGGCTCCCAAAACCTGTACATCCTGTCACTGTCCATTTGCCAGCATAACATGAAAACACTTGGCAAATAAAACATGAGAATCGTCGGAGCTCAATTTGTTTGCTTTTTACACTATAAGAAAACCATTGACTTCATTAGATTTACTCTGAATTTATCCTGATATAACTGAGAGCAAAAAAACCGTTCTGTAGAAGTAATATATATTTTATTCATGCTGGTTTTTTTCCCTAAAACAATTTGGGAGCCTTAGTAGAAGGATCCCTAGGTTGATGCATAATATACCAAGCTGAGCAGTAACTAAAATAGACCTTTTTTCTCTGCTGCAAGTCTCACTAGGTCATTTCTTGAAAACTGCTACAACACATTTCAATAAACAAATATTTTTGTATTCAGTTGGATTCAGCTTTCAGAATGAGGTCACCTTCGGAGTGGTATCCTGCAGCTCAGGCACTCTCAGCAAGATGCACCCGAGGAATAGGCTGCAGAATTTGATAGTCTCTGTTTTGGATAAACAAATATCATATTTGTTCTAAATGTCATGTGAAGATCTCCTTCCATGTCTGAACAGATGGAAGCTATAGCATGGTGATATCTTCTACTTTTTTTTCCCCCCCTCATTTTTTGTGTGTGATACAGCGAGTTCATCCTTTGGTTACATTGTAAATAACAATTTATTGTTAGCAATGATTAAGTTATAGCTAAGCTTCACTACTTGCATCCTTTTGTCGTGGGGTCTCAGACTACTTAATGGCCCTTGTTCTACCCATTTTGTAAAAATCCTCTGGACAGAAACCCAGGGATCAGTCTGACTAAGCATGGGAATTATGTACTCTAACTGGGAGCAGAGATCCTTTTACTTGAAGAAGCAAAAGAAAGCTAGATTTCTGATGAGAGGCAGGCAGGATACCTTAAAACTAAACTGTAAATATTATCCAAAACACCTTTTCAGTGCTTTGGAACCCACTGTCCTGATCACACCTACAAGCTCAATGAAATAATTGTTGGGAAAGGAAAGGGTAAGTGGACAAATATCACAATAGAGAGAACAAAGGCAGACAGATCTAGTTGCTGTGGTTACTCAAATTGGTCACGTAAGGGGTGGTTCTGGCTTTTGGGTGAAATGAGGATGATGTTATATATGTGCATCAGGAGAGTGTTACAAGCATAAGAAAATTACTAATGAGGAGAGAAAGGGAGGCATTGAACAACAACTATGTAAAGGATTCAGTGTAAAAAAAAAAAAAAAGAATACGGAGAAAAGGCATTAGAGAGTATATCAGCATGAAGACAGAAGCAGAAATATAGCAACAATAAAGCCCAAGAAAGCTCCATAGAGGACACTGGGGGGACACGGGAAGCATGGGAGGCTAGTAAAGAAATTCAAACCAGGAAAAGCATTCAGTGAGACAGGAAAGGAAGAGGGTGTCGGAGAAATATGTCTAGTGGATGAATGAAAAGAAAATGGTGAAATAAAAGGAGAGAAGGCAAGTAGAGTAGTGAAAGGTGAGAATTACTGGAGTATAAGCTAGTGTCCAGAGAACTTAAAATGGGAAGGTGCAACAGAGAAAAAGCAATAAATTTTGAACAAGCTGTGAGGGTGTAAAGAGGAAGAGCTTTTTGGTGTGAAATTGATTAAATGCTAAAGACAACATTGGGTTTCTTTTTTTAATGTAAGATTAAATCCCAGTAAAGCATGCCAACTCTGCAGCTTCAGTAGAAGTAAATTCCAAAACTGAGAAACTTAACTTGAAGTATCTTACCAGAGCACAGTAAGTAAAGTTTGTGGGCAAACCTTAGAGCAGCCCAACAGCTAGATGCAGTGGATTTCAAAAAATGAGGACATGGAATGCCAGTAAGATGGACTAGGCCAGGAACAAGACTTCTACAAGAATGCTACTTAAAAAAAAAATAATGAGAATGGTCAGGAAGTAATAAAACCTTCTGAAGTAGGAAACCTGTATTAGAACTTGCATTAGTACCTTCCTTTATTAGAATCCTTAACCTTTCTTCCATCCAAATCAAAGAACAGATCGCAGCATAAAATGTTATCCCGGTTTTGAGAAACTGATAAATTAATAAAATGGAATCTATTCAGACCTAATAAAAGTGGGCAAAACTCCACTAAACACCACCTACCTACCTCAAGCCTGAATTGACCCATGTTATTGCTATTAACTAGTGGAATGTTCTTGGTAAGCCCAGCCAGGAATAAGAAATGTAGCCCTGAAACTGGGGCATGTGTGTCAGAAAAGCAGCTGTGTAAATAGAGAATCTTTTGTTTTGCTGGTATTTCTGAAAAGTAATGGAAAAAATCATTTTGGGTTGAGTGTAAAGGAAACATTTTTAAGATAAATGAAATTATCTTTGGTCAGATTACTTCATTTGACCTAAAGTAAAATGTATTGCTTAAATTGTGGGATTTTTTTTGTTTTGTTTTAAAAAAAGTTTGTTAGAAATTTTCTAAATTGCATACTATTTTGTATTAAGAAAATATAAACACACAATTTTCTTTAAATATCAACACTTTTTTTTTTGAAGGAGAACTATTTTAAGCCTTTTGTGGCTCTAACTATTGAATAAATTCAACCTGAGTAGTTGATATACTTTGCTGCTCACTGAATTATTTTCTCCAAAAGATGTATTAGCCAAAAACGTTCACCAAGTTTTAGTCAAAGTTAAGCTATAAATCTGTTTTCCACAATAGCCGAAGACATCAGTGTTCTCATAGTAGCAGATATTTTAAAAAATCCAAGAAAAGAAAGTCACTGGATTTAGAAAACCTCAGGTGTTTCTTCATTCTTTCATGGGAAAATGATGCTGGTTTATTAACCACATTTGGAAATGGCCAAAGGGTCAGCTGGCAATCTCGCCGTGAGAGGCCAGAGGAAGGCTGGGTGAGGGTGCCCTGGATTGCCCCGAGGAAGGGTGGGCGAGGACCCTGAGCTCAAGGAGTAGCCTGGGGGGCAAGTGGGACACAGGCAAATGGGTGTCAAGGGTCTAGTGGCACCAAGGAGAGTAGGCTACAAAAAGTGAAACCTATAGTATTTCCCCTGGTCAGAAATGTTAGACATTCAGAACAGACTTCCATCCCTGAAAACATGAAGATTCAAACAACCTGGAGGCAGTTTTCCAGCTAAAAGCAACAAATGTCTTTCAAATATATCTCTTTCTCAATTCGTCTCTGAAAAGCTTTTTTCAGAAGCTCTGTAGGATGCTTTTTCAAGCTGTATTGGGTTTTCTTATATGACAATTTTCACGTTCGTGTTTTCTCACCCCTTTCTCCAAAAAACCAGCCAGCCCAGACCTCTTTGCCCAAAGCATCCAAATTCCTCAGCAAGAATGTGTCTTGATGGGAGGCATAGGGAATAGAGGCAGGTGCTGGAGTGCAGCGGGACACTTAGATGACCTGCAATCAGGAGTCCCACGGCTGCTTTTCATCCTGTGCTGCTGCTGCCTGCTCCCTCCACCGCGGTCGTCTGTGGACCCGTGATCCATTGGCCGAAGTGCATGAACTGCAGGAAAACTCACAAGAGTCCCACAGCCTTGTGCCATTTAGAAACTGGAGGAAAGGGTTAATAAATGACTGTATTGTTCAAAACAGTGAATATGGTCAGCTGAGTTTGGGAATATAAGAACTGTAGGTTTTAATTCTATAAAGAATTTAAGAAATTTCCAAAATACAGCTTTCCAACCAAATTTCAGACATACCACAAATTGTCATGCTTCTAATTGAGGCCTTGATTGTGTCCTCTTAGTGAGGAATTAAAGAGTATTTTCAATTTTTATTGCATAAATGCTCTTCTTCATGGTTTCCTACCCTTTTTTCTCAGCTTATTCTGTTAATGTTTGAGTGTTTGACCTTGGATTTTGTTCTCACTCCACAATACGAGAAGATCTCTAGGTGATGCATATTCCTTGAGCTATTCTCTGATATGCAGGTGCTGCATGTTCAAGGTCATGGTCCTTGCTGAAAGGCAGGAGAAAGGTGAAGAGCAAAAAATGATCTGAGTAATTTTCTACTTCTTTTGCTTCTATTGAAACTAAAGCTTATACTGAATGAGGACCTTTTGCTTCCTTACATTATAATATGAAGAGAGAGTATATTTGTGTTGGTATTACCAGGACTAATTTTCAGTTTTGAAAATGTAACAGAGGGATATGGATATTGCGAATCGCAGGGAAGATAGTCTGAGTACGTGGCTAGTTGATGTCCTTATTGAAACACGTGTAGAAATTTACTCTCTTAGTGTACTTACAGAACTGAAATTGGAGGAGATGTGTAAAAACAGGTTTTTGTGGAAGAATTCATCTTTATATTACACAAGCATTTTCAAAAAAAGCTCGTATCTGACAAACCAACACTTTTTAAATTTAAATGTAAAAATTAGACATTAGAAAGAAAAAACATCCAAAACTTCAGAAAATTCATCCCTAGCTGTTCATCTCACCTGTGAGTATTAAGCAATACTTTTTATTCTGAGAAAGTAGTTTTTCACCAGTAAGCAATTTTAGAGGAGGAAGGATGTGTTCTCTAGTCTAGATGTTTCATTAGTTCAAAACCTGGCTGCTGAGTTGCTGGTATCTGTAACTTCGTAAACAACAAGTAGTAGAGGATGTGAAATATCCAGGACATTAATGCCACCACTGTGTAAAATATAGAGATGGACTGAATGTTGTTTTTTCAAATGTCCTTCTTTCATATTGTACTACCTCTTATATGCATTTGTATGAAAAGGTATTTTATTTTAGGTTTTCCAGGACCAAAACAGACTTAATGTCCAAACCGGTAGCAGAGATTTATCGATCCCTTTATAGGTGTTCATCTGAGGTTTCAAAGACTCTGGTCCCCCTTCAAGCTCCATTTCAATATATATTTATTTCTTCAAAAGACAGTGGTTACAAGAAGAGTTTGAGAAACTCATTGTCAATCTCCACTCTATCTGACTCAATGCCAGGATCTGCACTTTGATCTTTCATATTTCACAAAAAAACCCCTACTCTGTAGTAAAGACTGTTTTTTCCCTCTAACAGGGGGGAAAGTCTCACTGGAATACTGCCAAACCTGGAGCTGTCAATACTATCATACTAAACAATTTTAATTTTTTTCTGCTTTGTCTGTGGAAGTCTTTACAGCAGCTTCTTGGCCACCAGCATTCAAAGGGTGCAGGACTTTTATTGCTGATTCTAACAAGTGGTCTGGTGTTAAGAAATTGCCTCCTAATACTTAATCTTTTCTTTTTCTAGAAAAGCAGCTCTAATTTTGTTTGAAATATCCTTCATTTCATTCTTATTTTGGGTGAACTGAAGTTTTGAAATGTTAAAATGGAAAATTTAAGTTTGAAACATTGCTAATCAGAACATGCTAAGCCATTTGTAGACATTGAAGAAACATGTAGCTATTTCAGTTGAGAAAAAAACACAGCAAAATATGCATTAAATACATATATTGTTAATATTTTACTTGTGATAATTTAAAATTCTAGATTCCAAAAATAATTTCTCCTCAGTCATACTTGTAACCCATGTGATGAAGTTTAAGTATAGCCAGCTACTTCTCCCAGCTGAGGTCTGATCTACTACCTTGCCTTCATGTTTCACAGCCTGGTAAGGAAGAGTAACTTCAAACACCAATTTTTGCCATGGAAATGAACCCCTATGATCTACAGACTGCTCTTTTGGAAGACCTATAGCTGCAAAGAACCTAGTACTCTTCATTAATGATGCACTGTCATGCAGACAACTGGAGGCTCAATACTGGAGGTGCATTATTTCATTTTTAATCAGAAACTTCCCTTTGTTTTTTCCTTTATAGCCAGAGGAAAGTTTCTTTTGTATTTATGTGTTCAAGATCTTGTATTCTAACCAATCTGATCTCAGGAGATAGTTGGTTGCTTTTTGTTTTTTTCAGATGCACTGTAAAAATTATTTCCTCCAGAACAACTTGCCCTGTCAGCAGTGTAGTCAGCAGTATTATACATACATTTCTTTTTTCCTTCATCCCCAATGTTATATTGCAGTGCATTTTTTGAGCAACCTCCTCTATAAATCTGCTCCCTTCAGTTCTAGAAAAGCAATTTGCAATGTTTTGTTTTCTTCCCAAACTTCACCAGGTACTGTTGCTTTCTTGATGCAAAATAAATAACAGGCTATGATAGAGACATCTATTTCGACAGTACTGATTAACTAGTACAACCATGTCCCTTCCAAGAAGCAGCTCCTTTTGAGTAAGCAATCCATTTCGAATGGTCTTTGGTCTTGTTGCTCTGCTGTGTAATCCTTTTTTTCTTTGTGTGTGTGTGTATGGACTCTTTAATCATAGCCAGCTCCATTGGTTCCAAGTGATCCTTGGAAGGGTGCCAGTGTAAAAGTAGGCAGAGGACAAGAAAATGAAACCTTCACTTTTTTTCTTTTTGCAAGGATTTTTGTTATTGTGTCCCTTCTCAGAGGGTACAGGTCTATAACCATGCCACATAACTAGATGCTCCATTATTTTTTACATGACTGACTTGTAGCCATTAGAAGTTGATTAGAATCAAAAGCCTGCAACCAAATACATTCTAGGTATATATTATAATATAGCAAGGATTAGTAGTCATCTGTCATTTTAAGGAAAGCCTGATGAAACAACCATTTCTATCTGCACCAGCCCTTGGAGTTCTGTGGCATCCCAAGCTGGCTGTTCCTGCAATGGCAGCTGCCTTCTGCCACTGCTCTCATTGTTGCAAAACAGGGCCAAAATTAGTTCACCAACTTCCATCCCGTAAAACCAATTCCAAAGCACTTATTTCTGACTGTGGATCCATCTGAAAAGAAGGTCTCGGATTTGTTTAATCACCCGCGGCAAAATCTACTTGGACATTTTATGTTCTCTGCTGTCTTTTGTCCGTGAGTACTCCAGGATGTCCCCTGAGTACCACCACACTCAGCTCAAGCTTCAGCGATGTGTTTATGAGATGGTAGGTAGGGCTGATGATAGGTGCCTGGGCAGAACCAAAAACTCCCTTCTAGGGGACTCATGACAAAATCAAGGCAAAGTATGTTAGTGCCAAACAGTGGATGAATAGCTCTAGGTGGGAGATAACTATTTTCTTCACCTACAGCATTAAGGTAGGTGAGGGGGTTGCTCTGGCATGAAGCACCACAGGGTACACAATGTGCTTAGGGCTAAACAATGAGGGTTCTGTGGGCACTGTGGTGTGTACTGCATTTAGCAGAAAGGGTCGCTTCTTCACTGAGAAGTTACTCTATTTCTACTTTGGGGAATTTTTCTAATATTTGCATAAAAAAATTTTGGGAAAGCTGAAATGTACAAGCATGTAATCTCCTGCCATGGATTTAATTATATCTTTTTCCTCAGTCTCTGATAGTTGTAGTCTTTTTTCCTTTTTACATCCCACTATAGCCTGTTCTGACTGTCATCCCATTCTGGAGCACGTTCTTTATTTTTTATTCTGCAGTTTGTGCTGCATCTAAAAAGGATGCTACAACAATTCTGAGGTCTAATGGGCAATTTCTGCCTCAGCTTCTAGCTTTCCTATGGCTGCCCGTGGCATGGATCCTTGTAGAGTCCTAAGGAGCAGATCTGAGAAGGGGGCTGACTGAAGTGATACTCAAGTCAAAAGTTGCATTTTTTACCAAGGACAGCAGATACTGCTTCCTGTCCAGATAGCAGGGATGGCACGACTCCCTCATCACTCTTGCACTCTTGGAAATGGGAGGTCTGTGAAACTAGATGTCATGTAGGAGTAGGAAAGTCTCCATAACCCAGCTAGAATAAGTTCCACAGCCCTGAGCCATTGTTACCAGTCTTGCTTTATGCTAGTTGAATTGATTACTGTGATTTGGTGTGTGTGTCTGGAAACCAGCTTTCTGTGAGCACTGGTTCTAGCTGAACTTCTCTCAAACTGACTTCCAAGTTCATGGCTAGCTGTGCCGAGGATGTACTCAGAGGAGAGCTCTGGTTAGACTTAACTAAGTTCCCTTAGCAACTGTGAGTAATTTCCCCACTGGCTCCCTGAGTTAAAGAGGGAAATTTGGTTTGAAGATTAATTTTGGCTTCTCCCTTTCCCAGGGTGTTAAAGGTCAGTCCCCCGCTGATTCTGGTTTGCCTGAGCCTTCAGGCCATTCCTGAATACTCTTATAACTACAAAACAAAGTTTGAGTCCATGGGAGCAAAGGAAAGTGCTGCAATGCAGATAGCAACAAAAGAATACCAAGATTAAAAATGACAGCCCCAGAGTAATTTCATTAGTGTTGTTAATACTCAAAGAGGGCTGAGGGCAGAATTTGGACCAACCTCAGGCATCAGAGTAAGATTAAAACTTAGTATCTCAAGCTACATCCTGTGGTGATAGAGAGGAAGAAGCAGTTCTCCATGATGTATGGACTTGCTAGGGAGGCCAAAAGGGCTCTTGTCTTGTTAGCTCCAAAGGGTAGAGCATTTACTTCTAACCACATGGTGTGACAACTATTTCCTCTGCCAGAGGAAAATATCCAGCCTGGATCCAGCCATGTTCCCATATTTTCCTGGATCCCAGGAGAGCATTTAGTGCCTGGAACTCTGTAACCCTTTATCCTCACATCTGCAAACATTTGAGAAAATATCTTTGGATGTATGTTCAATGACTCTGAACTTTTAGCTTAGTTCTTGCCTGTTACCCTTAGGTCCAAAAGAAAAGCAGAAGGAGGAGAGAAAGGAAGCTTAAGAAACTGAAGAAAAGGTCAGCATAGCTGAAAAGCAGTGCGGGACTGTGGGTGGGGCAGAAGATCAAAACTGGGGTCACTATGTGTCTGTGGGAGGCTATCCTGCCCAGCTGAACGACACTGATCCGACTGCCTTACCTTTACAGCTGACATCAGTTTAGGCTTGGAGTTTCTTGGAGCAGATCTTTAGGCAACGAGTTTTTTTCTGTGCATTCCCAGTCTTAGTTGGAACATCTAGATACCATTGTACTACAAATAAATAATCATAACCAGTGCCAACACTTGGAGTTAGATAACTATGTGCATGCCCTCTGTTCTGAGAAGATGGTTTTTCCTACAAGGGTTTCTCTAACCATTATGAATTTTCCTTCTCCTAGTTTATTCCAAATTGCTCCCATGAACTCCTGGCACTTGAATTATCTATGAGGGGCCCAACTGTTTGTCATGTAGTTTGTGCCAGAGGGAATAAAGTTTGTGCATTAGAATGCAATGGGGTCAAACAGGGGAGTCTGCAAATGCTGCAACTGCTCTTGGGCCAGAGCTTTCCGTGCCTCTCCCTTTTCAGAAGCAATTGAAGTTCTCCTCTGGGAGCAGGCAGAGAAGAAAGCACTTTACTTACATCAAGCACGAGCTTCTAAAAGACGTTCACAGTATGGCACAGCTTCTGTGGCTGGGCACAGCTTGTAGCAAAAATGTGGAATTCAGGAGAGAAGATCCTAGATGTAGATGATACATTTGCAAGGGTGAATGAGCTTTTTCCTGCATGAGTGATGACATTAAACAACTCCTCCTTATCTATATCATATTTCCATATTAAGCATTACCTGAAAAAAGAAAGGCATAGACTAACAGATACAAAACTTTACTAGGGAAAGCTCCATAGCATTGATGAAATTAAAGCAGAGAGCTTCCTATAAAACCGGTTCCCTAAATTCCCATCTTAACCTGAATAAATTTAAAGGTTGATCCAAAGTGCAGGGAAGTCAATGGAAAACTGCCTGTTGACTTAAAAAGACGTTGGATTAGGCCCATGAGGAATAAAGAGCTTTCTACGTTGGCCAAGCCTTGAAGATTAATTCATGAGAGCAAAGTTCAGTCAAAGTTAAGTGCTTTTGAAACACCCTCCCAAAGTTCTCTATTTCAATAAAACAGTAAAGTGGTAGCCCCCTACTTCAGAACGGTTGCCCCCTGAAACAAGGCCAAGCCATTTCATTAATTTTGGACCATTAATTTAACAAAACAACTTTTTTTTTTTTTTTTTTTAATATGCAAGGGTGTATGTGCAGCAAGCCTTGGGAAATTAATTCATTTCTTTCTTTTTCTTTAGGGCAACTTCTGACAATTAGGAAGCAATTAGATGTCAAGCTAATTAAAGTAGCATTTTTTTCTTTTATATAAAACAAACCTTATGTTCTGAAGTGGTTCCAGTACATTCAAAGCACTGAAATTGGGCCTGAAAGAAAGGACTCACATCTGCCTCTCAAGGTCTACTCTCCCTGTAAACTCATGAATAATCATTGTCACCAGCTTATCACTGTCAGATTAGGGGCTTAGTATTACATTTTATTTAAACCTGATCCAGATGGCTGCCAAGAGATTTTCAGGCAAATGAACTGTGAGGCAGACTATCATCAAGAAACATTTTATTGTTCATGCATATGAGTGCATTCCAGGTCTCTCAAGTACTTTACCATACAGCTGACAAACTTTGTGTTTGGTGGGTTTTTTGTTTGTTTGTTTGTTTTACTTTGGTACCTATCAACTTAATCTTCATCAGCAGTTTGTTAATTTTTCTGAAGGCAGAGGAATGCTGTCTATGACCCATCCTTTATCAGATATTTAATTTACCTGAATTTACCAACTCATTCAATTCACAGGCTAAATAATAGAAGTGGGAGTCATGAAGTTATGCATGTCTTTCTAGACATGCAGTGACTTTGCATAATTTGACATTGTTCAAAAATGCTAACTCAGCATACCTAGAAAATAAACATCTGTTTTCTTTCTATTAGTTTTTGTGTTTCTCATTACTCCATGTGTATGCTCCCCTGTAATACATGTGCAGTAAAAGCTTTTCCAATCATAATATGGAGAGATTCCTTTGTAGTGGCTGACATAAAATTATTTTACATCTCTATTTGCAAGTCTTTGATAGAGGGCAGTAGAGCTGAATATACAACAGTCATTCAGATAGGATATCACATTATATCTCAATCAGCTCCCACTTGATTTCTGAAAGATATGTCATATTTAACTTTCTTTGAACAACAGTGTATGTGTCAATGTACATGATTTGCCCCTGTATAAATCATAGAATGATTTGGGTTGGAAGGGACCTTGAAGGTCATCTAGTTCCAACCCTCCTGCCCAAAGCCCCATCCAACCTAGCCTTGAACACTTCCAGGGATGGGGCATCCATAGCTTTTCTGGGCAACCACTTCCAGTGCCTCACCACCCTCACAGTAAAGAATTTCTTCCTAATATCTCATCTAAATCTACTCTCCTTCAGCTTAAAGCTATTACCCCTTGTCCTATCACTCCATGCCCTTGTAAACAGTCCCTTTCCAGCTTTCCTGTAGGCCCCTTCAGGCACTGGAAGGCTGCTATAAGGTCTCCCTGGGGCCTTCTCTTCTCCAGGCTGAACAACCCCAATTCTCTCAGCCTGTCTTCACAGGAGAGGTGCTCCAGCCTGCTGATCATCTTCGTGACCCTCCTCTGGACTCGCTCCAACAGCTCCATGTCCTTCTTGTACTGGGACCCCCAGAGCTGGATGCAATACTCCAGGTGGGGTCTCACAAGAGTGGAGTAGAGGGGGTGAATCCTCTCCCTCAACCTGCTGGTCACGCTTCTTTTGCTGCAGCCCAGGACACGGTTGGCTTTCTGTGCTGCAAGCACACATTGCCGGCTCATGTTGAGCTTCTCATCTACCAACACCCCCAAGTCCTTCTCCTCAGGGCTGCTTTCAATCCATTCTCTGCCCAGCCTGTAGTGCTTGGGATTGCCCCAGCCCATGTGCAGGACCTTGCACTTGGCCTTGTTGAACTTCATGTGGTTCTTATGGGCCCACCTCTCCAGCCCATCAAGGTCCCTCTGGATGGCGTCCCTTCTCTCCAGCATGTCGACCTCACCACACAGCTTGGTGTTGTCGGCAAACTTGCTGAGGGTGCACTTGATCCCACTGTCCATGTTGCCAACAAAGATGTTGAACAGTGCTGGTCCCAGTACCGACCCCTGAGGAATGCCACTCGTCACTGTTCTGCACCTGGATATTGAGCTGTTGACCACAACTCTTTGAGTGTGACCATCCAGCCAATTCCTTATCCACCGAGTGGTCCATCCATCGAATCCAATCTCTCCAATTTAGAGACAAGGATGTCGTACGGGACAGTGTCAAATGCCTTGCACAAGTCCAGGTAGATGATGTCAGTTGCCCTTCCCTTATCCACCAATGCTGTAACCCCATCATAGAAGGTCACCAAATTTGTCAGGCACGATTTGCCCTTAGTGAAGCCGTGTTGGCTGTCACCAATCACCTCCTTATTTTCCATGTGCCTTAGCATAGTTTCCGGGAGGGTCTGCTCCATTATCTTGCCGGGTACAGACGTTAGACTGACCGGCCTCTAGTTCCCCGGGTCTTCCTTTTTAAAAATGGGGGTTATGTTCCCCCTTTTCCAGTCAGTGGGAACTTCACCGAACTGCCATTACTTCTCAAATATGATGTAAGATTTTAATTTTATGTCATATTTTAATATGAAATAATATTGCCAGTTCCAAACCCACCTCAGGAAAGGTTTTATCTGCAGAGAAGTAGTTGTTCCAACCCTAATTTTTGTACAAAATAATTTCATTGGGTAAAAAAATCACTTGGGGAAAAAGACTGTGTTTGTTTCTATTTAAATTTTTTAAAATAAAACTTTCTCATGTTTAAAAAGTCAGTCCAATTTATTCATTTTTGTTGCATGTTTAGATTATTTTTGATCTTTAAAAAGGCTGTATTATTTCATTGCACTGGAAGTAGATAACATCTTAATTCAGAAGAAAAGCCCTTTCTATCAATGCTACCTAATTAATGTAAATTTTTTCCAAAAGAAAATACTTCAGCTGTTACATCTTCTTATCCCACATCAATAATAGTACTATTCCATTCTAAGATTACTAAGCTAAAAAGTAATGTAAAAAGAGGCTTCTCCTTAAAAAAAGTCAGAAAAATAAATGAAAATTCTGCAATGAAACTGTTAATAAACTAATTTTTTCCCAGAGTTTCTTTCATAAGGAATTTTGAAGATACTGATTTAATTTTGCATTTGAGTTGGAACAAGTTTCCCATGAAAGCATCTGTGCTTGATATTTTACTGTGGTAAAGGCCAGCATGAATCCCTTGTGATATGTGTGACCTTCAGACTTGAAATTATCTTGTACTTAGCTTATTATTTTCTCTTGAAACATAGGTTGAAATTTTTTAAATGATAGAGGGGACATAGACACATTAGCATTAATGGTGGATATGTACCTCAATCCCCTAGACAGTTTTGGAAATCTCAGCTGCAGATTTCAGATATGTTATCTTATGATGAACTACTATAGTAGCATTGCATTTGTACGGATAATGGAGCCATTATCTAATCATCATTGTTCCGTGTTTCACACTCTGCTTGAACTCATGTATTAGTGATTTTCTGCATGATAAGTACATTTGTTAGATATATTTGACATAGCACATAAGGGCTGTGGCAGATTATGATGGCTACAGAAATCCCAAGACAGGGTGAGAGTATAAAATCCTTGGTGGTATCCAGCTTCAAGTCATAATCTCAGCTCTTGGTATCAAACAGTGAGGCACAGCCTGTGAGAGTGGGAGAAATCACCTCCCGGAGTTTGAAAACAAAATGGCAAATAGCACGGCAAGACCCTGGAAGAACAGCACAGCAAATGTCCACACTCTCACCCAACAGTGCTACTGCAGTGTTAGTCAATACACTCTGCCTCCGTTAATGAACTCGGGAAGATCCTAGGGTGATGAAGGGACTACTAAGTTACTACGGAGCAACTGTGATACTTGCCTCCTTGTATGAAATTGAAAGTTGAAAGGACTGCAACAGATTGACATTTGCAGTTGCTAGTAGGAGTCTTAGACTGTATGGTTTTGGGTGGCCCAGGGGAGTACTTCTGGAGAGTGTGATTTCAAGGGGACGTGCCCAGCAACTTCTAAAAATCAACCCCTTATGTCAGCTCTTAAATTGACTCACCTTCCCACGAGAGAAGGCAGAAATGGAGACTTGTCCAGTTTTCTTATTTTATTATGGTCTAAACTGTGAGAGCAACTCGTGTGTGCAAACTAGCCATGAATAAAAAGGAGAGCGTACCATTATCTCTGCAGAGTTGGTCATCTCTCAAAACCAAGATTAAGCGTCACAGTGTTGCACCCAGAATGGAGACTACATTGCCTTCAGAAATTGACTTTACAGTATGTACTTCTCATTCTTCTGTCACATGCTATGTTATTCTGTGTTCTGTCCTATTATCAATAAAAGGACAGAGTAGATAAGTTATCAAAGTGTATAATGTAAATTAAACTAGATTTTCACTTGTTTGTAGCTTTTTAAGGATGGTAATGGCTCGTGTCATAGTATTGTCTATTATTGATCTCACCGTGGAAAAAAATCTCATTCATGATGTCACTACGAAAAAGCGCAGAGTCAATTTGAAGTGAAAGGAAAGTGTGGCAATTGCAGAAACAGTGATAGAAAACAACTCTGCCATGAGTAATTTCAGACACTCCCCTCCATTCAAACTGCAAATAGTACAAATAGTACAATGGTGTCTCTTCCTCATCAATCAAGGCATTGCAGTGCACTGCTTTTCATGCACCAG
Organism: Grus americana; assembly: GCF_028858705.1. Taxonomy (NCBI): domain Eukaryota; kingdom Metazoa; phylum Chordata; class Aves; order Gruiformes; family Gruidae; genus Grus; species Grus americana. The sequence goes on along the minus strand of NC_072855.1, from coordinate 16,212,542 downwards.
TTTAGTATTTTTTTCACCATCTCTGAGATTTTGAATGATTCTGTCCTTGCCTTCATTTCAAATCTCGTGCCCTTCATGATGGTGTTATTCCACCAAGAACATCCTAAATGTCTCCTCCTCATCATCCTTTTGCCTGCCTTTTTCTTCTGTAAGGAATAATTTTCATTGCCTGCTCTTCTAGATTTAAGTCCTGACTAGCAAGAATTTTTTTTTTTTTTTTGCTGCCAGAAATTGAGTCTAATAAATTAAAAATCTTACAGATTTCCCTTGCCATCCCAGTGAATCTCACTGCACCCATTTGAGCCCATAGAGTCACCAGGGTAGGTTTTGTGTGAGACAAATTTGAGTGCAACTGTGGGTGCTTGGCAAGCAATTAGTAACTACGGTTATAAATCCATTGTCAAAGCTGGTTCTTGGTTTTCAAAAGTGGTGGAATACTTGAAAGGTAGGAAGTAGCTGCCAACAGGATTGCTCATTTCTATACATAAGTGATTTAAATGACACTTCATTTCTGCTGGGCTGCGCAGACACAGGTTGCTGTCCATTCTCATAAGGAGAGCACTGACGGGGCTTGACATTTCCCTTCATATGGTACCAGCGATGATGCTCAGTCATCCACCACCGTGGCTGTCTGTGAAACTTGTTTCTTTTACAAATCTCCCTGGATATACACTGCATTGGGAGGGGCAGACTTTCTTCCTGCTCTGGGTTGCAAGGAGAGAGCATCAAAGATCTCAGAACTCTGAAGTACCCTTCATTCAGAAATAGCTGCACCTTTCAAGCTCAGCACCTCTCAGGACTTGAAATATGCTCTCTGAATGTCAGGAGAGAAATGTTGTGCTGGCAACATGTGCCCCAGCATCAGTATTTGAAGATGTTAGCTTTCTTTTCATCACCTCAGCTTTTCATGCCTGCATTCGTACTCCCATTTATGTGATGGGGAATCACTGCTAAGCACGCTTAGTGAAATCCTGGGCAGTACATTTTCCTTGTGATTAGTTTGAATATCAAACAGCTGTCGCAATGGTATGTTGATGTTAGTAAAAAATAATATCTGACATTTACACAGCAACCTACATCCTCAAATATTTTCTTAGAATTATATAACAGGGAGGAATAGGCATCTCTTATGAGCTCAGACTATGAAATGAAACCCTGCTTTGCTAAGACGCACAGACCCAGCAGAGTGGAGCTCACCTTGGCTCCACCCTGCAGGATGGACACAATTCCTGGCAGGAGTTCACAACTTTTTCTATCAGACTCCACGACCACTCTTTCTCTTGTTCCTCTGGGTAGCATTCAAAATGTGGAAATCCCAAATGGCTTTTTGTCAAAGCCTGCATTGTTTTATTATAAAGAAAATTTACGCTGGAACAAAAGGCCATCAGGGATTCCTAAGCACAAACATATTGATACAGACTCTGACCAAACAAGTCCTTAAATTTATGGCTGTCAAACATTATAAATGTATCCTATTGCTACATTTTTTTCCTAGGCACCTGCTCTTGGCCACTGCTGGAGAGGGAAACAGGGATAAATCTTTAATCTGATCCAGTACAGTCATCCTTAGGTACTTATGTATTATTTAAATACGTAAGACCCAGAATCCGAACAGAGACCCGACCACTGGGTTGCCAGGAGGCCTCCACATGCATGCGAAGATCCAGTCCAGCTTCTCTGGAGTCAGTATTGATCTGTTTGACCCAATTTAAATGTATTCTCCCCCAAAATTCCAGATGTCTGTTTATAGTGGAGTCATAAACTCAGAGACAGGTAACAGCTTGCTCATCTGACTGTGTGAAAGCTGTGATATGTAGCAGCTATTTAACTAGCTTTTACTCTCTTTCTTTCTCCTCTGACCTTTCTCAGAAAAAGTTAGTTTGGCACAACCAAACAGTGGTACATTATCTACAGAAATTTGGATAAGATTCAACTCAACTAACGTTAGCTACTTAAGGTTAGGTGTCCAGTCTCAAGTCCCCATTTAGGTCCCCGCTGTGGTCAGGATGAATAGGCAGGCTCCCTCTAAGGCACTCCATCCATCTTCCCCACTGACTCATGAAGGAGCCCAGAGAGTAACTTAGGCTAGATGCCTATTTCTGACAAGCTAATATTAGGTTACACAAGTTTCTTCTACTCTATTGCTCATTTAGTTTGTTTATTTTGTGTTACAGGAAAAGTTTACACCTTGTGTGTGTGTGTGTGTGTGTGAAGTGGGTTGAGAAATTCAATATATTGGATTATCCAATAGTGGCATCAAGCACAAATTCCCAGTCATGGCATCATGAAGGCGTTCTGTGCAAACCTACCATAAGAAGTCACAAAGCACTCTGCATGGTTTTAAGCAATTTCTTGGCAAATAGTTAGAAGATGATCAATTAGTTCATTTTATCAGCTCACCAAAACCCGTGGAGAAGGGATAGGTCCTGGGCTGCTGATTCTACCCTGTCTTTTCCCTGCAAAACCGTGTTGCTTTCCATGAGAAAGGAGGAAGGAGGGGTATGCTAGCTCAGACTCTCCCTTTTGCTCATTAGATGGAGATGTCTTGCAAATCTCAATGTTTTGCTTTTTCCACTAATATCATCATCCCAGTCAGGAAATGTGATAGTTACTTATCCTCCTGCACAGTTCAGTCTGTACAGCTTGTCTTTGTCCAGCAAGCGCCGGCTGTAGTTTGCATCCTGCCAGGATGCGCAGTCCTGATTACCAGATAGTGCGCTGTTTGGTATGCTGATGCGCAAATAGAAACAGCAGCTCCTCAGGTGCTCTATCTCTCTGTTTATTCCCAAACATGAGACAGCCGACTAGGGCTAAAGGACCTGTCAGCTGAAACAGAGGAATTCAATTTGTAACAAAAGAATGTCTTCAGGCAGTTGTTTAGACATATCACTAAGATACTGCAGATTCACTTTATCCTCTGCTGCAAACGGCAGAGGAAATTAGCTAGCTGTAGCCTCATTGGTGAGTTTATTACCTGACGCCCGGCGAGTGAATATTGAAGATGCTGGTGTTGCCAGGCAACTGCCTGAGGATGACAGTGGTCAGAGCGTGCACGAGGACTCTGCTAGAGAAGTATTGTACAGCCAAGGTCGGCTTGATTTACCATCGTGTGCCATGGCGAGTAATTAACAGGATGGCTAGTTTTGTCCTGGAGATGCAGGTAGCTCCGTTCTGGTCGTGAGATGTCCCTGAGAGCCAATGAAGGTAAACTGGAGGGAGGTGGAGTAGCAATTCTCTGACCAACAAAATGAACTTAAAAAGGAAATCTCTTTGCAGTCAAACATGATCTGACCTTCGAAGTGTCATAAATGTGGGACTGAGTTTGCTGTTTTTGCAAGTGCTAGTGGCTGTATGAGAAGACTAAGCACGCCTAGGACCAGTCTCCGCCTTTGAGCCCAACTGGCAGGAGATGCCAAATATCCTTACATGTACCTCCCTTAGCCTCTAGAACTGGGTATTTGCCAGGAGGAAAATGGTTAACTGGGAATGGCTCCTGATCCACAGTATACTATGAATCTTGGCCGGGGATCCTTTGGGGGACTGCTGGTGGTACACACAACCGATGTCCAGTGCCCAGGAATGCTCCTTGACACTGATTTATTAGTACAGAAGTAGTCTATGATACTGCTTCCTCTATATTTCTAGTCCAGTTTTCATCTGTGGAATGGTGGAGCCTCAAGTCCCCTTGTGTCCTTCTCAGCTGACTGTTAGATCCCAGCAGCTTTCCCCTTGGCTGAGCGGTGCCGCTATCTTTGGAGCCACTTTGCTCGATAACTGGTCAAACACAGGAAGAGCGTAGTACCCCAGCAGAGATCCTGCAAGGCTGTGGGGAGTCCTCGCACACCCCTATTCTGGACACGGGGCTTTTGCCCTCTCCATCCTTTCTCTGGAAAATGATAATGAATCACATGACCTTGGGAAAGTTATTTAATATCCCTGCTTCGCCTCCTCATCCCAAATGGATGTCTCATCAGCATGCTTGTAGTATTCATTATTTAACAGATAGTACCGCTATTTAATCTTTGTATTATAGTAGCATCTGGAGGTCTCAGCTGAGAGGCAATATATAAATACAACATGAAAGACAATTTCTTCTCAAAGATCTGACATTGTAAGCAGAAAAGCAGCATTGCAGGGTGATTTGCTCCAGGTCCCACAGGGGAGTAATATCAAAGCAGTATCTCCCAACTAATTTTTTTGAGTGCTGAAATAACACAGTTGACGCAACCTTTACATACATAGTATATACCAAAGAACAGTGTTTACTTTATGAAAGAATATTTATGACAGCTCTAAGAAGATTGACAGGGTTAGAGAACAGTTGTCCAGAGGATAGGAATGGGTGAAAACATCACTTAAACCAGATACACTTATAAGACATCAGTGAATACTCTCTAAATATGTTTTTTTAAAAGGCCTACTTCATAAAAACCTGATTTGAGTTGAAACTGATGATGTAGTTTTCATATTGGTTATATATACTGATGTTTCTGAATGAAGTAGTGTGATACTATTTAGTTAAAACATTTTTTCACTGAAAATTGAAGATATGATGAAACCAAATTGTTTTGTAAATTCGTGTCTGTTTTGCCAAAAGGCATGTACTGGAAAATGCATTAGAAAACAATCATCATATTTGGCCAGATCAGTTTCTAAATCAAACTTCTCAATTTTCTTTTCAAAACCATTTTTAAGAATCGTTTTAGAAGCTCAAAATGGTCTTATTTTTTTTTTAAAGCTGACTGAAATGCAGAGCCAAATGAAAAAAAAAATATTCTATATAGAATATCTTTTTGCAAATTTTTGCTCTCCTGAAAATAATTTTATACTGACCCAAAATATACTGCATTTTGAACTATCTGTATTTTATAGGATATTTGCAGAATTACACTTCACATTTTCAGGCAAACTCTTTGAGTCTCACATTCAATGAATGTTAATGGTTGTCTCAGTACTTTACCGTCTTGGTTCATAAAGATATCTCTAGTAAGAAGAGAATGTAGGCATGTGTTTCGAATAGGTTGCATGTTCTTAAAAGCTTTCTTGAGCTGGTCCAAGTCCAAACAAGGTATTGTCTTTTTGCATTATATTTTATATCTCTGATTAAATTCTAATTCACAGAGTGATGGAAAATTGCATTTCTCCCCTTTTTTTTGTCAAACTATATCATGGCTTTTTCCCTGTGCTCACGATGTGGCATCTTCCAAGCAAAAGCCTGGTGTTTTGTTGGATGCGAAAGAGAATGCTGAGGTTGTCCAGAGCCATCTGAGGTCAAAATGGAAACTTTATGTAATCAGGGACATTTGGAACCATCTCCAAGTTTTTGGACAGCAAGGTACTCTTTGACTGATGAAGCTACTGTGTAAGGTAGCAATGAATCTGTTAATAAAATTGCAAAATGTAGCCTGAGAGCAAACTCTTTTATTCCTCTGGATAACAAGTCCTTCGAAGTTTATAACCTGGCAGCAGCTCATCTGGCACACAGCATGTTTGGCAGGAGCCTGGATATGCCCATCAGACATAAAAAACCCCCTACCAATGTCACTCTGCTGGCATGAAATGGGATGGTCATAAAAGTAAGAATTTAGAACTTTGTTGAATCTTAGACACAGTTGTCTTTATTAGTTTGTTATTTGTTGCCTTATTTGCTGTACAGCAAAGTCTAGTAACTGCCTATAGAAATAAACAGAAATACATGCATTTTGCAATCAGATCACAGTCCAAGACCCACCCTGTCCAGCAAACACGTTTAACTTGAAGTTGTTCAGTTGCCTTTCAGGGAACTACTCACACTTAGAGAAAAGATTTCTTTGGGCAAGTGATTGGAAGATGGATGAAGGAACAAAATGTGTAAGCAGCATCTTTCTCAAAGTCGCAGAGAAGGCTACCATCAAAAACAACAGGCACCAGTCTCCTGTTAACGTACTGTCCTTTCACCCAGTTGTCTCCCCCAGCTGATGAGTTTTGGTCTGTGTACGTGGTTCCCTATATTAGGAGAAACATAGAGGAAAAGAGAGAAAAGGATTAATCCTCAGACATCTTTTACACACACCCCCAGTGCAAGAAAATAACCAGAGACTCTCAGCATGAAGCTGTCATAATTTGATTAATCCGCATCCACCACATTATTTAGGAGTGTCTGTCTTTGCTGTGGTGTTCCATTGCAGTCGATGGCAATGAGCATAGTCTGGGAATTAAAGATATGGAGAAGGGCTGGCCTGAAAGAGAATATTTCCCTGAACTGTGACACTACTTGTTTACTTGGCATTTAATCTAGGTTTGTTCTATGTTGTTAGTCAAGGGCTCTGTGTACATTCATGGCCAGGGGACAAACATCAGATTGAGGGCATGTAGGCAGTGGCTTCTGGCTTTCTAGCATCAGCCTCCCAGGCTCCCATCTGCCTTCCCACTGTGCAGAGCACCATCTTTACAAGGTTCCCACCAGCAGCAGTTGTTTGGCCGAGGTTCACGTTATGCAATGCTGAACAAAGAGATATCCATCAGTCGACAGAACAGACCCATGTCAGGACTTCTTGGCTTCAAGTGGTTGTAGAGCCACAGCAGAATGGAGCCTTTCCCCTTCCAGTGTCTGAGCTCCTTGATCACCTTTTTTGACTCCTCCACTCAGTTCATTCAATGTAGTTTGGGAAATAATATTTCAGAACATGGTTTTTCTTTCTTGTTTTCTTGCTGTAAAGCTACGCAGTCAGGCTGGGTTAAAAAAGAAAGCAGCTGTGAGTTTGCATTATTTAACACTCTAAAGTGTTTTCAGATACAGTTTATATCACTGGCCTTGGGTACATGAGGAAATTCTAAGAAAAAGATCCCCCCCCAGTAATATCACCATTTCAGCTGTGCTTGAATAGAGAGTAGAGACTTGAGGAGTGACTGAAAATTAGCCATCAAAAATGGCTAATACCCTTTTGATAAGGGTATTTCTACATTTTCTGGTTTTTATGGAGGAAGGTGTTTCAAAAAGTAAAATGACTTCTCTTCTGAATACTTGCACTTCCAATATGATCTGGAGGGCTTGGGAAATTGTAGATATGTCTCTATTGTCCATTATCTACCTTATCTATGATAATTCTTTGTTTTCTTTGTTGCCAAGAACTCCTATGACAAACAACTTCTTTGAAAAAGAAATCATGATGCCTCATAGAGGAAGATGGAATTCAAAGGCAAAAGGTAATATGAAGTCATAAAAATGACAATATCTTGTGAGGAAAATGGCAGTATTTCCTTATGAAGGTGTCTGGGTTATCTGAGAACATATTTGGGAGTTTCAGGTAATTTTAAAGAGGGCATTTGAATACCTGCTAATCATCAAGACATTTAGTTTTTGAACTGAAAAAAACCCACAACATTTAAATGAACGTGGATTCACATCTTTCACCTCTGTATTAAAAGTGAAAAGATGATCAAATCATCACCACTGACACAGCTGAACCAGTGCTAACACAGCTGGGAATTTTTTTCCTGAAATTCCCTAGTGTGAAAAGGCTGCAGATATGCTAACACTAATATCTCAGAATTTAACACTCCCAGGCTTTGGGGAAATGCAATTCAAACGTAAAATTAGATCTGTACAGTGGTTCAAAACTTAGACATGCATTTTTCAGTCCAAACTAATATCCAATTTAAAACCATTCTAGAGGAGGTAAATTTAAATATAATGAGTAAAGTGCATTGCATTATGGGTAACATAACTTTAAAAGCAACACAAATGGCATAAAGCTGTACCAAGAAATTAAATGTTCTCCTAAGCATCTTCCATGTCCACAAATTAACTCAGTTATTCATATTTTGATTCATTGAAGATTCTTATACCGAACACTTTCAAGGTTATAAGCAGCTTTCTCTGTTTATTAAGATTTGCTCAGCCATCAGAATCTTGATGAACCATGCAATCTATATTACAGTTACTTCATATCTGGCTTTGCTGAAGTTTGAGCAGCAATCGTAAATGCTTGTTCCTTTTAAATAATTAATTTATCTATCTGTCTGTCTCCTACCTATCATAAAATTTTGTGTGCTTCTGAATATTCTGGAGCATGGACTTCTACTAGGAGTTTGAGAATAAGTATAGTTTTAATATAATTTTGACAAATGCTCTACAAAGACCACTCAATATAGAAAATTTTTAGAACAAATGAGATAGTGTTTATTTATTGCTACAAAAAAATACTGTGATGTGGAAAAGAAAAGTGACTTGTCTTAAATTTAAGATTAACTTTATCCCCTTAGCTTGAGCCTTTAATCTGTAGAAAAGCCTGGGGATTTATGAGTGTTAACAGACCTGAATTTTTTATTTCTCCTTCTTCCCTTCTCTTGTTCATTTTCCACCTGTGTGTCCCCTAAGAACCTGAGAGCAATGATTGAAAGGAAAGATATGGTGATTTATTTGATATGTCTCTATTCTGCCACACAGGCAGCAATACAGTTAAAACCAAGGTGATTGCTAATGGTTCAACTGAACATAAAGTTTTGAAATTCAGTGGCACTGAGTTTGCAGCTGATAGCAATACCTGGAAATGCACAGATTTTTAAATGAGCACTGTTGATCTTATAGAACTGTGTCAGGCTATGCCCTGAGAGGTGATCCACATCCCTTGGTGTTCAAAATTCCTAAGGAATTTTTTCTGTTGCCAATAAGATTGATAAAGATCATTGTTCTAAATGTGAACATTTTAAAGTATATGTTGAAATATGCATTTACAATTTCTTTAACATGCTGAATATTCTTTATTGAAAAATAAACAAACTATTGGTTTGCAGGTCACACAGCTTTCTGGTATGTGAATTTTGATTTTTATTTTCTGGTAGAGAACGGAACTGAAGCAAGGTCTTCATGAGCCTCATACTCTAACTACTGGGCTGTTGTGAAAAGGTCTATTATGTAAAGAATCATCCTCTAATACCTACAATTAAAGACTTTTGAGATTATTTCAAAGTGATTATTTCCAAGAGAGGACACCAGGTTCTGCATCCTAATTTAACTGAGGAGTTTAAGCTTCAAAGAAAAGGTGAGGTTTTTAGATACTTTTGTGCTTCATGCATCCTATTAAAACAGCTTCCTATCCAGTAACTTCTTTTATTTGGGAGGAGGATATCATTCTTCTCAAGCAGGTTTCCATGTGCTCATGTAGAGAGCTTATGTCCTAACACCTGGATTCCAAACTGAATGTTATGCCTAGGATTTATGTTTTGTATCATCAGACCTAGGAGCACCCACATTCCTAAATTAACTTCGTCCAAAAGAGGTCATATGGCTGCTTGTCCTTGCAAATTCACTGGAATAAAGAAATTATACCACTAAATTCAGTGGAGTTATGTTGGTAGAATAGCACAGTTGATAGTGTTGGATCAGGTCTTTCAAAATAAGTGCAATTAGCACCTGATTGATCTAGGAAAAGCAATTTAATAACTAATGAATATTTGAGAGACTTGCTGTAGGAGTGTAAATGCACTGGAAATAGATTCACTCAAAAACAAATGGGAAAACATAAATTAGGGGAGGAAAAGAATAAAAAATTCATCAACATAAACACAGTAATGAAGAAGTGCATTTTAAATTCAAGAACAGTATCTTTTTTCTGAAATGTATTTTCTGGGAAGTTCCAAAAAAAGCCTTTCCTCTTATGTCTTGTGTTATCTGCTTATTTGGATCATCCTGAACAATTGCAGGCTTCCTGTACTCAAATCTCACTTACTGAAACACCTGCAAGTTTCAGTTTGTATTCTTTTATGACAATGCAATAGGTGTATGGGAAATGCCCATTTTGTTATTCAGATAAAACCAGGCATTTGCTGGGTAGTTCTGTTGCATATAGATGAATATTGGGTGAATAAGGATTCATACTTTCATTCCCCAATTTCACCACTTCCTCCTCTCCCCAAGCTCATAAATTGCAGAAGAAAGAAAAAAAAAAAAAAAGGTTTTCTTAATTGCTGATTTTACCATGTTTGATCTTATATCCTGTAAAAGAACAGAAAGTTTAACTGTGGCTTTAGATTAAGCGAATATCCATAAAAACTGAAGAAAAAAAAAACCCTGAAGATTCAAGTACCCTATGTGACATGAACATAAAATGAGGGATTAATTGGTTTCAAACTGAACACATGAAATATACCTTTTTTTCTGAAATAAATGTTTCTAAACCTCACCACACAGTTGAAAAGAGTAGGGAAAAAGGAAGGGGAAGAGTGGTGGGAAGGGGGAGAGAACAGGGAAAGAGAATAAGAGAACATCTTTGCCAAATCAAACCAGAATAAAAGCTGGAAGGAGTTTTCTGTTATAGCCTTAGTGATGTTACTCTTGTAATTCTATTTGAAAGTGGGAAACATAATTGCATTTTCAACTTTGAACCCTTGCCATTCATTCCTGTACTGTGACCTCAATAGTCTGTTTGATTGCCAGCCTGCTGAGGTACAAAGAGCAAAACAGTGGGAAATGACACAGCAGAAATCAAATTGCATGAGTCATTTTTTTTTTTAATTTCCTTTATGTTCCTTATATAATTCTGATGGTGGATGAGCTAAAGTTAATGAACAGTAGTAAAAGCATCTGCTGAAGCTGTGTCAGTAGATTCACCTCCATGTTCACAACTGCAGCTCTGCAAAATTTATCCAAGGTCTCTTTGAAACAAGTTTTTAAATGAGGTGAAAAGTATCAGAATTATACAGATCATGAAGGAACCATATAGTGTTGTGGTACCATAAATAAATGCTGACATTTCCTCATTAGTAACTACAATAGCAGTGGTTGAAAAAATTTGGAAATTCTGGGGGTTTTCACCCCCATTAGGCTACTATAAAATATTTACGAGGTTAAGCAAAGTGAGCAACTAGAGCACTGTGAAATGTCCACTGTGCCTTTTACCCAGATTACTAAGGGCAAGTATCACCTTCTTCCCCTCAGGGGTGCCCAGAGTTTCAAAAGTAAAAGAGAAGAGCCCCATCGGATTAGTTTCTGGGCTTTGCAGCAGGAGGCATTACTTGTACGTAATTGCTCAGTTTCATTATTCATGGGCTAAGAGCAAAGTGCTCAGGCGAAAGAAAGTGACAAGGGCTGGGGCGCTACAGGGAAGATATTTAAGGCTTGATTCAATAAAATACTTTATAATAACTTATGAAAAATTTATTTCCTGAAAGAGGAAATACCAAGCATCTACTTAATTTGTGTGTGTTGGTAGTGTCATGTGCAATCCATGTAAGGAAAGCCATGGGGGACCAATTGCTTTCTCACGGGAATCACATGAGTAAGAGTAGGTTTTTGATTCTGTTTTAATTTCAGTGCCTGCTCCTAGAAATTAAGTAGTGAAAGTGCTCTGATAGCTCCAGTTCCCACAAACGGTCCACTGGAGTGATCTTCTTTCTCCCTTGTACAGATGTGAAGAATGGTATCAGCAGGGTAGCAGGATGCTGGGCCAAGGGTCAGGAGCTTCTTGATTATTCTGAGCTTTGTTCATCAGGTTCCTTAGGCCTAAATCCTTGAAGGAGAAACCAAAATCCAATGACTCTTGCTTGGCTCAGACTGACTTTGGGAGCTGGTTGTCTCAATAATTCAGCTTGGGAAAGCTGCTTACCTACTGTTACTTTGATTTTCGGGTCTGACAAATAAAGATAGTTAAACGTAAGCAACTAGGAGCAGATTCAGTAAAGATTTTGACTGCATAAAATGACACGTAGGTCTAACACAAGTGTCTATGTTATGAAACTGTGACCTTGAGTCCTCCCTTCAGTTGCTACTTATCCCTGAAGGAGATCAGATGTCACAGACGCCCACTTGCCATCTACCGGGTATCCAGAGCTCTCTTGAGCCTGTGCCCAGAAGCACCTCAGTCCTGACGGTTCTGTGACACAGCGCATCCATCACAACTAAATTCATCATGGTCCAGAAACAAGATTTTTGTACTGAGACTCTGGCTGCAGGCATATCAAATTTAATTCCCCTGAAAATTCATCCTATATTTTGACTAAGTTTTGAATATTTTTCTGCACACTTGAGCAGAAAATGCAGAGACTTCTCCATCTTAGAGAATGTTTCAACCTGATACTTAGGAAGGTGGTGGACATGGAGACAGAATCTGGGCTACTTACCCTCTGACTACTATCAGTAGGTTCAAGAGTTAAATTATCTGCAAGAATGCTTTGGGAGAGGTTGTCTAGGAGAACAGTGGCCTCAGGCCGTCCACCCTCCGTTAGAAAGCAACCACTCTGCTTTCAACAAGCTGACCATATTGCATATTGTTTGCATTAGCAACCTAGCAGTATGCTTGAGCCAAGCCAGCATTAGGCAGGTTCCCTGCTTAGAGAGGGTCCTCTTAGATTGCTGGAGTAACACAGAGGAGGCATGACTTTAGATGAAAGAGGGGCTGGGAATAGTTGAGGAGAGGTCACCCTGTGCTACCTTGGTATCACTGCCTTACTTCTTGTGCATCAGCACTGGGCTGCCCTGAAGAAACAGAAGAAAAGAAGAATATTGTCACTACTCATGCTCACCAAAAGAAAAAAAAAAAAAAAGTAAGCCATTTCCATTCAGCTTCTTCTAGGAAAGGTCACAAGCTCTTTGCTTTAACGAATTCCGAATCAATGCAGGCACCTGAAAAGGGCTGTATTTAGGAGATGACTCCATACTCAGAGTTTTCCTGCTGAGCATTTATGGACAATTCAGTTCAGCCTTAGGCATTTCCCTTGCAGAAAGTGCAGATTATTTTGAAGACTTTTATGTACCTTATTCTTCTTAAACGCTGTGTAAGGAGCTGAAGAACCTGCCTCAGTGCTCTGGATTTCAGATTCAGGAAGGCCAAAACACCACTTGCTCTGTTAAAGCACATGGGTGCCAACTTGGACCCTGTCTCAAATTTCTGTCTGGTGTTGTTTCCTTTAAAGATAAGGCTTTCTAGCTATAAATATCACAAAAGTAACTAAGAGCTGTGCGTCATACATAATACAAATCACAAGTACTTTTACAGCCTTTAGACTGACAGCTAAAAAAACCCACCAGTTTTATCTATGTCATGGTCATGACTATACTTGAATCTATGGAGTGAACACAACTGCAGGTGACAAAACGCTAGTGTCACTAATAGGTGTGCAATGCAGAGACTGGTGGACAGCAGAATGATGGGGCTCACAAGACCACTCTGTGAGGTGGTGAGGACGAGATCACACTGCCTTTTAATTCTCATGGGTTGAGAGCTCCTGGGAATGCAGCTGACCTCCAGCACAGGTCACAGCTGCTCAAACGTGCACTGTGGCTTGTGTTTGCTGTAGGTGGAAGGTTGTTACAGGAGAGGAGGCAGCTGACAAGTAAGGAGTTATGGCTCCATCGCTGCAGAGGTCAGGGATCTCCAGCTCTCTGGTCTACATGCTGCTAATCCTTGCAAACAAAGCGTTTCATGCAGTGGCCTGGAAATCATAATGCTGATGATATTTTTCTTTTGTAAAGTTCAAAAAGGGTTGGGTTTGGTTTGCAACTTCCTCCAAAATTCAGATTTTTAATGTAAAGGAACCAGTGCTACCTAAGAAAACTGGAACCAACTAGCATTTATTGAACCATGACAATAATAAATAAGGGATCATTACTTGCAGTTTTATATCCCTTTCATCCAGAATTTTCTGTATGCAGTATAAGCATTCATTAACTCATAGCCTCATGATAGCACTGAGTTACAGCTATTTAACAGATAGAGGATTGATACCAAGAGACTGAGCAACTGGGTTATTTTCACAGAGGGAATGACTGCAGAGCCAGTGATGAAAAAGATGCCAGAAATTCTGCTGTTATGCACTTTTAAATCATTGTGCATCATTCAAAAGTCACTGATAAATATTTGCCTTCCCAAACCCTGAGATACACTGCCCTTCCCTTAAAGTAATGCAGCGTTACCCACTCAATAGGTGTATCGTCTATTGTAATTCATAGACCCGTGGCAGGATATGACTGTGAAGGGCATCAGGAGGACATTTGGTCCATTTCCCCAGATTAGTCATTCCTGAGAGATATCTGTTAGAACAGGCTGTTTTTCAACAGTATGATGTCCTTAAAGACCTCCAATATTAGAGATCCCCTGGCCTCCATTTGTAAAACCTTTACGTTGATTTTCTATCCCTAACATTTTCAGTACTTTTCATAAAGTCTGACCCACACGTTTCTTCTTGTAATTTAAAACTGTTGCTTCTCGTCCTATGCTTTGTGGCTGTAAGCACCAGATGTTCCTCCTCATCCCTTTGTAACAACATTTCACAGACTTGAAAACTGTTATCATGCCCCTCAGCCTCCTCTTCTTTATGCCCCTTTGATCTCAGGGTCACCTTTCCTTGACTTCTGACTGTTACTGTGTCTCTGCATCAGTTCTCTGGCTGGACTGCAACTTTCCAGAAGATTATTGCCTGAAACCAAACCTGGGGCATACCTGGGGGAGACCTGACCACCACCTGCAGTTCACAATAAACCAGGCTGTTTGGCTGCAGAACTGCTGCCTCACCAGTTGTTCCTTATCTTCCGTTTCCGTGGCTGATAATTCCTGCCTGAGAGTTGCATTTGTCTCTATTGAATTTCATCTTGTTCTTTTCAGCCCATTCTTTCAACCTGTCAAGATGATTTTTGAATTTGAATCCTACCCTCCAATTTACTCGCAGTCTTTCCTAGCTTCATGTCACCTGCAAATTTAATAACTGTATGTTCCATTCCATAACTCAGGTCATATTGCATAGACTTTTATGAGCTCTGGAAGAGTGAAAGAAATCAGCAGACAATTTGACAAAAGCCTGCGCTCCTATGTACCCCACAACTATGGAAAAAGTTTCCTTTGTTTTTTCTAAATATATCTGAGGCTTCCTTGGTTTTGGTGCTCTTTTTAAAACTCCCAAGAGCTTTACTCCTGCTTTATTTTTCAGAATATTTTTTTTTAATATTAACCATTTCTGTTAGTGGTTTTTAAAAGTCTGTTGCGGGATAGAGATATCAGATGTAAAATGTTAGCCACTCACAGCATGCTAGCATTTTTAATGTTGTATTAAGCTATGTAAATCACTAATACAATACAAATGCCACTAATATGACTGAGATTATCCAAAACTGCTGACACCAGCAGTCTCCAAGGGAAAATTTCTCTGTGATCAGCTTTCATCGGGCATTTCTTAGAAGCTTTTATGTAGGCTTCCACTCATGCAGGTCAGGGCATCTGCCAAAAGAGTATTTTCCTCGCTGTTTATGTCGTGCAGCAAGTCACCATTTAGCTTAGAGGCAGGAACGTAAATCCTTATGTGTTTGATTTGCCAGGCCACGGTGGCACCTTTTCCATCAGAAACAAAGCTCTCTTCTAGTTCAGCTTACTCAGCAGGGTTCGTAAAGCTGGATAATCCCACGAGTTTCAGCTGCTAAACTTGTTGCAGATATTTAATATAAAATGACAGAGCCACCGTTCTTTAAACTATTTCTGTGACGCTTAAAAAAGATCTGAGACCACTGACCCATCATGAAACAAAACTTACAGTAACAGTTGGTAACGGTATCTTTGTCGCAAACCTTTGTGATTTACATTAATGAACAATCTGAAGTTACCTGGGAAGCAGAGGATTTTAACCAAGGTTACATAATACTGTCTGTCTTGACTCTTGTAAACCATGAAAACCATTCAAATCTTTAAAAACATCTTTAATGTGGGAGGTAACAGATGTCAGGAAAAGACATTTTTCTTAACTGTACTTTTCTTTAAAATTTCACTTACTATTCTTTATCTACATTGGTGATTTTTTAAAAGTGCTTGCAAATGTGAATCCTTGTTTGCATCCTGGGTAAACTTGAATGGTTTTTATACTTATTGTATTTTACATGGGGTATTCTACTACTTCTGTCTGTACAAGCCAGCAGAGTTTTCTGAGATACCCAACAGCTGCTACACAGGATGCACCTTCTCTTTCACCCTCCTCATATCAGAGGTTTTTATCAGTAAGGTTTCCAATGGTGTCTGTGAGGAGATCTAAAGTTTGTCCAGGCATTGGCCCTTTGGACTACACTTCCCAGAACTCTTACCAGGCTGCAGGCTGAGAAGGTAAGTTGTGCTGAATTTTTAACCAAAAACTCTATGGTCCTTTTTCACCCAAAATAAAAATCCTCACTTCAGATGTTCTCCATCTTTAACAAGGAAGATATACCCCAGAGCACAATCTTTAATTTTCTGCTTTCAACAACATTTCTGGCAATGTCATTTGGTTCTATGTTAGAGCCTTTTTTAGTGCAGTGGCAGATCTCTTTAAACTTTGCCCGAAGTAATAGCAACTAAAGTTTGTGGGATGGCTTGATCCTAAGGAAACCTGAATATGCTGCCAAGAAGTGGTATTGACACTTACTGGCATGTATTTCTCTTTCAGACTGTTGATATAACCTTAAGCAAGATAGCAAACAGTGCCAGCTGAAAGACCCAGTGCAAATAAATACAGCAGTCAGAGAGGATAGAGCCATAAATAACACTTGAAATATGTATGAAAAGGAACTCTGGGCACAAGAGGATTTATTAATTATTTTTCACTATTTCCTCTCAGTAGGATTCTCCAGATCATAGCTGGAATTCTTCATGTTCCTTTTGTTCCCCCAGACAGACACTGTCATCAAAGTCTCCCTTTCTGTGATACCTCTGTTTTCCAAGGTCCACGCAGATCGAACACTCTGTGTAAATTAAATATTAGGTCTGGAGAGACTCTGTCCTGGTATCACAGGGCCTGTTGTAACCTCCACAAGAGGCACATTGTAAAACAGGCTCAGAAGCAAATGGATCCAGCGTTGCTGTTATGTCGCCAGGCCACTTTGTATTCTTGATTCTTCTCCTGTATTCCTCAAGGGCTGGTCAGCAAAACAGTGAGCGTGGGAGAATTGTTTTAGAGATTTGTTGTTGTTGTATGTGCCATCAGTTGTCAAGAGCGAAAGGAACTTGTCAGCCCAAAACAAAACTGAAAAATGTATCTTGTATTTCTGCAGAGAAGAATCATTTGGGAAAGAATTGAGAGGAGTAAAGTTTGACTGTGATTTTTAGAATAAAGTACAAAGGCTTTGAAACTGGCTAGAAGGAAAAATAATAAGCACTCCCAAACACACTCCCTGGCTTCTAATTTGTCATGATACACCAGCTTAGACATATGTTTTTACCCTTTTTTGAATAATAGCCTAATATTACTGGCCCAAACTAAGAGTGAGTAATGTCTCACTTCTACAGTATAAATCCACCAGCGTAAATTCACTCCTCAGCTTGGCACACTGAACACTAAAATCTACCAGTGCTTGCCATATTCCCACAAGAGTAAACAGCTGATATATGAAAAGTTGTTTTCAGCTATATTACCCTGGGGGAAAACAAAAAAAAAGAAGATATTTCCAACTCAAACCGTTCTATGATTCTGTGATTCTATATTAATATATCTATTCAGAGATGCCATGCTGGTGGTACAATAACAAGCAATGATAGTCCTATTGCTGACTTCCATATATTCTCTCTCATAGAATAACATTAAGAAAAATCAGGGAGGCCTTTACCACCAACAAAAGGTAGAACAGCATTGGAGGTGGCACATGAACCTACCTTTAACTAGTGTAACTTCTATTCAGCCATAACTAGTTGTAGAGTTGTGTGGTTATTTACCTAAAATAACTCAAGAGTGAGAAGAAGCGACACCATTTCCTTTCTTTAGGACTTCCATGGCACGTGGGCAACTGTTGTAATTACCATTAGTCTCATCAGAAAGTGGAGCATCTTTTCTGCATTGTTATCATTGTTCACATTTTCTTTGGGAAAGTAAGATCTTCGCCAGTAAAAAAAAATGTAAAAAAAAAATAAATCTGAATATTTGACTGTGACATTGCAGTGTGGTATTGGTTTTGCATTGTAACTGACTTGCTTCACTCACCCCTTCTGCCCCACTGGTGGGTCTCTCACATGGGATCATCCTCCAGTGTCCCAGAGGGTATGGTGTACCCCTCAGCTGTGGAGGCATGGGTTGTGCAGGGGACCTGGTGTGTAGCTAAACTACCTGGCTTCTAGAGAAGGGGGTGTATGAGGAAAGTCTGTGACAACACAATAGTTCCCCTAAATCAAATATCTTCAATTCCAGGCTTTCTGTTCTTCTGTGAAATATCAGCACTTTCTCTGAGCAACAGGCATTTCCCGTGGACAAAAACAAACAAACAAACAAACAAACAAAAAAACCAACCAAAAACCCACCGGAGTAATTGAAATTTCATCAAAAAATATGTTGATGAAATATTATGGACAAACTCTAAATCTTATGACTTCTGGCACTATTTTCAGTTCAGAAGAGTGGGAAATAATTTGGGAAAGGACTGAGGAAAAAAGTTTTAATCACAAGTACTGACCAAGTGAAAGGAGTCAAGCATCAGACATAAGAGAAAAAAGTAAGCTTTTCTGAAACCTAGGCTGATTTATATTTGCTATATGGATGCAATGTTACAGATGACTGCAAATATCTTTAAAATATTTCTATATTTTTATTTCTCACTATTCACTTGGAGTAGTTATATGTCAGGATGTCCAGAGCCACCTTTTTTCATTTCCTTATGTTTTGAGGCTGGAAAAATTCACTTAATTACATTATATTGTCCCTCCTTGATAATAAATGAAGAGAAAAATATTGTGCATACCTCAGATGAAGAAGTTACCTTCATCAGAGGGAACATGGCAACCCATGTTTATGGAAAGACGTGGGTGGGAAAGGAGGTTTCATCCAACTGTGAGGATGGCCCTCTGAACAGGTTTTCTTCTGGTGTCTCCCTTAAAGGTGGGAAACACTGGTGAGATCTTGCTGAGATTAGGAATAGATCAGAGTCCATGCAGATGGTGAGCGGAGATGAAGTGACACAGAGGCAGCGTTGGGGACCTATGACAGCTCAAGCTGAAGTGGCCAAGAGGTTGTGGAGGGACACCAGTAAAAACCTGTTGACCCACCACCAGGGCTGTAGACACTTTGTCAATGACAGAGGTAGAGCACCCACTCCTTTTAGGACACCTATTAAAAATACAGATTCATCTCATCTTCATGTTAGATCATTGTTGCTAGGGTATAGGAAAGGGATCACCATAAACGTTTCAGCATATGCAGATATCCTGAAAGACTTCAAGACATTTTTAAGATCCTCAAGGACCCAGCTTAAGAGAAAAACATAGGGGCTGCTGTTACAAATGGTGGGGTTTGGGTAGGATTTCCCAAAAGATATTTCAAGTATAACTGCTCCAACAAGTGACAGGCAACAGAGGGAAAACTCAGAGCTAGCCACTGCTAGCCGTGGGAGGACAACACCTGCTGACAAGGTGTCCTCCTACTTTACTTTTTTCATCAGTGAGTGCTGGTTTACCTTTCCCAAACTCATGGTCTGTTTCTTTGCCCTCCCAGTCCTCCCCTAAGAGATTTTTTTGTTGTTGTTTTACTTGCATGGATCCATTGCTTGTGGGGAAAGAAATGCAGTTCACTCAGTTCCAGTTTTGCATCACTTACTGGGACAGTGACACTTCATGCCATCACAATGAAATGGGACTCCCTCAGAGTCTCCAGTTTAACCTTTGAAATTTTGGACCTTACACTGAAGTCAAACTTCTTTAAGGTTCTGAAATGGTTTAAACAATATTTTTGTTTCACCACCCCCAGCTATTAAGATGTGTATCAGAAGTACTAATGTTCTCTTTTACCAAGTTGGAAAAATGCTTGTCCAAAAAAATTCATCAAAATATCTACTCATTAGAATTTATGGCCATTTTTCAAGAGGTCTAGAGAAGCTTTGGAGGTACCTTCCAAACTGAAGTGATGTTTCAGCCATTTGGACATTCACCCATTTGAGTGAAGGGCACAACTGTAAAGCACCATTCTTGTCTTGCCACCATAGTTTCCCTTCATGAGCTTGCAACCAGCTATTGATTTTTGCTTGTTCATTTGGAAGTGATATAGTTCAACAAAATCTACACTCTTAGCTTGCCTGTTTATATGAAGTCTCAAAATGTTGGTGATGAGCAAGAGCATTTCACATCCCTTATGGTCCCGTGCCTAACATTCAGAGGAACGTTGACTGTTGTGGCCACTGAACTGCATTGAGGCAAGCATCGTAAAGAGGGTGTTTTCCAAGGAATTCTTCATACCCATGCTTTGGGCACCTAACACCACTTCTATAAAGCTAAACTGTACGAGGAGTGCATTGTATTAAAACTAGAAGTTGGTTCATCACTTTGTTTAGGTGATGGTCTCCCAGACGGTCTTCCAGATCAATGTGTGATCTTTTAAGAGTTTTCCATCCCAAGAGGTGCTAAGAAGGCACATCCTCTGGCTTGGCAAGCAAAAAGTGTGTTTGTTGATGAGGAAAGACAATATAACTCAGTGCCTGCAATTATTATGAAAGTATGTTTACAGTGGCGTGCACCATGGACTTAGATAACAGACAGCCTTGCTATCTTTCTCCTGGATTGCCATTCTACAGGCTATCTCAGAACTGAATTTTAGTCACATACATTTTCTGCTGTGAAAGATGAACTTTGATAATTAAAGGAATGATTGTACTACAGGATAACAGGCCTCGTGGATAGTAAGAAAATTGGTAGATGTCTTACTTCAGTATACCTCTGGACTTTCATGTGCAACCTTAGGAAACATGGACTAGATGAAAATAATTATGAGGTGAGTGCATTACTCATTGGAGAGAAATGTATTAAAAGAGTAGGTGTCACTAATTCCTGATTAAATTAGAGGGATGGATTGAGTGAGTATTTACAGGAATTACCCTGAATGTTATGCAATGCTTCCGTTTGTGATTTTCAAGACAGGATGGAGAACATATGTATTAAGTTCACAGAGAGCACCAACAGGGCGATATATGTATGACTAGACAGAATTAGATTTACAAGTGTTGATAAATTGGAGAAATAGTCTGGAAAAATATAACGTAATTCAAGATGCTTAAAAATGCAAAGCTCTGCTTTACTGCAGGAATAGTAAGCCACACAAAATCAGATCTGCAGAAAGGGACTTGGCTTTAAAATGAGTCACCAAAAAAAATTACCGTTGGCTGCAAAAGAGACAAACAAATATGTATGTGCTTACTCATTAAGTGGCTGTTCTGTTGTAACAGTAAGATTTCTGAGTGAGGTTATGTCTTCAGTATGTGTCCTGTGGCCAGCTTGGGTGATGGAGTACAAGATGTAGATTACCTGGAGGGAGACCAAAGGACAGCAATGAGAATGATGAAGATTAAGAAGGGACATCTGGGGCAAAATGAAGGTGTTGGATATTTTTAGTCCTGTCGTGGTTTAGGCCCAGCCGGTAGCTGGGTGCCACGCGGCCGCTCACTCACCCCTCCCCCAGCGGGATGGCAGAGGAGAAGTATAACAAAAGGCTTGGGTCGAGATAAGGACAGGGAGAAATCACTCGCTAATTACCGTCACGAGCAAAACAGACTGAACTTAGAGAGGAGATTCATCTCATTTATTACTAGGCAAAACAGAGTAGAGCAATGAGAAAATACAATCAAGTCTTAAAACACCTCCCCCCACCCCTCCCATCTTCCCGGGCTCAACGTCACTCCCGGCTTCAACCTCCTCCCCCCTCAGCGGCACAAGGGGGCAGGGAATGGGGGTTGCGGTCAGTTCAGCACACATTGTCTCTGCCGCTCCTTCCTCCTCAGGGGGAGGACTCCTCTCAACATTCCCCTGCTCCAACATGGAGTCTCTCCCACGGGCTACAGTCCTTCACGAACTGCTCCAGCGTGGGTCTCTCCCACAGGGTGCAGACCTTCAGGAGCAAACTGCTCCAGCGTGGGGTCCCCCACGGAGTCACAAGTCCTGCCAGCAAACCTGCTCTGGCGTGGACTCCTCTCTCCATGGGGCCACAGGTCCTGCCAGGAGCTTGCTCCAGCGTGGGCTTCCCACGGGCCACAGCCTCCTTCAGGTGCCTCCAACTGCTCCGGCGTGGGGTCCTCCACGGGCTGCAGGTGGAATCTCTACACCCCCTCATCCTTCCTCCATGGGCTGCAGGGGGACAGCCTGCTTCACCATGGTCTTCACCAGGGGCTGCAGGGGGATCTTTGCTCTGGTGTCTGGAGCGCCTCCTCCCCCTCCTTCCTCACTGACCTTGGTGTCTGCGGAGTTTTCTTACATCTTCTCACTCCTCTCTCCGGCTGCAAAAGCTTTTTTAACTTTTGTTTCCCTTCTTAAATATGTTACCACAGAGGCGCAGATTGGCTTGGCCTAGGCCAGGGGCGGGTCCATCTTGGAGCCGGCTGGCATTGGCTCTGTCAGACACAGGGGGAGCTTCTAGCAGCTTCTCACAGAAGCCACCCCTGTAGCCCCTCTGCTACCAAAACCTTGCCACGCAAACCCAACACAGGTCCAAAGACCTGAAGTTTAAATAACAGACAGATTAAATGAGGAAGGGAATGAGCTCTTCCCTTTGTCTATTAGGTAAGAACAAATGCTCTTTAATTACAGCAAGGCAAATGCAGATTGGACAGAAGTAAAATCTTTCCAGCAAGAAGGATAATGAAGCACTGGAGCAGAGACTCTGGAAAGTATTGGAAACCCTACCTGAGAAATTTTTGAGAATGGTTTGGGCAAATGTCTGTCAGGAATGGCATAAGAATAGCTCATCCAGTCTCATAGTAGAAGAATGACTGGATAACTCCTTCAGTTATTTTCTGTTCTTTCCTGTAATTCCAAGTTTGTCTTCATATTTGACTCTGTGCATTCCATTAGCTGAGATAGCCCTTCACATGACTTTTAATTTTTCTGTACTTAAGACATAATGATCTATCACCATTTCCACCAAACTGTCAAACAAAACAAAAGAACTATCTCATCCAACATGTGCCTGACATATCACAGGATGGTGTTATCCTTTTTTTTTTTTTCTGAAAACTTATAAAGCCATGTGAAAAACTGCATGTACTTTTGATAAATTTGGAGGTTTGGCCATTTCACCTTCACTCTGCCATCAGTCTGCTTCTCAGTTTTCCTGGGGACATTTCTCTCATTCCAACCAGCTGTGCAAGTTCAAACAGTTACCAGAAGGTATCTGTATCCAGCAAAGCACCCTATGGAGAAAAGAACACTCATTATGGAAATATATCCTCTCTCTCCCTTCTTCCCCCTGAGGGCAACAGGTAGCATCTCAAGTAGAGGGATAGGAGATACTCATTCATTCCTGATCTGCCATTAAAATGTTCGCTCCGATAGCTGGCGATCACACTGTTATCTTTATACTCATGCAGAGGGGTCATTCCTGGCTTTACAAAAGCATGCAGAGAACTCTTTCTACTTGTGCAATGTCCTAAACTATTACATTTTAAAAAACATTTTTAATAAATTAGGATTAAATCCAAAACTCTATGAAATCAAAGGAGAGGCTCCTATTGATTTCAGTGGAGTTGAATCAAATCCTTTACAGACAACATCTAGAGGTTAAAGCACTAATCATGAAGTCTTTCTTCCCTTGTAATCAGTGCATTTGGTCTCATAATAACAAAGGAATCTAGAGAAATATGTACAAAGAAACAATGCAAGAACATTTTAAGAATACTATTTATGTCTTCTTCTGCTTCCCTTTGAAATATCTGCCATATATCAACTAATGAATAACTCAGGCAACCCAGTCTCACAGTGATAAAACCTTTACACAGAGACTCCACTATAGTGTAGTTTCTTCTTCTCTGCTTAATGTTATTTAATGTGAATTTTCTGCTGAGAAAGCACAAGTAGCCTAGATAAAATGGAAGTATTGCAAACTTGTCTGACAGTCAAACGGAATTCTTGCCTGCTCCTGAATATAATAGTTATATCAGTGATCAGTGACATTTCTGCTTTGCATTTTATACATCATTCGTTTCTGTTTCCCAAATCCATTTTTGTAGTGTGACGTATCTGTAAAATACCAGTCTTTCACAGAACACTGCCCAGCACTATTGTATGCCTAGAATTTCTTTACTGCTACCAAAAAAAAAAAAAAAATCATGTAATACTGAAAAAATACGAACAGCTGCAATTCTAATTTAAGCATTTAAAAAAATCTCTGCTGCCCAATAAAATTATTTCAGTCAGTGGTGTTAGTGGTTTGCATTGTGCGCTGGTGAAGCAGAGCACTGAAGTGAAAACTTTGATTTCATCTAGCAATGATCATTTAGTTAGGAGTCAAAAGAAAGTCTGCCTGAAGAGCTCTCTGTAAGAAATCCACTGTGACAAAACTGGAATGTGTCTGGGATTTTTCACCTTGTTTGTTTCTGCTCACTGCCTTGCTTCTACTGATTAATGTGTGGTTCCTCGAAGCCTAAAAGATATATGGTATGACAGGTAGACTTTTTTCCTATAGCCCTGAACTTTGTTTCTTTGAGATTTTCTTGCTGAACCAAAAAGTTAAGCAGGCCTTTCTCTGGCAGTGAAAGTCTGCATGCACTAGTTTTGCAGACAGATGAGAAATATTATATTATTATAATTTTTTTTAGATGTACCTGAATCACAAAGAACTTGGAGATAGGCTGTCATGAGGTGCAGAGAAATGAAAAATAGCATTTTCTTCAGCAACAGCACCAGATAAAAGTTTGTTTTCAAAAATTGCAGAGCAGTGGATGGGTTCGGTTCACGGTCAGATGGAGCAAACATGCAAAGCTCAATGAAAATCTTGCCTTTTACTTCTGACTAAGGGATGCAAACAGCATATTACCACAAAAAGCCAAACCACACAGGCGATTTTTGAGTTACTATCCATAGTAATAGATCTTGCAAATCCAGTTCAAGACCTGTATATTTTGCATATTCTGAAGAGGATCCACCTCCAGCCATTAGTGGTGGGTGACATTCTTGCGCTCCTTCCCTTTGACTGCTAAGGTGGTACGGATAGAGCTAAAATTGCAGGGGAAGATGTGCTCAGCCTTCCTTGCTCAGGAAAGCGAGCACTCTGCAGTCTGCCTAGCAATGCAGAGCAAAACAAAACCCAGAGCGGAGGCTGGCTCGCAGGCATGCACGTTATCGTCTCTCTTAGCTGATAACCACAGACGGCAGTGTATGAATGAAGGTGCCATGTATGCAGCGATTATGCAATATGTATCCGCACCGTCCCGTTTGCATTAGCATCAGTACGAACTTCTTATCGGGCTAGGCTGCTTCGCAAATGAATGCTGCCAAGCTGCTGGAATTATCTGCACAGTCAGATACTCATTTTTAGCTTTTTCATCATGGCTGAAGACAGCTCCACTTGATCTCAGCAAAGTTATTTTAAAATCTGAGAGTTTGCCAATGTTTCTTTTTAAAGGATCACATCTAGTGTGACTCATTACTCCTGGATTTCATTTGTCAGAGCAGCCAAGTAGTCTAGCTTTTACATTCCCAATGGCCATTATCTCTGTTTGTTAACAGCTAAATGGCTGATGCACGGATACACATAATTCCTGTGTATTCTTGCAGAGAGTGAGCTTTTTCTGGAAACCATTAAAAAAAGAAACTAGGAGGATATGATAATCTATAGATTTTAGAGAAAAAATGGCTGTTGACTGGAAATATGTATATACGGTATCATTTACTGAATATTAGCTCTAGGGAGTTGATTAATTTGATTTCTTTCCTTTTAGATTATACGTTGCATGTGCTGAAATATGGGCTTGTGCTACTGACACTATATGTTAAATAATAATTTCTAGCAGAAATCAATACATTTATTCCAAATACGGCAATTGGTTTCCACAGTATGATCTTTATTCATCAAACTAGTGCCAGAATCTGCCTAAAAGTAAGTGTGAATGATCCTGTATATATTCAGCCATCCATTTAAGCAAGTGAAGATGGTTCCACTGGCCACTGAATAAACCTGATTTTAGGTGAATATTTCAGTGAGTTAGGGTCTGAATCATTGTAAAATTGCAGAAACCATTTGATTAGCTGATGTGGAGCCTGAACCATGTAATTATAAGATCACGCACAGCTGGGGTGGAATTCATTAGCCAACACATTAGAGTTACCTTTCGATAAGCACAAAGAGGGAAAATAATTGTTTCTCCATACAATAGGTGTACTACAGTTTGTGCATTTCATGTCTGCAGCATGGTGCTGCAGCCACTTGTTTTCTGATTAGCAGTGAATCATGATGATGGTGATGATGATGATGATATACAGTTGCTCAAAACAATTTCATGTGATAATTAGCTCGGCAGAGAAAATTCCTACCACTAGTTCAAGATGTCAAAGCAAATGTAATCCAAAATCTTTCAAGCCATTAAAATTTCACATTTATAAAAGATCCTCTCTAAACTGCTCCATGATAAGACTAGCATCAGTAATAAAAAAGATATAAACACTAAAATTGTTACTGTGACCTTTGGACCATTAAATAATTTTTTTTGTATAAGCAATGTACCTTGAGTAATGCTTGCTACTGGTTGTAGATTTATTCATGTGAATGATGCTGGGCTAATTTTGACTTGGTAGATATAGGCAAGATTTCATCCTAAAAAACAAACAGGAACATCTTCTAAGGTATGGAAGACCAGACAGTGCTGGGAGACAGCAATTGCAGATGTGTGACTACATCTGCAGCACAGCTGTTGAGTGAGGTTTGCAACGAACCAGGCAAGCAGAAATTCCATTGTAGTATGGCAATGAGTTAAGGTAATACTATTAACATAAATGTGCATGGTCCAGCCACATTAAAAACCATCATTTCTTCTTTGAAGATGTTACAT
This sequence comes from Grus americana, assembly GCF_028858705.1. Classification (NCBI taxonomy): domain Eukaryota; kingdom Metazoa; phylum Chordata; class Aves; order Gruiformes; family Gruidae; genus Grus; species Grus americana. The sequence continues at coordinate 16,185,829 of NC_072855.1, read as the reverse complement.
TTTGAGATATAATCGTATTAATTGGAAGGAAGGGCAAATAAAAGACCAGTAATATTAGCTGGTGGGTTGGTTAAATAACTAACATCTCTGTGATGACAAGTAAGTATTGTCATCACAGATTTTTTACCATTATTTGAAAAAATTTCTTAAACTTCACCTGTGATAAAGAATTGTATTTTTTTAAAAAAATAATACTACTGTGTACTGCGTGCAATTAAATTGTTTCTCTGCTCATTATACAAACATGTAAATAGAACACTAATACTTGGAATAATTCAAACAACAGTTGTAGGTCGGTTCCAACTTGAGATATGATTCTATGATTCTATGTTTCTGTGATTCTATGAACAGTTGTCAGTTGTAGGTCAAAAGCCATTCTGTATGGTTTGGGAGTCAGCAGAATTTGTGCATTTCAAATGCCAAAAAAAGGTCATGGGTATCAACATGCTGGCATATCTATAACGGAGAGAGCACTTTTCAGAAGATCTGTGAGTGTGGCAGTTTCTGCTCTGCCTTACATCCAAGCATGCCAGTAAACCTCTGGACTGTGGGGATCATCTGTCCTCTTGGGGTGTATTGCAAACCATCATTTGAACAGACTGTGTATCTGGCCTTGAGAGTAGCCTGGCTGTGGCTCTGAACAGGCATGTCTGTCTTAATATGTCTCCAGTCTATCTGAGACTATGTTATATGTCTGGGTACCACTTCCCATCAGGTACTCATAACAAGGAGGAGGAGAGCTTAAACAAATCTCTGCCTGGTGTGCATGTTCCCACAGGTCAGTTCTCCCTACAAATGGGCTGATATGGTATTTCAGCATATCATTTATAGAGAGAGCAGCTGATAAATTAATTTCTAATATGTCACCTCTATATCGCAGGCGACAGTCCAAGCTGATGGAGGGGCAGTGTGGCTCTTGGGCAGCATGGCACTAGCATTCGGGGGCTGTGAATCCTCTGCCTGGTTACAGTGCATTTTCTTGTTTTCTTTCTGCTGAGTGACCTTGAGCATATCATTTGTCGTGTTATAATATGAAGAAAATGATTCAGACTTCAATTTAAAACACTTCAAAATCTATGCGTGAAAAGTTCTATGTGAGAGCCAGCTATTATTAAAGGCAGTACTAGGATCTGCACTAGGTCCCTCCTGTTTCTGCATCTATTGTTCTTTATCTTTATCTCCCCTTTTGTCTTCAGTCCTTGGACTCCCACAAACCCCTTCCCATAATCAACCTTCATGAGACCACACTCAAAATAGACCCCTTCAGCAGCCTGAAATAACTACTTCAGTTTAAGGCAAGTAAACAGATAGAAAACAAGTCAATAAAGCTGATGAAGATTTTCCTCTGTAATCCAAAACGATCATATAAATTTACATATAATCGTTTTGCCCCCACTCCTCCTGCAGTCCTTCCTCTTTTCCTCTTTGTCATTTTGCTATTGTTCTTACTTGTCATGCTACACCTGCTTTAGTCCAAATGCCCTTAAAGGCAAGGGCTGTATCTTTTTCTCTCTTTATTGTGTCTCCCATATAAATACAGGAATGAACATTACATTTGAAATATTTTCAAAAGAATGCTTTTTTTACTGTTCTGCATCTTTGTAAACACTGTTTTCTCCCCTGCAGGGAATCAACTGCCTCTTTTGGATCTTTTGTCACCGATTCTTTCTGAATGTTCCTGTTTTCTCTGTGCAGAGCTGAGATGGGTGCTTTTAAAAGCATTTGCTTCACACGCATTTATTTCTTGCAGAGTCATACCACCCCAGGGCTGGTTCTCACTGCCTTTTGCAAACAGTTGCTCCCACCATTTGGGGCTACTGCGGATTTCTTCCTGCTCTCTCCCTGAGGAGAGCGGGTTTTCACTTGAGAACTGTACCTGGTTTCTGAAGGAACCAAAAGGCTGCATTTGCAACCACATGAGAAAGTGCAAGGGGTTATGTGGTACCATGCTTGGTCCCTGATAGTGGCTGCAAAACAACCATAAGAAGCCTGAGAGCAAGGTAAACCCAGGATTCACACCTCCCTGGGATGCCTCTGCGGGTCAAGACTTCCTGACCCACACCATTGTGCTTATCAGCCCACAGCAGATATTTACTCCATGAGTTTCTCTAGCTGTTTCTTGAACCTATTTATAATTTTGGATTCCAAAGCATCCTGTGGCAATGGCATTTCAAGTTATGGATTATACGAAGTACTTTTTGTGTAAAGCCTGCAGTCTAAGAGTTTCATTTGGTGCCTCCATGTTCTTGTCTTATGAGATATAATAGCCATCATTCCCTTCCTTCCTCCTTGCCATTCATCATTTTATAAAACACAAACTCTTTCTTTTCTGTGCTGAAAAGTGCTATTCAGTTTAATATCTCTTTGGACAGAAGCTATTTCAAACCTCTGATCTTCCTTGCTGCCCTTCATTGTACCTTTTGCTTTCTGAACTAGGGTGGCCACAACCATGCCTAGCATTTAAAATTAGGATTTTGTGTAGTGATATAATGATATTTTGTCTCCCCTTCTCTACTCCTGGCCTCACCAATATACTATTAATATGTATTATATTTCTAATATACTGGGGGCAGGGGGGGAATGCTGGATGCCATTAACCTCAGAACTAACATTTTCAAAAGAATATCCACAAAGACTCCTGAAGTCCAAGAGATCTTAATTATTAAATAGCAGTTTGCGTGTAATTCTATTGTTAGAATTATAGAATCATAGAATGGTTTGAGTTGGAAGGGACCTTAAAGACCATCTAATTCCAACCCCCCTGCCACAGGCAGGGACACTCTCCACTAGACCAGGTTGTCCAAAGCCCCATCCAACCTGGCCTTGAACACTTCCAGGGAGGGAGCATCCACAGCCTCTCTGGGCAACCTGCTCCACTGCCTCACCACCCTCATATTGAAGAATGTCTTCCTAATATCTCATCTAAATGTACCCTCCTTCAGTTTAAAACTGTTACCCCTCCTCCTACCAATACACTCCCTGATAAAGAATCCCTCCCCATCTTTCCTGTAGGCCCCCTTCAGGTACTGGAAGGCCACTATAAATAAAGTGTTCCTCTCCCTGGAAATCTTTAGTAAAAGGCAAAAGATTTATACGATCTGAAGAGAAGTCTGAGGTCCCTCATGCCATCACTTCTGGATTGCTGTTCCTGACACAGTGGCAATTTTTGACCCTTTAGGCTGAAGTGCTGAAAGCACAGATTCTGATACAAATACTAATAGAAAAGACCATGTTGATCTTTATGTAGCATATTTATAGGAAGTTCATGAAGAGTAGGAGCTTTACTATGCCATCTAGCCAGAAGGTACCAGGTAGTGTACCTACACAGTGTGTTTCAGTTCACTGTCTTTCCTATAGGCTCTCATTTGATCCACATAAGTTGGTCTTTCCCATTTCTCCTTCCTTTCTCCATGTTTTCTTTTGAGTCTTAGTTTCCAATGCAAACAAAAGTTCAAAGTAAAATTCAGCCTGAACTGTTGAATTAGCTCTCTGGTCAGCCACAGGATACCCTGCCAAGCCTGCCTTGGATGCGGACTTCTCTGGGAAGACCCACCTGGTTCTTGCAGCTCATCTGTGAGCCTTCAGGAATTTTGCCATGGGATGTCTGCCTGCAGAAAAGGACAGAAGGAGGACAGAGGACATGATAAATCCTTCAATATGCAAAAGATTAAAATGGAAAAAGACATGAACTGTTTCCTCTCCTTGACCATGTGTAGCCATTAGCTTAAGTGTATTTAAAGTTATGAAAATATCTACCTATTAGTGCAGGGAAAGCCTGGAATAAACTACTGAGGAAACTTGTGGAATATTTCCTCAGGGAATTACTATGAAACATAAATATATCTCAGAGGTGATTCAGTTACATTTATCCTACCTCACAGCAAAGCAATAAACTGGACACTAGGAGGTCTCTCTCTGCTCTGCCTTGCCTTGAAATGTGAATTGGCATTGAAGACACTGCATCACCAGGCCATAGCTCCCAACCACATTGTATGTGACTCTAATTGGTTCAACAATACCAGAAAAACACTTCTGCTTATATTTTTAAAGAGGCAGGCTTCAGAAATCTGTTGGTGAAATAAAGCCTGAAAGAGAGCATTCCATCTGGGCTAACCTTTTTTCCCGTACGTCTGTCCCTGTGAAATGTTTTATGTATGTATTCTTTGGAAATCATCTAGCAGAAACAGCTGTGTGTGCTGCCCACCTGCTAAAGCCTACAATCTAGTGTTATTTCAATTAGATTTGATTGCAGGAAAAGTTTATGAAACAGCTATCAATGATTTCATGCCATCTGGCTTCCGCTTTTCTCCTGTTTAGAGAAACCCTGTGTTTACATTGATTGGCCTTCTATATATACAAGCATGATTGAGTTTTATTATTCTTTTTATTTGTCTGATAGCAGTGTGCTTGGTGCTGTACAAACTTACAATGGAAAAGAAGCTGTCAAAGATTTCAAGCTGTGAAGTTAGCTCAGATATACACAAGGCTTCAGCTGAGAACATAGCAGAAGGGAAATTGTATTCTAAAAATCCTGGTTTATTAATTAGGATATAAAGTTTCCACTGAGGGTAAAACATACTTTATCTTGGTTTTAGCCATGTAAAAACTAAGTCCTTGAGCAAGACAGTACTCTGGTTCCCTTCCAGAGTCAGCAGAATAAGACAAAAACTTTATGAGGAGAAGTAGGTCCAGCCAAAGTCATGTCTCAGGTGGGGTAGATTGCCTCTGGAGACACTTCCTTTCCTCTGTTCATCATCATGGGAGCTTGGACAGACAGCCTAGGCTGGGCTTACCTTCTCAACTGCTAAAATATAAGAGAAGATGAGTCTCCCCTTGACCACTGGCCTCCTTGACAACTTTTAACCCCCCCAAATTATAGAAATATTCTCTTTGGTTAAGAAAAGCTCTCCCATGAGCTATTTTTGCTTTAGTAACATTTAGAAGTTTGCTCTCCTCTCAGGTGGAATATGAACACAAGTCTTTTAAAATGTTGGCTTTGTTTTTCCTTCTCCCCTCAAATCCTTGATGTTTCTGTTGTCTGTGAGGATTTGGTGCATAAAAGTCAATCTGAAATTGGTTGTCTTAGTGGCAGAACAAAATCATCATCTAGCTTTGACCTGAATTCAGTTGTGGCAGGCTTTAACCCTGGTTTAGTTGAACCTGACATTTCAAATGAAAACTGAAAGGTTCATTCCTGTTTGGACAAACCAGCTTTAGGAAATGACAGTTCAAACTCACACAGCCATCTTGTGTGTTTGTCCCTCCTGAGATGGACCGAATTTAGGTGCATGAGTTGACTTTGGAATTAACACCATCTGCTCACGCTGTGCTTGCTTAAGGTTTGCTTGTGCCGCTTGCCTCTTCCTTCCCAGAAGGATGACATGCTGTGTGGGGCTTGCAGGCGGTCTGGGCATATGTTAGGTTGTCAAACTCAGTGGTCTGAAGGCATCCCTACTCTTTGGAAATACTGTAACCTTTTGAAACTCAATAAAAAAAAGAGAGGTTATTCTTCCATTAGAGGATCCAGACCTCTTCTAAATTGACATTTTGGGGTTTATTCCATAGCAGTGTACCTGCCTGGAATACCAACACCAACAGAAATTAGACTAAAAGAAATAGGATAAAACTGTAAATGCTGTGGTGAACAGTGTGTTTCTTTAATTTCTATAGTGCCCACTACAATGATTTGCTCCCTGACTTGCATTGTTTTGTGCAACTGCAGCGCAGGTGTCACAGAGCTGTTTCTATTTAAACCAGCATGCAGGCATATGATGAAACTTCAGTGGAAATTAGCTGTTAAACACCTTGCAGACCTGGCCTCGGGTGCTTGCAAGCTGAGATCCACTCTATCTTATGTGCCCTGCTGTCTTTTAAGAACAGATTAAGAACCTCAGTTGTCTGTATGCTTTTCTTGCTTTCACCATGGCACCAAGTTTTGAAACGTTTTACTCAAAAAAAAACCAAAAACACACAGGCCAGCTGGAGTGGAAAACAATGTACTGTTACCACATTTTTAAACCAAATATTTGAAGAAAGTGAACAATTCTCTTCAAACCCAATGAAAGTGGGGGGAAAAGCAAACATATTTGATTTTGCAGATTTCCTTATGAATTATGTACTACTTTTTACTAAAACAACTTATGCTAATATTATTGTAATAAGCAGTGCAGCTCTGACTCATGGTCGGCTGAAGAGGTATGTGAGGAGAACGCAGGAAACTTTGCTATAGCCTCCCATAATTCTCTGGAATACAAATAGTGTAATTAGCCTGGTACTGCTGAATATATATGAATGTAGACAGATATAGAGCACAGCTTCTACATACTTACAAGCACATATTTAAAGAGCAGCTAAGCACTGATTCCACCATTATTCATCTATATTTTTGTTACTAATTTTCATGACTAGAGAACCTAGTGGCTAGACTAAACTGTAATCACTGCCACCAGTAAAAAGACCATGTCTGCAAAAAATGTAAAAGCATTGAGCCCTACTCTGGAAAGCTAAAGATGTGCCTTGATACAGTTTGGGTTTTTTTCCAAACACACAGGGAACTGAGGCATGGGTGCATCCATGTTAACACTATGGATAGACGGGGGCATTTACAATTCCATTCTTTACAAGAGTAGCAGTCTGCCTTACTGCAATCAGCTGCAAGATGTTTTGACTACATATGCAAGAACATCGAGGCACCTAAATTGAGAAATTTCAAACCAGAGAATTAGGAAGCTGAAGGACTTTGGGTGTCTGAATCTCAGTGATTTATTCAAAGGTATTTTATGAAGCTGTGGAAGAGCCAGCTCTTGACTCAGACTTTGTAAGTCCCAACTCAGAACTTTGGCCCAGGATCAATTCCTTTAAGTTCAGAAATATATAAAAAAATAAATGCTATTTAGGTTCTGAAACTGCTAAGATTTACCCGTGACCTTAATGCTAATCCTCCAGGCTAAGTGGAACAGATCACGTGTTTAAAGTAGGAACATGGATAAATCTTCACAGCAGTGGGGCGTAATTATAAAAATTTAAAATCTCTATAATAACTGCCTGCTCTCCAGCTTGTTGAATGCAACCTCCTGGAAAAAAGGAAGACAGCGCTCCCAAGACAGAAAACAACAACCCTGATGACAAGCTAATACAAAGAGTCTAAAAGAACTGGGTTATTACCATGAAAAGAAAATCAGCAATACAATTGGCAATTTAAGGAACAGAGACTGTCATTAAATAAATACATGTGCAAACCAGAGGCTAGTATTATTGCCAAAAATAGACCTGCAGAATATGGAAGTGATTAAGCTATTTCATTTGAAAACCTTTTCATACTTTGAGTGCATCTGATCTTAGATGTACAGTGTGAATAAGCTATATTTGTCATATATATATATACACACAGATATCATATATATATTTTCTGTCTGCATACAGAATAAACTCTAAAATGTAAAAGCAGTGGATAATAATCAGTGAAATTAATCTTGGACCATTACATGCCAAAAAACTAAGGCAAAATTTTTGTTACAAAACCTCAACCCATTACGATTTTCTTAGAGAATTAAAAATCATCTCAAATTAGTCAGGAGATACAAAAATGGTTCATGAAATGTCTTGAATAAATGAAGGTTAATGTATAATTCTCTATTGAACGCATACAGTCTTTATTTTACTATATGGTTTCAGAGCAATAAGAAATAATATATTGCGCCTTGACACTTTCATCTGTGTTTCACCATAGGAGGTTTTTGTAACTCTTGATAGATCTTGCTGGTGTAAATTTTATTCCAGCTGAGCATCTGGTCCTTATTTTCACTGATTTTATATTAGCTGAATGACTAACAAAACTGTAAAGAACTATGTTCATAAAATGAAAATGGCATTCAAAATATACTGCTGGAGAAAAAATGTTTCAAAAAAGAAGCTGGATTATGCATAAAGAAAAGGATTTCGACTGTCCTATTGAATCTCTTCCGAATCCTCTTACATAAGACATAGAACAATTTAAGAGAATGGGGAAAAATGGAAGAACTTGAGGAGCACAGAGAATCTTGATGGAAGATGAGAGTAAAATTTATATTTATCACAGCATCTCTAAACTCCAGAGAATCACATTCTGCAAATGCCTGTTAAACACAACCACTTCAGTTGGAAGAGACCGACAACGATCATCTAGCCCAACTGCCTGGCCACTTCAGGGCGGAGCAAAAGTTAAAGCACGTTGTTAAGGGCATTGCCCAAGTGCCTCTTAAATGCTGACAGGCTTGGGGCATCGACCACCTCTCTAGGAAGCCTGGTCCAGTGCTTGACCACCCTCTCGGTAAAGAAGTGCTTCCTAAAGTCCGGTCTGAACCTGCCCTGGCGCAGCTTTGAACCATTCCCACACGTCCTGTCACTGGATCCCAGGGAGAAGAGATCAGAGCCTCCCTCTCCGCTTCCCTTCTCAGGAAGCTGCAGAGAGCCGTGAGGTCGCCCCTCAGCCTCCTTTTCTCCAAAGCAGACAAGCCCCGAGGCCTCAGCCACTCCTCATAGGACATTCCTTCTAGCCCTTTCACCAGCTTTCTTGCCCTGCTCTGGACGCTTCCGAGTACCTGAATATCCTTCTGAAATTGCAGGGTCCAGAACTGCATGCAGTACTCAAGGTGAGGCCGCACCAACGCTGACAATCCCCTCTGCTGACCAGCTGGTTACACTGTGTTTGATGCACCCCAGGACGGGGGTTGCCCTCTCGGCTGCCAGGGCACACCGCTGACTCATATTGAGCCTGCTCTCACCCAGCACCCCCAGATCCTTTTCTGCAGGGCTGCTCTCCAGACACTCCTCTCCCAGCTTGTATTTGTGCCTGGCATTACTCTGTCGTAGGTGCAGAATCTGGCATTGGGACTGGGTAAATATCATCCCATTAGTCGTTGCCCAGTGCTCCAATCTATCTAGATCCCTCTGCAAGGCATCTTGTCCCTCAAGAGGGTCAACAGCACCTCCCAGCTTGGTATCTTCAGCAAAGTTGCTAATGGTGCATTCAACTCCCTCATCCAGATCACTGACAGATGTATTGACCAGAACTGGCCCTAGAATTGAACCCTGAGCAACACCGCTGGTGACAGGTCGCAAGCCAGACGTAACCCCATTCACTAAAACCCGTTGGGAATTGTGACGAGAAGTGATCTCCTACAAACTTCAAGAATTCCCAAGACCTGCTCGTCCCAGCAGCGTGGTATTCGCAGCTGATGTCTGGGAAGGCGAAATCTCCCATAAGGACAAGGGCTACCGATCCAGCAGTTTCTCTTAGTTGACCCAGAGGCTCTCAGCCACGTCGTCGCTAACTGTAAGAGCTGTACAGTCAAAGCTCTCCCTTGCATACAGCACAAAACCTCCACCTCGCCTGGCATGCCTATCCCTCCTGAACAGCCGGTAGCCGTCCATCCCAGCACTGTGATCGTGGGGCACATCCCACCACGTCTGAGCACCCTCCTCAGAGCCAGGACGTGCTTTCTTCTGTTCAGGTGGAATTTCATGTTTTTTCCTTGGTGCCCACTGGTTCTTGTCCTGTCGGTGGTCACCAGTGAGAAGGGTCTGGCTCCCTTGCCCTCGTTCCCTCCCATCCGGCATACACGCACAGAGGCGTCTTCCCCTTCAAATGGAAGCAGAGCAGAAAAGTGGAAAAGAAAGGAAAAGGGGGTCAGGGGAAGCATTCTCTTTTGGTACTACTTACTTACCTCAAAATGCCGCCCCGCTGCTGCTGCATCTGAGCAGGTACCAACCTGCTCCCTGCCCACGTTCCCCAACAAAGTGTTGCACGGCCGCTCAGAGACAGAGGGTTGGTTAAAAGAAGCTACTTTATTGTCGCCTTTGCTTTGCGTAAAGGTCCCAGAGGGGATCAACTCTTTCCAGCAGGATGGGTGGTCCCATCCTGCTACAGGTGGCAACAGGAGCCTCAGTTGCAATGGCATCTTCAGCCGGACCGGCGGAGGTTCCCCAAGCTCCGTTTACGCTGAGCTCCAACTGAGCCGTGTCACGTCCGTGCCTACTTTGCTCCGATCTGCGGCAGCGACCCCCCAGGCAGTCTCTGGGATGAGCAGATGGTCTGTCCCCGTGTCCAAAATTGTCACCTGGGCCCCACCAGTGTGAGAGGGAAGTAGGTCCTCAGGGTCCCAGGCGTGGGTGTGGCCACGAGGTATGGGTGCCGAGCTGCAGACCTCTGAGGTGGCAATCGTCCCGCTGAGTGTGCCTCGCCCTGCGTCTGCAGAGCGGCATCTCGCCAAGAGCGCAGCTCTCCGGCCATGCTGCGCTGCTGGTAAAGCTGGCCTCTGCCTACTCAAGGCTCAGGTAGGCGCCCGAGCTGCCTTGCTGCACCGCAAAAATCATCTCAGTGCAGATGTTCATCCTGGAGGTGGTTCTCAGCTGGAACTTGCAGGACTGGGAGGAAGGCAGCACCATCAGCTGGCAGTGGTGCGACTGAGGCAAAAGCAGCCAGGCTGATCTCACCAGCAGTTGGACCCAGCAGGCGATTTTCTCCACGTCCAAGTAGGAGCGTGTGCAGAGGGCGCGTAGGAGGCACGAGCTCTGATCCCTCGGCAGCCGGTCGTCGGGGTGGTGCAGAAAGCACGAAATATCCCCCAGCAGCTGCTCCCTTGAGCACACGCACTCCAGCAGCACGTGGATGCTGGAGTGCCTTGCTGGCAGCTGCCCCGTGGTGTCCAGCTCCAGGCGGAAAGAGTGCCCGGGGGGTGGCCGCAGGAACACCAGCAGGCGGTAGGCGATGTTGTTCCCGTGGACGCTCCAGGTTTCATAGGTGCCGTCCATCCCGACGGCCGGGTGCATCTGCGGCATGAAGGTCTTCTTGGAGAGCACGCGGCAGACACCGAGGAGGTCACCCACCAGCTCCTTCAGCGCCTCGCACGTGTCGGGCAGGCCCTGCATCGGCAACGGGGCGGACGCAGCCAAAGACCTGAGGCCATGGCGGTCTCCCTCATCCTCGTCGTCGTCCTCCTCCTCACTGCCGGAGCTGTCCTGCTGACTGCAGCTGCCAGAGGCAAGCTTCATTTCCCTGGCCAGCCAGCAGACCTCAGCGAGCAGGACCACGGCTCCTGCAACGGTCCACAACGGCCACCGCTGCAAGACGGAAAGGAGCGTGGCTCCCTCGGCGCTCCTGCTCTGCTCGACCTCCTGCAGCAGCCGAGTCATCTCCTGCTGGAGATACTCCTCGCGCTGCTGCATCCGCTCGGTCGCGGCCACATCTATCTGGTGGTCATGCTTCAGCCCGTGCTGGACGGCCAGCACAGCCAGAAGGAGGGCGATTGCCGTAGCCATGGCCTGGAGAGGGTGGGAGAAAAGGGGGCTGAGCAGGGCTGGGTGGGAGACGGGGTGAGGGAGCAAGGGCAGGCTTTGTGAGCACTGCACGGGTGGGAGCCACGGGCTGTGCCAGGAAAGCGTTTGGGCACTGCCGTCAACAGGCTCGACAGGCCGCAGGCCCTGGCTGGAGACAGCATGGGGCCCGTCCTGCCCAAGCCGCCCTGATGGCCGGCCCCCGTCTGGGCTGTACCCCGTGAAAGGGCGAGCGACACCCGAGCAGAATCTGCCGAGGCCCTTTCCCTGCCCCACAACAGCGTCCCGTGGAGCCACGGGCCACCAGCACATCCCCAAAGCCTCTCTGGGTCCCTGGCACCACTGGGAGCTCTGAGCACCTCTTCCCCCAGCCCCGAGGGCGGTACCGTGCCCTGCCCTGAGGGGCTCGGCTCTCGCTCCGGGTTAGAAACCCCCCCGGCCACCCTCCCCAGCCCCCATCCAGCCCAGCCTTCCCCCTGCATGCTGCACTCACGGTCGCCGGAGCCAAACAGCAGCGGGGCTGCCTGGTGCTGTCCCTTGGGACCGCTCCCATTGTGACCTGTCCTCTCTGACGTCACAGTCACCAGAGCAGCATCACCCAGCCGGCAAGCCCCGGCCTTCGTCCCCATCGCCCGGCTCAGCGCGTCCTGGGCATCACAGCAAGGACGAACCCGCCTGGCACGAGCCAGCTCCCGGGGGCTCTCTTGACAAGGCGGGCAGACGCCCCTCAAAACCGTCATGGAGATGAAAACGGGGACTGTAGCTGGATGTCCCTGACTGACGTAGAGAGGGGCAGAGCTTTCTGGGCCAGGTGGTCTGACTCTGCCTTGCCTTGAAAAGAAGAGCTACGAGCCCTTGGGCAGAGACAAAACTCCTCCTCCCTCTTCTCCTCTTGGATGCCTTCTGCCGGGGCAGGACTTAGCCCTGCAAAGCCTGACGATCAAGCCAAATGCAAATCGTGTCCCTGGTGCAAGTGGAAAAGATCCTGTGGCTCCTGTCTCTGGCTACCCACTTGCCCCCTGCAAGGGCAAGCCAGGGGGCTGGAGAGGCCACGGCGGGTGCAACGTCTCTCCACTCCCCCGAGGTTTCCCCGGTTCAGGAGAGGCCCCTGTACACCGCGCTGGAGTGCTCCGCTGTGGATCGTGCCTCCCAGAAGCCTGGCCCGTTCTGCATGAGTGCATGCCTTGAGACCCAGACACCGCAAAAGCTTGCTTTAGCCTTGCTGCGTATGTGCCAAGGCTGACACGGCTGCCATGTTTCTGTCAGTTCAGCATGTGCACAACCGTACATCCGATGCGCCTCCCGCCCAAAGCCGCCTGGAGGCAAAGAGAGGGAGAGAAGGTCAGTGAGTGGGAGCGTGCCCTGAAGTCCCTTTCTGTGTTAAGTCTCTCTTGTCGAGGGAGTGGGGAGTCGTGGTGCCAAGCAGAGGAAACATACCGTTGGTCTGTCTGCCTGTGACCATAGGCATTCCACCCAAAGGAATCCAAAGCGTGCACATGTGAGAGAAGGTGACGTGGCCCGTGGCTGGGGGGACCAGACTGGACTAGAATGGACTAGAATATTTTCAGTTGGAAGAGACCGACAACGATCATCTAGCCCAACTGCCTGGCCACTTCAGGGCAGAGCAAAAGTTAAAGCACGTTGTTAAGGGCATTGCCCAAGTGCCTCTTAAATGCTGACAGGCTTGGGGCATCGACCACCTCTCTAGGAAGCCTGGTCCAGTGCTTGACCACCCTCTCGGTAAAGAAGTGCTTCCTAAAGTCCGGTCTGAACCTGCCCTGGCGCAGCTTTGAACCATTCCCACACGTCCTGTCACTGGATCCCAGGGAGAAGAGATCAGAGCCTCCCTCTCCGCTTCCCTTCTCAGGAAGCTGCAGAGAGCCGTGAGGTCGCCCCTCAGCCTCCTTTTCTCCAAAGCAGACAAGCCCCGAGGCCTCAGCCACTCCTCATAGGACATTCCTTCTAGCCCTTTCACCAGCTTTGTTGCCCTGCTCTGGACGCTTCCGAGTACCTGAATATCCTTCTGAAATTGCAGGGTCCAGAACTGCACGCAGTACTCAAGGTGAGGCCGCACCAACGCTGACAATCCCCTCTGCTGACCAGCTGGTTACACTGTGTTTGATGCACCCCAGGACGGGGGTTGCCCTCTCGGCTGCCAGGGCACACCGCTGACTCATATTGAGCCTGCTCTCACCCAGCACCCCCAGATCCTTTTCTGCAGGGCTGCTCTCCAGACACTCCTCTCCCAGCTTATATTTGTGCCTGGCATTACTCTGTCCTAGGTGCAGAATCTGGCATTGGGACTTGGTAAATTTCATCCCATTAATCGTTGCCCAGTGCTCCAATCTATCTAGATCCCTCTGCAAGGCATCTTGTCCCTCAAGAGGGTCAACAGCACCTCCCAGCTTGGTATCGTCAGCAAAGTTGCTAATGGTGCATTCAACTCCCTCATCCAGATCACTGACAGATGTATTGACCAGAACTGGCCCTAGAATTGAACCCTGAGCAACACCGCTGGTGACAGGTCGCAAGCCAGACGTAACCCCATTCACTAAAACCCGTTGGGAATTGTGACGAGAAGTGATCTCCTACAAACTTCAAGAATTCCCAAGACCTGCTCGTCCCAGCAGCGTGGTATTCGCAGCTGATGTCTGGGAAGGCGAAATCTCCCATAAGGACAAGGGCTACCGATCCAGCAGTTTCTCTTAGTTGACCCAGAGGCTCTCAGCCACGTCGTCGCTAACTGTAAGAGCTGTACAGTCAAAGCTCTCCCTTGCATACAGCACAAAACCTCCACCTCGCCTGGCATGCCTATCCCTCCTGAACAGCCGGTAGCCGTCCATCCCAGCACTGTGATCGTGGGGCACATCCCACCACGTCTGAGCACCCTCCTCAGAGCCAGGACGTGCTTTCTTCTGTTCAGGTGGAATTTCATGTTTTTTCCTTGGTGCCCACTGGTTCTTGTCCTGTCGGTGGTCACCAGTGAGAAGGGTCTGGCTCCCTTGCCCTCGTTCCCTCCCATCCGGCATACACGCACAGAGGCGTCTTCCCCTTCAAATGGAAGCAGAGCAGAAAAGTGGAAAAGAAAGGAAAAGGGGGTCAGGGGAAGCATTCTCTTTTGGTACTACTTACTTACCTCAAAATGCCGCCCCGCTGCTGCTGCATCTGAGCAGGTACCAACCTGCTCCCTGCCCACGTTCCCCAACAAAGTGTTGCACGGCCGCTCAGAGACAGAGGGTTGGTTAAAAGCCGCTCAGAGACAGAGGGTTGGTTAAAAGAAGCTACTTTATTGTCGCCTTTGCTTTGCGTAAAGGTCCCAGAGGGGATCAACTCTTTCCAGCAGGATGGGTGGTCCCATCCTGCTACAGGTGGCAACAGGAGCCTCAGTTGCAATGGCATCTTCAGCCGGACCGGCGGAGGTTCCCCAAGCTCCGTTTACGCTGAGCTCCAACTGAGCCGTGTCACGTCCGTGCCTACTTTGCTCCGATCTGCGGCAGCGACCCCCCAGGCAGTCTCTGGGATGAGCAGATGGTCTGTCCCCGTGTCCAAAATTGTCACCTGGGCCCCACCAGTGTGAGAGGGAAGTAGGTCCTCAGGGTCCCAGGCGTGGGTGTGGCCACGAGGTATGGGTGCCGAGCTGCAGACCTCTGAGGTGGCAATCGTCCCGCTGGGTGTGCCTCGCCCTGCGTCTGCAGAGCGGCATCTCGCCAAGAGCGCAGCTCTCCGGCCATGCTGCGCTGCTGGTAAAGCTGGCCTCTGCCTACTCAAGGCTCAGGTAGGCGCCCGAGCTGCCTTGCTGCACCGCAAAAATCATCTCAGTGCAGATGTTCATCCTGGAGGTGGTTCTCAGCTGGAACTTGCAGGACTGGGAGGAAGGCAGCACCATCAGCTGGCAGTGGTGCGACTGAGGCAAAAGCAGCCAGGCTGATCTCACCAGCAGTTGGACCCAGCAGGCGATTTTCTCCACGTCCAAGTAGGAGCGTGTGCAGAGGGCGCGTAGGAGGCACGAGCTCTGATCCCTCGGCAGCCGGTCGTCGGGGTGGTGCAGAAAGCACGAAATATCCCCCAGCAGCTGCTCCCTTGAGCACACGCACTCCAGCAGCACGTGGATGCTGGAGTGCCTTGCTGGCAGCTGCCCCGTGGTGTCCAGCTCCAGGCGGAAAGAGTGCCCGGGGGGTGGCCGCAGGAACACCAGCAGGCGGTAGGCGATGTTGTTCCCGTGGACGCTCCAGGTTTCATAGGTGCCGTCCATCCCGACGGCCGGGTGCATCTGCGGCATGAAGGTCTTCTTGGAGAGCACGCGGCAGACACCGAGGAGGTCACCCACCAGCTCCTTCAGCGCCTCGCACGTGTCGGGCAGGCCCTGCATCGGCAACGGGGCGGACGCAGCCAAAGACCTGAGGCCATGGCGGTCTCCCTCATCCTCGTCGTCGTCCTCCTCCTCACTGCCGGAGCTGTCCTGCTGACTGCAGCTGCCAGAGGCAAGCTTCATTTCCCTGGCCAGCCAGCAGACCTCAGCGAGCAGGACCAGGGCTCCTGCAACGGTCCACAACGGCCACCGCTGCAAGACGGAAAGGAGCGTGGCTCCCTCGGCGCTCCTGCTCTGCTCGACCTCCTGCAGCAGCCGAGTCATCTCCTGCTGGAGATACTCCTCGCGCTGCTGCATCCGCTCGGTCGCGGCCACATCTGTCTGGTGGTCGTGCTTCAGCCCGTGCTGGACGGCCAGCACAGCCAGAAGGAGGGCGATTGCCGTAGCCATGGCCTGGAGAGGGTGGGAGAAAAGGGGGCTGAGTAGGGCTGGGTGGGAGACGGGGTGAGGGAGCAAGGGCAGGCTTTGTGAGCACTGCACGGGTGGGAGCCGCGGGCTGTCCCAGGAAAGCGTTTGGGCACTGCCGTCAACAGGCTCGACAGGCCGCAGGCCCTGGCTGGAGACAGCATGGGGCCCGTCCTGCCCAAGCCGCCCTGATGGCCGGCCCCCGTCTGGGCTGTACCCCGTGAAAGGGCGAGCGACACCCGAGCAGAATCTGCCGAGGCCCTTTCCCTGCCCCACAACAGCGTCCCGTGGAGCCACGGGCCACCAGCACATCCCCAAAGCCTCTCTGGGTCCCTGGCACCACTGGGAGCTCTGAGCACCTCTTCCCCCAGCCCCGAGGGCGGTACCGTGCCCTGCCCTGAGGGGCTCGGCTCTCGCTCCGGGTTAGAAACCCCCCCGGCCACCCTCCCCGGCCCCCATCCAGCCCAGCCTTCCCCCTGCATGCTGCACTCACGGTCGCCGGAGCCAAACAGCAGCGGGGCTGCCTGGTGCTGTCCCTTGGGACAGCTCCCATTGTGACCTGTCCTCTCTGACGTCACAGTCACCAGAGCAGCATCACCCAGCCGGCAAGCCCCGGCCTTCGTCCCCATCGCCCGGCTCAGCGCGTCCTGGGCATCACAGCAAGGACGAACCCGCCTGGCACGAGCCAGCTCCCGGGGGCTCTCTTGACAAGGCGGGCAGACGCCCCCCAGAACCGTCATGGAGATGAAAACGGGGACTGTAGCTGGATGTCCCTGACTGACGTAGAGAGGGGCAGAGCTTTCTGGGCCAGGTGGTCTGACTCTGCCTTGCCTTGAAAAGAAGAGCTACGAGCCCTTGGGCAGAGACAAAACTCCTCCTCCCTCTTCTCCTCTTGGATGCCTTCTGCCGGGGCAGGACTTAGCCCTGCAAAGCCTGACGATCAAGCCAAATGCAAATCGTGTCCCTGGTGCAAGTGGAAAAGATCCTGTGGCTCCTGTCTCTGGCTACCCACTTGCCCCCTGCAAGGGCAAGCCAGGGGGCTGGAGAGGCCACGGCGGGTGCAACGTCTCTCCACTCCCCCGAGGTTTCCCCGGTTCAGGAGAGGCCCCTGTACACCGCGCTGGAGTGCTCCGCTGTGGATCGTGCCTCCCAGAAGCCTGGCCCGTTCTGCATGAGTGCATGCCTTGAGACCCAGACACCGCAAAAGCTTGCTTTAGCCTTGCTGCGTATGTGCCAAGGCTGACACGGCTGCCATGTTTCTGTCAGTTCAGCATGTGCACAACCGTACATCCAATGCGCCTCCCGCCCAAAGCCGCCTGGAGGCAAAGAGAGGGAGAGAAGGTCAGTGAGTGGGAGCGTGCCCTGAAGTCCCTTTCTGTGTTAAGTCTCTCTTGTCGAGGGAGTGGGGAGTCGTGGTGCCAAGCAGAGGAAACACACCGTTGGTCTGTCTGCCTGTGACCATAGGCATTCCACCCAAAGGAATCCAAAGCGTGCACATGTGAGAGAAGGTGACGTGGCCCGTGGCTGGGGGGACCAGACTGGACTAGAATGGACTAGAATATTTTCAGTTGGAAGAGACCGACAACGATCATCTAGCCCAACTGCCTGGCCACTTCAGGGCGGAGCAAAAGTTAAAGCACGTTGTTAAGGGCATTGCCCAAGTGCCTCTTAAATGCTGACAGGCTTGGGGCATCGACCACCTCTCTAGGAAGCCTGGTCCAGTGCTTGACCACCCTCTCGGTAAAGAAGTGCTTCCTAAAGTCCGGTCTGAACCTGCCCTGGCGCAGCTTTGAACCATTCCCACACGTCCTGTCACTGGATCCCAGGGAGAAGAGATCAGAGCCTCCCTCTCCGCTTCCCTTCTCAGGAAGCTGCAGAGAGCCGTGAGGTCGCCCCTCAGCCTCCTTTTCTCCAAAGCAGACAAGCCCCGAGGCCTCAGCCACTCCTCATAGGACATTCCTTCTAGCCCTTTCACCAGCTTTCTTGCCCTGCTCTGGACGCTTCCGAGTACCTGAATATCCTTCTGAAATTGCAGGGTCCAGAACTGCACGCAGTACTCGAGGTGAGGCCGCACCAACGCTGACAATCCCCTCTGCTGACCAGCTGGTTACACTGTGTTTGATGCACCCCAGGACGGGGGTTGCCCTCTCGGCTGCCAGGGCACACCGCTGACTCATATTGAGCCTGCTCTCACCCAGCACCCCCAGATCCTTTTCTGCAGGGCTGCTCTCCAGACACTCCTCTCCCAGCTTATATTTGTGCCTGGCATTACTCTGTCCTAGGTGCAGAATCTGGCATTGGGACTTGGTAAATTTCATCCCATTAATCGTTGCCCAGTGCTCCAATCTATCTAGATCCCTCTGCAAGGCATCTTGTCCCTCAAGAGGGTCAACAGCACCTCCCAGCTTGGTATCGTCAGCAAAGTTGCTAATGGTGCATTCAACTCCCTCATCCAGATCACTGACAGATGTATTGACCAGAACTGGCCCTAGAATTGAACCCTGAGCAACACCGCTGGTGACAGGTCGCAAGCCAGACGTAACCCCATTCACTAAAACCCGTTGGGAATTGTGACGAGAAGTGATCTCCTACAAACTTCAAGAATTCCCAAGACCTGCTCGTCCCAGCAGCGTGGTATTCGCAGCTGATGTCTGGGAAGGCGAAATCTCCCATAAGGACAAGGGCTACCGATCCAGCAGTTTCTCTTAGTTGACCCAGAGGCTCTCAGCCACGTCGTCGCTAACTGTAAGAGCTGTACAGTCAAAGCTCTCCCTTGCATACAGCACAAAACCTCCACCTCGCCTGGCATGCCTATCCCTCCTGAACAGCCGGTAGCCGTCCATCCCAGCACTGTGATCGTGGGGCACATCCCACCACGTCTGAGCACCCTCCTCAGAGCCAGGACGTGCTTTCTTCTGTTCAGGTGGAATTTCATGTTTTTTCCTTGGTGCCCACTGGTTCTTGTCCTGTCGGTGGTCACCAGTGAGAAGGGTCTGGCTCCCTTGCCCTCGTTCCCTCCCATCCGGCATACACGCACAGAGGCGTCTTCCCCTTCAAATGGAAGCAGAGCAGAAAAGTGGAAAAGAAAGGAAAAGGGGGTCAGGGGAAGCATTCTCTTTTGGTACTACTTACTTACCTCAAAATGCCGCCCCGCTGCTGCTGCATCTGAGCAGGTACCAACCTGCTCCCTGCCCACGTTCCCCAACAAAGTGTTGCACGGCCGCTCAGAGACAGAGGGTTGGTTAAAAGAAGCTACTTTATTGTCGCCTTTGCTTTGCGTAAAGGTCCCAGAGGGGATCAACTCTTTCCAGCAGGATGGGTGGTCCCATCCTGCTACAGGTGGCAACAGGAGCCTCAGTTGCAATGGCATCTTCAGCCGGACCGGCGGAGGTTCCCCAAGCTCCGTTTACGCTGAGCTCCAACTGAGCCGTGTCACGTCCGTGCCTACTTTGCTCCGATCTGCGGCAGCGACCCCCCAGGCAGTCTCTGGGATGAGCAGATGGTCTGTCCCCGTGTCCAAAATTGTCACCTGGGCCCCACCAGTGTGAGAGGGAAGTAGGTCCTCAGGGTCCCAGGCGTGGGTGTGGCCACGAGGTATGGGTGCCGAGCTGCAGACCTCTGAGGTGGCAATCGTCCCGCTGGGTGTGCCTCGCCCTGCGTCTGCAGAGCGGCATCTCGCCAAGAGCGCAGCTCTCCGGCCATGCTGCGCTGCTGGTAAAGCTGGCCTCTGCCTACTCAAGGCTCAGGTAGGCGCCCGAGCTGCCTTGCTGCACCGCAAAAATCATCTCAGTGCAGATGTTCATCCTGGAGGTGGTTCTCAGCTGGAACTTGCAGGACTGGGAGGAAGGCAGCACCATCAGCTGGCAGTGGTGCGACTGAGGCAAAAGCAGCCAGGCTGATCTCACCAGCAGTTGGACCCAGCAGGCGATTTTCTCCACGTCCAAGTAGGAGCGTGTGCAGAGGGCGCGTAGGAGGCACGAGCTCTGATCCCTCGGCAGCCGGTCGTCGGGGTGGTGCAGAAAGCACGAAATATCCCCCAGCAGCTGCTCCCTTGAGCACACGCACTCCAGCAGCACGTGGATGCTGGAGTGCCTTGCTGGCAGCTGCCCCGTGGTGTCCAGCTCCAGGCGGAAAGAGTGCCCGGGGGGTGGCCGCAGGAACACCAGCAGGCGGTAGGCGATGTTGTTCCCGTGGACGCTCCAGGTTTCATAGGTGCCGTCCATCCCGACGGCCGGGTGCATCTGCGGCATGAAGGTCTTCTTGGAGAGCACGCGGCAGACACCGAGGAGGTCACCCACCAGCTCCTTCAGCGCCTCGCACGTGTCGGGCAGGCCCTGCATCGGCAACGGGGCGGACGCAGCCAAAGACCTGAGGCCATGGCGGTCTCCCTCATCCTCGTCGTCGTCCTCCTCCTCACTGCCGGAGCTGTCCTGCTGACTGCAGCTGCCAGAGGCAAGCTTCATTTCCCTGGCCAGCCAGCAGACCTCAGCGAGCAGGACCAGGGCTCCTGCAACGGTCCACAACGGCCACCGCTGCAAGACGGAAAGGAGCATGGCTCCCTCGGCGCTCCTGCTCTGCTCGACCTCCTGCAGCAGCCGAGTCATCTCCTGCTGGAGATACTCCTCGCGCTGCTGCATCCGCTCGGTCGCGGCCACATCTGTCTGGTGGTCGTGCTTCAGCCCGTGCTGGACGGCCAGCACAGCCAGAAGGAGGGCGATTGCCGTAGCCATGGCCTGGAGAGGGTGGGAGAAAAGGGGGCTGAGTAGGGCTGGGTGGGAGACGGGGTGAGGGAGCAAGGGCAGGCTTTGTGAGCACTGCACGGGTGGGAGCCGCGGGCTGTCCCAGGAAAGCGTTTGGGCACTGCCGTCAACAGGCTCGACAGGCCGCAGGCCCTGGCTGGAGACAGCATGGGGCCCGTCCTGCCCAAGCCGCCCTGATGGCCGGCCCCCGTCTGGGCTGTACCCCGTGAAAGGGCGAGCGACACCCGAGCAGAATCTGCCGAGGCCCTTTCCCTGCCCCACAACAGCGTCCCGTGGAGCCACGGGCCACCAGCACATCCCCAAAGCCTCTCTGGGTCCCTGGCACCACTGGGAGCTCTGAGCACCTCTTCCCCCAGCCCCGAGGGCGGTACCGTGCCCTGCCCTGAGGGGCTCGGCTCTCGCTCCGGGTTAGAAACCCCCCCGGCCACCCTCCCCGGCCCCCATCCAGCCCAGCCTTCCCCCTGCATGCTGCACTCACGGTCGCCGGAGCCAAACAGCAGCGGGGCTGCCTGGTGCTGTCCCTTGGGACAGCTCCCATTGTGACCTGTCCTCTCTGACGTCACAGTCACCAGAGCAGCATCACCCAGCCGGCAAGCCCCGGCCTTCGTCCCCATCGCCCGGCTCAGCGCGTCCTGGGCATCACAGCAAGGACGAACCCGCCTGGCACGAGCCAGCTCCCGGGGGCTCTCTTGACAAGGCGGGCAGACGCCCCCCAGAACCGTCATGGAGATGAAAACGGGGACTGTAGCTGGATGTCCCTGACTGACGTAGAGAGGGGCAGAGCTTTCTGGGCCAGGTGGTCTGACTCTGCCTTGCCTTGAAAAGAAGAGCTACGAGCCCTTGGGCAGAGACAAAACTCCTCCTCCCTCTTCTCCTCTTGGATGCCTTCTGCCGGGGCAGGACTTAGCCCTGCAAAGCCTGACGATCAAGCCAAATGCAAATCGTGTCCCTGGTGCAAGTGGAAAAGATCCTGTGGCTCCTGTCTCTGGCTACCCACTTGCCCCCTGCAAGGGCAAGCCAGGGGGCTGGAGAGGCCACGGCGGGTGCAACGTCTCTCCACTCCCCCGAGGTTTCCCCGGTTCAGGAGAGGCCCCTGTACACCGCGCTGGAGTGCTCCGCTGTGGATCGTGCCTCCCAGAAGCCTGGCCCGTTCTGCATGAGTGCATGCCTTGAGACCCAGACACCGCAAAAGCTTGCTTTAGCCTTGCTGCGTATGTGCCAAGGCTGACACGGCTGCCATGTTTCTGTCAGTTCAGCATGTGCACAACCGTACATCCGATGCGCCTCCCGCCCAAAGCCGCCTGGAGGCAAAGAGAGGGAGAGAAGGTCAGTGAGTGGGAGCGTGCCCTGAAGTCCCTTTCTGTGTTAAGTCTCTCTTGTCGAGGGAGTGGGGAGTCGTGGTGCCAAGCAGAGGAAACATACCGTTGGTCTGTCTGCCTGTGACCATAGGCATTCCACCCAAAGGAATCCAAAGCGTGCACATGTGAGAGAAGGTGACGTGGCCCGTGGCTGGGGGGACCAGACTGGACTAGAATGGACTAGAATATTTTCAGTTGGAAGAGACCGACAACGATCATCTAGCCCAACTGCCTGGCCACTTCAGGGCGGAGCAAAAGTTAAAGCACGTTGTTAAGGGCATTGCCCAAGTGCCTCTTAAATGCTGACAGGCTTGGGGCATCGACCACCTCTCTAGGAAGCCTGGTCCAGTGCTTGACCACCCTCTCGGTAAAGAAGTGCTTCCTAAAGTCCGGTCTGAACCTGCCCTGGCGCAGCTTTGAACCATTCCCACACGTCCTGTCACTGGATCCCAGGGAGAAGAGATCAGAGCCTCCCTCTCCGCTTCCCTTCTCAGGAAGCTGCAGAGAGCCGTGAGGTCGCCCCTCAGCCTCCTTTTCTCCAAAGCAGACAAGCCCCGAGGCCTCAGCCACTCCTCATAGGACATTCCTTCTAGCCCTTTCACCAGCTTTCTTGCCCTGCTCTGGACGCTTCCGAGTACCTGAATATCCTTCTGAAATTGCAGGGTCCAGAACTGCACGCAGTACTCAAGGTGAGGCCGCACCAACGCTGACAATCCCCTCTGCTGACCAGCTGGTTACACTGTGTTTGATGCACCCCAGGACGGGGGTTGCCCTCTCGGCTGCCAGGGCACACCGCTGACTCATATTGAGCCTGCTCTCACCCAGCACCCCCAGATCCTTTTCTGCAGGGCTGCTCTCCAGACACTCCTCTCCCAGCTTATATTTGTGCCTGGCATTACTCTGTCCTAGGTGCAGAATCTGGCATTGGGACTTGGTAAATTTCATCCCATTAATCGTTGCCCAGTGCTCCAATCTATCTAGATCCCTCTGCAAGGCATCTTGTCCCTCAAGAGGGTCAACAGCACCTCCCAGCTTGGTATCGTCAGCAAAGTTGCTAATGGTGCATTCAACTCCCTCATCCAGATCACTGACAGATGTATTGACCAGAACTGGCCCTAGAATTGAACCCTGAGCAACACCGCTGGTGACAGGTCGCAAGCCAGACGTAACCCCATTCACTAAAACCCGTTGGGAATTGTGACGAGAAGTGATCTCCTACAAACTTCAAGAATTCCCAAGACCTGCTCGTCCCAGCAGCGTGGTATTCGCAGCTGATGTCTGGGAAGGCGAAATCTCCCATAAGGACAAGGGCTACCGATCCAGCAGTTTCTCTTAGTTGACCCAGAGGCTCTCAGCCACGTCGTCGCTAACTGTAAGAGCTGTACAGTCAAAGCTCTCCCTTGCATACAGCACAAAACCTCCACCTCGCCTGGCATGCCTATCCCTCCTGAACAGCCGGTAGCCGTCCATCCCAGCACTGTGATCGTGGGGCACATCCCACCACGTCTGAGCACCCTCCTCAGAGCCAGGACGTGCTTTCTTCTGTTCAGGTGGAATTTCATGTTTTTTCCTTGGTGCCCACTGGTTCTTGTCCTGTCGGTGGTCACCAGTGAGAAGGGTCTGGCTCCCTTGCCCTCGTTCCCTCTCATCCGGCATACACGCACAGAGGCGTCTTCCCCTTCAAATGGAAGCAGAGCAGAAAAGTGGAAAAGAAAGGAAAAGGGGGTCAGGGGAAGCATTCTCTTTTGGTACTACTTACTTACCTCAAAATGCCGCCCCGCTGCTGCTGCATCTGAGCAGGTACCAACCTGCTCCCTGCCCACGTTCCCCAACAAAGTGTTGCACGGCCGCTCAGAGACAGAGGGTTGGTTAAAAGAAGCTACTTTATTGTCGCCTTTGCTTTGCGTAAAGGTCCCAGAGGGGATCAACTCTTTCCAGCAGGATGGGTGGTCCCATCCTGCTACAGGTGGCAACAGGAGCCTCAGTTGCAATGGCATCTTCAGCCGGACCGGCGGAGGTTCCCCAAGCTCCGTTTACGCTGAGCTCCAACTGAGCCGTGTCACGTCCGTGCCTACTTTGCTCCGATCTGCGGCAGCGACCCCCCAGGCAGTCTCTGGGATGAGCAGATGGTCTGTCCCCGTGTCCAAAATTGTCACCTGGGCCCCACCAGTGTGAGAGGGAAGTAGGTCCTCAGGGTCCCAGGCGTGGGTGTGGCCACGAGGTATGGGTGCCGAGCTGCAGACCTCTGAGGTGGCAATCGTCCCGCTGGGTGTGCCTCGCCCTGCGTCTGCAGAGCGGCATCTCGCCAAGAGCGCAGCTCTCCGGCCATGCTGCGCTGCTGGTAAAGCTGGCCTCTGCCTACTCAAGGCTCAGGTAGGCGCCCGAGCTGCCTTGCTGCACCGCAAAAATCATCTCAGTGCAGATGTTCATCCTGGAGGTGGTTCTCAGCTGGAACTTGCAGGACTGGGAGGAAGGCAGCACCATCAGCTGGCAGTGGTGCGACTGAGGCAAAATCAGCCAGGCTGATCTCACCAGCAGTTGGACCCAGCAGGCGATTTTCTCCACGTCCAAGTAGGAGCGTGTGCAGAGGGCGCGTAGGAGGCACGAGCTCTGATCCCTCGGCAGCCGGTCGTCGGGGTGGTGCAGAAAGCACGAAATATCCCCCAGCAGCTGCTCCCTTGAGCACACGCACTCCAGCAGCACGTGGATGCTGGAGTGCCTTGCTGGCAGCTGCCCCGTGGTGTCCAGCTCCAGGCGGAAAGAGTGCCCGGGGGGTGGCCGCAGGAACACCAGCAGGCGGTAGGCGATGTTGTTCCCGTGGACGCTCCAGGTTTCATAGGTGCCGTCCATCCCGACGGCCGGGTGCATCTGCGGCATGAAGGTCTTCTTGGAGAGCACGCGGCAGACACCGAGGAGGTCACCCACCAGCTCCTTCAGCGCCTCGCACGTGTCGGGCAGGCCCTGCATCGGCAACGGGGCGGACGCAGCCAAAGACCTGAGGCCATGGCGGTCTCCCTCATCCTCGTCGTCGTCCTCCTCCTCACTGCCGGAGCTGTCCTGCTGACTGCAGCTGCCAGAGGCAAGCTTCATTTCCCTGGCCAGCCAGCAGACCTCAGCGAGCAGGACCAGGGCTCCTGCAACGGTCCACAACGGCCACCGCTGCAAGACGGAAAGGAGCATGGCTCCCTCGGCGCTCCTGCTCTGCTCGACCTCCTGCAGCAGCCGAGTCATCTCCTGCTGGAGATACTCCTCGCGCTGCTGCATCCGCTCGGTCGCGGCCACATCTGTCTGGTGGTCGTGCTTCAGCCCGTGCTGGACGGCCAGCACAGCCAGAAGGAGGGCGATGGCCGTTGCCATGGCCTGGCGCGGGTGGGATAAAAGGGGGCTGAGTAGGGCTGGGTGGGAGACGGGGTGAGGGAGCAAGGGCAGGCTTTGTGAGCACTGCACGGGTGGGAGCCACGGGCTGTCCCAGGAAAGCGTTTGGGCACTGCCGTCAACAGGCTCGACAGGCCGCAGGCCCTGGCTGGAGACAGCATGGGGCCCGTCCTGCCCAAGCCGCCCTGATGGCCGGCCCCCGTCTGGGCTGTACCCCGTGAAAGGGCGAGCGACACCCGAGCAGAATCTGCCGAGGCCCTTTCCCTGCCCCACAACAGCGTCCCGTGGAGCCACGGGCCACCAGCACATCCCCAAAGCCTCTCTGGGTCCCTGGCACCACTGGGAGCTCTGAGCACCTCTTCCCCCAGCCCCGAGGGCGGTACCGTGCCCTGCCCTGAGGGGCTCGGCTCTCGCTCCGGGTTAGAAACCCCCCCGGCCACCCTCCCCGGCCCCCATCCAGCCCAGCCTTCCCCCTGCATGCTGCACTCACGGTCGCCGGAGCCAAACAGCAGCGGGGCTGCCTGGTGCTGTCCCTTGGGACAGCTCCCATTGTGACCTGTCCTCTCTGACGTCACAGTCACCAGAGCAGCATCACCCAGCCGGCAAGCCCCGGCCTTCGTCCCCATCGCCCGGCTCAGCGCGTCCTGGGCATCACAGCAAGGACGAACCCGCCTGGCACGAGCCAGCTCCCGGGGGCTCTCTTGACAAGGCGGGCAGACGCCCCCCAGAACCGTCATGGAGATGAAAACGGGGACTGTAGCTGGATGTCCCTGACTGACGTAGAGAGGGGCAGAGCTTTCTGGGCCAGGTGGTCTGACTCTGCCTTGCCTTGAAAAGAAGAGCTACGAGCCCTTGGGCAGAGACAAAACTCCTCCTCCCTCTTCTCCTCTTGGATGCCTTCTGCCGGGGCAGGACTTAGCCCTGCAAAGCCTGACGATCAAGCCAAATGCAAATCGTGTCCCTGGTGCAAGTGGAAAAGATCCTGTGGCTCCTGTCTCTGGCTACCCACTTGCCCCCTGCAAGGGCAAGCCAGGGGGCTGGAGAGGCCACGGCGGGTGCAACGTCTCTCCACTCCCCCGAGGTTTCCCCGGTTCAGGAGAGGCCCCTGTACACCGCGCTGGAGTGCTCCGCTGTGGATCGTGCCTCCCAGAAGCCTGGCCCGTTCTGCATGAGTGCATGCCTTGAGACCCAGACACCGCAAAAGCTTGCTTTAGCCTTGCTGCGTATGTGCCAAGGCTGACACGGCTGCCATGTTTCTGTCAGTTCAGCATGTGCACAACCGTACATCCGATGCGCCTCCCGCCCAAAGCCGCCTGGAGGCAAAGAGAGGGAGAGAAGGTCAGTGAGTGGGAGCGTGCCCTGAAGTCCCTTTCTGTGTTAAGTCTCTCTTGTCGAGGGAGTGGGGAGTCGTGGTGCCAAGCAGAGGAAACATACCGTTGGTCTGTCTGCCTGTGACCATAGGCATTCCACCCAAAGGAATCCAAAGCGTGCACATGTGAGAGAAGGTGACGTGGCCCGTGGCTGGGGGGACCAGACTGGACTAGAATGGACTAGAATATTTTCAGTTGGAAGAGACCGACAACGATCATCTAGCCCAACTGCCTGGCCACTTCAGGGCGGAGCAAAAGTTAAAGCACGTTGTTAAGGGCATTGCCCAAGTGCCTCTTAAATGCTGACAGGCTTGGGGCATCGACCACCTCTCTAGGAAGCCTGGTCCAGTGCTTGACCACCCTCTCGGTAAAGAAGTGCTTCCTAAAGTCCGGTCTGAACCTGCCCTGGCGCAGCTTTGAACCATTCCCACACGTCCTGTCACTGGATCCCAGGGAGAAGAGATCAGAGCCTCCCTCTCCGCTTCCCTTCTCAGGAAGCTGCAGAGAGCCGTGAGGTCGCCCCTCAGCCTCCTTTTCTCCAAAGCAGACAAGCCCCGAGGCCTCAGCCACTCCTCATAGGACATTCCTTCTAGCCCTTTCACCAGCTTTCTTGCCCTGCTCTGGACGCTTCCGAGTACCTGAATATCCTTCTGAAATTGCAGGGTCCAGAACTGCACGCAGTACTCGAGGTGAGGCCGCACCAACGCTGACAATCCCCTCTGCTGACCAGCTGGTTACACTGTGTTTGATGCACCCCAGGACGGGGGTTGCCCTCTCGGCTGCCAGGGCACACCGCTGACTCATATTGAGCCTGCTCTCACCCAGCACCCCCAGATCCTTTTCTGCAGGGCTGCTCTCCAGACACTCCTCTCCCAGCTTATATTTGTGCCTGGCATTACTCTGTCCTAGGTGCAGAATCTGGCATTGGGACTTGGTAAATTTCATCCCATTAATCGTTGCCCAGTGCTCCAATCTATCTAGATCCCTCTGCAAGGCATCTTGTCCCTCAAGAGGGTCAACAGCACCTCCCAGCTTGGTATCGTCAGCAAAGTTGCTAATGGTGCATTCAACTCCCTCATCCAGATCACTGACAGATGTATTGACCAGAACTGGCCCTAGAATTGAACCCTGAGCAACACCGCTGGTGACAGGTCGCAAGCCAGACGTAACCCCATTCACTAAAACCCGTTGGGAATTGTGACGAGAAGTGATCTCCTACAAACTTCAAGAATTCCCAAGACCTGCTCGTCCCAGCAGCGTGGTATTCGCAGCTGATGTCTGGGAAGGCGAAATCTCCCATAAGGACAAGGGCTACCGATCCAGCAGTTTCTCTTAGTTGACCCAGAGGCTCTCAGCCACGTCGTCGCTAACTGTAAGAGCTGTACAGTCAAAGCTCTCCCTTGCATACAGCACAAAACCTCCACCTCGCCTGGCATGCCTATCCCTCCTGAACAGCCGGTAGCCGTCCATCCCAGCACTGTGATCGTGGGGCACATCCCACCACGTCTGAGCACCCTCCTCAGAGCCAGGACGTGCTTTCTTCTGTTCAGGTGGAATTTCATGTTTTTTCCTTGGTGCCCACTGGTTCTTGTCCTGTCGGTGGTCACCAGTGAGAAGGGTCTGGCTCCCTTGCCCTCGTTCCCTCCCATCCGGCATACACGCACAGAGGCGTCTTCCCCTTCAAATGGAAGCAGAGCAGAAAAGTGGAAAAGAAAGGAAAAGGGGGTCAGGGGAAGCATTCTCTTTTGGTACTACTTACTTACCTCAAAATGCCGCCCCGCTGCTGCTGCATCTGAGCAGGTACCAACCTGCTCCCTGCCCACGTTCCCCAACAAAGTGTTGCACGGCCGCTCAGAGACAGAGGGTTGGTTAAAAGAAGCTACTTTATTGTCGCCTTTGCTTTGCGTAAAGGTCCCAGAGGGGATCAACTCTTTCCAGCAGGATGGGTGGTCCCATCCTGCTACAGGTGGCAACAGGAGCCTCAGTTGCAATGGCATCTTCAGCCGGACCGGCGGAGGTTCCCCAAGCTCCGTTTACGCTGAGCTCCAACTGAGCCGTGTCACGTCCGTGCCTACTTTGCTCCGATCTGCGGCAGCGACCCCCCAGGCAGTCTCTGGGATGAGCAGATGGTCTGTCCCCGTGTCCAAAATTGTCACCTGGGCCCCACCAGTGTGAGAGGGAAGTAGGTCCTCAGGGTCCCAGGCGTGGGTGTGGCCACGAGGTATGGGTGCCGAGCTGCAGACCTCTGAGGTGGCAATCGTCCCGCTGGGTGTGCCTCGCCCTGCGTCTGCAGAGCGGCATCTCGCCAAGAGCGCAGCTCTCCGGCCATGCTGCGCTGCTGGTAAAGCTGGCCTCTGCCTACTCAAGGCTCAGGTAGGCGCCCGAGCTGCCTTGCTGCACCGCAAAAATCATCTCAGTGCAGATGTTCATCCTGGAGGTGGTTCTCAGCTGGAACTTGCAGGACTGGGAGGAAGGCAGCACCATCAGCTGGCAGTGGTGCGACTGAGGCAAAAGCAGCCAGGCTGATCTCACCAGCAGTTGGACCCAGCAGGCGATTTTCTCCACGTCCAAGTAGGAGCGTGTGCAGAGGGCGCGTAGGAGGCACGAGCTCTGATCCCTCGGCAGCCGGTCGTCGGGGTGGTGCAGAAAGCACGAAATATCCCCCAGCAGCTGCTCCCTTGAGCACACGCACTCCAGCAGCACGTGGATGCTGGAGTGCCTTGCTGGCAGCTGCCCCGTGGTGTCCAGCTCCAGGCGGAAAGAGTGCCCGGGGGGTGGCCGCAGGAACACCAGCAGGCGGTAGGCGATGTTGTTCCCGTGGACGCTCCAGGTTTCATAGGTGCCGTCCATCCCGACGGCCGGGTGCATCTGCGGCATGAAGGTCTTCTTGGAGAGCACGCGGCAGACACCGAGGAGGTCACCCACCAGCTCCTTCAGCGCCTCGCACGTGTCGGGCAGGCCCTGCATCGGCAACGGGGCGGACGCAGCCAAAGACCTGAGGCCACGGCGGTCTCCCTCATCCTCGTCGTCGTCCTCCTCCTCACTGCCGGAGCTGTCCTGCTGACTGCAGCTGCCAGAGGCAAGCTTCATTTCCCTGGCCAGCCAGCAGACCTCAGCGAGCAGGACCAGGGCTCCTGCAACGGTCCACAACGGCCACCGCTGCAAGACGGAAAGGAGCGTGGCTC
The DNA here is from genome assembly GCF_028858705.1 of Grus americana. Lineage (NCBI taxonomy): Eukaryota > Metazoa > Chordata > Aves > Gruiformes > Gruidae > Grus > Grus americana. The sequence continues at coordinate 16,155,694 of NC_072855.1, read as the reverse complement.
CCTCGGCGCTCCTGCTCTGCTCGACCTCCTGCAGCAGCCGAGTCATCTCCTGCTGGAGATACTCCTCGCGCTGCTGCATCCGCTCGGTCGCGGCCACATCTATCTGGTGGTCGTGCTTCAGCCCGTGCTGGACGGCCAGCACAGCCAGAAGGAGGGCGATTGCCGTAGCCATGGCCTGGAGAGGGTGGGAGAAAAGGGGGCTGAGTAGGGCTGGGTGGGAGACGGGGTGAGGGAGCAAGGGCAGGCTTTGTGAGCACTGCACGGGTGGGAGCCACGGGCTGTCCCAGGAAAGCGTTTGGGCACTGCCGTCAACAGGCTCGACAGGCCGCAGGCCCTGGCTGGAGACAGCATGGGGCCCGTCCTGCCCAAGCCGCCCTGATGGCCGGCCCCCGTCTGGGCTGTACCCCGTGAAAGGGCGAGCGACACCCGAGCAGAATCTGCCGAGGCCCTTTCCCTGCCCCACAACAGCGTCCCGTGGAGCCACGGGCCACCAGCACATCCCCAAAGCCTCTCTGGGTCCCTGGCACCACTGGGAGCTCTGAGCACCTCTTCCCCCAGCCCCGAGGGCGGTACCGTGCCCTGCCCTGAGGGGCTCGGCTCTCGCTCCGGGTTAGAAACCCCCCCGGCCACCCTCCCCGGCCCCCATCCAGCCCAGCCTTCCCCCTGCATGCTGCACTCACGGTCGCCGGAGCCAAACAGCAGCGGGTCTGCCTGGTGCTGTCCCTTGGGACAGCTCCCATTGTGACCTGTCCTCTCTGACGTCACAGTCACCAGAGCAGCATCACCCAGCCGGCAAGCCCCGGCCTTCGTCCCCATCGCCCGGCTCAGCGCGTCCTGGGCATCACAGCAAGGACGAACCCGCCTGGCACGAGCCAGCTCCCGGGGGCTCTCTTGACAAGGCGGGCAGACGCCCCCCAAAACCGTCATGGAGATGAAAACGGGGACTGTAGCTGGATGTCCCTGACTGACGTAGAGAGGGGCAGAGCTTTCTGGGCCAGGTGGTCTGACTCTGCCTTGCCTTGAAAAGAAGAGCTACGAGCCCTTGGGCAGAGACAAAACTCCTCCTCCCTCTTCTCCTCTTGGATGCCTTCTGCCGGGGCAGGACTTAGCCCTGCAAAGCCTGACGATCAAGCCAAATGCAAATCGTGTCCCTGGTGCAAGTGGAAAAGATCCTGTGGCTCCTGTCTCTGGCTACCCACTTGCCCCCTGCAAGGGCAAGCCAGGGGGCTGGAGAGGCCACGGCGGGTGCAACGTCTCTCCACTCCCCCGAGGTTTCCCCGGTTCAGGAGAGGCCCCTGTACACCGCGCTGGAGTGCTCCGCTGTGGATCGTGCCTCCCAGAAGCCTGGCCCGTTCTGCATGAGTGCATGCCTTGAGACCCAGACACCGCAAAAGCTTGCTTTAGCCTTGCTGCGTATGTGCCAAGGCTGACACGGCTGCCATGTTTCTGTCAGTTCAGCATGTGCACAACTGTACATCCGATGCGCCTCCCGCCCAAAGCCGCCTGGAGGCAAAGAGAGGGAGAGAAGGTCAGTGAGTGGGAGCGTGCCCTGAAGTCCCTTTCTGTGTTAAGTCTCTCTTGTCGAGGGAGTGGGGAGTCGTGGTGCCAAGCAGAGGAAACATACCGTTGGTCTGTCTGCCTGTGACCATAGGCATTCCACCCAAAGGAATCCAAAGCGTGCACATGTGAGAGAAGGTGACGTGGCCCGTGGCTGGGGGGACCAGACTGGACTAGAATGGACTAGAATATTTTCAGTTGGAAGAGACCGACAACGATCATCTAGCCCAACTGCCTGGCCACTTCAGGGCGGAGCAAAAGTTAAAGCACGTTGTTAAGGGCATTGCCCAAGTGCCTCTTAAATGCTGACAGGCTTGGGGCATCGACCACCTCTCTAGGAAGCCTGGTCCAGTGCTTGACCACCCTCTCGGTAAAGAAGTGCTTCCTAAAGTCCGGTCTGAACCTGCCCTGGCGCAGCTTTGAACCATTCCCACACGTCCTGTCACTGGATCCCAGGGAGAAGAGATCAGAGCCTCCCTCTCCGCTTCCCTTCTCAGGAAGCTGCAGAGAGCCGTGAGGTCGCCCCTCAGCCTCCTTTTCTCCAAAGCAGACAAGCCCCGAGGCCTCAGCCACTCCTCATAGGACATTCCTTCTAGCCCTTTCACCAGCTTTCTTGCCCTGCTCTGGACGCTTCCGAGTACCTGAATATCCTTCTGAAATTGCAGGGTCCAGAACTGCACGCAGTACTCGAGGTGAGGCCGCACCAACGCTGACAATCCCCTCTGCTCACCAGCTGGTTACACTGTGTTTGATGCACCCCAGGACGGGGGTTGCCCTCTCGGCTGCCAGGGCACACCGCTGACTCATATTGAGCCTGCTCTCACCCAGCACCCCCAGATCCTTTTCTGCAGGGCTGCTCTCCAGACACTCCTCTCCCAGCTTGTATTTGTGCCTGGCATTACTCTGTCCTAGGTGCAGAATCTGGCATTGGGACTGGGTAAATATCATCCCATTAGTCGTTGCCCAGTGCTCCAATCTATCTAGATCCCTCTGCAAGGCATCTTGTCCCTCAAGAGGGTCAACAGCACCTCCCAGCTTGGTATCGTCAGCAAAGTTGCTAATGGTGCATTCAACTCCCTCATCCAGATCACTGACAGATGTATTGACCAGAACTGGCCCTAGAATTGAACCCTGAGCAACACCGCTGGTGACAGGTCGCAAGCCAGACGTAACCCCATTCACTAAAACCCGTTGGGAATTGTGACGAGAAGTGATCTCCTACAAACTTCAAGAATTCCCAAGACCTGCTCGTCCCAGCAGCGTGGTATTCGCAGCTGATGTCTGGGAAGGCGAAATCTCCCATAAGGACAAGGGCTACCGATCCAGCAGTTTCTCTTAGTTGACCCAGAGGCTCTCAGCCACGTCGTCGCTAACTGTAAGAGCTGTACAGTCAAAGCTCTCCCTTGCATACAGCACAAAACCTCCACCTCGCCTGGCATGCCTATCCCTCCTGAACAGCCGGTAGCCGTCCATCCCAGCACTGTGATCGTGGGGCACATCCCACCACGTCTGAGCACCCTCCTCAGAGCCAGGACGTGCTTTCTTCTGTTCAGGTGGAATTTCATGTTTTTTCCTTGGTGCCCACTGGTTCTTGTCCTGTCGGTGGTCACCAGTGAGAAGGGTCTGGCTCCCTCGCCCTCGTTCCCTCCCATCCGGCATACACACACAGAGGCGTCTTCCCCTTCAAATGGAAGCAGAGCAGAAAAGTGGAAAAGAAAGGAAAAGGGGGTCAGGGGAAGCATTCTCTTTTGGTACTACTTACTTACCTCAAAATGCCGCCCCGCTGCTGCTGCATCTGAGCAGGTACCAACCTGCTCCCTGCCCACGTTCCCCAACAAAGTGTTGCACGGCCGCTCAGAGACAGAGGGTTGGTTAAAAGAAGCTACTTTATTGTCGCCTTTGCTTTGCGTAAAGGTCCCAGAGGGGATCAACTCTTTCCAGCAGGATGGGTGGTCCCATCCTGCTACAGGTGGCAACAGGAGCCTCAGTTGCAATGGCATCTTCAGCCGGACCGGCGGAGGTTCCCCAAGCTCCGTTTACGCTGAGCTCCAACTGAGCCGTGTCACGTCCGTGCCTACTTTGCTCCGATCTGCGGCAGCGACCCCCCAGGCAGTCTCTGGGATGAGCAGATGGTCTGTCCCCGTGTCCAAAATTGTCACCTGGGCCCCACCAGTGTGAGAGGGAAGTAGGTCCTCAGGGTCCCAGGCGTGGGTGTGGCCACGAGGTATGGGTGCCGAGCTGCAGACCTCTGAGGTGGCAATCGTCCCGCTGGGTGTGCCTCGCCCTGCGTCTGCAGAGCGGCATCTCGCCAAGAGCGCAGCTCTCCGGCCATGCTGCGCTGCTGGTAAAGCTGGCCTCTGCCTACTCAAGGCTCAGGTAGGCGCCCGAGCTGCCTTGCTGCACCGCAAAAATCATCTCAGTGCAGATGTTCATCCTGGAGGTGGTTCTCAGCTGGAACTTGCAGGACTGGGAGGAAGGCAGCACCATCAGCTGGCAGTGGTGCGACTGAGGCAAAAGCAGCCAGGCTGATCTCACCAGCAGTTGGACCCAGCAGGCGATTTTCTCCACGTCCAAGTAGGAGCGTGTGCAGAGGGCGCGTAGGAGGCACGAGCTCTGATCCCTCGGCAGCCGGTCGTCGGGGTGGTGCAGAAAGCACGAAATATCCCCCAGCAGCTGCTCCCTTGAGCACACGCACTCCAGCAGCACGTGGATGCTGGAGTGCCTTGCTGGCAGCTGCCCCGTGGTGTCCAGCTCCAGGCGGAAAGAGTGCCCGGGGGGTGGCCGCAGGAACACCAGCAGGCGGTAGGCGATGTTGTTCCCGTGGACGCTCCAGGTTTCATAGGTGCCGTCCATCCCGACGGCCGGGTGCATCTGCGGCATGAAGGTCTTCTTGGAGAGCACGCGGCAGACACCGAGGAGGTCACCCACCAGCTCCTTCAGCGCCTCGCACGTGTCGGGCAGGCCCTGCATCGGCAACGGGGCGGACGCAGCCAAAGACCTGAGGCCACGGCGGTCTCCCTCATCCTCGTCGTCGTCCTCCTCCTCACTGCCGGAGCTGTCCTGCTGACTGCAGCTGCCAGAGGCAAGCTTCATTTCCCTGGCCAGCCAGCAGACCTCAGCGAGCAGGACCAGGGCTCCTGCAACGGTCCACAACGGCCACCGCTGCAAGACGGAAAGGAGCGTGGCTCCCTCGGCGCTCCTGCTCTGCTCGACCTCCTGCAGCAGCCGAGTCATCTCCTGCTGGAGATACTCCTCGCGCTGCTGCATCCGCTCGGTCGCGGCCACATCTATCTGGTGGTCGTGCTTCAGCCCGTGCTGGACGGCCAGCACAGCCAGAAGGAGGGCGATTGCCGTAGCCATGGCCTGGAGAGGGTGGGAGAAAAGGGGGCTGAGTAGGGCTGGGTGGGAGACGGGGTGAGGGAGCAAGGGCAGGCTTTGTGAGCACTGCACGGGTGGGAGCCACGGGCTGTCCCAGGAAAGCGTTTGGGCACTGCCGTCAACAGGCTCGACAGGCCGCAGGCCCTGGCTGGAGACAGCATGGGGCCCGTCCTGCCCAAGCCGCCCTGATGGCCGGCCCCCGTCTGGGCTGTACCCCGTGAAAGGGCGAGCGACACCCGAGCAGAATCTGCCGAGGCCCTTTCCCTGCCCCACAACAGCGTCCCGTGGAGCCACGGGCCACCAGCACATCCCCAAAGCCTCTCTGGGTCCCTGGCACCACTGGGAGCTCTGAGCACCTCTTCCCCCAGCCCCGAGGGCGGTACCGTGCCCTGCCCTGAGGGGCTCGGCTCTCGCTCCGGGTTAGAAACCCCCCCGGCCACCCTCCCCGGCCCCCATCCAGCCCAGCCTTCCCCCTGCATGCTGCACTCACGGTCGCCGGAGCCAAACAGCAGCGGGTCTGCCTGGTGCTGTCCCTTGGGACAGCTCCCATTGTGACCTGTCCTCTCTGACGTCACAGTCACCAGAGCAGCATCACCCAGCCGGCAAGCCCCGGCCTTCGTCCCCATCGCCCGGCTCAGCGCGTCCTGGGCATCACAGCAAGGACGAACCCGCCTGGCACGAGCCAGCTCCCGGGGGCTCTCTTGACAAGGCGGGCAGACGCCCCCCAAAACCGTCATGGAGATGAAAACGGGGACTGTAGCTGGATGTCCCTGACTGACGTAGAGAGGGGCAGAGCTTTCTGGGCCAGGTGGTCTGACTCTGCCTTGCCTTGAAAAGAAGAGCTACGAGCCCTTGGGCAGAGACAAAACTCCTCCTCCCTCTTCTCCTCTTGGATGCCTTCTGCCGGGGCAGGACTTAGCCCTGCAAAGCCTGACGATCAAGCCAAATGCAAATCGTGTCCCTGGTGCAAGTGGAAAAGATCCTGTGGCTCCTGTCTCTGGCTACCCACTTGCCCCCTGCAAGGGCAAGCCAGGGGGCTGGAGAGGCCACGGCGGGTGCAACGTCTCTCCACTCCCCCGAGGTTTCCCCGGTTCAGGAGAGGCCCCTGTACACCGCGCTGGAGTGCTCCGCTGTGGATCGTGCCTCCCAGAAGCCTGGCCCGTTCTGCATGAGTGCATGCCTTGAGACCCAGACACCGCAAAAGCTTGCTTTAGCCTTGCTGCGTATGTGCCAAGGCTGACACGGCTGCCATGTTTCTGTCAGTTCAGCATGTGCACAACTGTACATCCGATGCGCCTCCCGCCCAAAGCCGCCTGGAGGCAAAGAGAGGGAGAGAAGGTCAGTGAGTGGGAGCGTGCCCTGAAGTCCCTTTCTGTGTTAAGTCTCTCTTGTCGAGGGAGTGGGGAGTCGTGGTGCCAAGCAGAGGAAACATACCGTTGGTCTGTCTGCCTGTGACCATAGGCATTCCACCCAAAGGAATCCAAAGCGTGCACATGTGAGAGAAGGTGACGTGGCCCGTGGCTGGGGGGACCAGACTGGACTAGAATGGACTAGAATATTTTCAGTTGGAAGAGACCGACAACGATCATCTAGCCCAACTGCCTGGCCACTTCAGGGCGGAGCAAAAGTTAAAGCACGTTGTTAAGGGCATTGCCCAAGTGCCTCTTAAATGCTGACAGGCTTGGGGCATCGACCACCTCTCTAGGAAGCCTGGTCCAGTGCTTGACCACCCTCTCGGTAAAGAAGTGCTTCCTAAAGTCCGGTCTGAACCTGCCCTGGCGCAGCTTTGAACCATTCCCACACGTCCTGTCACTGGATCCCAGGGAGAAGAGATCAGAGCCTCCCTCTCCGCTTCCCTTCTCAGGAAGCTGCAGAGAGCCGTGAGGTCGCCCCTCAGCCTCCTTTTCTCCAAAGCAGACAAGCCCCGAGGCCTCAGCCACTCCTCATAGGACATTCCTTCTAGCCCTTTCACCAGCTTTCTTGCCCTGCTCTGGACGCTTCCGAGTACCTGAATATCCTTCTGAAATTGCAGGGTCCAGAACTGCACGCAGTACTCGAGGTGAGGCCGCACCAACGCTGACAATCCCCTCTGCTGACCAGCTGGTTACACTGTGTTTGATGCACCCCAGGACGGGGGTTGCCCTCTCGGCTGCCAGGGCACACCGCTGACTCATATTGAGCCTGCTCTCACCCAGCACCCCCAGATCCTTTTCTGCAGGGCTGCTCTCCAGACACTCCTCTCCCAGCTTGTATTTGTGCCTGGCATTACTCTGTCCTAGGTGCAGAATCTGGCATTGGGACTTGGTAAATATCATCCCATTAATCGTTGCCCAGTGCTCCAATCTATCTAGATCCCTCTGCAAGGCATCTTGTCCCTCAAGAGGGTCAACAGCACCTCCCAGCTTGGTATCGTCAGCAAAGTTGCTAATGGTGCATTCAACTCCCTCATCCAGATCACTGACAGATGTATTGACCAGAACTGGCCCTAGAATTGAACCCTGAGCAACACCGCTGGTGACAGGTCGCAAGCCAGACGTAACCCCATTCACTAAAACCCGTTGGGAATTGTGACGAGAAGTGATCTCCTACAAACTTCAAGAATTCCCAAGACCTGCTCGTCCCAGCAGCGTGGTATTCGCAGCTGATGTCTGGGAAGGCGAAATCTCCCATAAGGACAAGGGCTACCGATCCAGCAGTTTCTCTTAGTTGACCCAGAGGCTCTCAGCCACGTCGTCGCTAACTGTAAGAGCTGTACAGTCAAAGCTCTCCCTTGCATACAGCACAAAACCTCCACCTCGCCTGGCATGCCTATCCCTCCTGAACAGCCGGTAGCCGTCCATCCCAGCACTGTGATCGTGGGGCACATCCCACCACGTCTGAGCACCCTCCTCAGAGCCAGGACGTGCTTTCTTCTGTTCAGGTGGAATTTCATGTTTTTTCCTTGGTGCCCACTGGTTCTTGTCCTGTCGGTGGTCACCAGTGAGAAGGGTCTGGCTCCCTTGCCCTCGTTCCCTCCCATCCGGCATACACGCACAGAGGCGTCTTCCCCTTCAAATGGAAGCAGAGCAGAAAAGTGGAAAAGAAAGGAAAAGGGGGTCAGGGGAAGCATTCTCTTTTGGTACTACTTACTTACCTCAAAATGCCGCCCCGCTGCTGCTGCATCTGAGCAGGTACCAACCTGCTCCCTGCCCACGTTCCCCAACAAAGTGTTGCACGGCCGCTCAGAGACAGAGGGTTGGTTAAAAGAAGCTACTTTATTGTCGCCTTTGCTTTGCGTAAAGGTCCCAGAGGGGATCAACTCTTTCCAGCAGGATGGGTGGTCCCATCCTGCTACAGGTGGCAACAGGAGCCTCAGTTGCAATGGCATCTTCAGCCGGACCGGCGGAGGTTCCCCAAGCTCCGTTTACGCTGAGCTCCAACTGAGCCGTGTCACGTCCGTGCCTACTTTGCTCCGATCTGCGGCAGCGACCCCCCAGGCAGTCTCTGGGATGAGCAGATGGTCTGTCCCCGTGTCCAAAATTGTCACCTGGGCCCCACCAGTGTGAGAGGGAAGTAGGTCCTCAGGGTCCCAGGCGTGGGTGTGGCCACGAGGTATGGGTGCCGAGCTGCAGACCTCTGAGGTGGCAATCGTCCCGCTGGGTGTGCCTCGCCCTGCGTCTGCAGAGCGGCATCTCGCCAAGAGCGCAGCTCTCCGGCCATGCTGCGCTGCTGGTAAAGCTGGCCTCTGCCTACTCAAGGCTCAGGTAGGCGCCCGAGCTGCCTTGCTGCACCGCAAAAATCATCTCAGTGCAGATGTTCATCCTGGAGGTGGTTCTCAGCTGGAACTTGCAGGACTGGGAGGAAGGCAGCACCATCAGCTGGCAGTGGTGCGACTGAGGCAAAAGCAGCCAGGCTGATCTCACCAGCAGTTGGACCCAGCAGGCGATTTTCTCCACGTCCAAGTAGGAGCGTGTGCAGAGGGCGCGTAGGAGGCACGAGCTCTGATCCCTCGGCAGCCGGTCGTCGGGGTGGTGCAGAAAGCACGAAATATCCCCCAGCAGCTGCTCCCTTGAGCACACGCACTCCAGCAGCACGTGGATGCTGGAGTGCCTTGCTGGCAGCTGCCCCGTGGTGTCCAGCTCCAGGCGGAAAGAGTGCCCGGGGGGTGGCCGCAGGAACACCAGCAGGCGGTAGGCGATGTTGTTCCCGTGGACGCTCCAGGTTTCATAGGTGCCGTCCATCCCGACGGCCGGGTGCATCTGCGGCATGAAGGTCTTCTTGGAGAGCACGCGGCAGACACCGAGGAGGTCACCCACCAGCTCCTTCAGCGCCTCGCACGTGTCGGGCAGGCCCTGCATCGGCAACGGGGCGGACGCAGCCAAAGACCTGAGGCCACGGCGGTCTCCCTCATCCTCGTCGTCGTCCTCCTCCTCACTGCCGGAGCTGTCCTGCTGACTGCAGCTGCCAGAGGCAAGCTTCATTTCCCTGGCCAGCCAGCAGACCTCAGCGAGCAGGACCAGGGCTCCTGCAACGGTCCACAACGGCCACCGCTGCAAGACGGAAGGGAGCGTGGCTCCCTCGGCGCTCCTGCTCTGCTCGACCTCCTGCAGCAGCCGAGTCATCTCCTGCTGGAGATACTCCTCGCGCTGCTGCATCCGCTCGGTCGCGGCCACATCTATCTGGTGGTCGTGCTTCAGCCCGTGCTGGACGGCCAGCACAGCCAGAAGGAGGGCGATTGCCGTAGCCATGGCCTGGAGAGGGTGGGAGAAAAGGGGGCTGAGCAGGGCTGGGTGGGAGATGGGGTGAGGGAGCAAGGGCAGGCTTTGTGAGCACTGCACGGGTGGGAGCCACGGGCTGTCCCAGGAAAGCGTTTGGGCACTGCCGTCAACAGGCTCGACAGGCCGCAGGCCCTGGCTGGAGACAGCATGGGGCCCGTCCTGCCCAAGCCGCCCTGATGGCCGGCCCCCGTCTGGGCTGTACCCCGTGAAAGGGCGAGCGACACCCGAGCAGAATCTGCCGAGGCCCTTTCCCTGCCCCACAACAGCGTCCCGTGGAGCCACGGGCCACCAGCACATCCCCAAAGCCTCTCTGGGTCCCTGGCACCACTGGGAGCTCTGAGCACCTCTTCCCCCAGCCCCGAGGGCGGTACCGTGCCCTGCCCTGAGGGGCTCGGCTCTCGCTCCGGGTTAGAAACCCCCCCGGCCACCCTCCCCGGCCCCCATCCAGCCCAGCCTTCCCCCTGCATGCTGCACTCACGGTCGCCGGAGCCAAACAGCAGCGGGTCTGCCTGGTGCTGTCCCTTGGGACAGCTCCCATTGTGACCTGTCCTCTCTGACGTCACAGTCACCAGAGCAGCATCACCCAGCCGGCAAGCCCCGGCCTTCGTCCCCATCGCCCGGCTCAGCGCGTCCTGGGCATCACAGCAAGGACGAACCCGCCTGGCACGAGCCAGCTCCCGGGGGCTCTCTTGACAAGGCGGGCAGACGCCCCCCAAAACCGTCATGGAGATGAAAACGGGGACTGTAGCTGGATGTCCCTGACTGACGTAGAGAGGGGCAGAGCTTTCTGGGCCAGGTGGTCTGACTCTGCCTTGCCTTGAAAAGAAGAGCTACGAGCCCTTGGGCAGAGACAAAACTCCTCCTCCCTCTTCTCCTCTTGGATGCCTTCTGCCGGGGCAGGACTTAGCCCTGCAAAGCCTGACGATCAAGCCAAATGCAAATCGTGTCCCTGGTGCAAGTGGAAAAGATCCTGTGGCTCCTGTCTCTGGCTACCCACTTGCCCCCTGCAAGGGCAAGCCAGGGGGCTGGAGAGGCCACGGCGGGTGCAACGTCTCTCCACTCCCCCGAGGTTTCCCCGGTTCAGGAGAGGCCCCTGTACACCGCGCTGGAGTGCTCCGCTGTGGATCGTGCCTCCCAGAAGCCTGGCCCGTTCTGCATGAGTGCATGCCTTGAGACCCAGACACCGCAAAAGCTTGCTTTAGCCTTGCTGCGTATGTGCCAAGGCTGACACGGCTGCCATGTTTCTGTCAGTTCAGCATGTGCACAACCGTACATCCGATGCGCCTCCCGCCCAAAGCCGCCTGGAGGCAAAGAGAGGGAGAGAAGGTCAGTGAGTGGGAGCGTGCCCTGAAGTCCCTTTCTGTGTTAAGTCTCTCTTGTCGAGGGAGTGGGGAGTCGTGGTGCCAAGCAGAGGAAACATACCGTTGGTCTGTCTGCCTGTGACCATAGGCATTCCACCCAAAGGAATCCAAAGCGTGCACATGTGAGAGAAGGTGACGTGGCCCGTGGCTGGGGGGACCAGACTGGACTAGAATGGACTAGAATATTTTCAGTTGGAAGAGACCGACAACGATCATCTAGCCCAACTGCCTAACTATTTGAATTATAGGTCTAGCTGTAACGTGTTCAGGAATCATCTTGTTGGCAACTGGACACTTTTCCTTGAGCATATACGTGCATGCATCTGGTAGTGTGACTTCAGCGTGCATTGGGGAGAACTGTCACCCTGACTGCATTGGCAGCACAGAACCTTGTAGGTACTTGAACTGTAATGTCCAGAAGGAGTGGTTCAAGAAAATGTCAGTCCAGTCATTACCATGGTCATTGATGCTTTAATATGATTTTGCAGAAAGCTAGCCTAAATAACCCACTCTTAAATTGCTCTGGAAATAATAGACACTCTTTAGGCAAGTTTCACACAGGCACTTTCAGAGTGCACAGGGGAATTCCAGACAAACTTCTGAAGGGGTAGGCTCATTTCTCAGTTAGATAATCAGTGTTTTATAACTTTGAAGAATATTTTTCCTTTGTCTTCGGGTAATTCCATTTTCTGTTACAGAAACCATCTCTAGAGCTCATACTATGTTATTACCTCATGTGAATGAATTAATCTCTTTTATCGTGGTGAACATAAAAAAATCATTGACGTCTTTGCTACAAATTACATTATTTTATATATATTATATGTAATATATATTTATATTAGTCTTTTCATCTCCTGATGCATGAGATGTATATTCGTCTCATACTACATTTTAGATCAAAATTCTACCATCATTTAGGGCTATGCAGGTCCACAGGCTTGTAAGCAACCTTTGATAAATTTTGAAACCTAAGATTCAAAAAAATTTGCTACGTGGACAGTTAGGTTTTTTCCTACTTACATTATGCCCATATTTAAAAATCTTTAGCTTGCATTAAACTTCAATGCCAGAATCAAGACCTGGCTGTCCTTAAGAAATTACTCTGAGCTTTAGATTGCAGTCCTAGTATGACAAGTCATGCCATTCAGAAGTAGTAAGTAATAGGTTGAAGTCCCCAGCAAGAGTGAACCCTATTTTGATGATGGGCAAATTTAGGATGCTTAAAAATGCATAGTGAGCTTTATAACACGCTTGTGCAGACAGATAGCGCTTACAAGGAGATTTAGCTAAGTGTTTGTTCAGATGAGTAAAGACTAAATTTCTTGGCTTCCTACATGCATCCTAAATTCCTTTAGGAACAGACTGGGTCACATGTAAAACCAAGGGGATGAAATGAATGTATCTCTACCAGAAAAGGCTTCCCATCTTCTGGTACTTGCCCCCTGAAAATCTTCCTCAGTGGGATGTGAGAAACCAGGGCTGAGAAGGCATTACGCTCTCTTCCCGACCTGGCATGGCTCTAACAAGCCATAGTATCTAGACTTTCAGCTTATTTCCAGGGTAAATTCTCTGCAACTTTTCTCATCTTTAGAAATATTTTTCTCATGATTTTCATTAAAGAGATTTCCCAAAGGTTTTTACAGAACAGGAAAAATTGGGTTTGCAACTGAATTCTTACATGGAGTGGGAGATGGTTAAGTAACTGGAGAAACTGTATTGCTCATTTCTTCTTCTCATCCAGACCTTTTCCAGAAATTAGTTAAGTGATCAAATCCCAAAACAAATCCAACCCAGAGTGTTTCAAATTGTTCCTCATCTTCAAGACAAGCAAAAATCCTTCCTTTTTATACCTCTGCCACAAGTTCGTTTTTAAAAGATGCCCCGAAGTATTTGATGCTTCAAAGGAACCGAAGAACATTGGATAGTATTTGAAATCACTCATCCTAATATTTAAAACGTTTCTTCTGTTAAAAGTAAGTAAGACTGTCCTTCGATGAAAATACTGAATGACATGTCATTCTGCCTTAAATCTGAGCTGAAAAAATCAATTAGCAATGAGAACGGATAATGCTAAGATATATATTGCAATAAGAGGACCAGCAGAGAGAGGGAAATTTAGAATGATAGCTACATCAAGCACAGCAGACTTGATTAAAAATTTAGCAGTTCTGCTGATGAATGTCCTAGTTCAGATTTGGAAAACATCTATGAACTTAATTTTCCACTGATTAAATAATCATTTTATAAACCGTGTATAATTCATGTAATGTTAACTCAACAATTTTGTGAAATACGACTGCAGCTAAACAGTTAACACATGCCCAGTGAAACAGGACTTGCAGCAGATCATTAGCATGAACTGGACAGGGTAAAACTCCTGATCTCAGCTGCCCAATTCCCTCCCATTTTCCACGGTTACTGAACATAGCAGTATATATACTATCCAAGGTACTCCAGGACCAGATCTCCATTGCAAGTGTTTCCAGATAAGGGTCCTTAAAGGTGGGTGCCTGAATCCAAGGTTCAGCATCGTCATACAAAACCCACACTTGAGAGATGCTGAACTGCAATTGATCTCAGCTAAATCCTCAAGAAGTAGAGAGTAATCAACATTGATTTCAAAGAAAATGAGTGTTCTCCAAAGTGAAAAACTCTGATAACCCAGGTTACTCTTCATTGACTTCATTCAGGATGGTTGTGGTGGGGAATTATAGTATGCCCTGGAAAACAGCTCAGTTTTGCTGCAAAAAATTGCTGCTGAATTACAGGCATAGAATTACCCCCACTTCTTAGAGAGGTAAGGGTGATGCCTTTGTTAAAATGTAGAGCAGTGAAATTATGTATCAAAAAATAGTTATAGTGAGGCAAAACAGATTGCTAGTAGTAGGGATAGAGCAGGTTTTGACTTCCATCTGCCTTGATGAGAAAACTCAATGGGACTTAGCAGGAAAGCGTGAATACATGTAGACTGGAAATTAGGAGACAATTGCTAATTATTAGAAAAAATGGATTCTGGAAAGGTCTCCTAATCACCATAGTAGAGTCTAAAATAGAGCTCAGTTGGTCTACAAGTGATATGATGTGGAATGATATGGTCAGGAGTTGAACTCAGAGACCTAGGATGTAGTTTTCACCCAGTGTGAGGAGATGTACAACTAACTTAAGCTGGTTTAAATCAACAAGAGAAGAGCAATGGGAGGTGAAGAGATTAGTCTTCCCACATCATATCAGCAAGGATTATGAAAGGCCAGAATAAACGCATTTCAGTTTCATATTTTAAGATCTCCCTAGAAAAAGCAAAACCTTAAGAATATCAGCACCAGAAAGAATACTTTAAAATCTTCCACAATTTCAAGTGTTCCTAAATGTGACTTTTACAGTTCCTCTCCATTCAAACATTGTCTTATTTATACTAAAACTGATGTGGAGCAATCTAGCCTATTTGGAAGAAAATAGGAGAAATTAATATCCCAATTATAACTTTTCCAAGTGTTCTCAGTGTAAATCCAAATAAAACCCAACAAAGCTGGGCTGGCTCACAGCTTTGAAATGTGCTTGAGATCTGCTGTAAATATTGAAATCACATTTGCCTTGCAGTTTTGCCCAGATTTCATTATGAGGTGTTAGTTTCACTGATGCCTCAAGGACTGTGAACTCAGATTAAAACTAGTGAGAACTTTGACATGCACCTTTGCAAAAGATCCTCAGCACAGCTTTGCCTCTGCCTCACACCTCTGAGCAGCCACTCTAGGTTCCAGAATTTGGAGGCACTAAAGAAGCCAGAAACCCATGGGGAAAAAAAGGAAAATGTGTCTGTATGACAGCTAAACTTCTCCAGAGGATGCTGCAATTGCTCATATGTGGGACTTCTAATTGCCAAGACCTCCAGCAGCCCCTTTCTTGTTTTCTTCACCTCCAATCTGCACCAAAATATCTTATTTTTGCTCATCCTGTAGCAGATTCTGTGGGTAATTTCTGTACTTGCTGTCTTGCTCTGAAGGTTATTAAAAGCTTGGAAGAAAAGCATATTGACTGGGAGGTTTTTCTTGGCTGAGGCCCATAATAGTGAAGCAGCGCACCCACGTAACAGGGGTCCACCCTCACAAGTTTAAAGCTCAGTCTAAAATCCACCAGGCACCCAAAGGGAAAGCACAAGCCAGTATTTAAGGCACATCAAAATTTCATGCGAATAGCTAAATATAATGAAATATCATCTGTTGTGTGCGATATGACAGGTGAGCCACACTCGCGTTGCCCAGGCTGAGCCCCCGAGCAGCGGCTGTGTGCCTTATCTGTGACTCCTGGGGACCGGCCGGTCTGCACAGTCGGGATCCCAGCTACTCCCTTTCTCGCTTGCCTTTAAGGCATATACTGACTGATAACAGCTTATCCTCCGTTCACTCTCCCTTCTTGATAATGCACATCTCCTGCCTGTGTGATTTAGACCCTGCCCCGTGTCTGGAGATGAGAAGTGAAAGCGGTTTCTCTCCCCCCGAAGGTGAGAGGAAATGTTTAGATTATAAATGTTCCTTTGCCCAGCTGGGCCCCCGCTTTAAAAATCACCTTTTTGCTCATGGAGGAAGCAACACGGTCTCAGCTAAATGCTATGATGCTTGTTCTGTCACTGGGTGACATCATGTTGCCATGGCAATGCTTGGCAGCATTTCATAGAGGATTTCTGAATTTCAGATAATGGAATTTAAAAAGGGCTTTGGTCTGAACTTTTCAGGGTCATTTTGAAACAGAAGATCCTGTCCTTTTATCTGTTATAATGAAAGCGGGGGGAACCCAAATCTGAAGCAGGGCAGTAGCAGGCAAGCCAGGGATAGCTCATGTAAAACTGAGAAGAACTGACCTTCAAGGCGCACTAGGTATCCCCTCCACCCAGTTATTTCTTTACTTAAGCTTGAGTTGTTCTGATGTTGGACTTTTCACTTATAGGCATATGCACTAAAGCACACACATCTCTTCACAAATTAATAGCTATCATCTGTCATGTAAAATGGTGTTTCAAATTTACATCACTGGCTTTTACCAAGAGGTTTCCTCATCACTAGCTGTCATTCTCAGGAGGATCAGGAAGTACTCTGAAAAATCAATGGCTTCTTTTGAATAATGGGAGCATCTGCTTTTGTAAGTGATGTAATTTCATCAGATCAAGTTTTTAATACACACTGTTTGTTCTCTGTTAGATGGCTAAAAATTTATTTAAAGAACAGTTACAGTGCGTGAAACTCATGAATTAAAATATCATCAGAAAAGTCAGGCTGAAGTTTATCAATTTCAGCACAAAGTCATGGTATTGTGGGAGGTTTGATTACTTTTATTAGGCAATAGAAAATCTGTGTGTTTTCAATACTCAGATACTTCCTACATTATTGATCACATGTGCACATTCTGGTTTTGAGAATGAAGGAAAAAATATTCAGTGTACTTTTAAGTCGACCAGAAAATAACAGTTCCTTATAAAAATTACTTTCTTAGGAATTACTTCTTAAGTTCTCAAGCTTTTGTTTCAAAAGAACCATCAAGCAGAAAGCATGCAGGAGAATTATAGATCAATAGATCTGGTCAGCATGCAAAAGAAAATACATAATAAGCAATAATGAAGTTAATTGCCAGATTTCTTGCCTTTGGGTACCTGCAGTTTAACTGCTTCTCATTTTTGCTAACTCTTAGGAAAACAAGGGAGACTTCAACAATATTCTAACTATTTCCAAAGTTTGGGGAAGCATTTGTCAGAGCAATTTGCATGGAATGGCATTAAATATGTTTTATCTGCCACAAATAAGTATCAAGTAATCATTTTAATGAATAGACACACCCAATGATACACAGACATTAATGTCAATTCTTCTGTATTTATTAAATAATTGTACATTTCCCCATACATTATTGCACTAAAGTATGTGATTCTTCCCAGACTCAGAGCACGTCTTGAACATTATTTCAAAATTGCGAGTAAACATGGGAAAACTGCAAGGCATTTGCACATTAACTTATAGTAGTTATAGTTTAAATAACCCCATTAATGTGTGATATTATGAAGTTTATTACACAGAGCCATGATGAGCGTAACGAGTGAGCAAATGGGAGTACTGCAGAATAAATAACACTCCTTTGCTTACAAACATCCCCATAAGTTACAATAATAAAGTGTATAAAGTGACAACCCATGAAGAAGCATGGTTCAGTTGGCTACACTAAACTTTCCTTCCTAGGCAATAAAAGAAGCTACAATAAATTTTTTATGTGTAAAGTTAATTTTTCATTATACCGACTAACACAAATGCAATCAAAATGTCAGCAAAGGTTTTGGTTTGATTTAGCCCATTACTTTAAAAGATGTTACTCATCTCAAAGGTGGTTTTTGACACTCTTAATGTGTTTTTGAAAAATGCTTTATTGTCTACAGCTAAGACATCCTGAAAGTTTCCACCTTTGTAAATCAAGAGGGGAGAAGCAGGGGCAAGTGGAGTTTTATAGTTTTGTTTTACCATACACAGACTCAGAGTCAAATGTCATTGAAACCTGTTTTGATTGCTTTCAGAAACTCATCTTTTAGTGGTGAGAAGATGAGGGCAACAGTTTGCTCTTGGGCCAGTGCTGTCTTTTTCCAATAGTTTTTCCAGATGACAAGTGAATGCAATGTACAAGTTTATCCTAAACTTTATTACTTAGGTTCCACCTGTCATGGGCAGATGACATGCAGGAAGCCCAGGCAGAGCCCAGCCGCTCCACAGCCACCAGTGAGTTCTCAGAAGCTGGACTGAGAGCTTCCCACACACAGAGCTACAGGACTTGAGTCTGTATAGGGTTAACCATATGAATAAAATGGTGAACAGTTAATCCCACACAATTTGTATTTCCATCCTGCAAAATCTCAGGATGAAATACCAAAATCCAGGCTGCTTGAAGATGGAAAATTTATTTCTCAAAAAAATGCTAGCCTTTTAATAAAGAATTATTTACTCTAATGTGAAATTTCAAGTTAAATTTCTCTTTTCTGATTAATTAATGCTTTCTATTTAAAGAAAATAGATTTGCAAGTATCAAAATGACCTAACTGCATTTTTTTTTTCTTTCATTGTAGTCAAAACCCTTTGTTTCAGTAAGGTCTGATCTTGGCTCACTCACAGGAGGTGCAGGACTCTGCTGCAACCATGGTATCATTTCAGCATTGTGGTTTGTTACAGCACATAGGGAGGGACTAGGAAAACATTATTTACCATCTTCTCTCCCCAGCTGTTGTGCAGCACTACAAAGTCTCTGCAGCTTTCTAATGCAGACCAACACCGGATCAATTAAAGGTATGAGGAAAAAAAAGGCTGCATTGTGGCATTTGTAGCACACCAGCTGGTGTGAGGATAAAGCAGTTGGGTACAATCTATTGGAGATACACGCATGCTGGATTTTAAGCCGTGTTCATTACTTGCCTTGTTCCTGGGAAGAAAGTCTTCCTTATAGATTTGTTGAGGATGATTAAAGAAAAAAAGCAACTTGGGGAAAAAAAGCAACCTGGCCTAAAAAACTACCGCAATGATGTTCCATTTTTTCAAAAACTATACATTGGTATGATACTGGTCACTATCAGAGACAGAAGCATGGGATTGCTGAACTGCTCATTTGCTCTAACACTGTCATTCTTTACTTCCATAAATTAGGAACTTAGGAGTCCCACCATATGATTAGGATGGGATTCACCTCACCTGATTTCAGCCATCTAAATGTTAGGAATTAATCTAAGTGGTTGACTAGGTCCCCTCCATAGTCAGCAAACAGAAACAGGCACCTTCAGAGGGATGTTTATCCCACCTGCCATAAAAAAAAAAAAATCCCAAACTACTTTGGGCTAGATGTCTGGTTTTTAGATTAAAGTCAGGTAAGATGAATTCCACCCTCAGTGACTTGAGGAAACCAACTAGCCTGGGAATCCTGAGTTTCTGAAGCTTCTTCCAGCTGCTTGATACACTTGGTGTTTCAAGTAACAGACTGGCATGAAAATATATTATCAAATCCCTGCCCACCACAAATTTGATTGAAAATAACAATGTCCTGCGTAAGTATAGCATACTCTCATCATGATGTGTGAGGAATTTGTGGCAACAGTACATAACTCAGTGAGTGCTATGAAAATGCTCTCTGTAAAGTTCAAGACCTCTAATCTCTCTGTTGGTACGTGGTGCCTGGTGAGTAACAGCCATACAGCTGGAATAGTCTTTCTACAGTTTAGCAAGAGGTGAGGTTTGATTGATAATAGATGGGGTGCTCAGTTCTCTTTGAAACTGTTATAAATCAGTCAGATAGCTGCAAACTGAAAAAAATGTCAGGATTAGCAAAGGATTTTTCAAAGACATTCAGAGGTCGGAGGTATTGCGTTGTTGAAAGTCAGAAGAAGAACTGAGGACTAAACTGTTTTCTTCCCAGCCTCCAAGAAGAAAAAAACCAATCGATCCTAGGTCTGTAAGGAGAAAAGGACATGGGTACTTCAAAGGGTTCACCCAGGCTCTGTGCACCATTTAGGTCCTGCTGCAGTGCTTCAGGACAATTCACCAGCTCAGGGCCTTAACAGGAAAGACACAGCTTGGGAATTTCACCTTTATGATTACAGGGATTGAGCCTGCCTACAGCTCTCCACTGCTAAGAGTATGACTCTGCAATTTAAGGAAGGAAAGTATTCCTTCTAATGAAAAAAATATTGTTCATGATATTTCAGTGTAACTACATCAAACTAACTGATCCAAGAAAATCACCAAGGATTATGAAAAATCTCTCATTTTAAATTAAGCGTAGGAAAGACCAGAAATAAAGCCCTGTCAGTGAGCAACTAGGAAAGAGCTGGTAGCAGTGTCTATTATTAATGTTATCCAGCCCTGGCCCTGAAGAGATCCCACTTTCTGTTGCTTACTCTCTGCCAAGCTTCAACTGTTCAAACTGAAATTTGACATGTCAGAAATCACCCAAAGGGGTTCATAACGTTTATGTAGGGAAGAAAAGAGACATGCTTTTGCATCTGTAACCACCACTTGCTGTTGGGTAACCCTAGTGGTGGCACAACTAGTGACTTTCTACTTATTATCACTCTGGCCACAGAAAGCTTGCATTTCTTCTACAAAGGGACAACAACTTCAGAAGCACGACTTCTCCCAACTGAAGCTGTCCAGTAACCACAATGCTAAACCATTTGCTGGTGGATTTCTTAGACATAGAAATAGTTGCTCTTTTAGAAAAGGAGTTATTTGCTGTGTGTTTTTAAAGAAAAATATTTTCAGCAGCTTAATTTGGGGGTCAGGAGGATGTATGGGATGATGATGAGTGATCGGAAAGCTTCATAAGGAAACCACTGCCTGTTGCACTCAAAGCATACTAGTGGGCATCACCAGGTCTCCTGTGCTGTAAGAGCTAAAAAACTGATTAGGAGAGTCAATACTTGAAACGGGCTCAGGGAGAGGGTTTCATCTCATTTAAATGCATCTACAATGCAGATGCCAGCAGCTGAACAAGTCACATAGGACTCAATTTACATGCTGTGGTCAGAAATAGGCACTTTTAAGCAGTGATTCATCTGACCTATTTTACCTGCCTACTCTAAGAGGAATTGCACTGTGATGTAAGAGTTCCTGTTTCTTTCCAGTAAGATAACCTTAAAGGGACTAACTCAGATGTGGACCAACTCTCTGCATAGCAGACATCTGCACTTAGCTGGATGAATCTCACAGTCTGTTTTTGTGCTGTATGTAGACCTTTGTGGATGGTGAGTGCAATGCCAATGAGAATACAGCAGGAAGAGAGCCTGCACTCCAGAATTCACTAGACTGCAAAGACCTAGTGCCATAGAAAGAAATTCAGTCCTACTGAGTGTAAGATGACTACACTGTGGAGCAAGCAGTAGTGTGAGCAGACTTTAGAGTTTCCTTCATGAAATGGATAAATATACAAAAGCTAGTGAAATAAAACTACTTTAGTGGAGAGAACAGCAAGAAGTATGAAAAGGCTCTTCCCTTCCTCGGCAAGGAGAACTTTTTGAAATTGTAGCCCAGCTCTGGAAAAAGACTGAAACCTACCTTTCTCATTTTAATGTCATATTCACAGTATGGAATTACACTGTTTCTGGGGAGATGTACTGTCTGCAGGATACTCAAGAAGAATTGTCACCAAGAAACTGCAGCTATGTTATGTAGGCGTGTACCTTCCACACCATGTTCAGATACTAAGCCACAGTGGACTGAAGGTGCATTGATACCAAATGGGGAGGTGAGCACAAGACATCTCTCCTGAAGGTTCAGCCTCTGTATTAGACAATCAGAGTCAACACTGAGGAGAACCAAAACCCAGATGACACAGCTGAGAGATCCAAGAAGGAACTCCTCATTGCATGGTTGAGTCTCCTTGCAATGCACCCTGCCATTATGTAAGGAGTAATTCTTCTCACCGCTCACCGCTCAGAGATCAGAGACTCTGCACTCCACAAGGTGCAGTTAGCTGCTGGCCCTGGGAGGACACAAAGGAATTCAAGACACCATAAAGATAACCAGATTCTCCATTACTATTGGCCTAATCATGGAAAGCAAGGAAAAGACAACTGCACAGGCTGCCATAGAACATAGATCATACAGCGTGATGGCAGATCCAGAAAGTGGAGGAAGGAAATTAGACAACTGCAGAAGAGCAGCAGTCAGATGTCATCTCCATACAGAGTTCATGATGTGATTTATGATCTCATCTATTATCTGGCCTGACACAGGATTAGAAGAAAAAACCTATATCAACAATACAGGGGACCAACAGGACTCCATGTCTCAGCATGAAGTCAGCAGCAAGGAAGAACCAATGGCAAAAACTCAGACAGGAGCTGAAGACTGGATTAGATAGCCTGAAAGTGTAGAGACATCATGGTACAGACATATTCCAACAAAGGTTGTGTGTTAATTTCCCCCAGCCTCAACAGTTCATCGGTAAATATGTACACAAAACACTAAACAAAAATATGTTTTCAGCATATAGCTTTCCTGACTAGAGTTTGAGAGAGGAGAATGAATGACAGGAGAAGAACATTGGCGAATGCATCCAGAACTCCATTTACTTGCCTGTGTCTAGAGCCTTAGTTGCATTCCTTTGTGGAGAAATTATTCACTCCCTAACAAGATGGTTTAGCTTTATAAGCTTTAGCCTTTATCTTATTATTTAGCAAGTGGTACAGAAAATGTAGTTCAATGCACTGAGAGCACATGGGTCCTGTGAGAAAAACAGGTGGTGATCAAGTAATTAAAAACTATCATACTGGATGGTCTTGTGGGTTGTACCACTAGTTTCAAAATCTATATTAATATTAGCACTTCCTACCTTTAGAGTCCTTGATTTTCAATCTGAAGAAAATATTATTTTAATAGAATTTGAGATATTAAAAAGTATACTGACATCAAGTGTTAGTATGCTGGCAGCCATCTTGATTAACCCACCTGAGATTTAATCAGGAATCTTCTGCATTAAAAGCCTGAGCTGGTACAGGCAGAGTTGGCAGTAAGAAGTCATAAGGATGCATAAATTTGCATCCTTAGAGATCAGGCAGAAAAGGGGCTCTGGAGTGCAAGGGCCATATTACTGTTTTGGTGAGTTTAGCCATATCAAAGTATAGAAAAAGAACTGACCTTTTCAGATTTTCATTTTAGTGGTACCTTGTCAGTTTTAGGAGTTTAAAAGGGAGGAAATTCATTATGGAGTTAATTGTTTTCTTCCTGGCTTGTCCAAAACATGAAGTATCTCACATATGTGTATCTCATGCTGTTAAAAAAATTGCAGTTTATTCTTCTCCTAAATTATATTCTCAAAGAATATCAAGGGTAAACGTTAGGGTCCAGAAAAATAAAGATTAAATAGAACAAATTTTACATTTGAAGAATTATAAACATATACAAAACAAAAACATATATGTTAAATTAAATAGATCAGGAAAAGAATTCCCAAAAAAACAAGAACTGTTGTCAGCTGAAGAGTCAGGCATGCCCTGCTGTCACATAATATTTGATGTAATAAAATTTTTCTGGTACGGTTTTCAGTGTACCAGAACATTATCCTTTATTAAGACAGGAGTTAGAAAGTTCATTTTCTATCTGTGTCTCATTAATTTTATCTTTAAGACTCTTCTTTTATTCTCCCTATACACATAGTATTATGCTTAATATCTTAAACTTTTAGGAAATTGAATCCAGCATCAGTTCAAGAGAATTAAATTTAGATTGCTCGGTTTTGAATGGCTATGATATTCAATACTGAAGAAATTTTTAGAAATGCTCGATACTGTTAAGCAGTAACTTAAGGACAACCTAGTAGTTAAGGTACAGAACTAGGCAACAGGAGATTTGGATTCACTGCACTGCTCCAGGTTTTCTTTGCAAGCTGATGCAAATCTCCATGTTCCCCTTCTGTATAATGGGAACATTATTCTTCCTCTGTCTGCATTGCCTAGGAGTCCTGCAAGCTGCTCTTTAGAGGTACATTATTCCCTCAGCTGTGAACACTTTGCAAGAGAAAAGGCTTTGAATGTATTCTTTTTTAGGGCAGGAATGATCTTCTTATGCTTTTGAACAGTACTGTGCAGCACTGGGATATGAATCTGCTTGTAGCTCCTTCTGCTACAGAAATACAAGTATTAATAATAATTAATGATATTAGCACCTTTTAATTGTGCTGCACTTGTAAGCTCCTTCTTACCTTTTTGCTCTGGGTCAGGGAACTCCCCATTGTCTGCTTTAGCTACAGTAAATACCACTGTTGCACAATATTATTATTATTGTTGTAGTTGTTAGCAATTTATTCAAAGAACATCTTATGAGTGCAAATAAAGCAAGCAGGTGTCTGCACTGAGTTTATAGACTACAATAGAGATAGCACAGCAAGACATGAACTACAGAGGGGGAGCACTGGAATTCAGTGCCTTTCATAGAGATACAAAGCAATAGGCTTTTCTTTTCCCTGTTCTTTTCTTCTCATTTACTTTCTTGTTGCTTTCTTGGAGTCCTGGTGTGTGTGCAACCTTTGCATCCTCCAAACATTGGGCAAAACACACTTAGCTGAAGTTCAGGGCAAGATACATAGGAAGTCTTTGAGGACATGGATGGTGCAAGAAACCCAGTTGGCTTTGCAAATCCGTGAAGAAATGCCACCTCTTGAAAATAAATCAGAATCTTTTATCCATCAAACCTGCAATTGCTCTGCTGTGCAGAGAATGGGGATGCCCCTCAGCTCCCAGCGATGTCCTACCCCAAGGCAGAATTTTCACCTTACGAGGCATGGGAATCATCACTTGACAAAACAGAGGGGCAGTTAATTTAGGTCCTGATATAAAGACCATTGATATTAGAAGTGAGATTCCTACTGGACTTTGGACTGAGTCTCTTTTATTAGCCTATGTAACCTGACAAAAACATTTCTTCTTTTTCTTTCTATAGTTTGTTACCATCTCTTGTTAGATCTTGCCTTACCTGGGACTGTGGTTCCTACATACAGATTTACAGGAAGAAGTAGAAGCATGTGAAGAGGTCTTTATCTCCCCTGTGCTAAGGGTGGCTGGTGCAACATGTCTTGATGCATCACAAAATGCAGCCATGGCTGTTTTGAGAGGCACATCTCTCAAAGCAGAGACTGTATCTGCTAGGAGCAACAGTGTTCGGTCCTGACTGAGGCTTTGAAGTGCTGTTCCTGTCTATCCACCTACATCCACTAAATAAAACAAGCAAGAGTTGATAAAAGACTGGAAAAGAAGGAGAGAGTACAGAAGGTCATGGGGTAACGTCCAGGCCCACAGCACTTTATAGAGAAGTTATGGAGCCTCCACAGGAGGCAGAGACACAGGGAGGGAGAAGTTGCTGTAAGCTACTTTCATTACGAGATTGTACACTGGAAATGAAAATGTCACCCTAGAGTGAAGTGTTAACTTGGTTACCCTACAGACAACTCCAATTGAAAAAGAATTACAGGTTAAAAAGAAAAGAGAAGAACCTGTCACTGAGGCTAATAGCAGCTAGTGTCTCTTCAAGGGTAGAAAATGTTAAAGGCTGAACTGCTGCCAAAATCCATGGCAAAGCCAAATCCAGCAGGGAGATTCTGTCTTTTGTCAATAAACTCTGGATTGGGCCCTTCATTTCCCCTTTGTTTGCTGCACTGAGCAAGAAGTAGTGGAAAGAAAAATGAGTCACTCTTGTAGGAGGCCGCTTGGCCCCCTTTGCCAGGTGGTCTGCTGACAGCATATTGCTCTGTAGGGCATGTTATATCTCTGCGCTTTTCTTATCAAAATGTCAATACTTTCTCATTGCCTTTGAGTGTTCCTAGGAAAGTACATACAGACTGCAGGAAATGAAAGTCATGAGATCCAAAGGGCTGAGATAGGTGCTCCTAGGAAAAGTCCCGAGGTAGAGGCAGGAACCTGAGCAAAAGGACAAACAACTGTTATTTAGTTATTTTTGTATGGCTGCAGTTGTGATTTTGAAAGGTAGGAATACAAGTTTGATGCCTAGTTCCCACTGAGTCTTATGAAATCTGTTGAAGTCAGGAAAAGTAACTAACGAGTCCCGCTGTCAGCACGGAAAAATGCACCAGACTTTTCCTTCCACCATCCTTTATTTTGGCTTCTCGGCTGAGCCTAGTTTAGTGAGTTCCCTGTCACTATGAAGGGAAGATTTGCAAATTTTCTACCCACATTTCCCTTCTCGTGGGTGAATAGCACTGCTGTTGCCGAGGAAAAGAGCACATCTGTGGCAAAATACTGGTTTGCCACAATTTCAGTGAGTCTGGGTTTCACTCCCGTGCTCCCACTCTAACTCGGATTTGTTCCCATTTTGAGTGTGGGTATTTTGAATTCATAACATCAAAACAGCAGAAGGAAGCACTAAAGCTTACTCTTTGGGCTTCTCCTCTGTCCAAACTTGTCCTCTCATCAGTGTGGCTATAAGCTGTATCAAAGACATTGTCCCTACGGTCCTACCGCTGTAGCAGGTACGAGGCAGTGCTGACAGTACAGAACCGTGCCGCTGAATCTGACTCTCCTTCTTGCATATTGCAAAAACATTAATAATAAAAAAAAGTATCCAGTGCTTAATTTATTTTAAATTTTCATCATTTTATTTAACATCAAGAGTTTAAAGATGGAAATCATCTATTTGGCAGCAAGATTGTGCCTCAGTGCTGGATCCAGAGAGCCCACCTCCCACCGACGTGCCATTGGATGCAGCTTCCCCGAGGTGCCCCTGAAGGGGTTGTTCCTTGGCACAGCTGGACTGTGTAGAACAGACAACACAACCTCAGGCTCCGTTGTGTTCACCAAGGAAACTCTGAGCTGGTTTTCTGAGAGAGTAGTGGAGACCACATTGTAATATACTGTCTATATATGCAGCTTGAATTTGAGGCAAAAATGCATCACACCAGATAAATTGATTGTTTATGTAAAAAGGGATTTTTAAAGCAACAGCAAAAAATGTAAGGTGTGCAACTGCAACAGACAGTACTAGCAGCAATAACAAGCTAGTTACTAATGGGCTGGGATTTAGGCGCAGTTTCAAGGTAAATTTGTATTCGCATAGATGCACTGGGATAGATTTTATATGAGAAAGTCAATGAAAAGAAAAATCCAAACTGATCACAGACACTCACTCGCTATTATGCCATATCTGAATTTTATGTGCATGTTTGGTGACTGAACACTTGGATAGAGACAAATTTGTTTTATTTCTCTCCCTGCAGCTTGTTCATTAAAATTCTGTTTTACTCCAGCAGCCAGCATTGTGCTGCATCCTGACAACTGCGCACAGGGAAAGTGCCACAACAGACACATGCCAGCTGTCCCTTCCAATCCAGCAAACTACTGCTTCCCCATGTGGAAATATAGTGTTTACCCCTTTCCTGGGGAAATAACATATTCTGCAGCAAGACAATAGAACGCGGTTTGTTCGTACATGGTTAAAGTACACATGTGGTAAACATAACAGCCTGATTTCCCCCTGCATTGCTTCAGTTTTGCACAGATGCGTACCAAAATGATTCCTAGCAATCTTTTTTTTGGCAGCCATAAAACCTAACTCCTGTTATGCTACCTCCCACATAGCTTCTGAGTCCCAGAAAGGTGCCTGGCCCTGTGTTCATTCCCACAGTGCCTGGAAGATACGTGTCTTTGCAGAGAGCTGCGCGACTGCCTCGCGCCCAATGCTGGGCATGTCTGTAAATTCCGGGGACACGTATCACAGCCTTATCTCCTGGATTAGGTGCAGAAATTCCTCCGTCGCTTTGAAATACTGGCATTATGCCCAAATTCCCGGATGCCTAAAATTAAGCTTTGAGGCCATATCTAAACAAGGTCTTAGGTGCCCAAAGTGGACCTTAGATGGAATTCAGGCACCTGAGTACAAAATGGTCACAACACGGTTACGAAATGCTGCTGTGCAGCTTTTTTCCAAGCCTAGAGATGCCAAGGTCCAGAGATGCTTTACTTTCTTACTCTGAAGTTCCCAGGTGCCTAAAGCTCTGTTTGCAGTGCCAATGTAGAACTGTCCCAGAGCTGGCATAAGCGGATAGGCCAGTACCTCACTCAGGTCTCAGCAACCCTAACCTCACAATTTAACACTTGAATAAAACAGTTCATTTTCAATGGTGTTGGTGGATTGCAGAACTGAAGCTGCTTGTGGTCAGCACACCTGGGGAGGAAGCCATGAACGCTGACACGTGGTTCTGATTCCTTCTTCTAAGTAACTAAAATTTCATTTACATTGTCAAATAATAAATGCAGCAGTTTAAACAAGAATATTTTAATACACAGCAAAAGAATTTGCTTTTAGAAAGAACCTAAATATCTGCAGCTATTGAATTCCAGCATCCTTCAGGCCATATTGTTAGGCTATGTTATATTTGAGATGCAAAGGGGAAATGCACAAAGAAATACTCTCTGCAGCAAGTTATGCCTGGTTGGCTTTCACATTGACTTGGTGTTTGCTCATTCAGCATATAGAGAGGTATTTCGGCCCAGGCTCTAATAGGTGAAGGATCAGAACAGGAGGAGATTTTTGCGTCAGTGCGTGGGCTGTGAATGCAACAAGAAGGTGATTAAATAGACACTGGCAGCAGAAGATAAAGTTAGCAATTATGAGGCCATTTCCAGGAACAGGCTGCCCAGAATAAAATTATTTTGCTTAAAATCAGCAGGTAAAAGAAAAAAAGTCTTTCAAAGAGGTCTGCCATTGTGACAAGATTGGGTTTTCTTTCCCTTCCCTTTAGAGCTGCCAACTAAATGGTTGCACAGTTTTACTTTGCACATATCTTGGTGATTATGTTTAATATTATTGCCCCTCTTTTCAGAGCTAAAAGGGTTTATGTAGAAAGTTAGGCTAGAGAGTGATACTGTCTGTTCATAATGCCAAGGCAGCAGGAACAGGGGACTGTAAACTTCCCTACGCTTCACTCTCATGCTGTGAGCCCAGCATGAAGGAGCGGCTAACTAAGACATGGATCCTTACTGCCCTCCACCACACGTAGGGTGAGATGGCAGCCACATCACGAGACACTCTGCTTAGGGCCAGTTGTAATGCGAAATCATTAGAAACTAGGCAAAGATCACAGATTTCTTCCCTACAGGCTCCCAGATTCATGACAGATGACAACTCTTTTCAGTTGTTCCTGACATGATTGGCTTCAAATACTTTTCCGAGAAGCGAAGACCAAATCCCGTAAACCATGCACATAAGCCATCCAGCCCCCTACCCTTTGCTTTGTTTAGGAAATATGCGTGAATCACTTTCATATTGCACAAGTTGGTTTATATCGATCAACAAGAGCTATTGAATATGCATTTATACACGCTGAGAGCACCTCAGGTGCAGGGAAAATTATGTTATGAGACATAAATGCATGAATTTCCACTGTAAGAAGATTGATGTGAAAGCTCAGCCTCCTGTAGACTGTTACCTGTGCATGAACCTTGCTCTCCTTAGACATTTCCATTGAGATTAAAACAGCAGATATTTTGGAAGATTTCAGGAGCACCTGACTTTTTATAAGATTTTCTTACTGAAAGAAAATACCTGAAAGATATCTGTTCTGTTAAGGAACTCACATTTTTGGCTGATATCTCATAAACATAGGTACTTCATAAAGTAGTCTTTCAATGCTTCCTTTTACATCCAAGTCCATGCCTCAGAATAGAGAGGGACTGCCAAGTAATGTGCATATCCCTGAAACATATCTCAGCTAAATATAACACTGACTATGGTGTGATTTCGCAGGTTCTAGAGTTAGTGGGGGAAATGATGATCATCTCGGTTCTTATGCCTTTTGTGTAACCAGGGCTGTAGCATTTAGTCAGTGCTTCCTCCACCTACCCTGACAGGTTGTACTTCAGGGTCCAGCCTCAGTTTTGTTCCATCACTGCAGGTAACACAAATAGCACAATTTCTATGAGTCTCCACAGAGACAGATCCACCACTAAATCCAGAACCTCATCTCTGCAGTCAAGCCTGGACACTGGATCTGGAAGCTTTAACTTCTGCAATGAGAGGATTGACAAAAGTAGCCCAGAGCTAAACAGAAGATAAGATTACCTAGGTACAAGACTTTACTCAATGTTAAAGAGATAGCACAGTTAAGCTTTATCCCATGCACAAGTAAAGAGGTGGGAGGATTTTGATTCCGTGATTTTTTTAAGGAAAAAATCCTTCAAAATCTATGCTGTGGCAGATAGGAGACCATAGAGCCAAAGACACTGATCCAGGAAAAAATGTGTGGACACCTGTAAGATCTGTGCATGCTGCTATTTCTTTAGTAGAGGTGTGTAGGCACACATGCCATGACATAATAGCAACATAATAGCTCAAAGACTTAGATAACAGTCCAGTGTGTGGTTAGAGGACCCATGTGCTCCAAGGAATGCTTTTGCATGCAGAAGTAAGGTCTTTTACAGTTATGCCAAGTAAACAATGCAGTAGGTGTGAGTGCTTATTTTTTTCTTGTGTGAACAAGTCCAAAGATATTTCATACAGGCTTATTCTTATTCTGACAAAATATACAAAAGAACAAATGGTTCAATCTTTTCTACTAAATACAGCTTGAGGCATATAATTAGCAATCTAGAGAGGATGATTGCAAGTGAACTGGCATGAAAAGTTACACTGTTATCACAGATGAAGTTGTAATATTTCATTATCATTTCATGATGCATGAATTAATTGATATTTATTCACAGAGGTGCATTGGAAATAGTGGTGCTTCTTATGATAATTATACCTATTTTTCAATCTGGGGAAGAAAAAAACTGCCTTAAATACTATGAGTTATGAGACAGACCTTCAAAGAGCAGCATAACTATTTGTACCTACAAAAATACAGCAGTTATGTGCATTTCTTTTATATATTTATGGTTCCAGTAGCTATGCCTATGTACATATGCACAGTGTTTATGTCACATAAACATGTTTATATCACATACATGTGGGAGTGCGTACATACATCTTGGAGGAAAAAAGTGTTCTTAAGTGTTATTTTTTATGAGAAAGAATTAAACTACTCACTAGTGAAATACATTCACCTCTCAAGTGAAATGGCAAGAGTTGTTTGGCATCTACGAAGGTTGCATAGATCCTAAACAGGATGGAAAAACCATACCTGTTTGTGTGGGTTTCTATCTAAGGATTAGGTTGCTGGATCCTACAGGTATAATATCAATCCTGGGGTTTAAATTATTAAATTCCTAATCACTGTAAGCAAATGGCAGATTGAGCTAAGCTGTGAACCTTCATGTGCTTGTCAACTGCTTTGTGAAGCCCCAACCAGATGGACAAGGTAGCAGATGGGAGCATTTAGAAAGAGTTTTAGAAAATATTTGAGATTTTGCCCTGCATAGAAGTTCCACAGTGAAAAAGAGATGGAATTGGTGTTGTGCTTTCTTTGCTTCCTGAGACTAGAAGGAACTCCTCCTATATGTAATAAAAGTTGCCGACTCTGTCATGAAACCTCAGAGACATTAGGAAACATTAGGAAACTTAGAAAGGCCAGGCAGTACATGGTCAACCAGAACCAAGGTGAACAAAGAATTTGAAGAGAGGAAGCCAAAACAGAGAAGGAGGATTTCATAAGTATTGGAGGTAAAATGGGTAGCACTGAATATCCTGGAAGCGTATGAAAGTAGAAAGATAGTAGCCACTAAGAAGAAGATAGCTAAGAGGAGCTGAATACATTTAGAAATATCCAAATACTGCTGAGTTTCAAGTGGAAACTGCAGAGGCGCTCTCTGCAGATTCAGCTGGTCAAATGGAGCTGGGGACTGCATGACAGACACGCGAGTTTGGCTTTCAGGGCCACCTGCAAGGTGCTAAAACTGGATCCAAGAAGGTCCCTTCGGTCCAAGACTACTATGCTAAAAGGAATGGAAAGAACACCTTGTAAAGGAGGCTAGACAATAACAAACTGTGCTGTCTCCTTGGAGCCAAGTCTCATGACATCATTCTGGGAAGGCATTTTGAGGTTGGCAAGAGAAGTTCCACTAGTGAAATTGCATATTAGCACAAATGGCACTTATGTACATGATAACACATTGCAAGTATGGAGGGGACTGGTACTGAAGCAACTCACAGTGATCTTCTATCCTTGAAGACTCTCAGATTTAATAGCTGCATAGGTATAAAAGGTCAGATATAAAGCAGTGATGCCATAGTGGAGGAAACAAGAAAACTGCTCAGTGTCCATTGCAGTATGGAAGAACCTTTCTGCCGGGGAGGAGGCTGGATTGCAAAAACATAAAACTACCAAAAGGTTGAAGGTTCAGAGAGGACAAGAGCAGAACAAATAGTATTCATTTTATGCCAAATCAAGACAACAAAACCAAAATTAATCAAACTCTCAAGGGACAGAATGCGAAGACATTCTTTACACATCTATACATCAATATATCTATAGATCTATACATCAATATCAGGGTTCTGTGTAATAATCAGTAAGAATTTGAATTGCTTGTTTAGGATCATATACTTAGTTTAGTAACTGGTACTAAAACTCTGTAAGATTCAAATGACTGAAATGTTAAAACTGCAAGTTCTGTTTTATGTGGGAACAGTTGTGTGGGAAAAGGCAAGCCAAGTTATCACGACCTCTCCCTAAATTCCTGATAATTTAGAGTAAATGGTCTTGCATATCTACAGAGCAAATTTCAAAACTGTTAAATGGAGTAATAGTTTATGTCTGACATAGATCACTAGATCACACTATGGAACAGCAGAAGGGGATCTTTAATATTCTATCATGTATGTGTAACAAAAATGCATGCTGTGATGGGGGACGTCTATTTCACTCAGATGTGATAAATTGTCAACTTTGACATTGCTGGTGTGTCCTTGGAAAAATTTTAATTTTAAAGATGAATATTCTGAAATCCAAAAAGCAAGATAAAAATACAGTAATTATAGATTTCAAAGCTGGGGCATACTGAATGCCAGGTGACTGACTTTGTTGCATTTGTCCTGTGTAAACAGAACAAGCACCATGTATTTGCTATCTTAATGGACCAATTTGCTATATGGAAAATATAAGCTGGATCAGCTTGATTTCATCATAGCCTGCAAGAACCTATGTGGGGAAGAAAATTTTGCAAATAGACTGTCAATCAATGTACCAGACAAAGCATCATGAAACCCATTAGCTGCCAGCTAGACAGAATCAGACTAGGAAAAAGATTCAAAGTTTAACCACGAACCAATGATTGGAACAATTTGCCAGAAGTCATGGTTGGAGTTTCAGTGGGAGTGTGTGGTGTGGTGGTGTCTGGAGTGACTGGCTGATTTTTTTCCAAAGGATGTCCAAAAGATGATATCCATCATTTCATCCATAGCTAGTGGGTCTGAATGAGGAATTAATTCAGGAAAATCCTATGGGCTACATTATGCAGAGAGCTGGGGTAAGTTATTATAGTGTTAGAACCCTGGCATCTGTGTAAAATGTAGGAAGCAAAACCATCAGACCGGACAGGGCAACTACAACTGAGTTCTCCTTAACTTAGTGTCTCTTTTTGGAGCACTAGACTCCCTGAAGTATTTGGAAAACAGATGTACAAAGCCTCAGAGGTTTGGTTTTTTTAATTATGATTTCTCCAACTTTAGACAGCTAAAGTATAAATCCTTTTAAATTTATGATTTGAATAATATACCTTTCATTTCTTTTTTACAGAGGTCCTACTTTTTACTTCATGTCTTTTCCCTGGTTTCTGCACTCATTAGGTTTAAGTGCAGTTTTGTGTGGCAGAGTAGAGGTATGATTCATTGTTTGTAGGCAGGTGGCACTTTGTACGGGTATTGACTACAGAGCTTTGTATTTAGATCTATGTATGTTCATTTGATTGATGATGGTGATTTTAGCTTCTCTTTAAAGCAAAATGTACTTGTTATTGAAACATTTTCTCAGATGCTTCAAATGAGGCTACTGCTTATAAAGGTATACGGATATTTTTCGCTCAGCCCAACTGAGGAAGCCATTCTTTTGGGATCTGCAAGATCCTACTTTGTGCCTCTGTGTCATGGGACACACTGAACGCTCCCTGTCCTACTGACCCTGCTGTGGCCTTACCTTCTCATCCACTTAGGAGACAGTAGTTCTGTCAACATAAGCAACTAGAAAACATCCAAAGTAAATTTGGAACAAAGAAAATGTGCAAGTTGTGAGGTTGTGTGATGATGATTTGCCATGGAGAAAAGAAACAAAATCTTAGTGCCTGAACTCATGTTGCAATATGCCCCAGACCTAATCAAGGGATGTGCTCTCAGAGCAAGTATGTCTCCTGAAGCAAGGGAAGAGGCTTGCTGACAGTTTCTTGCCTCTGTTTGTGAATATTCCTCAAAAACCTAGTAATCCTGTGGTTATTCTTCCTTTGAATGTGTTAAATACAGGTGTAATTCCCAGAAATGTTTAGTTTAGTGGTGACCAAGTTAAAGTTATTACTGTGGTAACATTAATGCAGGGTCCTATCCAAGAGTCTGTTGGAGATCCTTGAGTAGTTGTCTCTTCTTGAAACTAGATTACTTCTCTATAGCATTAAGTAGTTGTTGAGCAAGAGGCACTGTTACCTGTGCTGTAGCTCATTGCTGACATAAATTGTAGTATTTGTTATCAATCCAGTCCATTTAATGCATAAGATATTGAAGAGGGCATATACATAGATGCCTGTTTGTTCACTGGGTAGATTGTCATCTTTCATATCCATTTTCTGCTCAAGATGGAATAATGTTTGAGTTGAAGCTTGAGAGCTGCAGATGTTTGATTATCATATCCTATCTAAGCAGATAAATGCAGCCAACATCTTGCCAGCTTGTATCATTATTCTATTCTGCTTTCCCTGTTATCTCGCATGTTTCTACCTATGTATATAAATCATCTAGAAAACAGGGATGAGAAGTACATGAGGTAGTCATCAAAACGCATCCACCCATGAAAGGAAGGTTCAAGAATATCAAAATTATTCTGACAGACATCTATCTAACAAATATGTTTATTAAACTTGTTTGTAAAAAAGCTCAAGTGATAGAGATTCCAGTGTCTCAAACTATTGCAGATAACTACCCTTTGTGTCAGAAAGTTTTTCCTAACATCTAACTTGAACTTTCTTTGCTTCAGAGATTATTGCAGAGAATTCATTGCTCTCTGAAATGGGATAGGCCAATCACCAGGAGTGTAAGGAAGGGATTGTTCTCTCCTTGCAGAGTTATTTTATCTATTTGAACATTACTGCACTTCTCTCCAGTTTCCTCTAGACTTGACAGTCCCATTTCTTAAACCCCTTCTTCATTGGTCATACTTCAGTTTCGTCTCACTGTTTTCCTTTCCTATTTCTCTGTCTTTCTTGGACCATAAGGCCCCAAAGTGGACGTGGTATTCCAGCTACAGCTGTATCGATGCCGAGTAGCATAGAAAGATGCATTCCTGTGCCGTGTTTCCCCGAGCACCTTGTACATCCCCAATGATACTGCTTTTTAATTGTAATATGGCATTTTGGGGTTGTGACTCACTGTTCTCACCAGGTCCTCCCCTTCCAAACTACTTCCTAGCCAGTTGTTCCTCATTCTGTATTTATGCAGTTCATAATTTTTTATAAAATATAGAACTTTGTACTTGTTCTTATTGAATTGAGTCCCATTTTTTCAGAACATGTCTTCAATTTATCAAGATCATTTTGCACTTTAATCCTGTTCTTTAATCTCATTACAGCCTGTCCAGTTCTGGATCATCTGCAGATTTAATAAACTCATATTCTATTCCTTCATCCAAGTCATAAGTGAAAATATTGGCTAGGCCGAGGACAAACTGGCTGAAATCTACTTATACATCCTTTTATTCTGACATTAAACTAAAAACAGTTTTATATCCACCCTGTAGCAGTTTCACTTAGTTTTTTGACTTGGTTATGAAAGTTTTATGTGAAGCTGTATCAAAAGGCTTTCTAAGATACATGACCTCTATGGTTTCTTCTTTATCCCTCCAACCTGTTAAAACAGTTTGACATTATTTCTTCTTGCCAGATGCAAATAAACTAGGATTCCTCAGCCTGGAAAAGAAGATGGCTAAAGTCTATAAAATCCTGGAAAATGGGAAGAAAGCATAAAACAAATGGTTGTTCACTGTCCCTCATAAGGCAGACAAATGTCTTCTGCCAAGGTTTTGAGGCCTCAGCTGACTTCCACAGCTCTCCCAGCTGGATTTTCATGTCTTCATATCTGGGACTGCTACTGCTCTTATCTCCTCCTTCTGCAGGACCATCATTGAGGTAATAATTTTCTTTACAGGTATCTATTGGTGATAAATAAATTTTCATATACGTCAAAGGATTAATGAAATAATACAGGTTTTCTTCACTTCATCCCAGTTACAAGAAATATACTCCATAAGCAAGAGTTAATTATTTACAACAAGGGTTTCTGAGCCAGTGATGTTTAGCAGCCAAGTTTGTGAGGTTTACCAGCCACTAAAGAACTATTTTCTGGTCTGTACCATCTCTGATTGAAGAGATTTGCTCAGGTTCCCATGAGGGCTACACAGCCTAGATAAAGACTAATAAGCAGTGGGTATGAGCAGACTACAGGCAGTGCCTGATTTGAATCAAGAAGTGAATATTTGAGAGGAAACACATATCTCATCAGTGGGGAAAAAAGTGTAGAAGTTAGAGGGGAATGAAGCCTTTCAGTATCTCAGGATCACCTGAGCAAGAGGAAAAAGCATCTGTGGACAGAGGTTTTAAATGATGTTTTCATTAAATACTGAGGGAAAGCTCATTGGAAGAATTAAGCATAAGTTCATGTGTTGGTGACAAAAACATAGACCAGTTGCTCATCTAAGGGTTTTTCATATATTTCTGACCTATTCAAAAGAATCAAGGAAAAAAACTTTCAAGAGCAATCTTTCACTAAAGAAAGAGCAATGGGAATGAGGCTGTCATCAAAGATGAAGTTTAAAATGGAGTTTCATTTTATCTTTCATATTTGCAATGTTTCCTGTTGGACTGAGACAGGCGAGCTGTTCCACAGTTTGCCATTCAGAAGCCACACAATACAGAGCTAATCACATCGCTCTGCTGTTCCCTCCTTCACCAGACAAGCTTTGTCTCTTTTTTTTTTAAACTGCAAATAAAAACTTTTAGGGAGACTACCACATGGTTTGTGCTGTGTGAACTCATCATACAATGATGGCCCGGCTCAGTGAGGGCTTCAAGGTGCCACAGAGAGCAAGTAGATAGCAAGCACAGATACAGTATCACCTTCATGACTAATTCATATTCTACCAATAAGAGTCCTTTGTATTTTGATTTATAATCCATTGCTGTATTCGTGCCTTAAGGTCAGTCTTGGATATACAAAGCTTTGTAGGAAAACGAGATATTATATTCTCTTCTGTTTGTTATTAATACATAATCTGGGGTCCTAGAGAAACCCAGAAACCTCTCTAAAGCATTCGGGGGGGGGGGGGGGGCAGGGGGGGAAGAATTGCTTTTCTCAAACATTATTTATCCAGTAAAGTTGATTATATTAATCAATAAATTAATAGAGATAATTTTCTTACAGTCTACCTAAGTCATTATTTAGACTATTCCTTTATGTTTCTTTTTATAAGAATTTTGATACCTTGTTATTCTGAAATATTTGAGTAACCTGAGACCAAGAATGATAGCTCTTTATTTGTTCTTCTTTTGTGTCAGTCTCATATTCTCATTAGATTCTTGTTACCTATGCCATGACAACAGTATTCTAATTTATCTGTTTTTCTGTTCTCTGGTAATGAATTAACAATGATGGGAGCCATAGCAACTGAAGCAAAAACTTCATTAAGCAAGAACAATTTTTCAGTTTACACTGTACAAAGTGAAATTGCTTTCAGTAACAAAGTCTTCCACAGAATGATCATAACTAGAACAAAGAAAGCATTTAAGCTGAACTCTGGTGCCGAGGAGTCTGTATTTCAAACTGTGAGATGTTGACCAGGTTTCCACCTTAAGAATAATCATCAAAGATATCCATAAGTGTCAAAAAACACTCAGAAACTTCATAAGTTTCTAGAAAACATTTGGCAGCATTCATCATGATTCATCCTGAAATGTTATTATAAGCCAATAAAAATAGTTAACACCATCAGAGCTTTGTTTTAAAGAAAGGTTTCCCAGATGAAGTAAATGTAGTTTGAACAAACTGTCTAAAGCATAGATGCTGTCAGAAAAGCATCTGTTCCATCACCCTGTGTTTTTGACATTGCCAACAGTTTTGGTATTACAAAAAGATGTAGGCATGGACATAAGGCATAATGTCCTAGGGTTTGATGACAGTTTAGCCCTTCTAAATGAAATCTCACTCAACATGTGAGGATGGAGGCCTACCTACTCTTGCAAAAAGGATGGAGTTAACAACCGGCTGTGACAAAACAACATTAATGACATCTCCAGCAATTTACCACTCAAGAACTAGTTCAGAAGATAAAAGAATTCGAAAGTGAATTAATAGTGGTAGTAAACATCCTAGCCAGAAAGATCAGCGGTCCAAGGCTTTCTGTAAGCAGCAAACTAGATCATCTGAAGCTCATGAACTGACACAAGGACAATTCAATTACCCTGTTATCTAATGAGAAAGGAGGACAAGAAGTGACTAGCAAGTTCTTTGAGTTCATTGTGAATTTTTATATATATATATGAAAGATAAGAAAAGCATTCTTTTCTAACTAATAAGGCAGAACTGATTAAGAACATGAGGGAGAAAAATAGCTTAGTGGGAGTGACCATAAAACTGGAGAGCTTGTGATGCACAGGAAAGAGGCAAAAGAGTAGCAAAAAAACCCCCAAACCCCCAAACCCCAACACTTTGCATTTGAGGAAAACTGACTTCAATAAACTCAGAGATCTGGTAGATATTAGCCCATGAGAACCAGGTCATAAGTGTACATGGCACAAAGTGAGATATCAAGAGAGAGAGACACAGAAAGCACAAGAAAACTTCCTATGTGTAGTGGCTAGATAAGACCAGGAAGGTATAATCTCTGTTGCTTGACAGGGAGGGATACTGAAGGACATTGAGAAGCCTGAAGCATTTAGTTGTTCTTTTACTCAGTTCTCACTAAAAAGGTCAACTGTAAGTACAGGACTAACCCAATTCTTACTGGCAACCAAAAGGATTCAATCTCAGGCTGGAACAGAGAAAGAGGAAAATGCATTGCACATAGCTAAGGAGGATGCTCTCAAATCAGCCAAGCTTGACAAATGGTATGCTAGCATGACTAAAGCAATCTTAGAGCCACTACTGGTTATTTCTGAGACTTCATGAAAGACAGGTGAGGCACCTGCAGACAGTAAAGGAACAAGTGTAGTACCTGTCCTTTGAAGTGGGAAAAGGAGGCAGTGAATACAAAAGCACAAGAGATATTCTGCATCAGAACAGAGGTCATTGAGCATAGCCAGTGTTAACTATCCAGGTAAAAATATAACAAGTATAGGGCAAGTGTACAGTGGCACTTCCCAGCCTGCCAGGGGCTAGCTCTGGACTGGACACACTGTCCTGAGATTTAATAAC
Organism: Grus americana; assembly: GCF_028858705.1. Classification (NCBI taxonomy): domain Eukaryota; kingdom Metazoa; phylum Chordata; class Aves; order Gruiformes; family Gruidae; genus Grus; species Grus americana. Next base: position 16,116,580 of record NC_072855.1, on the reverse strand, counting down.
ACTGATAGGCTTTTCTTCCCTGAATTCATCCAGTAGGTTTCTGAACCTTTTTGCAACATTAGCATCCTCAGTACCCTCTTGTGAGGGTTTCCATAACTTAACTACACATCTTGTAAAGTATCTGCTTCTGTTTGCCTTGAACCTGTTAAGTCTGTTTTATTTCATGTTCTGTATTGGAGAATGGCACCTGGGAGTGCCACAGGTTGTTCAAGCTTAAAATGAGAGTGGAGTAAGCAAAATTTCAGAGACTTGCAAGCCAGACGGAGATAATGACAATAGAAACCAGCTGAGTAAAAGCCATAATCCAAAATTCTGATTTTTATCTTCTTCCTTAAACATGTCAAATGCTGAATGTCCCTTTAGAGGATGCCAGAGAATCTATACAGCTAGCAAATCCCCAGTCACAAGATCGTCAAATTTAAACTGCTTTTGCCCAGCTAAAGGCAAAGTATTTGCTTTGAATCTGGACCCTGACCTCAAAGATGAGGAAGACTAAAAAGCTTCTAGATGACTATTATGCATAGAGGTAATTTAGCTTTTCGTATTGTGAGCTGAAAAAAAATCTTAAGTCAATTTTACATGTGCTATCCTAGTCATGGGATCCATTTTTAAGGCTGTAAAGAGATGTACTAGAAGTATCAACTCAATGTCAACATAGCATTGTAAACCAGATTTCCAAAAATATCAACAGGAAAATCCAGATGGTTTGAGTAAATGTTTTTTAGACAGTGCATTACTGATAAATACTATTGTTATAATGTTTTTTATAGTGTTGTGATTGTTCTAACCAAGAACATTTACTTAAGTTACAGGCATGATAAATGTTTCGTGGAAACATAGAAACCTGAAAAAGTTTAAGATAACTAAACAAATCATCAAGTACTTAGTGGCTTCGATTGACCAAATACACTGCAAAAGAATTTTGAAAAAATGTTATTTAAAAAGTCTATTGTAACAAGGCTGAAAGAGTGAAGCAAGAACATGATCAGTGTAGAACCATAGAATAAAAATTAACATGAAAACATGGTCAATGTAGAATTACCTACCTGCATAATTTTGCAATAGCTTTGTGCAGGTTTTTTTTGTCTCTGATATGGGTCGTAAAGAAAATATACTATTACTTACTTTTGAAGATGCTATGTAATATTCAAGGATTATTTCTCCTTAAAATAATCTCTAAGATTTTCACTGTTATGTCTCTAAAGTAACAAATCTGCTTTAAATTTTCATAGTTTAACATATCTGTAGAGAGTTCCAGTGGAAATGAAAGCCTCAGGTTTCAAATAAAGCAAAATTCTGCTGAGTAGTTTCGTAAATATGATGGTTCAGCAAAGGTAGCCATGACAGTTTTTTAAATGGTCATCTGAAACTGTCTGCCCACTCGTTATCTGAGAACTGTTGCGCAGATTCAAACCCTGTTGACTTAAGTGGAAGAACTGTGGTTCAATTATCACAACTTATAACAATAAAAGGTCTTCTTGTCTTTGAAGGAATATGTAAATATTAACAGAGATCTAGTCTCCTGTTCAAGCACCAGTTTGACTTCAAGATATTGGCCAAGACTGAATTTGATTACTTTGATTCCTAAGTCAGAGTGCAGGTGGAATCAAAAGACAGCTGCAGGCAGTGGTTGGATTACGGGGAACAAAAAGGAAACATATAGGACAAAAGCTTAGGGGTTTTTAGTTATTTCTTGAGACTTTTATAGGAAAAATGCATTCTGGAAGAGTGGCTACTGCTATGGGAATATAAAAAGTTCATCTTTGTTTTAGAGCTCCAAATATGAATACATGCCATTTTTTCTTGGTCATTGTCATTCTTTTCTGATGATGCTACATGTCTATTGCATTGTGGTCACTTTATCAAGGAATAAACAAACAACCTTAAGATTAAACTTATCACAGCAAGTTAAAACTTTAATATCAGCTGTGAATAATAACTTTTCAAAACACAGAATATTACGTACGAATCTGTCTTTATCTTAGAGGAAAGAAAATTTCTTCAAAGTTTTCTATAGTGTGCTGTTTTGAAGGAGTTTCGAAGTTAATCTTAATGGATAGATTATTTAAGTTTTTGGCATACATGTTCACATAATTTAACTTTTCCTCTCTGTGAGGTGAAAGGGTTAATGTATCCCCCCAGAAGTAACTATGCTTCTACCTAAGATTACATTACAGTTGCAAGACAGAACATGCTAATAATATTTTGCCTCTCTTTTTTTCAGTACAAAATTATTGTACCCTAACTGTTGTGATTTAGTGGTCTGCTGTGATTAAAAAAAATAAAAGTATAAAAGACATAAATCATTCTCTCTATTTACAAAAAAACTTAAAATTTTTTGAGGCAAAACCAGATCTTAATTGGTAAACAATGTTGAATATAGTTATTATGAAACAAACTGAATTTCTAAGCAGGGAAAGAAAGCTTAGTTAAAAAGCATAGGAAAATGTAATGTTCAGAGGCATAACTGATCATTTCTTACAATGATCTTAGGCTGATAAAACAAAAGCAGTATAAAATAGTAGTAGAGGGATAATAGGGACCTTTACACATTTTTATGCCACTGCAGAAGTACAAATTTTGGGGTTACGGAAGTAGAAGGCATCCAAAAATCACTGGAAAGTGTATTTTTTTCCAGATGTAGGAAACTAGAATGAACTCACTTAATTCCAGCGTGTAGACACAGGTAAGATTTCATGAAAATTTAAGAGTGAAGAATATGGTTCAAATTTTTCCAAAGTCTTCATAGCCAAACTGTTTTGGGTGTGAGGCTTCACCATGCCAAAGGCTATGGTGTGTACTGTACTTTATCATGAAGACATGGATAGAAAACCTGAATGTTAACTCCAGAGCTTGCAAAGGTAAACTAATAATTTGAGATTTTGTCAATGAATTAAATCCCATGAAGTTCAGGAAGATATTGCAAATTATGGGTTTTGAGGGACCCAAAGGCTACTTTCCACATTTTTAACACTTTGAAAAGCCAAAATTATGTTGGGAATTGCCTGAAGTAGACCTGGATGCTGCTAACTGTATGATGGATGGGGAGAAGGCAGGTTTTCTGGGGAGGTATTAAACTAATCAAAATAACATATTTGACCTCCAAAAAGAGCTGGCTTATTGCAGCCAACAGGATGTAAAAATGTTGAGAGAAGCCTGCATCCTCTACAAAAAGCAATGAAAGAAGCGGCTGTGACAGTGGGAGCTAGAAAACAAGCTGAAGGTTTTCTTTGGACCTAGAAGTTTTCCATGCTGGCCTCAGGCTTACATTTTTTATCCCTTCAACCAGAAAACATCTCTCACCAGATAACCACCTCAAGCAGAAAAAGTGAGATTCTACCCAGGCTGTTTGGTGGCTGCTATTTACATACCGTAAACATTTAGCATGCATTTACTACTGTTTGCTGCTGGAATATCAATGGGTCCCCTACTTTCAAACGATCTCCGCTGGTAAAGGCAGACTTTGTGAATTTAACCACCAGTTTTATTCTGCCATGGATGCATTATCAATTGTATCGAAAAGTATTCTCACGGTTAGGTTTTCCTGCTATTAGTTTCATTACCTTTAAGAGCTACCAAGAGCTGATTTACTCAAAATGTACAATCTGTGTGGACATGACTGGGAGGCTGCAATATAACCTGAACTTTCTGGTGTCCTGAAGATCTTTTTGGGTAGAGATAATGCAATTTCTCAAGGTGAGCAAGCAAGTTTCTAGCCATGATTTTACATGTCTGAACCTGTCTGGAGATGAAACCAAGCTATGCAACCCTTGTAATCCATTCTGAAAAAACTGACTTTCTGCTGAGCCTCTGTGCAACTTCTAGAGTTACTAGGTGCTTTCCGCAGTGCCTACCATATCACACACGTATGTTGTATATCTGGTGGGAGAAGGTTACTGCAAACCTCAGGTACCTCTCGAACCAAACATGATTATAAAAGTGAGCAACAGTCTGAAAAGCCTCATATTTCTTTCATAGGGCCAGTCAATTACTAGCTAAGAACATCAAAGTAGATAGATCTTCGATGAACACAGGAAAGGTCAAAGTTTCCCACTTAGTGAACAAACACAATGCACAGTTTATCTGTGTGAGAAAGAAGGTATTCATCTATGATGGCATTGTCTGTTTAAAGTATCTGCCAAATTGTTTCTGAATTCCTTAGTGGTAAAATTCAGATAGAGACCAAAAATGTTTGATGCTGGCCTCAATGATTGCTATGTCTTAGTTGAATATGACTTTTTTTAGCTGCTTTCCAAGACTTCCTGCAAATGTTTTGATATATTTGGGAGGTATGTACAAGAAAGTTTTTGGAAGGATTATTTTCTCAGAACTGCTTTCCTGTTATTCATATGCATCCAGATGCATGCAATCTGTTACAGCTGTTACAGGAGTAGTGTACGAACCTTCACACAGCTTTCGTGATATCTGTGAGCCTCCTCACACTGTTAATGGAGAGTACCTGACAAGCTATATTCTGCCAGACCAAAACATCAATGTCAGCAGGGTGAGCAAATGGAGGAAGACTGAATGGCCTGCATGAAAATTGAAGGCATTATTGCATCTAGAGACACTAGTGAAAATATCAGCTTTGAAAACTTGAAAGCTTTAGTTTATTGCTTAGACCCTCTGCAGGAGTGCTGTGGAGAAATAATCATCCAACAGCCAGCCAGCATCAGGAATAGAAGACTGCTGATAGAAACTTAAAGGACTTTTCTAATATGTATCCATTTTCAGGCATTTCTGAAGGTGAAGTAACTATGGGAAACTTTTCTTTACAGAGAAAATAAAGTTAGAAAATATGAACTTAATGTTCTTTTTGCTTGGAAATATGGTATCAAGCATTGCAGCCACTACTAACTTTCGCTTAAGGAACCATTTTCAAATGGTTTATGGAGGGCTTTTATGGAAAACAATTGTTTCCACTCAGTGTGTGAAATGTGATTAATTGTAAGTGACTTTGATGGATGCTGCTTCTGAAAGCAATGAAATTCAGAAGGGACTTAGTCAACTGAGTATGAGTATCATATCCATAGATCAGAACCTGTATATCCTGGGCAGGAAAAAACAGCTGCTCAAGCTAAGCACAGTGCATAGGGCTTTTAAAAATCCTTAGAAACAAGGTGGAGATCACAACCCTGATCAGTGAGTGATCCTATCAATCTTGAGTTCTCTCCAGAAACTTCCGAAGGTGATACCAGCGAGCCAGATAGATAGCTTTTCTGTGGCAGCATGAAGACTTTTAAGACTTAAGAACTGAGCTATTCCCCTCAGGCTGACTAGCAGCTAAGGCTTTGAAAAAATCAACAATAGAATATCAAAAGAGAGAACTTCTTTTCTGGCAGCTCCCGAGTCCCTGAAAACATGGCTTGGTTGAGAGATGAGAATCTGCCTCTTTCACAACTCTGTATTAAGACCCTAAAAGTGCCTCGGTATTTGACTCCTGGCAATTTAAGTAGTGACCATCTCACAAAAAGCTCTTGGTGTCTTAAAATAAAGTTCTTGGTGTCTTGCTTTCAACACAGAACCAGGCACACAGCCAAATAAAAGAACCAAATTAATTTTAAAACAAACAAACAAACAAACAAAGCAAAACAGGCTTTTAAAAATAAAATCTCTTTCGCAAGAGCCAGCAGGGTTTAATGGGACTGTTAATTTTTGCTGCCCCTCTGATAACAGGGCTTTTGACCAGCCAGTGGTGGAGTGTGGGGAACAGAGGACGCCCAGCCTGCCTGGGACCCAGCCACCAGCTGGGGCACTTAAGGCCACTTCTCTTGCAGAGGAAAATACCAGAGCCACAGGCACTCTCACCTCCGGGATGCTGAAACAGAGAACAGTCTGCAAAGAACAGCTTTAACGGAATGCATAAAAGCCAAACTTTTCACCTCTGTGCTTTGTAAATATCTGATATATGCGAGGCAGGATGATCCACACAAAGCAAAAATGAGTTTGTCTCTACAGAGAAGGAGAGACACAAGAACTGCCAAACTTAAGGAATGCCAAACAACTGCAGTTCTGTTGTCCAGGAAGTATTGGGAAGTGTGAATAAATATTACAAGAAAAGGAAATGCTGAAGTACTACTAAATAAGCTGGACTCAACTCAAATGTATTTCTTAGAATGGTAAATGAGGTTTTGTGTATAAAGACTTAGTTATTTTATTGTACTCAGTTTGGGGCAGAGTATTACCCAAGCTCTTTTTACACCTGAAGTCTAGGAAAGTTTTGCACAAATGCCATGTCTAAGTTAGATATATCTTGACCAAATGTAACAAAAAATGCACTTTTGGAACATCAGAAAAGTTCTTACTCAGACATTGGACTTGATTGCAGATCTGTTCTTCCCTGCCTTCTCTTTTAAAAGCTGAAAACCAGACAAAGTCTTCTAACTCAGCATAAGAAGTTTTCATGCTCTTAATATATTTATTTTTTAATATTAAGTAATAAAATCTTGCTTTAAACAATGTGATTCTTTACTATTGCATTGCATAATCTCTTCAAACCAGTCTGTTGGGACAAACACACACCAGGGCAGTGAAAGGCAGGCACCAACCATCTTTGAGCCTACCACAGGTGTTTTACTGAGAAACATGGTAAGAAAATAATCTATTGCAAGAACACAGGTCCAGGCTTGCTGAAATGTGTTTGAGCAAGTCTAGGCACATCCTATGGTTTATGTTTTAGTTTTATAAACTGCATCAGCAGCCAGTTGTGCTGCTCAAAACCAGCAGAATATAGTCCTTAACTCTGTTCAGAAGATAAGCCCTTGTCATGTTGATGAAGAAAAACATATGGTGATGCACAGAGGCAACTGAGCAGGGGTCTTGCAATAGTTGAGTGTGCAGTGTAGTACCAGAGGCATTTTTGCTTAAAATTCATCGCTTTTCCAGGAAATGAAGCACAGGTTGTGAATGTTCATACAAATCAAAATATTTCCAGCAGTTGTTTTCTGCTGGGCACACAGCAAGCCATGCTGTGTGTTCATTCAAGTGGCTTGCCAAGTCTATAGGCAGGTGTTATTTCCCAGGTCTAGCTCTGTTGACTGGAGATGGCACTGTCCCTGCTTCCCAGGCCAGAAGTCGCTGCTCTGCTGGCTGGGGGTTCTCTGGATGCTCCATACCCTACTGCAGGTAAAGCTGCCTCACCCACCTTCATTGGTGGGTTAAAGTCACTGGCTGACTTTGCCAGATAAGATATGGTTAACAGACCCCTTCAACTGGCAAAACTGTATGAACAGAAGTGGTGTGGCAATGGCAGACCACTGGGATGGAACCATCTTCAGCTGTTCCACCTGCAAAATGAAGATCTGCATGTGATTTCTCTACCTGGCCTCAAAACAGTCAGCTGTCTGGAAAGTAGTTGCAGGGAACATACCAAAGTAGAAGCTTTTATTGTCAGAGGCCACCACATGGCATAGCTGTGTAGTGTCTGTACTTCCATGCTGTCAGATGACACATTGCTTTTTTCTGTCCGTAATGCTGACCAAATCGCCATGCATGGCCACTGAGTAGTACTGAGCTTTCAGTGAACATACTTCTCTTAGGTTCCCAGAGCTCATGGCCATCAGTAAATTCCTTTTCTCTAGAGATTAAGAGTTCAGTCTTACACGTCTTAGTTACTTATCCCAGGTTTATATGTAATATGTAGCTTCTGAGCCCTCATCTGATTTTAGATTTTAGCCCTTCATAGCCATAAAGGACCACAAAATTAATACAATAATATAAAGTAGAAGGATTTTTTAACACAGTTTTCACAAACACAATTATTCAGAAACCTAGTGAAGATTGAGCGTCCCCAAAACAAATTCTTCCAGTAACTGCTATCATGGAGGACTGGGTTGCATCACTCTTTTCATAAATTTATTAAGCTCTATCATGAAACAATTAGGTTCTCCTCTCCCACTGGTCCAGAACAGCAGTGCATTCATGGTTATCAACTCTTTTTCAAAATCCAGCAAAGATTTCCTCATGACCAGACAGAAACCGTTTAGCTCTTTCAAGGACATTTTTGGCTAAAGCCAAACTGTAAGGATGACAGGCCATGTACTAGAAACACTTTTTCCCCTATTGCAGTTTTAAATTGTCTTTCCTGTATTTGCCTGACCAAAACTCTGGATAATAATGTAGAAGAGGTCTTAAAGTGTGGTCAGCAGTGCTGGTAGCTGTATCTCTTTTCATGTCTGTGACAGTCAATAAACTATTTGCTTTTCAATAAAAACTTTTTGTTCTCCAGAGGCACTGGAACCTCCATCTTCCTTCTTTGTGCCCACCAGCTTGTCTCTTTTAAATCCCTCTTTCTTGCCATCCGTGTTCATTGATTCATGGTCTTTGTGCAAGAGGCCAGTATAAAGCTGTGCAGCGAGGGTGTCATCATTGTAATTGAGCATCGATTATTTAAAGAGCACCGTTGTTACTTTGGTTGATGAGACCATCTCTCAGACTGACATCCAGTCTGAGAATAGAAACTTGGGGTAATTTACCAGACCCTTTTTATACCCCTTATCAGGATTGGTTTTACCTTTTGTAGACCTGCAATACTACAGTGTGGGTGCCACACTCAGTGCTTTACTGACTGATAAAGACAATGCCTTGATGATTAGGTATCTGTAAATATTGACCTGTGATGAGAAACATGTAAAAAAAGCACAGGTTGGCTTTTGTACTGAAAAAAAAAAAAAAAATGCTTGGCTGTGCTGGAAATAATATCTTTTTATTTCATTTCATTTCATTTCATTTCATTTCATTTCATTTCATTTCATTTCATTTTTTTTACCAGAGAAAACTTCCTCCCTTTCTATCATACATCATCTCGATCTTCCACTCATGCTGACAGAGGATACAAATGATTTTAGAGCTCCACAAGGATAAAAACCAGCAGGGATTATTAAGCTCTTTCTGAGCTGGAAAATGCTATGCTTCAGCACCTGGTTAATAAATATTTATTTTGTTTCTAATTCTGTGTGTGAGTGAGACCCCATCATGTTTATTTGAGCAGACAATATTATGGTTAAAAGACACATTTCCACAGAAGGATATGTTAAAGAGTATGTGTCACCCCTTGGATGTAACTGAGATTTTTAAGGAGTGAAACATCTCTCTTTTTTTCAGCAGCCAAAAAGTACAGAAAAACTTTGAACAGAAAGCAAATCACATCTTGACTTTCGGACCGAGATTCTCTACAATGCAGAACAAAAATAAAAGGCTCAAGGCTCTCCTTTCAGATGAGGATGCACATTGGCAGGCAAACTGAATATGCAACAAGTATCCTTACACAGTGGTGATGAGAAGCACATCTTTTTGAGGGATGAATGTTCTGTATAACGTGCTTTGGCCTTGGACCTAAAACACAAGATGACTCTGAAGTATCTGTAGCCTTGAAAGCTAGTTACAGGATATTCACACAGTCAGTTGTTTTCTTGTGTTGCTGAAGTTGTCCAAAGTCAGCAACACACAGAAGGGAAATGACTACTTTAACCACTTAAATGTATAAAAACAAAAAGATTAAGAAAATGTCACAGAATGTGGAAAAGATGCTGCTGTAGCCTGGAGGCATTCATCTCAGCAAAAGGCTGGATACAAATAGTGGAGGAATGGAAAGGCCACAACAATCCCATTATAATCAGTACTGCTGAGCAACTTAAATACAGGGGTTGTTGCCAAATTGACCATAATAAATGAATTAGTTGTGTAGCCTGCCTGGGAAAAGCTGGGTGGGGATACATGTACATCATGTAAGTAAACTGAAAAGGCCTAGTCTTCAAGATATTACACCGACAGACCTTTTAGAGTTACAAATTATAGACAGTGATTGGTGAAATTTTGTATTAATAACTGCAGCTGTAAATCCATGGATGCAAAATTGTTAGCAGCTACTCAGACTTCTATTGATAGGGATGTAAAAATAGACCATTTTCAGCTGTTGTGTACTGCTAGCTGTTTCCGATGGGCAAAATGCTGAATCTGCTCTGTGGTGCTTTTTTATTTGTGATCCAGAATTACATAGTGCAGTCATACTGACATTTAATAATGGTCTTATTATTGTCCTGAAATACTTGCTCACCAGCTGCAAAGCAACATTTCATCGCCCTCGCATGCTGTATGGCTTCCCATAGATGAAATGGTATTTATGCTTGACAAACATTCCAGTTAGTATCTCAGGTAAGATGATGTGCTTAGCAAGAGTTCAAGCCCATCAAAATGAAGGTTAATCTACATCAAGAGATGAACTGTCATTCAATCATTGCTAGCAAGGCTGCAGGAGTCTCAGCAACCAACACAAGTGACAGTCCTTTTGGGTTGGTTTGTTTTTTTGTTGGTTGTTCTTTTTTTTTTTTTTTTCTTTTTTTCTAAGAATAACATGTAGCCAAGTTATGGTACAGACACTTCTTTCCTGGTGGTATAAAACAAGCTGCTGCAACACACTACAGACTTGTTTTTAGGAAAAGAAACAAGCAAACAAACCAACCAATTCCCATGCTAGTCAAAGAAAGCCTGGTTAGATTGGAGTCTGGGCCCCGGAAAACTTGCTCAGAGGTCACAAATCTTGGAGCGAACAAAGAAAAGGCTGATGTTATAAGGGAGGAAATTGGCAGATCGAAGCCAAAAGAACTGCTAGCTGAAGCCCATCTATTTGTGCCTGCCCAGCTCTGTATGAGAAGAGGTGGTTTCTTTGTCTACGACTACTTTTTGTTGTTTGTTTTAGGGCTTACTGTAGGAAAGAAAGCAAGTGTGATGAGAAAATGCTGACTGTGGTTTAGCTGAAGTGTTTGTAAAAGGGCAAGATTCCCTGCCAATGTAATTCAACATAACTGCAAGTGATGGAACTAACCCAGGGGTGAATCTGGCACCCTGTACTTTTCATCTGTTTTGGTACATGCTCATTAGACGGAGAAGCTTGCATTAGCCCATTAGTGTATGCTGGTTTTAATCCATTGCATGTGTATTGCATTCATTTTGGTGTAAAACTATTAATTATTAGGGCTGAGGGAAGGGGGAGCATTCATTTCCTTTTTTTTTTTTTAAATTCATTTTCTCTGGATACACACACATTTTCAGGTTTTCCTTTCTGTAAACATTCAGTCTGTTTGTCTTAGGGTACATCCACCCTGAGGGAGTATGGAGGGACCCTCTGCCCACACGGCAATAGGTGGGTGCTCGTCCTGCTCATGCTCTAAGCTAGCTAAACCCTATGCCTGCCCTTTCACAGGGTTCATCTCAGCACTGCCCTCATGTCCCTGCACGGAAACAGGATCACACCAGGTGAAAAACATACACTGACTTGTATGCCGTTACTTGTTACTATAGGGTCTGTGCATCTGCCAGGCAAAGTCACGAGTAATAGCAACACTTCTTGCGCATAGCAGCGTTCATGAAACCTCCAGTTTAATCACGTACCCACTGCTGTTCATGGAGTAGAGCAGGAATGGGGCATGTACAGCTTTGCTCTCCTTCTTTGCCATTTCAATTTCTTGGTTTGTGCATATTCTTATTAGGCTTCCATCCCATAATAACCCCTTTTCTCTGCTTGTTAGTCTGTCCAGTAACAGCCCTTCAATGAACTTTTACAGCATCAGATTGCAGGGAGGATACAAATATCCTTCCCTTCTAGGATACAAGTTTCTCTCATTCATTTGACTGATTTTTTCCTAGCTTGCAGCAAAACGCTGTTGTGATGTGCACCATTAATTATGCTTCTCTTACAGGTTTTCTTGGGACATTGTGAAGGAATTTTCTTCCTAAATTTCTGCTGTGAAATGGTTCTTTCTTGTCCCATCCAAATGTTATACAACCTTCCTCTTCTTGCTATGTCTTCATCTTGTATTCTTACATTTTCTGCCCTATCCTTATTGTTTTATTTGCTGAAAATCACAGAATATAACAAGAAAAAATGTATTTTGAGATTTTTTTCACATAATTTTCACTATTTTTTGCTGGTCATATTGGGTTCTGCTTCATTTGCAAATGGCCCTTAAAGAAGCAGCAGAGATGGAGGGTAAAAAGACAGTTCCCGGTGCTTTTGAGATGACATCTTCACACACCCAACTCGTCAGTAATTAGTGCATAGGGTCTGAGCTCTTCCCATCCCACCTGAATCTCCTTCTGGCAATGAAAAAGGCCACACTGGACCAAATGCTTCAAGCCTGCCGAGATTCATGCTTTCAGGGCACTATTGAGCAAACTAGCATTATGTAAGTTTACATTAAGTTTGGTTTGACTCATTCTTTCAGTTATCATATGGTCCTGTGTCATCCCATAAACCACATAAATAACTGGAAAACCACAGAAATAATTTAAACCAGGAGCAGTAAGAAATCAGAACAGTTTCATAGCAGGATGATTTACAGATCATTCAAACAATTCACTCTCCTTTTCTTGTTCAGATTCACTTAAGTCATTAAAAAAAAAAAATCTGGGTAGTTTAGAGTGATTAGATTATCAAAGGCTTGTAACCCAGAAAGGAAAATGCAAGAAATTCAGATGTGTATGATGTAGTGGCTGATCATTACACTTTAACTAACAAAATTATCTCCTATTGTTTATTGGTAGTAGTATTCATGAAAGGCATAAGCAAGCTTTGGCAAGAGTAAGATTTAGTGTTGGGTGAACAGAGGGAAAATGTATTTACAAGAATGTTTGTGAATTCTTGATTGTGTTTTAAATAACTATTTTTACACTCTTTGGATTCACTTTTTCCAGCTAGTCAACTGAGCAAAGGTTTGCTTATAGAAATGTGCACAAGGAGTAACTTTCAGGCCTGATTGCTGTTTAATTATGAAACAAAAAAGAAATTAATGAGAAAATACTGTATTTATTGGAAATAAAGTGGAGAAGGAAAGTTGAGGTTAGCCAAATGAGAAAGTCTATCTAGGCTGACCTACCTCCAAACAAGCCAGTTCCAGTCCTGGGATCAGGACAGCCAGGTCAGCACAGAGCTGTGCCAACTGAATTGAGCTAACTCATTTATACAGCCCCTGGGAGCCGAATGAGTACGCAGCGTGGCACCATGCCATGCAGACATACTGTCCTTCTTCCTGGGCTATCTTGGCTATCTCTCCCATGACACGGCATTGCATAATGTAGATGTGTCCTTAGGTGACCAACCAGCACGCTCAGCAAGCAGATCCCAAACAGCAAATGCTCAGACAAAGGGCTGTAATCATTTATGAATGCTCTGTGAGCACTGATATTTGTTCAGATGAACTGCTAAATAACAATCAAATGGGAAAAAATCTGGGACGTCATTATAGACATTAGCAGAGAAAGAAGCTAATTTCAGCCACCTCTCCCCAATTTGTTTGCTGCTGGCATGTCAGCCAGCTGCCAAAAGTATAGCTGCATTTCCTGAACCTAGTTTTAATATTTAAAGGAGTTTTATCTTGCATTATTTTTCTTGTAACTCTTACCTGTATGGTACTGCATACCATACATTTTGCCCTCACTGTTGAGAAGTGTGAAATACACAACAGTGCCTTTTGATATATTTCAAACATACTGTTGTGTTCACCCATACAGAAAGCACTTCAACAAATGTACTCTGCTGGTCTATTCATCTTAATGCAAAGGTCTGTTCAGAGTTTCACACTCTTCAGTCATTACTTATGTGCTGCAGTACACAGTGAATTACTCAGTAGTGCCTGAAGATCTTTCAATCTTGGCAAAGAAGGCTTTATTTTTAGATTGCAAACATTAATACCAATTCAAATTGATACAAGGCTTTGACAATGCCCTTGGATGTATGCGTATGTATGCACGTATTTGTGGAAAAAGAGACCTGAATGCGTGCTTGATCGCCATGCTAAAGGCCAGGTTTTTCAACTGTTGTAACACCAACGTTTAGCCAGAAAAGGACTTACAGTTGTGTAGTAAATTCAAGTGGATAAAGTATTTGGAATTTGCCTGTTACATCAAACTGCTTCATCTCCAGGTATGACCTTTGGAAAGAATGGGGGGAGGGGAGGAAAAAATACTGTGCAAAATATAATATATTTTTTGGAAACTTATTATATATTTGTCATAAAAAACCTTTCATACATATTCTTTTGCCAAGCAATAACTAGAAGTAGATAATTTTCAAAAACTAATTTCTAAATCCAGCAGCCATTTTTTTGTCCTAGATTCTCATAAACTGAGTCATTTGATACTGATTTTTCCTTATTTAGGAATGAAGCTACTCTTGTCCCATTGACAGTGCACCGGAATCAGAAGACCTGGGTGATTTGAGACAAATCACCTTACTTTTTCTCTGCCATTTTCAGCAGAGGGTGGTGGTATTCTTTTATCACCTTGTAAAGTGCTTTGAGATCTGATGATGACTGGAGCCTGGTGTAAGTGTCAAGTACAACCACATTTCTAATCTCTAATTAGGCCAAATTCTGCTCCTGTATATACAAATATGACTTTTGTTAAATTCAACAGTGTCATAGGATGTAAGAAAGAACACTTATACTGTCAGCAACTGATATACGGATCAATTTTTCAAGCTGTATAAGAAAGATTTTTAAATCTAAGTAATAATTTTCCTGAAGCATCCTGATGGACTTCATTTTGTATTTCAATTCTGCCCTGTGTTTTGGTATGAAAGCCACTCTTCTAGAGGCCTCAGACCTTTTATGCCCATAGTTTTATGCCCAGCAAGGCTATAGGATCTGGGCATACCACGACCTGGGGGGCAGAGGAGGAGGTTGCATCCGGCGGTACTGCTCAGGGCTCAGCAGGCTCAGTACTCTCAGCCAGAGCCAAGGAGAAGCCCCTGCCCTGCCTCTGCTGAGCAGCCTTCCTGAGCCGCTCTGGATGTGCTCGGTACCCAATTCCCAAATGTAGAGAAAAGTCATGATCCTGTGCTGGGAAGAGAGGAGCTGCCAGAGCTATTGGGAAGGAGATAAAGTCTTTGTCAGCCCCTCAGGAAACCCATATCTGAAATGACCAGCTTGGTGTTTGTAGGATGGAGGCCAAAACTGCATGGAATTTAGTGTAAATCAATGTGTTATTGCAACAGCTATATCTTTCTAGTCCTAGTAGAAAAATTAAGCTTCTATGACCCTAGTTTACAACTATAAGGTAACACAAAGTTTAAATTAGAGCAGATTTTTTTCTACTTTTGATCAATTTATCCACAATAGAAGAATCTTATGAACTTTTCTTTCTATATGTTGAAGTACTTACTAAAATTATTGTATTTAGGTTTTCTGAATACTCCCAGCCATTCCTCTGCTTCAGCTGCTTTTCTCAGAGCAGATAAATATTTGCAACAAGTAGAGCTGTATGAGCTAGCAGGGGGAAAAAAAAAAGACAAAAAACTGGCAAGCAAGTTCTCTGTTTCTTTGAAAACTCTCCAATACCATGAATCCTGTGAGAGCTTAATTAAAATTAAAAGGGAATTTTCAAAGGGAGAAAACAAAATAAGCTTTTTTAATGGTCTATTTTTGTTCTGAGCTCAGAAAATCTCTTTCTCTTTTTCAACTGGTTTCCCCAAAACATAAATATTGGCAGCTTTAAGGTTTGTTTTTCATCCTCTTGAGCAAGAGGCAGTGAGTTCAAAAGCTTTTTCCAGTCAAGCTTAGAGGGTTTGCTCACCAGAGCTTGGATTTCTGACACAACTAGTGAGTCTAGAACTGTAAACACTACTGTGAAATTAAAGTTGCCATTTCAAGGGAATGATGATTAAATGGTAATGTATTCACATTGCTGATAATTAGGCGAACCTGGTTTTTTCAGCCACAGCAGTGCATAACAGTCAATGTCAACCAAACCCTACACAACAGCTTAGGCTCACATGCTCGAGGGTTATATCTGCAGCCAACGTCACTTGAAAAGCAAACTTCTCATCCGCCTCCCTCTCACCAGCTAATTGAACAGCTGGCTGCTGCTTTTAACATGAGTCCAGAGCAAGACTTGAATGTCTCAGTCCATATCAAGACTAACCTGTTCCAGTCATCTGCTGTTAAGCTACTACTAGTTGATATTTCAAAGCTTTAGAGACAGAAGTTGCTGGAACTTGGAACACTTTTTTGGATATCCACCATTCTTGGCAAAAATGCATGTGCCCCTGCAGCCCAAAGTAAGGACAATAGCAAGCCAATATTTGTGTCAAACTCTTTTCAAACAATCTGAGTGACAAATAGGTTCGTATAAATCAATTTGCTTCAGCCATCTCTGCAGTAGACTGACAATAAAATATGGAAACTTGCATATTAACTATTGATCAAAACATGATTGCAGAATCCTTTCCGACTTCATAGATGCAAATCAACAAATTATTGCAGTTACTTTTGCAGGTTTTCAAAAGCTCTGAACATACATGTTACTCTTCTGCTCAGTCATGAACTCTTCTGACCATATTCCCTAGTAACCATGTGCTCAGGTACAGTGTGACTGTGTGTAAGACCAGACTCATGGCATGTGCAATGGAGAGTCCAAGGTCATTGCACATTTGATGTAGTGTTCGATGTTCTGATCTAAACAATGCAACATAAGGGCTTGTATGAAATTGTTGTCCCACCAAAGTGAGAGTGCAGAGCCCAGTCTTACTGCCTGTGACATTGTGCTTGAGCAGACCAGCTAATAGGAACACCTATGTAGGGTCATTTTCATGTTCAATGTCAGACAGAGTAATTAGCAGTGTCAAGGCCTCTTTCAAATTGGAGACTCAGGACTTGGCCCAATGGACTTATCTCTCCAGACAGTTCTGCTGTGTTCAGTCAGAAGTTCCCTTAAAGTGCTTTTAAGTCAATGCATTTTCCTGTGCACTGCTTGCCAGTCCTAGATGTGGTGAACATCTTTCCACTAGCAGAAGAAAATGCTATGCATGTGTTTTTTCTTCCAGAGGTCATTTATGGGACAAAATCAGTCTTCTAGAAGACTAGCTTAGGATTTTAAAAAACATGGTTTGTGCTAGACTTATTTTAAATATTGATGGTAAGATTTAATCAAGGTTGTCTGAGGATAGCAGTGGCTTATGCAACTGGTCAGCACACAGCTACATGCTGATCGATTTCTGTTTCACAGGGAATCTTTTTTGTAACTTGTCCAAAGGCTGGGCCATTCTTTCCCCATTTATTTGCAATTTAACCTGGATACTTTATGAATTACAAAAATGGACAGAAATTAGCTCATCATCCCATTAAGAAAATACATTTCTAATTAAAAACTGAATATGGGTCACACTTTGCAGAAGGCAGCATAAGTCAAGCATCATTCTTGATTTGTTCCAGGTCACTGTTTCTCTCTGCCTGGCTGCAAAACACTAATGGATCGTCATGATAAAAATTCACTTTTGCATCCATTTGTTATATTGCACTTTTAATGTCTATTTTACTTAATATATCTGGATTCTACCCTGCTCCTAGTTGCAAACACACCACACTCTATTAGAATAAAATTTTGTCCCTTTTGGTCCTGTAAATGACAGTAAAAGGTGTAGAAAGTTTTCTTTGCAGCATTGGCAGTTTTAAGTTTTAGCATATGTTGGCATAATAAATTAATTCAAGAAAATTTTCAAGTGCACATTACTCTCAGAGTCAGTTTTTTAGACACTGCAGTGGGTCCCTCTAATCTAAGTTGTTTATATTGGCATTAACAGAGAGCTTCTATAGCAAAAGAGGTAAAAAAACCCCAAAGTCAGTAGGGAAGATTTTTCATGCTTCAAGGAATATTGAAGATGGGTACATGAAAAGGGAGCCGGAAATGTTTTCCTGGTAAAATGGGGGCTAAGCAGATGTCTTCTAATATAAGCATTGTTTGATAAACAATGAAAGACAAGACATTTTGGACTACTCTGGCATTCTGTTGTTAAAAAGAAGCTTTTTAAGATATTGAAGAGGAAAGAAAGATGTACAATAATGAACATTGAAAAGAAAATGTCAATAGAATACATCTCTAGAGCAGATGGTCTAATGCAGCAATTATCAACCTTTTTCTGATTCTGACTCTCTTGTAGACCAATCATTTTCATGCAGCCCCAGATACCAGCATCAACAGTGGATGAACATGTATTGTTATTAGTTGAACAATGCTGGCAGGGATTATGATCCCTAGTTTGGGAACGACCAGTATGACGGAATCAGTGCCAGTTCGTGCACTGCGGCAGCACCTCAAGGCCTGAGGTGGATCACTGTGTTACCTGAAATGAGGGGACAAAAGTTGGCTGAAAGAAATTGCAGTTCAGGTATTAGATGGATGAAGTGGACTGAGAGATAACAGCAAGATAATCCTGACAAACGTAATAAGCACAACAGTTATAACTACCAGCCACCCACCTATTGCCAAATGTTTTATAGATCTTATGTGATTAATATTTGTATGCCCTTCTGTGTTGTTGTCTCTTCAAAGCAAGTTACATGATCTTTTAAATCTGTATGCTCTGTAAGCCCTGGGGCAGAGAAGGAGGATGCAGTAACTCCACAAACAGACTCTGCTCACGATGAGTGAGTTTGTGGCAGGGCTGTTCATGTGATTCCTGTGAGTCACGGCATTTCTCTGCTCTTCATCTCCACTTGATGGACTGTGGTCGTCATCACATCCTGCAAGCTCATACAGGGCCCCTACACCTGCCAGATGTGTCATGCCCTGTGACACATCTCTTCTGTTTCACACAATGTTCTGGAGGCTTAATTGGAAGACCTTTCATCAAGGGCTCATCCACTGGAAATCCTAGCCTGTTAAATTGTATATATCCAATCCAATACCCAATCTAAACCTCCCTGGCACAACTTGAGGCCATTTCCTCTTGTCCTGTCGCTTGTTACTTGGGAGAAGAGACCAACATCCACCTGGCTACAACCTCCTTCCAGGTAGTTGTAGAGAGCGAGAAGGTCTCCCCTCAGCCTCCTTTTCTCCAGGGTAAACAACCCCAGTTCCCTCAGTGGCTCCTCGTAAGACTTGTGCTCCAGACCCTTTAGCAGCTTTGTTGCTCTGACTAGGAAATTTAGTGGAAATGGGGATCCTAAGTCAACTAATTGCTTTTGAAATATCACCCTGACAATTAGAATTTGCAGCTAAACTCCTTAAACTTCTTTTTGAAGCTTTTCTGCTAGGATGAGAAGAAAAAAATAGTATTAATTTGGTCAGGCATGGGGAGAGAGCAGCATCCAGGCTAATAGCAAAGGTATTCACCTAGGATGAAGAAAACTAGTCTACTAGGCTCTACTCCAAAGGGCAATTTCCCTAATTTATATTGCATACATCTGGGAGCAGAGAATGAAACCCACATTCCTTCCTTCGAGGTGAATGTTCTAGCCAGAAAGCTATAGACTTGCATTCAAGCTTTTCTCTATCATCTGTCTCAATGGATATTTAATTCCACCTGTGCAATTTGGGTCAGTTTCAAGGCAAAGGACCGAGAATGCCTCCATCCACAGATTTCCTTAAACTGCATGCTTTGGGCATTCCCCTAGCAGATGGGAGATGTAGTTCCACTTTCCTTGGGAAGAAGGCATGTTTCCTTCATCTTCCATGAATAATTTAACTGGGTAACTTTTACTTTTACTGGGTAAGAACAGTGATGGGACTACTTTTCCTGTCTTCCAAAGCTTTGGCTGACTCAGCGGCAGTTTCTGAAAGAAAGGTATTAGCCACCTAACTGCAGAAACAGGCTCAGGGCTGTGAGTCCTGAGCAGTGGGAAGGAGCTCCACTCAATCCAGGCTAAGGGACCTACATTTAGGGCACATATTTTCCCTCCTGCACAGTGTGTGACCTTTTGGCAATCTGACTCTTAGCAGCTTAACTTCTTGATGCATGCTTAACCAATCCATCATTTTTGGAGCCTAGGGCTGTCATTTGAGAGCTGTGAATCCCATTAAGCTTCCGCACACCTAAAGGTTAGGAATCACGAGGCTGTGATTCATCCCTTTCCTTCTGGATCTATGTTACTAAGGGAAGAAATGATGGTTGGAAAGGGGACAAAGCAGTGGTTGGAAGGGGCTGCCCCCTCAAACTTTCAGCAAATGGAACCTAAATAAAGCAAAGAGTCATCACCCAGACAGACATACGCTAGGGAAAGCACTGAGACAGATGGATCATGAGGCATATTCACCTAGTCTTCTTGGAAGTACTCCCACTCCCGAGGGTCTGCCTTAACTGAATGAAACAGTGCCAGTGGGATCTCTGTCCATCTGTCCTGACCAAGCAGCACCCCCTGGCAATAACAAATGCAAGACAAATAAGATCAGATTAGATATAAATAAGAAGGAACCTGATTATCCCATACCTCCGATGAAGGTACTGCCCTAGAAGGACGGGGAACAATCTTGGGTACAAAAGACTGTTTATGCATGTCATTATAAAAAAGCCATTTGATAACATACATAAATAACGTTGGGTGCAGAACCTGAATTCAAACCCAGACTTCCCCCCCACCCATGGCAATGAACATTTAAAAGCTTTCTTTGAGGGGGGGAGGGAGGCACTTTCAAGTCTGATATGCAAGAGAGTGCAAGTGGGGTACATGTTTTCTTCTGCTGATTTTATACCCTTTTGAATTTCCCTTGAATAAAAACATTCCTGATGTGATACAGAGCAGTCATTCAGTCCTGCCAGAATAGATGCTATGCATTACTTGTTCTGAAAGCCAGCAGTTGTGTTACATTAAAACCAATAAAGCAATTGTCTTTTTCTTTTTTTTTTAAAGCACCTTTCCCAAAGTGCTAGATTCTAGTCTCAAGAGCATAATGCATAGATTAGAATGGAGCTTGAAAATCTGACCGCCCTACTTGCATGCAAAGGCATAGTGATTTGAGATTTCAGGTTATGCAACTGTTTGTATACACTGCGCATCTGAGAGCTGAAGCTGGCCTTGAACTGGAAAAGGATTAAATAAGTCAGTCTCATTTCTTCATAAAACCCCAGGCTCCTTGTGACGCTAGTAGATTGTCTGAGTCATAGCTTCATATTTATAAACCATTGCTAGTGTTTTCACACATTTCAGAATAAAAATAAATGTATTGTAAAGTCATTTGTTCAAGGAAATTCACCATCTCCAAAGCACATATTTTTGCTCTTCTAGTTATCAATTGAAACGAAAGGTTGCAACAAAAGACTGGCAAGGTTTCTCATTTTTCTAAGAAGTTGTGCGTTTTGTTGTTCCTGGATTTTTAACAGAAGGTTGGTCTAGTGCATGAGGTTCCAACAAGTTTTTAAATTTAATTGAAATTTTTCAGTGTCTGTTCAAAAAATATGCTGAGAAAGATACATTTTCAGCACTTAATTAAATTAAATTTAAAAACAAATTATGTTCCAACTTTATGTAAAATTAAAAAATATCTTGTCAGTTTTATGTTGCAAATTTCATTTCATACAGTAACTACAATAATATACACCTGCGCTTTGGAGATGCTGCATTTCCTTTTAACAAATGGCTGTAAAATCAATTTGTAGAAATTCTGAACCATACTGGGAAAGAAACAATGGCTTATGAATACGAAGGTATGACTCAGCCTATTAGTATCACAAGGAGCCTAAGGTTTTATGAAGAAACTGAATTAATATTTGTTCAGCACTTTGAAAATGTAAAGAACAGTGTAAGTGATTATTAATTGCTGGCTTTACTATTAAAAATTGGAACTATTACCTGTGTGAAATAAATGCATTTTGGAGTAATTGCATCAGAGAGTCCACAGGTAAGCTAGAAGCCTAATAGTGGAAGCCTCAAATTTCATAATCTGAATAGAGCTGGCAGAGCTCGATCATTGTACCATCGTCTGCAGTCCCCTTGCACAACACTTACCCAAGTTGCAGAGTTGGATCAGGGAGCCCTAACTGAATGCCTTGAACATATACCTGAACCTGATGTATCTCAGTTTGAGAGACAGAATTAGAGACCAAAGCATTTAAAATTTAGGTGCTATCACACTTAACATTTAAGGACTTGATCCACACTTCCTTAGAGTCCATGAGGACTCTGGGATGCCTCTGGAGCAGAGATGTCAGGTGAATGCCCATACCCTGTAGGGAAAAATCAAGACTCTTCTTGCACTTTCTGTCTCCCAGTCAATCCCAAATTCCTCTCTGCCTTGTGTTCCTGTTACAATAGGATGAGGGGAGCATGTCCATTCCCAAAAAGGCTAAAGTTTGGTGGTATGGGACTGCCTTGAGTCACCAACAAATGGCTGAATCTTCCTGGCCTTCAGCCTCTTAGGCAAACTGAGAAGAGAGCAGAGTCTGGATTGGCAACTTTCTGCAAAGTTACTGTGGCCATTAAATCAGCAGGAAAAAAGGAGGATACAAATCGTTTTTCAGTCACATTTAAATAAAAAGGATAATCACAACTGCTGGTCCTGTCAGGCTTTTCTATTGCTTGAGTTCCCACCAAGGATTTAGGCAAGGGAACACAGTTTATGGACTATGGTTGGATGCAAGAATAAATGACGTGCCAAAGTGCTAATTAACTTGTGGATCAAGTCTGCTAGTGCAGCAGTTCCGAGTAGTGCATTATTTAACACCGGATACCTTGAAAACTAAAATAACGAGCTGCCAAGGGAGTTTTGACACCGCTTGGGTTAAACAGAAGCTTAAAAAAAGATTTTCAAGATTACACTTTTCTGTATAGGTACCTAAATTTTGCCTAAATCCCATCTTGGGCATCAAAGTCCTTTTTGGATTTGGCTCTAGGTATTTTCCTACACTGGGATGTAATATATGGTCCTTAAAATACAGCAGCTCATCTGTTTGAATTTTACTAGCTAACTCTCTTTACAATGATTATCTGATCCCACTGTATGGATAGAAAACATATGCTTCAGGCAATACCATAAAATTCACAACCACTGAGTTTTACAGACACCAAACATTACACCCAGATAAATCTTGAGTATTTAATGTGTACAGTCAGTAGTTGCCTTCATTTCTCAGCTGCCATGGATTTATTCATTATAAGGATATTATTGAAAATAATTTTGAATTATTTATGAGGCTCATATAGATTCAGTGTAATGTTGAGATCATGTTGTTAATTTACTGCAGAGAGTAGATGTAGCCCCAACTCTTCCAAGCAGAATTAGTTATTTTCTTTTAACACACAAAAAACATTTCAGCACAGAAGACTTCTACATGCTTTTAGCTACTCAATAGAGAATGACTGCCAAAATCTGAACAGCTATCACTCCCACTTTGCTTAACTGACCTTCTGAGAAATCATTCCTGCTCTAGCAACTGTGCTTTTTGGGCTTGGTTGGTTGGTTTTTGTGCTAGCATCTTTGTGCGAAGCCCTAAAGATACTCCCAAACCACCAAAAATTTTCTCTTGCAGGTTAATAAATACAAACCTTTCTTAAACAGCCAATACTTCCAAAAATAATCCCCAGCCAAGCGCATATGCTGGTATCTCCAGTAGTGTTTGTTCCGTGAATGTTTTCTGTGGAAAATCAATTCAACCAGCAGGCTGAGCAAGAGAGGTTTATCTGCCTGCTTACTCGCACTATCTCAAGGGCCAAGTTCAAAACAGCACTTTGAGTGATGCGCTCAGGTTGAAATCTGCTTCCAGGTTTTGAGCACCCTACTCATCTGCTATCTGCATCTTAACAAATTTCGAAGTGGCTCCTGTGTGAGTACAGGTAAATCTGGCTGTGCTTACATATTTTCTGCATCAGAGCCTAAGGCTATTAACCAAAGTGCCAGGAACAGCAGGATTTACTTTCTGAACTGATCGTGCAGAAGAGCAAGGAGTTTCTGACCACTGACAGTGTCATAGTATTCAGAGCCAAATTTTAACACCAGCTCTGAAACAATTTGAATAGTTAGGGGCTCCCAGGAGTGGGGGAAGGAATGCATGCGGGACCCTACCACTTTCTGCTGGGATATTGCTGTTGATTTCTGAGATTTCTAATTGCCTAATTAAGCCAGAAGGAGTACCTGTGCCAGGCTGTTCTGTTTAACATATGCTGTATAACAGTCCTAATTTATTTAATTTAAATATAGAGTATTTTATAGAAATATCCAATATTAGCCTTAGCCTTATCTTCCAGCACTTTGTTTTAGTTTTAGTATTGCTTCCCAAATTGAAGAGCTAATTATCTTCCCTGCATAGCCATTAGAGATTCTGTTCAGCTTGCCAGGAACCTTGTTTTTTTATAAACTAAACTAAATTAGCTGCTGGGATTCTTTGCTCTCAGATTTTTAAATTATTGTCACAGTTCTCATGAGCCCTTCTAACTTCTCAGTGCCTCCTTTGAACTAACCAAGAATCCCAGCAGAGACCCAATGGCATGGTGTCCTCACCCAACCAACTCTGCTCCTTCTCCACATTCCTCCTTTTGCCAACAAGCACACTGAGCCTTGTTGGACAAAACATTGGTAATTTTTGTTCATGTCATTCTCCAACAGACACTCTCCCTCAATCCTGTTTCCCTTAGTGGTTATCCATTTAGAGTCCCACATACTGCCTGGGAGTTTATGACCCTCATTCCTAGAACCAAGTTCAAAGAACTCTGGATCACTCACTTGCAGACAGTTGCTCATAACTTATGCAAACTATACTAACACAAAACATGTTTTATTTTACTTTTACTTGCAGGGAAAATGAATGGTGGTTCTGTTTTAACATTTTTATTTGCACTCCAATATCAGTAATGTTTAATTTGCCAGGAATATTGTCTTACATTCTTATCCTTCTAACATATAAATTAATGATGTCATCAAAAGCTGTCCAAGCCAAATGAAATAACACTGTACAGCCAATTGTTTTCCTGCCATTTGTTTTAAGAATAAAATGGTTTTTATTGCCCAATCATACTACTTATGTTATTGCAAAATGTGTAATTCTGCAGATAAAGCTGACCAGATATGACTACACTACTTTCCCTCTATCAGCTATATAAGTATACATTTATAGGTTCACAATGAGCTGGATTAAAGTGATTCATCCCTGAAAACTGCAGTTAAGGAAACTGCAACTGTCAATAGAGGAGTCAACAGTGGTTTGTTAATCATGTTTGTATCATTAAAATTCATCTAAACAGCAACTTATAAAAAAGAGTTGTACCCATGCACAAAATACTTCACCATTACAGCTACGCATCGCTCCAGCCAATCCTAAGTACCATTTACACATATTGGTAGTTCTTCCTAACTCGTGACACTTTTAAGGCTAAGATATAGCAATGGTAGATTGTTCTTGGTGATCATTTCACCCTCAATGAAAGGTAGAAATGGCTTGGCCACCTTCTTAGTCATAATGGGCTTAATCACAACCCCAAAACAGCCTCTCCTTGCCCGTACCTTAACTTCATAAGCATCATCAACCACTGACTAGGCAGGGCTGACTTCTCTGTGCGTGCCGAGATATCTCTTAGAGCAGAGTCTCCCTAAACTGGCCAATGTCACCTTATTATTGCCTGTGTTGCTTGTCTTATCATCAGTTTCCACTGCCCCAAGAGCAGAGCCAAAGAGCATCCTTCAAAACTGGCAAACCCAGTGCCATTTATTTTGGGAAAGAAGAGATAGTAGTTCATATGTAATCATGATTTATTATCTGTCTACTTAAGGTTTTGTATTGCTCCTGTCATTGCAGCATCTGAGCGTTTTACACATAAAAAGCTTTGGCATTAGTTTAATTCCCAGAGGACCGCATGGAGCTTCTGGCTCGGCTTCCTGCTATTATATTCGATAGGTAGGATTTCCAAGGGGCCTGTGAGTTTAGGTGCTTTAGTCTCACTGAAATTGAACGTAATTTTTGCACTTCAGTCCTTTAGGCTGTTTTGAAAGTCTCTTCACATACCCCTTCTAGCAAAGAGGGAAACTGTGACCAACAGTCTGCAGCACAGAAAATATTAGTGGGCTGAGGATCTGCCTGAGTGCTCCCATCAGCTTTTGCCCTTAGTTTCTCCTTGCCCTTGTGGTTCTTTCTGAAACATGCGGAAGGTGTGTGGTATGAGAAATGAAATTTCTTCCTTCTCCACAAATGGCAAAGTGACGCTCCTTCTTAATGCTTTACCCAGGGTAGGTGCCGCTTACAGCTAAGGAGGAGGCCAGTGCTCCCCATGCCCATCCTTTGAATGCCTCTAGCCCCACTCCAGCCCAAAGAGTCAGAAAGAGAAAGGAGAGCAAGTGCCTAATAAGCAAATTTAGGCTGCATGTTGCCAGTGGCAGCTTTTGGGCACACTTAAGCAAAACGTTTAACAGCACATAACAGCACTGCACAACACATCGGGAGAGGAACAAACCATATTCCATTGAAGCTGCAGGGGGATATGTAGATAAGAAGAATGTAATTACTAGAGCAGTAATTTAGTCAGGATGCTAATACTCCTAATCTTGCCAAAAAAAAAAAACCCTCACACCCTCAAGGGATATTAATGAACAGAAGTGGTTAAAACCTCAAGTTTTATGTCTCGTTTGAAAGATCAACACAGTTGTTCTGGACTAGACAGTGTAAAACTTTCCATAAAATAAAATGACAAACAAATCATTATTTGATTTTATATCCACTAGGAGCAATAAACAGAGAGGCCTCACAGCTTCTGCAGCGTCTGAGTAATTCTAAAAATTTCAGGACTGTAGCATGTAAGTGGTAAAACATCTGTTCAGTGCAGAGGGTTGTATATATTCTTTGGAGTTGTTTTTGTCATCTCTGGCTGATAAATAGTTTTGGGGCTCCCACTATATAGAAATGGCTAAATGGAGAGTTTACTTTTTCAGTGTCTTGTTTGACTCTTAAAAGTGCAACTATCATGTCTTCAGACTAGTTTCCACTCCTAGGTCTCAATATTTTTAAATTGGAAAGTTGTTTATGTGAAAATATTATGGTCAGTTTTATAGATAATAGATACCACATGCCATGACTCTCTCTTACTTCTAAGTCTTTCATCATGATGTTTCTAGAGGTAATATTATTATCTACAAAGGCAGACCCTGATATTGTATGGAAATTTAAGAAGCCTGTGTTGTTTGTAGGGCTGGAGAATAGACCTGGGTTCTTGGCTGAGCATATTACACAAATACTGGCATCGCTTTTAAAAAAACAGATTTGGAACTGTGAATGCTATCTGAGCTGCTACCTGTCTGGCTTCAGGTTTCTCTGAAAAGAGGTGGCTTAGGTTGGCCACTGGTTTCATAGCAGTCTAGAGCTGATGCTTTGGTGACTACAGGACCTGAGTTTATATGGCACTTCTTTACAGTAGAAATGCAATTGGTTAGTGTCACCTATTGACACTATTGAAAACTGTCTCCAGTAGACTAACACAATCTCACTTCTAATCCAGATTTTATGTTTCCCAATTGAAACGCTTATACTGTCAAATAACAAACCATACTACGCAGACTAGTAAAGAGGGAGAATTTATATTAAAAATTGCTTAACTTTCCAGAGGAGACTCAGCATTTTAGCAAATCAATGAGTTTACCTCACTTTTCTCATTCAGATCTTGTTTTACATTCACAGCAAATAGAAAATGAAAAGGGAGAGAAAGAAAACATTGCCTTTTAGCTTCGAAAAGAACTTTTCACCTAGAAAAGGTGCAGTAACCAATTCCCTTCCAAGAGTTTGTATTTTCCTACCAAGCCCATCCCAAAAAAAGCAAAATGTAACACCCTGCAGAAGGGAAGTGAGTGCAGAAAGGATTGCTGTAGTTGCCACATAGATTTCTCTCTCAAAAGGCTCTAGTACTAACAACATGGTTTGCATGGCTATAAAGCATAATACTACACGAGGTAGCAGACTTCCTTGCTTCTGCAACAGGCACTAGTGACATATGTTATGTCACTTGAGACAGATGAATTAAACTTATGTTGCTATTTGGAAGTTGTTCACATCTATCTGAATTGTTTACAGAGGGGAAAAAACAACTTCTTGCAATAAATTTGTGGAGCAATATACTGCTACATAGTACGGAGGGGATCTGTCTTAGTTTCTCCTCTAGCATCTGAAAAGATATTGTTCAGCTGCTTATAAAATCTCAAGCTCTCTCCTCTCAGGATATGCATTGTCTTGCACATATTACTGTTTGTTATTTATTAATTGCAGTTTCTCACCAAGGGCATTACCTAACAGTGTGGGAGCAAGTTTTCAATATGAGATTGACCTGTGACTTGCAGGGGTGAAAAGCTAATGAAGTCAGCAGGAGTAACCAGAATGAGAGGGGGCTTTTAAAACTCTCACGCTTTTAAAATCCTCTCAGAGTAAAATTAATTCCCTGACTCTTCTCACCTCTGCAAGCCACACTGATGGCAAAGAGATGGCAGGTAAGAAAAGGAATATATTTCCTGAGGTTCTGAATTATTTTGTATACAGGTCACGCATGTTTATGTAATCTGGACATACTGCAAGCATCATATTCCAGTGTATCTAACACAGAGCCTCTCTCCAGTAGGAAACCTGAAGTGTCAGAGGCTCCTCTTGATATCATAGCACTCAATATTTTTTTTTCTACATTTTTCTTGGAAAAAAATCTAATTTCAAAAGAAGCAGGACTAGAATGCCGAGTGATGAGAGGATTTTCTGTGAGAAGAGACTTAAGGATGGGAATGTTGTGAAGTAATTTCATCATCTTTTGGGAGCCTGATATGCTGCTAGCAGTGGTATTCAGGCTGTAGGCAGACCTTGTGCTGCAGATGCTTCAGCTGAGCAAGAGAAACAGCGCTTACAACTCTGAGAAAGGAGGAGAACTAGCTGCTACAACACCCAAGTGTGCAGAGCAGATGAGAGCAACCACCAGTGGGACAAGACTTATTTAACCTGAATATGTATCCATCACGCCACTCTCTCCTAAAGAGATTTCTACATAGCTCTGAGCAAAATATCAAGTTGTTTTTCTTGGAAGTTAATTTCTCATCTTTCTCTTCTCCTCCACCACCTTACTAACACTATTTCAATACATCAAGATTCAGATAGTTACAGTTACTGTGCAAATGGATCCCTTCGGAGTGTTTGGAACCAAAGAAGTCAGGGAATTCCGGTAACCAGTCTGTTTCTTTTTGAGACTTACAGAGCTTTAGCATAGGATATATAAAAAAAAAGAAAAAAAGAAAAAAATAGTACACTCAGCACCAAAATACAAAGTCAGTCAGTTATTTTTTAAAAGGTAGTCAAAGGTACTAATCCTATTTTCAGCACTTTGTGTAATCACCATGAACTAAATGGTCATTAGAGCACCTTTCTAACAGAAACTAATACGGGAAATAGCCACGCAAACCCATTTCATCCCAGTCACTGTGAATACTGAAAAGCAAGGGGAAAAAAATACCTTAAATCCTATTAGGACAATGATCCCTATACATTCCAGTCCAAGATTAATTCTTTCCCACAAGGGCATATACTACATGATTTCAACCACCTTTTCAAAAGAAAAAAGAGAGACATCTTGAAGAAAAGTGAGAAAAGTCCTGATTCCTTAAAGCCATTAAATATACACTTAACTTTAAGTACATGTGCAATATTCAGTAAAGCAGAAGCATAAAGTATAGGTTTGATTTTTAATCATCTGTTGATTAAGCTCTATGCTGATTTGAAGAGTTCTGCAGTATGCAGATGTGTGAAAATGAAAAGCAAGTTAAAGGGTTAGCTGTTTAAAGGGCCAAGTTAAACATGATGTAATTATGGCCTCACTTAGTCTTTTCATTCTGCTTCAAAGCTTCCGTGTGTGGGAAGGGTTTTGGCAGGTTAGAGTCAGCTTTGGTGTCTTGTTTAACTTGACTTTTTTCAATGACCAACCCTTTTCTAATATACGTAATTCTTTGAGATACCACAGGACAAATTCTGCTTACTAACTTCAAAGAAGTCACGCTGATACCATTTGGCCCAAACTCTTTATAAGGATGAGCCATTATCTTTCTAATTTGGATTTTATTGCTAGCATAAAATCTTCAACGTTGCAGACAGAGAGCCAGCTTTAAGGCATTTCAAGAAAAGAAAAAGGCCCAGGACCATACACTCAGAATCCTTTATCTTAATATCTAATAATAAACCCACAGGTAATAACATGGCCTGTGAAACCTTCTAGCTAGGTGCTTAATTAAAAAGCAAGATCAAAGGTCACTGCTTCATTTAGAATACAAATCTCTCCCTTTGAAACTGTAAGGGAGGGGGCAGTGTTCAATAGCCCGAAATACAACGCTTTGGTTCATCGGTCCCATGCTAACTCTACCACAAGGTCACCGTAGCTGGAATGCACGCAGCAGGTCGGCCCCCTCGCTAACGCCTTTTGAGGGAGGGCATCTTGCGTTTGTGCTTCCTGAGCCCAATCTCACGGCTGCATGCTGATACTGGCCGGAGGAAGGGCCGCAAGACCAAGGCGAGTACGACCAGCACCAGAGTGTTGTCCAGGAGAAAGTGGAACTCCAGCGCATGCAGTGTAGGGGCGGGCAAGGGTGATTTACAATACAAGTTACTTGCACAGGTTACAACAGCAAATACTTTTCCTAATTCAGCATAAAAGGGAAAGCAGGCCATGACGCTGTTAAAAATCTTGAGTTTAATGACAGCTGTAGAACAGGTAGCATATTAAGTACAATAGTGGGCAAGATTTTATCAGTCATAGTTGAAAGGTAAGACTAGACTTGTCATGATACTAAATTAAAAATAAGCTCTGTCTGGCCCAAAACCTGTTTCTGATACAGCTTAGAGATTTCAATGAGAACACCTCAAACACATTTGATAACTTCAGTTCGGCAGGAGTTAATACTTTCATTTAACTCTGAGAAACTACAATTTACCACAAATACACAACTTTAATATATACAAATTCAGAAAAGCAAAGAAACTATCTGTCTTTTTTTGCCTGCATGGTCTGTTCTGAACCTTCTGCTTCAACAGCAACTGCCCGCTGACGTTGTTTCCCCAGGGAAAAACAAGTACCAGCCATGGGACAAACCTTAATGATTGAAAGTATCTATAAAATCCTAAAACAAGGTCATCAGCTATAGTTTAATTACCTTTGCCACAATGTACAACAAAATTTAAATAAGCGTAGACCAACTTTGTTGATTGACGGTATCCTGAGGATGTAGATCTGTAGATTAATTTCCTGCCATTGTTGACAGCGCTCACACTGGAATTTAAATATCCTCAAAGCAGACAGTTTGCTTCCAGAGATTTTAGAGGAATAGGCCTTTGGTTTGGGCTGAGGGTTTCAAATTTTTCAAGACTGTACATCTCAGTCAGCTTACCCCACGCCTCATTCATTGTGAAATAGCACCTCTTTCTGCCACATTGCGATCTGAGGAAGAAGCTAGCAAGGGGTATGCTTCTTCCTTTATTTGCAGTTCTCCTTCCCTCACCTGATGGGATTAATATCCAGCTCTCATTACAGTAGTAATCCAAGCCCCAGGGTTTGTGAAAATCTGAGACATAACCTCTACTATTTCTATTAATTTCTAACTACACTGAATGAAATCTTTTTTCCTTCCTAACACTGACATCATTTAGCAGTCAATTTTTTTTAAGTATCATTTTGTGTTGTCTGACAAACTATACCATTCTCTTGATCCTAACATGTAGACTTTCTCTTCTAGTACAGCATAAGGAAGGTTGGTGTCTGTCAACGTTAGAGGCAGGTATCACAATGCTGTTCTCTGTTTTTTGCATTTTTGAAAATTATTTTCATTTTTATGCTTTTCTTGATCCACTATCCCATCATTAAAATCAACATGTGGTGGCTCATATGCTCTGTTATCATATAAGTAATCTGAATAGTTAGCTAATGCTGTCTTTATTTGCCTTCAGCATCACTTTCTGTTGTTTGCACAGTTTTGGGCATGGATGTTTTATTTTAAATAATAATTGAATTCACTGAGTAAAATTTGTGATTAATATAGTTGTGAATTATTCCAGGAGCACTAGACAATGGTGAATAATGGAAAAATATATTTTCTGAATAATTTATTTGAAAGATATAAGAATTGTGCGATAAATTATTCAACTATGATGTTTCAACTGGTCTTTAGTCATTTTTAAGGTAGCTTGTGCTCCCTCTACTGGACGGTTAGCTGTTTCCAAAGGAACTGTGGAGTCATGATTTCAGAATTACTTTAAAAATTATCTAAAAATACTTGGCTACAGGACAGTGGATTTTTCAGTATTGATACTTAAACTCAGAAGAGCATTTCTTATTGGGCAACCATCTTTTAAAAGGCCAAGTTTTAGACCTAATTACTTGGCAATGTAAGTTGAATTCAGAAAAATCAATAAATGTTACTCCTTAAGTACTATCTGACATGCAGTGATGAACTATGGCTTGGCCAGGGTAGGCAAAGGCATAAGGCACCTGAGTAGTATTTATGCAAGTGATGACTGGTGGCATTCATTGACCATGGCAATGCCTGGAAGCGTGCAGCACCTCGAGCTTTGCAATCTTAACGCTGGTCAAAGTCTTCACTAAATATTTCACTGTCTCAATATAATCTATTAAAATACGAATGATAGGAAGTGCTGAGTAGATGTCGATGCCATCAGGCATGGGACAGGCACTGACACAACTCGTCTAGGTGACTCCCTGCACACAAGAGAAATCATCCTGTCCCCACCCCTGTCCTGACCATGGCAGCAGGTTTGATATGTGTCATACAGTAAGAAAAACAGGTTTCATTTATTGTCCTGATTAGGCCGCAGTGATCAAGCATGGAGCTGCCTGGCAGGTACCCCACAGCAGCCAGGATTATATAATTTACACTATATTATCCCTTTTCCAGTTACTCAGCCCTCCTTAGACCTCCTTTTCCCCAACCCAGTCTCCTCACAAATGAACAACTGATCCGCAATTACTTTTTCCGTATTGGTCCTTCTTTTGCCATATCAATACACAAATTTGGGAGGAGGAGGGATATGGTTTCCTTAGTCATCTCAGCCTTGTGTGGTATTTCTGATGTGCAGTGTTGTCCTTGCAAGATACCACCCTCAAAATGCTCTCAACACTCCCGTCTAATTTCCCACGAAGTTCAGCCCACTCTCACATAACTCTGATAAAATCCAGGCATGCCTGACAGTGCTAACTGTAACCTTTGCCATCCTCTTACGCTGTTATCTGTCACATCCAGCAGTTTCCTAAGCCATGTCCAGTAGTTCTCCACATCCTGTGCCATTAGCTTAACCTCAGCCCAGGGCACTGCCAGCAGTCTAGTCATAGTAATAATAATAAAACACTATGATCTGCTCATTCTTCTTCCTCGGTACATGATGCTCATCTTTTCTTGGCTGGCTCTTCAGATCTTTTGATTTCTGATTGCCAAAGGTCCCAGGTCTTTTCAACAGACCCCATCAGACTCCACCAAAAACCTCTCTCAAAGGCTAGCTAGAGAATGCTATGGAGAAGCATTGCGAAGTTTGTGATGAGCCTGGTCCAACACATATTAAAGGACAGACTTTCCATTTTCCTTTTCTCTAAACATCAGCCATGCCCCTTGAGAGTAATTTATTCTGGCAAAAGCAAATTGAATCTAATTCCTAGCTTACATTGAAATCAGTATAACTTCAGTGAAGCCAGTGAAGTGAAATCAGAATACAGCTAGCATAAATGAAAGAAAAATCAAGCCTGCTTTGTGGGACAGCAAAGAAAAAAGTCCATAATTGCTAACATTAGAATTGGTTCTTCTAAGTGATGGACATCAAACAACTAGATATACTCAGAATCTATTCACTTGCATGTTACTTTCTTAACCCCATATGCCAATAGAATAACATCATGCTACCAATCACACTGCTATCAGCAGTCTTTAGATTACAGCTTTTATGGTGAGAGAATGGATGGCATCCCTTTGGAGAAATAAAGAGAACAGGAAATATATTCATGGCTTCATAAGCAGAAATTCAGAGTGGAAATCTTGAATTAATTTACTTAGTTCAGATGTAGGATTGTATAAATGTTTGTCATTATTTCTAGTGTAAAAATGAAGATTCATATAAAGAGAATTTGTCAGAATACTCATCACATTTCCATTATCTAGGAAAAATGTGAATTGGGATCCATTAAATACAAAAGAGTGAACAGCTAACTGACTTCCTGATAGTTATATCAAGATTAGTTAGCGTAATATAGCAGTATAGTACATACAAAAGTGGTATAGATTTATTTGTAATCACTCTAAAAACAGTGCTGAAGAGATTTTTGGCAAAAAGCAAAGAATGTGAGTTAAGATTAAGGGGCATATGCTTTTACTGGCAAAATGATTCTTTGTTTTGTAACTAATATAAATATTCTCATCAATATTAAGATTCTGGAATTCAAGCATCACTAAACCAGTCTACTTTTTTCTTTAATAACATCATTCTTGTTGTTCCTGCCTTTATAAGTGCATTAATACCACTAAAACTCCCACTCATTATTTAATTTAGCCCAGTAACTGGGAGCGTCTTGAGTGTGCAGGTATTTGTAGATACAGAGACAGTCTTGTTGCCTTCTTCAAATAATCTATCTCTAACAACATGAGGGCATTTAAGACTGAAAATGATAACTGCTTTTTCTTATTCATTTGATTCCTGTTAGAAGCAAGGAGACACATACTGGGATCAGGAGCTCCACTATCTTCAGACCCAATAAAAAACCAGAACCAGACACCTTCAGAAATTATTGGAGAGTATGTGTATGGCACTTGCATTCATCTCCAGTGGGCCCGGGATGTGTCGGAGAGACTGCACATGTGCGTTTTGCTCTGTGCATGAGAGGTAAATCTGACGCATTTGAGATCTACTGTGGTTGTGGTGCACAAACAGGTCACCCACCAGGCACATGTCCATTGAGTCCATCACATCCTTGATGGCGTGAAGCTGGCAGGTTGAGTTGCCTCACCAGCAGTTGACAAGACGAGAATAAAGCTGTGTCCGCCAGTTAGAAACTTGCCAGGTGGCAGCCTTTACACTGTGGTAGCCGCTTGACAGATGGGAAAGTGCACCAGAGACAGAACAAATCCATCACATGGAGCATTTTCCAAGCAGGCATGGGAAATGAATTCATTTGCTCTGAATCTCACTTGCATGCCTTAACTGCAAGACCATTCTTCAGCTTGAAAAAGGAAATCATCTTTTGGTATGGAAAATGCAAAGATATAAGACTCCACATAAAAGACCTAAGATGAATAATATTCCATTTTGTCCAGACTTGCACCAAAACTTTGGAGGAATTTAAGTCCACCTTTTTCTCACTGACATCTGAATTTCAGGGAACAGTTTCTGAAATATTTCAAGGAATGAAATTTCCAAATCTGGTCTAAAGCTGAAAGTTCATATAAAAAGACATCTAGTTACAGGTTTGAGAGGCAGTATTTTTTGTAGTTGTAAGGAACAGAGAAGCATTCACAGCACAAGCCATTCTTTTCAGGACTGAAATAGAAGCCAACACGACCCTTAGGTTATCATGTATTTAACAGCACCTTTTTTAGAGGAGTGCTCTTTGTCTGAAAGCATCAGCTGTTACTATGGTTGCTAAACACTGCAGTAAGACTTTTATGTTTGCATGTGAATTGTCAAATCCTAATAATATAGACCGAAATGTTATATGCCCCGTGACTGCCTCAGAGTGAAGTTTTGTGGAGCATTTTACCTCTAACTGTTCATAGTCTTTCTCCGAATGAGACTGGGGTTTGTCTGTGTTAGAAATGCTGGTGACCTCTTCTTTTATAAGCTCTTGTCCTTAGACAAGGCACTTGAAATTTGGCAGGAAGGTGAGAAACTGAAGATTCACAGCTGCAATGGATGTTAAAAGAAGCAGAACTCCAAACATGCAAAATACCATATCACGTTACATACTTGAAAAAAATCACAGAATTATTCTCTCTTTTACTTTATTCTCTCCACACCTTTGTTTGACAACTGCAAAATGCAAGTGACACTACTTATCTCTCAAAAGCGTTGTGAAAATAAAGTGTGTGAAAAGCTAAAAGTCTATACAAATAAGCTCCACAAAAAAAACCCAAACAAACAAAAAAACCCCAAACCACAACACCAAACAAAGATGAATAAGTACTGAATAACTACTGTCTAAACAAGCCTCATCCCCTCTGTGTACTGCAGCACAGATTTAGGGGAGCAGGCACAGTATATGGAAATACTGGTATGTAATGAAGACATGATAAAGATGTATCACTGTAGTATTTAATACACGAGACAGGCAAATGAAGGTAATACAGCCTGCAGGAACTCTGAGAACAAAATAGCCGCCTCCTCTGATGACAGGTGGAATTCTTAGGCATAAAAATGTCAACTGATATTACACATGGATATTACTTTCAGCTTCTCATCCAGACTTCACCAGCCTTTGATGTAAGCAGGGATCTAGACATGAATTTGAACTTTTTTCCTGATCTCTTATTGATTCAATTCAGCTCCAGCAACACAAGCATCATTGAAGTTTTGGAAAAATTTGTATCCTGGTCCAATCATGACAGATCAGATCCAGTCTCTTCCAAAAACTTTAATTTTGCAAGCCCGCTAGTAAGATAATTAGACTCTCAATCCTTTCTTGAGCAATTCCACAGTTTTTGCTTTTTAGTCTTTACATAAAGATTGTGCAACACTATGAAATGCCTTAAAAACATGTGAACTAAATCATATAGCAGTGTAACCACAGATACACCCCCGTGTGTGTGTGTGTGTGTGTATGTAGTTTGTGGTATGGAATAACAAAAAGCATTAAGAATTCAGGCCTTAGTCCATTATTATTGCTTTAGTATCCTAAGTCTGAAGATTTAGGTGTCACACCAGTTTCTCATCAGCTGCCTTGTAATCCTCTAAGCACCAAGGTCTCTGCCAGTAAAATTCCTGGCTTGCTGGCCATGTACATAGCTGTATCATCTACGGTACTGTAAAGCTACACAATATTCCCAGCCAGGGATTCCTCCGCTACATCACTTGTGGAGT
This sequence comes from Grus americana, assembly GCF_028858705.1. Taxonomy (NCBI): domain Eukaryota; kingdom Metazoa; phylum Chordata; class Aves; order Gruiformes; family Gruidae; genus Grus; species Grus americana. Next base: position 16,079,817 of record NC_072855.1, on the reverse strand, counting down.
ATTGGGACCAATACAAACTACTGATGAGAATTTTTTGCTGTGATGGGGTGTCCCTCTTCACCCAGTGATGAGCACTCACAGAGGGTATGGGAAAGTCATGTTTGGCAAGCAACAGAGCACTGTGCGATGGACATCTGTCAGCATTTTGTCCTGTCAGCATTTCCTACTGAAGACCCAAGGCTTTCTGGAAATCCTCCTCTCAGGCAACTGCAAGCAGGTCAACACCAAGTTGATGGGGACCCAAAAGCATATATCTAAGAACATAACTATTCTGCTGGACTCAGCCTGGCGTATCTGCTCTAACTGATTTTTGCATAATCGCTCTCTCTTCTGGTATTTTGTCGGCCATCAGGACATCTTATGGGCATTGGTGAGTGCTGTGGTTCCTAAGGAGCAGCAGTGGTCCTCTTTACATTTTACATGGCCAGGCACACTTGACTCTAATACTGTACAAACTAGATAAGTCTCTGACAGGGTTTTTTTTCTGCAAATAGCAAATTAAATTATGTGTAAATACAAGAAAACAGTATAATGTTTATATCATAAGAATGATTTCTCGTGAAATCTGTTTCTTTTCATTGCAGCCTCTCTGATGCTCTTTTGACATTGCACAGTGGGTATTTTTAAGGCATTCATGCCACCGCTTACTAAATAAACATCTGAAGTATTTTTTAGATCTAGGTAAAACTATTCCAATTTCTCTTTCTTCTGCTGTGAGGTTGCTTATATTAAGAGGCCCTGTGACTCAATCTTTGCAAAGGAACCATTACACCAGTAATAAAATAGGAAATGAGCACACCGCAAATAACACCTCTATTCAGAGAGCCTAGAGATGCAAAACAATTTCAGAGAACTGTAGCCATTAGCAAAAATAGCAGATTACCTGTGACAGCTAAAGAGATGTATGCACAATATCTTTGACAGAGCTTTTGCAAAGAACAGCCAGCTGATTGTGAAAGAAAAATACACAATGGGTTTTAAAGGAAAGGCAACCAGGACAAACTTTGGGAGGGTAAACAGCAGCATTGACCTCCTGGGCTATAGAAAATTCATGGAAACTGCCCAAAGCATCCCTGGTGGGCATGGTCCTTACTGTGCTGTAAAGCAGCTCTTGCTTGTTTCCTCTTACACCAGTCACAGGACTGGGAGTCAAAGGTACGAAGGAGACAGGAAGGAATAGGTAGGGGATTGAAGAGCAATAGCTTCAGCAGTCTTTGGGGATTATTAGTATCTTGTGGGTGCTTTAAGTTTATGTGGATTCAAAATGCTGCCAGGCAAATTAATCAGCAGAAAAATCCATCGAGGGTTTCCAACCATGCACACACCACTTCTGATTCCTCAGGTCTCTGAACAGACATGTCCTGAGGCTGGGAGAGCATCATGGGGAAGCATCACTGTCACACCCACCCTGCGCTTATATTTCCCCCTAGATTCTCGCTGCACACCGCAGTGAGAGACCAGACAGTGGAAACGAGGGGTCAGTGGGTCCCAGCCTTATTGTGAAGGAGCTGCCAAATACTCCAGGAGACTCCGGGTTTCTCTAACCCATGGCAGTGCCAGGGTAAGCAGCAAGACAACCATAAGGAGCACATAACCGTCCATACCCAACCAGCTCCGCTGCCACAGCACCACAGCGATTCTGCACCAGGGTCCTTAAAGGGATTTGTGCCCAGGCACCAGTCCCTGCTGCTAAATGCTGTCTGTGCATCTCTCCTGGGGACAGCAACAGAAAACCGGGGCTGCCAACAACCTGCAGAAAGCACTAATACTTCCTTTGCAGAGCTGAAGACTGTGCTAGCTGCTTGTTAGGAGAGAAACACCTAATTTTTGTTGCAACTATAATGACTCTTACTGCCATAGTGTGCTGCTTACCAGGGGTGCTGAGCTCCTCACAGCCCTAGGAAAAGATTTTTACATTACTTGCAAAAGTAACTCTAACATGCAGGGCTCTTTGGAGGCAAACCTGGAAGCTGGATGGAGTTTAATATGTCGTGATTTATACTCTTTGCGGGTTATGCCTCTCCATGAGACATAGCCACAGGCTGGGGATGCAGTCCAAACCTTTCTACTTAAGTCTGTACAAAGAAGTCAGCAGTCCTCAGACTAGTGCTTGCAGTAAACATAGTTAACAAATACTAAAATAGTAAACACAACACCATAGATCCTGCAGGTGCTCATATTAATTCTAAAATCATTTCGCCTCCACCATTGCATAGGTCTATATGACTGGTCTTCTCTATCAAGTATTACTTATGCCAGTCTATGTGGTATAACTGTGCTGCATAACTCTGGCTGAATTTGCTGGGGTTTTGTTTGTTTCTCTTTTCCTGCTGACACCTGTATTCATGAATATTTTAGCACTTCTGACAGAGATCCTTGTAGCCCTAGGAGACAATTATTATAGTACAAGTGAATAGGTGAATGTGGCAATGTGTAGGCCCTGGTCATGCAGATTTTAAGTTTCTGGGAATCATTCAAGCTCTTAAATGTCTTACATATGTACCAACGTACTTGACAAACTTTAGATTTTGTGATCTGGCTAGCACTAATCAGTGGTGTGTAAGTGCTTAAGCTCTACTCACAGTTATTCGTGTAAAATGTATTGCAAGTCTTAATGCTCACCTAGTCAGTAGTCATTAACATTGAAACACAGAATCACAGGAAAATTCAGATTGGAAGGGACCTCAAGAGGTCTCCAGTGTAAACTCCTGCTCAGACCAGGGCCAGCTGTGAGACCAGACCAAGTTGCTCAGGGCTGTATCAGATGGGTCTTGAAAACCCCCAAGGATGAAGACTGCACAATCTCTGTGGGCAGTCTGTGACGCTGCTGGACTGTCCTCATGGGGGAAAAGTTTCCCCTTCCATCCATTCTGAACCTCTCTTGTTTTGATGTCAGTTGTTCCTCATCCTCCAACCATACATTGCTGTGAAGGACCCAGCTCCATTTCCTTGATGCTGCCCCCATAGGTACCAGGGGCTGCTGTTGGGTCCCCCCAAAACCACCCCTTCTCGAGGCTGAACCAGCCCAGATCCCCCAGTCCCTCCCTGCAGGGCAAATGTTCCATCCCCCACCATCGTGGTTGTCCTCCGCTGGGCTTGCTCTACTTCATCAACATCTTTCTTATATTGTGAGTGAGACAAAAATAAGGCTTAACTGTCAAAGGTATCTATAATTGGGGTGCTGATCTTCAATGCTCCTGTGGGAATACTTAAACCAAAGCAGTCAGAACTGGTGAAGTAGTCATGCCCTAACTCAGTGCTCAAACACACTCTCACTTCATTTACAAAATAATATTTGAAGTGACAAAGTGGTTTTGTCAGCATAAAATGACCCTCTCCTGGAGTTTCTGTACAGTATCAGAAATGGAAACCAGAGCTCCCAGCAATGCATCACAGTGACAGCTCACAAAACCCTCAGTTCAGTGGAAACAGAAATCTTTTCAAACACTTTTTGTCAATAAAACACCTCAAAAGCTTTCCTAATAAACCCTTGCGGGTTTCCTTGCATAGAATACTGCCTTTTTTTTTTCCTGGAAATTAGCTTTCTAGTGGGTGGCCTGCTTGCTGAACTTCTAAACTTTGAAGTCAGTGAAAACAAGGGGGATGGAGGGGTGGGAGATTACACACACTGGAGTACGGGCTTACCTGAGGGTAGTTTTGTGTTAGAAACCACTAGCCCAGAAGTACATTGATTTGGTAGAAGGAACAAGCAAAGCAAGCAAAGAAAAGCTACATTTTAAATTGCTTTTACTTTCAGGTAGCTCTAAATGACAGTAGTAAAAAATGATGCAGCTCCTTGTTTGACCTTTCAAATGCCTCCATTTCAGCTCTGATTTTGTCCTATTTATGTTTGCTTTTTATGAATATTCCAGAAAATGCATTTGTTGGTAGGAAAGTTTGCCAAAAGAATAAATTTCATAGGTGGAAATTCAACTCCAGGAAGTCAATGGGGCCTCATTTTTGACATTCCCAGATGCCTGAGAAGAGCACATTGAAAGTCATGATCAGTTATTTGCACCTAAAACTTCCTTTGAAGAGTAATACTATCCAACGAGAAACAGAAATGGTATCATATGCCCTATGTGAGCTATAAAAACAGCTCAGTCCTCGATGATAAAAACATATGAAACCCAGCTAACTAACACTGTATTTCTGTCCTGCACATTTTGCAGACAGTAGTTATTATAGGCTGTATCTTCTTTAAGATGTCAAGGGTGAAGACACTTTCACCTTTGCAGACTGGTCTGGATTTCACACAGGAGCTGTGTTATTTTTTCCGAAGTATTTTTTTCTTAATCTTAAATTTTCTCTGGGTTGTTTTGTGTTCTCTGGTTGCTTTGTTCTTTCTGGGTTTGATTTTTGAGAGAAAGTAGATTTTATTCTTTCTATGCCTTTCCTAGCATTGCTTGTTTTCATAGCAAGCATTCTAGCTTTTCCTTGTTTTATTGACTTAACTCACTTTCTTGATTTTATTTTTTTTTAATATTGTTTCTGTTTACTTGGGATGTATTTTTCCTTTGGACTGTTTTTCCCCCTTCCCAATTATATCTTTTTCTTTCATGCTGTTTTTCTTTGCTCTTGCTTTCCACTTCGTTCCCCTGCCAGTATGTTTGTTTTTCAGATTGTGCAACTTCTTTAGGCTATGACTTCTATCAGCTGCCGGTACTGAGAGGAACGATATACAATGGACGGGTCCTCCGGGACCACTGTTTCAATGCACTGAGAATGCACCAAGGACTCAGGCAGACCTAATCATATCGCACAGTTTGATTGCAGTGTGATTACCCCTGGAAGAAGGGTTGTTTTCTTTCTCCCACCACAGAGAGGTAGGTAGTCAGCACTGAATAAGAGAAAATTTGAATGACATCAGACAATTGAAATACTTTCCAAATAATGGATCCACATCCTGGCTATACAAAATAAGAATGTATTCCTATTATTGCTGAACTCCTCAGGAGCTATATTGAGCCCTCAGAAAGGCCCTTTCTCACAGGAGCAGATGTGCAAAAGAAAGCATTTAAAGAAAATTAACTTTTTTTTCCCCAGAGTTCTAGATAGTAGATGTAAAATGGCAGCATGGGAACATATACCGTAGTAACTGCTCTTACTCACAAATGTGCTTTATATAAATACACTCAGAAGAACAGATGCTTACAAATGCATGGATTATGTCTTATCCTTTTTTTTAACATGGACCAAGCTGAGATCCCTGCTTCTTTCTAGGAAAACAGAAGTTAAGAGGGGGGAAAAAAAGTGCCTATTAGGAAAAGGCTGTTATTTGTTTCAACTGCAAAGATTTCTTTTAGGGCTGGTTTTCACTGGAACCCCAACATCACATGCACATTTAGACCTTAGGTCTCCAGCCTAAACAGAAGGATAAGAGCCCATGGAAGAAGTAATAAGGCACAGGTCATTCCCAGTCAGCTACCAGCACCAGTGACAGGTGCCCCATGCTACTGCTGTCCCATGAGAAGAGGGGAGAGGAACGTAACAGCCAGGCAGGGAGCTGCTGGTAGGATGAGGGTAATGTTGGTAAGACCATATTGTTACACAGAGTGAGATGATGGTCCAGCACCTAATGCAGGAGCAGAGAAGTTAAGATACACAAGTTTAATTCTCTGCTCCATTACCCACCATTGCAGTGGTTCTGGGAAAACCACAAGATCTTGTGTTTGACAATGTTCAGGTGCCTGGCTGCTACAAATTTCAAGGGGAATGAAACGCATAAATATTTTTTCAGTATCTGGAACTTGGTACCAAACCTTTCCACCTCTGGGACACAGACTGCCCTGCCTCCTCCTAGGGGTACCTGGGGATGAATGTGTCAGGGATGCATCATGGAGGTGTTCAGCATGCAGCTGGTGGAGATTGTGTTTAGCATGTAGGAAGTACAGCTATGTGTGTAGTTACTAGGCATGAGTGAGCAGAGATGTCCTTAAGCACCAAGCTCTCCCCAGACCTCCTCCCACACACCTATCTTGCATATGAGCACACTTCAACAAAGTACAAATACCAACTGCCATCAGCAAAGGACTGCTGGGGTCTTCCAGGAAGAACTCCAGGTTATTTAATCTGCCTGGTATCAGTCACACCATCTCCTGCATACAAGAAGCTGACAGGGCCAGCAGGACATGCTGTCATTGTTGCCCATGTTGTACCTTGAATCACAGTGTGTATGTAGAGACCCCTAATATTCCAGCTATAAAGAAAGGTCACTCACAGCAGAAAGCAGTGTGTTTGCATCATTTGGCTTTGAAGCCATTCACACCCAAAAGCATATATGTAGGCTATGCAGCCAAGCAGTCTAAGGGAAAGCCAAGTATTTTTGTCATTAATAAATTTGTGGGCAACTGAAGTAATACCCAGCTCTTACTTTATCCGGCTCCTGTTTCACAATTTGTGTCAAGAAAGCTCATCAGAGAGCTCGGGCAGCTTACCATTCAATGCAGGAGACAGGCACAGTTAGTGGAGCTGATGGGACATATCCCATAAAAGATAATAGGAGCATGGCAGAGCTCTGCAGGATGCTGAGAGGTCAGATTTACATCCCCTCTGACACACAAAGGGCAGTGGTGGTCCATGAGGGATGCTCCAGCTGAGGGCCTGCAAGGTGGCAGGAGGATTCATGTTGAGTGACCAGGAACAGAGGTCACCCCCAGGGAAACCAAGCTGCTACAGTCAGGATGGGACAGAAGAGCCATCCATGTCTTCTACGTTGTTCTTCTCTCCCCATCCAACAGAGATGATATAGTCTTGTTGATTTATGTGATTTATGTGGAATTTGGGGCAGGGGAGGGTTGTCACAAATTTAACACTTTGACATCATGATGACTTTTATCGGAGCAAGGAGGTTGTAAAGAAAAAGCACAACTCTGCTTTCAGTGCCGTAGCCATGGCAAATTAGGAAACAGAGTGAGACACAGATAAAATTCATATGACAGATAAATGGGTATTTCTACAAGAGTGTTCAAAAGAATTTTCTTTGTAAACAAGATAATCTTAAGATGACCATGCTGGGGATCACAGCTTAAAATAAATAGTAATAAAATTTAGAATTTATTTGGGAACATCTAAGTATTTTATACTTTTTCATAAACACTGCAAGCACAAAAAATGAGAGTTCATTCATTTCCCAAGTATTTTTATTATTGCTTCTCTAGAACACCTGGGTTATTTCCTCATTCAGTTTAAGACCTTTCATCATCTCTTTATCTAATCTCAGAACAGCATGGGATCCTGCTTCCACTCATCTATCTTACTTGTTTAGTGGAAGCTGATAGCCAGATAGGGAGAGGAGTTAAAGATACGATTCTAATGAAAAGCAATGATCAAAATATTTGGTATACTATTTGGAGTACAAAATGAAGGCTACAATTTAAAATGCTTCACAGGCTTTCTGTATGCTGTTGACTAGATAATGTCTACATAATAGTGTACATTATCTTCTTGGCCACCAAGGTGGCAATTTGCCACATGGATGCTATTGTTCAGTTGTTTCAGCAAGATCCTGGAATCACAAACTACAAGACAACCCTGAATGGCATTTGTTACAAGCTTCTCCTTCAATATATGAGACTAAAAGTACAGATTTCTTTTTAAATGGATTTGGGTTGCCTCTGGTTGTACAAAGAGATTGATTCCTATGAAGTGAGAAAGCTCTGGTGTACCAGTTTGTAAGACTGATGTGACAACATGACAGACATGGCTTCATATGAACACGTTATTTATTAGATTATGAGCAAAGTTGAACACTGTCATGTACTGAGTGAAGAACGTATCTAAAGGAAAACCTGGCTGTGCTAGTGAGCAGTAAGAGGGATCCCAGGGGACATGCCACAGGAGTGATGCACAGGGGCTCTAGGGGAGGATTTTCCTCACTCATTGTAGTGTTTGTCCATACCTTATCTTTTCTCTATGTATGTACCTGTCATGGTTTAACCCCAGCTGGCAGCTCAGCCCCACACAGCCGCTCGCTTGGTCCCCCCACAATGGGATGGGGGAGAGAATCGGAAGAGTAAAAGGGAGAAAACTCGGGGGTTGAGATAAAGACAGTTTAATGGGTAAAGCAAAAGCCATGCACACAAGCAAAGCAAACCAAGGAATTCATTCCCCACGTCCCATGGGCAGACAGGTGTTCAGCCATCCCCAGGAAAGCAGGGCTCCATCACGGGTAACAGTGACTTGGGAAGACAAACGCCATCACTCCGAATGTCCCCCACTTCCTTCTTCTTCCCCCAGCTTTACATGCTGAGCATGACATCATATGGTATGGAATATCCCTGTGGTCAGTTGGGGTCAGCTGTCGCGGCTGTGTCCCCTCCCAACTCCTTGTGCACCCCCAGCTACTCGCTGGTGGGGTGGGGTGAGAAGCAGAAAAGGCCTTGGCTCTGTGTGAGCACTGCTGAGCAATGGCTAAAACATCCCTGTGTTATCAACACTGTTTCCAGCACAAATCCAAACCACAGCCCCATACCAGCTACTATGAAGAGCATTAACTCTATCCCAGTCAAAATCAGCACAGTACCGCTCTGTAATTTCTTTTTTCAGTCAAAAACCTGCTTTGATTTGTGAAGACATAGTAAAAAAGGGCTAATACAATAAAGGACAAAGATGTTCACAAGTCAGCTCCTCCTCTTTGGAAGGAAACTGGAACCCTATGGAAGACATATATTTCATGTCAAAGACTAGGAGATAATTAATTTATAAAAGTAGTGATTCATATAACCAGCTGAGAATAAAACAATTCAGTACTAGATAAAAAGAAATGTTGCACAAAGTATGTTATAAATGCTACCTTTTTCTGGAACTGAAACCACCTTGCAGGTGCCTCCGTTCCCATGGGACCCCAGGGCAGGGTTCTGCTGCCCTGCCTGCACCCCTGTCCCCTGCCTTGGGACAGCCTCATCCCACTCCTTGGCAGAATGCTGCTCTGACCTTCTCATTTTAATTACCTGGCACCAGAGTACTCGTGGCATTACATTTTCTTCTAGACTGCATTTTTGGACATAACTCCTAAAGCCCATCTACCAGCAGTTAGAGGCATATCTACACCAACATAAACATGTTGGTGCCATCTAATTCAGTTAATTAACTGAAGCACTATATCACCCTGATGTGGCTATGTTACTTCTGGGTCCAGAGTTCACAGGCTTGCAGTTATTTAAGATGCCTGCATCCCGCTCCACTGTGAAGGTGGATATACTCTGTGTCTCTCATTAGTCTCAGCCAAAGATTTTGTTTTTGCACCTTACCTAAGTTAGATTTTCTATTATTTATTTACCTCACTGCAGTGCACATCCTCATGACTGTACATCCTCATTATTGTTCTATCCTTTTATAAAACCTCCACCAAGGTTTCTCTGCTGCTTATAGATTGTGTAAAGGGCTCCTGAGTGTTGAATAACTGATCAGCTGATTTCTGAGCTTATTCTGAAGTAACTAACAGCAGAGCTACTGTTGTACATAACTAATGAGAGTGAGAGCCTTCCTCTGGGTCTCATCTGCACTCCCATATAGTTTACCCTTATTGCCATCACTGCGTTTGAAATGGGATTTTATTGCAGTGACTCCAATACTGTCAAACTCACCACCACAACCGCCGCTGCCACCACCTTTGAATAACTAGCTTTCAGAAGTGCAGATGGGACCATTCACTAAATTGTCCCCTATTTTCTCTGAGCATTTGTTATTCATTGGTATTTTCTGAATAATCCGGATGAGTAACATTAGAGCTATAGACTGCTCAGAAACCATCCACTCCCGCTATCAATGTTCATTACTCCTGTTGTGTGACTTGGCTGCCTAAGTTTCTGCTCTTTGATTTTTAAACAGAAGAATAACAACAAGGGAACATGACTATGAATTTTCACATAAAGCATCATTTTTGCTAAAGTTCGTTATTTCAAGACATGTGCAGTTCAGATACCTGCGAGGATCTGTGTTTTCCTCTGAAAGGACTTAGACCCTCGTTGGCCCTCCTGGGGACCTTACATTGACAATCCCACCAGGTTTACCATTCAGTGGTGGGGTTTTGCTTCCGTCATATCTGAAGACATTTCTTGATGTGAGACAGTGAAGAAATTATTATGGTTATATGTTAACAGCATGCATGCAGCTCTCTCTGCAAGGTGAGGAAAAGCTTGTGTACTGTCAAGCTCCTCTGCATTTTTCTTCTCACTCCATTAATCTAATAAAAGATGTTGCTTCTCCTTATAAACTCTATTCACTTTCTGAGGGAACAGAAGGAAGCTGGGGCATTTGCATATTGAACAGAATAGAAATTGTTGCATGAAGCTCCCCAAAGAGCAGATGAAAATAGGAGCATTTATTTGCAGCTGCCAGTGAAATGGAGAGATATGAAACTTTGTTAGTACTTTGCCAGAAACTGGAAATCAGTGGGGAGCAAGAGCGCTGAGAGCTCTTCCTGACACAGGGAGCAGATGAATGAAGGAGCCAGCATATTTAGAGATGCCATGAAACATTTGGAAATGCCAAGAAACTAGCAGGCATTAGAGGTCAGTGCTCTGGACTATCAAAAACCCTGGAGAAAGGGAAATGGCACTTAACTGGGAGTGGAGCTAAGCTGTAAGAAAGTGATGCAGTTGTGGGGTTTTTCCAATTCATTGTGTTTTGAATGAAGTAACATCAGAGTAAGAATAAGGATGTAGCCAAAACTGTGAGCAGAAAATAAAAATACCACAATTAAATATCTGCATCAGATTCTGGGTTTGGACGGGTTAACAGGCAAGGGCTCTGATTCCAGCCACCTAGAGCCAGAAGAAAACTAAGATCATGTGAAAAAGTGGCTTGGCAATGCATCCTTGACAGTTGGAATTGATTTGTTTTTGAAAATGTATTTTCCCTGCGATGTGGCAGGATGTTGGGGAACCAGGAGAACAGAAGTTAGATAAAAATTGAATGTTTCAAGAGATGTGAATGTGGTATGACAAGCCACGGGCTATCATTTATTTGTTGTGCAAAGCAGCACTTGCCCAAAGGAGGGGATGTGAAGGGATGTGGTGCTATGAAGTGGCTGAGCACCGCCAGCGGAGAGCTGCTTCTGTTGCTCACATGCTCCTTCCCCTTCTTCAGCCAACACTAAGGTCAGCGACTGCTCTTCAATTTCCATGCAGGGCAGTCATGAAATTGTCCGATCATTATCCTTCACTGCTGTGGGAACAGTGTCCCTGTATCAACTGAAAAGTGAATCACCATCAAAGTTCATAAATTTTAAGGTAGGTCACCAACTGTTCACACTTTTTCTGTGATCATATGCAATACAGGAGGTTTTAAAGAAATTTCCCCACCTTGTTTTCAAGATATGTGAATCTATTCCTTGCAGAAAGGCTTGTCTTTCTGCCTGGGACAGTAGCATAAGGGTTTATGAGCAGATTGCTACTCCAGACCAAAGGAACTTTTTTCTGTCAGGTCTCAGCTGAAACATGCGGCGTATTTCAGTTTGCATTTACCTAAATTTGATGGCAACTTTACTCTGGTAAAGACTGTCTTAATATAGCTTCATATAGTCATCTGGACGATCTTAAAAGAAAACTCTACATGTACAAGCCAAACCTGCATGGAAAAGATGTGCAGTAAAATTCTTAATGATGTTGTCATGACAACAATGAAAGTCAGTAGATCACCAGTTAAAATCATCTGTGATTTGAAGCTTCTCTTGAAAAAAGGGAAGCTGACTACTCTGACGTGATGAGTTTGTAAAAGTGAAGTGTGTTGCCTTTCTGGAAGAGATGGTACCATATTTTTAAAAATATATGTTGATATATTTGAAGATTACAAGTGGCAAGTGATGCATTGCCTCACATCTAAAAGACTCAAATCTTCACAAATTAGACTGAAATAAAGTAGTTCCTAAATTTTCTATAAACATAATCTCCCATATAAAACTGAGAGTCTTCATGAACTCCCCACTTTGCCATTGAACGCATCATAAATAAAGAATTATCCTAGAACTGAGTGGTTCAGAATTCTTCAAAAGTATACAAAAGTATATACAAAAGTGTAGAGGTTTTAAATGGCCAAAAATATTCAAGTTATTTAGCAATCTGGTATCAGATAAACATGGAAAGTGGAAAGTGATTTTAAGCAGAACTCATTGACTTGCAATGAGGACTGTGCAGCAGACAGACATTTCATTTCAAAAAGGATTTCGTGGTTTCCAATCTTGACTTGGTTCTGAATCTAAATGAAATATAATAAAATATGGAAAGGAAAACACTGAAAAGTTTTCATTTCAGATTCATATAAACATTTCCGTTTGCTTTTACCCATTTTTATTTTCCCTTTTCCATCATGAGTTTTCTCTCTCCCTCATCCTTGGCTTTGTCCATCTCAGTGATCTGTCTTAACCCCTGGCTATTCATTTTCTCTTCCTAATCTCTCCATTTAACTACTCACTCACCAGTTCAGTTATTGCTCTTCTTACTCCACTGAGACCACTTTTGTCAAAGCTTTTATAGACCTTTATATGTCTTGCTCCATCACCAGCTCTCCAGCCTCGTTCTCTGAAGCCTGGCAGCTACTTCTGACAGTCAGCAGCACCCTTCTCCAAGCTTGTGCTTTCTTCATTTTGCCTGCCTTCTAACTCCTGCTTTATAGCAAAAAAGAGTCCTCTGTGAGTGCACCAAGTTCTCCTTTCCTTCTCTTGCCATCTATAACCGGTCTTCCAGTTGCAAACGCAAATATAATTGCCATGTTACATTGACTCATTAAAGCTATTTCTCTAATAAAGTCCACTCTCTCCATCTACACCAACAGGGCTGACTTGTCTTTGTGTCCATCGATATCTCTGTGACTCACCCTGTGGCACAGTTTTCATGGCAACAAAATGGAGGAGATCTACCACAGTACAGCACAAATTTCATTTTCCGGTTCCATAGTTTTCCAATGACACATTTCATTTTAAAGTTGTCATTTGACAATTTTCAAGTTATGAATGAGCAGAAGATTATACAGGGAGAAACATTTCATCAGTTTTACTCGGAATATTTTGAGTACTGTGCTACAGCCAAGACTCACAGCACAATATGCTTACAACCTAAATTCACAAAATAGAGAGAAAAAGGAGTATAAAAAGAAGATACTTACCTACAGTCACACAGCAGCTCTATACCAGATTGCTTTACGCTCTGCCAGAGTCCTGAATTACTGACTTAAACATAAACATGGAATATAACCCTGTGTGCATAGATTAATGATTTTTAAGCTTCCACAATCCATTGCTGAGAGCATTCTTGGAAGTAAAACCCTTGTTTTAGCTTTTATTTTATGCCATAGCTCCTTCAGGGGCAGATTTGTAAAAATGCCCAGGTATCTAATGATCCTGACAGGTTTCCAATTGCATTTCTAAAGGTGCTTTTATAAATTCTGCCGTGTAGTTCTCTGTAGTATTTAGGGGCCTGTTGTGGTTTAACCCCAGCTGGCAGCTCAGCCCCACACAGCCGCTCGCTCGGTCCCCCCACAATGGGATGGGGGAGAGAATCGGAAGAGTAAAAGGGAGAAAACTCGTGGGTTGAGATAAAGACAGTTTAACGGGTAAAGCAAAAGCCATGCACGCAAGCAAAGCAAACCAAGGAATTCATTCCCCACGTCCCATGGGCAGGCAGGTGTTCAGCCATCCCCAGGAAAGCAGGGCTCCATCACGGGTAACAGTGACTTGGGAAGACAAACGCCATCACTCCGAATGTCCCCCACTTCCTTCTTCTTCCCCCAGCTTTACATGCTGAGCATGACATCATATGGTATGGAATATCCCTTTGGTCATCTGGGGTCAGCTGTGCCGGCTGTGTCCCCTCCCAACTCCTTGTGCACCCCCAGCTACTCACTGGTGGGGTGGGGTGAGAAGCAGAAAAGGCCTTGGCTCTGTGTGAGCACTGCTGAGCAATGGCTAAAACATCCCTGTGTTATCAACACTGTTTCCAGCACAAATCCAAACCACAGCCCCATACCAGCAACTATGAAGAAAACTAACCTAGCCAAAACCAGCACAAGCCTACATTAATTTCCTTTGCTCTAGTCTTCCCTTCATTTCTTCAGTGTTATTTTGTTAATTTTGTCTATTTATTTTTTTTGCAAAATATTATGCATCTCTTCAGAGCAAAGTAGTCTTATAACACTGCGTAGGACTTTCAGAGTCTCAGAAAACCTGAGAAGAAATATGTCCATTGGGCCCTTCCCTATCAGCGGAAAGAAATCTGACCCCACAAAAATAACACTGATGAATGTCAGGATGGTCTGAGGCTTGAGCTGCAAACTTCACTGCTCTGGTAGGGCTCTAGAGTGGTGAACTCCCTAAATTAGAGTTGTAGGTGATGAAAAACGATGGACAGGTCCTCAGTACACTTGCTATAGGTTTGTACACAATTTTCTACTCTGGTGCGTTATGTGCAGTTGTGTTGCCGCCTGAAGCAAAGGCATTTTGACTGCACAGTATGAAAACTCGGTACTGTGCCTGTGATAAGTAGTGGTCCAGGTTTTCTGTCCTAGTTGCCTAGAATGGCATGGCTCAAAGGAAGCATCTTGGCTTCCCATAGTACCAAGAACCCAGTAGCTTCAAATGAAAGCGCCTCCGGTTTACTTGGTGCTGATGTTAGCTCTCTTGGGGACTCAGAAGCCATAACACAATGCAGCTGCCTGGCCTGCATGTCAGCGATATTGTAAGGTTTATGCATTATACGCAATGCTGGAAACGGGTATATTCTTTGAAACCTTCAGATGAAAGCTTCTCCAGGAATGCAGGGAATGATGATGAGTATTCCTGTCCCCATCGGAGCTACTGCTTTCGTCCAAAGCAGCGCTGTGCTGGTTTGGTGATGTGTGCATCGAGGAGGAAGGGCTGTGCTGTCTCCCCGTGCACAGCTATCGTCACTTCTGGCTGCAGACAGCTGCAGGAAACAGCTTGTAATGGGGCTGTGTTGAGATTCAGCGAGCAACCTAAGTGATCAGATCATCTCTTGCCTGCGCAGGGAGGAAAAGGGAAAGTAATTAACTCCAAGCCAAAACACATGCCATTGCCTTCGCGGTGGCAGTGTTGGCGATATATCGGTGCTGCTCATTATAATAAGTAGCAGCAGTCTCCTTCCATGTCCTGGCTGGGCACTTTAGCAGTGAGGATTGGATTAAATAGTGTCATGCAAGCACTGCTGCCCACAGCATCTGATGGCTTTGATGTAAATGAAACAGAAAGCCGTCGCTCTCCGTAGTGAGCTGATGTGCAGGGAAAGTGAGATCTGTAGAGATGGGATTCAATTGTGGGAACTTTGTGGGTGTTAAATGAACCTGCTTTGGAGGCATGCCAAGGGAGGAGATGCAGGAAAATCTGATGAGAGATACCAGGCATGAGAGTTAATTGTGTTTTGGAGGTTGGAGAAAAAGCTAAAATTAGACCATTATCAAAGAAAAGCCTTGGACAGTTTGTTTTAAAACAGAGTTAATGGCTGGAGCCTGCAGAAAACCTAATTAAAAGGGAAAAGAAAACAAATGAGGTTTAGGGCTGTGGCAGTGCATTCAGAAACAGTTTTATATATGGATTTTTCTGCTGTTCTCTGCTGTATTTCTGTGACTAAAAAAACCATTATGGTGAAACACATTAAAAGGTGTTTGTAGCTGGGTAAGAGCAAGGTATTTTGCGTAGGGTTGCAGCATGAAGAGCCATTGCTTATTTTGGTCATCAGAAAGGACAACTGGAAAACAGACTTTTAGCTCAGAGGTGGTTCTGAAGCAAAAGTCCCAGCTGCTCTGAGCTTCAGGTCACAGGGCCGCAGCAAGATCAGGGCTGCCAACAAAAATGAAGCAAAATGTAAACACTATAACCGCCCTGAGATGGAATGTATGAACCGTCCTTTTCCTAAGCCCTGTGACTATGGGTGGGAGTTATACCATCTAACTTTACATGTCTGTACTCCAGATGTTTACGTCTAAAGACATCACCATAGCCTACCTTTAAACTGAATAAAAGAGGCATTTTCAAGGTGTGATTCAGCTGGCCCAGTTAGATACCCACTTTAGGATGTCATGAATCACACCCTAAAAGTGCTTGTCTCCATTGACTTATTAAAGGAATCTAGAGAAATAGCTTCGGTGTATCTATATTTGCATTTGGTCAGATTTAACACAACGCTATGAATCACCTGGAATGGAAATGCAGTGCATTTGAGCTAGCTTCTGTTCTGACTCCCTCAGAATAACAAACCCTAGAGAGAAGCAAGGATTGCTTTTCCTTACCGCTGTGCTCTTCACTTTCTGTGCTCAGTGGGGGATGAAACAGTTTCCAGCAAAAGTTTAGCCAAAATTTGAGACTTTTTATGAGTTCCTCAGTTGCCTAGAAATACCTCTCATCTTCAAAAACATGTCTGCCTTCCTGTCCTGGCCCTGCATAAGGCTCACCCTATGACTTAAGAGTCCTCAAATTCAGCGTTATACAATTGCCTAGGTCAACCCTAAGCTCTTGCTGTGTTTGCAAAATTTGTATGGGAATTTTCCTGGCAGAAATACTGGTTTGGCCTACCCAAAATTCACTTACTGACTGGTTTATAGACTTCCATGGTGAGAGAGGTTATAACTGGTTATCATAAATGTTTCCTTTTTAAGTCACTCACTATTATGCACCAGTGTAATTTTATCATCTTTGGATTGTTCCCCATTTTCTAAGGAATATATTACATCACCAGTGTCATGCATAGAGGACTATTTCATTAGCTGCCCTAAATCACCATGTATTACAAGTCTTCCACAGAGATGAAGATCAATGATGCATCAAACCGGAGCGAAATAAGTGGAATTAGATATCATGAAAGACCAGCAGACCATCTAATATACTGACCTGTGTCTGACACTGACTAGTATGAGCTCTTTCAAAATCAAGCAAAATCAATCTTTTAATAAGGAACAATAGAATTAGAAGTCAAGGGGGTTTATCTCCCTTGGCTACTGGTTATTGCAGATCTTGGGCCAGGAAACATTTATACCCTTGGTGTTCCTGTCCTAATTTAAGGTTCCCGTCCTTTTTCCTTTCTGCCCTAACTTTTGGATTCAGAAATACTTTCTAGGAATGAATTTCACCATTAAATTATTTATTACAAGAAAATGTTTCCCTTTATCAGCTTTAAATGGGTGTCCTTCAGTTTCATTGGATGTCCCATAGTTCTCATGTTTTGAGGTGAAGCTACACACATGCCCACTCTTTGCCATTCATCGCTTTGTACACCTCCATCAGGCCACCGCTTATTGAGGTCCCTGCTAAATTAATCCACTTCATTCTCATTAGATGCCTCTCATAAATTCTTTCTGCGCCTAATAATGTTCATGGACTGTTTCTAAGCCTCCTTCAATTTCTTCTGTATCTTGAGCTCACACATTATTCAAAGTGAATATATAATGGTAATTTCTTAGTTATAGTATCAGCTGGCTTCCCATTTCCAAGTGTTGTTGTCTCTTTTCATCTTGCAGAAGAAGAAGGGGCTGAGCTGGAGAGGATGGTCTTCAGCAGGGCTTGCTATGTGACTGCAGCAAACTCTTCAGGAGGATGTGGAATTGTACTCCTTCAGCTCGTATCCCTCACTAGGCAGGAAAATGGGACCACACAACACATGAGCAGAGAGTGCTGCTGGGCTGCAGCACAGGATTCAATCATACCTCCAAGCTTGCACCCCTAGGTATGGGCACGGGCTTTTATATTGACAGATACTTGCTACGGGGGGAAAAAAAAAAAAAGTTAAATGCAGTGTAAAAAGGAACAGAAAAATAATTTTTGTTAGAGCTGGTGTGTCTTCTAGTTGCAACGTGAAAATAAGACATAGGCAGAAATATACCACAGTGGTTCTCAGATCTGAAGTGAAGCAACTTTTCTTGTTGCGTAGTACAATAGCACTAAGTACATCAGGTCTTCTCAGCTCATGAACTCAAGTAACTTTTTTTTTTTAATAAGCAATCATGTAGAGCACAATTACAAACAAATATTTTCTCCAAACTAACATTAAGGCACTTCATCTTGAGAATCTCTTGCATTGTCAACTTGTGATGTCAACTTTATTTTGAAACATTACAGTAGTGTTGCATTTAATTTTTTTAACTGTTATTAATCCAAATATAAATTGTCTACATTAAAACCAGCATCAATAAAGTGGGCGGTAACATAATAGAAATATCAGAGCAAACAAATGGTTGTTTGTAAACTGGCTGTGATGAATTATGGACTGATGAAAGACAATTTTTCTAGATGGTTCATGACCATTTTTTAGATGGTTAAATCTAAATTTATCCCTAGAGAAAACCTGAGGGAGAAAGGAAAGGATCACCAGTCTGATTAGATCCAAATGTGCAGAAATAACTAAGGATTTCATTTTTTTTATACTGTCAGAAGTTAAACATCCAAATACATGTGATGAACAGCTGCTGTCTTTGAATTTCATCTGTAAGACAGGATCCTCCTTTTCTATCTCATAGCATTGATGTATGTATTGAAGTCACCAGTGACATACTCAGGTAAAAGACTGAAGAAGCAACCATCTCCATGAGCAGCTGTGTTCTCCTCCTTCTTTGGAACAGCAGAGGTTCAGTGGGTCTGATCTCATCTGTGACTAAAATCTGGGCTGGCTTTGATGTAAATTCCCTGGGAGAATGATGATCCCCGGTCCCTCCGGCCACAACATGATGCTCAGGCAGGAGCCGTTTACTGTCTGGGGTGGGAATCTGACCAAGCCACCTCTGAAGCGCAGGACTGAGCCGCTGGAGAAGCTTCAGCCTAGCAAGAAAGTCAAAGATAGTTTTGCTGTTGATTTTGGAGTAAGGATTATCTCAGTCCCTTTGCTGGGCTGTAAACTAGATCACTACAGAGGATGCAAGTGTGTACAGTCTCCAAAAAGCCATACAAGAGTTAATGCAGCCGAGTGCTCAGTTTCTGTATGGGTTACAAAAATAAGAACTGTTTTTCTACTTTTCTATTATTTGTCATGAAGAATTAAGCCACCTGGAATAATTAACTCACAAAGACTGCCTGTGTAAGTGCTGGCAGGCAGGGCATGTTGAGCTAGGAAAACTTCCATAGCAAACTTCATATTTGAAGAGTATGAAGAATATTTGAAGAGAAGTTTTTTAGTAGATTTGAATCAAGACAAACAGAAAAAAGACAGCAATTGTGGAAATTTGTATGCTATAATCAGAAATATTTGCAGTAAAGATGACATGAAAGCTACAGGGAATAATTTATCAACTTTTTAATTTATGTACAGTTTATATTTTTCCCTTGTTTTTCAGTAGATTGTTCTTTCTTTTCAGAGAGAAAAATGCTAAATCTGTTTTTTCTTTCCTTTGTCTCCCCTAATCTGTTATTTTTCCTTTCAGTGCTCTGATACCCTTTATTATTGTTGTTTCTCCCTTGAATACATTGCATTTTTCACACATGGAAACCTCTGTTTTATCTGGCCATTTGGGCAAAGAACACTCGAAGAGCTGTGAATAGCGGCAGCAGCGTGGCAGGGCGAGCAGTGCAGAAGAGCATCGGGCAGCGGGGGAGGCTGTGAGGCTTTCCGTAGCAGAAAACAAAGTTTTAGAGTTAGGAATGCAGCTGACAGAGGAACAGAAAATGGGGAAGTGCATTGATTCTGCCATCTCTTCTGTGGCAAGGTAAAAAAGGTCATTCCTGCGGACCAGAAAGCAGCTCCACAAAGTGGGAGCTGGGATGCACGTGAAGTAATATGGCAAGGGAAGGGCAGGGAAGGGCTCACGTTTGGACAAGGGGACCGTCTTCATCTCTGGGACTCTGTAATGTCAGAAATCTGACCCCGGGTTATAAGCCAGAACTTCTCCTACAGAGAGCTCCTCCTTGCCAATCCTCCTTCCAAAAGAAAATTCTGGAGACTGCTATGACAATTTTTATTTTCTCTGCTGGCTTATTAATCTTCTGTGCTCCTTCTTGCCCATTTTACTTTTCTTTCTCTTCATTTCTGTAGGCTTCATCCTCCCAGATGTAGCATGTAGATGTAGGCATCTCTAGATTATTAATGTATTATTCCAGCAGCCAGATTTTCATATCTCTCGCAGGTGTTTATGAGATCTATGTTCACTCACTGTGAAAGTGCAGTTTCAAATTTGCCCTTGAAATGTGAAACAATCAATGTTGGCAGCATTTATTCCTTCCTGTCAAATATTTTTCCCTTTCTAGACTCTATAAACAATTTAAGAATAATGTCTTATGGCAATGATGCTGCAATCCAATCGAGCCTCCTTTGCTTTCTAATTTGTCTTACATTTGTTCAAATCAAGGGTTAAAGAATCTAACGGACACCACTGGCAGCATCTGGCTTGATCATCTCATCACTAATTGGTTCTGTGATTAGTGCAGACAAGCAATGGAGAAGGTGGATACAAGACTCTAACCCATCTAGGTGAGGGCAGCCTCCAGCCCTTCTGTTATGTGATATATCCACTAACTTGTTACACTTCTCATCTTCTTGATTCTGAGGAATCCTCAGAGACAGGATTTTTCTGGGTTTTACTGAGATGACAATATAGTCTGCTTTTGCATAGTTCACCTGAACTGTAATGTTTACTCCAGCAGTAGGCACCAAACCAGTTTGCCAGGAGGTTAGTCTACATACCTCCACTTGCAACATTATCAGCCCAGGCTGACAAATAACCATTTAAAGTATTTTAGTGTTCATTAAAAGTCCAAGATTAGGTATAGAAAACTTCAGTTTAACTGAAATTACCTGTTGAACCAGTGCAACAGCATAGTCTGAATTTCCCTCAAACATCACTGGACAGACTAATAAAATACTGAAAAGTAAAGTAATTTTTCATATCCATTTTATTTTTGGACCTCCCTTCAAAGAAGAATACACTTACAACAGTGCTATGTTTTATCATTATCTCTTTTTTTATCACAGCAAATTTTTGGTCGAAAATCAAAGCTTTGGGGCTGTGCACAAGAATTTAATTCAGATGTCTTTGACATTATGGCAATTACTTAAGAGAAAAACACATAAAACCTTGTTTCTCTGAATATAGTTGGAGCCAAGCAACTTGAAGATTTTTTCTCCAAGTCTAATTCAGACAACACTCAAGCCAAAAGACCACAACCAATCCTCCCTCCAGACCATCACATTTCTGAGCCCACTTTTACTTCCTATTTTTCTGCCTCCTTCCACCCATACCCAAAGCAATACTCAATGATACTACTGACTTTCATGGCTGTGATCTGTTTTGAAGGTTGTTGTATAAAGAAATTTGTCTCTTTTTTACTGTCTGATAGTTTGAGCTCAACCACAATACTATTTTGAGGATCAATTTAATTAATTAATTAATTAACTAGAGAGATTAATGGTATGATGTAGAACCAGGTATTGTGTGAATCTGACAAACTGTTCCCTGTAGTTCTACCAGAATAGCATTGGACCATCTACAGAAAATCCTGTTTTAGCTCTGAGTTTCCCATGAGTACAAGTTGTCAGCAAGCACACTTAATTTGCCGGAAGATGTGTCTGGTTAGTAAAGTGGATAAATTAGTGTTATAAATGTCAACCAGATCTGATGCTCCTTTTCCTGCGGACTATGTCTGCAGGACTTTCTCCTCCACAGTGATATTCAAACAGCTCATTTTTCTCACAGTTTGAAGTGGTTCCAGAAAAGTAGAGCATCCATTTCTGCCAAGGGCTGAGGAAAATCAGCGGGAACTAATAGCTGGGGTAAGGCTGACACAAGTGAATAAGGCATGCAAGATGTTGCTCCACAGAAACCTACCATGCTTAAAAGGGAGAATGGTAAAATTATAAACAGGACTGTAAGCCCTCATAGCATAGGATTGGGTTTGGTCAGACAGACATTGTCGTAGTCCTTCATCTTTTATGTAGATATTTAGAGAAACCCAAGTAGAAGCTTAATTCAGTTTGCACTTTTGATCTGCCATTCATTTTAAAAGTCCCCTTTGGAAGACATGAGTGCAACCTAGCTACCTGTCATTTTTCTTCTTCAAAGGATCAAGAGCTTAATGCGGTCTGGAAATGGTCCCCACCTTATGCAGTAGCATAACAAACATGAGACAGTAACCTCTAAAGGGATGCTGAGGAACCAAAGTGGGTACTGTGGAGACAATCCTCGGTAGCTAGACTGTCTGTTGCTAATCCTAATGCATTTAACTGCAATGTAGAATACTCTGCTGCCCCTGATGAATATGCGTTAAGTGCCATTTTCAGTACATTACAGCTTTTTAGACAGCTGCTCACCCTTATTGCCATGCCTGTTGCAGTTTCCTTTCCACTGCCTAGCCTGAAAAGTTAAATATAGCCTTCTGAGATACAGCAGTCTTGGAAGAGGTAGCACTTGTTGGATCTGGTATGTGTTTTTATTCTCGTCAATTCCTCATTCTTTTCGAACCTGATGTATAATCCCTCTTAAATGGGTCCCTTTATGCTATAATTTGGAGCTGTTCCACTTGATAATTTATGCTGTCATCACTAGTTAACATGATCCCTAATCTCAGTAGCTTTTATCAAGCTTTTATCAGAGGTACTGCTTTGAGTTGTTTGTATTAATAATAGTTAAGAGCACTGACTTGGAGTGATGGTGTCTGTTGCCTCCGTGCCCAGCCGCTCCAGGGGGTGACCTTCTCTCCTATATGAAGCAGCGGCTAATGAAAAAGCGCCTCCGCCTTTTCTTGTTTTCAGGTTCACACATCCTTGAACATATACTAGTTTAAAGTTTGTTTGACATCTTAGATCAGCTGAAGGTTGTAAGTAATTTAAAGTCATTCATCTAAGTCAGCACCTAAAATGAAAGCAGTAATGGTTTATTCCATAGGGAGTTACTAGTGAGCAGCTAAAAGTGTGTAACAGTCCATTGCACAGTGCAAAGCCAAGCTCAGTAGAAAGTAGATGAAAACCTATACAGAGTTTAAAGGGCATCAGCAAGTATTCATTTTACCCCAGACAGTCAGTACAGGGGCCACTTGTCTTTTTATCAATGGTATCTGATAACATGAAGAAATTAATAATTTACAGAGGGCAGGCAGTACTTTTCCATTAGAAGCTGTGTGCAAAGAAAGAACTGCTGGCACAGGCCAGAATGCTCCCTGCAAGGTCGTTCTGCCTCAGTGCTGCAAATGTGTTTCTTTTTAACCCTTTCATAATCAAGAAAAAATACAGCTCCAAATTACATGCATATTTTACCTTTATTGAGTGCAGAAAATAGCCCACAGCCATGCTGGACTGAATGCCTTTGGTATCCTCCGGTCTTGCAAGTTGTGCAGCTTTGGAACTAGCAGTTCCTTGAATGGGAGATCTCATGGGAACCCTTGATGCTTCTGGGACGAGCTAAAGGTCTCATTCAGCCCTGCTCTCACTGTGGAGCTGACACACCAAAATTTAACATGCTACTCAGTAGGCAAAAGAACTGATGACATGTGGTTTCACCTAAGGTAAGCATCCTTTTCCCACCAGTCTTGCCCTTGCACTCCATCTCTTCGTGTCCCTTGTGGTATGCCCTGGTGCAGGGGACACCCCCACGGTGGCTGCTGGCAGCTGCCTGAGTGCCCATTGCCTGTCCAAGGCACACATGTTAACACGGCCGCTGCCAAACGGGATGCATCCAACCAGCCTTCTCCTCCACACCAGTCTGGATCTCTTCCCTCAGCTCAGATACTGCCTCTTGTGTAACATCTGGGGTTGCAACTATCTCTGATCCATCAGTGGCTTTTTCCTGTTGAGGTGAGAGTTTCTGAGGGAGGGGAGAATGGACAAACAGACCCACAACACAAGGACAGAGGTTTGCCACGTCGTCCAAGGAAGCCAGGCTAAAACGATAAAAAAGCTCACCCAGGCCATACACTAATGAAATATTATGGCTACGTACTTGAAAGAGCAGGAAATGATAACATTATGATTCCTACAGAAACATTGTCCTCTGCTACATGCCCAGCGTAGTCTTTGATTAAATCTGTTAAATCTGTAGTCTAACATGCATCCATCCATTGATGTTGTTAAGCACATACCACAAAATATAATAGATGTGCAATAGTGCAAAAACATTTTAACTTATACTGTTTGTAGTTAGAAAGATTAAAAAAATACTTAGAATACGCAGAACCTGACAAAAATCTACAGACATGCTAAAATTACAAGATATCCAGTTTTATGCTTACGCATGATTTCTTCCCGTTCCTGATGAAACTGTTTTTGAAAGACTGTCCTGAAAAGGAGATGAAGTGGGGAAGAAATCTGAAGGATTGCCATGCATGGTGTTTTTCAATTTGTTTCTTCATTTTGTTTAGTTAAGCCACATGTGTTTCCAGAAGATTTTTTAATGCAAATTTTTTCAACAACAGTATGAGAGCAACATCAGACAGCATGGAAAATCTGCACTAAGAAAGATACTATCACAAGCAGGACGGGATTTCATCAGGCTTAGTTAAAAACCTCCACTGATGCTATCAGAACATTCTCAGAAGTGCAGCCATTTATAATTTTATAATTGGCCAATCAAGGTTGTTGGGGTTTTTTTGCTTCTAGCTTAGATATTGAAATGGATTTTCATGATTCATGGAACTCTTTATGTGTCAAGTTTTTTCCCTGATGATATATCAGGTTTCCTTGTAGGCTTGCTGTATATCCATCTTCTTTTTTCACACTATGGATAGAATGAAGGAGGAGAATTATGAAGGTGCTGGGCACTGATCCAAAGTTGAGGCTGAGCTGAAGTTTGTTCTTAAAGGAGGGATCCAGTCACTTTGCTAGGCACAAAAAATATACTGTATTGTTCCTAAAATTACAGTACTTGCTGAGTATGAAATAGATTTTCTAAGAATTTACAAGTAAATCCATTAATTAATTTGAGTTAGAGCTAATTGAAAACAGGTCCTTTTGCACCTTCTGTCAGACTTTTATTTATCCCTAATGAATTCTGTTGTAAAATACAGACCCTTCATTATTAATATATCATCAAAATTCTTTGAAGCCTTTCCATAGGACATTTTCAAAGTAATTATTTTAGGAATTATGTCCCTTTTTGCTGTTATTCATCAGAGCTGGGGTTTCTCATTTATCAGCGAGAGAAGGGAAAAGAGTTGCTTGGGGAGGTCCTCAGAAGAGCTCCCCTCCTCCTCAGCTGCCACCGTTGTTGCTCTTGCTCCGACAGTTCTCAGTGGAGAGAAAGAAAATGAATCAACTATGAATCCATTTGATCAAATGACAACTTAAATCCCTATAATGCCATAATTATATTGTTATTACACAGTGCCACACCAGGACTAAGGTTGTCCAAACAGACATTATTTGGTGTCTTAATATTACTGCATTTTTCTGAAGTTGAGGATAGCCCTCAGTTTCTGGGATCTATAATGTTTATTTGAGAGATAATTCTACTTTCCCTATTGTATCTTGCCCTATCTGTAAGCGTTTATTCTTTTATTACCACAGGAACTAGGAATTCACGTGTCCCAAATGCCTTGTGCCAAACGCTACACGGAGAACAAAAAGCTCTCCCACCCCGATAAGTTTGCACTTTAATTACAAAAGATGAAATAAAGAATAGAAAACCAAAGGGAAATGTACAAAAAAGATTAGATATTTTTGGCCTGGATAGAAGGCAGTGACCTCAGCCTGCTACTGGCCAGACTAGTGAGAAGTATTGTACACCTTGCAGTGAAGGGTCATCTTTTAAGGAAGGATCTGAAAGAGTCCAAGGGTTTCACCAAGCAAATATCCTGGTGTAAGGGGCAACAGGGGAGAAAATATATATGAGGTGGTTAAGAAACATATCAAAGGTGCAGGAAGTTGGAAAATTCAAGATAGGCAGCAATATGTTGATACGATTAAAAGTACAAGAGGAAGAACAAGTGATGGGAGGATGTTGGGTGAGAGAAGTGGCTTGCTTTCACACCACAGGGAAAGGGCTGGAGAGGGAGTGGCTGAGTTACCAGTAAAGAAAGTTATCTTTGCCTCACTTTTCTGAACTGATAAGAAAACAAGAGAAAAACATCTTGCAGTAAGCAAGATGCAAATACTGAGAATCCGTAAAAGAACTTTTGTCTCAGTTGATGCTCAGTAGAGGCTGCATCACGATGACTACAGACCTAAAGTCAACTTAAATGTGTTTTTCTCTGGCAACACACATGATTGCCATTGAAATATATTTCAGTGCTGTAATTCAGACCTTGCTTATTCTCACATTAGATCACTTTGCACGGGTATAAATGCTGATATTCTGACTGTCTGAGGCCATCTGAACAGCACGCATAGCGCGCACATTGCAAGCCACTGGTTTCCCGCCTGTGGCTGCAGAGCACCAGTGGCCCATAAGGCCAGAGCAGGTCACCTACGTCATGCCAATGCTGTACCCTGCTACGTAGCATAGTCACCAGCCCTGTTACAGCACTGGGGTTTCTTCCTCAAGCACCTTCTCAATTAAACACACCCACTGACACCAGGCTCTGCTGATGGTTGATAAACCAAACAGGAAAGAGAAAAGAAAGAAAGAAAGAAAGAAAGAAAGAAAGAAAGAAAGAAAGAAAGAACAAAGAATCAAAGAAAGCAAGAAAGCAAGAAAGCAAGAAAGCAGGAAAGCAAGAAAGCAAGAAGGCAAGAAAGCAAGAAAGCAAGAAAGCAAGAAAGAAAGAAAGAAGCACATTAAAAAAAAGGTGTTGGAACAAATACCTGTGGTCTGAGGTAGCCCTGCCATCCTGTCTAGTAAAGACACAGATCTCAGCCATTGCTCCCCATCCAGGATTCCTTTCTAAAGGAAATTTGGAGATATTCTCCCTTTCATTCTGAATTTCTTTTTGTTGTTTTGGAATTGTAGGTCCGCCCACAGAACGCAAACTGCAAATTTCAAAGCAGCTGTATTTAAACTCAGTTGGGAGTATAATGCAAACAACTTTTTTTCAGTAAAAAAGAAATGATAGAAAATTAAAATACACACTGTCAGTGATTGTTAAAATAGTAGATCATCACATAAATTTGCATTAATTGCACAAAAGCTGAAAGTACTTCATTAAATGCTCTCATAACACAGTAACCTCTTTAGAAAATTATTTCTGGGATAAGCATGTAAATAATTACATACTCTCTGTCCCATGTAGTTTTCTCTGCCTAAGCAAAGGGGAATGGAGTGTTATAGCTCAACAGCACTGATTTTTGAGCAATTGATTAAAAAGAACAAGCATTTTAATGATGTTCATCAAAAGTGCTGTACGTATATGAATTGTATATTCAAGTATGCAAGGATTTGAATGCCTAAGCTCAGTTCAGTATGGAAAAATCAAGTGTATAAATGATGTATTGTCAGGAATCAGTGCTGAAGGTAAGGATTTGGGAGTAAATCTGATTAATTTCAATGTAAATGAGCAACATGATACTGCATGTAAGTATGAGGATGTAATTGGTCCACGCAGGTCCCTGTTGCGATACTCATACTGACAACTTTGTATTCCATAAAGAGTTGCAGTTTAATGAAAGACTTTATTCATGGTGCAGTTTCAAATTAGTCTTTATTCTTAGGAATTTTTATTTCCACAGTATTTGAGCATTTTACAGTAATTAATACCGTTATCCTCATAACTATAGCCTGGCATGAGATAATTTCCCTTTTGGTAAAATGTTGGAATTTTCAAAGTTTTCCCATTCAAGATTAGGAAGAAAAGTCTCCAGCTCATGAAAAATCAGATAGAGTCACTTTGGTATAGCCCATAGATTAGAATGAATTCATCGGATGCCATGGAGAGCCATTTGGTTTTGCCTGGAACTTCTGCATTCTGTAACTGAATGCCAGGTATGCCATACCTGAGGTGATGCAATGGAGAAATGGACGGGTTCCTGGGAAAAGTTTCCTTTTTTCAGTGTCTTCAGTGTCCTCCAAAGAAAAATTTTATTTAGCTACTTTTAAATACCAACAGTCAGAGGTGGGAATGTGCCGTTATCCCAAATTTTAGATAGGACATTGGAGTGAGCAGAGATTATATATTTCATCAAAGAATATAAATAGTCTATAGCAAGACAAAAGTGAATGGCAGTCTCCCAGATCCTGGCCGTGGATCTCCCAGGCTTCGCTCTCCTGTTAATAGGAGGAAAAACACTATAGCTATCTCTGCGACATTTATTGCAATAGTAACTTTTTTTGCGACAATGCAGAAGGATTTCAGATTTCCAAATGTCAATGGAAAACCTGCTTTGGCTTTCAACCAAATGAGTTCTTCTAGTCTTCACTTCTGTATTTTGAGCCAGTTTACTATAGGAAGGAGTCGTTAGTTAAAAGGATGCTTGTAAATATATTTTCTAAGACAGCAATGGGCAGGGAGCTCAGTCATAAGTTAAACAGCATTGATCGAAGGAGATCACTTTCAGAATGGCACTTTCAGGCATCACCTTAATGCTTTGCATCCAAAAGGATCAGGGCTGAGAGGGAGGCAATCTGGAATCACAGTGAGTGCTTTGGAAAGAGAAGGTATCAGAGTATACTTACTCGGTAAAAACTCCTTGCATATTTCAACTACAGTAGTAAACACTCACAAAGTGTACACCATACATTCTGTTTTCAATATGACTTTTAAGTCACAATCATAAATTCCATTTCCTCTGTGAATCTACGATGAAATTATAGCATACGTTAGTTAGGTAGAATTGCCTCGCTGTGTTTAGTGATAGCCAAACAGCAACCAAGAGATGCACCTCAGGCCCTGCTTCCCCCTTAATGTGAATGCGTGAAATGTCAATATGTGCATCATTCATCTGTGTGTTACTCCTGAAGAGCATTTGTTTGCTCCTTTCCTACTCATAAAAGATTTTTCTTTTCTTTTGGTAGAGCTGGCCCCAGCACTTCACTAATGAATGAAGCCTCCTGGCTCATATTTCTTTCTAGGTCTAATGACAAAGACCCAATTCTGTTAGATCTTTTCTCTCCCTCTTCTAAAAAAAAACCAAGTAAACACTTAACTCAGCTGAATTGCAACTTACCAGCTGACTGTGCAGGCCCATGCAAATCAAAATGAAATCTTAAAAATGCAGATGTAGTCATCAGAGTGCTAATTAGTAATTTGGCTGCTGCCTCTCCACTCCAGATCTTCACCTTAATTGTAAAAGAGAGGGGAGGAAGTATCTTAGGGTCATATTCCACCTGGCCTTCCCAGGGGAGTAAGCACGAAGCACTCTTTTTGTGCCTGGATAGGATCTGTGCCGCCTCCAGGAAAGCCACGCAAAGGCTCTGTCTCCAGGATGGAAATACCTGCCTGAAGTTCCCGGCTCATGGAGGTGGATCAGCAGTGGTCGCTGTGGCAGAGGGAGGTGCAAACACCTTCATCTCACTGTCAGCAACAAGAGCAAGGGTACAGAGGCCGCTACATGCCCACCTCTCCATGTGGCCTCTGTCCCCAGCAGAACAGCCCACTCCTCAGTGAGAGACGGTGGTTTTATCTTTCCAAAGAGCATCTGTGCCCCTACAGCCTCTACATCCTGGCATCTTGTGTGAAGAAATATTCTGCATCCTTGAGGCAAGTTTTCCTTGAATTGGCACGACCCCTGAGGCTTTGGGCAACGTGGTCTAGTGGAGGGTGTCCCTGCCTGTAGCAGGGGGGTTGGAACTAGATGATCTTTAAGGTCCTGTCCAACCCAGACCATTCTATGATTCTACGACCCCAGCTGCCATCACTATTGCAGTCCTCTTCACCATCATGAATGGGAGCTGCTATTGTCTTTAGTACCTTTGCGATCATTCCTTTTCTCTTGTGAACGAAAAGCTTAATAATGCTTTGGAAAAACTATTGTGCTGCATCTTTTAAATGAATAATGCTGAGACTGTTTTGTAATCGTGACACTTTTTTGGGAAAGAGTAATTCTTGTTTAGAGATGAGAAGAGCTGACAACTGGGCTACTGTTCTTCACTCACCTTGTTCTCCTTCCCAGCCATGATGAGAACATTTCCTTAGCTTGACTGTCATTGTTATAGCTTTGATTACACTTTTTGGATCACACTGGTTTTTTTATGTTAAACTCTATCTTAATTGCATTACTTATTCTAGCTTTGTATCCACATATAAAAAAGCAGCAAAGTTTTTTTAAGGGAGATAATAAAGACACTTCCAAAAATTTTATAATTTAGTGATTCTGGTGTCAGTGTGGACATATTGTTAAGACTCATATTATTTGCATATAAAATACACATAACTGACACTAAAATATCAGGTTTTGTACAATGGTGACAAAACTGTACCCTTATTATGAAAAATTCATGTGGTCTGTTAGAAAATCTTTATTGTTCAATGAATTAAAAGATTTAGCTGAATGTAATTGTATTTAACGTGTACATTGCCAGCTGTCTATATTTCTTCATAAGTCTTACAACACTTGTTTTCTCTTCTCAAATTATCAGTTCTTGAGTTATTTTATTCCTTCAGAATCTGAAATGTTCTTATCTGTAGAAATATATCTCTAGGCATCATGACAGGAAAGAAGAGCATTGAAAGCAAAAACCCTAGAGCCTCAAATGCAGGAAGAGAGACACCTTAAACTTTTTTTTTTTTTTAAAGCTTATTATTTAGCCATTCTTATGATAGTGGTGAGAGGTACAGGTAGAGCTGTAAATCTGAGCAGGTTGTGCCACATTATTTATAAAAAGCAAAGAATGAATCCCCTTCTTAAGTGAAAATCAATGTACTCTTAATGGCATCTCCATAATTAAGCTGTTCTGAGTTTGATGTGCATTTAGACTATGGCCATTTTATATCACTCTGGTAATATAGGGAAGTCTTGAGAACATTGCAAAGGGGCCAGAGAGTAACAACAATTAGAGCGAGTACACGTAAATTATGGAGCTATAAAAAGACATGGGTATAAATGTCCTCATTTTCAGGGCTGCAAAATAAATTTATATTGAATTCAAGCAAAAAAGAAACAGAAAAGAGTAGAAGACAGATTCCAATGAAAGCACTTGTCAGATCAGCTCTATTAATTAACCATAAAAATGCAGATTAAGGATACTTCAGATAGCATTAAATCCTGCTCACACAAAGCTAGTGGTCAAAAAAACTTATTCAGCGATATAAGAGAGAATTTTCTTCCTGTCTAGATAAACATTTCATGCTTTTCCAGACAGCACAGATTGTGGACCTCTGTCTATGTTTGCCTGTGAGTGATTTTTCTAACTTAGCTTTTCTGAATGTGCAACATTTGGAACTCGATACACACATACAGCAAGCGCTCACACAATACATGCCAGATCAATATTTCATGTTTACAAAATGATTTTTTTTCAGCAGAGTGACACTTTATCTCCTCTAGTCCTTCATCCTCCCTGTCAAATGCCTAACACAGAAAAGTCATTTTTAAATTAAGAAGTCATTTCTCTCTCCTCTTAGATACAGTAATAGTTTTCTAGTTGCTCTGTGGCGTGACTCGGTATGTAAGGAGCCGAGCAATCGGCAAACACATGCCTCTCACTTTGCTGTTGTGCGGTGACATTTCTGTGCAAGTTTTGCCAAGAACCCTGTGGCTTTCCTGATCTTAGGCACTGAACTTTTGATCAACCCTGAGGGAAAAATGCAATGAAAAAATAATGGGATCTGAGGTCTTTTTTAGCTTGGAACAGAATCTCCTCCAGGCAGCAAAGGAAATAAACTAAAAGGCTGTGGTAGTAGTGAAAGAATTAGTTTTCTACCAATTTCTTTGCAAGATCGATTACAAAAACTTTGGTAGGCAAAACCGAGACGTACCCTGATAAAAATAAACATTACAAATTCAGGACAGATCGAGCCATACACTTGGGGGCAGAGGTTCACACCGAATGCCTGATGAGGTGTGTCACACCTTATGGTCAAAAAGTTGGAGTAGGTGGATGTGCTGGGTGAGGTGTCAGACAGCAAAATGGTCCCCCAGGTGCTCCTGAGGGTAGACCAAGACTGACTCTGGTAACTGTTGGAGAACTTGGGGACTTACAAGAGCACGCAGCACCTCAAAGGCATGGATGGATGGATGGATGGATAGATGGATGGATAGAATTAAATATTTATTCCCCTTTCAACACTTTCTGAACAGTGTGGAGGGACACACACTCAACAGTTTGGCTTTGGTGCATGTGAGAGAAAAATATGAGAGAAAAAGTTTATCTCTACAGGAATGACCAACAAAACACATAAGGGTATGATTAGTTTTGTATGAGAAGAGATAATTTGTTATTGTTTTTCTTGATCTTACCTAAAAAATGCATGTGTTTTCAGGATCTGAAAAACTACTGACAGTCTCTCAAGCATCCATGATTATCCCAGGCACCACGCTGCAAGTCTTTAGATTTGGGTGCACTATAACAAGTGATTTTGTAAATGGGCTTTTTCAAGCAGCGGCTTTGATGGGATTTCCAAACTGTCCCAGTAAACATTGAGCCTGGCTGCTCATCTACAGTATTTTACACCAAATCACAATTGTGAATTTCAAGAATGCGATACCTGATGCAAAGTGAGATTACATTAATGCTCTTTCTTTGCCCAAGACATCTGTCATGGCTTAGAGCATCTTGCTGCAGAAAGCAGCTTAAAGACAAAACCTATCTCTGAATTTTAGTGTTTGGGTTTCATTCACATGACAGTGAAAGCCCGCATTTTATAAGCAAACTCCTAAAATATCTTATATTTCCCTTCTTTTTTTTCTCTCCTCCTCAAAATTGCAGCACTTTCTTGCTTCAAGTTTCCAAGGAAATCTTTCCAGAGGAAAGGTCTTTAATCATAAATTTAAGTATCATCTGTCTCATGCTAAACATTGGAAATCATCCATGTAACCTTCCAATTCCATGAAAACTATATTAATTTTAAATATGGCTTCCAAAACAGAGATAAATGAGATGCACACAGAACTGAAGGAACCAGAGTTTGCCAAGAGTTTACAGTTTGATACACCACAGGAACAGGCATTTGTGAGATACTGTTGTTATGAAGTTTTCATTATTTATTTGTTTACCTGCAGTCCTGATTCTCTTGCACCTAATGTCAGTAAGTTTATAGAGTGAATAAGGTTACACAGTTTTACTTCATGGTGTGGTACCTGGAGCTAATCTAATACCCCAGAAATAAGTATATGGCACTGAAGGGAAGTGAATTCAGAATACTTCAGAAGGGTCAAAATACACAATATTTTTCTTTTAAAGAAAGCACAGTATTCTAAGAACCCCAAAATTAATAGAACTAGGAAAAAAAAAAAAATCACTCTTCTCACTACAGAAGAAATTCTAGACATAAAAGTTAAGGAAAATAAAAGTTAGGGGGTTTTAATCATTCCAGCATACTTTTTTTGTAAATATGACTTCTTTCATCTCATCTGAAGTAGGCCCATTAAACCTAATGCACTGAACATTACATGATCAGAATAAATTGGGCCTATAGATCTAGCCCCTCTAATGAGAAGTCATAAGGAAAAAATACAGTAAACTAAGTCATTAACTCACTGTGTCATCACTTTTCAGTAGTTCAACACTTTCTGGGTGGTATATATTTCTGTTGCTTGTTTTATCTGTCATGGCTAATCTTATCAGCATAGAAAACTACAAGGGTGGGATGAGATTTTTGGAAGCTTTCAGATATCTATAAGGAGCTCCTTACAAACTCACAAGTAATCACTTTGTTTAAAAAGAGTGAAAATATGTTCTTGGATCAGATGCCAAACTTCCTTTCACATATTTTCTATTTGCTCTTCAGATGTGTCTGGATAACATAACTAGGTATCCAACTGTTTCTCCGATACAATGAAAATGCATTATTTGGATTGGAAAGATGGTGGGTTTCATTCAGCCCTAGGCTGCAGGTCACTGGATTACTCTTAGTAACAACTCATTCTGGAATGGGCACTGGATAGTGTCACATATTCATTGTCTGGGCCGTTGGATAACTTGCTTGGTCCTAAAGTGAGGCAAGAAGGGAACAGGATCAAACACCCTAAGGCTTTACTGATTTGTGCTTTCTCAATGGTCACCACAAGCATTGCTGCCTGGGAGCAGAAATCTCCTGTCAGCTGTAATTCTGAAATAAACTATGTAATAATTCTGGATTTGGGGATAAATCTTTACCTTGCTTTATGTGCTTCAGTGGGAGTTACACTGTCTTTGTCCAGTTATCAGCTCTGCTACTGATAACCTTGGACAAAAACTTGGGACTAGAGCTCTAAGGGCTACAGCTGTTGTGGTGCTAACTGCTGCAGTGACAAATTTTTAAGCAAATAATGGAAGGAGACAAGTCTTTTCTCTAAAAAATGACTGGAGTACATTTACATTTACAGGGTTTTGAGATACTGATACTGATTCTTCTTTTTTCCAAGAAGGAATGACCATAAGACTATCATCTAATTATGGTAGTCGACATAAAATGAGAAGAGAACAAGAAATGTCATCTAATTTCCTCCCATTAAAACCCTTGCACATGACATGGAATAATATTCATCAGGAGGGAAGAGGATACCAGGTGTGATTACGACTGTACTTAGACTGTACAGAGCCCTCCCCATGGCACAGAGAACCCAGATTCCAGTCCCTGCTCCTCCTGTGCAATTTTCCTCCTATGTAATTTTGCAGTTATCACTCAATGACATTGAAAAAGTGACCTCTCTGATACCACAGTATGATAGGTATATCATAATTTTACAGAAGTATTGGAAAAACAGCCCTGGCAGTTCCTCAGAAAACATTGTGCTGGGAAACATGTGAATACATGAAATAACACTGGACAAGGATAATTTACTGCATTCATTTTGGCTTATGAGTGCGAGGAGTGGTGATAGGTGTGTAAAAGTCACTGTATGAAGACCTGTCACAATAATTTTCTGACATGCAAGTTCTGCTCTCTTCTTGAGACTGTAGAAGACGGGTGACATGATATCAGGTTTTGTTTTCTTTGGAGTTTTCTAATTGCTATACATTTTTGGAGAAGCTGGGCAGCTGTACTTCAAACGACCATGAAGAAGGAAGGTGGATGGGATGCTGTGAGCTGGTGGCACACAAGTGTCAATGCATCTTCAGTGGAAACGTAAAGTGATGAGCAGTGAGGGTCTTTTCTGAGCTATGTTGGTCCACTTTTTCTGTTCTCCTGCTGACAAAACAAGCATCAGAAACTTTCATCAAGCCTGACTTCACTCAGGGAACATCAGCAGGAAATTTAGCAAATAATTAGCAATCAGAGTTTACTGTGAAGAATTGAGTTGTGGGGATGTTTTTTTCCATCTTAAGGTAGAGGGTTGATAATGAAGCCTTCCAGTCTGACACAAATCTCTGCTTTCTCATTGCCTTTCTGTTACTCTGAAGGTTACAACTTAAAAAAACAAACAAACAAGCAAACAAACAAAAAATCATATTTCTAGGTTTGATTTTTTTTTTTTTTTGTCTTTCATGAGGACACTCAGCATGGTTAGTCTATTTTCTTCCCACTGTCTCTCATTGTCAGCCAAAATAACAAGTTTGCGCAGTTAATGGTTTACTCTTACCCCTGCCAAGCTGGTGTGTTCCAGGGGACAGCTCCAAGAGAAGACCACGTAAGAAGTCAAGCCCCCATAACTTCCACTAAGTCATTAGTGAATTACAGGTATATATTGTCTCTCAGGACTAGACCCTCCGTATACAGCTCAAAGCTTGATACTTGAAATCCTGCCAAGTGCATTGTTCTCTCTAGCTCATTAAATACTTAATTCCTTTTATCTTGCACCCAGGATCTTACCAGGAGAAGGACATTATGGCTAACTACATTTAAAGCCACACCAGAAGTGTGATGTTGTTGATAATGGAGGGACTATCTATCAACCCTGCTTTTCCAGAGAAACTAGCAGGGTGGCAGAGTGTCACCAATATGACTGGTGGTGATCGGCTTAAGGAATAATGAGAAATCTATTTCTACTAAAACCATCAGTAAGATTCCCGCTCATTTAGGAAGGGGCAGGATTTCTGCACATATGCCCATACATTTTTCTGCACATTTGCTTACATAGCAGGCACATGAATTATGATACCAAAAGCATAATAATGACTACATATATCTATGTTAGACCCTTGCCTTGGAGTTAATGGGCTATTTATAGAGTGAATAACCATGAGTAAGGTTCATTTCCCATAAGGCTCAGAGCAATTTGTTTTAGGTTTGGCCTAAGTTACAGAGAAGGTATAGTGCAAAGTTTACTGGGATTGGGAGGGGAGTCATTTGGAATTATTTGGTCCTGAGAGTATGTGCGGTATAGAGCTATGTAAAATGTGGTTTCCTGAGTATTACAGAGGTCAAAATTGGCAAGTACTGTACAGGAACTTCTGAAATACATAATCAGTGCTTTTCACACACATGGTGCAGGATAGGGCTCATACTGAGACTTCTAAACTGCCTTTTTTCCATGGTCACAAATAACATCTATTGTTAAAAATAAAAGATATATTTAAATTTAAGGTACGTTACTAGTTGTACTTCACATTACCACTAGCCTACATGTGACTGATCAAATAAACATCAGAGAAATAAAATCAAGACAGGTTTAAATAAAAAAATGCAGTAACTGTCATTACCATTCAGGAGAAAATCAATTATCTAATAGAAATAATTTATTCACTAGATTACATATATTTCATGTCCTAACTTTTAAAAATAACAAGAAGTAGGACAGTAAAGGAAACAGTTGCATGGGACAAAAAAGCTGACCAGACTTGCATCAGTGGAAGGTGTGGTGCATGCTCTCCCTCCTGCCTCCTCCAGAAGCACCATTACCAACTTTATATTCAGCATTTGCCTTTTCGGGATTATTTGTATTCATATGGTATCATTCACCTGAGGATCTCAAATAGTTTAGAAACAATTTAACCTATCATCGCTCATTCAGTGCTGGAAGGCTTGCTCCCCACTCTGATCACCCCAGCTGCCAGACTGCAGTCCAGCACTTGGTAGGCTTTCAAACCAGAGCTCCCATTCTTAGGCATGGGAGGTGTTCCTTGCACACAACTCTAAAGAGTAGGGCCAAGGAGATGATCAGGGGGCTGGAGCACCTCTCCTATGAGGACAAGCTGAGAGTTGGGGTTGTTCAGCCTGGAGAAGAGAAGGCTCCAGGGAGACCTTATAGCAGCCTTCCAGTACCTAAAGGGGGCCTACAGGAAAGCTGGAGAGGGACTGTTTATCAGGAAGTGTAGTGATAGGACAAGGGGTGATGGCTTTAAGCTGAAGGAGGGTAGATTTAGATGAGATAGTAGGAAGAAATTCTTTACTGTGAGGGTGGTGAGGCACTGGAAGAGGTTGCCCAGAGAAATTGTGGATGCCCCATCCCTGGAAGTGTTGAAGGCCAGGCTGGATGGGGCTTTGGGCAACCTGGTCTAGTGGAGGGTGTCCCTGCCCATGGCAGGGGGGTTGGAACTAGATGATCTTTAAGGTGTCTTCCAAGCCAAACCATTCTATGATTCTATGATTCTAAAGATCCTTCATTGATCTCCTTCAAACTCTCCTTGTGTCCTCGTTTCAGCTAAGAGGGTTAATTTTCTTCATAGTAGATAGTATGGGGATATGTTTTGGATTTGTGCTGGAAACAGTGTTGATAATAGAGCTGGTTTTGTTCTATGGACTTATTGTTGAGCGGTGCTTACACAGGGCCAAGGCCTTTTCTGCTTCTCGCACTGCCCTGCCAGTGGGACAGCTGGGGGTGCACAAGAAGTTGGGAGGAGACACAGACAGGACGGATGACCCAAACTGACCAAAGGGATATTCCATACCATATGATGTCATGCTCAGTTTATAAGGAGCTTGGGGGAAGAAGGGGGGGCAGCGGTGTTTGGAGTGATGGCATTTGTCTTCCCAAGTCACCATTAAGAGTGATGGAGCCCTGCTTTCCTGGAGATGGCTGAATACCTGCCTGCCCATGGGCAGTGGGGAATGAATTCCTTGGTTTGCTTTGCTTGCGCGTGCAGCTTTTGCTTTACCTATTAAACAGTCTTTATCTCAACCCACGAGTTTTCTCACTTTAACTTTTCCAATTCTCTCCCCCATCCTGATGGGGGGACTGAGCGAGCGGCTGCGTGGGGCTCACCTGCTGGCTGGGGTAAAACCACGACACCTTGTAAAGCACCTTTGCCAAGATGTCAACAACATTAAAACAAACCAGCAATTTGGCAAATGGATATATTGCTGGAGTGCTGAGGCTACTGCCCATTGTACCACCCAGTAACACACTCCTGAACCTCCTGGACCCAACCATTGCCTCAGTTCTTCTTGGACTATAAGATCCTTGAGGTAGGGATAATTTTTTTTGGTCTGTGTCTATGAACTATTCAGTAGCTTAGGTCCAGGTACAAAACTTCAGACTCCTAGGTGCTATAGCATTGCAAATATTATAGAAATAAGTAATAAATCTGACAAATGTAAATGATTCCCCCAGATGTGAGGAAATGAGAAGCCAGGCTTAGTTAACTTACTGAGTACTTAATCACACAGCCTTCTAGGATACTTGAACATACCCAATATAGCTGAAGTTGCAATTTGAGTGATAAATTATGGAGTGTATAATGGTCATTTTTAATATTCACAAGGCCAGTCTATTCATGTTCAGAAAATCACTCTCTTTACATGAGAGAGTAGTAAATGACCCCTTGGATACATGACAACTTTTATCACCAATCTAATGTATTTACTAGGCACATACCACTGGAGCATTGAGGACCAGAGGTACCATCCAGTGAAGTGAATGGAAGGACTCCCATTGAATTGGAGAGAATTTAAATCAGGCCTGAAGCCAATTAAGAAAACTGGACATTACTTGACCAGCACAGCATTTACGTTGCTTTCCAGTGTCTGTCCATAGTCATTAATTTTTAAACGGAAACACTTTTAAATTGGTGCTGACACTGCTTTAGCACCATAATACTGTGAAATCTCCACTTACCACTGGCTTTTCATTTCAGTGATATTCCTATTAAGAGTAATGTCTATTACTTGGAAAGGTAATGTGGAAAGAAATCACACAGTTTGCATTAATAGTGCCATTGTGAGCTGGTAACTACCAACAGATGCCTTAATGAGACAATGGTGTGAATCCTGCGTGCAACTATTTATTCAGTCTATTAATTATTGACTTTTTATGGTTCCTTCCATGTATTTTTAAAAAATCATCCAGCGTACTTACTTCTTCTCTTGTTTAGTATCATGATCTTGCATGTTTTCAGGCATTTTCTTTCCCTGACACACTAGCCCTCCATGACAGAGGAAGGCTGTCTTCATCTTCCTCAATTCATTGTTCACAAAGACAGATGAATTTTTTAATGAAGAATACATATTTTCCTAGTGAGGCTGATAGACCCGAGTAGCTAAAAAGAGCAGAGGTGCAGAATTTAACTTATGTCATTAAGCATTTGAAAGGTATTAATCATTGCAAAAAGGTAATTATTTGTATCTTGTATCTTTAAATGCCCATATGCAATGGCCCATATGAGCCCCAAACTTGCTGTCTGCATGTGGGTAATTAGAGAAAACTCATCTGGAAAGTGGGGGTAGGTGTCTCATCACAGCTACAAAAGCTGGCCACCCAAATGGCCAAGACAACTCTTAAATTAGACATCTGACTGAAAGAGAGGGCACTGATCAAGATGTTTTAACACTGACTGAAAAATGAGGTAATAGTAAATCTGCCTGTAAGATTTAATTCCTCTGTACTTGGGGGGAGATGCCTCACTTATTTTGAAAATTAGAAATCCAGAGCTTTTAGAAAGTTTCTGGATTTTGATTTCATTTTCTCTGTTTTAACATATCTCACGTTTATTAATATCAGTGTTGTGTTGGTCATGGCACAAAGACAGCAGGGAAGGAAACCTA
Source organism: Grus americana (assembly GCF_028858705.1). NCBI lineage: Eukaryota > Metazoa > Chordata > Aves > Gruiformes > Gruidae > Grus > Grus americana. The sequence continues at coordinate 16,040,030 of NC_072855.1, read as the reverse complement.
TCTTATGAAAGGTGCTGAGGGAAAAAATGTTATTTTGACCTGAGGGTTTAGATAATGTGTGTTCTGCCCCACAAAGGTATGCTCACGTCTGCCAGGACACATGCAAACAAAAGTGGACCAAAACACAAAGTGAGCTGGCGGAGGTGGTTTGCTCATCATGGCAATTTTTTTGCTGTTGCAAAAATGTCCCATTCTCACCTGAACTGAAATCAAGAAATTTTCTTCTCTGTTTGCTCAATTGGCACAGAGCAAATAAGTGGTCAAAACACTGATATCCGGATTCATCAGGAGTCTGAGTGTCCAGGCAGTCATCTAGGAAATGTGAAACCTGCCTTTTATTTTTATTTTAAACCTTGTTCTACTGGAACCAAAATGAAAATCCCCATTGGTTATAGCTTCACTTTCACATATTTTGTACTTATTTTTCACCCTGTTCTTTAGCTTGTTTAGAACCTGAAGTCAATGGGAATTTCAACAGTGACTTCAGTGGGAGCAGTGGCAAATCATTAAACCTCAGTACTACTTTTGAAAGTATCTTTTAAAAGCCATCCAGAAGGGAGCTATGGGAGAGAAACTAAATGAAGCGATTTTACCTTACTTCAAAGCTCTGGAAAGAAAAAAACAAAAGAAAACCTCTCTTCTTCTTTGAATGCAGCATCATGTACAGCCTGAAGGAAATATTTTAGGAAGTCAGAGAACTGAAATCCTGCCCTGTGATTGTGTTTGGTCCGATATCAAGGCCAGGTCTGATGGATGGCATGCTTACAGCAGCTCTGTTACCTGTTTAATTAATTTGGCAATATCTGGTGCTCTCCAAATCTGACTTGCTTTCTTCCAGTCTGGATTTTCTGAAAATCTTTCACTTATTGTTTTTACTTCAATCATTCTCGCTGCCTATAGTGTACCCCTTTTCTTCTAGCATGGTGCCAGCTTGTATAGCCATCCTAATCTTTTTCCTTCAGTCCTTTGTACCTCCTACTTCCTACTGCTCTTCCGCTTGCACACCACAATCATTATTAATCATCTCCTTTCAGCTGGCTTCTCTTCTAATAATAGCTTTGTTGTCATATATACTTAAATTGTCCCTGATCATATGTTATTCCCCATACCATTTGCATCTTCTGTAGAGTTTTTCTCTCCATATGTAGCGGTTGCAAGAACCCTTCTCTTACGTCGCTTCTGCCTGCTGGGAAGGGTTGATGCCTTCATGCAGCCAGAGACTTCAATGTATTGTTCTGCTGTCTGAACCACTCAGATTTGTAAAGAATATGAAAAGTTATGTTGAAACAATCTTCCTGCAAAGTGCTTTATGTGCCAGAGGCTGAGCAGCGACTTCGATGGAAGAAAAACAGGGAGGTCAGAGCTCATCTGACATCGGCAGGGCTAGAGGGGGAGTTAAGCTTTAGTCTGACCTTGCAGTATTTGGGATCTCCTGGAAGAAAGGAACGTCTCTTGCTGCCAGTGTTCACCAGTTTTCTACTGAATGGACCCATTGGTTTCCTGTTGCATGTCCAAAGGGAAGAGAGGAAGGCAAAAACATACAATTGCTTCCGCCTGTTCCCACTTAGCAGTAACACTGCCGTGGGCCTGGGGACTGCAGGCAGTCAGCCAGATTTCTAGCTTGATTTCCCTTCTGCCCTGTGCTGCAGATTTATTTATGCAAGTGCTTTTTGAAGCAGCAGCCCATCACCTTTAAGTGCTTCCTTGATCACCCGCTGATTTCTCCAGCCTGTCTTTTCTCAACAGTTAGGGCAGCATTAGACCTGTGAGTGATTTATAAAGAAAGGAAATGCTAATGGGGAGACAAATACAGATGGAGGTATTGGGCCTATTTTCTTCCTTCCCAAACCAAAGGTCAAGCATACATTATCAGTCTGAATAACCTTCAGATAAAGAAAACCACTAGCTGGGAAAGCAAAAAATAATGCCTTTAAAATACTGCCTTGACATTGCCTTGCAAAATGGTGACTAATAGGCCTAAAGATACTTCTGAATTTCTTTTTCCTCAAGGAAGAAGTCCTATTTCCTCAGAACTAGCTGAGGGCTTGTCAACCTGAAAGAATTTACTACCTATGAGAAGAATTTCTACAAATTATAATGGCTGGCCTAATAAAACCGCACCTCTTCTTATATACCTTGCCTCACACTCCACATACATGCAGCAATGGTTTCAGAAAGGCATACGGGTGTACAGAGATGTGTATAAAAGGCATACCAACTTAGCCTGAAAAATGCTATTTTCTTTATACAGCTCTGCAGAGATTTGCAATGAGAGCCGTTGTTAAGAAATGACCTGTTGGTGTAGATGCATCACTGTAATCAGCTATGGCTTAATATTATGGTGATCAATGTTACCCAAATATTGGGATCGTGTCTGGATGCAAACCAGGAGACTCCATATTTCTTATTACAGTAAAGATTTCTCAGCGGAAGCACCGACCTGTGAATGCAAGACATTAACCTGCCAGATCTGGGCCTAGGACACTACCTCCTGCTAAGTTGGTGGTAATAAGTATTAGTTGGTTTGCTTTTGCTGTTCAGTGCCCATTAGTCCTGTTCATCTTGTGCTTCCTCTGCTGACAAGTACCAGGAATAACCCCTGTGAGAGGCATCGCTCAGCTGGATCAAAAAAGCTGGATTACAACAAGTTATAAGCATATAGAACTTAAAACAGGACCTTCCTTTGGGTTTCTGAAATTATAACATAATTGTTCTCCAAGAACCCGCCTTCCTAAGAACAATCATGGAGTTTGAGTCAGTGACAGAAAGAAAACACCACACTGGTGTGACACAACAGCAACAATATTTCTAGATGATTGATAAGAAAAGCACTTCCCGGAGGTAATTTTGGCAGATGCCCGTTAATTCTGTTCTCCAGCTGCCACTATGACTCATAAACCTGCCAGCAAGAAGGGACCTCAAGTGGCCACCTACTCCCTCCTCAGAAACAGGCTTAAGCTTACACTTTGATCAGACTAAACAAAATGTGCGTGGCCTGCTTTTACACCCTCCCGCTGAAGGGGATTGTCTTAGCAGCCTCTTCAGTTTTATTTCTCACGTTCAACTTAAATCTTCTTTGCTGCCCAATTACTCAACAGGCATAGCGGGCAGTTGTTCTCTCTCTGTAATAACTTTTTACTTATTCAAAGACTGCTATCTTGTCCCACATTTATCCTGCTTTTTTCCAACCTGTATAAACCAAATTCTTTGAATGCATTCACAGGCCGTGTTGATTGATTCTCTGATAATTTTATTGTTCTTTTCTGGGCTTTCTATCAACTGCTTTTTTTAAATGTACACATTATTCCAGACAACAATTTCTCAGGACAAATCAAAGAGAATAGATGTCTGTCTTTGTCTTCTGTATGACAAACTTACAATAACAGTCCCATAATTACAATGTCCAATATGTAAATGTGGCTCTTACACACTGATTTCCCAATCTCTGTCTTAAGAAATGTCTTTCAGTTTAATCCTAGAATAAAACAAAATCTTAACTTGCACCCAGCAGGCCTATTTTGAAGTCTGTTGGGAAACCCCAGTTAGGTCTTTGTTACGCTTACCGTCTTTGTGAAAATTACAGTAATTCTCCAAATGCCATGGGAGAAAGTCTGTGTTGAAGGATTTTAGGAAAAGCTCTTTCTATTACCATTCTTTGACTTGTTCAACAAAAGGCAAGGATACTGGACTCTTGGTCATCAAAGGCAGCAGATCTCATCCCACGCTGAACATGTGGCTTGTAACGTCAATATTGGCAGCTTTCAGGGCATGACCAGTGTCACCGAGAAGGTGAACATCCATGCCTTTAAGGACCAGATATGAAGGAAGGCACATAGTGAGCAATGATGGTGAGAAAGACATGTGGCATCCAAAAACCAGTGTAAGTTGCCAACCCTCTTTTAGTCCTCCAAGACAGAAAGTTTTAAGTATTGCATATCCTTCTCTTCTCCACAGGAAGAGGGAACTGATGGAGAATAGCAGGGTTTTTCTTAGGGTAACTGAGTTTGTTTACACTCCAACTGCTGTTTCACCACAAGAGACTGTCAGACGGCACTCATGCAGTCAGAATACCAAGGGAGCAGTCCTGCTCAAGGTATTGGCTGGAGTTAAAGAGGTTGAGTTAAAGATTAAGACAAACTATCCTGAGGCTGTTCTTGTGTTTCAGCCCTTATAAAAAAATCCAACAACCTAACATTTCCTCAAATATGAAGAGTGTCTGCAGACAGGAAAAATACTCTTGGGAAGGTGGATGCAATGGCACCACCTCTTGCCTGTTTCTGTCATGACACAGAGGTCAGGATTCTTCCCTGAATCAGCTCTGCGGAAAGCAGGTACAAAGTAAGAGACCAATTTTCCACTCTGTCTATCCAGTTTGATGCAAGGCCATGGGCTTTTAGCTGAAGTACTTTAATTGCTTCCTTAGTGTGACCCCAGGATCTGGTTAGATGCCTTTATGCCCTCTACAGACAAGCCTTTTGAAGTGCTTGATTTTCTCTATCTGGACAGGCAGTGAAAGTTACTGTTTTGTTGAAACTGTAATGAGAATGAAATTGTCTTTTGAGGGGCTTTTGTTGAGTAGAAGCTATAGATTCCCGCTTTCATTTTATTCTGCAGCAAACTCATTACTGTGGCATTGGCCACAAAGTGATGTCTTATCCATTTCATCCTATTCTTTGTCTTGTTAAGACAAAGCTCCATCTCTTTGCTATTATTTCTTCTTTTTGGTCTATGTAATTAATACCCAGGCCCTTGCAATGTCCTGTTTCTCAGAGCATATTGGAAATCAACAGCCAGAGCCACAATCTTGGGCAGAAATCCAGGTCCCATCATCCACCACCAGACCGAAAAGAAACTTTGTTTGCTAGCTTCACCCGAGGCTACCTTCATCATTGCTTCCTGCTGTTCAGTTACTTGATTAGTTTTTTTCTGACTTTCTTTCTCAAACAGTGCCCAGCCTCCTGCACCACATATTGTTCTGGCTCTGACAAGCCCTAACTCATACATCCTGGACTTGCTATTGACTCTAAATATTTCCACCTCTGTCTTTGTAGAGGGTCACTTTTTTCTATTTAGCTGGTAAGAAATAAGCTTAGAAAACCTATTAGGTTTAATGAGCTCTGCCATTATCTGTAGGCCAAAGACTTACCCTGTAGTAACTTCTCCCTTTCTACACAAGCTTCAGATGGCATTTGGTGCCAGAGACTTGCCTACCTAACAGCAATATTTGAGGAAGGCAAGATGGAAGCCACAAGTAGGTGGAACAAAATGAGTAACTATGAACATTTAAAATTATTTGGAGTATTTAGAACCCTGCCTGGAAGAGATAGGGTTACTTTATATTCCACGTGTGAGTAATTTACAATTTACTATGATCAGTATTCATATTAACTTACGAAAATCAAAACTGTGCTAGCCAGCATGTTCTAAAACACATGCAATTCCCCTACCCAAAGGAAGGTATGTAAGATCCACGCAAGGTGAATTTCACGTGAAAAGAAGGTCAGACTAGGCCAGAAGTTTACAACTTCAAAGAAACTCAGTATTTCACACTGGCAATGAAGCTGTTTTTCCAAGTTCCTTGTAAGCAATACAAACAGCATATGTTTGATTAAATAGCAAAGAAATGGAGTATTAATTTCTTAAGATGGGCTTGAGAAATTGTGTATACATGGTAGGGGGTGGTTTTTTCCACATTTTTAAGATGTTACAAACAAGGACAGACAGTCAGACAGATTTAAACTTACCTTGATAAAAGGGTGCAAGCACATAAATCAAACATTTTGTGTGAAGCAAAAAGCTTCTCCTTCACAAGGAGATGCTGCTCAGTTTGGCACTAGGAGAAATTACACAACCCATTGCCCATAGAAAACACGGCACAATGAATAAAATTTGTCTTGAATTATTTATTTTTAGCGCTTTATTTTATCTCCTCTATCTTTCAAGGCCTGGAAATTGTTCTTGATGAGAGCTTTTTGAGTGTCTGAGTCTCAAATTAAAACAATACATTAATGTCCTCTATACAGTATAGAGGTAGGAAGATTAGAGTGCACTAGACTCAACACTTTCCACTAATGGGACTACTAGTGTGTATCACTTTAATTTACTGCCTTAAAATATATCCATAAGATACAGTATTCTTGGATGTATGATGGCTGAATAAAATTTAATGGAAACACAAGTGGCAGAGCAAAACTAATCCTTTCCAAGGTACCTGCTCTGTCATAAACTGTATTTATTTTGGAATCTGATTAAAAACATGTCTTGCAGCATTAGCAAGACCTTAGAGAGAGGGAAATCAAATGTAGTGTGGGCCATAAGAGATTTCAAATGGCCATATCATCTATAATTAGAGTAATTTTTTTATTATTGAGGAAGGATTTTTTTTTTTTCTTTTTGTGTCAGAGCCAGTTATCCCTTTAATACCTTTTTAGAGCCAAGCCTTCCTGTCTGTGGGTAACAAAGAAGAAGCTATCCTCCTGAGTGTGTTTGTGCTGGGCTTTACATACCAGAGATGATGATGAGTGATCTTCAGTCCAAAATGCTACCACACCTTAATAGATGACTGTTGGTGCAGCTTGTTTGTGTGCTCTTAGCTCATGCAAAGTGCCACATCAAGCTTAGCTTTTAATGCGCCATGAGCTAAGAACCTACCTGTGAAGAGTTACTGGAGCTAATGAGAGGTGATAACAAAAAAACAAGGTAAATTCATTATTCAGTTGAGCCCTTAGTCTAGCTACAGTGCTCTGGTCTACTGCCAATCCGATGGACTGCATGGAGTCTCAAACTGGGATCTGTGCTCTCTAGATTCCCTCCCAGATATGTCACAGTAACTCACTAAATATTCTCTTGCTATTTCAGTATTTTTCTGCATATCAGACTACCTTAGGGAACTATCTCATAAAGGGGAAGAGGATAAGGAAAGTAATGTAAGCCACTTATATGTGCTTTTGAATGCAAAATATTTACCAGTATCTAGGGGCAGTACTCCATGCTTTGGCTACATCAAGCTGAAACTCTTGCATGAAAACACTGTCTAAAATTGGTGAGGATAAGAAAAGCCACAGAGACAAATTCATTGAAGAGTCTATACTGAATTGGTGCTAATACATTGCATACTGTGATATAGTGAAAGAGAAACACGCTAGCTCTAAACTTATCTTGAATATGGCAAGCAGTCCAGCCAGGCTAAATTCCCCTACTGTCACGCCTAAATAGGCAATATGAGATATTTCCTTAGACATTTGCTTCACTTCTTTTCCTCCTACACCTTGCAGAAGAACTCAAAAGAAAGGCTGAGAGCATCTTTCCGGCCACAGACAGGGGAAGGTGACTATATGGGCCAGCACAAAGCGTATTCCTGCACAAGAGGCCCAAACAAATCTGCTTCTATAATTTCAGCTGCTATTTTCTTCTAACATGTCCTTTGTCATCACTGCAAGTCCAAACACACACAAAGTAAGTCGCTGATGTTCTGTAACAAAGAACTACAGAACACTGAGACCTTTTCCTCTGTTTGGGGTTTTTTTTTCCCCTTGGAATAAATCTCTTCTTCAGAAAAAGCAGATCTTTTGTATGTGAAAATGTCTATTATTTCAAAAACTTGAAATCCTATCTGCAGAAAAGACATTTAAATTTATTCTTTTATCAGATAAGGTATTTAGGAAGTAGAAGATTATATCCAGAGAATAAAATGGGGCCAGACCTTAGGCTGAGACTGTGTCCTGACTATAGACCCTGACTAGATTACAGAGCCAGGGGGTTTAAAGAAAGAAGATCTGTAAGTAGCCTGTAAATCACGCATCTGAGAAAGCTCAGACAAAACCTTCCTGCTTCCTTAAGAGAGATGCAAAAGTCTGATGGAAATCTAAGGAAAAGCAGGAGGGTTTGCTTCCTTAAAGCACCCACCATCCCAGGGAAGGTGCCCTGCAATCATGCAGATTTAGTTCCCTCTTTTCAAGCTTGCAATTCCTGTTCATCCCCTCTCTGGGAGGGAGAGGTTGGGCTCTGGTAAGTTGTACTCCCTTTTTGGTACCACACACTGATTCAGAGATAGAAGCCTGCTATAAGTTTCTCTCAAATATTTAACTTCAATTTTTCTGATGAAACTTACTTATAATGAAGGTAAATGAAATTGCACCTCCAACATAGATTACTTTTAAACCCATCCCTCCAACATCCCCCATCTCCCATAGCATAAGAGAGCAGAGCAGGAATGTAGGATCCAGAGCAAGGTCTGCCTTGCATATCTCAGTTTCATGTTTTTAAGAAGATTTATGAAACTCGGAGCAACCAAAGTGTTCAGAGACCTTCTACCCGTGTCTCGCAGGCAGTGAAATGCTTTATCTTCATCTGGTCTTTCCTATTTACCTTGCCTAAGTGCGTGGCAGCAATAGACAACCATATGGGGGAACAGCCAATTTTTACATCAAAATCTTTGTTATCAGAACAGGAAGTCTTCACTCCCTCTCTCTGCAGTAGAGGAGTAATCTGTCCACTTACTCACCACCCTGTCAGACACTGCTTCTTTGTGCTTAATATACCCCATACATCGAGTAGAACATTCTAATTTCAGCTTCAGCGGTAGAAAAGGAGTTCCTGCCCATAAAAACCACAAGCAATAGCTTGCCGAACTCTTAGAGGGAAACCAGTCAGACTGCAAGACGCAATAATAAGTTTCCCTCAAAATATATCTGATTACGTAAGGGATTGCTGTATTAAAAATTAAATAAGGCTTGAAATATACAGCAATTTGCAGGCACTAGGGAGTGTGCCTAATAAAGAGAGTGCATTAGCTGCTTCTGCTTTTTGAAATCCAGTCTATAAATACTGTAACATCTTCCTATTTATTTGAGTGTGGGAGGACCAGACTTTGTGAACCTGCTTGTTAAAAACAGCACCGAGCTCAGTTTGACTGACACTTTTTTAGCTATGCCTCAGTATTAATATTGGTCTAATCAGCATCTGACGATTGCCGTTCAGGTCCCTGGGGACACTGTACCTTGTGCATGTCTAAACGCAGCATGAATGTGGAGCTCGATCCTTCCAGGAAAAGTAAGGGGACCTGAGCAGGATCCTAACCTCTCCCAGGGGCCAGGCAGCAATTCACAGGACTCAGTTGCCTTACTAGTGGTTATGCTAATGCCTGCGTTAATCCTCCTAGCACAGTCAATGCAAATCAGGTATTTCTCAGATTTAGACAGAGCTGCTTTCCTATTGGAGTTGGGAACACAAAGGCACTTCAGAAAGATCCCGCTCGGTATCACCACCTGCATCTCACAGTTCCCAGACACACTTAAAAATCAGGCCCTTGGGCCACAGTTCTTACTGAAAGCCATACATTGACATTAGGTGAGAGAGAAATTCCCAGGGACCTGACTCACAGAAGGCCCTACACGCTCACATTTCATGGAATAATTATTCATCGGCAAGGAGAGGAGTCAGTAGATAAGTTAACAGAGGATGGACCTTCAGGGTGAAGTTCCAGTCCCCTTCCCAGTAGCTGTTCAGGTATTTCACACAAAGGAGAACAGCCTTACCAAGGAAGGCTGACATCCTCTTGGTTCGTGACTAAGCCTGGAAGCCTGGGAGTCTGGGATGCCCGCTGAGGATGTGGGCATCCACTTCCCTTCAGGAGCAGAAGGCTTTGACCCCAGAGTGGGGTCTACCCACGACGGCACCGGTCAAAAGGAGGCATTGCTGCAGGCAGTGTCCTGAGGGGACCTCTGCCCATGCTGGTGGTGGCAGGTGCCCCACAACAGCGGTTGGAAAGAGTGGAAACTCAGCCAAACAGTTGGCACTAAACAGGCACAGAGGATGGCCTGAGGACTGGAGATGTACCAACATTCTCACACCTAGCTACTGTAGGACTGGGTCAAAAATTTTTAGGGCACTGTCATGTCATTCTGGGGGTGTGCTTTCACAGCATTGCTCCTCTCCAACCATGCAGAAAGAAGTTGTCAGTTCACTACTTTTCAGGGGTACTTTGCCCTTTTGATTTTGTAAAGCTGCATGGGAAGTGGTAGGTAAATGAATGTGTCTCAGAGAAGTTAAATGAAACTACTGTGCATTGGGTTTGTGCAGTTTCCTTCCTGTCACATTCAAACGCATCAGCAGCCCAGTCCAAGCACACACTAGGCTAGGGTAGCGAGCTCATCAGGCATGCTATCCTCGCCTTCTGACTTCCTCTTGGAAATAAAAACGGTGGCCCTAATGAGAATTAATTAGGGCTGGGGGTGGAGAGGGGGGATCCGTCGTGTTTTTGTTTGTATTGTTTGTTTTCTGTAAACCCATGGAGGGGAAAAAAAAATCATATTACTTCTCCATGCAATATAGTAAACGTAATAAAAAATGAACACATGGTAATTAGCTTCTCCATTAAGTATACCAAGCATAGACAATAGCAATCGTGCAGTGCTGATTACAGACATTATCCTTGCCTGGATTTTTTTTTTTTCCACCATTCAATCAACACTGCTAAATAGAAACTTCAGTGTTCAATATTATAAGACACTAGCTGGCAGTTATACAAAGATGCCTTACACAATGTCATCTGGCTGCTTGCCTGATTCTCATATTACCTTCCTGTCTTGCCTTATACGCTAATACGCATGGCTGATTAGAAGAAAAATGCAGAAGCTGCGTCCTTCTCTTCTTGCTTTTTTCTCCAGCTTCATGCCTTGAGGGAAAAAAGGAATCACATTTGCTAATTTCACTAGCAGCACTTAACCTGGGAATAGAACAATTCCCTTTCAGTTCCACATTAGTTATAATTCATACACAAACACTGCCTTGCACCAGACTAATTGGGCAGTCTTTGATTCCAGTCTGAGAGCAATGTTGATTGCTGTTGTTGTACAGAAGCCCTCTCGCAGCCTCAGTAAAGAGTCTCGGAGTTCAAAATAAACATTTTCAGGGGTTGTACAGTATCCGGGGGTTAGATGTCTGGAAACAGGATTTTAGACTGAAAATCTGAGAAGCTCAAATGACTCTGGAAAATGCCTAGGAGCTCCTTAAGTGAATGCTTTTGGGTGGATTTGCTAACATCAGCAGATCCCTTGGGGAGTCACAGTACAGTTTATGCCAGTTTCTTCAGGAAGGTAAGCTTTCTTGCAGGAGGAATATTTTTCACATGTCAAAAAATGTGATTTTCTGTATACTTGTTTACACATATTTGCTTTACTCTCTGATTTCTTATGGTAAAGCTATACCAAGGCAGGTGGTCCACATCCAGGTTTCTCTGACAAGCCTTCATTTTTCCCTGGTTATTTTAGCCAGGTTGAATTTGAAGTCTGGTCAGGTGTTCAGGATTTCCAGATGTCTAGCAGCCACGTCAGAGTTACTTCTATGTATCTGAAAATCCTGTGTCACTGAGCATACATATGGACATACTTCACAGCAGAATAATCAGTGCCAAAGATGCCTCAGACAGATATCTAGGTGCAAATTATCTTCACAGCAAACATATCACAGGTCCAATAATTCCTGGTGATAGCACACTCTCAGTGAACCTTCCAGAAAAAGCATGGGGAAAAATGTGGGACCTTTATGTTAGGGATAGGAAGCTTTTGATATTCTTAATTGATATACCTATGCATAGGTATAGATCAAAGTCTACAGGCTGAAATCTTACCTTACAACTTAGCAATCAGTTCTGGAAACAGACTGGCTTGTGAAAATGTGGGTCCGGTAACAAGTGACCTGAGCATATGTAGGACGGCTGGCCCTGTGTTGGACAAGATCTCTTCTCTGACGATTGGATGCTAAACACTGCAACCAGTCAGCAACAGGAGGCTTGAAAAATAGTTTTCCCTATTTTTTCCATCACCATAACAAATATGCCTAGAATTAGTCCAAGAATTTAAGGATAGACCTTCAAATTAATACGTGTGTGTATATATATATTTATATGTATATAAAAATTTATATATGACTCTATGTTGGTATACATTAAAATTTGTGTGTGTTGCACAGATGGGAGAAACTTTAGGCCACCTACAAACCTTATCCCTCTCTAGCTTTGTGACTGCCATACATGGGCTTATGCAAATGGTACAATACACGGGCAAAGAAAAGGACTGAAAACTAAACACAACGTGAGTGGAGATTCTCCTTGAAATATCTATTTCTTCAAAATCTGTGCCTATGAAGGCAAGTTTTCTGTGGCCAAAAGATGAGGTCTAGGATTGCCAAGCACCACGGCAGACAGTTTCAGCTGCTGCTTTAGCCTGCATTTGATGGCATGGGGAAGTTGGGCTGGGGATGCCTCTACTCATCTGTGATGACCCAGGGATCCTGAGCGGGAATTGCTCAGGTTTGACTTGACACAAGAGATATGAACAGCTGCAATTAGGCCCTCTAATCAAAGGTGGTGGCAGCAGCTCACAGCCCAATAGCATCGCACATCTCTGAAGAGTATTTTAAACATCAGAAAACCTTTGTCAAGTGTTTATGATTAAAACTCAGTTAAGCGGGTCTGTTTTGGCAGAAACATGTTCCTTCGATAAGTTGCCCACCGTTCAAACTCCACACAGAGTGCAGTTTCATTCCTGTTGCTTTTCACACATCATGATTGGCCAAAAAAAAAAAAAAAGGCAAGTCAAATGCTGCATTTAAAAATATTTTTTAAACCCTGTCGTAATTATATACCCTTTTTTCCTACCTGACTTACACTTCAGAGGGTGACACAAAACCCTTCATCTGGACTTGTTTCATTCCAGTGAGCCAAGCAATAAGCAGGACCTCAAAAGACCTGCCTGCATCCTACTATTAGAAGACAAACAGCTCAGTGCTTAGATAAAGAGAGCTTTAAGGGATCCCAATCTGCTTGTGTCAGTCACCAAGTGCTGGTTATTTTCTTAAGCAGAGATTGAAGGTAGGCTGGGGAAAGCAAAACTCATTATAAAAAATGACGTTCACACTATGGTTATGAAATGTGTCCTTTTACTAAGCTCCTCTCACTTCCCTCAGCAGCTCCGCTTCTTGCAATGACTGCAGCACTGATCATAAGTTCAGTCTGGTCCTCCATGCAGGTCATTTTCAGAATTTGGAGAGTATATATTAAAAACCAAGCCACTTAACTAGATGACCTCTTAACCTAGCAAGTGAAAAGCTACTGGTGTCACATAAGAATGCTTCAGACCTCAAACTCAGGCCCACTCCACTGGAGAAGATGATCAAATACCCAGCTTTGATTATGGTGTATGAACACATGAGTGTATTTCTGCAGAGGAAATATCTGGTTCTAAATTGTTCTTCAATGCAGAAAAAAACTATCAGGGCCTGAGGTAAAAAGCTAAAATGAGAAATTTTTTTTTTCCTTTTTTTAAAGCAAAAAATATAACAAACTATTAGGGAAATTCATACATTATCTCCCTATGTGTGTCTTCAGATCAAAGCTGGATACTGCTATGGAACATTTATTAGCAAAACACAAGTTACTGGTCTCAGAGAAGGGGTAACTGGGTAATATTTTGTGATATGTGTCTTACAGGAACTGCCATGAAATGATTCTTCCTGTCCAGAAAGATTGTTTATCTGATTCAGAAACCCAGGAATAAAAATATATGTATGCACATGTAGAGCATGAATAAACAAACTCGCATGTTCACAGACGCTGTGGTCTGAGCAGCATTTCTGTCCCCTGGGCCCTTAGCACGGGTCTGAAGCATTTCCTTCAGGGACCTTACACTGCGTTCCTCCTGGTTTCTCCAACACCACCACTACTCACATCTTCTTCCATGTAGGCACCTACAGGGTTAGAGAGCAAAATATCCCTCATACATCACCAAGCCTTCCAAAAATACTTTAAATAAATGTATTTTGAAGGTCAGCTCTCACATCCCTCAAGTTCCATTGGCAGCTGAGTTCATGGCACCCTGTTCAGCATCCAGCTTTTGATGCTGCTGAATAAGCAGAGTTACTGTTCCAGCTATCCACATGACTTACCATGATTTAGATGCCTTATAGGTTCTTGCTTTAGAGTCTTAGGTTTTAGTTCTTTCAATTTAACAGGAAAAGAAAGAGGAAAAAAAGAAGAAAAGGAAATGAAAGTTTATCATAACTAGATCTTTCTGTTAACTCAAAAAATTATAAATTGTGCTTTCCTGTGCCAATGGTTACATCTTTGCAATAGCTAATACTTAGAGCAAATTTCTTCAAGAGGCATTTTAAATATGCACCAGTATTTACTTGACTAATGCATTTTCAAGCTTCCTGCAGTCTTTTCATGATGAAATATCCTGCTCTTGTACATAGAATCATAGAATCATAGAGTGGTTTGGATTGGAAGGCACCTTAAAGATCATCTAGTTCCAACCCCCCTGCCATGGGCAGGGACACCCTCCACTAAACCAGGTTGCCAAAGCCCCATCCAACCTGGCCTTGAACACTTCCAGGGAGGGGCCATCCACAATTTCTCTGGGCAACCTGTTCCAGTGCCTCACCACACTCACAGTAAAGAATTTCTTTCTAACATCTAATCTAAATCGACCCTCCTTCAGCTTAAACCCATTACCCCTTGTCCTATCACTACATGCCCTTGTAAACAGTCCCTCTCCAGCTTTCCTGTAGGCCCCTTCAGGTACTGGAAGGCTGCTATAAGGTCTCCCTGGAGCCTTCTCTTCTCCAGGCTGAACAACCCCAAGTCTCTCAGCCTGTCTTCATAGGAGAGGTGCTCCAGCCCTCTGATCATCTCCTTGGCCCTCCTCTGGACTCACTCCAACAGCTCCATGTCTTTCTTGTACTGGAGACCCCAGAGCTGGGGTCTCACAAGAGAAGAGTAGAGAGGGACAATCACCTCCCTTGACCTGCTGGCCATGCTTCTTTTGATGCAGCCCAGGATATGGTTGGCTTTCTGGCTGCAAGCACACATCTTACAATAATCTCATTAAGTGATTTGCACCTCTGATTTCTTAAGTCAACATTTGGCATAGTATGGCATTGAATTGCACCTGACCTTCTCTGCTCCCTCAAAACCACACTTAGACATAGAGATATGTGCATTTTACAGTAGATATCTTTTACTTTAAAATGTGGTCCCAAGAAGCCAAAGGTTGCCAGTATTACCTATACTATAGAGCAGTTGGTAAATGCATGAATACCCAGATTTTTACAGTCATTTTTCATCTCCCTGTTTTCAAGCTAAAATAATGTTATAGCTTATAAGCTACAACCAAATAAGGCAATGAACTCAGATAATGCTCAAGGGGGAATGATAGATAGGATATCTTGGCACAAATTAAGCATAGGCATTTAGGATCTGTAATAAAATCTGGAATTTTTCCAGTTTTCCAGCCATTAAATTAAGGGTCATTTAAGTCCCAATCAAGGTATTTTTTTGTTTGTTTTATAAAAATAAGAAACTACTTTGCATTCTTGAGCATAAATCATTAGAAGACACTTGTCTGTTAAAAGAGGTATTTTTGTACTAAGTTGGCATGGGTACTTCACCCTGACAGACTGTTTTCCCACTGTGAAGCATATTCTTCTGGACAAAGTTTAGCACAAGGCTCTAATGTATCAGACGGGAGAAAAAAAATGCAGTGAGGTAATGCCATGGGATAACACTGGAATATTAGTGAGGAGAAAGCTAAGTGCTGGCAGCCTCAGTGTACCAGGCTGAGGTTTTATGAACATCTGGGTGGACTAAAGGGCTCACCAGTGCCAGCAGGCAACGCATCACCCTTTCTTTCTCCTGCCACACAGTTTTTCCTCTCCTGACACTGAAAAGGAAAGCACTATGAGCCATTTTTACACCTGTCCTTTAAAGAGTGGGACAGTTTTTGTCCTGTGCCGTGTGCTTTGGGTTGGTGGAGCAGAGGCTGTCCCAGCTGTGAGCACAGCTGCCTGAATCTTCCCCCACCTAGACCCAGGCTTAGGTTACACCAGCAGAGAGGCCATCCCGTATGCGAGCAGAGCCACAATCATGCCTGGTTTGGTCACTTTTCCTCCCTGTCCCAGAATGCTCTGAACACAGGCGACTGATGGGAGAAGGGCCATAAGGACAGTAATTCTAGCTCTGTGCCAGGCAGGAACTTCTTCACTCCAAGGGAAATGGAGTAAACACAGCATTTATAACAGGGAGATGCAGTGCTACAGCTGGTAACAATAAAAGAGGCTTCACTGTATGAAAAGATCAAGTTTTACATCTGTATCATCTGAATCAGGTTGGTTTAAATGCTAATGTCTTCAGTTCTGTGACACATTTTCCCCTTAGTTTAATATTGCCTTGGTAGTGTGACCTTCAGCTTTTTTCACAAAACCCCTTTCTCCAGTCTTTTGGTGAGAGAAAATTAAGAATAAAGCTCCCATGTAGGAGGAATCGTGGTATGAATAAGCTTGTTCAGAATGTAGTATTGAATTTTGCCCAATTTGCATGAATTTCTCAGTGTATTTTGTATTTAGGCCCAGAGCTTTGTGTGTATTTTAATTACATCTCAGTATATAGAGTGCTGGCTCCCATTGTTAATGTTGTCAGTGCCATAAAGTCAATGGTAGGCAAGACAAGACTGAAGGAAATGTACCTCAATTCTGGTTTTTCTAATTTATATATAGCTCACTTGGTTCCTTGCTCTTTCATCAAAGGTCTTCCTTTACCGCTAGGGCTGATAAATCTTATGGCCTGAAAAAATATAAGAAAGAAACTATCACAAATATGCTAAATTATTCATTCGAGTAATAGGTTTAATTTTATGTAATCAACTTTCCTCTCAGATAGCTTATTCCTAAGATTATTTTTTTTGCATAATTGAATAAGTCCAAAGAAAAGAATGGTGAATCGCACAGTTGCTTTTATTTTGTTAGGCCATTTCTTATTCCTTTTCCAACTAACCTACTCAGATTGTCTCCTTGTTTATTTATTGTTCTATTTTATTTTTTATATTTATGCCTTTGAGTTCAGCTATTACATTTACTCTGCAACTGCACAGCACCTAACACATCAGGGTACTGACCTAGTGAGTATGTCTTGTAATTTAAATGCATTAGTGCAGCACTTGTTGTAGTTATTGTTTTTATTAAGGAACAAATATTCTTTGGCAATTATATTCATTTGATAGATTTTTTTTTTTATCATTGTATAATGTATTCATGAGTAATGATTTTCATTACCCTGGTCACCACTCCACTGAGACATTAACAGACATTTTTCCTTTAAGAGTATAGTTTGGTAAGCAACCAACTGTTAAAACATGAACTAGAGGAAATGTAGCCGAGAGAACAGAAGCTCCTGTATGGCTGGCAGCTATAGATATACCTTTGAAAGTGAATTTGCAGTTGGACTAGATAATCCATGCAGTTTGCTATAGCCCCAGGCCCAGTGTTTCATCTAAATCATGGTGCTTACTCAGCATTTGCAATAGAGCACATGTGCATGTGGGGTTTCAGCAGAAATGTGCCAAGGAGCTCGCTGAACCAGGAGGTGTCAAGCGGGATTCGGGCTAAAGCAAATGAAAGTTTGTCGTTTTAACCTTTAATACAGCAGGGGAGTAAAAAACATGTCAGGACATGTGGCATGTAAATATTTGTTAGAGGCTGGCTACTTCCAGGTGACTGAGCATGGGAGTGCGATGCTAACTTGAACTAGGCTTAGTTAAAAGCAAAGTTGGCAAAAGGCAGCCAATGCTTTTATCCTTACTCACCATTACCATGACCATTTAGTCACAATTACAAGCCATAGGGAGAAATGACCTTGTGAGTGAGGAACTGCTCCGGGATGGAGTCTGGGTTCAGTTCCCAGTTCTGCCGCAGGGGCTGCATGTGACAGGATTAGATGGTAATATCCTGGCTCACAATGGCAGGTGATTTCTTTGAAAGAAACAGGAAATAAACAGGTACTGAATAGCAATTCAGTGTAAGCAGGGCTGATTGTGTGCAAAATGAGGTGCTGGAATAGTTATTCAGTATATGCAAAACCAGGCTTGGCCCCAGATGAACCCGCATGAATGAAAAGCATTAACCACGGTATTAAAAACAAGCCCTTCAGCTCTCTACATACTTCAGGTCTTCATTTGCAGAATAAGACTAATATACTGGTTCGAATAATAATTATGTCTTCTGTCTTGTCAACTTGGCCACTTTGGAGAGAGTGTCTTTTCTAATTATATAAGCAACACCGATAGGCCTGAAGTCCTGATTTCAGATGGGAAATCTGAGCACTACTACCATACAGATAGCATAGCATAGCAGAGCAGAGCATAGCATAGCACAGAACTGCTTCAGCTGGAAGGGACCGACAACAACGATCATCTAGCCCAACTGCCTGGCCACTTCAGGGCGGAGCAAAAGTTAAAGCACGTTGTTAAGGGCATTGCCCAAGTGCCTCTTAAATGCTGACAGGCTTGGGGCATCGACCACCTCTCTAGGAAGCCTGGTCCAGTGCTTGACCACCCTCTCGGTAAAGAAGTGCTTCCTAAAGTCCGGTCTGAACCTGCCCTGGCGCAGCTTTGAACCATTCGCACACGTCCTGTCACTGGATCCCAGGGAGAAGAGATCAGAGCCTCCCTCTCCGCTTCCCTTCTCAGGAAGCTGCAGAGAGCCGTGAGGTCGCCCCTCAGCCTCCTTTTCTCCAAAGCAGACAAGCCCCGAGGCCTCAGCCACTCCTCATAGGACATTCCTTCTAGCCCTTTCACCAGCTTTGTTGCCCTGCTCTGGACGCTTCCGAGTACCTGAATATCCTTCTGAAATTGCAGGGTCCAGAACTGCACGCAGTACTCGAGGTGAGGCCGCACCAACGCTGACAATCCCCTCTGCTGACCAGCTGGTTACACTGTGTTTGATGCACCCCAGGACAGGGGTTGCCCTCTCGGCTGCCAGGGCACACCGCTGACTCATATTGAGCCTGCTCTCACCCAGCACCCCCAGATCCTTTTCTGCAGGGCTGCTCTCCAGACACTCCTCTCCCAGCTTATATTTGTGCCTGGCATTACTCTGTCCTAGGTGCAGAATCTGGCATTGGGACTTGGTAAATTTCATCCCATTAATCGTTGCCCAGTGCTCCAATCTATCTAGATCCCTCTGCAAGGCATCTTGTCCCTCAAGAGGGTCAACAGCACCTCCCAGCTTGGTATCGTCAGCAAAGTTGCTAATGGTGCATTCAACTCCCTCATCCAGATCACTGACAGATGTATTGACCAGAACTGGCCCTAGAATTGAACCCTGAGCAACACCGCTGGTGACAGGTCGCAAGCCAGACGTAACCCCATTCACTAAAACCCGTTGGGAATTGTGACGAGAAGTGATCTCCTACAAACTTCAAGAATTCCCAAGACCTGCTCGTCCCAGCAGCGTGGTATTCGCAGCTGATGTCTGGGAAGGCGAAATCTCCCATAAGGACAAGGGCTACCGATCCAGCAGTTTCTCTTAGTTGACCCAGAGGCTCTCAGCCACGTCATCGCTAACTGTAAGAGCTGTACAGTCAAAGCTCTCCCTTGCATACAGCACAAAACCTCCACCTCGCCTGGCATGCCTATCCCTCCTGAACAGCCGGTAGCCGTCCATCCCAGCACTGTGATCGTGGGGCACATCCCACCACGTCTGAGCACCCTCCTCAGAGCCAGGACGTGCTTTCTTCTGTTCAGGTGGAATTTCATGTTTTTTCCTTGGTGCCCACTGGTTCTTGTCCTGTCGGTGGTCACCAGTAAGAAAGGTCTGGCTCCCTTGCCCTCGTTCCCTCCCATCCGGCATACATGCACAGAGGCGTCTTCCCCTTCAAATGGAAGCAGAGCAGAAAAGTGGAAAAGAAAGGAAAAGGGGGTCAGGGGAAGCATTCTCTTTTGGTACTACTTACTTACCTCAAAATGCCGCCCCGCTGCTGCTGCATCTGAGCAGGTACCAACCTGCTCCCTGCCCACGTTCCCCAACAAAGTGTTGCACGGCCGCTCAGAGACAGAGGGTTGGTTAAAAGAAGCTACTTTATTGTCGCCTTTGCTTTGCGTAAAGGTCCCAGAGGGGATCAACTCTTTCCAGCAGGATGGGTGGTCCCATCCTGCTACAGGTGGCAACAGGAGCCTCAGTTGCAATGGCATCTTCAGCCGGACCGGCGGAGGTTCCCCAAGCTCCGTTTACGCTGAGCTCCAACTGAGCCGTGTCACGTCCGTGCCTACTTTGCTCCGATCTGCGGCAGCGACCCCCCAGGCAGTCTCTGGGATGAGCAGATGGTCTGTCCCCGTGTCCAAAATTGTCACCTGGGCCCCACCAGTGTGAGAGGGAAGTAGGTCCTCAGGGTCCCAGGCGTGGGTGTGGCCACGAGGTATGGGTGCCGAGCTGCAGACCTCTGAGGTGGCAATCGTCCCGCTGGGTGTGCCTCGCCCTGCGTCTGCAGAGCGGCATCTCGCCAAGAGCGCAGCTCTCCGGCCATGCTGCGCTGCTGGTAAAGCTGGCCTCTGCCTACTCAAGGCTCAGGTAGGCGCCCGAGCTGCCTTGCTGCACCGCAAAAATCATCTCAGTGCAGATGTTCATCCTGGAGGTGGTTCTCAGCTGGAACTTGCAGGACTGGGAGGAAGGCAGCACCATCAGCTGGCAGTGGTGCGACTGAGGCAAAAGCAGCCAGGCTGATCTCACCAGCAGTTGGACCCAGCAGGCGATTTTCTCCACGTCCAAGTAGGAGCGTGTGCAGAGGGCGCGTAGGAGGCACGAGCTCTGATCCCTCGGCAGCCGGTCGTCGGGGTGGTGCAGAAAGCACGAAATATCCCCCAGCAGCTGCTCCCTTGAGCACACGCACTCCAGCAGCACGTGGATGCTGGAGTGCCTTGCTGGCAGCTGCCCCGTGGTGTCCAGCTCCAGGCGGAAAGAGTGCCCGGGGGGTGGCCGCAGGAACACCAGCAGGCGGTAGGCGATGTTGTTCCCGTGGACGCTCCAGGTTTCATAGGTGCCGTCCATCCCGACGGCCGGGTGCATCTGCGGCATGAAGGTCTTCTTGGAGAGCACGCGGCAGACACCGAGGAGGTCACCCACCAGCTCCTTCAGCGCCTCGCACGTGTCGGGCAGGCCCTGCATCGGCAACGGGGCGGACGCAGCCAAAGACCTGAGGCCATGGCGGTCTCCCTCATCCTCGTCGTCGTCCTCCTCCTCACTGCCGGAGCTGTCCTGCTGACTGCAGCTGCCAGAGGCAAGCTTCATTTCCCTGGCCAGCCAGCAGACCTCAGCGAGCAGGACCAGGGCTCCTGCAACGGTCCACAACGGCCACCGCTGCAAGACAGAAAGGAGCGTGGCTCCCTCGGCGCTCCTGCTCTGCTCGACCTCCTGCAGCAGCCGAGTCATCTCCTGCTGGAGATACTCCTCGCGCTGCTGCATCCGCTCGGTCGCGGCCACATCTATCTGGTGGTTGTGCTTCAGCCCGTGCTGGACAGCCAGCACAGCCAGAACGAGGGCGATTGCCGTAGCCATGGCCTGGAGAGGGTGGGAGAAAAGGGGGCTGAGCAGGGCTGGGTGGGAGACGGGGTGAGGGAGCAAGGGCAGGCTTTGTGAGCACTGCACGGGTGGGAGCCACGGGCTGTGCCAGGAAAGCGTTTGGGCACTGCCGTCAACAGGCTCGACAGGCCGCAGGCCCTGGCTGGAGACAGCATGGGGCCCGTCCTGCCCAAGCCGCCCTGACGGTCGGCCCCCGTCTGGGCTGTACCCCGTGAAAGGGCGAGCGACACCCGAGCAGAATCTGCCGAGGCCCTTTCCCTGCCCCACAACAGCGTCCCGTGGAGCCATGGGCCACCAGCACATCCCCAAAGCCTCTCTGGGTCCCTGGCACCACTGGGAGCTCTGAGCACCTCTTCCCCTAGCCCCGAGGGTGGTACCGTGCCCTTCCCTGAGGGGCTCGGCTCTCGCTCCGGGTTAGAAACCCCCCCGGCCACCCTCCCCGGCCCCCATCCAGCCCAGCCTTCCCCCTGCATGCTGCACTCACGGTCGCCCGAGCCAAACAGCAGCGGGGCTGCCTGGTGCTGTCCCTTGGGACAACTCCCATTGTGACCTGTCCTCTCTGACGTCACAGTCACCAGAGCAGCATCACCCAGCTGGCAAGCCCCGGCCTTCGTCCCCATCGCCCGGCTCAGCGCGTCCTGGGCATCACAGCAAGGACGAACCCGCCCGGCACGAGCCAGCTCCCCAGGGCAAGCCAGGGGGGCTGGAGAGGCCACGGCAGGTCCAACGTCTCTCCACTCCCCCAAGATTTCCCCGGTTCAGGAGAGCCCCCTGTACACCGCGTTGGAGCGTTCCACTGTGGATCGTGCCTCCCATCTGGTGGCCTGCGGCACCATCTTTCTTTTAATTCCCCAGTATGGAACCAGGACTCATCATATCACCTACTAAGATTGTAGTGTAATATACGCTTCTTTCTTCTCATCTCTCAGTCTTCTCAATCTCTGTGCACCTTCCTGTGCTGGTGGAATATAACAAAACTTTTCATAAAAGTCATAAACTGGAGGGTATGGGATGTTGACTTATTTGCGCTTACCAACTGGGACCACGACAAGAACTGTGAAAATAAAATTGTCAGTGATATAGCTGCAATCCAGAGTGAAAGTGCCTGAAATCTCAGGAGAAAAATCTATCCTCCAAAATTTTCAACCTGGCTTGCTAGAACTGCAAGCTTCAGAGGATTCAGTTAATATTGCAGGAAACAGCATCTTTGGGGTATAACTGTTCTGTTCCCCTGTCCCCCAGTCCTTGACCACAAAGTGTGAACATCTCCCAGATTCATTCAGAGATTCCTAGAACATTCACAGATTTTCTTCTGTGCACAGAAAAGTCTGTCTTTTAAGACCTGTGTTTAACTTGAATCTGACTTTGGGCATTTTTGTTTTACTTACAGACAGCAACAGTCTCTCCTTTCCTCACAGGCTATATTCTAGAGGCTTCAGGGTATTACTTATGATCTTTCCTATAATTTTATCTGAAACTCATCAGAATTGTTAGCAAACTTACAGAAGTCTTGACTTCACACCTAATGATAATTATTGCATTTTGTCTGTAGACTAATGAAACTTGCTCTCTACACTTTATCCATTAAAATTTAAACAAACACACTTTGGCATGTTGCAAGCACTTTTACCTGCAGAATAATAACATTTCCTTTGATTAAAGCTTGGCCATCTTACAGACCATTGATTAATAGGAAAAAAGTGTGACAAGACTTTCAAGGAGTGATTGGATATTGAATGATCTCAGGTTTTGCAAAGGACTCAAATTTTTCTTTCTTTATAAGGAATAGTTTCCTGGTAAAAGATGGAAATTAAATCAATCAATTTTTTTAAAGAAATGTTCTTTCTCTCACTGTGATGTATTTATATAAATACAAGTTTGTTTAATTCTCACTAATTCTTCTGCTTAATCCAATATCCTTGCAAGCTGGCCACAAGGTTTTTGTATTAATCAGTCATTTCATATCTCCGGAGACATTCCCCTTTTCACCTCATCACCCTTTTTCCTACTAAATCTCCATGTATATTTGGGATTGGCAGTCTTAGTAATGCTTCGTGGTCTTCTGAGACACAGCCTTTGTTTGCCCAGAAGTCTTAATCTGACTCACAGGTGAGCACGCCCTAGGCTACATGTATTATACCGACCTACTGGCAGCAACAAAAGGTGCTAATTTTTCATCTTTTTTAATAGTTGGCCTTTATTCAACTGCTGAAAGAGAGGCTGGTGTTTCTTGAGAGTTCAGGGCACTTCATTTCTTGGTGAATTGTGTACAGCCCTCTTATACTCTTTTGCAGCTGACTAACATACACATATTTCAGTACTACATGCACAGGAATTCTCTAAAAATCATCTAAAGGACCATTAGATTTTCTAGTCTAGGCGAATTATACATCACTTTTACATGGAGCCTAAAGACTTGTTTCTGACAAAAGCATGGTTTCTATAAAGGTGTCAAATCTTGATGAACATACTAAGCAATGGAAAAAAATCTAACTCTCCTGTGAATAATCTGCTGTAATGGAAATCATTACTAAAAATCTGTGCCGTATTTTTCAGATTAATTCCCCTGCTTTCTGCTTCCATGCATTGATTCCAGAGGAGCCCTTTAGAAAACCAGATTTTTTCTTCATTGAGATATTTATACACTGTCACTAAGTCTTGTGTCTGATAAACAGGCTGAGCTTGGCGAGTTTTTCTTTGTGAAGCATTTCCTCCAGGTCTCTCATAATTTTTGTTTCTATCATTGTCTCCAATTTCTCAACAACTTTTTGAAATGAAGGTGCCATAATGAGAGATGTTATTCTAGCATTAATGTTATTCTAGCACGTGGAAGTTAAATCATTTCCTCATTTCTCATCAGCGATCTCCACTGTACATATCCCCAGGTGGCACTTCTTGGCATATTGTGAAAGCAGTTTTGGAATCAGGACTTTCTAACCCTTAAACCCATAGAAGAATCCCATTCCGTGACATTTCCCTTTGTGCATTTATTCCTTGAGATCTATCATTTAGCCAGTGCTTAATCCCATTTCACTTTTCCAATACTGATATTTTAAGAAGTATTTTTTTTATATAAGGATCAAACACAGTACTAAGTGAAATGTCTTAAAGAAGTCTATCCATCTATCTTGATAAACCAAATTTAAATTAAAAAATTAAAAATATACCAGGTTTGCTTCACAAGACCTCTTTGCCATAAAATCATATTGTTTCATATTTACATATTTAATCCTTTACCTTTTATTTCTTTTCAGATTTAATCTTTCATCAGATTTTCTGCTGTTCCCCCTTGTACTGGTGGCAGGTTAGCCATTCACTATGTAATCTAGGCTATCCCTCTCGCTCTTTTAGTATTATCGTAAATTTAGCATTCTTCCAGTCATCTGCCTTTTCCCTGGGTTTCCATGATACATTCCTAGCCAGCTCTTTTGGACATCTTGGAAAAGTTCTCCTATTTAGACTTTAATAGACACTACCATCTTCCTTAGTCACTAATGGACTGGACAGTAATTCCTAGCACTAACGCAATGAAATACCTCTTGCTCCACCTTTCCAAATTCTTCAGAGCCTATTTGCCTTTAGTGGTCAGAAAAAGTGTCAGATACTTTATAGGCCATCTGCACATTTTGTCAAAATACTCTTCATATGGTTCTTTTTGTTGCTGGTGTTATTGGACAAATACACAGAGTTTGGTGGTTCAGTGTGCTGCCAGTATGGGATGTAAGGGTCTTATGTTCCTGTTTATTAGCTAGGTTTATTAACCAAAAATATTTTTAATCAAACATTGACTGTCTTGATTTGGAAAAGAAGAATCACACACCATGTGACCTGAACTATAAACTCAGACTTCTGTTTCCCACATCCCTCTGAGATTTTTGTCTCTCAGTCAGATGTCCTTGGACTCACCCAAGGGTTCAACGTTATTGGGAGGGTATACACAAGTGTATGCACTGCAGGTGCAACACTGTCAGAGTTACTACAGGTGGAACCATCCAGAGTGCTGTTGGGCAGGGAGCTGAGATGAGCCATACAAGAAGAGACATGAGATTTTGGCTTGTTTTGCATCGCCAAAAGAGAGTCTGAAATGAAATTTAATAATATTTCATTTAATAAATACATCTTGGGAGATGGGCCAGTATGTCTAAAGGAGAAAAGCTAGTTAGAGTAGCAATGTTGACACCAGAATAAATGGATATATACTGGCCAGAAATAGACGTAGGCTGAAGTGCCTGATGTGACGTGGCACACTGCTGTATCCTGGCCCTGGCCCTTGTCCTCAGCAGCTCCTCTCAGTGCTGTGTCCTGTGTTTTCATGGTTCTACATAAAAAACACTCTTTTGAGAGTTACACCAGTCTACACTAGTCTCTGTTGTCCTTGAAGAAATAGCCTCAGTCTCAAAGCAAGGACCACTTTTTGTCACTTTATTTATCAAATGATATAAAAAGTGTTTGGGCAGAAGATAATTTCTTAGCAAAAAAAATCAAAAAAGAGGACAGAATAACCTGAGTGCTTATGCAATGCAAATAAGGATTTCTTTGGGAAGGGAATCAGTATTGCTTTTCATATTATTTAATTTTGTTTGCTTATTTGTTTTTTCTTGTTAAACCAAAAATATTTTTCTTCTCATTTGAATAATGCAGTACCACCTGTGACAGCTGTAACCATTATTTAATAACAAAATAGACAGAAGGTGGAAATAATGTGAAACTGCTGTTGCAAGTATAAAGAAAAAAGAGAGCTCCTTTACACTAGATGAATGAAATGAGCAAATGAGTATTTTTGTCAGATATGTAATACTCTTCATGCATATTAGAAGTGACCTTTCTTCTTCCAAAGTTGTACCTTTTCTCATGGTGCCCATCGTGTCTTATACTGGACCAATTAAAGTGTGGGGACATCCAGAAGGTAATATCAAAAAAGAATAGCTAAAGTAAAATAAAATGGGTTTACAAGCAAACAGGAGAAAGCACTCAGGTTGGAAATACATTTGTCTCTTACTAAACTAAGCAGGGTTAAAAAACCTACATATCAAAAGGAAGAGAACATGTCACTGGTCCCCATGAGCTATAAAACAAAATTAGATTATCACGAAGCTGTTTATCACTAGCATGGGAAGGGAAAGGAAAGAAGAAACTTTGAGAAAATTTTGCAAGCAGATTTTAATTTTTTGTAAAATATATGCCATTCTTAATCATGCATTGACTAGTTTTCTTCTGTAGCTTTTGATCCGTACCTCACTTGGAAGCTGTTAGCTGCAAGTACTAGAGATATGAGGACTTTTGATGAGAAACAAGCCCCGTGTTCTGAATAAGAGGAGCAGAGTCCTTAGAATTAAAACCACTCTTAAAAATACCACTCTGATATGAATGCTTACAACTTGGAAGGTTATAATTTTATACTATTTGTCCTCCGCATTCATTTTCTCAGGTATCTGCAACAGATGAAATTTATCCTGCTGCAGTGATCAAAATGGCCCTGTACTTAGCAGCAGCATACACAACAAGTGCCCCAGCACTTTCTACAGACAAGAAACAGGACAGATAGCAGCATATTGGGACTTTTTCTCTCCATGCAGGTAATTGCAGATATACGTACTGGTACACCTGAAGTCATGTTTTGTCCACTGTCTGTGTGCAAAAGTCAGTGTGAGGTCTTCACCTCACTAGCCCCATTTGATGACTGCAGAAAAGCAAAGGCTTTGTAGTATCCTTTGTATGGCTGAACTGGAGCTCGGCAAGGAAATATAGCATCACTTTTTATCTCAAAATAATTGCACAACAAGCTACAAGATGTTGAGGTTGTGTCACAGCTCTGAGTAAAACTGAGATGGTTTTGGTGGCTTTTTTCTTCTGCCCATAACAAGACCCTGGCTGTTACTGCTACTTCTTATAAATCACCATCATTCCAAGTTGTGGAAATCCCCCTATGTCAAACATTTTAGTAGTTATACAATGCAGCCATCTCATCATGGCTTTTTAATTTAATGGCAAGGTCTTTAATTAGGTCAGATCATCAGCTAGAAAATTAAGCTATCACAAAATAAACATTTTAACACAGTGGGAAGAATCCCGCTTGCAGAGTGCATCCAGCACTGCTTTATTCTTGGATTCCATCTCCAGCCTGGCTTCACGTGCCCCTGCTTCCAGTTGACAAGGCTGTGGAGCACTACATAAGCAGGTTGAATATTCACTAACCATCCCAGGCACCAAAGATCTTAGGGCTCTATAGATGATGATCTGTCAGGGGAACACATAAATGAAGGCTAAAAAACCCACCAACCTATACTGCAGCTCAATAGCAGAGTGCTTACAAATTTGCCATACATACTGACATTTATTTTGGCCATCAAGACTTTTTCACCCAGTTAAGTCATTCAGCTATTTGTAGATTTTAAGACCAGAAGGTATTTCCCTGTTCACTGAGTTGATGTCTACAATGTTGATGAGGTCAGAGGGTCTCATGCAGCAACATCTGTATAAAGGCTGTAACTTCCAGGTGACTTCTAGCTATAACACATAATTTAGAAGGACATCTAGCTCTCTCGAAAGACTTCAGATGGGGGGAGTCCATCTACTATAGACCAGACGAAGGTGTTCAAATATGTAGATAAAGTACTATACTGTATACACTATTTCTTCCCTGCAGAGAGGCTGAGAAAAAGAATGAACCATAGGTAATGTATATCATTTGCATGGCTTAATATGAGGGCAAGTCTGCTGGGCACTGAGCGGTCTTCTGAACAGAGACACAGCAAGCTCCAACAGAAAAACTGAGAAGTGAAATACATTAGTGCTCACATAACAGCAGACTCTTTCGGTTAAGCTTTCTGCTGCCTGTGTACATCTGCCCGATTTACCTTGGGTACCTATGTATGGTGAGGCCCTGTGGTGCGTAGAGGTATTCTCTGAAGAGCATGAGATCAAACAGCAATGTGGAGTTAAAACATACCATCTTTGTCCAAGGATTCTATCTTCCTTATAACTTCTGGCTTGTCCTATACCCACAATTTTTGTTTCTTTCTTCTGCTGAGACAATGAATACTGACATGGAGTGCTCAATCATTCCTCTCTCAATAGGCAGGATAATTACCAGTCTTTTCCTTCCCAATGTACAGGGTTATCTTCATGTATTTGAAAGTTGTTCCCCTGTTCAAACATAAATGGGTGCAATATTGAACACTGTAGCACCAGACACGAAAGTTGCTAATATATTTTCCATTTTCACCCATTCCCCTCTGCCTTCCTAAATCTTACATTCAGCAACTTGCAGGTAGCAGAATTTAATTACTGAAACACATCAATCACTGGTTTTAGGTCCATTGTGAAAAGCAAATTACATTTCCTTGTGTATTACAAAGGCCTTTCCTTTGTTTTGCAATAGAAATGACATAGCACAGACATGAAAAGTGCAGATAGAAAAAAGACAAAAGAGCAGAATTGGCCTGTGAACATAAAGGGCATGTTTACACTGACAGGCACAAGAACACTTCTGGAATCAGAACATTATTGGCCTGATGCATAAAGGCATATTAGTTAGTACATAGATCGGTAGGAGTTAAATGCAGTCTAGCAACTGCATTAATGTTAAAAAAATAATAAATAAATAAATTGAAAGGCCAAGAATCATAGAATCATAGAATTGTTTAGGTTGGAAAATACCTTTAAGATCATCGAGTCCAACTGTTAACCTGGCACTGTCAGCTCCCCCAGACTTGAAGAATCCTCCCTTCGCTAGGGCATTGCTACTCAATGAACATAAGAATAGCAACAGTGCTGAGAACCAAGGTTGACAGGAGACAGGGTCTGAGGTTACAGCTCCCTTAAGGGGGTAAAATAGGGAGGACTAAAGAAAAGGCAAGAATGGACTCTATGCCTCCATGATACTTTCCCAGCTACCACCTATTTTCAGCTCAGGGACTTCCTGGGTTAAGTCTGGCTTCTGTGTAGTTGGTATTCCCCAATGTATTTCTCTTCCATTAACCTGTCCAGTCTCTCCTTGGTCACCCCTAAACCTTTAGTATTCACTGCATCCTTTGGCAGGCAGTATCACTGACATATTACCTGCTGCATGAGGAATAACCTACTTCTGTTTGTTTTGAAGCTTGTTCCTACTATCTTACTTTGATGATCCCTAGTACTTATAGTGGAAGAGACAGTGAACCATCAACCCCCATCCATCCTTTCCACCTCACTCGTGATTTTATAGCCCTCTAGCATGTCCCCTGTAATTTGTCTCCTTTCCAGAATGAAGAATCTTAGCTTACTTAGTTATTCCTCGCACAGCACACGTCCCATATATTGATAGCCCTTGACAATCAAGGACAATTGAACCTTTTTCCAGTTCTACTATATTCTTTCTGAGATGAAAAGAACAGAACATTACAAAGACACAGACGCGCCATGCATTTATATAAAGGCATAATGATGAACTCTGTTTTGTTCTCTATTGCTTTACCAATAGCTCCTAACATTTGCAATTTTGCTGTTGTTGTTGTTCAGTGCTGAGCACTGGGCTGTCATTTTCATGGAATTATCGATTGTATCCCCAAAGTCTCTCTCCAAACTGGTAAAGGTTAGGTCAGAACCCCTCATTTTACAAATGAAATTAGGGTGATGTCTTTCCTACATGCATCACTTTATTTTGACATGCATTTAATTTCACCATCTATCCAGGCTGAGCAAAGGCACATTTTCATTCAGGTCTGACTTTTCAGTTATGTCCATTCTTAGCAACATTACAATAGCTGCTAGGAGCACAACACACCAAAGTCTGCACACAGAAACTGGTATCTCCATTGCTCCATTCAG
This sequence comes from Grus americana, assembly GCF_028858705.1. Lineage (NCBI taxonomy): Eukaryota > Metazoa > Chordata > Aves > Gruiformes > Gruidae > Grus > Grus americana. Next base: position 16,009,817 of record NC_072855.1, on the reverse strand, counting down.
TAGGACACCTCAGTTTGGGGGTGTCCTATGAAACATTGGTGTGAGCATAGATGAGACATGGAGTCCCAGGAAAAAAGAAATTTGGACAGGGAGATACAAGAATGAAGCTGAAAGAGCCATTAATAACTGATCTCTTTTTTGAAATCTAAACTGTAACTCGTTCAGTCATTTTATAAAGGAGAATGTGAAATTCAGCATGTGTGTGTGTGCACATGGAAGTCTCATCTAAGGTCTGGAAATCAAAAAGAGGAAAAAAACTTCTAAAGGCTTAGGGTCCTTATATTGACATTTCCTCTGGGCATATCTAGCCCATGCCACTGCTTTCCTTGTAAAACTTGATAGTGTTTTTTATTGAGATTAGAGGAAGTGTTTATTACACCATTATAAATTGGAATTTTTTGCAGCCATAAGCAAAGGCCAGATGATTACCAGGGAAAATCTACGGGTAAGACACAGAACAGAGATCTTGAACTTGTTTATTCTGAGCTTAGTGAAGAGACATTATCATGTACAGTTCTATGTTTGTGTGAACTCGTGGCACTTTGCTGATTACAGTAATGCAGACCTATCCTATGATCTAAATTCTGTTTGAAAGCATAATCTGGTTTCTAGCCCTATTTTTAGGTGTTGTCTGCAAGGATATTGCCACTTACATATTTTCATTCTTTGCTCATATCCATTAAATGTCTCACCCAAAAGACCTGGGAAGGGTATATTGGAGGTTTATTTTCCACTGTTGTGGAATACTTATTTTGTGTGTATGCTTATTTTGTGTATACTTATTTTCCCTACATTTTGGCTCCAGATAAAGTACTTCCACTATAAAATTCCACCAGACAGATTTGTGACAGAGTTTAAATGTTGACAGCTCATGCAAAGAGAATTACTTTGCAACAACTGTTGCAAAACAATTTTTTTTACCTAGTATAGCTGTCATAGCCAAATTCCACTGGGCTTTTCTAAAGGCCTTCCTCCCTCTGTCCTGTCCCCCACATGCTTCAGAGGGTCACTTAACATTTTGTTTGTCCTGAGTTATTGTAGTGCCGCTGCCCGCTGTTATAATTACTGCATTTCATCTTTCTCTGCAGCTTTGCTGAACTCTCTTTTATGTTAACACAAGTAGCAACATTTGCAAAGTGCTTATGGATCCATCTGCTTAGCACGGTATACATGTAGGATCATTACCACCACTAATAGTTAATAACCTTCTGCATCCTCCCAGAAATACCTGTATTTATTTTGTCTAGAGCCCATCTTCAGGAAATAAGATGGCACAATTCATCACGGTCCAAGCGTGCAATTATGTTCTCAGGTCAGGAAAAAAAAAAAAAAAAGTGATGCAGTCTGGGAAGTCAGCCCAAGAGCTTCTTAAATACAAATGGTGTCAGGACTCCAGGAGGGGTGGTGGGGCAGGGTCTTGCCAGCTGGAGTCCGTCCCATTGCCTCAGCAGGGACCGGGGCAGCTGGGGAGTAGCTGAAGGCACCCCCAGCCCAGGGAACCAGGCACTTCCCCGGGGACAGGGTTGAGGCTGGGATGTCAGCCTGCTGGTGGGGGGAAGCTGGGCTGAAATGGGGTCCTGGGAGACAGGCAGGGCTGGGGACACCCCAGGAGAGGCTGGCAGGGACAGTCCATCCCATTAGTGCCCTCAGGCCATGGCAGTGTGCCCTTGGGTGAACTCCAGCTAAATTCATCCTTCACTCCCTCCATCCTCCATCCCCCCCAGCTCTTTTAAAACTCTTGGAAACCGGTACCAACAGGTTGTAGCATATTAATATACCTCCTGGGGTGTTGGTAGGCCAAGCTTTAACTGGCGCATGACTGAGTGTTTCAGTCCTGGGTGCATGTTCTGATATTAACTGTGTTTGTCATGCTACGTAAGGGCCGTGATCAGCAGCTGGCCTCAGGCAAAGGGAAAGTAATCAGTCTTTTGGAGAACTTTTCCAGTGGCTGCCAAGAATTTTCTGCATGAGGAAGCCTATTAACAAGGATCATGTGAGAGAGTGTTTACAGAAAGCCAGAAAATGCTGACCCAGGATAAGGAAAATGTCCCTTCTACGTAGTTTCACAGCTGAATAACTCTCTGATATTTCATTGAAGGGATTTATAGATAAGAGTTACAAAATAACTGTACGAAAGGGCTTTTAAAACATGTTTACACCAACAACAGCCCAGTCCCGTATGGTAATTTTTGAGCAGAGATTACATTTCAAGGGACAGAGGAATGTTCCTGGGGTATAATATCTGTGCAAAGTGAGATCTCAAAGGTCAGATGGAGCATCTGACCCCATGAGCTCCTTCCTTGCTGCCTCACCTTGTGACTGAGCTGGCGTAATGATGGGCCTGCAAAAGCCTTGTGCACAAGTTAACTTGATGTGTTCCTAAAGGAAACTCAATAAAACCTCAAGTCCTGTAATGAAAATAAACTACACAATTACCAATAGCAGATATTCTATTATTTATAACCCATAAGGAAAAGGCCATCTTAAAATTCCTTTCCAGGAACTGTGCCAGAGGACCAAATACTCACATAAACTATGTCTTTTAATTCTGTTACAATTCTGCATCTTTTAGGCTATGAAAGTCTGTTCAGAGCTGAAATGTGGAATTTAAGCATTTAGGCTTTTTCTGAGACCAAATATTCATTATTTATATCAATTCAACTATTTTCTCGTGCTTGCCTCTAAACTTTCCAATGACTGAAGCATAGCAAGTTCTCAGGCGCTTGCCAGTTGCCTGCCCTAAGCCTGTCACCAGGGATTTACAAAACCCTTGGTGGAGCAGTGCCGATGATCCGTCATATCATGCTGATGCACTTCTGTCACCTGTGTGATCGTCCTCTTGTCACTGAGCTAGAGCAGGGAGGGGCACGGGCTTTGTGCCCCAGCTGCTGCTATTTGTGCACAACTGCTGAGACTTTTTTTATTAGCCTCATTTAAACCTGAAATGAAAAAAAAGAGGAACCGAACCAGTTGTGACAGAAGAGATTAGTCCAACTTGTTGCCACATGACATGCCTGAAGTTAATACTCAGCATTGCTGCTTTGAAATAGTGACATTTCCATTAAAAAAGCTAGTAATCGAATCACCCTGAACTAAACCGTCTGCCTTTGTAACTGAGATTCTATCTACAATGGCATTTAACATGAACTGTAAACACAGAAAATGAATTTTCCTTTTACGTATTACCTTGTGCTCTTAGCAGATAAATTTCAAAAGGTTGTATGTTTTATCTCTCTTTCAAACTTCTCCACCTTGTGCCTGTCTGTGCCTATGGAGACTGACGCACATATCCTTAGGTACGTGCTCTATGTACGCGTACAGTGGTGATATTGTAAACAAAGTTTCAGAGCAATTTAATACACATCCTTTACCACTGCAGGTGAGCTCTGCCAACTAATGGTGTCTGCAAAATCTCCTAACATACCCAGTTTTCATTCCAGCAACAGTCAGAAATAAAAAATGCCTGATAAATGTTCCTGCTTTTTTCAAAAATGCCAAATCTGAAATTTCCTCCAAACACTATACTGGCCTGAATTTTGAGGGATCTTGCTTGGTTTTCCTTCCTTCATTTAGGTGAAAAAAAGATACTAGACTTAATTATTTATGGAGAGGGGAATAAAATAAATAATAAAACTTCACAGAACTGTGTTTTCATGACCCTTCTTACGCATCTCCTGATGGAAAACAGTAAAAATTACCTCTACCCCTCCCTGGCCATACAGACACTGAGCAGTGTTTCAGTAGGTATCATCAGCCACACGCTGACCCAGCTCCTCCCAGCGCTGACAGAGCCGATGGCTGGTGGGAACATGCCCTTAGTGGAAGATGCATCCTCCACCACCTCCTGAAGAAAGGTGTTCACTGGGCATTAGGCTATGTCCCCGGCTCTGCTGGGGGCTGCACGCCCCAGGGATGCTCCACTTAGACAGTCGGAGGCAAAGCTGAGCTCAGAGTTATGGTGTTGGTCATGGATTGAGCAGGTGAAGGACTGTAGCCCAGAAGGTAGCGCGAATTCCCTCGTGGGGGTTTGCAAGGGTAGTAGGCTGTCTGTCGCCCTGCTAAATGTTAATGATTAACATTGCTGATGAAAGTGAGGAGGCCAAAGGAGCATTTCTAAATAATTTGGAGAGGTCAGAAATATTGGCAGGAAGTATCAGTCCCTGGTACGATTTGGAAAATAATAAAGATGAACAGACGTGTTTCAAAACAAGCCTGGATGCTGAGCTTCAGGGAGATGAAGAAAACTCAGAGAACGGCTTCAGAAATGCGACTGCAAACAGCAAACTAAAAACTGTGAAATGGCAACAACAAATGCAAAAAAATAATTTAGGATATCACAATTGTATGGCGGTGGCTTTTGCCCACTGACTTCTAGAGATTTTCGTGTACACAAACAAGGTACAGAAATTTCGAAGTCTGCCTGAATATGCAACATATATATGAAGCAATTGGAGCTTAATGGTAAAAAACTAAAGTTTTTGTGGGAAAATTTGAAACATAGTTAAAATTCTTGTGAGGATTAATTCTTCTTACAATAATAATTTTAAATTATTATTTAAATAATATTAAAAAAATTACTTTTTTTCTAAAAGAAATGGAATTATAATTCCCACATCTCTAGTGTTAAAAAAATTCACTTCATGACAAAAGCTTTACTTCTGTGAAAACAAAATAGTCTTTTCCAGGAAACATAGTTCAATGAAAATTAAAAAGTGGTTGAAAACACATCTGGTTCCTACAAAATATTTTAACAGCAACCTCTTGACAGCTATAGATAAACATTGCCTTCAGAATCCTACACCACATATTACAGAGCTAGCTCATTTTTTTGTCCAAGAAACACCTGAACAGAGCATCAGACATTTATATCTATGTTATCATCGTCTGGACATGAGCACAAAAGGTTTAAGTTAAAAAAAACCTCAATACTGGCATGAATGCCTATCTAAGAGTTACAGAGAGAACTGGCTGTTCCTAAGAGTTGTAAGTTCTCCATCTGAGCCTGTAGACTCTTCAAAACAAGTTCCACATACACGTTTGGATCTGTGAACAAGCCTTGGTGAAAGATGACCATCATGACTGGCGCCACTTGGAATTGGAGTAACACGAACCCTTGCTGCCATCACCAAGATCTATCAGCTTGGTAGTATCACTGAAACGTGTTTGCCTGGAAGCCTTCTCGGGGAATACTCTGGCCATGCCAAGCATAATCTGGTGTTTGCAGGCTCTGCATGGCATTACACTGACAGAAACTCTTGGCAGAAACGTGCTGGAATCTGGGATGTGCCACCTAATTCCATCACCTGCTTTTTACCTCCTGGAGGACATGATTTTGCATCTAAAAATGCCAGCAAAAGCAATCTGCAGTGCTGCACTGGCTGATACAGGCAGCTCTTCTGGGGTGCAGCATGGTTGAGGCCTCAGCACGGATCTCTTCATCTCCTTTGCGCCTTATTACATTTCTCATTCTGTACCAAAGTACTTTTGCTCCTACTTCCTACCCACTTCCCACATATTTCTGTGGTACCCTCATCGCAACAGGTACAGCTTCATAGGATCACAGGACAACTCAGGCTGGAAGGGACCTCAGGAGGACTAAAGTCGAACCTCCTACTCAAAGCAGGATAAGCTGGGACGTCAGACCAAGTTGCAAGGACTTGACCCATCTGGATCTCAAAAATCTTCAGTGGAGACTGCACAGTTGTGCAGCAGCTTTTGGGGATCTGTGGCCAACAGAAGAGCTGTTGCAGTGCTTCTTCTACCCAACACCTAAACATGTCCGTGCCCTCTGTTGCTAACGCTATTTCTCTTTGTTGCTACAGTGATGGCAAATGAGGACAGGGACAATCATGACATCCTAAAAAATCTCTGGGGTTTTGGTGCTGAAGTAGTTAAATGAGCAACGCCAAGATCCTTCTCAACTGAAGAAGCACAGCAAGCACAAACAGAGGTGGTATTTAAGGACAGCAACTATGAGAATGATAGAAATTTCCAGGCTACAAGGCTCAGTGCAGTAGGTATATTTTCTCTGCCTTGGAACAGCAGCTTATCACTGTAAGAAGAGAGGCTTCCCAAAACTGTTTGTCTCGGGCTTGGCAAGATACAATTGAAGGAGATGCACAAGAATCTGACTGACCTTTTGCAACTAAGACCACACAAGCGCATGCAATGCAATTACCTTGTGTTATTGTGATGAAAGAAAATTTCATTTCAACTCTGGACCCAGACGACAAGCGTTCCAATACCTTATTTTTTTCCAGGAATGATGTCTGAGGGAAACTCTGAGTCATCCAGAGAGGGAAGAGATTAATAATATCCACCTCGAACCTTAGACATAGATGAGAGCTTTCCAACCTGACGTTGGGAAGAAAAAGACTGTTGGCATCCTATAAAAGGAGGGTGGTATGTTGTGAGAAAAAGCAGAACGGGGGATATAGAAGCCATCCCCAACCTATCTAACTTCTCAGTTATTGCACAGTTATATCTTCCAGCATCTTCCAGAGCAACTGGTTTCAGCCAGTGTCACAATATTGGACTAGTAAATCCTCAGCTTGATTCAGTGTAGCATTTCTCTTGCATTATAGACATGCTGCAGGGCAGGCAGATTCATATGAATGTTGGTAATGGTTAGCAACATTTTGCTCTTTATGTACTCTGCCACAGGGGTTTGAAAGAGAAACACAAAGCAGAACACTGACTTGTTTGCAAATATGGGAGCAATTCTACAGGTGACTTTGCTGTATACCCTCTCCTACAGATTAAGAGCACTGCTATCAGGCACACATTGTGCAGCATGTATGGGTTTGAGCTGAGAGCCTGCGTAAGTTTTTTTGTTATTTAGCTTCCTTCTGATTCTTAGAAGCAAGAAAAGTCTCCTCAGAAAAGGTGAATTGCTTTAGTTGCTAGGGCACAGAGTAAACCAGGTTGGCTCAAGGTCAGTTCCCGCAGTCTGGCTGGCTTACTAGTGAATGCCTGACAGTTGCCAGTGAAACATATGAATTTGTTGTATTTTTAAATGGTTGAAGACAGGATTTTCAGCGCAGAGAGATCAATTTGCCTGTGGGAAGGAGCTTTGCAGCATCCTAGATCAACTGGAGCTGTTGCATGTGCGCAAAAGATGTGAAAATGTGCAGCAAGCATTTTCTGAAGGACTTGGATTTCTAAACCCAGAAGTAGCAAGTCTGAGGAAAACACAGGTCCAACAAACTGTCGACCTAAAAGTCTGAGCTATTTGTGCTATTGAAAGATAAGAAAAATAAAAAAGGCTTTCCCAAATAAAATTTCTAGACTACTTCGGTAAGTCATGCCCAGCTAAATGCAAAAACAGAAATGCCAAGTGATCTTATTTTGTTCTTTCCATTTTAGGATCAGAAAATCAAATGTGGCCTGTGGAGGGGACTCCAGGGAGCTTCTCAGGGTAGAAGGGATGCCCAACCCTGGGGCTGAACCTGAACTTTGTGGCTGTGGTACTCCCTTCTGCATCATCACGTCCGAAACAAGAGGAAGGGTTTGAGCAAAAAGAGAGGTAACCAGAAAACCTGCAACTTAGAAGCTCTTGCTCTCTTCCTAGGCCTATTTCCTGCAAGATCCTGGAGAATAGTCTTCAGCACATACTCAAGGCCTGGTCTGAGGCTGTCCCTACAATTCCTCCCCATTAGCACTTACAAACCCTACCAAAGTATGATCTGTCTCATTTGGGTAAGTGCCTAGTGGCTGCCCCTTAGTCACATCATCTGTTATTCCAATAAGCTCTGCAATCTCGAGCTTTACTTAAGATATTTAGGGGTTGTCGTGGTTTAGACCCAGTTGGCAGCTAAGTACCACGTAGCTGCTCACTCATTCCTCCCCACCTGGTGGGATGGGGAGGAGAATTGAAAGAAAAAGCTAAAAGTCATGGGTCAGTATAAGGACAGCTAAGGAAGCAGAAAATAACAACAATACTAATAAAACAATATACAAAGCGGGTGATACCCAATGCAATTTGCTCACTGCCGACCCAATGCCCAGCCTGTCCCCAACCAGTGACCACTCTTCTTACCCAGCCAGCCCCCCTTGTACACCGAGCATGATGTCATACGGTGTGGAATACCCCTTTGGCTAGTTTGGGTCACCTGTCCTGGCTGTGTCCCCTCCCAGCTTCTTGTGAAAATTAACTCTATCCCAGCCAAAAAAGAGGAGAGGGGTGGATGCATTCCTTACATGACACACTGATTATATGAAAGCATCAGTCTACCCTGGATTGAACCACTCCAAATTAAATTTAAACAGATTCAAATGCACAGCTTTTGGCTCCAGTACAAATGAATCAAACTGAAATAACACCTACCATAAAGGCAACTGTTCTTGCCAGCTTCTTTAACAAGGCCCTGGCTGATGCTGATTTCACCTCAAATGTCACACTAAGGTGCATCTATAGGGAATTTAATGAAGAAAATGCTCTGAGTTTTGAATGGGTTGAAGTACAGGAGACTTACACCACCAGAGCCCAGGAACAAGCGATGGCCTGAACTTTCTAAGCACTGCACCATCTTGAAGAATTTGTAATCTTGGTTAAGTCAGCAGACAGGTAGGGAGCCTTTTAGACTAGCCAGCTAGACTGACACTGAGAGGAGCAGTGCCTAAGCCTGCATGGGACGGCAGTAAGCTGGGGAAGCAGCATGAGGAGGTGATGGCAGAGCAGAGAGGAAAAATGACCCCCCTGGATCCCCTCCTGCCTGTTCTTGGCTGGTAGACACCAAGTCATGGTATTTCCAATACTAATAGTTGTTACTCCACCTATGGACAGACAAACTAGTCCCAGTGAAAAATTGATGATAACTCTGTTTGTTTGTCTTTGTGAAGCCCTTTATCCTTTTTCTTACTCTGAAAGACAATTAAATAGGATTTACCCCTTGGCAGACATGGAGTGAAGCTGTTTCCAAATCATGGGAAGGTTACAAAATTGTACTACAGGCTTTGAAGAGTGAGGGTAGAAAACCAAGAGGCGGGAAAATATTTACACACTGGTGAACACAGGGCAGAATTAAAGTGAATGAAGAAAATTCCTGGAAGAGTCAATGCACTTTCCCTGAACCGTCGGATATTTTGGTTCACTTAAGCCGTGTGTTTATGTTACTATTATTTCACCTTGGTAAAAACTAACCGACTCTGTCTTGATACAATGAGAAACAATTGAGCAGGATAAAGGGAAAGAGAATGAACAATGACCTTTCCTTCTGCAGAGCCCATTGCTGAGAGAGGCAGGAAGAGATCTATCTGGTAATGTTTATCTGACTAAGGCAATTTACTGGATGATAGCTTTCCCCAGAAGATCTAAGGACAAAAATGGCATAATATCAACTCACAAGGGACCCACTAATATGAGCCCTAAAATGAAGCCCTCTGTGCTGAACCAACTGTATATTTCACATGTAAGCCATGCCATTGAGATGTTTAATGTTCCTCTGGAGAGCAATAGACCAGTGACAAGAAAAATAAACAAGAGCTAAAGATGAAGATGTCCTTGAACTGAAAGTGCTTCACTTTAGGAAACCCAATAAAGTGAGCAAGAAACTGTGAAGCATGATTGCATTAAAATAGGCAATATTTTTTTGTGTCTTCAGTGGGATGACTTCGTGTTTTATACCATAGGTCTCCATGTAATTATGAGTGGTTACAGCTCACTGTGTACTACTGAAATCTCCTGATGGCAAAAATTAATTTCAGTGAGTGGAGGTTTAACCTGTGGCCTCCTGTATCTACCCAGGTATCCTCACCATTGGGCTGCAGTGCCCCTCTCTCCCTTACTCCAAATTTCAGCATGGCAATAAAAGTGTTGCTGAATCTGACTTTTTCCTTTAGAACATTTGCTTTTTAACCAACAATTACTTCATTGTAAAAATCCCTGCGAACACCACATGAAATGTGCTAACAGTCAGGTTAATCTAATAAATACTTTTATTCTCATGCAGTTCATGACCACAATATCCCAAGATAAACAATCCAAAAATACACTCAAAGGTTTGTTGACCTTGATTTCAAATCCCTGCCTAAATGCAGCAAGCCACTAGATCTGGAGTAAATATAATTAATTGAGCAGAGGTGCAAGGGTATGGCTGGTTTCATAAGGTATGTGCACAAATAAACATGTATAATAGTAAATAACCTTTTACCAGGTGAAATGGGAAGCACAAAATGTCCCAACGCACAAAATGGTACAGTTTATATAATACCAAGATTTCACATGCAACTGGTTCCTCTAAGGTTGCTTTCAGAGAGAAAATGCAGTTTCTAAAAATTAAAAATTGTCTAGGAAAAAGTTTCATTTTTTCTCTAAATTTTCAGTTTTCTATCAGTATTTCAGCATTTCTGATCCCAAATTGTTAGAGATTCCCATTCTGTGCAGTAAAATATATTTCCATTTGTCCTCTTACTTAAAAGTTAAACAGAAGTCAAAGTGTCAGAGTAGCTAGAGTGGTAAAAAATTCAAATTTTTTTCTGTTCTAATTTTAAACTTGGAACTTGTGGCCGTTCTTAAAATTAAGGTATTGATCATTATTTCCAATCAGTCATGCTATAGTCCTTATTTTCATGCCAAGATCTTTTTTTAAGCGTGTCGAAAAGTAATCTGCACTATTACTTTCAATTACAGTTTAATAATTTATGAAATTACTTAGTATCATACCTGCAATATGTCAGTCAGGCTTCATTACATTGCAATGAGATCTGATTTAACACAGTCATTATTGCTGCTGTTAAGGGTTTGTGGGGGAAAGATTCCTGCAACTGTATTAATTTTAGCCATTTTAGACTAAAATAAGCAGCTCCAGATAAATGACAATATCCAATGGGGTACTTAAGCATACCTAAGACTATGATGTCTCCTAATTGCAAATACTTGCCTCTTGGAATAGATCCGTGTTTTGCACTCAGTTAGGGAAACGTTCTTCTAATTTCTTACAGCAAATTGTTTTACAAGCAAGGATGAGCTATGAAAACTCAGGAGGAAGGCAAAGACTTGCGTAGCATTCCTTGGCAGCAAGCATGCAGACAGTTTAACTGGCACAAAGACTCCTTGGAAGTGTTGATAATGACATCATCTTCATACAAAGCAAGCTCAGGTCCATCCTTGGCCTTAGGCTGGCCCCCATGTTGTGGTTACACTGACAGTGGGTTTGAGTTTATACCCCTGATGTGTGACACCATTGGTGGTACAAGGCGAAACAGTGTGCGAAATAATAAGGAAAAACTTTATTCAGTTCCAATAAACTTTGAATAAGACAGTATTTGGGAAGGAAGTGCATGAGGCTTTTTCCTTGGCATTAGTTCTCAAATTTGCCTTTAGGTGGCCAGAACTAAGGATCCGCCAACTTTGAGATCATGGGTTATTCCAGACTTTGAAATTAACTCAATAAAACGCAGATATCTGGCATGTCCTGTTTTGTATTGAAGCATGAGATCCTGCAAACATGTAATTCATCCTAAGCATCATGTAAGGTTTAGAAAGTTGCATTTATTTTTCACTGCTAATATGAAAAGCTACTTTCTCAGGTCTCAGTCTTTCCACAAAAGGCAGTCTAATGTTCTGGATCATGTGTATAACGCCAGGCCAGGGCAAAGACCACTTTCTTGCCTGCATGTATCCTAGGTAGAGATAAAGTAGAGAAAACAAAGCAGAACAAAAATGCTCTTCATTTACCTGGGATTTCAACAGGAACAGAATTAAACCAAAGTTTAACCCTCCCAAACAATTGAAAACAGCCTTTATTCCAAGGTTAATATTTCTGACTGCAAGCCCCGGAGGCAATACTGTCTGCAGTTTGTATTTGATATAGCTCCAAGCACAGCACATTGAAGAAATAATCAGTGTAATTCTTTGCTGTTGCTTTCAGCTCATTAGGAGGGGTTTTTTTCTGACTCAAGCACCGGTGGCTGAAGATGATTTGAGGCATCAATCGGAGGGGCCACTCGGGTGCTGTGCTGTTCAGGAGCCACGGCAGCCTGGCGAGATGGGAAAGGTTAACTGAGGCTTCTGCTGGGGAGGGAGATGGCAGGCTTGCGTGTGGAATTAGAGTAGGAGCAAATATAAGGGGAAAAATGAATCACAGTATTGATGTCTGGAAAGAACAATATTATGACTATATGGATTTAATGACTGCTGATATCTAGTTCAGTGACAGGTAGTCTCATCCACAGGGACAAAAGTACACAGTGTGCTTCGAGGAGACCTGGAGGCAATCCTTCAACTCAAATCCCATGATAGGATAATATGCTATGGCTCCTTTTATGCTGGAGGTGGCATCCTTTCTAGATCCCTTCTGAGTATGTCAGTTGATGATAACAGCATAATTTGCCTTAGAAATTTTAATTCCACACACACACCCTTTTCCTTACAGAGAAGAAAAGCGTGAACATTTCCTTTGAGCTGTCCTGAATAAATACTTTAAGAATATTAAAAATGAGAAGTGGATTAAAGCTTTCTGACTGAATTCCAAACCATGCAGGGCGCTTTGTTAATTTTAAAAGGAGGGATGTTATAACCTTCGGTGCTCACGCTGTGTGACAGACAGGCATCATCGGTGTTAAAAACAGGCGGAGGATATCTGTGGCTACAGCCAGATGTATAATCTCTCCTGGAACAACATCTGTCTGTCCCCTTTCACGTAGGAAATTTAGTGAGTAGCAGGTAAAGCAGTTCTGTGACATCACGGTTGTTCTACAGGAACTCCTGGATGTCATTAGCTGTTGCACTTTGTTTCCCTGTATTTTATATTCAGCATGCATTAGCAGTTGCTTGTTTTGAAGTTCTCCAGGGTATTCTACAACGAAGTTGCCTGGTAGCAGAACAATCTGTGTTCCTCAGATATGCAAGTGACTAATTTTCCATCAATCAGAGATGAGACTTAAATAAATAAAGGTACTTCATGGGGCTGCTGTGCCTAATGATAAGCAATTATATAAAGTCAAATTAAGGCAGTTCTTTGTGAAGGTCCTGTGAAATTGGTTAAGCAAAAAGAATAACTGCACCATTTCAGTGATTCATCCTATTGCTCATTTCAGTGGGAGCATTATCTCAGTTAACTGATGCAATTAATATGAAAATGAGGAAATCATTGTTTAAGGAGATGAGGAGAGAGAGGGGGTCTTAATGTGGCAGCAGTGAAGAAAAAGAGTCACAGAGATGGAAATTTGCATAGGTCAATGGTAATGTAATGCATTTAGCACATATTCAAAGCTTAACTTGCATAGTAATACAGATCCATTAAATTCTCATTATGATGACCTGTGTCCAACACAATTCAATTTTTCTGAATCTTAATGATAAAAAGTTAATTACGGTAAGGTGAAAACCTTTTGTACTTGGTCTTAAAATAAAGCATTGAAAGGGCATTGAGACTATCTTTTAGATATGGCAGGTAGTTTCACTTCTGCTTAATTCAATATTTTATTAAGCATGACAAGATCTGAAGTTTGGCTTCTGTGTGCACTGCAGATTTTTAATGTAGTCAGTGGCAATAAATAAGCCTTTGTCTGTACAACTACAGTTTAGCGCTAGTCATTTTCCACTTAGGCTTCAGTTACAGATCGCATTCCCAGTTTATCCTGGTTTTCTTATTTTTAGTAACCAGAAATCCTATCCAAATTTGGGAAAGAGAGGGGAAAAGACATCTTTTCCCTTTCAGCACTGTATATATAGTCTAGCTTTTGTTCCCCAGACATGTCTTTGAGCCAATGACTCTTAACATGGTACAGTGCAAGGTCTCCAGCAGCTGTTTCTTGTCATTACCTGATTTTGCTTCTCACCACAGCTACAGGTGGAAGATAAGTGTCTGAGCGCTGCTCAGCCTCACACCATTTCCTTCCACTTATCCCACATTTGCAGATAATGGTCATTCTTTGACTTACTCATCCGAGAAAGGGAACAAATGTGCCAGTTTCCTAGTGCTCTGAATCATGCTTTGGATTAAGCAGAAGTCGCGGAGATACGCTATAATCGGGTTCAACAAGGCAGGCTGCCATGTGAAACAGGTTGTTGTTCTTAGAAGACGAGCATGCCAGAGTGGGCACCTTCCTTACTCCCTTACATTAAAGCCACCATACACCACTCAGGCTGTGTCAGGCTGCTTTAAATTGTGATTAATTTGGATTTAATAGATTTGTAAGGCACCTTTATTAACATCTGTTTAATGTAAGTTGGGCTTAGTGCAAATGAAAGCCAAGTCCTGCACATATTATTCTCCTTGTCAGGTTCTTTTATCCTGAAATCTGCATTATACTCACTACAGTACATGACTGGTGTTTGTGGAGGTGATCCAAGTAATGACTTTAGCCACCCAACGCAGAGCCAGACCTCGGGATTCATTTGACAAAATGCAGACATCTGCAGAGCAGATGCCTGTACCTGAGCTAGTCACGCAGGGCGCTGCGCAGGCAGCGACGATACCCAGCCTCAACACGTCACAGTGCAGGCGGCCACGCGCGGTCCTGAGCAGCAGCCTGGCCCCAAAGACGCAAAGCTACATGAAAAAATATATGACACTAATTCTCTAAAGCCTGAGATCCAATCTGTGCCTCACTTTTAAGGCTACAATTCACAGTAGTTTGAATTTCCACAGTCCCCTGAACACTCCTAAGTTCTGCTTTTTACCTCCTCTAGTGCTTGTCTGAGTCCCTGAAGAGCTATTTGACCTCCCAGGGAGCCAGTTCAGCTCTCTCAGCCAGCGTAAAACTAATCCAGCTCCTGCCCATGCATGCACACATGTACAAAAAGAGATATTTTGCCCCACCAGAGCTGGTGCAAGGCAGGGCACAGGCTCATCTCTCCCAAGCACTGCCCTGTTCTCCTCGTCCGATCTCTCATCTCCCGTGATTCAGCTTCTTAGCACCACTTACAATAGTATTCCAATACTATTAAATGCAGGTAAGCCTTAACATCTAAAAGTAAGTAAGAGTTAGGTGGCTAAATATTTTCTTGGGCCAGAATCCTATTAGACAATAACTGATCTCAGTAAGAGTTAAATGTCCAATGTGGTCCAGTCTTAGGCATCTAAATACCTTTCCATAAGCATATGTGCTTCAAAGGCCTACATCTTTATGCACATTTTTCAAACCACGGTTTTATGTTTTAGAAAACGTAGAAGATAGATGTGGCATGTAAGCTGCAAGGTGATACAGTCATTCTTCTGACTGTTTTCATGAGCCTCCTTTCTGCCAACTTGCTGGCAGTTGCTTGCTGACCCCCATGAGGTGGCTCCATGCGTCAGTGAACAAAATCTGGTTGAAAAGTAACTCAGAAAAAAAAAAAAAAGTCACTCATGAATACCTTGCTTTTAATCTTTCCTGGTTGGTCGAGAAAAGTAAGAAGCGCTGGATGAAACCATGTGGTCAGTCTTGGAGTATGTGGAGAATCATAAGAAATGGTTACATAAAATTAATTGTCATTAAATCTAGTAGGAGAAATAACTTGTAGATCACACTAATCTTGCTTAAGGGCAGCATATTCACCATGCTACTTCACAAATACCACTCTAATTAATAAGCTTCAGTTAAAGAAGAATAATCAATAAATACTGCTATTCATAGAAAATGGAAATTATGTGAGGAGGAAGATTGGATTTTAAAATAGGTCTGTTTCCCTCTAGCACAAATTAAGATTCTTTTAGGGAAAAGAGAAACACCAGGTAGTGACAAATCGAGGAATAATCCAATTAATGTTTCATTGGTTTCATTGTTTATGAAGATCTGACAAAAGCATTTTATCTCAAGCATTGATATTTACCAAAAGGGGAATTCTGGTTTTAAAAATAGAGAAAATCTACCTTTCAACACAAACACCAATGCATATCGCTAAAAGAACCTCTAATGTGCTGTATAAACAAAGCAACAAGCAAAAGCAATGCTAGGAAACGCTGAGGACTACAAATGGATATCAAGAAATTCACAGGGCATGCCATGTAGTATAAAATCTTTGAGATTAGATTGATTTCCTTTATTGTCACTACCCAACATTGCAAATTCAAGATATCCCAGAATGAGAATAGACTATGGTAGAGATTACCTTTTTTTTGGTTGTACAGGTGCTTTTCAACAAACAGCAATAATTTGCCAGAAAAAAAAAAAAAAGAGAGATCTGAAACGTGTTCTGTGATTCCCCACAGTTTCTGCAAAAAGTTGTCCAAAGGAGACTTTTTATAAACCATCAAAATCCTTTTCTTTGTATAATTCTTCTATGAGCTGCTACTGTTGTGTGACACATTGCTGTCCAATTTCACTTGCAACCTCCTCCAAGGTGAGGCTCCAAAACCAAACGCTTTGCTGGTATAGATGATCCACTGGGGTCTAAGAAGCTATACTAAGGACGTGAGAAAAGTCTTACAGCTGACAAATGAAACCCCGGCTGCTTCAATAACCTGTTTGTAGCCACAGTCTGTGGTCAGGGTAGAGTATAGGAAACAAGAAATGTTTGAAGTGAACATTTCCCCTTTGCCGCTTCTAGGTTTGAGGGCCTTTGGCACTGGATTTCCAGTGTAATTAGTTCTGTGCAAGAGTTGCCTGAATCTCCATGAATTGGTCTAATCTCTTTGTGAAGACACTTTTGGCCCTTGCAGCACCTGGTAGGAGTTGTTCCTCAGCATCTGTGGTTTAGGGTCTACGAAGATGTGTCTCTTTCCACCTCTGTTTTGGAATTCTTTCCTCTTTCTTTTGCATCAAAAAGTTTTCCTGGTCTCTTTTCTTTAATCACTGCTATGGTATCCAGGTCAGTCAAGGACAATAAGCTATTCCACCGTGCCAAAGCATTCAGGAAGCTTTTCACAATGTGCCCACAGCACGTTGGTTCTTCAGTGCTCACCAGCTTCCACGGTAATCTGCAGTTGTTCTTACATAGACTGACATCAAGGTCCATCTGTATCTTCCACGCCTGTTAAATATCTTTGATCATCAATGACCCTGAATGGATTTCTCTCCCCTGACTTCAGACGTCTGAAATTAAGCCTTTTGTCTACACCTCTTGTCTGTGCTCTGTCTTTTGTCAGTTAGATCCCTCTAGAGGGGTATTCAGATCACTTATCTCAGGCCCCTATTTTAGAATTAGATTAATTGCTGCCCGTGAATGCCTTTGCCTCCCCATTGATGAAGTGACTGGCTTAGACTAGATACACAGGTTTTTGATAGCTAAACTTAAGAGAGATGACTCTCAGGCTGGGTGCTTTCCAAAAGTCAACCAAAAAAATCCCAAACAAACCCTACCTTGCATTTGCACATTGTTACAAGTATTAGAAAATGATGTAAAACATTGGCATGGGCCCACATTTGCACGTTTCCTTAGCTCCTGATTCTGCAGTACTGAAATCAATACAGGCTCCATGCAGAATTTTCTAAAGCAAAAGATGCAATATCATTATTTATATTTCAGCACTAACAGGACATGCAGACCCTAAGTGTCTAAGCAAACCCTCAGGAACTGACTTTCTGCCAGTCCTTTCAGCATCTGCTCTCTGCAACCCAGACCTCAGAGACTGTGTCCTGCTTGCAGACACAAAAAGCTTAATTCAGCTGCTAGAACCACATTCAGATTTCAAGCCTCCTCAGAGCTGAGAAGACAGGTCATAGACTTAGGAGAGACCCATTTCTGTGTCTAATGCCATCAGTAAACTAGAGCTGAAAGACACTGTCTCCCATTGCCCCTGGAGAAGGCCAGGCAGCTACCCTTGTGCAGCTCTGCACCTGGCTACCTGCCATTACCTGCCCTGGGAAATCAGAGCCCTTGCAATCAGCATTTCTCAGGGCAGTGTTGTAAATAGGATATGTGGGTTTCTAAAAAAAACCCCAAACTTGCCTCACTACTGAAGTCCTAGAAAATCAAGGAAGACAAAAAATGGCATCTTGCCAGGCTGTCAGTTCCCTTCTCTGTTCATTCCCAAGCTTTTGCTTTTGGCAAGAAGACATCCCTCTGCTGCAGTGATCCCTGCATAAAATTTAAGTAATTACCCTGATAGTTTGCTAGACTAAATTTTGCTGGGTATGCATACAAGAATGTGAAAAGCTATTTTTGTGCAACAAATCTTTCTCCATTCTAACTCAACAAGAGAGAAGAGGGTATAGCAATGGGGAAAGAGTTACTGCTGTGGGCAAGGCAAGGGGTCTTGTTATTTCACTTCCACCAGTATAACGCAGCTGCCTCCTTTGCTGCTTTAATGCAGCTTCTTCTAATTTACATTGGTGTAAGTGAAATCAAATAAAACCCATTATGTCCCTGAACCCCAGTAGGTGATCAATGTAATGCAGACTTTTACAACCCCAATTTCTTTCTGTAATAGCAAAGGAACAATACGGGTTTACAGAAGGGCCAGGCTCAAGATAAACCTCCCCTTCCTTCTTTTTCTTAGGCTGCAATCAGAAGAATCTAAATGGCCATCTGAGTGTGAAGACTAAGGTCAAGAAGGACAACAAAAGATCAAATGAAAGCCTGGCAGCTGAACCTGGAGATAATCTTGAAACTGAAAAATGCTCAGTGCACAGAAGATCATCTACCACTTATACAAAGATATAGAAAATCAGAACATTAGTCAAGATTATTTTATTACTTTATTAATAATGAAGTCAAATTGAGTTATAACGAGCTAGAATGTGAAGATGATTTCTTTGTATTGTTAAATGTACTTGTTTCAATTTTACTGCTTCAGAATTGCAGTATAAAATGTATTTCAAAAAGAATAAGATACATTTGTATTAATTATAGGATAGGGGCACACTCAAAGCACTTTTAAAATAATGCACTCCCTAGACTTGTTTCAGCATCTCTCCTCTCTGCCTAATTTTCTCTAGTTCTCCTTTCCTAGCACTGTCATCTTCACTGTGAGTCGGCAAAACCCCCACCATTTCTGGTGCCAAAACCTGTTCTGCAGCTCTGCAAGTTAAAACAGTCTGTCTGTAACTCCCTATTTCAGCACTTTTCTGATGTCCTTAGAAAAAAAATTAGTAAGGTGGATTCTTGGCTGGAGAATCTGCAACAGGACTCAGGATACTTCCATGGGCTTCAGTGCACCTGGCTGCCAGTTTACCCCAGGTGAAAATTGCCATTCTTCATTCTCTTTTCCTCCTCATTCCTACCTTCTTTGGCCATTTTTCACTTTGCTGCTCTCTTTAACTCAAGAAGTGGTGTAGGGACGCTGTTTGTATGAAATACATGATGTGAAATAAATTATATGCTAAACAGTCAGGAGAGAGACAATGCCCTTCCTTCCATACATACTCCTGAGTCAGTGAAAGTGGCTATCATACAGAATATTCAGAAGTCAGCTCTCCAATGCAGTAGCAGTTTGCTTGCGTTGACAGCCAGAGATTCAGCTTTCTGGGACTGGGAGTGACTTGTCTTACATTATGAACTGAAATGAGATGAAGGTATCTTAAAAGTAATGACTTTCACAGGCAGCTGGAGCATCCTTTTTGACAATGCAGCACAGGAGCATCCTGGATGAAGTGCTCTGCCCCAGCACAACAGCCTGGGAGACAAGTTAGGGAAGAAGGCACCTCAGACGAGGAAAGGATGGTAGCATTGCGCGTGGTTCCCTCAGTCCACAATTTCACCTGCGCCAATGGAGAAAGAGAAAAATCCAGCTCCCCAACAATAAGACTCATGCAGTCTGAGGAAAGATATTTCCTGGTTCACAGTCTTGAATTTCTTCTGAAACGAAATACTGTCTACTCTCACAGTCTCCTGCTTCAACCTTTGCATTTCATTGCAGATATTGAAATCACCATTCTGTTTTGACACTCAAAGATGCTCTAATCAATATCACTGGAAATGTCATTTAACTTTTCACTTGGACGAAAGGTGATGCTGACATTCTATTTTTCCTGAGTTTCCCAGGAGAACATTTAATCTCTGTGACCTTGCAGATATTTAAGGAACAATTCACAAGATAACATTGCACTGTGACAGCCAGCAGGGACTTTCTCACAGACAGCATTTTGCCTACAGGGACCACAGAAAACATCTGGATTCAGATAGAAAATAATAATAAAAAAGAGCACATTATTGCTGTTCATCAGTATCACTCAGTGATATATTATTGTTTCTGCCCATTGGAAACAATGCTGTCGAGTTTTTAAAGCAAAATGATTGTCACCTATGAATCTGACAATGAGAAACTGTGGTGGTAAAAGGATATGAGTAAGATTTACATGTTGCTCAATGCAGACCAGCCCCTGCTGTCAGTACTAGGTTCCTCTTCATGTTTCTCGTCCCTTTGGAGAGAATGTGGATGTACTCTGCAGAGTGCTATCAGATTCAGGGGTCAACAGGGATGGCAGTCACCAGGAGCTATATCTAAAGAGCTCTGGCATAAGCCTCGGAGGAAAGCTGTTTGCTTTGCAAAGCAATAGGAAGAGATACAGGGGTTAAATAGTAGAAATCAGTGGGACCTTAGTGAAGCTGCTTTGGTCCGTCAGGTGTGGGCACAGCAGAAAGCAAAATAAATTAAACTCCTCCAGCTGGAAAATAAATATGAAACAGCAAGTGAATTTGTGCACTTCATGACTGAGTGAGCAAAGCTTAATTCTCTAATTATTACCTCGATTCTACCCACTGAGATAAAGAGCAAGTTAGGAGAGATAATCAGGTTCTAAAATACTGTGCCCTCTTGAATTCAGCCCAAATGTAACAGTCAGCAATCGTTCCAAAACTGATGTAGTCTCTTGAAAGATCTATAATGATATAATATTTGCTATTTTGCAATTTTATATGCCAGTAGCAAGTGAAGAAAAGCTTCATTCTTATTTATTTTTTAACCCACTTTGCTTATTCAGATGGTTGAATCACAGAATCGTTCATCTATTGCACAAAACTCTGGTTAAGTATTCTACATCATATTATTCTAAATATTCATATTCTTCTAATTTAATATAAATTCTGCTAATGCCACCCAGATGTCATCTTGCATTCACAGTCTTTATTTACGTCAATGGCATATCATGTTAGGATTGATCATAAAATTCCCCGTTTCACAAAGGCACTTCTGTGCATGTAGCTCCTCTACAGCAAAAAAGAAGGGGGGAGGTTCTTTTTAGTTTTGGCAATGTGAAAAGAATAAAAGTTATCAATAGAATAATTCAAAATGCTACTTGCAGTCAGATTATGCGTTAATTATCCCATGACCCTTAAGAGTGCCTGATAGCTAAATAACACTCTAATCATTTGTTTCAGCACTTCAAGATTAAATTTTATTCATTCAATATCTGCACTAGATAAAAGCAAAAAAAAAAAAAAAAAAAAGGAAGAGATTTGATGTGGGCCCATACAATTAAGAAGGGTATCAAGGAAGCTGATCAGTTCCTCCTTCTTATCTTGTCCCTTTCTTCATGAAAAGAAAAGAGCAGTTAAGAAATAAAGGTCTGACTGAATAGCATATAAACTTAACACAAAGAGGAAGCCAGGCAAGTTCACGCAGGATGTAGTCAGGCAGAGTTAGCTACCGCAGGCAGCCAGAGAGCAAGGCAGCTGCCAGAGCTCAGTTGTGAAGAGGTGACACAATTCTGAGCACGAACTAACTTGCTACCACAGCAGACCCCTTTCCAAAAATGATTCGTACCACGTGTTGTGTGTAGGGAAAGGGAACAAGGGAGGGAAATGTATAGCCTCAATAGCCATAGGTGTCTGGATCACCACTCTTCCAGGCGGTGGCCATAGCGAGAGGACAGTGTCCCCAGCTCCCTCAGCAAAGCCATGCCAATTCATGGTGCTCAGAGCAGCACAAGGAGCTTCTTGGTGAGCTGGCTGTAGCAAGAATGAAGTCTGAAATGGCTTTATGAGCACAATAGAAGTGGATCTGTAGAGCAAATTGCTCAGTGCTGCACAAAGCACATCTCAGTGTTTGACTTCAACAAGCTCTAGGCTGACTCTCTAGTGTGAGAATGGGCAAGGCGTGCTTCTGGAGAGCACCTTCCAGCTTAGTTTCATTTCAAAGCAACACGTTTTTATGCCTTGAGGCTGCTCTGTGATACTAACCAAAGTGTATGAAGTAGGAACAGCTAGGAAATGCAAAGTGAAAGGATGCATAGGTTCCAGGATACGCATCTTTTAAATTATTTTAAATATTAATTAATCCAAATAGCCAAATAAATGGTCATGAGCTACTTAGTGCAGTATTTGGTAGGAGATATCTCCCATATGTTGTCCTTGACACAATAAGAAAGATTTTATTTTTTTTTAATTTCATCTTCTGGTTTCCAGACTCTGATAAGTCTGAAGCCTCTGCTTGTTCTTTGCTCAGTACTTTGTCAAATTTCTCATGATATTCCTGAACAAAGACTGAAGCAGGGTTCCCCAAGCTTTGTTCACTTGCTATGCAACATGCTGCCCAGGGGCCTCCAGCTCGGAGTTATGGGCACTGCTGTGTGGAGATGATACAGGCATTTTCAGAGCAACCTACCCAACAGGGAGTCAGAAGCAAAAAACAGAGGAAAACAGCACAATGCTGACCATCAGCTCACCCAGTTAGTGAGAGGTGTGGAGGCTTCTCCTGTTGCCTGGGATTACAATCCATAAGCCTGGAGCTAAATGTTTCTACCCCATTTGCAAAAAGAAAAGCAAGGGAGGTTCCACCTCACAGGATCTGATAATCCAATTAGAGCATCCCTGCGATGTCAAAGAGCCAGGTTCAAACCACTCTTCTGGATGATTTGATTTTTGCCTCTTCTGTCGTAGGGATCCCTCCTGTGGGAGCTATTCATTGTGCACACAGCATTAAACATTTAGCAGGGACTGAGACCTCAGCTTCCTAGCTCTCAGCTGAGTGCACTTACCAGGGGGGTATAGACTCAGTCAGACCAATTAGTATTTAACTTAGAATTGACCTGAATTTAAGCTAGCCAAAACAGCTCCAGCAGGAGGAATACCCATGGAGAATAGCTGATAGTCATTTTTTTCTGGCACATGAGACACCGAAGCCTGCTTTGAAAATAGAAATCTGAGTCAGGACTTCCCCTTTCCGAGAGAGCACTAGGTCATTTTGGGAGCCAAGGACTGTAACCCCTGGGTTACAGGTGATCTTTGCATCCCTAATGCCTCAGGTCAGGTTGTTAAAAAACATGTGGGAATGGCTACACTGAAAAAACAACTATGGGCTATACGGGCAGGGAAGGGGCTCCAGGTGAGACAATGGGCTCTCTGCACCCAAGTGCACTCTCCCCTTCCACATTTTTGGGTGAATCTAGCCCTGCCGTGCAGTCTAGACCAGTCTGCTGCTCGACAAATAAATGGAGCAAACAAATTGGAGAAAAATCAAATTCTTGCCTCAGTAATGATAGAATTCCCCAAGGTTTCTGATGCTGTCAGTCATTTCAAGATTACAGGTTTTCAGGACAAAGCAGGTGGATAAATATGACATCAGTGTAAAAATGTCGGTATTTGCTCCCTGCTGTATTGTTGCAGTGGCAGATAGGCATTTCTGCCGTAAGAAGAGTTACAGAAACAGACAGGTCATGCTGACAGGACAATACATATATTTTATGGGAGAAGCTAACAGTGCCAAAAAAAAAAAAATGGTCCTGCTATTTCTTTAAATTTGAGTGATTACACAGATAATCTCATGTCTCTTTGAATCACAGTTTACAGGTCCTCACTGAATCATTTAATCTCAGCAGGCACTGCGTTGTTCTAGCATCCTGACGGGCATTTTCTCCCTGGCATATGTTGAAATTCAAATTCAGCCCCTGCCCTGTGCCAAAAATATTATCTAGATTATGAACTAGAGCTGTTTATTTGTCATTATCAGCTGGCATTTGAGGCATGTTAAGAATTTTCATTGTGTGGGGTATAACCAATGCACTCACATGTCAGCTCTGCAGTGGAGATAAAACCATTCTGAAAAAATACAAGTTTTCCGAAGATTTGCCCTAAAAGCATAAACTTTCTGTTAAATCTACATTTTGCTATTTTAACATTTTTATGCTTTTCCATTTGTCTTCTAACTTTGGAGAGAAAAATTATGAAATCACAGAAGGCTGCTGCTTCAGAAATCAGGAAGTCTCAGCAGCTTAAAGAAAGAACTTTGCTGGGTGACATATTCGGCTTTGCTTTCAGATCGAGAAGTCTGAAACAGCGTGGGACTTCTCTGGACTTCTGAGTGCTGCTCATTAAAACTTTGTATAAACTTTGTCCCATTTTGAGATTCTTCGTATTAGTGCTGACTGAAGTATTAAGCAGCTGTAAAATCTGCCATATAAAATTTTGAGTAACATAAGCTATTATCATATAAAAACTTGCACTATTGTAGTATTCAGGTTACAAACAATAATGTTTTAAAATCAGGAAATAGCAAATTTATGGCAAAGTCAGCAATTAATTTTCTTCCATTTGCTCCATTATATGGATTATAACGCAGGATTTTTCTGCCTGTTATTTTATTCTATCTTTATTCCCATTGATTGCTATAAAATAAGAGCATTACAGCAAATTATCTGTAATCATAAGACTACCTATTTTTCCCCTCAAATAAAATAGTATAATCCCATAAAAACAGCTGGGCATGCACTGGATTTCTCTTGTACAGAAAACGCTTTAATTAAAAAAATCCTAATCCAAGATAGAATGAAAACCAAAATGATAAGAGAAATGAAATTCTGAAAGAAAATCAAATGGCATGGGTCTTTTAGCATTAAAATTGAACCATTTTGTCTGGAGTTTGACTTGCTGCTGGATGTTGCAGTTTCTAGAAGTTCACATGAGTGCAAAATGCATTTCAGTACATTCATAGAAGAAGAATCTGTTGAGGTCTATTCAACACAGAGTCTTTGAGCAGAAAACCGTTAGAGGCTGCCAAAATGTTCTGTGAAGGCGTACCAAAGTGTTCCCTGGAAGTGGAACAGTTAATTTTTCCGTAGACATCTGATACCACTGCTGTCAGAGACAAGAGACAAAGCTCCAGCATCCCTGAATGGGATTGGTGTGCTGGCCCCTTGGAACTAGTAATGCTGCTCTACCGTAACTTACTGTTACTTGGCATTTCATTAAATTAAAACAATACAGGGAAAAAAGCAATCAAAACAGAGAAGTGAGTTGTTCTGTGCTGAAAAGACCAGAACACTCCCTTCTCAATTAGCTTTCCAGAGCAGAATGACCAAGCACTTTCCAAAGTAAAAGGCTTACACCAGGAAACATCTTACACCCAATGTTCCCTATCAATCAGCTTTGATTCGTAAGCCTAGCAGTTAGCAATACAGAAACTCTTGGAGCGAGACAAAAATTATCAACATTTTTGCTTGTACGAGACTGGATTTCCTTTGATCAATGTTTGTAAATGGCTGGAAAGGACATAGAAAGGAGAGCAAACTGTAAATCTTCACAAATAAATTTTACATGCTAGGGCCAAACTTAAAACTAATCATAGGTCTTTCAAGAAAAGAATGCCCAAATTTAAGACTCTATTTTCATGTTTTGTCTCCCAAAGACATGGCCTCGTTTTGCTAAGGTGCTGTAGCTGCCATTCATCTGCACATCCATTCTGAAAGGTGAAATTAGAGACCATGGGTAGAAGTTTATGTGCACAAATGTGCAGATTTTGCAGTACCTGTTTCAATTATAGTTACTGTCTTTTAGGAAAAAACAATGTGCTTAATACATTAAAAATGGAAACAAGACTTACCCAAAAGATTTTAGAACATAAAAACCAGGATGGAGAAACAATTTGGAGAGTTTCATTTCATTCTTATTAATTTTAGTCTTGTGGGCTCTGTGGAAGATGTCAGGGGGGTCTCTAGCATTATGCTTTAGTCATTATTGATGAGTGTTTACAGTTCTCCAGGTGGAAATAAAATGTTAGACAATAGCCAGCACCATTGTCACATCACTGGATAAGGTATTTTCCATCTCCAGAATTCAAAAGCACTACAAATGGGTAACAGCCCAACTTTCCACAGGCAGGAATTTAAGAACTTGCAAAATATGCAGGGTTTTCTCATTGAAGAATAATACCGTTACAGCTAATGGAGAAGCAGAATGATTTGTTAGAGCTATTGGGAAAATGATTTCAGCTATAAATGTTGAAGGAAAAGAACAGGAACTAATGAGTGTAAAACTATCTATGCCACTACAGAGTCATGCCTCGTATTGGCTTGGCCCCAGCAAATGCCATCTTCAAGAGAGAAATTTACACTCAGCGGCCCGACTATTTTCCTCCAGCAGATGATGATGAAAGAATGAAAATGAATCAAGTTGCAATCAAAACATAACTCAGATGTACACCTTAAAGAGTTTCTATTGCAAAATAAAAGAACAAAACAAAACAAAGTGGTTTTCCATTTCAGCCCTAGCTGCCAGATTGATTCTGGGCTTGTTCTAGAGGGTGTTTCAGATTAAATGTATTTTTTAAAGCCTTTGAAAGAGGAACAGGTATACAGGATTCCTTTCCCTTATGTGAGCACCTCTGACCATGCTGGAGCAGCTCTTCTATTTCTGACCTAATTAATGTTTAATTAATTAATGTAGCTTCAAAGATGGAGGTAGAGAAAGGTTTCTTCATCTCCAACATTGAGATGGAGAACTCATCCCCTCTCCCCATTCCTCTCCAAATCCAAAAGGGCACTAGGGGTTTGGTGTCTCTGCCCTGGCACAGGAGATGGGGAGCTGGGTCTCCTCGTCAGGAGCCTCCTGGGCACTGGCTGAATGCTGAGAGCTAGCCTGGGGTGTACGTGGGAACTGCCGATGAAATAAGCCTATCAGTTTTAGAGAAAGATCATGCCATGACCATGAGCAATTGGAGAGGTGGTAGTATGTAAGTTTGCGTTCATAGGAGATAGGTAAGTTAGAAGGACAATTCAGAAACCAGGATGATCTCAAGATTTTAGGCTCTGGAGGCAATTGAAAAGTCTGGATCTGAAGAACGTGGTGTGTAATGCCTCGTAGAGTAAGTAGTTAAGAAGGAAACGCTTAAAAAAAAAAGCAATACTCTGAAGAGGGAAAAAAAAAAATGGTTTATTTATGCAGCCAAGCCGTACACATCAAGAAGAAAATAAATTAGCAGTTGACATTTTACACTTCTGTGGGTGAATCCCCATGTATGAAGCACCCACAAATAAAAGCTTCACATCCATTTTTAACTTCACTTTTTTAGGTGCTGAAACTTACTGAAGCAAAAATAAAGCAATGAACTAAAGTAGAAGGAAGCAGACTGAAGTTGTTAACAGGCTAACAGCATGGCCATTGCCTAAGGCCAGAAATAGCTGATGGATGATACGACAACAGTCAAGAGACAAATCCTCATTACAATTGTAAATTTTGTGTCCCAAACAATTTACTCTCTTCACTATCATCCCTACACTCACTTTGTGCAGCAGCTGCACTACCATTTTCAGTGCTGGCATAGCTTGCTTATTCTGTATCCCTGGCACAGACCATAAGCTCTGAGATTGCCACTGTCAAAGTAAAATGATGGTTCTGGAGGCACATCGTGGCAGAGGGACCAGAGGTAATGTCCAGGTGTGTACTGGCCAGCCTACAGCATGCTGACAAGAAAGGCTGCCCAGTGGGCAATTTTCTGGGGAAAATAAATAGGGGAAGGGAGCACCCGCCCACGAGCAGATGCGGCACACAGTCCGTATCACATGGCAGAGAGAGGATGCGCAGCCACAGTGTGTCTGGCTGAACTGCACTGTCAGGTCCTCAGTTCACAGGAAGAAAAGTCTTCAGAAGAATAGAATAGCATTTGAGCAGAAAACTGATGGAAAAATTAGGCACTCAGAGAAAGCCACAATTAAGTTTGACGCGAAAAAATCCTCTTGCCTGTCAATGCATATAAATATGTGGTCACATGCTCTTCTCCATCCAGCACTTTTTTACATATAGTCACATAATTCTAGGCTACATCATAAAGCACACACAGAGGGATAGAAGTAAAGATGCCTGGCCAATCTTTACTCCTCCTTCCCAAAGCATCTGGTGGCTTTATTTGCAATCTACAGAACGCTTTTTATATGTACAATTAGAGTTCCTCACATTACAAATAGGTGACACAGAATATAACATGGAGAGCTAACTTGCAGTCTGCTGTAAACTCACTGGAGTCACTAGACTAACACAAGTTGCAAACGTGGTCTGCATATAAACAAAGAATGTTTTTTTCTCGACTCGTATATTCTGGTTGGGCACTGAGACAGACCAGCTCTATGGAAGAAACTTAACTTACCCTCCTTTAAAAGTAAATAGGTGAGGGTAACTATCTCACTGCTTGATTAATGAAAATAGTCTTCAGTGTGAAGCCTATGACTAACATGTTCAATAGATCTCTCTTTATTGATAAATTACCATATATCTCCAAGCATGCTGTAATTAGGTAATAGGGCAGAGCTGTAAATCTAATTCAATTTTTATTGATGTATCTCAGCTCTGTATCCCATCCTGTGGGACTGCTAGAAAACCAAAGTGTTGGTTTTATACCTTTCTAATTTCATAGAAATACATCCACTGCACTCATAGAAATCTTCCGGCTACAAGCTATTGCTGAGTGTATTAAACAGGGAACTCATTACTCTTGCACCATTTTTGTTACTTTTTCACCTCTTTCTGTTTGTTCCTGCCTTCTAAGCTCACATGAAATGGAGACAAAGTGGGAAGGTACTTTTTCACTGCTTAGATGTTGCTGCCTGAGCTTCTGATTCCCATTTTATTTGAGCTTGGATTCAGCTCGCCTATAAATTCACTGATATGTTGAATCTGCCTGAAACACAGAGAAGTGCCTGTGAAAAAGTGGTCCATCTCAGCTTATTGAGGTCCTCAACAAAAAGGTATCAACTTCCCTGTTCCAGCTGGAAGGATTGAGTCTCCTTTTCTGTTTTGGGTTATTAGCCCTTAGTTTATAAGAAGTGCTGCAGTTTGCTCATGTGCTCAACAAGGTAACCTGAAAAGAATTCAAATTCACCACTGGGATCTAATTATCTCATCCTGCATGTCATTTTGCACAGTTCAGGAGGAGAAAAAAAAATAAAATAAATAAAGATTATAAAAATTTGCACATTGGAATGGAAAAGTTACTGATCCAGATACCCCTCAATTTATTTCACATGGAAGAAGTAATGATCTGAATCATTTTAAAGGTGAAATTCAAAGATGAAGCAAACTTGTGACTAATCCTAGCTTTACATATTGCCCCAACCCATGAACCAAAGTGTGTTTGCCATTCAGGTTCCCCCTCCCAGTGGCAGAGCTTCAACTAGCAAACATATTCTTCATTACCTTCCACGGTTCTTTCGCCTTTTTCTGTGCTTGCCTCTGCCCACAGCCTAATCATCTCCACAGGCTGCTCTGCAGCTAATTAGGGTCAGACACTTAGGTGATGCCAAGCGATTTATTTTGTGGACTTGGAAGAAGCCAACACAACACCACACACCTACCAGCTGAGAACCTGGGCACTCTGTACATCTCTTTCTCAAGCACTGGGCTCCCGTAGCACACCAGGATTCTTGGGGAATAAGTTCCAAGGGAAACGTCAAAAAGGTAGTTTGACTGAATTAGCTTCACAAATGTTCCAATACATTGATATTTCCTTACAAAGACAGGTTCCAAAATTTAATTTCTGAATGTCTAAGCTCCCTCTGAGAACTGGATGGAAATAATTTTCGTCTCTTGTATGAGTGCAAAGAGATGATTTTAGCAAAGTTTATAACACCAAATATTTAAGTATTCCTTCATATAACAGTGAGCAAGCTAAAGACTCCTCAATAAAACTCTGGATTTCTTTAACAATCTGTAGTTAGTTTGCTACTATTTCACTTCAAATATTGATTTATTTATTTTTCTGAGTTGTCTGTTGCCTTTCCATTATTCTTTGCTTATCACTCTTCAGGAGTCTTGCATATTTTTTCCACCAATCGGTTAAGTTTAAGGGCTGATTTACAGATAAATCAGACTCTTCAGAAGCTGTGGCTCTTGGCCATCAAACTGTCTTCCTCAGAGCCACCAAAACTGTATTCCCTTCTGTTGCTATGTCTAACTGCTTGTGCGCAGAAATATACACTCCTTAAGTTATGAGATGTTGGAAGGCATCAAAGAAAAGGATTCTAGGTATTAATAAGAAGCTGCTGACAAGATGGTCATTGGCAGAAAAAAATCACCCTTTCATATAAGACATAGGAAGCTGGGGTTTTACTAGCTGGATAAGAAGACATATTACAGATAGGAAATAATTTTATTTCCCATTTTATGATCTGGATTCTATTATTTCAAGTCTTGTAAACTGATAAGCAATAGCAATAAGAGAGGAGTGGGCATTTTGAATATTACTGTAGGGCTTACATTATGGCTTTCTTAGTTTGCAGGAATGTATTTTATGCTTTCATCATGAGGTAAATTTCAGCCTTTGCCTGATTTATGGAAAGATAAAAACATCATCAGTTAGAACCAGCAAGCTTTTTCAGAGGGGGACACAATAAATCCACAAAACTCCATACTTTTCAATTGATGATACTAGATCATTTGAAAAAAAAAAAATTGCTATTTCCATCTGGTCAGCAGCTGTTAAGCTCCATGTCACTACAGAACGTGTAAGATTTTTTTCCTCTAGCGTTTGCTAAATTTGACCCAATTTAATTTCAGAAATCAAGCAGATGCACATCTTAGAGACATGGGAGAGAGAGACAATATTCTTTATACCTGCCCTCAGAGACACCTGTAGTGATCTTTCGTATTAAATACAGCTAAATTACTTTGCCCCTTCTACAAGCTGATCCCAATTCTTTATTTCAGTTCTCGGAAACGCTGTCTTTAATGAAAACCACTATGGAATAGAAGACATTTTATATCCTTCACTTATTATTGGCTGATTTCATTGGCCAGTGACTGTTCAAAATACATAACAATTTCTTTGGTCAAGGACAGGTTCCTAAACTTGAGACAAACAAGAGTTGACATGGGGAAACTGGCATGCCCAGGATGCCATGGTAGGTGAGGAGCGGTGCTACCTCAGCCTGTCCCTGCGTCCCAGCTCAGCCCTCTGAGCCCTCGCGCAGGATCTCTGCTCCTGGTGAGGTACAAGTGAGTAGCCGGCTTACAAGCCACGGGTACGGATCTTACATCTCTCACAACAGCCACGGGGCCTTTTTGTAATTTACTTGATTCTCTTCACATCAAAGCTAATGACAGCAGTGAACAATGCCAGTTTTACCTGTTAGCACCATCTGATTTTCATCCTTGTTAAACATCCAGCTTAATCTTTTGTCACTTCAAGTATTGTAGCATTTCCCCTTTTATAAAATACAGGTGACAGAAATACACGTGAAATACATGTCTGCTGTGTTAGCAGACATAGCATTTTTTTTGGCATCACTGGGTTCTCAGCATGGCAAAGCAGTAAATCCTTTGTTTATATGAAATGCATTTTCATCCAAAATGCCTTATTATCCTGTTTATTGGGTCAATTTTGCCTATTTTATACCACTGTTATTCCACTTTCCCCAGGGAATCACTGCTGATTTGAAGCAGTATTAGATAAAGATGAGGCCGTACCATACCTCAGAATGACTTCAAGTTTCCTTTAGTTTGTGAAAGGTTGATTTAACATTAGATCAAGCATCTCTTGAGATCTTTTCATAAGATTGAAGTTCTACTGAAATATCATGTTTTGAGATAATCACATGCCTTAGAAGTCATGGATTATGTGTATCATGTAAGATATTAAACCTGTCAAGATGTTGTTTTTAATATGTCTTTTAGTTAAGACCGTATCTTGACATGAATTATTCCTAGCATAGTTTCTCACACACTGGTTCAGCAAGCAATCATCCACTACATCCATCATTTCTGTTGCTGTCTCACCATATGTCTCCGAGGGGGTGGAGGGGGGAAGTTTCCAGTTAATCTTTTTTTTTGCATTTGGTATGCAAATTACTTAAAATTGAATGATGTGGCAATTTCAAACAGTATTGTCCTAAGAAAGACTGAAGTTTTAGTACTAAGTTTGATAAGTTTATTGGGTGGGGTTTTTCGCTTGCATATTAACAAAATTTTACAGCTAGAAAAAATTCTCATGATAATCTCCAGCCTATTTCCTCCTCAGAGATATGTTTGCAAAAATTGGTTTTATATTATCTTAGCGAGAGGCTTCTGCTTGTAATATTTCAAACCTTCATCTGTCCTTGGCTGCCATGACATTCATCCATCTGACAAAATGAAAAAAAAAAGTGCCAGCCAGTGAGTGAATGCTCCTTTAAGTAAATTTGTTAGCCAGGCATAAAGGGTACTGTGCTCACTGAGGCTCCATTGGCAGCCACATCCTCGAAGGTCTTGTGATTCCTACAGGCAATGGGTAACACAGGGCAGCAAGACTCACAACGGGACATTCGAACAATAGAGCTTTTGCTTTTAAGAACAATCTGTTTTCATCAGCCGTGAATTAATCCACAGAACAGTGGCACTGCGTAGGTTGCTCTTGGCTCTCTGAAGATGCATATAATGAGATAAACAATGGTTTGTTAAGTTTCAGATTCATTTTCTAACCTCATGAAAAGCTCTGCGTACTGCTTCTCAATATTGGGAATTGTCCAGCAGTAAATGCACATCACTAAAGCACAGAAGGCTCAAATTTAGGGAGCAGAGCAGAGCCTGAATAAAATCTTTGCACAAAACCAGCAAGGCACTGAGACTTGAATTTCTCGGCTGTATAAACCAGGATGTCTATGCAGTCAGGCCTCAGCTGGACACAGAACAAGACAGGGATGCAGAGAAGGGACATTATGAATTTTTATCCTTCTGAATTTTTTCTGAAAGTTGCGTGCTGTGCATAGACTAACAGGTAGTGTCTCGGGCTGCCTGCACTTTATTTCTTCTTAGATAGTAGCAGGGATCCATGGAAGCTATCACCAACAGCTACTGGTTTTGGTTTCATACTTTCTCTGCAATTAAGACGTATTTTACAAGCAGCTCTTTGATTTGTGGGATCATCAGGTCAGCTTGGAGCTTAGCTCATGAGACAGATACAGTAGCTTACTGAGCATGTTTTCATCTTTCCATTCAGTAAGAAAAGCTTCATACTTCTGATAAGAGTTCCTCGTATGCAGAGCACTTACACGCAGTCCAATTAAACAAAAAGTGGAAACAAAGAACACAGGGTCAGATAGGGGTTTTTTTAATGTTATCCAATGATTTTTCCATATAAAAGCATGCAGATATGTGTAGGAGCAAGGATGGTATGTAGATTTCCTTCTGCCAGGTGACCGTACAAACTGCTAGATGATACAGTCATATTTCATCTTGGTCCCTCTTTGATTATTGAATTTTGAAGGATTTTCTGTGCAGTGGAACAGATGCTGTCTGCCCCCTCATGCCCCACTCCAGCTCCTGTACCAGCATCGTGGTAGTTGGGCCTCTCATATGGGGGAGAGGTGAGAGATTTGGGATTGAGCCGTCTCCAGCAGGGCAGGAAGCTGAGATGGAGTCTCTAAGACTCTTCACAAGTGATCCAGCTTTCGTCATAAAATAAAAAAAAAACCCAAACAAACCCATATAATATCAGGCAGCTGTGGAGTTTAGGTTCATCCATATGTAAGTGAGAACTGAGAAAACTTCAAAATTGTGGTTTATGGTATATGCACTTTAGTTTTGCCTACTTTAGGCACCTACATCATTTTTGCAGGAGATCCTTATACTGTGTCCTGGAAAGCAGTCCCACTAATTCCTGGACAGAAGAGCTACAAAGGCTACCTTCCCTGCTATCGACACAGAAGCAGCTGTTTCTAAAGCTGCTTGGATATTACCGGTGATCAAATTTCTCAGCTGAGAGTGTTTCTGTTATTCAGAAACAGGAGGTCTTGTGGTTTAGTGCCTGTGAGGGCAGTTTTGTCCAGCATAAAGTCGTTCTTTGGAGCTAAGCTGTGCCACTGCGCCCAGCAATTATTAAGGTATTTCCCTTGCACACCGATACTTTGAAGCTGGGCCTGAATGCTCCTGAGTCACAGTATGGAGCTCCAAACCTCTGAATCTTCATTAAAATATTACCTTTTGTTCTGCATAAAGAATATTTGGCTGTTGAACAGGCAGTCTGTGCCCTCCACAGATACCTGCCTGGGTCCTCCCACCCGCGATCACAGATCCAGTAACAGTCCCATTAGTGAACTTTATCTCAGAAACCACCGAACAAAAACTCTGCTGGTCAGGCTGGTATTTGGGTTTCAAAGAATTTGCCTTTCAGGTATAGTGCAGGTAGGTGCAGAGCAGCCTGAGGCAGAGGGGTTTTCTCCCACACCATCCCTGTGCTACATATAGGAGAAGGATGTACCATCTTTGTCTTGATCAGTTGGAAAATGACTATCTTGCTTTCCTAAAAAATATAGTTCTTTTTTATTTTACTGTTAGAGTAGGGCCTGCAGATGTGACCCAAAGCTTGGTTCATCTCTTACAAAAGGAACAAAGAACCAGATGTGGATGGAAAAAGTAGAATAGTCTTTGGCCAGAACCTCAGCTGAGGAAGGCCTACTGAGGGCTCCATTTCACACCGCTCCTACGAGGAAAGGACAATTCTTCTTTAGCTGAAAAAATAATGACCACTCTCTGAAAAACCATATATTTTATTTTCCCTGGGGAACTCATAGATGTTTTACAATGGCAATAAAGTTTTAATTTAAAGCATCAATGATGCAATCTTTCAAGAGGTAATGCTTGGTTTAGTCTCTGGCAGCTCTTTGGTCCAAATCTCTTGGTCTTCACTTTTCATGGGCTATTAATGAAGAGATGAACTGCAGAAGAGAAACTTGATCCATTAAATCCATGCCATTAGTTCTTTTGTCCTCTTTATCAATCGTATCCAGATCCAAGTAGTAACTGGAATTTTCCATAAACACTTATTGCTTGTTCCATTTTTCTTTCCTGTTTGGACAGTTGTTATTTTAGTCTGAGCATAACTTTTGCCTACAAGATCTCTTGCATGGAGAGGAAACTTGCTATGAATACTGATATTTTATTGACTCATTTTATTTCTCAAAAAATGCTATGACTTTGCATAACTCTTGATCCGGAATGTATTGTTTTGTTGCCTAAAGAAACATTAATCATAAATTCAAGAAAGACAGGGGAACAGAAATAACAAAGATGAAACTGGAACAAGAAATGCATAAAACATTGGAAAGATGTAAATAAATTCACCAAACATGCCTGTTAAATCCTAAGAATATCAATGATTTTATAGAAATAATTGCTTACATGCTAAAGCAAAATGTTTCTGATCGTGATTGTTGTATTGTTTTGATAGCCCAAGATATTCCACTGTCTGAAGCATCTGAAGTATTGAAGTAATTTTCCTTTCAAAGTACAAAGAAATATCAGATACATAAATAGAACTAACAATAAAGGTTTTTTTCTACCAAAAAAACTCCCAGTTAGAACAATTTTGAGTAACTTATTTTAAAGAAAGATAATCAAATCAGATTTTATTTTATTCTGAAAAAAATTGCTATGAACATTTTTAGCATAAGTAGATATTCATTTTAAAATTTCTTTACTTGACAAGCTACTTTCTTTGAAATATGAACACAGAAAATTCTCAACCATTTCAGTCTCTGAAGTCCTAAAAGGCAATAACTTTTGCTTGGTGGCTATTTCTCTGTGATAGCCATTTCGCTATTTATAATACTGTGTGAGTTTTTACACTCACTTATCACCTTAGGAGTTGAAAGTTATTTAACAACATTAAGGAAAGACAAAAATTGTCTTCCAAATACAATGGGGGACACAAAACCAGACAGACGGTCAAGCCGAAGCTTCAAAAACATCTACACTGTTTTGGATGGTCAGTTTAAATTCTTCCAAGCTAAGCACAGAAAAGGCTTAGGATCTGAAATTAATGAGCCTGGGTTAATGACTTAATCAAGGACACTCTGAGGAGGAAACTGCAGAAAGGTACATGACTTCACTTGATGCAGTACTGTTCCCCATCCAAGGTTGCCTTCTCCTTCCCATCACAGTGTGGTGGGAGGGTCAATCAAAACTGGCACTTATCCTTCCTACTGCCCTGACGGAGGGTAAGTTACCCATACCAGTGGCAGGAGGAGCCAACAGCTGGTATATATGTCTCCGATCTTGTAAAAACTGGCCAGTCAAGGAATTTCTGCCTAACCACATGGAGATATGATTTGTGTTGAATTATCACTCAGAGGTTAGAACCAGGGACATGGTCCTTCTGGTGAGGGTCCTCTTCCTTCCTTCTGGGTCAGAAGGTCTTAGGCATGGGGCTGGGAGAAGCAGGACAGAATAGTTTGCAGACCTGTGGTGTCTGACCACACCAGTATCCCGCTATGTGGCCAGAGTCATGAGGGAAGAGTGTAACGGAGGGAAGGAAGAGCAGTGCCCATTTACTCCTCTGGTGCCTCTTCTGTATTTACACACAGGCAGGAGTTTTGGCAGCAGGTCCTTAAGTCCATCAGGTTTGTCACTTAAATCTAGGGAGTCTAGCACTATTACCCAGCATGGAGGAGTCCAGAAAATGCACACCAGAAAAAATATGTTTCCAATGTTAAGAAAAAGAAAGAGAAAATGGTTATGAGAGCAGTGAAAATGCTATATAAAGGATTTACCTATTCTCTACCTGTGTCACTTGTACAGGATTTGGATGGATTTTAGCTACAGGGAGTCAAATATTCTGACTCCGTATATAGTAAGGACTGCACAAACAAGCACAGTCTCCATTCAGATAATATAATCAACCTCTTATTTCCTTACATTACACAGCAGCACCAAAGGCACGCGTTGTCTCAGTTTGCCGCATAGCCTACTTGCTTCCATGCTTCATCCAACACTCTTCCTCTGCAGGAAATTGAGCCCACGGTTTTCTTTGGCATATGGATTTTCTTCTTCTCAGGGGCTGCTAACATCTCATCAGTTAGGTCAGGATGCCAACCAAAAAGCAATACATTTTTTTCTGAAGCTAAAGGGGAAAAAATGCAGCAGCAATGAAACTTAAATTATGCATTTTATTCCATTTATTAACTGCTGTGTTTCATGGTAAAGAAGCTTCTAGTGTGTATCACTGTTTCTCTGTCTTTTCTTCCCTACAAAGACATGAGTAACTCACATCCTAGCTAATGTGGCACTGAATTGTAAAAAATACAGACATGTTTAACAGAAAGGAAATAAACACTAAATAAATGTATATTTATTTTGTTTGTCTCTCAGAATACGCACACACACAAACACACACACACACACAGAGTTTTCAGTGCTGTTATACCAAAACAAATCTCCAGACCCACAGCAACAAACAGCCAGTCACTTATTGGTAAGAATCCAAATGGGTATTACAGAGCCTGACTACTTGTGCTTTTAAGATGTAAATATCAAAATTGCTTTTGAAGAAGTAAAATGTAAAGGCAGTTAAAGTTCAGGATTCAATTTTTTCCTCTTCTTTTGATAAATGCATTTACATTTTAATTTTCAGTGTTTTCAATTTTCACCAGTGAAAGGCTGTATTTCTGGATGAAAAGCACAATAATAAAATGTTCTCCAGTCCATAATTTTCTTGTAATTCACAGAAATGATCTGAGGGCATATAGCTCACGACAATATATATTACGGTGTTCAGTGTAGAGAACTCAATTGTTAGGGCTGCAATTTCAAACATATGTATATTAATGAACTGGCTGTGGCTTCATTAGAAATTCCTATAGAGTTTTTTGCTGACATAGAATCATCACCGCTGTAATCTTACAAATCTGCAAAGATTGTCAGAACTGTGCATGTTATTTCATTTATTCAATCAATATAAGTGTCAATGCCAATTACATTGCAGAAATCTATATAATGGTCTTATTTTTTTTAAGTCCATATGGCACCATAGATTATGAAAGGAACAGAACAATGCAACATGCCACGTCTTACATAATTTGGCAAAGCAGTGTGGCTTTATTTATAAGAAGAACACACCATAAATCCTTTTCTGCTTTTATTGCAATCAGTTCCTTTTCTGTGTTTGAAATGATAAAGCAGATATTGCTAATGTAAAAACAAAAAAAAAAAGTCCAAATAAACACTGGAAACATTATTGGTCTTTATCCATAGCATGGGATAGATTTTAGCAACACACCTTAATCATTCTGGCTACTAGAAACTGAAGAAAAAATTATTGTAACTTGCTGAACAGACAGCAACATCTACAGTTAACAACTGTTCAATGCGGTACCCATTATAAAATTTAAGATTGGTGCGCAGAGCTATAAAAAACATACAGACTCTATTCTCAGAAAAAAGGCACATCAATAAATAACATAAGTTGAGAAACCAGAGGATAAAGCAAAATACGTAGGTCAACAAAAGTCTGGTAGATAAAGCTCAGAAGCGAGGCTGAAAAACAGCAGAGACTGGAGAATGCATTCAGCACGCTGCCGAAGAACAGAGACAGGCTGCGAGTAATAACAGGCTTCCTTGGGGGAGCCTGCGATTTCATCTCAGCACGGAGAGCTTGCCGCCGTGGGGAAGTGTCCCTCTGCCCATGCTAAGGAAGCCCAGGGAGCCGTTTGAAGGCTTGCTCTTTGGGGAGACTGCATCCTTCTTTATTGCAGACACTGCAATGGGCTTGTTTCCTGCTTGCAGCAGACACCTCGCCCTGCTCACACTCATTGCTCTTTCCCTCTCTAAAGCTTCATTTCTCCCTGCTTAGGTTTGCAGAAGCTCCTACCAGCACTCCTTGCATGTAACTTATTTATGTCTTCTGATGGAGTTTCATTTTTCAGGTTTGGTCAGCACTCTCCTCCCCACATGGCCATCAGGTTTGTTACCCTCTTCCAGTGCAGAGAGATGGGACTAAGATGCACCTACAGCCCTCCCTCCTCCAGCTCCGGTGCTGCTGAAGGCACTTCCCATAAGCGTCCTCCTCCGCTTCCACATCATCCCATCTGGGGAGAAAAGAGTGTCTTTTAGAATAGGAGGTGACAAAGCCTGACCTTAGCAAGTCAGTGACGGAGAGCTGGCTGCTTTCTGGAGATATATCTGAGGACAAGCATCAGGAAGATCTATTTAAGCTAAAAGTTAGAACTGGCACTAACATCATGGTTTTAAAGGAGGCATGAACCACATCATACTGGAAACCAACACATGCACACAAAAAGTTTGGTCTAGGAGTCTAACTCGTTTTAAGGGAAAAGTCAATAAACATAAGAATAAGATTATGTAACACAATGCTTGCTTGCTCGCATCTGGAGCGTCCCCAGCCCTGCTACAACTGATACAATTTCAAATGTGAACATCATCTAAGCAGTAAAGTACTTTAAAAATAGGAAGGAAGCATATTTGCTTCTACAATAATTATTCCTCATTATATTTATAAAATTATACATATTATTCTAAACATAATATCTGTGTATTTATTGACAGAGTTATGCTGTCAATGTATTTTTCCTGAGAAAGTGTCTACTGAACCAGTACTGAAATCTGAGTATTTTAGTGGAATTGAATACATAACACTTGTTTCCTCACAAGATCGTGTCCTTCACATTTTTGGAAACTTAGTCAAGATTGTTGTGTTCACTCATCCTAAATTTATTTGACCTTAATCCATGCTTGATGATGCACTGAGAAAGCCAAAAGGGACACAGCAGACATAATAAGAGATGTGCCTCACAGCAGGGAGCAGTTTATTCTAATGATTATTTATAAACCCCTTCAGTTCTCCAAGATGTGCTTTAGCAGTTGATTACAGGGGTTTTTTCAGCATTTTAGAAGCTGTTCCTAAAAGTATGGCAGATTTTTCTAGCTGTTAGAATTGTTTAAGTTTCTGATTAATTTTGTATCAGTTGTGATACTAAGAGGAGATACCTGCCCCTAGTCACAGCCCGTGTAGCCAAAGACACCGTCGCTGCTGAACACCTACCCCCAGTACAAGCAGGCGGTCGAGAGGCTCTCTAAGATAAAACTCCCTTTGATTTCTCCAGATATTTTTTTTTTCCCCAAGTTAGGGCTGCAGGACTTGGCTGTGAGTTTGCAAGTGCCAAGGAGCTGAACTGAGTTTTACTACTCCATTACTCATGTGTCTCTATTTTTCCCCAAACTCTTTATATAGCTGCCACAGTTCCTCTGCACCTAGCGAGAGATGGATGAGCCAAGAAACACCTCTTTAGCAATACCTGTAGCACTTGCCAAGTGCCAAGTCATCTATTTTACGTAGGATATAAGCAGTAGCTCTGTGTGCTAGACTGCAGGCCAACTGTCCTGTAAATAAATCCTGGTCTTTCCAAGTTGACCCTCTACGCACATTTAAACACTTCATCCTGCGGGACTCAGGGTTGCACCGTGACGCACAGCGGCTACGAGGAGGAGTCTGCAGCCACCGACAGCCCTGCGATAAAGCGCTGGGGACATCAGCAGAGAACGGCTCCCCAGAAAAGTCAATTACCAAGGTCAGGATTAGATTTTGACCACTTCTGCCTCCAACCAGGAGGTCACCGCTCTCTCCTCTCGCCCAGGTTTGACTCTGGGATTACAGGAGCTGAGGTTTCCCTCGCTGCCATCCTTGGCAGGTAGCCACAATGGACACTGAGTGCACGGAGTGGGGCAGAGAGAACAAGGCAAATAAATAGCAGGATAAGCCAAGGCTTGCTGGTACCTGTATATCGTATTCTCTGCTACAAATGTTTGGCAGAGATGTTTGTTTCTTAGGAACCACTGAAGCTATTTGCACTCTGCTTGTACTGCAAAACGACTGATTGTTCCTATTCATAGGCAGGGCTAATTTACCCTTCTGCCAAAGCAATTTTCATGGAAAACAGAGTTTTAGACAACAACTGCAAAAAATACCTTCTTTATAGAAAGACACAGCCAACAAGCAATAACCTCCCTCACCCCAGTCCAAAAATGTAGCTTTTATGCAGGAGTCTGAAAAAATCTGTCATGGGTGAAGAGAGGGAAATCACTGCATCCTTTCAGGATTACTTTTTGCTCTTCCAGCACCTATTTCTCCGAGGGGCGGGATCCCGCAGGATGCCAGCACTTGCTGTGGTTTCTGTGCATGCTGCAGCGTCACCGCTGGCCCAACAAGGTGAGATAAACTGCATTGTGCTGACCAGCGTCCCCACAAGTGCTGTGACCGTTACACGCACAAAGACACTGAGCATTCGACTTGCACAGTCCCGGGGGATTTTATAATACTGTTTCATTAGCGGCCACGCAGTGACTTTCTTCCACACTTGGGCAAAGCTATGCTACAGCAAGCTGCAGGAATGGGCTTATAAAATGGAAATTGCTACCGCTGCAAAGTACAGTCCTGCTCCCACTGCAGCAAAACTGCCCGACTTGAGCAGGACGGGCACGTGTGGGACTGAATTAAGCCCACTCTCTCCTCTGCAGTGCAGTCACTTCCCCGGTATCCACCACCCCCCCTCCCATTGAAGCGCTGGCAGAGAAGCTTCTCGTTCAGCTAAGGACGGTC
This sequence comes from Grus americana, assembly GCF_028858705.1. Classification (NCBI taxonomy): domain Eukaryota; kingdom Metazoa; phylum Chordata; class Aves; order Gruiformes; family Gruidae; genus Grus; species Grus americana. The sequence goes on along the minus strand of NC_072855.1, from coordinate 15,968,445 downwards.
TCCTCAACCCACAGCCTGTGCAGAACATCGCAGCACATCTGAGCTGTGAATGCCTGCCCTCCCCACGACCTTCTGCAGCCCACAGTACCATGCCCTGGCTTATCCCAGGTACAAAGTGGGGGAAAAAACATACTTAGAGTGGGCTTTGGTTTTCTTAGTCTGTAGCTCCTGGATTTGGTGGGCTTTTCTGTTTGCAGTTGAGCTGACTTTCACAGCAAATAGCATAGATTAAGTTCAGTGCTCTGAGCAGGGATTTCTCATTTCATACATCATTTATAACTTTCTGCAGTGATTCCACAAAGTCAGTATCTCTCCATAACACAAAGATGAGAAGGATGGAAAATATAGCTGAAAAAGTGACAAACCTGCAAATTGCATTTATGTAGAGTTCTGGTGCCACAAAGCTTCTACAGCAATTTTATGGAAACCTAGCAAATTCAGTATAAATAAATTTGCAGTTTAGGAAAGTTATGCATTTATGGATTTCAGCACAGTGCCATATTACAGCTTAGCAGAGATGCTAAATATCTCTCGCACAAAATGGAAATTAAATCTGCTGTTCTATTTTGTCAGATCAGGTCTTTGCCTATGGTACGCTGGGCATAGATTTCACTACTCTTCCTCACAGAAGCTGCAGTAGCAGTGAAAAATCACACCAACAAAACCCACTTTTGCAAAGGTTGCAAACACTAAGCACATCAGATTGCTCTATAACTGGCAAGTGATGTCTTTTTTCATTTTCTGTTTCTCTGGGATATTCCATCCATCACTCATTACCAGAAAGCCAACAGAGGTTACTACGGAAGAAGCACAGTACATTTTGGTGACATCCTGATTCCAGTGAAGTAAGCAGCAAAAACCCCACAGGTTTTATTAGAGCCACAAACTGCTCCTTTGTACTGAGTGCTTGTTTTTATACTCAGAGCCAGTTGCCAAAATGCTGGTCCTGATCCCGCTTTCATAGCTGGATAATCAGGATTTACTATGACCTAAATTAGTGAAGTCAGAATGGTGTAAATGAGAGGAGAACTGGGGCCATCTGCTGTGAGTTTCCAGCCGCCAAAAAGGAAGTGAAGAAGTGAGATTTTCTTACCAGCCTTCAAATCCTAATAGGCAAAGGTTTACAAAGAAAAGTCCTATCGTGCCTGTCACCCATATTTAACTGTATCTTAAGTCAATAGGAAATAACGTCAGTAGTATACACACACTCACAAACACACACATATGAAAACACAAAATTGAATTCAGGTTGAAATGCTTTTCATTTCAGTACAGCATATTGCCATCAGATAAAGAAAAATTATATATTATTCTCTGTCTAGCTCTTCCAAAGGAAACAATACCAAAGGTTTAAGAACATGCATTGGCTTCCTTCCTGATAGGATTTAAAATGTTCTTTTCCAATGTAAGTGCAAAACCAAACATTAAGGTTGAAAATCAAGCACACTAGTCACGCACATTCAAAACTGATGTGAAAAACCTGGACCTGCTGAAGTCAGTGGCACAACTCCCGTTGACTTCCATGAGGCCAAGATTCCATCCAGTGTTCCTAGGAGAACATTAAATTGGCCGCATTGTATATCTCGTTTAATGGACTACGCTAACAAGCATGATTTATTGATATTTACATTCAACAAAGAAATAAATTCAATTGTGGAAAGTATTTAAATTAATGTATCTGTAACAATAGGACCTCTAAATTAAGGTAGCATTCAAAATCTTATTTTTGGTACTGCCTGACTTCTCGCTTTCCAAAGAAGTATTGCAGTAAGTGCAGTAAGTGCAGTAAGTAATGTGATTTCCCACTTTTCCCACAATAGAACAGCAAAGGTATCACCTAACATAGGAGTTTTATCAAAAGCTTCCTTAAAAACAAATGAAAAAAAGTCAAAGCAGAATAGATTAAGGCACAAAATGTACAGAGACATGAGTAAATTATTTTATTCTTATTTTTCTCAAACCAATTCCCTGCTTATTTTTAACCCGATTACAGGTCAACTGGCTGCCAGTAAAATTTGGATCCAAATTTTTCTGCTAACCAAGTGAAATTGCTTGGATAGTAAAGTCAGAATTTCTAACATCTTAATCATGTTGCTTTCTGACTTCTTTAATAACAAAAGTAATTGGGTACATTAAAACTGCAATTCTTTAATGTCCAAGACAAACTTCATCATAAAATATCAATTTCTTTAGGGAAAATTCTAGTATAAGAATGAAACCAATAGGATTTTATTGAAATTACTTCAAAAACCTATAGCAGTTAACAGAGTAATCTACTTTCTGTAAGTTTTGCTGCATCTCAGGCAGTTTTATAGGAGGACTGGAATTACGTATTGTTACACAGCCACTACACCTCTTAAAAGGTTATGAATTTCTTGTCACTTCGTTGTGGTCAGAACAGACAGATCATTTCATTTGCTTTCCTATATTGCAAAGTTGGAATATTTTACTCATTTTGCTTTGTCCGGTACCTTTGTTTGGCTTCAGGCATCTCAGTAAGTGTGAGACCAAGCTGCCATGCCCCGCCAGTCACCCCAGGCTGGTCTCATTCTCCCGCAACCCTGCAAGAGCAGTGCATGGACGGGCAAAGGGTGGGCAAGTGATACCAGCACCCTTTGTGTTGTGGGAGAAAACGGCCAAAACAATGCAAACCCTGCAGATTCCCGGTGTGGGATCTGCAGGCAGGCGCCGTGCCGTGCTGCAGGTCACGGGCGATGCTTCGGGGTGCAGCCAGGGGTTCGTGCAGGAGTGGATCAGCCCTCAGCACTGACGCATGGCACGGGACACAGGACACCACGGCACCCAGGTGGGGCGGGAACTCCTCTGTGACCCCAAACATGGCCATCAGGCAGACCCTGAGCATGTGGGAAGCAGGCACAAACCAACCATTGAGAATGATTTTAACTTCCAAGAGCAAATAATTGCCAGCCCCGCCCAACCCCAAACAAAATATTTCCAGGCAAATCTGTACTGAAGGGGAATAAAGTGTGACCACTGCAGGCAACTGTCAGAAACTCTAACTAATGAGATTTGGTTATAGGCATTTCTTAATGTAGAACAGCAGTAGCAATGAATATGCTGGGACAATGCAGGGTTTTTTATTCTCTTACTGTGGAAGAAAATAAATGGGGAACTTCATATATTCACTGGCTCCTAAGCCAAGAAAAAATAATCGCAACCACCCAGCATAACCCGTTGCACAAGCAAGTTATATAACTTCTTCTGAGTGCTTGATTAAATATTCTCCTAAAAGATGTGCTTTACTTTTGCCATAAACACATCAAGAGATGCTGAATTTACCACATTCCTTGATAAATTATTCCTTTTCTCCCTGCTAAGAAACCACATCTTCTTTCAGGATTCATTTTATCTAACTTCAATTTGCAGCCATCTTGTTATGCCTTTCTCAGCAAGATTGAAAAATCCTCAGCAAGAGCCTTGCTGAAGAACCGTGCTGCATTTTTGTTACGCGTTAAGCACCCTTCCTTCAAGCCATCTCTCAACTTTCCCTTTGATAAGGAGTTCAATCTGTTCACAGCTTCTCGCGTCATGACGCTGCACATTCAGCCACCGGATCCCCTTCGCAGCCCCTCTTTGCTTCATAGCCCTTGCAGTCCTGCCCTTTAAATAATGTTCCTGTTTTGTCTCACATACGCTCTCTCATTTGTGCTGCAGTCCTCACGAACCAGGGGCCTCCCAAACGCACCTTCAGTATCCTTTCTCCATCAAAACTCTCATGGAAACCCCGCTGTCATCCACTGCAATAAGAACTTCTGCTGTGTCCCCTGCCCCTCCAAAATGTCATGATAACAATAAACTTTTACAAGCGATTTCAGTACCGAGGCGTATTTTAAACAGCATCAACTTGTTTTAAACCTCATCCTGTGAACGCACTGTGCCCTGGATCTCCCCTCGGAGTGTCATGGCAAATACAGACCATCACCATAATTACCTCGATTCCCTTCTCCTTTCTGCTACTTCTCCCAACCGTGACAGCGTCCCAGCAGCATGGTGCAAGGGGAGGTTTGTCCGTGGGGCTGGGCAGGTACTGCCCTCCCTTCCTCGCCCTCCTCCTCCCAGCCCTGACAGCTTCGCTTGGCCGCAAATGTTTAATACCATGCCTCACGCTGTAATTTTTCTTCATCTGTGATTTCTTTTTTATTCACAGTGGAAAGAGAATACAGTTTATTAGTTGGATCCTGTGGGGTTTTGTCAATATTGCTAGAAGAAGCCAATATTTTACTGACTAAAGGAAATTTATAAACAGCCAATTTCTAAATGAAACAGATGGCTTATTAAAAATGAGCAGTCGCTTCTTTGGCACACAAAACCAGTTTTAACTCTTTTTGTATGATAATATTACTGGCTTTGTGTATGTTAGAAGTAAGAAGAGTGACAGTTATCATAGACCCACCACGTTAAGCAACAAATTAAAAAAAAAATCACTTGTGTGGTTTTGTTACAAATTGCAAAGATCCTGTTACCTTCACTTATACGCATGTAACAGAACCAAGTAAAAAATCGAGCTACTACTGAATTGATGAACAACTGGTTTCATTTATTGCCAAACATTTGCAAAATTGATCCAGACCTGCTACACAGAAAAATCACTGTGCTGGACTTCCGAAGTGACTCCTGAAGCCATGGTGCCCCTTCTTCAACTAGCTCAGGGTTAGATCGCGCACCCAGGATGGGGGTAATCTAAGTTAGCCTGAGACACAGAGACTTTTTTTCTTCTTAGAAAGTGAACTAAAACATCTTAGCACATGAACAAAAAACTTCAATAATTCAGACAGCCCAAACATGTAGCCTAAACAAACAACCACATATCAGACAGTCTTAACTTGATAATTGAAAAAATGAATAAAGACACATTTTCTTGCAGTGCTGGACAAAAATCCGGAGGACTTACTTTCACTTTTCATCAAAACTCTCCAAGAAAAGCTTCTCACAAGGTTCATATATATGTATACACAGACATATATGTATTAGAAAGCTGTAGATGTGACGTTAAAATGCAGCTTTAATTTCTAAGAAGTTCAGGGATTTGGTTTCTCTCCATTTATCACATCTTACCAGAAGAATGGAAATGGCATGCTAGTCTGAGTCAAAACCTCACATGCCCAGTATTTCCTAAGAGATGAAAACAAATTAAAAGAAGACAAGCTTGCCTATTACTCATCCAAAAACTGTGGCTGTTCATCTGAACCAAACTCCTGAGCTAAATCCTGAAACTTGTGAGATTTCCTTTTCTTCATCAGTGTACTGTATGAAACAAGCAGCTTTGAATGTATTTGTTTGAAACTGAAGAATATTACTACCTAAGAATATTAATACACCTAAAGAATATTAATGCATCTATATCTAGGTGAAAGGTATGATAATTCGTCATCTGAAATCACTATTTGGATTTTCTTCACAAATACAGAGCAAGCAAACATTGACCTCTAGAATTATTTTCCGCAGAAAAAGGGGGTCATTGCAAAAACTACATACATACCAACAAGCTACCATTTTTATGGCCAAGTATTTGCGTGTTTGATTATCTAGTGCATGCAGCTTCCAGAAACTTTAATCAAGAACTCACCGTGGCAGAGGAAAAAGTTATCACCTTAGTCACAAATATACTTCTGTAACAGATAGCTTCCCCAATCTTCCCAAGTTAGCCTACCCTGTACTTTCCTAGAATGATGTTGCTGACACTGTCATCAGATACTGGTATATTTAAGCTAAGCCTGAGGATTTCAAAAGACTTTCAGAGAAAGAAACCTCATAACTTTCTACAACTGGGTCTCTGTCTCGATGCTATGAATAATGAATTTGCAGTAATTTCATTTAGAGAGAATCAGAGAAAAAGGTCACTTCAAACATGGGAAATTAGGCAATGTGATTCTATCAGAAATTGTGTTGAAAGGATTCATTTCTTCAAAAATAAAATAAAAGAGCAGCTAAAAATACTAATCTTGTTCCACAGATGTTTGATAGAAAAGAACACATGAAAGGAGCCCCTAGCCTGTAACAGATACACTGCCAGTCTATGATTCAATTACACAAAGAAAACACGTATACGTAGGCTGCATTTCTCCTCAGTCGTTGCCTCCCTTCCGTAGGATATTACATGTTGGAAACGCTGCAGCTGCCTAGTGCCACACTGAAGAAAGCAGCGTGGGCTCCCACTGCTGCAGGGTTCTGTCCGGAATAGCTGAAGACATTGTGGCATTATCTTGCCACCTTTTCCAGGCATTAGCAGAATAGTACAGGGAAACAGAGTACCAGAAGTCCCGACACATCACACGTACAGTTATTTGACTTTTTAAGTGCTCCAGCCAGCAGGACAGCAACTGATGGCATTTCTAATATCCATGTTTTATCAGATCATCCTCTTTAACCAATAGTAGTTTTAGATGCTGATGTGTGTCTGCACATCCTTTAGTAGCTGGCCTCTCCTCTGATAAAACATGGTATTTTATATCTTGTAGCTACTCTCCACCCTAAAAGGTTGTCATTTGTGCATTGACCACACTGGATAACATTTATCCAGAGTAACAGTGATTGATATTTTTAAGTCTTAAAATATTAGCAATGTGGCAAGTATCTAATTGCTGTACTTGGTCTAAAACCAGAAATAATATCTAGTCTGAGCTGAATTAAAAGCCAGGCAGTGACAAATCCAAGAGGATTTGTGTGTGTGACAGTGCACTTGATTTATTGCCTCAGATTGCAAGCAGTAAAAGGCAGTGTCAGTACTCATTTTCAGTTGACAAAAGATATAAAGAGGTTATTATAAGGACTCCAACAAGTTTCTACAGGCCTGATCTGGAAGGAGATAGTAGTGGTAGGTGTTACATCACAGGGATGGGACAGAAACACTAGAGACTGAGAATAACTGGCCATGGAGGAGCTTCCCAGAAAGCAGCTGAGGGCTTCAACCCCCAAGAGCTGTATACACCCAAAACACAGATTTTCAAAGCTTTTATCTAGTCCTGAGGCATTTCAGCTGCCAACAAATAGTAATGTCCCCAAGACATAGTTTTCTTCTAGGCAAAAAACTATGCTCAGAAATGCTCAGAAATGCTCAGAAATGCTCAGCACCGAGCTCATGCCTAATCCCCAGCAGGACTGGCACAGTAAGGTCCCTTGGCTCTCTCCATGACTTAGCCTTACAAGGTCACGCATCCTGGCAGTGTGTAGCCCAAGCAGAGCAGACAGCGTACCCTTTGGATCATTCACAGGGGCTGCCAAGGGAAACATGCTCAAATCCGTGATGCTTACGCAACCCATTTCTCAGAGAAGGACCCCCAGCATCCAGCTCCAGGATACTCAGAGGCAAGCTGCTGGCAATAAAGATCAATGGCAAAATCTCAGCAGAGCCACACATTTCACACTCCTCTCTTTTATCCTTTCATTGGGCCACTGAAAAAACACAGTCAGTTAGGGTGGGTTTCACCTTGTCTAATTTCAGCTGCTTGAAAGTTAAGTCCCTGTTAAAGGGGATAATGTCAACACAAGGAGAGAGACGCTTGCAGGGGGGCAATTTATCCCACACATCTCAGACACCGACCTTAGGATCAGACAGCTCACTGTCTGGGGTGGCCTCTTTCTCATAGATATTTGGGGTAGGTCTGTACTGTAGGACGGTAGAATCCTTGGCATAGCCTGCAGTCCTGATCACTCTGATGTCAGCCCAGAGAAATGCTGGGGCTCCTGGGGCTCCCTCCCAGCCCACAGGCTCAGGTTTTCCTGCAGGACGTGCAGAGGGACAGCAGAAACTCCGGCTTCACCCTAAGATGCAGTTGGCTTGCAGCTAGACTAGACATCTGAGGATGAGGACTATGGAGGGTATTGCAGTGGTATATATTGTAATATAGACACAGCCTGGATTCATAGCTTAGGTGAGGACCCTTTTAGCTAGATAATTAGGGGAGATGAATCCAGAACTTAATGATACACACCTTAATGATACTTTTAATGGCACTTATGAAACAAATAACACCAGAATAAACCTTGAACACACACTCTCTCTGTCTTTCAAACTGAACTCATGTTAATGTCAAATATGTTTTAATGCTGATTACATTTTTTTTAATATAATACATTACAGTAGATTATATACAAATACAGTGCTGGATTTGAAATAACTGTGTTACAAAGAAAAATATAGAGATATACAGGAATGCATCCACTACTACTGAAAACATTTTCCAGCTTCCAAAATACTTCTCAGATTTCAGCATATTTATCATTACACCATATTTATTTATTTTAATTCAAGTTCCTAATTCATATTCATTGAAATTCCACTTAAATGGGACTTTACATAAATAAGAAGCAAGCTGGTCATATTTGGTCTAGCTTTGCATTTTTTTTCGACTAGAATTGGCTAAAGCAGAGATGAAAAGAAGCATCTTTCCCATTCTGCTTTACTCTCTTCTAAAAGTAAGGTCTTAACTGGTGCTACTTTTCAGAACTATTCTATGGAATTCCATCAGAAGTAGAAGTGAGCACATGCTGCCTTCAGATACATGCCATTAAAATGGTAGCATTTAATATTACAGTATTAAGGTACCTTTATTAGTGCTTTGTTTGCCACGATTAAGTCTTTAACACTATGCTATCCTAATGTTTTGCGCACCCTAAACAAAATGAATGGCATTTTGCACATTATATTCTTTACTGAGCATCACAAAGAGCTGGACTAGATGAAGACTGGTCTATTAACCAAGCACACTTATTCACAGATTGGTACAGGTTTCTTTTGAATTAAGTTTCTGCAGGGTTTATGAGCTTAGACATGGAGCTATCGGCATTACATAGGGTAGATGAGAGAGAAGATGTGTGTGCACCATTCAACAGTGTTGTTTTCACTTACAAATGCTTACTAAAGAAAATGCTTCAGAGGTACTAGAATAGCTACTCTATTGTAAAACAGGAATTTAACTAATGTGCTTTCTTTTATAAGCATATAAGATAAAACTAATGGATGTCTGGCATACAACAAACAATGAAATACGGGCTTAAACCTAACAATTCTGAGCAAATAAAAAACATTCTCCTGGAGCTGTCTTCTGCAATCCCAATTTACCTTAGTAAAAGATAAAGTGAGTTAGGACCTTCATGACCTCTTAGAGAACCAAAGTACTTGTGCAGGTCCCTCATCCAGCCCATTTCATAGGTACAGTGCTGTCACTGAGCTCTTGATCTCAGATAACATCCATGTCTGTACCACCAAACTGCTGTCCTAGCAGCTTTTTGCCTAACAGCTATAGGAGTTTCATACCACGTTAGCCAAGAGCGAGCTTGAAGATCTTTGGTTTTCAGTCACTACCAAAGTTTGTTTTCTGGGGAAAGCTGGGCAGCAGTGGGAGACTCTCTCCCTTATTTCTACCCTTTCCTTGATTATTTGGGGCCTGTTGGCCTATCAGTGACACCTTTGGACTGGATGGTCTCCTCCTTTCCAGAGATGCCTGGCTACCAATAAATAGGACTGTCACCAGCCTTGGGCGGGGGGGGAAACTTGACAAAGTGCCTGGCAAATTCAGTCAGTAGTAGTAGTTGTGGCTATCTGGAAATCCTGGAAAGTGCAAATTTCTGGCACATGAGTTGACTCTATGGTGCCTGCACAGAAAACTCAACACGTTTCTGGCTTTGTTGCTTATATCCACTGTCTTTGCTGCGCTGGACATTCTGCGCACATACCTGGTTGCAGTGTTATTGCCCTTATCAACAGGTATAAAACTTCTCTCGTTTGCAATAATCACTGTGCGCATGCTACATGGCACATACATACGCATATAGCCTTGCCCAGGAGTAAAACAGAAGCCCAGCTTCTACAGAGCTGAGCCCCTTAGAAAATACTGAGTATGAAGCAAGCATGCAGGAAGGCAATTGCTTCCGGGGCTTAAGGAAAGCAGCAAAATAGGTGCATATGCTGCCATTACAGCTTTAAGAGAACATTTCTTCTTCTGGGGATGTAGACAGGACGGAGCCCTGCAGGCCTGCACCTGGACTGGACCTGCTATTGGTTCATCTCTTTGATCCTTTGTCTGGCAGATGCTGTATGAAAAAAAAAAAAAGAGTTTGTACCATCTACCTATAGCACGTGCCACTGTGGGTTCAGTAGAGCAGTTCTGATTTACCATGTCTGGTCAGTGAACGGTACACTGAGCCGCGCAAGTCTTTGCAGCCAGGCGAGAAGCAGGACAGACAGGAACCTGGTGAGGCAGATCATTCTCAACAATAGTCTCTAATGCAGAATGAAGTGGCAGAAACAGTACATTATGGATATTATCGTCATTATCTCTTGCTACCTCTAATAGGTTTTTATATCATTTTGCTCATTTTTATAGCTTGCTGGCTCAGAACAGACATTCTTCGTAATTCACTGGAAGAAATGCTTGATTTCAGCTCCCCTTGTTCTAACCATCCACTGAATGGATGAAATAGGGATGTGACCACTGGGGTAGAACAGCCCTTTCTTGCATGATTCAAACTAAGACATTTCTAAAGCATGGTATTTTTCATACACAAAGGGATAAAGGAACCTTCCTTTTACATTTCTTTTTGGTTAGATTTTTTTATTATTTTTTCTTTATGCTGGTGAAAAAACTACAGAAAGTCACAAACTGGGCAAAGCACGGTCCTCATGAAGCTGCAAGGAGGGATTCAGCAGTGGAAAAATCTCAGAAGACTATGTAAAATGGTTACACAAACCCCTGAACCAATATCTGTAGGATTTTCCCAGAAGAGAATTGATAGTCTGCCTCTTTCAAACTGCCTCAGGCCGTGGAACAGAATGATACCTCATTATGGAAATATCATAAGTTGTTCCAGCATTTTTTATCATCTGAAAATGAAACCTCTTCTGTGCGAAGGCTAACAACAGGTTAGCAATCTGTGTTATGATAGAAACCCCACTGTAAATACAAAATAATTTCAAATCACCACTATACTGGGAGCGTGCCAAGAGCCTGCATCGGGGCAGCTCTGGGGAGCAGGTAAAGCGTGCCACTTCCTACCTCTTCCTTCAGCAGTTTATTGTTCTTCTCATGTGTTTGCTGACGTAAGCAATGCCCTGGGGTTCTGCGGGCTCTGCAGGGACACACACCCCGCGGAGGGGGCACGGGGAAAGCAGGAAGGGGACACAGAGGGAACGAGGGCCAAGGGGGTATTGTAGAGCACGGGCCGGGGAAAACAGAAGCACTGGGGCTGCAGAGTGGGAGCTGGGCTGGGAGGAACATGGCAGCAGAGAGGGGCATGACCGTGGGGTCCTGGGGGAGGAAAGCCAGGTCTGGAAACACGGAGCTGTGCTAACACGGGAGTTCAGTGGGAAAATGGGATTGTGCACGAAGCGTCTGAGAGGTAGGAGGTCTGAGATGAAAGAGAAGGAATCTGCCGTGGGTACAGGCAAGAGCGGGGATACAGCCACCAGCAGCACACTGCAATGCTGATGGACACCTGCAGCATGGGGATTAGCTGCTTGCAAAATAAAATAAAATTTTGCTACCGAGTGTCTTTACTGAAAGAGGCAGTTCCAGGTGTCACATCCACTGCTGTTTCACACTGCTAAGTCTTTATTAACCTGCCCACACATTTGCCTTGTATACCCCACTCATACTGTTATTTCTGAGTATTCTGCTGGCCCTGTTCTTATTACATTCAATAAGTATTTTTCAAAATGGTGGGTATTCGGTTTGTTGTGGGAAAGGAACAAGAGCTCACTGGGGAATGCAGGTGAGTTTTCTGCCTCGCTTGCTCTGTATTCTTTTGTAGGCCATGTATTATTCTCTTAATGTCTTTTCTTATTTTTTTAAGGTAAGTACAGTCAATTCCTACAATCCCTCTACTTCAGAGATTTTTCTTACGCTGTTTGTTACTCACAGTGTTCTTTGCTAAACAGCTCTAGTCCTGTTTCCAGCTGAGCTGGGCCGGTATTGTCCCAGCTGTTCTAGATGAGGTCCAACCAGAAGTGTCCTGAGTGACGTGACAGACAGCAGTCACACATCCCCTGAAACGCTGTATATGCATACATGCATATATCTTCGGTGTTCAGTTTTGATGGGACTTTATATATAATCTCTAAATGTTATTATGGCACTTAGACAAGTACAAAGACTTGTACTTGAGGAGGAAGATAGTAGGTTTGGGATTATTCTCATTTCCTGTGGGTGTTCGGTCTAATCTTAGACAGGCTGTCAAGAAATCTCTGTTCCAAACACAGTCAAACGTAACCTTTATCTGCAGGAAGTTCTGTTATCCCAGAGACATAGAAACCTTGAGCCCAGTCTTTATCACAAAGCTTTAGCTAACACTATACGTAAACTGAACCCCAGCCATCAGAGGTCTGAAGCATGAGGTCCAAAGCCTTGAATTTTCTTTAGGGGTCTGCAGGTTGGTTTGGGGAGGAGAAAAGATATAGGTTGTGTGGGCTCATGGTGGTGTTTTCTGCACTTGGTGGAACGGCTGGGGTGCCAAGCCTTTCCATGCAGGTTTAGGGGATTGCCACTGCCTAGAGGAAAAGAGAGTCATGGGGAATGGGTTGATGTTTCTGAGATGGAGCTAGGGTCCTCAGGATAGCTGGAGGTGGTAGGAAGCATTATATACTGCTATACTGCTATGCAAGAGCTTGTTTGAAATCTATATATTTGGCTGGCACTCAGGTGCCTATTGTGTCACCTCTTGTCTAGTGGTTACAATATAAGTTAAATAAGGCAGGAAAAAAAAAAAGAATTAATCCTTCAGGGACTCTACAAGTGAAAGAGTGTCATGGGGAACACTGATAGGTCCCAGATATAGTCCTTAGGGGTTATGCTGTTAAATTCTGCACACAATACATGATCACACTCTGTGTTATTTTAAGGAGGACCGAAAGGTATACAGTTTATTATCCTTCTTTGGCAATTGGTGTCACTATAATGCTTCCTATATATTTCTCAGAGATAACATCCTGCTACACAGTGCTGAATTAATTCTGGAGTGCCTGTATGTAAATTAAACCATCAGCACCAAGAAAGCAATAGATATATCAGCCAAATATTGTTACCTTTTCCGAGTGCTAGAAAAAGTTGTATTTGATGAACAAATATTGAGATGACTACTTGAGGATCTTTCATTTCATTTGAGAGGTGTAAGCTTATGAAAGAGTGTATTTAAGATCCATATTTGACTCTGCTTTTTTCTGCATGCAACCATGTTTTGCCAAAAGAGTAATGAAAGCCTCATCTTTTCCCTTTAAGTTCTCCCCATTAAAGTGGAGGTCGAAGGTTTGGTTTCATCTGTTGAAACTGTTATTGACAATACGTTAAGGCCACACGCCACTGGTACTTTGCTCATGAATGCCACAAAACCAGGAGAAGCATTTTTAAATTGGTGGCTTCTCACATCACTGGTTTTCTCTTCTAAAACTGGGACTCAATTTGGTTGAAAGGGATGTACATATGCAAATGCTAGACAAGAGCTCACATGTGTACAAAGCAATGGATCCGTGCCCATAAATTTCTTCCAGATGCCAGTAAATGCACCAGTCTATGTGTATTTTTCTTAGAGTTACTGCTGTAGTATTTTTCATAAAAGAAAATACCTATGAATCCTGTCTGTAAATCAATCAGCTATAATTTTCAGCCTCAATAGTGGTGCGGTGTGATAGATACAATATGTTGCCAATCCAATTTCTTGATCACAGTTGACTGTCTTCGACAATGCTCTGAGTAGTAAGAAAAGAAAGCATTTCTATTTCGTAGTAATGCCATGGTACTTTAATGACAGTGAAGATTGGTGCTGAGAATCCTGCTTATAAAACTGACTTCATACAATTCCATCCTAAGATATGTTTTTCAAGTTATAATTATCTAATCATGCATTCATTCAACATGAACTTTGTCTTCACATGAAAAGATACAATATTATACGGTTTAAAATAGAGTGGAACTGCAACCGTGTATTTTAGTTTTGCTTGCAATGCTAGAGTACACACAGTCATGTTAGCTTTTGAGAGGAAGCACAAATTAAAAATGTATGTTATAAAATGCATTTCTTGTGAATAAATGTCAAAATGGCACACCGTTTCATCCCTTCACTAAGCTAAAGAACTCATTTAATATATTAAAATGAAACTATATAGATTATAATGGAAAAATATTATAAGAGTATCAAATTCAGATTATTACCTGCTATCCTACAGAGACTGTCTAAAAATGAAGGCTTCCATTTTCTTGTTTTTCTACTTCAACCCACCATCCATCCTGTTCACTTTTAGAAATCGTATAGTTTGAGAAAGCTATACTGGGGTGGTGGATATAGCCCGCACATGCCTATGGGTGAGCTAGCAATGCAGAGTTGTTAAATCAAGAGAGCAGATCTTAGGAGCAACACTGCGCATTACAACCTCTGCATCACGCAGCCCAGTGCCGTGACTGCAGGGATACTGCAGGGTGAGAGCGCACCAAAGCTACAGCACTGTTTACAAGACCTTCACAGTACTTCACTAATAAAAATTATGGTTAGATGGAAAGGAAAAAGAAAATATAGATTACCCTTTGCCATATCAACAAAATTTCCTATAGCAATGTGTTTTTTCAAGGATAAGCAGGATCTGAAATCTGCTGTGCTGTTTAAAGACAAGGAGAAAGAGCTAAGGCATCTGCACACATAGAGCAGGTAGCTAATTCGGGAGTCCTTTTCCCTACCTGTACCTGGGAAAGACACACATAAGTGCTCACAGGAGAAGCCCCATTTTGGAAGCTTTTTCCACCAGATGGAAGTATGTTACAACACTATCTCATGGACACTAAATGCACATACGAGATGCGAAGAAGCTAGAGAAAATAGTTCGATTAGATAGGAAAGCATACTGAGTTTAGCTGTTCCCTGCATGACCCTGAATCCTGTTCAATCCTTTAGTTAAGAGCACAAATAGTTAAGCGATAGCACTTACTGGAGCCTCAGGTGCTCAGCTTGCTCAAGGCTGATATGGGAGAAACTATCTAGCCAATGGCCATTTACGCCTTCCTCCTGATCTACTTACTGAAATGTCTTTCCCCACTGATAACGGCAGTTAGGCACGATTTTCCATGCACCTGCTTTGGGGACTTGCACAGCTGTGTAACCAGCTCAGCTGCACAGGGGGAAGGCTATAAGAAACTTGGGTTCCATTGTTTAAATTTTCAATGCATTCTTTGGGGTAGGTGAGATCAGATCTCATCCTAAGAGAGAACAGGACCAAACAATGGCTGCTAAAAGATAGCAGTATTTAGGAAGAATACACTTCTTCCTTACAAAGACAAAACGATAGAGACAGAAACTGCTTTCTGCTGGAAAAAAATGCACCGCATATGCAAAACTGGAAGATGCCTAGGGGAAAAGACAAAGTTGATATCAGTGTGAGTGGCATCTTGGGGAAAACCCCAGCTGACAGAAGGAGGCTGCATAGAGGGACGAGTGCTGGGAACTACCAGACGACTGACTGGCACATATGTGGTTTCTGGTGATTAAAATAAGCCATTTAAAAACAGACCTGCTTGAAAAGCAAAAAAAAAAAATAAATGACATTATACTGGATGGAACAGCTACCAGATGGTCCAGTTACCAGCAGCTACTAGATTTTAGTTTTGTTTTTTTTTAAATACACACATGCACTCACACGAGCAAACGCTCATGGGCCAAACTGGACTGTAAAAGCCATCTGGCACTGCCTGTGTAAGTTTACTACACTGTGAAACCTCATTCTCTCTGACATTATTTGTGGTTAGAGGACCAATTCCGGTTCCAGCCAGGCAACTAGGCTGCAATCTGGAGCATGAGAATCAGAGGGCATGGAAACAAAGCAGGGAGCCATAGGGTGGATTCTCAGCTGTGAAGAGACAACTTCCAAAAGGAAAATGAACTTCACTCTCTCTTCACTCTCCTAATATGAGTAATGGGACGGTAAAAAGAAAATTCCCCTCATTCTTTACTATAAATCAAAACCTGTAAAAGCCTCCCCCCACCCTCTACACACGGCAGAGCTCCACAATCCTTTTAAAACTAGGATTTATTTTTTTATAGTCACTCGCTGCTTTCTTCTGTCTTCTCCAATTCCTGTCCATTATGACATCACAGCATTTGATGAGTTTCTCTTCTCCCTTCAGTCATCAACTCCCAGTTCTACTTCCTTGCTTTGGTACATTAAGGGAGTTGTGATCATCTCCAGGTGTATCCTAAAAATGAAAGAGAAGTATCTGCCACCATGCACAAATGACATTTGATATGTCATCACAAAGCCTTTATAAAGTACATTCGTAACACTCGTATTAACATCTCCTGTACATCTGTTTCTTAATTTTTAAGGAAGATGTTTAACAATGTGTATTCCTAAAGGATCTCACTCTGGTAATAACTGGCATTATTTTTATAAAACAATCAAAAAGTTGAACACCTACCTATCACTATACTGGAGACCATGTCCTTGCCCTGGGGTCTAACCTGGCAAGTGACTCAATACAGTCAGAATTCAGTTTAGTTTCATTAAATATTCTCTTTGGCTGCAATGCAGAATTGTTTTTTGGTGTAAAGAAGGAAAAAGAAACAAATGCAAACAACAACTTTCAGATCTATAAAGGTGCATCAACAATCCATATAGAGGTAGTTTTCTAGCATATTAAAAGCTACATCTGCATCATATATGTTAGGTACCTACTCCCTCCCAGCTGAGACCTGTATCTGAGGATGTAATCACAGTGCTTCAACACTGTTGCCGGACCAAAGTCCAGAGCCCAAACTGAGGTTTAACACATGGTGCAAACATAGCCCAAAGTGCTATGGCCCACCTTTACCTTACAGTCCCTGAAATTCACTGGCAAAGCTTTGAAATGTGTGAACATGAACTAGCTCTGACCTACAGAGCATCTTAACAAAGCTTAAAGCACTGCAATCAATGTCCAGGCTACAAACATTGCCATACAGCCCACTTATGAGGGCAGAGAGGCTCAGATTTATTGAATTTATCTATATAGACTTGCCCTTGCTATACTTCGCCAAGAAAATTCAAGTCACTTAAATTGTGGCTGAGAGCATTTACACAGGAACTAGATGTGGTTCGCTTTGTTTTCAATATTCCGAGATGGCAATTTAGGACTCTGAATTAGGAGGTTATAAAATTTACGAGTCTTCAGTATAACAAGAAAAATGCTTGCAAAGGAGATAGTGGAAGCTGCTAGCTCCCCTCTGTAAGGCTGCTAACACTTTGTAACCAACCCAAAATGTTCCTAGGAGAGTAGCAAGTCAGGGAAAATGTTATAAAGGGCCAATTATCACTATATAACCCATTCTAAAATTAATTCAAGTTACAGATAAACCCCAGAAATGCTCTGGTCACAAAAGATGACACTTGCAATGCTTCTTAGCAATTTTACCCACAAAAACACTCAGAAAAAGTAAACCAAACAAACTAATGTGAAAGCTAGGATAGCTCATTGGGATTTTCATAATCCCTTTTCCTCTCTCCCCCATCTTAAATGCATTGTTTGCATGCTTAAAAACATCTGTTGAGGAGGCCGATCCACAGAGCTTCAGTCTCATTCTCTCGAGAGGTCAGGGGCAACGGCTCAGCCACACCTCTGATTATTGGCTATATATTTTAGCATTTAGATATTGGCTATATATTTTAGACTAACTTTTAAAAGTAGAAATATCAGTATTATGATGATAGTCATTTGAATGATTATAATCAGGCTGTTGGAGTTTCATTTTACGGTAATTGAAACACTAAGCTTCTGTTATGATAATTCTGTGGAATTTACAGAGAAAGATCCATCCCCCAAGAACCTGTGTATTTCTCCGCCGAATGTTAGAGCAGACCTCTGAACTCTGCAGGACAACCTGAAACCCACAAAGCCTTCACACTTACTTACGATGCCTTTAGCGGAATTTCACTGATGGAAGATAGCTCTTCAAAACTTCTTGTTATAGGACTAGAGGATGACAAATGTATTTCTTTGCCTAAATTCCCAGGAAGCTGTACACAAAAATGTTCATGAGTCAGACTGGAATTTCTCAGCCCTTTCCCAGTCCCATTGCAAACAAAAAATAGGTTGGAGGTCTCACTTTTTCAACTTGTAATAACCATTCTACTTAAAAAGAGTGGCACTAAAAAAATACACTTTGTATCAGATTTGGTGTATTTCAATGATTTCTAGTTCATTTGGACTCAGATGCAAAATGCAACTTTGCTGATGGTATATAGCTGATCACACAAATTTACAGAAATTCCTTTGGATTTGTAAGTTTTGGACAAAACTAACCATTGGAGTGCACTACTAGACAGGTATCATCATGAAGCCCTACCAAATGATGAGATCTTTGAAGCTCTTCCCAAAGAGAACATAATCAGATGTGCCATAGCACTGCACGCTCAGTTCCGGTGCTCCTGGAATCCCAGCCTACCCGATATGTCATCTCACCTCCTACTTAGAACCAAGTGCTCCCACTAAAAAGAATATACACATCCACAAGTACCCCCACCCTTCTGCAGGCACCCGCCTTGCCTTTTCTGCTTGCAGTTACAGCGCATTTTCTGGAGGGGGAAGAAAGGGTTAAAAGGAAAGCAGCCTAATCTCCACTCACACATTTGTCACCTTCCCCAAAATAGCCACAGAATTTGAGCGTAGTATGCCATTTTCATCCCTGACAGGTTAATCCGTTTATTATTCATCCATTTAATGAAAATACTGGGTCTCCATGCTAAGTACAATACAAAACCTCCAACAACACTGGTTGTCCTTAAATCATATTCATAATGTTGCACGATTTGATTTGTCTTTAAATTCAGGTTTATTTTTTAACTATAAATTAGTAGCAGGAAACCTATTTCTTCAGATTTTGCATTGTTGCCTCTAGCCACATTTATGGAATGTTTTCTGGGTTTTGCAAAATTATCAGCATTTCATTACCTGCTTCTGCAACAGCCATGTATCTACTATGAAAAGGTCACCCAAAAGTTAATGAACCTCATGCTTAGCCAAACTGCTCTTCTCCTGTGGGACAGAAATTTTCATGAAACTCTGCAAGGCTCATCTTGCAAAGTTTCCTGAACATGCTCCAAAAAAAAAGAATAGTTAGTAAAGTCATGGAGCAAATCTGTCCCCTTTTCATAGACAAGTGAATCTATAAAGCTTTCTGCAAAAACATGGGGCTCAATTTCTCAGCAGCATCATTTCTAAAGGAAAATTACAGCAGTGTTTTGAACCAGTCACAGAAGTATTACGACCATGTAGCTATACAGAACAATCATATTCCCTTCTAGGCTTTAATTCTTCTAGAGGATTCCCTATCTCCACTGGAAGCACCTCTTTTGAGGCACCACATATGGTGGGGTTTTTTCGCAGATTTGTCATATTAGAAGACTGGATTAATGATCCATTCAGGTAGTATGCCTAGACCTTTCTCTTCCTCAGGCATTTCCTCATGATAACTACCTTGGGTACAGAAGAATTATATAATATTGCATTTTGAACTTCTGGATTTCATCCCACTCCTCTTGCTCCAGACCTCCTTTCCATCTTATATCCCAGCCTTTTTCTGTATGAACAATGTCTCCCAACTCCAGCAGGCCAGCACACTCCCCTATGTTTCAAATAAAGTATTAATGAAGGTATGCAATAGGAAAAGCCCCACAAATAGTATTTAATTCTTTGATAGTTCCTTTCCCAGCGCTGATGACTGTTGCCATGTTCTCTGCCTTCCAGTTCCCTCAGGTAGCCTCTACCCCAGCAGCTTCCACTTTGGGACCATACCAAAAGTTTGCTCTTATCAAGGAGTGACATCAGAGAAGTCCAGTGGGATCTATTCTTCATGAGCCTGTTTTACTATACCCCACTTTGCCTTTCTTAGGTCCGAGTATCAGAGAAAAACCTGTGGCCATTTATTGCACATTTAGTTGGAGCTCACAAGATTCTGAAACACCTTCATGGAACCTGATGCTGCCTCAAAAGTGAAACACTGGAGTTAGTTGATTTTGAGTCTGATCTACTACTTAGACAGAATAACTGCACGAACAAATTGCTGGAAAAAAAAAGATGACCGGATGATTATTATTATTTTATTTAATTTTTGGAGAAAATGCTCTTACACCGAGGAGTACATTCAAAAGGAAAATATTTTGAAAAAAAAAAGAAAACAAAAAAACCAACCAAAAAAAAGCCCCGCGTGTAAAAGACAAGGGCAGTTGTTTTGGGGTTGTTCTGCTTTGCATTACAGGCAAATCATTCCAACAAGAAAAGGAATGTTTTGTCTTTTTACTGTTAGAGGAAATTATTACAGCATTATATGTCTGTAGGCAAACTAGAAATAGAGCAAGACTTGAGTTTAAGGGATGTTAATTCCACTGAATGCAAACTCTGCTAGACTCTGTGGTGTCTGGATTTCATTCACTGATAACCAGAGTTGCTAGTTCGAGTGAACTGTGATTTCCACCCACATCAGCCACTCAGTTCAGACAATGCCATTCCCAAAAGAAAGAGACTATGTTGTCTAATGCTTTCAGTTCATGATTAGGAACTGGTGTTTCCTAACTAGATAAGGTTATGAAATTTAATAAAAGGCATATTCTGATAAAAATCCAGATTAACAACAAGGGGAAAATTTAATAGGACTGAATTGTTTTAGGGAGAGAAACGCAAATAAGTTTGTAGAAGCTGTAAAAACCTCAGGTCACCACTAGAAAAAGACTGGGTAAACCCAGAATACCCAAAGGTTACAAGATCTGTGGTGTGCCTCACTGGCCCAGAGATGATAACCTTATCTCTTATATGTCTCATCAGCCCCCTTCCCAGTTAGTTATTGGTTATGCTTGACTCTGAAAAAAAGGTCTTTATCTTTCATTTGAAATGTCCTGGTTTCACCCTAGTACAAAACAGGAGACTAATTTGGGGTGGGAAAACAGTTCCTTCTCCATCTGCATTACCAAATCCTGACCTCAGCCCTCATGGAGTCTTTCCTCGGGCTTCAGCCAGAGTCACCTTTTCCATGGTTTCACCAACAGTAATACGAGACAACAGCTCACGGAACTACTGAAGGTTAACTGTTGTTTGAAGCACACCATGGAAACGAATAGTACTTGCAGAGGTGTAACTCTTAGGGCCAGGACTTGTAGAGGCACAACAGGGCTTGATCAGGTTCAAGCCTTGAGGCAAGGCAGCAGTCCACGTGCACAATCACAACCACTCAGGCTGGAAGGGACCTCCAAAGGGCTCCAGTCCAACCTCCTCATCAAAGCTGGGTCAGCTGTGAGATCAGACCAGGTTGCTCAGAGCTTTAGATAGGTCTTGAAAACGTCTGAGGATGGAAACTGCAGAACCTCCCCAGCCAAAATGTATATTTTAAAGCATCTGTTGTTCAAGTGCTGCCTCAGAACACCAATGTTTCCAGCTCTGAATATCCCACTGGTTTTAAGTCAGCAACCGTTCCTACTTATCTGTCTTGACAGAAGTCGTCACCATGGCATCCAAGCACCTGGAACAATTACCTAAGGGACAATATGGAAATTGCAAGGCAGCTCCCAGCACAGCTAAGAGGACTGAAGGGCAACGCGATGCCCAGTGTGTCTGCAGGCTGCCAGGGGCTAACGGCACGCTCTTATTTCACCCTAAACCTGGGTGACTCTGCTCCAGCATGAAACCTCCAGCTGCCTGCCTGCGGTGAAAGCAGACGGCGCTTCCCAAGCTGTCAGCGGATGCTCGGGTATCGTCACGAGCAGCTCAGAAATACACCCGGGCATAGGCAGAGCGACCAGGCAGGTCATAAACAAAGTAGATGAGGTTCTTAAAAATAGCAACTCTCTTTGAGAGGTTACACTTGAAAATGTAATGACATGCACATTTTTCTTTATCTGTTACTGCAACTACACAAACTCCACAAAACCATCATTGTACTTCTTTAACTGAGCAAAAATAATGTTTCATACTCTGCTTTCGACCAACAGACATAATGAATCCGTGCAGGTTCATTTGTTCTGGTGCACTGCATGCCCTTAGTGTAATTGTTTAACTTAGCTGTAACTTAACTTAATTTCCTAATAATCCTCATCAAATTTCCTCAAGCTGTCAGAATACAGATCGTATTTAAGTAGCAAATTCTAGGTATTAATAGTGCAGAGCAAATGACAGTTAAACAATGAAAAACTTCTTTTTTTCTTGCCACTGCCAGTAGGCAAGCAATCAGCAAGGTATTTTAGCTTGCTTGTGTCCCTCAGACAGCAAGGCTAAAATCAAATTACCAGTTGTGAAAAGACTTACATATGTCTGTACTGATTTCAAAGAGAAATTCAAATTTCCCACAAAACTTAGGTAAAAAAAAATCAGTATTCATTCATTTTCATATGAAACCATGCACTGCTGTACATTTTGGTATGCAAAAGAGGTCTCAGAATGGGGCAGGGAGCAGGGATGTCAATACTGAAATAGCCTTCGGTAGGGCTGCTTTGCAAGACTGGCTGGCACTTACACAGCAGAGAGCTCAAGGACTTGCTGACCTTGGGTATGTTACTGGCCAATCGTTCCACAAGGAAAGGACATTAGATTGCTTGGGCCTAATAAGTGAGGCAAACACTTACCAACAGGCATGGAGATACCTGCATTTTTTTCTCATTCTATCATCTGTTTACAAGATTCATTTGAAATATTAGTAAGTGTCATTAAGTCCGGATGCTAGAACAGGCAAGTTTATGAGGTCTGAGTACTGGCATATTAATTAATGTCTAGGGTTCAGAGTAAAAAATGTGATACACACAACTCAATTTGTATGGCTCAGTTTTGAGTTGTGAGAGTTTCTCTCTGAGAGCTGGGAATGGGAAAGGAACAACTATGACTTGTAAAGCAATAAGCTTTCTAAGTTCTGCTTTTAAAAATACTGTGATGACTAAGTAAGCGCTTAAATGTTAAGAGAGATTTGGAATGAGATCTCGCCCAGCTCCCAGTCAGAATACCCAATGCAAAGCAGAAAGAGCTGTTTGAGTAAAAAGACGAGTTTGTGTTGTGCACACAGAACTTTTCCGAAGTTCAGACGAAAAGTAGATATTGCCACCTGCTGACAAAACGGAGAGTAGCAACGGGGATGAGAAAAAGCACTTGCAGGGAAATCCAGGCTCTGCCAAAATCAACGGGGATTTTGCCACTGACTTCAGCAGAGTCCAGATCCCACCCTTGCTCTTAATTAGCCTCACCGGCCAAATCAAGACTTGTACTCATAAAACCCCAAAGCTGTCTACTTTGTCTGGAGAAGAAAACAGCTGACAGAACAAGAAACATACTTAGGCAGCAGGTCTCCTGTTCTGCTGGCTTCAGCTCATATTATCATACTCATAGTATCATAATGTCATAGAATCATAGAATGGTTTGGGTTGGAAGAGACCTCAAACATCATCTAGTTCCAAGCCCCTGCCATGGGCAGGGACACCCTCTACTAGACCAGGCTGCTCAAAGCCCCATCCAACCTGGCCTTGAACACTTCCAGGGAGGGGGCTGGCATCCACAACTTCTGTGGGCAACCTCTTCCAGTGCCTCACCACCCTCACATTAAAGAATTTCTTCCTAATATCTCATCTAAATCTACTCTCCTTCAGCTTAAAGCCATCACCCCTTGTCCTATCACTACACTTCCTGATAAACAGTCCCTTTCCAGCTTTCCTGTAGGCCCCTTCAGGTACTGCAAGGCTGCTATAAGGTCTCCCCGGAGCCTTCTCTTCTCCAGGCTGAACAACCCCAACTCTCTCAGCCTGTCCTCATAGGAGAGGTGCTCCAGCCCTCTGATCATCTTTGTGGCCCTTCTCTGGACATCTGTAACAGGTCCATGACTTTCTTATGTTGGGGGCCCCAGAGCTTCATGCAGTACTCCAGTTGGTGTCTCACAAGAGCAAAGTAGAGGGAGAGAACCTTCTCCCTCAACCTGCTGCCCATGCTTCTTTTGATGCAGCCCAAGATACATGGCTTTCTGGGTTGCAAGCGCACATTGTCAGCTCATGTCCAATTTTTCATCCACCAATTGATCAAGCGTGGGGGAACATCTGATCAATGGGGTCCCGCAGCAGTGTGAGGGCCCCATACAAGGTGGCTGGTGGAGACAGGAGGCAGCACTGGACCACAGCCAGAGGCACACCACTGCTCCATCTCGCACAAGCACGGAGGATCCTCTCCACACCAGCAAGAAGGCTGCAAATGCACTCAGCGTGGCCACAGCCACCAGGAAACACAAGACCTGGACTGCTCTGCGTTTCCCAAGGAACAGAGGACAAGAGAGGGGAGATTAATGCTCTTCATGCTCTGAGAGTGGCTGCAGCTTGTCACCCCTGATGAGCTACCAGAGGATCCACATAGAATGGGGACCTTAGAAATGCCTCAATCACAGAAGGAGCTTCAAACCAGAGCTCACATCTTCTTAAACACTAAAGCTAATAATTTCTGTATAAATCTATAGGAAATCAGACCATTTCCGAGCAGTGTATGAAAACCACCTCTTACTTTACCAGAGACATCAGGCATAATTATATTATGCTGCTAATTCCTTTCCATACTGACAAGAGAGAAGAAATAATCAAGGAAATATTTGCTTTTGGTTTTTATGTGACTGCAGGTAAAACAATGATGCAGATGTAGGAATAAGCAACCTGCATTGGCAGGAACTCCTTAAATTCCTTAAGTCAGATTCAGTGCCAAAGTCAAAATATCATGGAACTACAGGATCAAAAAGTTATGGCTGGTGTCCAATAATCTGGAGCAACACCAACAGATTTGCCCTGCACATCAATCAGGAGTGCAGAGACAAAGAGGCTACTAACAAATTCTTTCAGCAAAATACTTTTAGACTGCATATAAAGTAAATAAGATCAAGTTTGTATCAGTTACATTAAAAGACACATCTCAAATCCAAAGGGAAGTGAGCTAGGCATTGCAATGCCATGAGCTTCACACACATGTTAAGCAAAACCAGGAGTTCTCAAATTGTTAGAAAACAATTTATCCTTGTGAAAAGAAAAAGAAATGTTGCTGCAATAATGCTGCAAGTGAACTTTTCTGTGCTGCAGGCACAAGTGTATGTACTGAACCTGCAGGTCTCCCACTGCCAACTTGTGTTCTTGACTTTTAAGCAAGTTCTTTATTTTGGATAGGTACGTATTGGTCATTCATTCATCTACTCTCTCGTTTCTTTCTGCCCCCCCAGCCAATGGACTTATCACCCACTAAACAAGCTGTTAGTGCCTGTCTCGGAATTGCCAGTTTGCGGTAAGCGGCACACGAATCCCAAATTGGCTATTGTACGTGGGTTTGATGAGGGCCTAAAAATTCTGCCCACTTCAGAGAGTCTAGCCAAAACCTGTAAGGCACACACCATTGCACAAACAGCGCTTTGTCATGGAGGTGAATTTGGGGCTGAGGAAGGTTGGATGAGCTCTGTGAATTACTGCCTGCCTCTTGTTACAGGGAATGTGGGAACGCTACCCTCAACAACAAATTTAAGTTTTCTGGCTCAAATATTTCTGGCTACGGGAGGGAATGTGCCCTTTTATATAAATACTGGAGAGCTGCTTCTTCTGAAGACCTAAGAAATTAGGCTCAAATATACTTAGCTATTGAGTCACACAAGTGTCCCCAAGGGAAGACTTTGACACAGCATCTTGGAGAAGACATAAGGAGAAAAACCATAAGGGAACTGTCATCCAGGAAAAAAAGTGAAAACCATTGCTATAGACAAGAAGAAATAAAATTATATGGTCCCTGTTTAGAAAATTAAGATATTAGATTGAAAATATATACATCAGATCTAAGCCTATATGTTGGCAGAAGAAATAAATAGGTTTATAATAAATAGATACGTAAATACTACCAGTATAGACAGTAATATCTGAACCATTTAAAGTTTGTTACTTTATGTCAAACTGAAGGAACTGCAAAAGGAGAGTTAAATGAGAAAGTACAAGGAAACAAACAATTGCAAAGTTTTAATGAGTTCTGCAGTCCTTTAAAAAACATGAAAGACCACTGGAGATTTAACAACGAGCAAAGGCAAGATAGAAAAGGAAATCAGGTGCATGTTAGCAGAGATAAGAGCAGCATGCAGCCAAATAGCACATACTTAACGAAAATTTTCACTTCATTATATTTAAATCTTGAAGAGAAACTTTGCTCTTTTACACTATCACAAGCCTAAAAGTAAAATTGTGCTTTGAGACTTTAAATACATCACGTCTCCCTGGCAATTTTAATTAGCATGCTTCTGTTTATACAAATGTGTCTGTGGGGAGCTGGTTTGAAGAATGGAAGAATGAGCCTAGATGAGTGTATGGAATAATTTTAGTATCCATAATTTAAGTTTCCATTGTCTGCTCATGAGCAAAAGGATCCAAAAAAGCATAAAATTAATATTTTAAAATTATCCAAAATCCCTGTTCATTCAATGCACTATTTACATTTTCCTAGCTTGCTCATATGCTAGTGCAAATAGCTGTCTCAAATAACGTTGCAATTACACAGAGCACAATTTCCATCAAATGTAATTGTGAGAAGCAAGTTCTAACTGCAGTTAAACTGGAGTTGAAAAATATAGAGGGAGGGAGAGAGAGGGAAAAAATGAGAGCAGGAGAGGAAGAGGAGGAAGATGGAAGGAAGGAAGGAAGGAAGGAAGGAAGGAAGGAAGGAAGGAAGGAAGGAAGGAAAGAAATATCTTTGAAATACTTAAAGGACTCTCTCTTTGCTATTTTGTTATTGTGCTGGTTTCAGCTGAGAGAGAGTTAATGCTCTTCATAGTAGCTGGTATGGGGCTGTGGTTTGGATTTGTGCTGGAAACAGTGTTGATAACACAGGGATGTTTTAGCCATTGCTGAGCAGTGCTCACACAGAGCCAAGGCCTTTTCTGCTTCTCACCCCACCCCACCAGCGAGTAGCTGGGGGTGCACAAGGAGTTGGGAGGGGACACAGCTGGGACAGCTGACCCCAGTTGACCAAAGGGATATTCCATACCATATGGCGTCATGCTCAGCATGTAAAGCTGGGGGAAGAAGAAGGAAGTGGGGGACACATTCGGAGTGATGGCGTTTGTCTTCCCAAGTCACTGTTACCCGTGATGGAGCCCTGCTTTCCTGGGGATGGCTGAACACCTGCCTGCCCATGGGACGTGGGGAATGAATTCCTTGGTTTGCTTTGCTTGCGTGCATGGCTTTTGCTTTACCCGTTAAACTGTCTTTATCTCAACCCACGAGTTTTCTCCCTTTTACTCTTCCGATTCTCTCCCCCATCCCATTGTGGGGGGACCGAGCGAGCGGCTGCGTGGGGCTGAGCTGCCAGCTGGGGTTAAACCACAACAGACAGCAAGAGCATTTAAGAACAGCTCTACAGAGGAAACAGATGTAGGAGGCCCCCCTCCCTCATTTACTCTCAGTATTTTGATATCAGAGGAGTAATCTATAATATATATCCCAGGAGAATCTAGAAATACTTTCACCTGCCCCGGAGGTTTGGATTAGTTGTCTAATAAGTTATTTTAATCTATCCTCCAGGCAAAGTGAGAAATTTGGCATATGGCAACTCTGTCCTTCCTTCCTCTGCTATATATAAGGTAAAATACCAATTTACATGCAGTACTCCACCACTACAATTAATGGAACTGCAGCAGGAAAAGTCGGGGCATAATCTAGTGCTATAGATATTTTTCGGGGATGGTTGATTTCACAAACTTTCACTATTAACAGCCTATATTGAGTTCTGAAAGTTCATGTATCTTTCTCCTGACTCCCTTGCTCTCTTGAGATATTTTATTGCAGGCTTGTAAAGAAAGTTCTGTTAAGCTGTATAGGATTTTAGTTTATGGGGAGTATGTGTACATCGTATTTGTGATAATCATGTCTCTTCAGGCTCTTTTCAACAAGCAGTAAATCATGAATTTGGCTGAAACAAGCAAGTACAGAAGGATATTTCAAATGACAAAAAAAAAATATTCCAGATCTCGCCAAGGAGATCTTTGTATTAGTTTTCAAATAAAGCTGATTTTAACAATCACTCAGAAATCAAATCTGAAAAAAATACCTCCCAAGCTCATGCCAGGAGAGACACACAGACCAGGATACAGAGTAGACAGGCTTGGAGGCAGGACTTTGTAGCACCAGTCCTGAGAAGCTCCTTTCCCCTTTAGCGCTCTCAACAGCTACACTGCTTCACGGTCTCCCTCCTTTTCACTTTAGAAAGCAAGAAAAAGGAGACTGAAGTATCCTTGTCCAATGTGGGCAATTATTCATTCTGTCTCAGTGGAGGGAGAGTGGGAAGCTGGTGCTTCTTTCACTAATGGACAGGAGTAGATACAATCAAAACCTGGAAAACTTCAGACTCAGTTTTCTCACAAGAGAAATCAAACAGTCCTGGGAAAGGACTTCACACTTACAGAGAGTCAAAGAAATAAATTTCCATCTATACTTGATATTCAGACTGAGAAAACCATAACCAATTTAGATCACTTCCTTTGATGCCCGCAGCTTTGGCAGGACTGGAATATTTTGTTATCAGTGATAAACACTGCAAAACATCCCACTGCATGTATCACTTGAGGGCAGCAGAGAGGTCCAAGGAGAGTTATCCTAGTTTCTCAGGCTAGGTGCCCCAGCTACCAGCCTCTGAACCTGACACACATGTTCTCAGCAGGCCAGAAAACACCTTGACCCCCTGTTGCATGCAGAAGCATTTCCTTCCCTCTACAAAGCCACCTCCTGGCACTAGCTGGAAACACTGGTGTTACTGCAATGGCAAAAGATAGAGGTGGAGAGTGGGTTCTTGCTCAAGAGTCCTTAGGACAGAGGAGCAAGTACAGTTTTGGCTGCAGAGGAGAGCAGAGGGTTACTGGCATACGGTTCGTATTTTAATTCTCTAAGCCTTTCATTGTTTTTTCTAAAACTGCCTTTCTTGACGTTTGAACTGCTAAGACATTTTGGGGAACCCTGAGCAAGCAGGTACTTTGGATGATCAGGTTTCCTTTCGCTGATCCGCCATCTCACAACAACATATGGGAGAGAGGGGCATTGCCCAAAATTTTCCCAGTACTTTACTGATAAAAGTGAAAAATATACTTTTTAAGTCAGTGCATAATGAGAAAGAAATTAAAACTGTCTTTATGTAAAGCATACCATACAGCTGGTTAAAAGAGCCTGCGGCAAATGGAGATAGCTTTAAGACATTTCTAACTACAAAATAAATCCGCTGAACTGCAACGCTGCTCTCTTAAGCATTGCTGTTACAAAACAAGCTGTATGACATCAACAAAGCCAGTCAGGTGATGATCATTAATACACAGCAACAAAGACCATGGGGTAAAATAAAAAAAAGGGCAAGTTAGTGATACCTGAGGCAACGTCTGGAGGAGATGCTGCAGACAAAGCAGTCTTGCCCTCCGTGCTTGGACAGGGCTGCAGACGAGCTGGCTGGATCCAGCAGCTGTGTGCCAGTGGTGCTATGCTTCAGCTACCCGTCACCTTCCAGCCAGCATATTCTTAAAACAGGAGAAAAAGGCTCTTGCAAAGTTGTTTTCCTCCTTTACAGCTTCAATAGCTCCTTTTTACTGGGTACAAAAAATGTTCAATTTTTTGTTGTGGGTTTGTTTTTTTTTTTTTATGAATCCCATTGCTGGAGTAAACATCACACTGCTCCATTTCAGGAAGGTTTCAAACCTTGCTAGGAGAACATAAAAGCTAAAATTACCAGTACATTCAAATTTCTTATTCTTGTACACATTTTAAAATACTCTCTTCCTACTGTAGGATCAAATTTGAATGTTTGGGATTGGCATTGGTAATACTGTTAATATTTTCCCCTGACTTTCCATTTTCCTCTGGTTAAACAAATGAAATAGAAAACCTTGCATCTCTCATGCTCCCCAGCATGAGCAAGTGGGCGCACTAGTCTGGGATTGTTTCCCCTTGCCTGACTCCTACATCAGTTCCTATTCAGAAAGCAGCTGGTCTCTGAATGTATTCAGAGCTGGTTATCTCCATATACAATATAGCCTAGCGGATCCAGCCTTCTAATTCTCTTTTTTTTTCCCAGGAAACAATTATTTCGCTATTTGTCAGTCTTTCTCCAACCCCTGCCCCATAACTTTTAAAACAGTTGGCCAATTTTAATGAAATCTGGCAGAAAAGCACAAATCTTAAAGACATTAAATTCCTATCATCTTTGTGCAAATCAATAGGTGGGGAGGAAAGATTTTGAACAAGCATTATTATTTCTGCTGTTTCACCAAAGATTTTTTTCCCCCATGTCCCACCTTCTTCCGAAGGAGTCCTGAGGGCTGCCCTTGGCCTCGAAGTGCAATAGTTTAGGGTACTCCTCTGGGTAGGTAGGAGATCCCCGGGCTCCCATTTAGACATGCCACCTGGATTTACAGTGGGACCAGCCTCAGGTGGGAAACACCTTCCTCCCATCTCCGCACTTGAGGGACAGCCAGGCAAGGATGCCAAGCACGCTGCTGGGGTATCCAGTGGGATCTGCAGTGGACTGAGAACAGGGGAGCACCCTTGACTGCACCTCACCCACAGCCTTGATTGGCAGCTGGACGCAGGAGGGCAGTGTGTTCCACCCACGCCTCCTTCACACCAGCCCTTCCTCTGCACGATCCCGCCTTACCAATGACTTCGGATGGAGCTCTCTTAATTGCCCAGCTGTATGGGGAACCAAGCACGGAAAGTAGGTCAACAGCAACAAAATGACCCATCTCGCTCCCTCCTTCCACCCCACCTCTCCTAATAGAACGTTGTTGGAAGGTGACTCACCGTCACTTTTCCTCTGAATGTGTGGCACCCCCAACACAAAAGAGCAAGCCAAAAGCCCAAAATCATTTTTTTCCCTTTTTTAAACTTTATTTTCCTAAACAACATTTTTGAATTTTTCCATGGAAAATACTGGTTTTGTACTAGATACAATAACTCTAATTTTTACTTGAGATTTACAACCAAGGTTGCAAAAATGATGGCATGAGCAATTTTGTGCACCCTATTATTTAGCAGCAAAGTCCTGCTTTGATCCATCTCCCTGCTGACTTCAATGGAACTACACTAGGTATAAATTAAAGCAAAACTGAGTCCATCAGCTCTACTTTAGGCTTCGTGCATCCCATTTAAGCAATGCCTCCACCTTGATTTCACCTTGCTGCAGTCAGCAAAGAATGCTGATATAAAAGGTGTCGTGCTTTTGTGTATCCACTCGCTCTGCTTTCATGTTTAAGCTGTACCATTTTACCTTACCATTAAAAGTACATTTAGGCAAAAGTGAAAGAGTGTATAATCTCTTGTGCTCTCTCTGGAAAACAAGCTTCCATTAGGTTTTTCTCCATCTCCCTGTACACGAATAGCAAAACTGTGTATTTTCCAGTCAAAAACAAACAGCAAAGTAAAAAGTCTATTAAAGGGAGCACAATCACTCATTCTAACATTTTTCATCTGAATGGAGAAATAAAGTGGTATTTCTCCAGCAGGCAAGAACCTACATTTCAAAAAAAAAAAAGAAAAAAAAAAAGATTAAAAAAAAAAGATATTCTGAGATCATCAATCACGTTAGAGAGAATTACATATCCAATCCATTAGATGCCAATAACAATCCCAACCATATTGCATCAATTAGTCATTGATTGCTTGTGAAGAGTTAAGAAAGCTTTAGTGCTTCTTTCCCTTCCCTCATTACCATGGGAGAGTGCAGGACAAAGAGCTGTACCACAAGTCGCAGCCATGGCCACACGGAC
This sequence comes from Grus americana, assembly GCF_028858705.1. Classification (NCBI taxonomy): domain Eukaryota; kingdom Metazoa; phylum Chordata; class Aves; order Gruiformes; family Gruidae; genus Grus; species Grus americana. Next base: position 15,936,711 of record NC_072855.1, on the reverse strand, counting down.
GGGCTTTCCTCTCACGGCAGGTCAAGTCTCCATCTGCCATGGAAGATTTCTTTCTGGTTACAGAAAAAAAAAAAACAAAAAACACCAAATAAGTCTGTGTATTAAAGCTATTTGTGACAGTAATCTTCTTTTCCTCTCAAATGTCACCGGCTAAGCAGGCTCTACTCATCTTCTTGCAAAACTTGGTGGTCCAGGAACATCAAAATAATGTGCTTTAAAAGCATAATCTGCAAACTGGGTGTCACATTGAAGTTCTGAAACTGGAAAAAATAATCCTAACCTTTCAGATAAAGTTACACTCAGAAGTGTAACTTTAAATTGCTTTTATATGTTAAAGTTAGATAAATAAAGGTAAGTTCATTTCTCTGCACATCAATGAAAAAGTATTAGAAAATGCAGTTTGCTGAAATGTGACTTAGAAGACTTTACAAGTGGGTGGGGGTTTTTTCAGACTTTAACCAGTCAGTCTTCCCAGCACATAAAACCAAAAGCATTAGCCACTGAACATGAAAAACTTAGTATTTTTTAAAAACACTTCAGTCTATTTGACTAACCACTTTGAGGAGCCACCACATGCTGTCTCCATCGAACTAAAGCGTCACTGACAACCACCACCCTGCTCAGCTCCAGTGGGAGACCCAGGATCTCACGGTACTTCTAGTTTCGCTCAAGGAATCTCTTTAGAAGTGACCAGTAAGTATTAGAGGTGTCAGCACAAGGTCATGACAGGCTATTTTAAATAGCAGCTTTCCTTTCATCACTTTAAAATGTGTTGTCCAGTCACTGTTTTCATTCCTGCCAAGTCTTTTGCTTGCCAAAGGCTTGCCTGTGGAAAACACTCAGGACAGGCAGCCTCCTACTGAATCAAAATACATTTGCTGTTCCACTGGATAATACACTTAAACCATCAAGCATCACCTTTTACATACTTGCCACTGCAAAATGAAAAAAAAACACATGTATGTATATACGTGCTTGAACAAGTAACACTAGTAACACCTGGAAAGAAACGTGGTTGTAAAGCCAGAAAGAGCACTTCAAGCAGGCTTTATTAAACAGCAAACAGTTGATCCAAATGTTCTTCATTTATCCAGAAAAGATTACAAAATCATATCTATCAGTCTTGGAAGTCCAAGAGCATTCACCCCCCAAGACTACTGCCATGTAAGGAGATGGGCATCGCTCTGACCACATCACAGCTGAAGGTATAGTGCGTGTCTTGGCTACATTTTAGTTTGCAGCTACAGCATTTCATGCCGCAGCTCAGCTGAAGCCACATTTGCCATTATCGACAAAGCATAAAACCTCAGCGATGCTGGCACCATTTCTCTGCTGTTTCAAAACAGGGTGGACTAGATTGTGATTACTGGTGTTGCTCCTAGGCATAATAATTTTGCCTTTTTTGGGGGGAAAAAATCCCGTATCAGCAAGCATCAGAAAATTTGAGACTTTATCTACAGATGATCATAAAATATACTGTTTATGTGCAGGGAGAAGCAAATGGGAAATATGCATCAGGAGATGCATGTTTACACAACAAATCAATTCATCACTGACGGTTCTGGTGTTTATTGTACCACAATAAACAATACATAAGCTGCACACTGATAGAAAATAAGCCTCAGAGAATGGAGCAACAGCAGTAACACAGATGGTGCAAGGCACAGACATGTTACCACATATGTAGAGGAAGAAGCGAGCAATTCATCCGGGGCAGATCTCTATCTGGTGTCGGGTAGCTTTAGAGCTTTTACTATCCAAGAATCTGCTCAGGCATTTCAGTCATTCCTGGTGAAAAGTCTTTACTTTTTCTAGAAAACTCGAATTGTTTCTAAACAGCTCCCCTTTCTGTATACCCTTGCTTGTAAAAGACTACAGAGATTTAAGAGGAATATTACCCTTGTAAGCTCAACGTTGCCGGCACCACTTTATCTTTAGAGAGCGCAGAACTTTGCAGCACACAGAGTTCATCACGGAGCAAGGGTGTCTCTCGTCAAAACCAAACTTGTTCAGATCAGTACTTCACTGTTAAGCAAAGTGAAGGATTTTTTACCTTCTTGCCTTCTTTTTACCTTCTTAATCCAGCAGTTACCTGGATTTCAGATACTTCATAAATTTAGATTCATTATTAGCATACACTGCATAAAGTTTTTGAGACAGAGGAACAAAATGCACACAAAAAAAATAGTTTTATTGAAAAGAAAAAGAAACAGAGGGAAAGAAAAAAAAAAAAACCAAACCAGAAAACATCAGGTAGCCTGCCAAGTTCTGTTACCACTTTTATCAGCTATGGTATGAACTGACTTCAAGAGAGTTTAATTTTATTAACACTCATGGAATCAGTTGGGGATGTTGGCCACTGCATTTGACACTTGTAGCAAGCATTCACAGAATGAGATTTCTGCAACATTGTCTAAAAAAGAAAGAGCTATTGCAGGTGCTTTATTTTGTCTTACAGTACTACCAGTATTTCCAAATTCAACATATTATTTTATTATTATTTAGGAGCAGATTTTCTGCTTCAGAAGTGGCATAATTATTCCATTTATGTCCCAAATTACTCCACCACAACCTCAGACAAAAGGATGTTAATCTGACATCACAAGCTGCATGCCTTGCTGCCACAACAGCAATGGCTGAAATGGGTCTGTCCAGCCTTACAGTCCGGCATCTGATTCAGAGACCAAAATCAAGCCTAGAGCTAAAAAGAGAATTAAATACTCTCCCAGTCCTGAGCAGCACACAGCGCAGGTACATTCTGAGCCAGAAGTATTTTCCCCGAATTTCAGGACTTGTCGCACTTTCATGTCCTTGTCCAGTCTCCTCTTGCAGCCATATAACCTTTTTGTTCCCACAATATGATATGCAACTCCTTTTTGCCTGTCTTGTGTCTTAGTATTTCTTCAGAAATGTAAATGTTGCCTGAACTTTAAGGATTGCAGCTGGAACTCAGAAATATCTGTTATCATCTACTTTATTAAGTAAGAAGATATTAAGAAATTTGCTTGGAATTTTCATCTTAAATATATGTCAGAAATATTTTAAACTGAGACTGTTTCCCTAAAAGAGAATGCAAAAGCAACTGTAGTCATTACCAGTTTGTAAATACCCATAGCAGGGGCTGCAGGTTGCAGGGTATGAAAAAATGAACAAATAACAGTAACATGATATTTTTAAAACAAAAACATTTCACTAGAAGTTCCAGATAAAGTAAAATGCACTACAGAGTATAAAATGAAGATTCTCATACTGTGATTAGGGATCACAGATGTTAACAGCAGAAATATTCCAAATTACTTCACAAAAAGTGTCATTCAACGTACAGAAAAATTTGCAGTGTGAGACATAAGCCAAACAGACACTATATGTAATTCAACTGTTTATGTAAGTGAAAATGTAAAGAATGAGGTGAATATGGAAAAAGCAAAAGTTAAGGAGAGGTACTCTTAGGACAGTCCCAAAAAAGAACTGTTCCAAGCCTAAGGGAAGACATGAAGCATGTGCAAATTCAAGTGATAACAGAAATATAGATTAACTAAATTAACTGGTACTACGAAGGTAAACAAGATTACTCAACTCAGAACGACAAAATACTGAAAAAAACATCCTTCGTATTCTGTTTCTATTAATTATCTGACAAGTCTTTTTCAATCTATTTTCTCACAAATAAAAACATTTTACTAGCACTGGGTATCAGGCACCACTAAGTGACTATACCAAATGACATAATAATTACATTAAACTGCAAGGATAAATACCAAGTACAAAATAAACAACCACAAGTACTGAATAGTACTAGAACAACTGAAACAGTTACACTTAAATATATTTAACTTCCTTTGTGAGCTCACGGAATACAGCAAAATGGCTTAACATTTAGTTGTACATTCATAATTCTTCGTATAGCCATATATTATTTTTGAGGTTGAACTAGGTGATCTTTAAAGGTCCCTTCCAACCAAAATCATTCTATGATTATAGTGCAACCAACAAATAATGTATCTTTTTATTAGCATACAAGACTTCATGTAACCATATCTTAGCTAACATAAGACTGCAAAGCATCTTTAAAATGAGGAGACAACAAAAGGTTGACTTCAATTTAATTCAAATTCATGTTTTGTTTATTTTCAGGAGGCTTACAGTTTCCTTTATAGCATCTTCCTGTAGGATAATGTACAGTTGGACCCAGACAACAAAAGAGCCATTTTCTGCCAGTATTTAGGACAAAGGTATTTTATTTGATAAATAAGATATCTGACGAGCCTGCAACACTCAGTAAGTTGCATGAAACATAGGTTAGTACATAATTCAGACCACAGAACAATCTTTCACTCAATTAGAGTATGGACTGCTTGTTGCAGTACTTTCAGACCGCTGGGTCTAAATGATCCCTGATAGCCCTTAAATTCCCCAATCTCATTAATGGATTCCTGCTCCCTAGTATGTTCCCTTCACAGCACATTCATTGACATAGCCTGAGACGAAGGCCACAGATATTCCAGGCTGTCCGTGACATCTTGTGTGTGAATGGTATGCCATTCTGTGAGGCAGACATCTTGCTTGTGCTGTTAAAATAAAGATTTTTTTTTCTCATTTTCTGCATCACCCTTGACTGGGGGAGTGGGGGGTGTGGCAAAACAAAACAAACAAAAAGCACTAAAAAAAAACCCAGGAAATTGCAGTGTCTTTTCCTAACACAAAATTCTGAAAATGCTAACTTCCTAGTAAAGTCTGAAATTTTAATTCACTGTCACAGTAAATCACACACTATTTGTAAAATTAGTAGATGCATTTACTAAAATGACCCTCTTCACTTCTGCCCTTTCTTGCTTACTGCTACATGATCTTTAGTCAGCAGTGAAGAAACCTTTCTTTATTGAGAAGAGATGTAACAGAGTCACATATTTGGATATACCAGCACAGGCTGTACCAAGCTCTGAGCCGCAAGTTCCTCACTGCTCTGAAACTTGGGTGCTTTAATCCTTCTAGACGTCCGCGTAGAAAATACAAAACTACACAAATAGAGGCCAGATTTTTTAAATTACTCTGGTATCCAGAGATAAAAATCTCACAATACTCTTAAATACTTGTCAGATTTGTTTCCTTCTGTGGAGTTCTAAATAGTCTAGGAATACTTTGTTTACAGTAGGAAAACTAAGGCAAGCTTTACACTTCTAACCTGCTTTTAAGTCTGCAATAACAATCTCCATGCTCATGCCTTTACAATCAAACCAATTTTTAATGATTACTGCAGAGGGCAATTTCTAACATTTGTAGCTGGACAAGATCTCCACTCATTACACCACAAAATTTGTGTAACCAAAGCACTATGATTGCCAAGTCCCATGTCTTTTTTGCTGCAAGTCAGTCACTCTTGATATTTTTAAGTACATTTTTATACATCCTTTTATCCTTACCCATCCTGGTTAGGACAGCTCAGCCACCTAGGCAGGAAGAGACCGGAGAGCCAAACCATACCCAGTGAGACAGCACTCTCCCTCAGTAATTGTCCCACTTATAACAAAATTAACTTATTTCCAAATTTTTTGTTCGCTTACTGCCTCTGGGGTCCTGTTTTAGTCATAACAGGAGAGCCTGGGAATTACCAGCCAGCAGTCTGCACTGAATTCAGCTTCAGAGACCATGGAAACAGGAGATAGAGGAGTGACAAGTGCAGTAGAGCCGCTGACAAAGACTTACGGACAGCATGCTGAACAGTTGTGACCGTCACACCGAACAGATGTCGAAAGGTGTAACAAAATAAGTTGCAAACAAGAAACATCTTGTTCAAAACACTTGTATTCAAAAAGCACGTGGGAATCTAAAGAAAACAAGCTGAAATTCAAGTATTGTAAATGTCATGGCCCCGTCACCTCACCCAGGCCTCCCGCAGCCCCGCAGAGCCTACGGAAAGGTAAGATCCAGGATCCCATGCAAAGCCTTCAGTTACCCTTGGGGTGCCGGCAGGAGCGTCCCCTGAAGCAGAGGGAGGACCGGGAGAAGGCTCCGTTAGCAGCCAGTAACAGCTGCCGAACACCCTGAGGGACAGCCACCCGTCCCCGCCGCAGCGCGCCGCCCTCACAGCCCCTGCCCTGGTGACAGGCCGCTGCCTCGGCCCCACGCCCGGCCCCGCCCTCCAGCCAGAGGCCCCGCCCTCCCGCCGCCGACCGTCGCAGCGCCGCGGCCCCGCCCCGTGCCTCGGGGAGGAAGCGCGCGGCATTGCCCCCACCATGATGGCGGCCAGCGCAGGAAGGGGCGGCGCGCGGGGCGGAGCTGCGGGGGCACCGCCGGGGAGGGCGGCAGCTGCGCGGCGCCGGGCGCCGGGCGGCCGGGGCAGCGGGTGCCCCCGCGCTGCCCGCAGCGCCCAGCCGCGGCCGCACGGCGCGGGGGGCTGCCGGCGAGGCGGGCGGGGACTGAGGGCCGCCGCGGCCGCCTCCGCTTCTTCCCCCCCCCCGCCCCCCCGCCGCCGGATCGGGGCCACACTGGAGCGGGCCGCGAGCGGCTCCGCCCCCCTCCATCCCCTTAAAGGGCCCGCGGCTCCTGTGCGCGGCTCCGCCAGTGCTCGCTTCGCGCCGATGGCGCCGCTCTCGGCGGCGTCGTCCCTGCTTCCCTTCTCGTCGCCCGCCGCTTCCTCCCTCCGTTCCCTTTCGCTTCCGGGGTCAGCGCTGCCGCGGCCGCTGCTCGGTAACAAGCCCCGTCCCGGGGTCCGGCCGGGAGAGCCGGCAGCCGCGCCTAGCGCAGGCCGCGCCGCCCCGCCGCCCCTATGGCCAGCAACTCCCAGCCGCAGCCCCCGCCGCCGCCGCCTCCGCCGCCGCCCCCTCAGCAGCCGCCGCCGCTGCCGGGTGCCGGGGCCGCCGTGGGGAGCGGCGCGGCCGAGCCCGAGCTGGTCTCCATGATCGTCAACCACCTCAAGAGCCAGGGGCTCTTCGACCAGTTCCGCCGCGACTGCCTGGCCGACGTGGACACCAAGGTGGGGGCGGCCGGGCCCGGCGGCCGGCGCCTCGGAGGAGCGTCCCTGCGCCACGCCGGTGGCTCTGCCCGGGCTCCGGCACGTCGGGGGCAGGCTGGGCCTGTCCGAGAGCGGCGGGGCCCGGCGCGGGGGTGGCGGGGGAGCGCGCCTCGCGCTCGGCGGTGGGGAGCGGCCGCCTGGGCCCGCGTGGGGCTCCGGCTCGGCGCCGGGGGCAATGCTGGAGCCCCTCTTGTCAGGGCGGAGCGTGGGCTGGCCGGCGGAACAAACACGCCAGGTTTTGTGGGGTGTTTGTAGCGATACGGGCGTGTTCAACACGCTGCGAGTGCAGCAAAGGAGAGGGAGCGCCTGCACCTTCGGCGGTGGGGGGGGTGGAATCCAACGGGCTGCCGGCTCTTCCAGCCCGGCCCCCAGGAGGATATCTGCTTATCAAACCCCTCCTATCCAACCTGTGTTGTTGCTTTCTAGCCTGCCTACCAGAATTTGAGACAGCGCGTTGACAACTTTGTTTCCAATCATTTGGCAACTCATACCTGGAGTCCTCATCTCAACAAGAACCAGCTGAGAAATAACATTAGGCAGCAGGTTCTCAAGTAAGTGACAGTTCTGGACTTTCTGTGTTTGGACATGCTCACGTACCATGAGAGATGACAGAGGCTCTAGGTCAATTGTAAACTGTGTGCTTTCTTCAAAGAAACTTCTTAAGAAGTGGGTTTTTAGCATTTAAAACGTGGTATTGTTCCAGATAGCAATTCACCATCAGCATTAGTCAGAGTTAGACTGTCAGTGTTATTTTGTTTGATCCAAGTTGATGCAGGGGTGGAAAGCATGTTTCTGACTTGGGATGTAACACCCTAGCTGGTCTATCTTTACCATCTCTTTTAAGGAGATATTAGTAAAATTGCATTATCAAGTTTTGAGCTAAGGAAAATTAAAAGGATTTGACAAACCAAGCTCTGTGGACCACAAAGCTAAATTCACAAAACAAAAAAAAATGATGGAAATCTAGCTAAGACAGAGAAGAGGTTTCTCAGAACTGTTGTTACATCAAAATGATGTCAGACACTTACCTGATGTCACGTTGTTTCATGAGGGCTCCTCTAGTTTTTCCTCTCAAAACTTAGAGTCGTAAGAAATATTAGGAAATTTCTTAAAAGTAGCATGAATTTGGTCACTAAACTGGGTCAAACAAGGTATTTGGGAATGAACTTACTCATTTGTGCTGTAGTGGTACCATTGATAACTGGTACTGAGAAGCTGTTAAAGAAGCAATTAGGACAAAAGGCAGTACATGTTCCACAAAAGATTACAGGGTTCTAGAGAGAACCCATAGATACAAAGCTCTCTATTCCCATTTATTGGATTTTACTGAAGATTAAGGATGTGCTATAAAGCTGCAGAACTCTGAGGTGTCATACTGTGTTAGGCAGAACATAATTTAGGGTGGCGATGACTGGTCTAGTAGTTGTTTGTCCCTTGTGCCTTTTGCAATTCATTTGTTTTATGCCATGGGAATCAGTAACATCAGGTTTCTTCTCAATTTTTTCCACAAATGTCACTTTTACAGTTGGGTAAGATTTGTAGGCATAACCAGTAATGACATAACAGGCTGTTGTGTTAATTCCATGTGGTTGGATTGCTTTGTTTCTCTACCATTTTTCTTCTTAGTTCATAAGGCATAGAGCGAGCTGTTGAAATACAGGCAGCTGGCTAAATACATAGCCGCAGTGATGCTTAGAAAATGTTAATGCTTCATTGGAGGTTTTTAAGAGTGTTTATGTCACATCTAAATGAGCATACTTCCTTAAGATGTTCTTTAAAAGTCATTTTTCTTATTAAGTATTCATGTGACTTTGTTCCAGGTCTGGAATGTTGGAATCTGGAATTGACAGAATTATTTCTCAGGTTGTGGACCCAAAGATCAACCACACGTTCAGACCTCAGGTGGAAAAAGCTGTCCATGAATTTTTAGCCACATTGAATCATAAAGAGGAGGCAGGCTCCAATACAGCTCCAAGTGAGGAGAAAGCGGATGCTTCTGTTACAGTACAAGGTATTATACCATTTGTCTGAGCAGTCTATTAACAAAAATTTGTTTTTCGAGAGAGCAGAAACATTGATTAGGTTTGCTGATGGCACATAATTGTTAGCATCAGTATTAACAAGCTGAGCTCCAGGCAGCATACCATAATATTTGTCTCTTGCTGTATGTATAAAGATAGAAGGGAAGAGAGATGTCACTATGTACCACCATGTCACTCCTGTCACTTCTGCTTGAGATTACAAGGGATCAATTTACATAAGGGAAAAAAGTTGGTCTCGGGGTTTGGCCCTCTTAACTATTACAGGATCGGATAAGACATAGCTGTTAGAGAAGAATGATTCAATTTTTTATACATTGGTGGATCGGACAAAAATTACATGAGAGACAGTTACCTGTCTTAATGCAGTTGGTGTGTGCAGTAAGATTTGAATGGCTGAGGTCCTCTCAGGAGCTCAAGTTCTGCTGTAAATCAGCCAATCTTTAGTTTGTTTATAAACACAGTACTCTTTCTTTACGGTTTTCATTTATGTTGCCTGGTATCAACTTCTAAACACTCCTGCAGGTAATTGTCCATTCTTTCCCTTCCTAAGAGACTCCACAGCAGTCCATCTATTTGTAACCAGACCCGTTATTTAAATCCTAGCCCTTTTCCTGTGAGGCCCACTTCCTTTAAAGTAAGTGGGTTAACAAGCCAGCTGCAGCTCTTAGTGCTAGTCCAGTTAACCCTTTCTCATCCATCAACAGAGTTGCTTCTAAGAGGATGGGAAGGTGATGAGGTATTTCTGATAATCCTATTGTTATATAATCACTATGCTGAGTCCATTTTCCATGTTGTTATGGAGACACCAGGGGTATGAAATACAGACTTTCTGCTGCAGTATTCTGTACTGTGCTTCTCCAGAGTCATCATCCCACTTGGTATGATGGTAAAGTTGAACAAGGATTGTGTTCAGAACATCCTTCCCACAGACAACCTCTGCTTTCTTTAGCTGATCTCAGGAACAGTGGTATGTCACAGAGTAAAATGAGTGTCAGGTAATCAGATCAGAATTGCTACAGGAATGCAACTTCTTGGTCTCTCTTTTTTTCTTTTTTTTTTTTTTTAACCCAAAATCTCTAAATACAAAATTAGCTAAACCTTTTAAGTTAATTTTGCTTAATTTAAATAGAGTAATTATTCTTTATTTCACTTGCTTAACATTTTGTCTGAACAGAACTACAGAAACTAAGGAGAACTAAAACTATTTTCTTTCTTACTATTCAAGGTGTCTCTGCTACAGCTCCTAGTGGCAATGTAGCTAGTGATGCAATGTCCATTTTGGAAACAATAACTTCTCTTAACCAAGAAGCAAGTGCTGCCAGGGCTTCAACAGAGAACTCAACTGCCAAGAACAATGACAAAGTTACAAAAAGACTCTCATCTCAGCAGAGTGTGGATGGTAGCACTGATAGAGAGAGAAATGCGGAGGACTTGCCAGACAGAGAGAAAGCAATTTGTGATCCTTCTGGAGAAGGGGCTGAAACATTTGCAAAATGTGAAGATTCAAATGAGCTGCCTTGCCAAAGTGAAGAAATAAAAAATTCAGCAAAGGATACTAATAATTTGACTTTTACAAGTAAAGATACAAGTAAAGAAATTCAACAGGAGGGTGAAGATCAAAAGAGTAAATTATTAGATAAGTGTGACAAGAAACCAGACAGCAGTGAAAGAAGAAAAGAAAAGAAGGAAAAACTTGACAAGAAGTCTGACCATTCAAAGAAAAGTGATGATACTGTGAGGTCAAAAGAAGAAAAGCAAGCAAGAGAGTCGGAACCAATGAAACAGTTAGTTACAGAAAAAAATAGCAATAAACATAAAACAACTGAAAGCACTAAAGAAAGTAAGGAAGGTATGGTTTGGGCAATGCTCTTCCTTAAATGTATACTTGGAATGTAGGTTCTTTGCTAGTTCTGGCAAATTTGTCTTGGAAGCCTCAGCTAGGGCGTGGTTCATCTCCCTTAACCGAGGTACCCACATTAGGAATCAGGTGAGCTTTGATTCCTCAAGTGTGTGATTGGTCATCTGCCTTACTCTGGCAAGTTCACTCAGCAATTCCAATCTGCATTTAAAGTTTCTAGTCGTACCTCAGGGTGACTCTTGTTTTCAGTAAACCAGAGTTAGCCTAATAACATTTCATTAAGATGGTACGGATGTTTATTTTTATTTTTTTCCTATTTATTGTTCTTAAAATAATTTTGTTCTCAGTGGCAAAATCACTGTTTTGGTAAGAGAAATTTCTCAAATACAGTGTGCTGCATTACAGCCCTTTCTATTTTTTCCTTTGCAAGAAAATACGTCAGTAGATTCAGATATGGATGTACTCAGTGACATCACTGTCAGCTCCGTCCATACCAGTGACCTTTCTTCCTTTGAAGAGGAGAGTGAAGAAGAGACTGTAATTTCTGACAGTACTGAAGAGGGAGAGATCACATCAGATGGTAAAATAATTAGATTGTTAAGCAACAAGAAAGAATATGCAACACTTTCGTTGAGTGCATCATATCATAAATTTGAGGGTTTATAGTATGTTTTATTGTACTTATGCGAAAGAATTTGAATGTGGAATGGATAGTATTTGTGCTGTTACGAAATATAAGTAGTGGACATACTTTGAATATTTATTTTTAATAGCCAGGTATATTCTAAACATTGTAAATCTTATTTGTACCTCGGTATTTCATAGGTGGCAAAAACACATAATGGTGATGGATATGTTGCTTTCCTGTGGGTTTTTCCCCCCCCCTCCCTTCTGCCATGAACTTAGAGTGCTTTGTTTGTGACCCCATGGTAGCGGTTGCAGCTGACTTTGCAGATCAGGTTGGTTTTGGAGCTTTAGGATTGTAGGAATTTCCAAATTTTACCTTGATGCAGTAGAAGGAACAGAAATGGATCTAGCTTTAAGACCTTGGAAACACTAGATCTTTTCACTGACTGGTTGTGCTCTCCTTGTCTAGAGCAGACCTCAGGCTCTGATTTCTGCAGATAAGTGGCTTTTGCAGTTAATAAGACTTTCCACTTCATAATATAGAATGCCTTAGCATGTGAATGAGTTGTCTCTAGTATGCTGTGAGCTTATCTTTTCTGCTCTAAGAATATTTATTTAGAAGCACTGAATTACTTACATATTCTCTGACTGTGGTGTTACCTTTAAATGTGACAGATTGTGTTCAGTTATAAATAAATATTTGTGAAGTGAAAACAAGCCTTAAGTATATTTCAGGGATATAAATAATTTGTACAGTATGGAGCACAAGTGGTTTTGCTGTGTTTCTGATAATCCTGATAGAACTGAAATAGATTTATTTATTTTTACTTGAATAATACTTAATATAAACAAAAATGTGTTTTGTGTATCTATTTTAGTAAGCCCATCTAGTTTTTAACATATTCAAATACTGTACAAATTTTTTTTGTGTATGGAAGAAGCTTAATTTAATAGCAGAAATTATGTTCTGACTTCTTACACGGTGTTACCTACTAAATACTACATGTAAAAAGGCAGTGTGATTACAGGCAAGAGGGTAAGCCCAGTTGTTGTATCCCACTTTATTCTGGGGTTTGTATCTTGCAAATTTTTGGCTGAATGATGTACACAAACACATGGATATACCTTTCAGGTTTTCATAATCTAGTGATATTTTGATGTTAAAGGGTTTAATTTTTTAACCATTTGTTTTTAGGATAAATAACTGTTAATAAATTTTGAGTAGCTTTGCCTCCTCCAAAGTGACATTGAAAGCACTGTCCTAACTTATCTATCTCTCTACACTTCACTAATCTTTCTTCAGATGAAGAGGAGAAACACAGTCAAAGTAAGACAAAGCCTCATGCTAATGAGCTGGGTGATGGGAAAGCCAAGCCCGTTCGTCATGCTTATGTTCGCAAGCCGTTCTTGTACTCCAAATACTTCAGCGATTCTGATGATGAACGAACTGTAGAACAACGCCGTCAGTCCATTGTAAGTGTGGACTTCGTTACTGCTCGCATTCTGGCTCCTTAAACTTTTCAGCGCAAAAATTGCACTTCTTATTTGGTGGTGGTTTGTGAGGAGGAGTCAATCTGTTTGGTTTCATTTCATTATTATTTTTTTTTCCCCCTCCTTTTGTTAAAACTGCTCCTCCTTCAGAATTCCACCAATACTGCATGATCTGCTCTCCAGCGAAGCACTCTGCTGGTTATAGTTTGAAAGTTTCAGGTGATGAAAGCAATGACACACTTTTCCATCTTTTTCCTCTCGCTTTAAAATGAATAGTCTTTTAGTGTTGACAAGAGGATTTACTATTTACATGCAGTGTTTTGCATTCTTTCTCAACTGAGTGATTTGATAGGGAGAGTAAGAACTGCTACACATGTGAAAAAGCTGGTGTTCAGTAGACTTAATGTATATAATGACAATTTGGGTGGGAAAAGTAGCTCATATCTACCTGCAGCCTGCATTCAGTGGGGTTTTGTGCTGTTTGGGCTTGTGTTGACTACTGCAGGTTACTTCATTACATCATCTCTTTACCAATGTAGTTCTTGCTGTCCGTGAAATCAGTAGTTTGTGGTATGTCTGCAGCCATTGAGAATGGAAAGAGGAGTTTAAGCCTGTTCACTGTGTTCTGTGGAAGAAGGACCAGCACACAGAAGAAGGAGCAGCAGTTCCTTTAGATCTTTTTCCTTTGGCTAAATATGTATTTTTTAATAGTTTTATATATATTTAATATATATACAGTATGTGTATATTTTATGTACATATAAATAAAAAATAAGATACTTTGAGAAGGTCTCATAGCCTCAGTCTGCAGTGTTAAGCATCAATGAAACTCTGGAACTCGTAGGATTCCATTAACTTTCATATAGTGGTTTCTAAGGACTATTTGTTTTGTTTTCTTCAAGCTACAATGATCTGTTTTCTGTAGGTTTTAGACATACATTTGTACTCAAATAATACTCTTTGATTTAATGATAAATCGTTTTCCTTTTTTTTTTTTTTTTTTTTTGTATCTCCAGGCCAAAGAAAAGGAAGAGAGACTCCTAAGACGACAAATTAACAGAGAGAGACTTGAAGAAAAACGTAAACAGAAGGCTGCAGAAAAAACAAAATCGCTAAAAACTGGAAATCAAAATGCTAAAGGTATGAGACGTATAACATTAGCCCGTGCTGCCCTGCTTTTGCTCGCTCACTCACTCTGGACAAAAACATTCAGCTTAAAATATTGGTAATAGGTCTGTAGTCATTTCCCTAAAAAACCCAACATTTCAACAGTGATGTAACAGAAAAATGTATAATGCAAATCATTAATACAAAATTCCATATCTTTTTCATATATACTTTCATATATCATTACATTGCTTAAACACAATAAATACCTATATACACTAGTATTATTACTACTCTCGTGACTGAAAGCAGTACAGTTTATAGCTCAAACAGTAATATAATGGCATGCTTATGTATTTCACCACTTGTGTATTTTAGGAAAAAGTGGCTTGAACATAGAAGAACCTTCATCAGGAAGTCTTGAGTCAAAAGCTACTGGTACCAGCATTAAGGATGTGCTTAAAGAACAGAAATTTTTAGAAAAAAAAGTAGCCTTGAGCAGAAAAAGAAAGAGAGATTCAAGGTATTAATGTATTTGCTCAAAAGGAATTAAGTTTTTGAATATTCATTTTTGCAGATTGAAACGATTCTCTTCAGCTTTGCAGTTAGCCTTACCCATTTTAACAATTTCCTCTTAAAGTCATAGAATCATAGAATGGTTTGGGTTGGAAGGGACCTTAAAGCTCATCTAGTTCCAACCCCTCTGCCATGGGCAGGGACACCCTCCACTAAACCAGGTTGCCCTTATTCACATTATCCACAATAATTCATGTAATTCACAATTATTCACATAATTTTGTTAGTAATAAGCATGAAGTTCTGGCAGAAAATCAAATTATATGTGCTTAAATACCTTGCAGCTCAAACGCTGCTACTGCAGTCTTATGTAGCATTTCACACACAGAATCATAATAAAGGCGTGATAATGGAGAGTTTCTAAATGTTTGTGCATCTAATATGTCAGTCAACTTGGCTTGGTCTTTTACATAGATATATCCATGTGTACGTATCTCTCTACATACAGGTATATATGGGACAAGGAGATCTCTTACCCATTTTACAGACAGCTGTAGTACTAATATTGTCATCCTAATATTCTCTGCTTTAAAGCACCAATGTCCAGAGGATATCTTTGAAGTTGGTACACAAAATTTTCCAAGAGGAAAAAAGCTTGGACAATTGGCTAGTCAAAAGTTGTGTGATCATGTTCTATTTCAGTATTTTTAGCATGCATTTTTCTCTCTCTCTCCTTCATCTTTAAAAGCACAAAGTTTACAAACTAATGTTAGGCTGATACCGATTTTTCTGGTTTTTAATTGTCCAAATACTTGTTTCAGGCATGCTGAAGATGGCTGCAAAAAGAAATATGAGCCATCTGAAGAAGATTCTAAAGACATGCAAAAGACAAATGAGGTATGCACCTCTTAAATATAAACCTTATGATCTTCTTTTTTTATTGTAATAGTACTTGTTCGTATGTCTGTACCAAACTGTGGAATATCGCATTCATTCTTATGAATTAGTTGTTTCCTGCTAGTTCTTTCAATCACATTAGTGATCTGACATTGCTGTAGTAATGCTTTCTGAATTCCAGTAGCCACTAGAATGTACAGTCTATGTATTTGGTGCTGATGTTGTAAAACACAAGATACAGTTTAAGCCCTGTTCTGCGAAACATGTTGGGTTTTTTAAAAAAGTAAAGTGGTCTTACATGCAAAGACTTGAGCTTGATCTATTTAAACTTCTCACTGGGAAGTTAAAGCAAAACAATGTAGTCCAAATGCTAAAGGAAGGAGAATTCTTATGGTGAGAGTTCTTTACCAACAAGGTTATTAACAAAAAATAAGTGATAGTTGAAAGATCAAATGGGAGTCCCTAGATTTCTCTTTTCTGGGTTTTGGGGTGTTGTTTGGTTTTGTTGGTTTGGTTTGTTTTTTTTAAACAGACATCATAATGACTGTTAAAAGTAACTTACGGAATACTTGAAATTGTGATTGTCCATTTAAAAATCCATTAATTTTAGAAAGAAAAATCTTTTTATAAAGAAAAGATACTCAAATTCAAGCAGACTGCTTAAGTTTAACTTCTGTTTCTTTGAATTTTCCCTCAATGGCATATAGTTGAAATTAAAATGGCAAGTTTGATTTTCTTGCTGACTGTATTTTAGGTGAATTTTCATTACAATGTTAAGTGTATTTTCTGGTGTATTGTTTTAGGGAGAGATGGCCCTTGACAATTCTGTTTGGTCACGTAGTGAAGGAATTGTGTAACGTTTGCTTACATGTATAAAAACTTTCTTTTGTAGACTTGTGAAAAAAATTCTTCCAAAGAATTGAAGCATAATCATGGGAAAAGTGAAATCTCTAAACAGCTTAGAAGACTTTCAGAATCGGTGCATTCAACTGAGGAAAGCAAAAGTGATTCTAAAGCAGAAAAAGAACATAAAAGAAAAACCTCCACCTCTCTTCAGGTTGAAGGAGCCCAGCAGGAAAGCGAAACAAGGGATCCAAAAAGACAACTGGATAGAGCAGAAGTCAATACTGAAGAACTACAGAGGCAGAAATCCATATTTAAAAATGAAAAACACCCCAAAAAAGATAGTGACACAGAAGTTCAACATATGAGAAATGCTGCCAAAAAAGAATCCAAGTCTTACAGAGATAAAAATGAAAAGGAAAAAACTACTTTAGAAGATAAACTTTCTTTAAAGCACAAATATAAAGGAGATGGTGTTCACAAATCAAGTGAAGATGTTGAACTCCATTCATTTGAGAGAAGTTTGAAAGGAGAGGATGGTGGTCAGAAACATAATCAACAAATGAAGGTTTCCTCAGATGATAAATCTGAAAGAAAAAGTAAACACAGAAGTGAACGGAAAATATCGGTAACAGGAAAAGATGGAAAAAATATTTCTGAATCAGCCTTAAAAGCTGAAGAATTGCTGCGTAAGGAAAATAAAAAAGACAGACATCTCTCAACAGAAAAATCAAGAGCAGAATACAAGTCCAAAAGGTCCCTGAGTGATTCTAGGCCACAAAAGGATTCCCTAAGTGCCTCAAAGCAACTTGCTTCTGCATCACACAGAAGGAGCGAAAGCTACTCAGAAGATAAACATGAAATAGAATCAACTAACTCTGATTGTAATTTGAAGCAAGAAGATGGTGTTCATAAAGACAGACGAAGATCTAAGAGCCTTGCAGAAGACAAGATTTTGTTAAAATCTAAGTCAAAGAGTCATAGTAAGCAATTCAAAGCATCTGAAACAGAATTACAGGAAAATTTAACAAAAGAGAGTGGTCAGAAACTAGACAAAGATAAGAGCATGGAAGAGAACGACTCAGATAAGCAACACAAATCCAAGAATGAAGACAAAGTTTTTGATGAAAGTGGAGCTGAGTTTGAGCTTGTAAGCGGCACGCAGTCAACTCAGGGATCACAAAAAGACTTTAGTCACAGAGGTAAGCTACATTCTGGAGAAAAAGGATCTGTAAAAGAGAAGTACAGAGGTGATAAAGATTTAGGCAATTCCAAACTAGAAAGAAGATTCTCTGCTGAAGGTCACAAAAGCAGAAACTTAAAGCACAGCAACAAGGAGATAAAGAAGAAGGAAGAGACTATCAAATTGGAAGATAAAGATATTAAAGAAATGGATAGCGGGCAAGAGAAAGTATTGAGCATCACAGTGGCAATGGATAAAAAACAAAGTAAGAAGATAGCCTGTGAAAATAGAAAAGGCAGTATATCAAACCAAGATTTACTTGGAGAGGAAAAGCAATCAGCTAGCACAACTGAAAGCAGCCATGCTCCAGCTTCTCAAAAGTCAAGTATGAATAATGATGACTTTCTTTCTGGTCACAAGGAAGAGCTGATGGAACTTGATTTGAAACAAACAAAAGTACAGGAAGCATCTAACATCGAAGGAAAAAACTTTCAAAACTCCCTCCAAGCCACAGATGCCAAGTATGCAGCAAAAGAAAAAATATCTCTCTCTCTTTCAAATAAGGAATTAAAACACAACTTGGCAGATGCCAAAGCTTGTGAATTACAGTTTCTGCCTGCAGCTGAAAAACCTGTAAAACAAGAAGATATCCCTAATAAACAAGTTGGTGCCTTAGACACTTTGTCCAAACAAGATTCTATGGATCAAGAACCCAATAAACAAGGGGCTTATAAAATGAGTGTTGTGTATGAAACAAGTGGTAGAATCTTACTGAATGTTCCCAGTAAGGATCAACCTTCAGAAGATAGCAAAAGACCAAAGAATTTAAAAACTGTGATAAATTCTAATTCAGATGATGTTCCTGTAGCAATTAATTCTTCCAGAGAAGATGCTGCTGATGCAAAATCCATGGATATGGATATCTCAGATGTTACAGATTCTTTGCATAGCATGTCTAAAGAATGCCATAATTCAGATAGAACTTCGTTATTTGAAGATACTTTCATTTTGAAGAACGATGCAGCACAAGTTGTATACATGGAACAACATCTTTCTGTCATGAAAGATGATGGTGACAACACCACTGTGACAAACAGTATAGAAAAAGATAATGAGGTTCACCGACCTGATGAACAGGCAATGGGAGACAGTACAGCTGGATTACTTAGTCAAGCAGACTCTGATGAAGCAGCAAAGTTAGAAAGCACTCAGGGAAGTGAGTTAAAAATAAAAGAGGAAGATTTGATGACTGATATAACTGAAGATTGTGGAGATGTAACAACAAAAGAACTTCTCCTAAAAAGAAGAGAAAGAGAGTGCTCAAATACAGATCCTTCCATGAAGGGAGAAAAAAGCACGATGATGGATAATGTGGAAAAGAACAAGGTGCATGATATTGATGATATGATACAATCTTCCTCTGTGCTAGTGCCTGAAAGAGTTCCTGAGGAAACAATCAAAGACTGTGTTACAGCCAGTGAGCAAGAAGGGAATACTGTGATTGGCAGGGAAGATAAAAATGAAAGCAATGCAGTAGGTACCAGTGCAGGAAGTAGTAAACTTAGTTTGTTGTACAGCAGCCTACAAACAACTCCAGCCACTGTGATAGGAACTAGCACAGAAAAGATCACCGAGAGTACTGTAACGGCCACTAGTACAGGAGAAGAAGGACCTGAGGGTGCATCACATTCTGAAAAGGACAGTGATGCTACAACCACTTGCTCAGAAGAAGAAAGTGAGGTGACTGTAATCTGCACAAGCATAGAAGCTGATGAAGGTTTCACAACGGGCATATGGGTAAAAAGTAGTGAGGGCAGCAGTTTTATCACAGGAGCAGATATTGGTGAGTGTACTGTTGCAGCAGCTGAAGAAGGTGGTGGCAGTGTTGTCACTGAAGGATTAGCAGAAAGTGAAAGTTTCCTAACAAGTACAGAAGAAGAAAATGGTGACTGTACCATGGTTGATGCAGAAGAAAGTGGTAAGGATTCAGTCAATGCAAGCGGAGTAGAAATTGAAGACAGTGTGAACAGTGCTGGCGCAGAAGAAAAAGATGATGCTGTGACTAGTGCAGGCTCTGAAGAAAAGCGAAAGACCTCAACTTGTGTAGATACAGGCAAATTTGAAAGTTCTGTATCCTGCTTAGGTGAAGTAGAGAGCGATGGAGCTGTAACTAGTGCAGGGACAGAAACAGGTGAAGGGTCGACGAGTGGTGACAGTTCAGGTGAATTTAGGGTCAGTGTGAGAGCTGGCCAAGTAAAAGAACACGAAGGTACTGTGACTTGCACAGGTGCAGAAGAGAGAGGTCATAACTTCATCATCTGCTCAGTGACTGGTACAGATGCCCAAGGAGAAAGCACTGTAACTGGTGCTTGTATTGCAATGGTCACAAACAACAGTGCCACAACTGGAACTAGTGGTGACAAATCTGAGGATACTGTAAATGGTGAAAGTGCGGTGACCAGCACAGGCATAACTCCAGAAGATGATGCTGAAATTTCAGTAGTCTGCACAGGGCTAGAAGACAGCAATGAGGGGTTTGCAGTTTGTTTAGAAGCTGAAAAATATGAAAGTCTAATGGACAGTACAAGGGCAAAGGAAGAAGCCAGTATCACTACAGTCAGTGTAGGTCCATGTGATGATGAAGGTTTTGTGACTAGTACGGGCTCAAAAGAAGAGGATGAAGAAGGTGAGGGCATTGTGACCAGTACGGGAAGAGGAAATGAAGAAAATGAGCATGCTTCTACTTGTACAGGAATGGAAAATGAAAATGCACTAATTTGTATTGGTGCAGAAGAAGGAGAAAGTTCCATTATCTGCATAGTTGCTGAACAAATGGAAGCTGAGTCAGGAGTGGCTGGCACAAATATAAATAAGCTTACTGTTGACAGTATGACAAGTGCAGAGAAAGAAGCTAATTGTGGCACAAACTGCAAAAATGATAAAGGGATTGTTGAAAGCAGCGTAACCAGTGCGAGTGCTGCGGATGAGGGTGCCTTGACTGCACATATAGGAAAGCATGAAAGTACCTTGATTCCCTTAGATGCCGAGGAATGTGAGGGTCCCATGACTAGTGCTATGGCAGCGCAAGATAAGAGTCAGTCTGGCACTGAAGACGAACGTGAGAATGCCATGACTTCCTTTGACAGCAGAGAACTTGATGCCTCTATAAGTAGTGCAGTTCCAAAGGAAGATGAGAATTCTCTTACTCCTGCTGGCAGAGAAGAAAAAGTAAAAGGTGATATCATCTCTACTAGTACAGTGGAAGAAAGTGATGCTCCCTTACATTCAGCCATGGATGCTGAGGAAGGTCCGCTTGCTGTTGCAAGAGCAGATGAAAGCGGGGAAAGCTCTATGATCTTAGTAGACACTGAAGACACCGAGGTGCCTATGCCCAGTACAGCTACAGAGTTTAAAGAGTGTGTGCATACTTTTGGCAGTAAGCAGGAGAAAGATGAGTGCACTATGATTTCCACCAGTATTGTGGAAGAATTTGAGGCTCCTATGTCAAGTGCGGCTGTTGAGTATGATGGTCAGCTCCCCTCCATGAAAACAGAAGAAATAAATGAAAATGCTATGGTTTCTATAGATATGGAAATATATGAGGTTCCCATGCCTAGTGAATCCAGTGCAGGAGGAGATGATAACAATGATGATGATGAAAGTCACCCAACTGCTAGCGGTAAGGAAGAAAAAGATGAGTGTGCTATGATTTCCACAAGTGTTGTGGAAGAACAAGTAATCCTAATGTCAGGTGAAGTTACAGAAGAGGCGATTCAACATGTGTCAGACACGGAGTCGAAAAATGAAACCGTAATGATCTCTACGAGTACAGCAGAATGTTTTGAAGCTCCTATGTCTAGTGTAGCTATGCAAGATGAAAACAAACTTGATGCTTCAGAAACAGAAGGAAGATATGAAGCTGCTATGATCACTACAAGCATGACAGAAGAATGTGAGATAGTCCTGATCAGTGCAGCACCACAAGCTGAAAGTCAGCTCATTGTAGCAGAAGGCGATGAAGATGCCATTATCTCTCCAAATGCATCAGAGGAATGTAAGATTGTGGAGACCACTGCAACTGTAGATGAGCAATTTGAACTAGCTGCTTTCAATGCAGATGCAAAGAGCAAAGGTTCTGTGATTTTTGTGGGAGAATGTGGAGCTCCTGTGCTGAGGGTTGCCACCAACAGTGAAGATCAACATGCTGCTTCAAGTATAGGAGATAAGGAAGAGGGGGCAGTGATCACTTTGAGCACAATGGAAGAATGTGATAGTCTCTTCACCTTTACAGTCATAGAAGAAAGTCAACTTGCTGCTGAGAGTACAGAAGTAAAAGACAAAAGTGAGGAAATGTTTAATACTGCTAACCAGATTGAATGCATCCTATCAACTACAGGCCCAGAAAAAAGCAGTAATTCTTTGCTTGTCATTGGTAGAGACAAGACCCATGAGAGTGATGTGAGGGGAGAATCAGCAGCATCTCAGACCACAGTAGACAGTGAAATCACAGAAACAGATGAAAATGCAGTGAACCTCTTGAGTGTAGATGAAGCCCTTTGTGTGGAGATTAGTACGGAGACTGCTCTGAGTCCAGGTCCTTCCTCAGAGGCAAGCGAGGATGATCAGCAAGCTGAAGGTGTTTTGCATGAGGATGTTACATCAGAACTCTCTTGTATGATTTCAGAAGCATCAGTAGAGAGTGAAACGCTAAGGAATGTAAACTATAAATTTAACTCAAACTTGCTTTTAGAAAGTGACTTTTCTGAAATAAGGACTCCCCTGCCTAGGGCACAGGCTCTTTCCTTAGTTTCTGCAAATGAAGTGACTGTAAATACCAATCCTGGTGAAGTGACAATAGAAGCAGAATTAGGTGAAAAAAGTGACTTCCCTGTGTTGCATGTAGAAGACCTATACAGTGGTGATGACAAAACGAACTTGGTCAAAATAGATGATATTGGAATTGAAGTTACTTTTCCAAAAAGTAATGCAACCTTTAATTCAGGTGAGGATTTCTTTTTTTTTTTTTTTAAACCTCTTAAGTTTATAAGCTGTCATAAATCATGCATTTTACCATTCTTAGAGTTAGAAGTAACTTACACTGTTCAAATATACCGGCCTTCTTTGTTGGTTGTGAAATAAATAATAATATATTTAAGAATTGGTGACAAATATTTAAATAAGCATGTGATTCTGGGAATATAGGAGTGACTGAACACAACTATCTGAGGTATGTTGGAAAAGAATTAAATGTTATTAGAGTGCAAAAATTTTTAAGACACGTTGGCTTAAAATTGTGAGCTAATATACAAAGTGATTTGCAGGGGGTAATTATTGTGGAGCTACAGATGGGTTTTGTTATTAACGTGTTTTGAAATTAATGTTTTTATAGAAAAGAGGATGCATTTCATTTAGACATATATTCAACATTTTTAAAAGGTAACTTCTTAATTTTGAAGGTTAAGAGTGGCCATTCTTAATCATAACTGCAGATTTTCTCTGGATGGTTATTTAATGGTCATATTCAGGTTCACTCTCTTGTACTGAATTTTGTGTTGTCAATACACTTGAAATGGTCCTCCTTTGCATTACAAACGAATCAGACAGTCATCCTAAATAAATATGTTAAGTGAGCAGTGATGATACGTATCTATTTTAAATAGAAGACACAAGTTATGATAATATATGACATTAAGAATATCATATTTTATTTCCAGATCCATTTTTCTGGAAGCTAACATTTGAAATGAACTTGCATGGTTGCTAGTTCCTAAAATATTGTGTAATTAATATCCTGCTATTTTCAGCCTTTCTCTTCTTTGGCCCTCCAGAGTACTTGAAGCACCAAGTTTATGAAAAATTAATAAATTCTGTAGATGCCATAATAAAGTCAAGATTATGACTTCATTATAGATTTTGGAGAAATTAAACTGTTTAAAAATGGTAGAGAAATCCACTTATCTATCTTTATACCAAAGGAAGTGAGATGATGCCGATCAAGTTCTACTTTTAAAACCTTTTCCTTCTCATGTCTTTGCTATTATTTCAGAAAACATTTTTATAATGTGAGTTTAGGTCCAGTTTCTCAAAGGTTGCTTTATTCTCTAGTTTTATTGATATCTGGGGTGAGAAAGCTCACTCTGCAGATTTTGGGATCTTAGGAATTTGTCAAGGAAAGATGCTGATCTAGTAAACTTAAAAAATGTTATTCAGTATTTATACAAGAGACAAACATGAGCCATGAAAATGTAAACTGCTACACGAAGGTATTTCTGTCTTGGTGCTTTGCTGAATCCTTGTTGTCCATTGATGTAGCCTCTGTAAGTACCTGTGGTAACGGTAGTCTTATTCTGTGGACCACAACCACAATTTAATCACTTCACATGCATCATTACTGAATTACCATGTTATAACTATTTGTTTAGGAAAAGCTGTATAAACAGACTTCTGAAATAGGTATCCAAAAAGGCTGTAGAGATCATATGAAGATGCTGTCTACATGGCCTGTTTTTCAGATGTTATAAGCATACAGCTGTTCCCATGGGGAATGACATGTGTGGGGTTTTAAGATTTTCTGAAATTACATTGACACTAACAGCAGCTACTGAGCTTTCAGTTTCTATGGAAATTGGATAATTTCAGTGGTTGTTATGGTTCTAGAGCTTATGGATTTAGATCTAATTGTCACTAAAAGAAAAATATTATCCTTAGTATTAACTCTGAGCTCTGCATTCATTCATACAGAGGTAACTTGCTGTTTGGAATTTGGTCTGAAAATCTGTTGGTGTTTTTTTCTAAAGTAAGAGAAAAAGCCAAAGTCAGAATTCATAAATAAGCTGTGGTAAATCCCACATATTTCCCAATCCTTTTGTATTTAAGGAAAACATAGAAGTACTTGTGTTCTTGTAGATGCCAAGTTGGGTTTTTTTGAGCTGGTTTGCTGCAGACAGACTTGCTATTGTTTCCGTTGCCTACAGGAAAGGATTAAATTGATGTGCTGTGTTCATTGAGGTAGTACTGAGAAATAGCATCCTACTGTAGCATGAGATAAATACAGCATAACATAATCTAATAATTCTAACATATTTGTATTTCATTAGGCAATAATGCAGCTTTACCAAAGTTGGCAGAAGAACTAGAATTTGAAAGTAACTTGAGAACTGACGAGGTATTTATGTTATTTTGAAAATTTTTTACTATACTATTTCTTACATAATTATACATCTTGCTAGGGTTTCTTACTACATCTTTTGATTTTTGTGCAGCAAAAATGGCGTTTGAACTTCAAAACATTTGAAGGGTCTTTTTTCAGATTATTCAACTGTACTTTTCTAAGCAGCTGGCATTTAAATTGTGGGCTGTCCACGTTATTCTGTGGTAGAACCAATTCCCTCCCTCAGCCACGCTCCTTCTGTGACCATGACATCCAAGTTCGCTTTTTTTAGAATTGGTCATACTGCACGCATGTCGCTTGTGATAGTACTTGTAAAATAGCCATACATGCGTTAGCACTTGCAGTTGGCAATTTTTAGTTTAGGGCTTTGAAATAGCAAACATACACTGCTCTTTGTTTCTTTGTATCACTTCCTTGCCAGTCTTCAGACTCACCCGTTCTCTATGTGTTTGAGGAACACTTGCTGCTGTTGTGTGTTGTGATAACTACAGCCCGTTATCTGCCGTAACAGAAGAGTAGGGCATCCTGGATAATCTGGGGTATTGGGGCTCGTGGTCACCTGTAGCTTGTGTAAGACCAAAGTTGAGCCTGTCTGTCTGTGTGTCTGTGCTGTGATCCATACTAGCCAGGATTCCGCATGGGTTAATTCTTCATTCAGATGCAGGACTGTATTCGTATCTTGCCAAACTCTGATAATGAGCGTTTTGAGGGAGAACATGGTTCAAAGCCTTTCAAGCATCTGTGAATGGGTGGATCTGCACAGGGCTGCTGGCTGCAGCTCCAGGGCAGAGCAGTTGAGTTCTACCTGCAGACAGCTGTTCTGTTTGCCAGCAGAAGATGGTCCTAGAGTCAATATAGCCATATTCATATGGCACTGTATCTGAGTTTACAGTGTCCAGATCTGACTTAGGTACACTTGGCTCCATAGAGCATTATCTATGCAACAGTAACATATAGCTGATCTGTAACTTGAATAAAAGAAAAACCAACCCCACACCAAAACACATGAGTTGAAAAGAGTTCACTGTACCTTATTATACATTGCAGATACGTATTTTTCTGTATATGTGGCCGTTTCTAGAATATTGCTTGTATCTGGAACTCAGAGTAAGTGTTGCACTTTGACTTTCTGAGATTTCTCTTGAGATCTCCTTTTTTTTAAACTAATCTCTGGTACCAGTGTTAACTCTGAGGTCAAAGTTAGGCACTGTACCGTTCAACAGTAATGTGACCCAGCTCTGCAAGTGTTCCTTATTAATACTTATACTACTGTCTTAAGCAAGCTTTTGAAGACTTTTATAGATCATGATAAGACAATGTTCATCATCATGTGAGGGAGGGGAGTGAGACATACTTGTTCTGGATGTCTTCAATACTTTTGTTTCTTTTGATTTTGTGTTTAGTCACAACAGCCTGAAAGTCCAAGAAGTGAAGAGGAATATGCGGATGTTCATACTAAAGAATTTCAAAAAGGTGATTTTTATACTGATAGCAACTTTTCATACTGATTTGGCTATTACTTAGGATGGGAGGGTTGTAGATTTGATATATACTATGTGTAGAGGGTTTGAAGCAACGCCTGCAGAAATCTTCTTGAAATGTTTCTGGGAGCTCATGTGGCTTTGCATTTGGTTGGTGGGAAAGCAGGAGGGTCAGCCTTTTCTTCCAATGTGGTATACTGAAAGAAGGGTGGAAAGCATTTAGGATTTTAAAAAAGTAGACTGCTAACATTCTGTTTAAAATCAGTAAACACAGAAAAACATTTGCCCAGGAAAGATACAGAAACTTCCCCAAAGAATGGCTTTCTTCCTTATAAACTTAGAACATCCTTGTTTTGGGTGTTGTGACAGGCCTGGTGAGGATATGACAAGAGCAAGCACTATATGGCTTAGGTCACACATACTTTACAGAAAAAAATTTATTTTTTTTTAATTCTTTCTTGCTCTCTAGAAGATTAAAATATTTCTGACTATCTATCTACTGAAACTTGAAGAGCGCATATAAGTGGATAACCACCTAGCTAGAAATCTCAATTAGTCAACTTGTATCTGTGCTCAGTAATTCCTTTTCCATATATTAAATTAATCTTCAATAGGACGAAAAAAATCCCTGTTTCCCAAAACCATGTTATTTTAAAATGTGTTGCAATTGTTTGACTTTCCTATTAAAGCAGAAACAAACCACTACTTTGTTCCTGTCTTGATGGATTTTGTGCTCCAGATGCATTACAAAGATGTTTACAACACTACCAGATGAGAGTTAATCCTCAGTTAATGGAGTAACAGGCAAAACTAAAGTGAATTCCAAGAGGTACCAGTGATACTGCTGCATATAGAGTCCAAAGAGGTTAAAGATGTATTTCTTCTTATAGAAAGTTGCAGCTGAAAGCCCATATGTTATGAAAAGCCACTCTGCAAGCTCACTTCTAGGTTTGTAGACATGCACACCAAAATAACCATTTACTGAATAGAAAACAAAAAATAGCAGTAAGGTGAGATACTAGCATTGGTATAAAACTTCGGATTCCTTTTTATTCTTGGGGTAGGTCAAATTCGCATACCTGGTTTAGTACATTCATCTCTGTGATAAGAGACATGCTCTGCTCACAAGAAAGAAAATGTAAACCCTGAGAATGGATTAGGAGAATGTGGTCTTCAGAACAGGAGATCCAAAACTTGAACCAGTTTGTCTGTACTGTGAGGTTTCTTTGAAGCATCTGAAAAACTGTGCCTCTTCACTCAATCTTGCAGACAGGACTTAAAGTTGAAAATGTGCAGATTGAACGAGCTGTGATAATCTTTTTCCATGTAAAATGTTTAATGAAAATCCATTTGTTGTGTAAATAATGTTGGATATGACACACACTGAAGAATAATGCTTTGTAGCTCTTGGTAGAGAGGTGTTGTGTTTTTTTTTCTTTTTCTCCCCACCACACAATAATCTTTTTTTTTTTTATATATATATATACATGCATATATACATATAGCTCAACGTACGTAAAAGGAAGTTGTTTAAAAGACAAATGTGTGTCCTGTCATGAGTATGAATAGCAGACACAGTAGTTTAGTAGTCCAAGATTCCTTGGAATGTAAACAAATCATTGCTGTTTGAGTGGGTAGGATCTAGCTCTTCATTTGACACTGCTTTAAAAATTGAAATATGTTGTGCAACTAAACAGTGTAGCTGTGGAAGAATTGTTGCTAAAACATGTAGATTTAAGAAATGAGATACAAATTATATAAAATTGTATGTAGAATTGAGTGCTTTTATTGAATCATAGGTTTATGTTCTTACTGTAGCTGGAAGGAAAACTGCTTGGAATGTTTTAGCAGCTTTTTAATTAAAATATTAATTGCCTTTATGAATCAAACTTTAAGGGTTTTGTAGAACGCTCAGTGGAGCAGCGTCTTTATGATTCTCTTTCTGTGAAATGGCTTTGAAACTTACAGAACTTTTTCTAAAGTGCAGAGTACTCATCCACTCCCATACTTCATAATTATTTTCCACATGTTTGTGGTATGGAAGGCTAAGGCTCTACTTTGTTAGAATACAGTAGAGTCTAGCAATTGGACAATTTCCTCATATGCGCTGTATCAGCTACAGGTCTCACTAGTACAATTATGTAAACTTTAGTTCTCTGGAAGCATAATGTTACAGCATAGTTTTCCTCATGTTTTACTTCATCCCATGATCCAGAACCTTGCGTTGTGATGGGTAAAAATCTGATTCAGATGCTAGAACTATATTTGAAATGTCAAAGTTACCATATTTTTCAAAGGTGATAGCCCTGTGATTGCCTGTATTTTAGCCATAAAATGATTCTCAGTTATCCTATGCTTTAGAAATCCATATTCTTTTTTCTTTTTTTTTTTTTTTTTTGTTTTTTCAAAATATTATTAAAGAGAACATCAGATGCCTCTTACTTCCAACACTGAAAGTAAGTTTTATATAGTTTCAGGTAATCTGGAATCCTTTCAGAGAGGTGAAGTAGAGGATACTATGATACTTGACTCTTGCTTAGCTTTTCTGATTATTTTTGTAATTGTTTTTTAATAGATGTGCTGCAGCAGAATATTGCTTTGGAAAGAGAAACTTTTCATGTAAGTTCTTGATTTTTAAATTTACTCTCTAAGTCTGTGCTGCCTTTTTTTTTTCTTGTATTTCCTTCTATTTACATTAAATATTCTCTAAAGGAAAATACTATTTTTATATATGCAGAGTCTATGTATATTGAGACTGTGCAGCTGTGTAGGTTGATGTCTAATTATTCTTTCAAATTTGCCAGTAAATAAATCTTGTGTTGTTGTTCCACAGTCTATGACTCTTTCAAGACTGTTGTTAACTGGCAGAAAAGAGAAGCTTGATTGTCCTCCTTGAGAACAGAGGACAAAAATTGGGATTATTCTTGGGGCTTTTGATCAGGACTAGAAATGTGTTATTTAATGCATCTATTGTGATTTCGCAAGAACTTGGAACTTAAAGGGTTGACTGAGAAAGTTGCAACTGTAAAGTGTTTCTTGTGAAGCAGAAACAAGACATTTAACACAGATGACAAGCTAAAAACGTGTTTGTGGTTTCTTAAACTTGAGTAGTAAATTTATTTATTACTATATTGTGATGCTGGTTGACAATATTTGTGGTGTTAGTGAGATACTTCTGTTCCTGCATGTAAGAGAGTGTCCTTTTAAATCCAAAACTATTTTGTGTGAACTGCCATGATAAACTGCTTTTAAAGCACATAGTGGGGTGCTTAATTAAAACTGAGACATTTTTCATTAAAAATATCAATTAGAAATTCTGAAAAATACTACGAGTCAGAAGTTTTTTCATGGTGCTATCCTATAGTAGTAACACTACTTGAGCTCTAGGAATAAATTGCTTTTGTAATACTGTTATATTTTGTAATACTTTCCATTTTAATGCATGCTGTACTTGAAAGTAGCAAGTAGGAAAACTTTCTCCCTTCTGTGTTTATGAACTTTATGGAAAAAAGAAGGTAAGGAGTTATCTTTCTTTGTGTTTTATGTGTAGGTGGAAAACTCGGAGACCCAGACAACTGAAGAACATAGATCTAGAGGAATACAATGTAAATCTTCAGGAGCAATGGATAAAGAAAAATGTAAGTGATACAGAACTACACGAATTTGTGCGAAGCTTTTTGCTGCAAAACAAAGTTCTACTACAATTAGGCCAGAAAACTGTATTTTGGAGGAGAGAATGGAATATGGAGAATTCCAAATTCCAAAGTAATTGTTTTTCCCAAAACACCTTTTAATATTATACTTAATATATTTGATAAAAATACAGTAACAAATTTAATACTGCACGGAAGAATATTATAGTAACTGTTTCAGTCATAAGTGAACAAAATTTTTTGTTTAGTCTTTAAAATAATTACTAAATTTATCCTTTTTAAAATAAAACACAGGGAAGGAATATAAAGCTGAGGAAAGCTGATCATCAGAGGAAGATCTAGCCATTCAATGGACTTTGTGAGGCTGGATGCTTCCTTCTGTTAGATTGGAAAGAATTAAGTTTTAGTGTAGCCTTTTATCTCTCTAGAAGCAAAAAGTGAGAAGAAAGTCAGTCCATTGAATGGCATAAACATTTCTAGGTTAAAGTTAGATAAATTTAACTTACTTCTAAGTTAGACATTTGGTTGAGATTGTAATTATGAGACCAACTATGTAATATCTGTTCAAGCTTTGCCCTCAACTGCTTTTTATCTTTTCAGCATCAGCGCAATTAAAAAGAAAAAAACAACTATTAGGATAACTATTAATGTCATTTTTATAACGGGTTTTATTCTACTTCTAAGAATTTTGATTTGATGGAGTAATTAGAAATCATGCTGTATTCATTATACTGTCCCACACAGCATTAACTGCTTTCTCTGTCTCTGGGTGAGTTCAGGTTAAGGTTGATGTTATATTTCTTGATGATGTAGTACCTGTAAATTTCAATTTTGAGCTTATCTTTAAAAACAAATAAAGAAAAAACCAAACCCCACCTGTTACAATGCAGGAAACATGGAATTCTTTTTTGTAATTGTTTTGTCTTCACTTTTCAAAGAGGGGTTAGCATTATTTTCTGTTCATATTTTTGTAAATAAGACGCTGCTTTTCAGAATCTTTTGAATTGCACTGATGATGAGCTGATATAAAAGTCACATCAAAATCTGACAAATGCAGAAGGCACTTTTTTAACACCCCAACTGTTGTTTGTTTTTGCAGGTAACCAGCTGATTGCTCAGGATGTGAGAATAGATGATGAACAAAGTCATTGTTCCAAAGCCAAGCCTGATAACATCAAGGTATTTTCAAGAACACTTTTTTAATGTTCTGTAATTGTAATGTAAATAAGATGGAAGTCTTTATTTCTATGGTAGTTTATTTTGGGAGGTGTTTTCATTATTAACTGTATTCTACTTTTGTATTGTCTCAAATACAAAATAACTGACTGTAGAATGTTACTCACTTTTCAAGGGGGAGATCATTTAAAAAAAAAAAAAGGCAAGGGTCCATGTTGTATAGTTAGGAGCTTGGGATCACATGGAGCATTGCTGGATCCCAGCTGTCCAGTCAGTTCAGCATCTTCATGGTCATACTGATCTGAGATCTGCAAGAGGTTATTGGACTTTACCCAAGTCCTGGGTTTGCACTGATCCCTTCTAAGTCAAAACAGGAATTCAGGACAAAATAGATGATCCTTTTAAGAGTACATGCAGAATATTTGGGACTATCTCACCCACTGATTTTGGTGAAGCTTCTCAAAGTTTTTAAGAGATAATACAAAATCTTGATGAGTAAAATAACTATTCCTGTATTGGGGTGTGGTGGGTTGTTTTTTTTTAGTATAAGTAACAAACAATGATCTTAATGGTTTAATTTGTGATCTTTAATTTTGTTGTTTCAAAATAATGTAGGAAGTTATTGCAGGCGATACAGCAGAAATGCCCGAAGAAATTGATGTAAAGCATACATCTCCTAAAAGTACTATGGAAGAAAAAGGTAATCAAACTGCCCATTCTAGGCAATTTTCTGAACCCATACTAAATGTTAATTTTTTTTCATTTGAATGATTCTGAGAGAAATTAGGAACTTGATCCCAGTTTGATCCCAGCAAATAGTTGCATATATTCTGTAGCTGCTGTCTGTTCTATTACTGCTATCAAATAATGCATTAATCCTAGTTCCTTTAACAGTCAGAGCAGATTTGATGTTTCTGCTGTGCTATCACCCATTCACTCCGTTATTGCTTCAGTATGTGCCTTGGGTAGGAAAACTAATTGCAAATAAACAAGTAGATGGGGAAACGGCACGATCATGGTATGTGACAAGAACTCCTCCTAACTCTGACCACAAATAAGAAGTGTCCTTCCATGAAAAAAACCCATGACATATTCACCATCAAAATCAGCCGTTTGTTTCTGTAGAGAAACCAGCCAGGAAAGTGTGCAAGTTGCACTGTCACAGTTGACTTATTAATTGCACTAAAATAAATAATAAAAGATGGTATGTGTACAGTGTTGATAGTGGCTTTAATATGACTTCAGTCTGTCTATGTGTGAACAGTGTATCTTCCCTAATGTTACTTTGACCTATTAATAGATTTGTCTCTCCAGTGAGCATGTTGACAAGTCTGAAACTGTTCTGCAATGAGCTTGTATCCTCAGCTTCCTGTTTCATGGAATGTGGGAGAAAATTGAATAGTGGCTTATATTTATCTTACCATTTTACAGCGGGTCATACTCTCGAGCTTTTGTTTTTACCTTAAATTAGAACACCTGTCTAACCCATCTAGTGTTATGGAAGCATTCTGGCAGACCAATATGTTGTTGCTACAAGGCCAATAGTGTTTAATTTCTGATGGGTGTTTTTAGGGAATTTTGGGCTACAGAGTGAAATAATGCTTTTAGTGCAGAAGTTGTCGCTTGTACCGTTTTCTTTGTCTTATAAAACAAAGGTGTACAATTTCTTTCTTTTTGGTTTTTTTTTTGTATGCGTGAAGATGAATTTACCATCGAACAGGATATGTCCGAAAAGGAAAAGCATGGTCCGGAATCAAATGAAAATTCTCCAGAGGTGAGTGGTCTTATTCATGTTAACTAACTGAGATAATGTGGTTTCACACTGAAAATAAGTACTTCATCTTTGTCTTTCGTTGATAGCAATATTAAAACTTTTATTTCACCGACACAGAAATAGCTGTGAAATTGTGTTTGATACTGTAAAGTACCAAAGACTCAGGTAGTTCTGTGTCACAAAGCAAAACTCACAGAGCATAAGACATTAGTGGCTGGTAATTAAAGTAGAAGTAACTCCCTTCCTACATTTAATAGAACGTGTTTAATAGAATTGTAGAGAAAGGAATTCTGTAGAGTTGCATTATATAGAAATCATATTTTCTGAAAACCTTGTAATTGAGATGTGGACAGTGTAGTCACTAGCAAATATGACTTGGCTTTACAAAAATACTGTCACTCAACAATTTTAAAACTCTTTGTTATCTATTAGACGTATTGTGATATTCTACAGTGGTGGTTGTAAACAAATGTCTGAACCCTAGAGATTAAAATTGTTGCTGGCCCCTAGAAATAAACACAGTTCTTGTGAAGATGTCAGGTTTTGTCATTCACTTTTTTTGTTTCCAATTTGGAATTGGAAGAAAATTTAAAGAATAAATTGTTACATTTGTTCACCAAAGGCTTGAGTCACTAAGATCCATTGTGGGGGGGAGACATTGCTAGACTTCAGTAAATGCTGAAAGAGGCACTTACCCTTCTTTCCTTGTAAATAGGAGGAAGTCTGTTGTTGGGGATTTTGTGATCTGAACATCTGACCATATTCATTACTTGACAGTTGTCTTTCAAAGCTTAAACTTCAAAATAAGAGGCCTTTCTTACTAAAAGCCCTATTTATATAGAGAACATCACCAATGTGGATATTGGGATATTGTTTCTTTTCAGTTCTATAAATAGATATCATAACAGGCAGTGTCTCTTCCTATGAAACCTGCCTCATCTGTATTTTTAAACTGATGAGCGTTACGTCTGTCACTATCACATTATGAAGTTAGCAGCAATCTTTGTATTATATTGCTCAAATGCTAAATGTCAATTACAGGAACTAAAATATTTTTGTCCTTTACTTTTAATAGGGAAATCAGCCTGTAATAGTGAAAAGGAAAAGGGGAAGGCCTCGTAAATACCCTCTTGAAACTGTACAGCCTGGTGGTAAGTAGTTCATAATATATATGTGTGTGGAAAAACAAGGAAAGTAGTGACATTCAAGTTCTGAATTCATATTTCTTCCCTCAGGTGGGGAGTCAAAAGCTGATATGAGCACTGGGAATGTAAGTGCCTTTATTTTGTTTGGGTGCATTTAAACACAGTAATTCAAGAGCCATTTATCCATTTAACAGTTAATGGTATTTCAGAAACATTTTATGGAAAACTTGATAATTGAGTTCAGTCTATTAATAGTATCTCCTAATATACCTGAACTTTGTAAGCAAAATATAATACTAAGTCAGAACACAGCGAATAACCTAACAGGATCAAGTTAGTACAACATACTTAATACAAATCTAAGTGTTGCACTGGCTAGCCATTTACTTGTACACAGGGTGAAATTCTGATTGTGTGCACATCTTAATTTATGCTGGGAGTAATTTTGGCCTGAAGATCAAGGGTGACTTTATTTTGAAAATTTGAGATTTCTTTTTTCTCTATTGAACCTATCATAATAATAGCTCATAGTAACTCTTAATATCTGTAAAATAAAGTATTGTGTAATGCAGTTGTATTATCTATAGTACAGTGTGTACAGTTCATTCAAAAGATAGAGACATTCTGGTTAGTAACTTAAGAGCTCTTGAGACATATCTCTGTATTTTAAAGGTCAGCAATATCTTAATTTCTGAACTCCCGTGAAGTACATTCACTGCTAAGAAAAGGATTCTGTTGGGAGTGTGTCTGCCACCCAGTTGGATTACAGCACAGGGTAGTAATGGATCAGGCATATTTGTGGGGTACAACTAGTTGGATTTATTCTGGTGGAAGGCTCTTCTCTTGGGAATTCATGTATGTCATAATCAACGTTATTGTTTAGAAAAGAGCTGATTTTAAAAATGAAGTTGTATTGAAACTCATGTTTTCTGCCTGCTTGCCTGGTGAGGTGCCAGCTGGCATGGGTGTCAGGTTATAGAGAGCAGGAGTTCCCATCCCTGCTTGTTTGGTCCCTGCAGCATTTCAGGCAGCCCTTTGAGTCCTGTCCCTTCTACAAGTCTAGTTGAGTTTTGTTTCAGCATCCCTAATTTTTTTTCTAATTTTTTTTTATTCCCCCAGTATTAACTTAATGAAATGTAATTTGGACTGGTGTGGGTTTTGGTGTTTGGTTTTTTCATTGGTTTTTTTTTTTGGGGGGGGGTGAGGTTATTTTGTTGTTGTTTCAAATAAGAATTAAAACTAATTTTAAAACCTCCCTCAAAATAGATATACCTTGGCACCCTCAGTACTGGAACAGAATCATCTTGTTCTAGTTCGACTGTTTTAAAGGTCTTGTACCTTTTAGTGATGACTGACTGGTGTGTCAGTCAGGAGGAGCAATATCTGCCCTCCATGTAAGATCATGGTTCTATAAGGTGAGATGTTACCTTTGCATGACAGTTTCCCCTAGACTGCTTTGAGAACATGTTGTCCCTTCAAAGGAAGGGTAGGCATCCTAGTGTAGTCATTCAGTAACAAAAGCAACTGGATTTTTTGGACAGTCGTCATAGGAGATTATGTAATTATACATAGCTCTTTCTGCATTCCGGGTAAATATAAAATTCTGGTGGTTTATAATTCTGCAAATCTGTACGTATGATTACATAAAGTGACTGCACTAAACTTTTTTGTAGTGTTGATAATTAAGTTTTCAGAAATGTATTTGACCGAAACTGCTTTTGACTTTGTCTTTTATTGCAATGATTTTAGTGTCAGTTAAGTTACTAAAACTGGTATGAGTTCTTTTGTTTATGGGCTGATTTAACTCATTTCAGATTTTTATCACAAATGGAAAAATGCACGCTAGTGCTAAGAAACTCAGCACAAACCTTCTGTATGCTCATTATTCTATTCATTTTTTCTAGATTGCAGATGTGTTCTGTGAATGGGAGCGAGTTTCTGTGTTTATGTAATACAATCCTGGATTTTTCTGATTTTTTTTTTAAGTTGAAATACCACCTTTTTTTTTTTTATTTCAGCTGCAGTTTCCTATCTTTGTAAGTAGAGGAAAAACACCTCAAATAGGTAAGCAATTGATATCTGCTTTAACAAATAAAACAAAAGATGGAAGAAATAAAGAGAATTTTCCAGAAAATCACATGGGTCCTTCCTAAACATTATGTCTGGCAGTCAGTATTATTAAAGTGTGAAAACATATGAGTAAATAGAACAGTGAAGACTTGTCCCTAATTCCTACTGAGTTTTTAATTTAAAAAAGAGCAGCTTGATAAAAACCTATTTCAAAGATGCAGCAGCACTGTTAAGTGCTGAATAATGCATTGCAGACCATACAGAATAATTTATTTGTGTGGATAGGCACATGGCAGAGCTTCAGAGGCAGGTAGGTACCCCATCAAACTTAGTGACTGTTCTCCATTTCTGCTTATGTTCTTTCATATGGTGACTGTTAATCACACTTACTACATTAACTTTTAAAATTTCAAATTTTGTTCAGTTAATTGGATTATCTGTGGATTTGTGTCTAAAGAGCTGAGTGATAGCTTGAGGGGATAATTCTCCTTTCACAACTGGTGTAAGATCTTTAGAATATGATCGTTTAACTTTACTCAGAAATGTACTTTTAGAGCTTCAAACTAAAGTCAAATAAAGTAAGATACTTCTCTATTTCTCTTTCCTGTTCAAACATCTGTCATTTGTAAGAGGTCAAACTTGGTGAATTTTAGATGACATAGTTAATTTTTTGCATGTATGGAGTCTGAACTGCACTAGTGGTTTAAATGTGTCTTCTTAATTATGGCCATTCATAAAATAGATCTTAAAATCCATTGAGGAAGCACACAAACCTGAAAGGCAGGTTAAAAAATGGTTTGTAACATTCATGCAACAAATCTGAGAAAACAAGTATTCAAAACAAATCTTGTGGAGGTTCCAAAAGTTTAGGTTTCTACAGAGGTATTAATCTGGTGGCTCTGCACATAGGGACTGTTTCCTATTTTCTCCACACGTTAAAATCCATATGCTTCAGAATTGTCTCTGGAGGGTTAGCTGGTTGTGTGGTACTTGTTCTCTATCAACTGTAAAGAGAATAGACAAGAATGTGTGAAAGGCATAAAAGTGCATTCTGGTTTGCTTTTTATTCAAAAGGACAGACACCTGACTGTATTTAAAGCTTCATTTAATGTGTTAAGTAACATTTCCTTTTCCAGGTAAGAAAAGGCTGTTGCTGTCACAGCAATATTAAGAAGTGTATAAAGTGGCTGAAATATCCTGTTAAACTTTTCATCATATGTTAGCATTCATGTGAGAAAAGGGGTTGAAAACCCCTAGCAGTTGAAAAAAATCCAAAGTGGAATCCCTCTGTGCAGTTCACTTACTCCGGTAATTTCTGGATGTTCCGCACGAGGGTTTGCAATAGGGATATGCTCGTATATGGAGTGGGAAGCCGAGAGTTTCTCTTCAGTCAGTACAACTCGTGCAGTTAAGAGACATCTGTTTTTTGAAGGCAGCATCCTCGCATAACACTGACACTGAACCTCAAACTAAAATTATTTTGCACTGATCAGCGGTTGCTGCTGTAAAGTAAGACTTTTAAATACTATAGCTGCTTATTTTTATACTTGAGGAAAAAGTACATTTTCACATCCTAAAGAGAGAGTTGTGCCTCTTAAGAAAGGTGCGCCTCATACTGACATGGAGTATTCTTCAGTCAAAAACCATTTTGCTACAGATTTGCCAAAAATACCAGCATTTTGAAGTATCTGTCTTTTGAACACAACAGAACTAGTAAATGTTGGTTATATGTTAGACATGCTTTATGTAAAACACTTAATACAGTGGACAGTCCTATGTTTATTGCATTTTTTTATTCAATAAAACTTCTCCGTGTTTTATTTCATTTGCTTTTGTGTAAAACTTTTTCCCTGTAACCTTAACAAAAGAACTCCAGAAGACTTGTGTGTGAATTTTAGAATATGTTTCTGCTCTTTGAGATCTGTTTTTGATCCATTGCATTGACATTCTTCTGTCTGTTCTGTCAGTCTAATTGGTGATGGATTTAGACTTTGTGTCATCTTTTGCGTAGCTTTCAGAAAACAAAAATAGTTATGGCAGGGAAAAAGGATATAAAAACTTGCTTTTCTTTAGGTTGCTTCTCTCCTCCTATTGCTAAGGGTTTTTTTCCTTGCAGTGTTGCAGATAATTCCATTTGACAAAGCTCAAAAGCTTTGTCAAATAATCTCTTTCTTAGCATGGAGTTAGTCAGGGTAGAAGTGCTAAGCATCTACCATGGAGAGAGGCCAGGTTGAGAGATGGATTGCAGGGCTATAAATGTATTTCAGCGTGCACAGGCTAGTCTACAAGAAGTACTGAACTGGCAGTAAGAAGTACTTCAACAGAGCAAGTCAGGTAGCTTGCATACCAGCTATTAGACAGGTTTTAAATGTTGTCTTTTTGAGCTACAGCCATCTTTGTGCTTCACCATGGGCATAGTTAAGCACTAGGAGAGATTGCCTGGAGGGACTGTGTTCTTGGAGACTCAAAATTGGATTGAACAAGATATTGAGCAGTATGAACAGATCAATTCTTTTAGCCATGCTTTGAACAGGATTAGGTGACCTCTAGAGGCCCCTTCCAAGCTAAATTTTTCTGTGATTCTGTAATTGGTTGACAGTAGTTAAAAGGGGTAAGTAACTTTTGCTTTTCCATTACAACACAGCGTCTGCAACAAAGCAATAAGTAATGTCAGTCATGTGAAAACTTACTACCTAAAAAAAAAAAAACCCACAACAAAAGACTAATCATTGTCCCAGTCTCTGTATATAACAAAATACAACAATGCCATAATCTAAATTAGATAGAGACTTTAAATGTTTTCTGAGCTTCTGTACAGTTTATGCAAAGTTGACAGAGTTTGAAAGAACTCCTTTTTAAACTGATTGGTGAAAAATTTGAAGTTCAGGATTAAGTTTTATTCTTTCCTTTCTTTTTAGGTACAGACATATCTAATAAGAAAGAAACAACAAATGTAAGTGCAACCATTTTAATTTGTAAGTTTATAAGCAGTATGTAATGAAAAATGCCTGTCTTCGATTTAAATTAAGTTGTTCTTGACTTACTTGCTTCCATTTTATTTTTTCAGGAAGATGAAGCTGAGAAAGCAGAAATGATTGTGCGGAAAAGGGGAAGAAAGCCCAGGCGTTCTCTGCTTCAATCGGAGGAAACTGGTAAAAACATGAAACTTTGCTGCTCCTAACAGAATGAGAAGATAGTTCTGTGCCTTTCTGTTTGCTAACAGCAATAAGATAAGCTTTATTCAATTTTCCTTTCATGAGAAAAAATCATTGAGTTACAGTAGTGTAAATATTATGTAAATATGTGTAAATTGCTGTAATCTCGTGTCAAAATTGCTACATTCCAGATGTTTCTATAAAGCCTCATGAATTTTCTATGAATTCTGGCTAGGAGCTGCATAAGTAAACTATGGTGAATGTGTTAGCAAGATTAAGTCAAACAAGTGTGAATTAAAAATGTTGAAGCATAAAGGAAATGGAAAATTACTTTCTTAAAATGGGATTTGTGAATAGAATACCTTTTCTAAACTAAGTGTCCATATCCCTTTTGGAGGGCTTTTGGAAAATTATAGCACATGTGTAAAATTTTACATGGACAGAAACACTGGAGCCAGAAAGAAAACGTCGGAAATTAACATCATCTGAAGACGAACTAAAAGAGCAGGAAGAAGGTGAGGAAGAAGATGATGAGGAAGATGATGAAGCACATTCTGGGGCCACAACTAGATCAGCCACAAGATTAGAGGCTCAAAGGTAACTGTGTGTAAAGATACCAATAGCAAGCTTTTTTCTACATTGTTCTCAGTTGTTGTGGTGTTTGTTTGGGGTTTTTTGTTGCTTGCTTTTTGTTCTTTCTTTTTAAATTGATGAGAATTATTCCCAAATAATTTTGATTCTAACTTTAGTACCGCTCTTCTATGGATTGAGAAACAAAAGGGGAGGTGGGGAAGCTGTTAAAAATGTCAAAAGACATTCTTAAATATGTCAGAAGGTAAGAATTGATCCTGTTGGCAGTCTTCATCCTAGTGATGTCTCAGAAGTTGAGTCCAAGGGCACTTAGTTCTGATAAATAGAAAGGGACCTCTGACTTGACTGTGCTTTTCACCATTTGATATTGGGAGTTGGAACAATGTGAAAATGTAATTATCTATGTCCATTTCTTTTTCCAAATATTATCCAAGTTAGATACATAAATTTGCAGTACCAAAGGATTTTAATTTCCAGTATGGTGATCTCGGACAGCAGTCTTACTGCAGAAGACTAGTGTGGTTCTGTTTTCAAGAAGCAATTCTTCATCTCCCTTAGCATAGGTCTGCCTTTTTGTAGGCAAACTGAATTATAGCAGAGTTCATCCTCTTGACTTTTTTGCGGAAACAAAGATAGATATCAGCTTTGGGAAGTTTTAATTCATGTTGCTGCTGTCCAGAACAGAATTGGAGTCCAGGGTTTGGTTTTGTGTTCATGGTGAGATTTCTGTAAACTCACCGGATTTACTTCATTTCTAAGGATATCATATGTTATATGTTAGCCTTTGGGGCTTATTTGAAGTACACTCTTGAATTCACGATTTCAGAGCTGAATCAGAAAGTGGTTAAGTAGTCTTCATTTAAATACAAACTGTGAAGGTTTACCACTACCACTTAGGAAACAACAATTTTGTTTTGGTAAAGGCAACGGGACTTCCTTTGGTCTCACATAATTGTTACCTCTAAAATTGTAATAAAAGCTTATATGTTTGTGTTTTCATTTTGATTGCTTGTGGAAACATCTACCTTTTTATTTATAGAGTTGTTTGGTTGGTTTTGTGTCTCAGACTTCCAATACTTTCTGCATCTTCAGTATTGCTGGATTATCACTTTTTCTGACTTAAGTAACCTGCATTCCAAATGGTGAAGTTGATGGCCAGTAACCAGTTTTTCATGTTTCTGAACTGGTGAATACTAAAGCTAATACGAGTCCTTTCTTTACAATGGATAAGCAAATTCTCTTTTCTTCTACAGCCTGTTCATCTTTGCTGCTTTTGTTTTTCTGATGGTACTACAAGCTATTTTTTTAAACACGGACACTTATGTACCAGAATTATTGCAGATTTGGAACTCGGATTTTTATTTAGTTAATACTAAATATTGTCAGTAAAGTAGCCTTTTGAGTCTACATTTGATATGAAAATGCACAGCTTGGCATTGCAGTTTGTGTCTCAAAGCATGCAAAGGTTTTTTTTCACTGTTTCTTTTGGCAACTTTGATTTAATTATTGCAAATACTGTGCAGTCTTAATTTTCTGCACTTGGATTGCAAGAAGAAAGTGACTTGGTAAAAGCATTTTGTTATATATACATTCATCAGTCTTCTGTGTTACAGAAAGCAGCCCAGCAAGCCAACCACACGTGCAACTTCGAAAGGCAGCAGTCCAAGTTCAGTTTCTCCTAGAAAACGACAGAACCTAGCAATGAAAAAAAGATCTCCAAGTGATACAAAAATTAATAAATCTCCTCCATTGACACAGTAAGTATTAAAGTTGAATCCACTTCTGTTATTTGTTTTGGGAGCCACTACATTGTTTCTTTCCTTATATGTAATATACTGCTTCAGAATCTGAACAGCAGTCTAGCTTCACTCCATTCTGTTCTCTTGTGATACATAAAAGCTTTTAAAGGATTTTCTTCTGTTTACGTCTTTTCTTTTTCTTCCTTTCTTTAACATTTGGAAGACTGGAATTTTTTTCCTTCTGTCCTCAGAAACCTCTTGGGAGAATCTGAAAATGCTGTTATGCAGTATTTTAACTTGAGCTGTGATCTTTCCTGAATGGGGGGAAAGGCAGCTGTAGTTCAGGTTAAAGCAACATATGATGACATGGTTCTGATGCTTCAACAATCTTTCTAAGATCAGCTGATAAAAGAGGAGAAACTCTGAGAGTCCTTATATCAAGTTTTGAAAATATTTCCCTTTCCCTCCTTCCCTGGTACACTTTTTAATTTTTAAAGTTGAGATCACAGTGTAAAATCTCAGGGGAGTAATAAATGTGATGCACAGTTGCTATTCATCGTGTAGTTTATCTGTAAACTCTGAAATGTGGCAGTGTCTTCAAACTGAAGCTTGGGAACGTGTATCACACACTGATCGACTGTCACAGTTCACTTCATGTTAATTATTTTGCATGTTTATGAATGGCCAAGAGTTTAAAGTTGCAGCTGCAATGTGGTGGGCTTACATATGGATGCTTAAATAGAGATAAGGGTACGTGATGTGTGCCCTTTACTCTCTCTTGTGCATGCAAGACTTAAGCCGCTATTGCTGTTATTCTGTCTTTGTGAGACAGAGCACAAGGTAATGTAGTTCATTATATTCTGTTATAATCCACAAGTCTTTCCAAGAGAAAGAGGAGGAAGGAGGAGAGCTCTAGCCCCAAATTCTACATCTGGAGCACTCTTACAACATACAGAATTAGTATGCAGTATCCTGCTAAGATATGATGGGAGTGTGCAAGGTCTCCCTATGGGCTCTGCTGGTATATAATGTTTATATCCTGTTAATTCATGAGAGATGGACAATTCAGTTCCATCCACTAAGCAGAATTGTGCCCGACCACCCTTTTTGCTTTACAGGTCATTACAGTACGTTGTTAAAATAATTATTAATAATGCTTTTCAGGTTAAAGATGCAGTCTACCAAGCGTAAAAGGGAAGACAGCCCAACAACAGTGGTACGGAGAAAAGCCCAGCAGAAAACAGAGGAGACACCAGTAAAGAAAGCAAAACGATAATCTTTACCAGCTAGCATTGTTCATGGAAGAGGCAAAAGAAAAACTAAAAAAAACAACCATCTGTGCTTCTGTTTCTTTTAAAGCAAAGGGATTTGCACGTGCTTGTTTCAGAGCTCTAAGTTAATCAATGCAGTACTTTTAAGTTAAACTTTAAACAGCTTTATAAACTATTGTTTATACAGAATATTATGTACATTTATTTCAGATGAAAAATAAGTTTACTTTGTATCTGAATGAAAAACAAAGTAGTTATATATTTTATCACTGACTTGGAAAGTTGGGGTTTCCCAATGTGACATGCTAATGCAGATGCTTCCAACCCATGAGGCACCTCTGGGCCTGCTAATACACTTTGTATATAAACTTGTAAAAATAGGTTGTATTTTACTCTGTGTATGAATCTAATCAATGATGGACATTTTATTTATTATATGGAAAGCATTGGTCTGTAAACTTTAGTATATACCTTAGGTTTTTTTAATTATATATTTTACATTCTATGCAGATGTCAGTAGGAAACTTCCCCTCTGCTCCCCCAGGGCTGTCTAAAACCTGAAGTTCTCTAAAATATGCTCAGACAGTTGGTAAAGTATTTTTCTCGCATGCATTAAAGTAGTTTAGCCTAGTGAAAGGGACTTGGCTCCTTTCTGTTCACATTTGTGACAAAGTATAAAATTTAAAATGTAAATCTTACTAGATTATATTTTCACTTGTGAATTTACTACCAACCTCAAGAAATAAATAGTATTAGGTTAGGTTTATTCACAGTCAGCCAACAGTACCCTGAAATGACAAGTTTTATTTTGCAACTAAACACCTGTTCTTTCAGTATTTTGTCTTTTTCAACCAAGAGGGACCCATTGAAATCAAATGTCACTTCTCCTAACTATAGAGCTTCAGCATTTTATGTTACATTTTATACACAGGTATTAAAAATAGAACCTGGTATTATTGCCAGAATCTTTTTTTAATGTATATTAACTCTGGTAAGAGCAAATGTTCAAGTGAAGTTGTATATAAAGTTAAACTTTTCTTATGATCAAATGTGTCTCTTGTTATGATGTGATGAGTTGCCAAACAATCTGAGATTATTTTAAGTGTTTTGTTGATATTCTGGTTTATAATTAAAAAGGATTCGGGGGGGGGGAGGAATTTTACTTTTCTTTTTTCTTTTTTTTTCTCTTTTTCTTTTGTGAGGTTTTTTTGAACTTGTTGTAAGGCGGATGTTTCCGTCAGATATTCTGCTTGGTTTCTTACTGAGATTTTTATATAAAAATTACAAAATGTTTGCCAAAAATCTGAGTTGCCTTTTTTTTTTTTTTAAATTATCCTTCAATTGTATTGCTGTGGAACTTGTTTTTACAGATGTATTTGGTTGGAGCCCCATCTATAAGCTTTACCTGATTTGTGTCTTTAAATGTTTACAGGTGCTTATATTTTAGGTATATAAACAGTAGGGAAAGGACCTGGCCATTTACCAGGCTTAGTATGCTATAAAAGCAGGTGCACACATAATTATTTTTTTTACTAAGTAAACTTGAGTCTAAAAAAAACCTCTTTGCTCTGAAAATTACCTGCTTTTGATCTCTATCTTAACTCTGCTGCCATATGCCAGTACATACCTTGCTGCCACACTGCTGATAGATACATATATATTACTAACACTTATGTTTATGCACTTCATATGCAGTTGTAGGATAAGTTGAATCTTTTCCATTTTTTTCCCCCTTTTTTCCTTTTGCCTCCTGCAGTATGCGTAGACCAAAATTGTAGATTTCTTCTCAGCCTTTGTTCTGTAAGGCTAAAACAAGCGGAACTGTTTGGTTTTTATTCGGTGCTTTCTAGACTTTTGGTCGTATGTGGAGCCCTTCCCTGCATCTATTGTGGTTTTGTTTCCTTACACCTGAACGCAGTAGTGAGATTGCTCAGGAGGTTCCAAAGGCAGTTCCCCACCGCGCTGTACGTTACTAGCATTTCTTCTTCTCTCTCTCTGCTGGTGGTACGGGTCCTGTTTGCCTATTTCACAGGCACGTCTCTTCTGATGGATTGTAATGATGGACAAAGCTCCTGTTTGTGTCAGATCCTTTTGACTGTCTGTTGTCTAATGATCTCAGTAGAGAAGTACGGCCCTGAAGATCAATGGCAATCTC
Source organism: Grus americana (assembly GCF_028858705.1). NCBI lineage: Eukaryota > Metazoa > Chordata > Aves > Gruiformes > Gruidae > Grus > Grus americana. Next base: position 15,891,754 of record NC_072855.1, on the reverse strand, counting down.
TGAGCTAAGCTCCTAGGAGGTCTTCTACTGTCCTTCCCCTTAGCCATAGGTAACATTTAGGAAAATCTTCTTGTCTATGGGATGTATCTTTGATCATTCATTAAATTATTCCATGATACAAAGGCATTAAAGAAATTATCTTTCAGCAAGAGAGGCACTTTTACTTAAAGGAAGTGCCAGTCCCACAAACTTAACTTATGCACGCTTCACTCACTGCATGATGTATGAGAACACCGGCTGCTTCTTCCTTCTCAACAAAACAGACATTTCTGCCAGGCCCCATCACTGTCAATCCAGGTTTGGAATTTTTTTTTCCTTTGTTTAGTGGTTTCAAGTCCCTGTCATCTAAATTACCGTTACGCTTTACAGGTACAGTAGTGGTCTGCTGTATTGAAGTGTAACTTGGACATTGAATGTTTATAGTTTCCAAGTCTTCCACACAGTCTCTTCCTGAGCATGAGGAAGGAGGGGGCAGAGGAGTCAGTTTTCCTTGGGCATGGCAGGAGGTGCATCCATCTTGTTCAGAACTTAGGCTTGTAGTCCAACTGGAACCTTGATAGACGTATAGAGCAACTATACTTTCCTACCCTGTACAAATTTAGAGAGTTCAGGGAAAAAAAAATACTCTTCTGCACCAAGATGAAACAATGTCCTGAAAGTGTTTAATGAAGATACTTGCTCGAGGCAGTTTGTTGCACCTTTAGTGCAAGAACATGGCTATGCTGCAACCCAAATAAATTTCTAAACCACTTGGCTATTTTTTTATGTTATAGTGGCTGGTTTTTCTTCCAGTTCCTTCTCTTGGAACTGCTTCAGTTCTCCAAATGTTAACAAATTGAGTGAACCAGAGATGTCCTGGTGTGGAAGGTGGAGTTCAAGTACCCCTGCTGAGCTTTACGGAACAAGAACTTGAGTCCTGCTTACTGTACCTCAGCTGCCTGTGTTAACCAGCTGACTGTTGGCTAGTTGACAGCATCTCTTCATATTTTCTAGTGCATTCTACTTAAAGGTTACTTACATTTGTTTAGTGTCTTCAGCCTAAAATACTACGGGGTTATCTACTATAGAGAGTTTAAATCACACAAATGGATTTTGTTTGGTTGGGGTTTTTGTGATGATGTTTTCTTAAACCAACTAAAGAGTCATCAGTAGAAGTTCATTTGCAGTTTTCATTTTTTGATGGGGTCTGGCAAGCTTGTAACTCTTGTGACTGGTGAAAGTTCCCTCTAGAACCTGATCCAAAGTCAGTAGGTGCACTCAGCAGCTGGGGCAAAGTTTTTGCTGATGCTGGCAGATGTCTGAATGCCTCAATTTTCTATTCCAACAGCTTCTCTAATAACACATCTATTTCTCCGTACGTTTATGGGGGGGGTTTTGAGTCTGTGACAGCTATCTCCAATACACATGTTCACTATTTCTTTTCTCTCAGCCTATATTCTGAGAGCATCATGTGCACAGACCAACCTCTGGCCCTGACCCCTCAGAGGCTGCATACTACACTGAGCTGACTGCCTCCATCCAGAAACTCAGTAAAAATTTGTCCCATAAAACTTGGCAACTGAGAGCAGCAAGCGCTCCTGGTCATAGTGACTATAACAGATGTACACTATGATGCAAGACCAATACAGGCTTAGCTGTCAACGCTAAAAGTGGTCAAAATCCGATACCTCTATTAAGTTCTGCATTAGGAAAAGATAATTTGCCACCATGGACTTTAGTGTCTCCTTGCTTTTGGAAGAGGTAGCAGGACCTCTGTGATGCTGAGAGTTGCTGGTCTGAAGAGAATTGCTGCCCTGAAGCTGGGATACACTGAGTGACTTCTACGTGTCCTTCCAAAGCAGTGTTTGGTTTCCTTGGAGCTGTACCTGCTTATATTGTAAAAAGTGAATTTAATGGGTAGATTTTTGTTCTCATTAAAGTCATTCCATGTGAAATGAAATGCACATTCGTATAGCATACACTTACTCCAAGCTCTTGATAACTTGGATATTCTCAACGTTGTCTGCTCGGTCATTTCATAGACCAGCTCAGAAGACTTTTACCTTCACGACTTCAACAGCCTTCCATCTATTTCATTTGACTGTAGCTTCAGTTCAGAGGAAATTGTCCATGTCAGTCTTCTGCAGGTTTTGGCAACTTCTTAAAGATAGTGTGCTTGCTTCTTCCAGTAGATTCCTTGTCCCAGCTATGTACGTCACAGTCCATTACTTCCATCAGCTTCTCAAAAATCCTGGGCCTGTTTCAAGCAGCGTGGTTTTTTTCTACTAGAACATGAAAGTTTAAACACCAAGGAAATCCGATCTATATTCTAGTCTTTATTTCCAGATTCTGGTGTTTCACTAAAATTCCTTGAAAGTCTATTTCTGATTTAAACCCCCTTCCTCTTTCAAATATCAGCTTTTTAGCTCTTCTCCTTGCTGGCTTTGTGAATAAAGTCCAAAAGAAAAACATAATAAAAATAAATGTCTCTGTGGGAGTCCCTAGATAGCTGTATTTAAAGCTAGGAACATAACACTCTTGCCAAACAACTGGGGAAGGAAAATATGGTTTGAAATGGCCGTAACTTAGTAGGGCAGGAATAGATTTTTGGCATTGAGTGTGCAATTAATTAGCCTAGGGTGTGGTTTCATGGTCAGGGTAGTTCAAGCTGCTGCTGCAAGGCACCTTTCACCTTTCCTCTCCTTCTACCCTTTGGCCGGTGCCTTCCTCCATGCCGGTGTTGAGTTGTACAGTCACAGACTGCTGGACCAGGAAGCCTGACATTTCCTCAACAAAACAAAACTGCAGATTAGTTTTTAATGTGGCCAGTTTACTAAATCAGCTGTTGATGAGGCTGTGCAAATACTGCTGCCCGCACAAAGATGATGGCCAAGTGGCAGAGAAGGAACATGGAATCACCCTTGCATTGTACCACGGATTTGGGTACGCTTCAGTTGATCATCCAGGTGCACCATTAGCTCTCACATGCATTTACGGTACCTCTGTAGCAAGTAATTGGTGTATAAATGGACAGTGAGTTATTTTGTGGGGTTTATTTTTTCCTAGTGAGAAAACAATGAGAGTTCTTGCAAGAAGCATGGATTATCCAGCTAGGCGGGGATCCTTGCTGCCTACCATGTACCAAGAAGAGATCGTGTGGTTTTTGAAAGCTGAAGCCAGACAAACTTAGACTAGCTATAATGTGCTGTGTCACTTCTCAGCAGTGCAGGTAGTTTAACAGTGAAATGACTTGCAGGGGTGCGATGGGTTCTCCCCTAGTGGGATGCTTTAAATTCTGACATGGGACAAGATTTTTCAGGGTTCTTTAGGAACCAAAGCCCCCTTTCTAAAACTGATGTAAAGGCTGAGGTTGTGCTCAAAGATTAAACTGGATGTAATGTTGAAACGTGAACTTAAACCAGCTGGATCACTGAAGAAGTTAGGAATCCAAATGAAGCATCAAAGCTTCTCGTATTAGGAGACTTAGATCCTCAGAAGCAATCCACAAAGCTGAGCAAGCTGTCCTGGATGCTGACAGCACTGGCGTGTAGGAAACATCTAGGATAGCTCCTCAAGGATGAGCATGTAGTGCTTGAAGATGATATCTACCCTCTGCTTAGGTTTCACCAAGGATGGACCTTTGTTGGCCTTTCTTCCAAAGACACAAAGAAAGAAGACTTTTTTAACACTGTGGTTAGAGCATGGGGGGACTTGAATCCACAACGTCTCAGGAAGACAAGGCTGTAGGGTATCGGAAGGTGGGTACTACTTTCTCTCTTGTTAAGGTATTTCACATCCCATGACATGTCCTACTTGCTGAAGCAGGAGCTAGGGACTGGGTCTCACTGTCCACATTCCAGATGACTGTCCAACTCCACAGCACGTTGAGGAAATGGGTGTTAGGGACATACATGTACCACCGTCTCATTCAGTGTTTGTAAAAAAGAAATGCTTAGGCTTTTAACTCCAAGGCAGGCTTCATGCCTGTGGCTCCTGAACAGGACAAGGCATCTCCTTCCACCCCAAGTTAGGTGTTAAAGCAGACTTCGAACCGTTGTTTGTCCATCTTGGACATCTCACCAGGTACCTGGTTAGCCTGGCTGCTTCCCCGGGCACTGTGCAAGATTCCTGCTGAGGTGGTGTGACACCCAGTGGGTATCTAACCCCACGGAAGATATCACAATATTAATTATTATTAATGTAAATCCTCTTATAATCACAGGCCTCTTGTTTTTCTGTGGCCTCAGCATTGTGGAAATTCTTCCTTTGCTGCTTTCTAGAGATATAGTTTAGGTCAGGGCAGCTTGGTTTTCCTGTATTGGACACAGCTTATGTGAAGGTTATTAAAAAAAAAAAAAAGAAAGAACGCATGACCAGCAATGAGGGTTTATTGTTTATTTTGTGTATTTGTTTTGGGTTGGCAGCAAGATATTCTGGCGCTTGAAAGGCAAAGTGGGAGCAGTGAGGGGGGAGATGTTACTGGCTTTTTGATGTACTACTTTTTTGAACATCTCACAACCACTTGTGAAAATTGCAACCTCAGTATGGATGTGATGTAGCAATGACAAGAGAGGCAACCAATGACCTAGACCATGCAGGAGGACAGATGGGGTTACTTTACTGATCCCTGCTAGCACTGACACCAAGATCTTTATTAGTACAATGTAAAAATCTTATGGTATGCAGGATACGATGGGTAGAGCAGACACAGACTAGAAAGTAGAGGCGAAAAGCAAATACTGAAAAATTATTAGAAGTACTTTGTTGGGACTGATGGCTAGAATATCACCCCTGTGCTTGCTCTTAGCTTAGCTTTTATTAATTGAGCATTCACAGGCACTAACATAACTCTGCTGCGAGTTGACAGTGGAGGTAAGACACAGATGTCCTGTGGGTGCATCTCTGCCCTCACCATCAGCATCTCTTATCAGCAAGCTAAGGTACTCTGCAATGTAGAAAAGCTATCTGAGAGCCCTGATCTCTAATGTCAACAAATACATTGAAAATAAATATGTTCTCCGCTGGGGAAATATAAACAATATTTATATGTGGCTTCAGCTAAGCCACATACAAAGTGCAGCTCTTACCTGGCTTAATCAGCCAGTGGGAACAGAGCGAAAATACAAAAAACTCTACCACATTTTTCAGTGTATTTTGGGTCCTCCCTCACTAGTGAACCACATGAATGGATCAAAATTGAGCCTTTTTCTTTTTCCTTTGCTCATCACACAGCCAGACAGCACAGGCGCTGGCTGTGCCTCTGTGAATGTACTGAGGATGTCATTGAGAACAACAGAGGACTATCACAGCTATCAGTCGTCTTGTTAGCTGGACAACTTGACCCTCTAATGACGTCCCTTCCTTTTCTAGATTTTATTGTGACATGTCACATGTGCTATGCAATGATTTATATAAATCAACATATATTAAGATGAATGAATAAAGAGGAATACCATGATACTCCAGCACCAGTTCCAGTATATAAATTTAAAAATGTTAAAATTAAATAGTCATTCCTGCTTCAGTGCCCAAAGCAAGCAGAGATCTGGAATATGCCTTTCCTTTCAGACAATGATAGGTTCACTCTGCTCTTTTTATATAAACAAGAGCTAAGAATTGCTCGGTAATATAGTGCTTATTTAACTCTATTCATCCAGGATTTTCCAGGCTAAGTAAATAGGCAATATAAGGCCACTTTTAGAAAAAAAAATTAAACTTACAATAAAACTTTTTTCAACTAATTTTGAACTTAGAACTCTATTTGGCCCTCAAACACAGGAGACAGGCTTTTGGGGAAACTTTAATCAGAGTAAAATGGGACTCCTGCACGCCTGGGCACGCTCCTTTTCTGGATCAGAGCAGGGCTGGGCGACAGGGGCTGGGCATGACAGAGGCAGAGGGAAGGCTCCAGGGATGCGCAGGAAGGGCTGCCGGCCCCGGGAGGCGCGGGGAGGTTGTACCTTTCCCCTCCCGCGCCGCCTGCAGCAGCAGGTGTGACGGGACTGCCAAAGACGGGGCTGGAGGGCGTGATTCTTTCTTTTCTCCATGAAGGTCTGGCACCGGCAGCGCTGGGAGTCAGCTGCCTGGCAGCCACGCTCTTGGGAGGAGGCAAAGACTGGCTGATCCAGCGGGCAGGTTCTCCCAGGTTATTCCAAATACGTGAGATGGCTAACCAGACCCTACGGATCTCCAGCAATCCCCCCATGTCACCTAAGCCTTGCTGCTAATTAGATTTAAAACATTTTTTCTAACCTTAAAAACTCTGTTGCATTTATGCCTTTTATTTCCTATATGACCATATCTCTTTACAGCAGGGTGCTACCCCCTTGAAGATTTTGATTTTGCTTAATCTAGTTTTGTTACTTTTCTGGTGTTAAAAATTGAAACCATTTTTGTTCTCAACTTCCAATGTCTCATATTTTCTTTCCCTCTTTCCCCACTGAAAAAAAGAAAAATAGGAACAGCATGAAAGCCTCAATTTAGAAAGAAGCAGAAAGCAAAATTTTCTTTTGTTTTGCAATAAACATATAAAACAAGGAAGTGTTCTGTATTTAAAAAATGAGGGGGTTTTTTTTTCCACTGTTAAGACACCTATGATTTTTTTTTTTATGACTTTTTTTCATACGAAGGCTTCAGATTTTTGCCCTGCAGTCAAGCTTTGCAGGTATACATTAGTTTGCCTTAGCCCAGAGCTAACAGACCAGGGAGCCTCTTCTAGTATAGCCAAGAAAGGAGAAAGGCAGCTGTGCCATGTAACACATTCACAAAGCTTTACTGTTACAGACATATTGCTAGCTTCATTTTTCTTGCATGAACAAAACACTGTCCAGTTACCGTTACAACTTTGTAATAGATGTTCATACAATTTTATTGTATTTTCAGAATTGGGGAAGTTTTGCTTCTGAAAACAGCAATAAGATCAGGGTGTAAGTACTAAGTACTTAAAGTACAATTGGATAATATTTGCTACTATGATTATATACCACAATGGCAATAATCCAAAATTGAATAATTCATCACAAGTGAGCACAAAGACAAGCAAACGCTACCACAGTACTGGATGTGGAGATGTGTTGTACTGAGGCACTCTATGAGACAGAGAAGGAAAAATTCTTCCATTCCTGCATAGCTGTCTCCCTTTTAAGAAAGAAATAAAATGTTTCGTTTTTTTTTAATTTCACTTTTCTAAGTAGGTTCACCTAACTCTGGTCTTGGGATTTGTCCATTTGATTTCTTGAGATAATAGGATTGTTCAAAGACAACACGAGTGAACGCAGCATCCTTCCTAGATCTCATTCCTTTGCTCCTCTCCCTCTTTTCACACCTTGCTCAATTTTTCTCTCAGCTTTTATCACCTCTTCTGTAAGAAAAGAAGGAATGGGAAAGTGACTGACAGCTTTTGAAAAAGGGAAAGAAGTCCAATTACTTTCATTTTCACTCCAGGGCATCAGACTTGAAACAGTCCATCTGTACCAGCTCTTCAATTTTCATTGACCAGGGGAGAGAGATGGTGTGGAGCCAAGGTACAACGTACCCATTGGACCATATTGGCCCTGTGCTTGCCCAACAGCTAGAATATTGTGTCTTGGTCTGGCTGGAATCTGGCAAGAGTGAATACACTAAAATATAATGAGAAAAACTTTCAGCATATTCCAATAATCTGTAAGGGGCCAGAATTGTTACAGGCAAGAGGTGAAAATCCTGGTCCTGCTGAACTCCTGGAAGCGTTGCCATTTTGATGGTAAGGGAGCCAGCCTTTTCCCAGCAGGGCTGAGGTCTCCCTCAGCTGGTTTTGAGGCTTTCCCAGCCTTCTTCTCCTGCAAAATCCACACCTAGAAGGCAAGCAAGTAGCTTGCCTGATTGCCAAGCAAGGCCAAACTCTGTGCGTGCTACAGAAAGGGAAGCCCATGTGTTCTCCCACAGGTGCATCAGACCCTCTGTTTCTGTGCAAGTGGCTCAGCGGGCTTTGGGGGGTGGACCGTGCAAATCTTCTCTAGAAAAGCAATTGCTAGGTTGAGGGTTGGTTGGGAAAAAAATTGTTTTCCACGCACAGATAGTCCTAAAATAGCCACTAGATGGCAACTGGTGCCTGCCAGGTAGCACAGCGTGCACCGTGCACACACGCACACACGCACACACGCACACACGCACACGCACGACCCCTCTGCTGCAGCTGGCTGGACCCAGAGCCTGAAGGGAGTTTCGACCGGACCCATAAGGGTCAGGGGAGCAAGAAGGGGCTGGCATCCGATGGTCCTGGGGCCACTGCTGCCTGGACATCCTGACCTGCCCATCCACCAGCGCCTCCTGAGCTGCTGCATGGCACAGATCAGCACAGGCAGGATGTCACCACTTTTAGCAGAAATACCTTTCTCCATCTCTGTATCCATGGATGTACTGTATAGCATACCATGCACAGGTCTCAATCCATCTAGTGTATGTTTATAGATACAATATACGCATACTCAATTCCATATAACATGGGTCTATGTTTCTAGGCACATCAAACTTCTTGAGGAACATTTAATGTTTTTTTTCTCAAGTGTAACAAGTTAGATTTGGAGGTTTAATAGAAGCTATCCATTTCAGTCACAGGTACCTTGCCCAGATTTTCCCATTTCTCTCTTTTTCCAGCCCCCTGTTTCTAGCACTTTTCCAGTCTACTTCCCTCCGTCCTCAGTTCTCATCCGACCTGTCTTTTTCTGCTCAATGTCCATTTGTTCCCATCCCATGTGCTCCAGTTCCCCCACAGGGTCCCTCTCAGCTCTCAATTCTCCCTTTTCTTTTCCTTTCCCTCATCAGTTTGTTGCATACTCTTGGATCAGGCAGATCTGACCTCTCTCTCTGCCCATGTCTTCCCTTTATTTCTTCAAAAGTCCTTCCTTCAGCTCCATTGTTCCCTCCTCTCAGTCTTCTTGCCATGACCAAGAACTTTTGTGGATGATGTACTGACATCCAAACAAGTTGGACACAGGCTAAGGGGCCTTTACATTTACTCTTAGTAGTGGCTGAGAGTAAAAGTGATAAGAGAAGTTGTGAAAATATCAATTAGAACAGTTATAATCCCCTTTTCATTAGCCATCCTTATTCTTCATTTTTCCAGTTAACTCTGACGTGACTGGAATCACATTTCAGGCTCCCAGGACCCAGCAAGCAAGAACTGGTACAGAGTCACCTTCCAACACCAGCTGAGCCAGCAAGTGGGAAAATAAAGTCCTTCTTGAAGGAAATCATCAAACACTCGCTGCACCTTGGAGAAAATGCAGAAGGGATTTCTATACGTCAGCTGGGGCCCAGATGCTAGGGCACATGGTAAGGGATGCCTATCAGAGCTAGCTACAGCAAATAACACCCCACTATTCTCATAAGCTGGCCTTATCATGAGGCTCAGAATCAACACTTTTTGAAAAGGAGTTTATTAAATGCAAGAGTATGGCGCTGTGATGTTCATGAGAAATACCGCTACCACATACCCTGTCCAAAAGGCTACAGCCATTGGAACAAAGCAACGCAGATTCCTGACATGACATTGATTTGTAGATGACAGGCTACTTTTCAGCTCCACAGCAGGTAGTTTTGACTTCTCCTCACTGAAAGGATCTCACTGTCTCATTATCCAGGTGTTCTGACACTTAATATGCCCTCTGTAAAAGCAGCTGCTACCTTATACCAAAGCAGTTATATGACCTGCCCAGGCCTGCTTCTGAAGTCACCACGTGTTAGAAAGTAGCTCTGGGAGCTGTAATAGCGCGCCTGGCCAAATGCAGACCAAGAAGCGAGGCTTTTGGAGTTGGAAGGTGGAAGTTCTTCCATGCCAGGTACTGCCATAGCCCCTATAGACTGCAGGGATGTCAGCTCTTCTCTCCAGGCGTGCTGCTGCTCTTCCAGAGTCTGCCAGCAGTTCTCAGGGCTTCAAAGTCAACACACCTTACAGCTGCAGAGATTTCCTACAGTTACCTCTTGAGAAGCCACTAAAGTAGCTAAATTAAACCCTGTAAATGAGATATTATTGTATGCAAAGGTCCTTTGCCTTTGGACAATTTTTGCCCCCTCCACGATAACTATGGTCGGAGATATGAATATCAACAGGAACACAACTGATCACTGTGCATATATGCCATTCCTGTTTGGGATGGTCAGTCAACCAGACAACCATCGTGACAATACAAGGAGGTTAGATTGTAAGGACTTTGTTGCATATTTTGCAGAAGACTATACTGCAGACATCTTTTGGAGCTATGAAGCACAACACTTTGCTTTAAGAGTTGTATTTTCTGATGAGGGAGCATACCTAATGCAAAATAGTACATTCCCCTGCACAACCCTTCTCAAAAGGAGTTCCTTTGACACAGAGGTGTCGCACAAAGTGTACGCTGTGTGAAAGGAATATAGCCACATCAGAATTCCTCCAGAGATATGGAAGGACAGTTGATAGCAGCATTTTTTGGGTGAAGACTGGGTTTTAACACTTCCTACAGCCAGCAGTCTACCATGCTTCTATATGGGATTGGAACACTGAGAGTATATAGAGAAAAGCATGGGGATTTTAATCAGGTCTCGTAAACCAGACAATACTATAAAGCACCAGAAGACCACACCACACACGACCCTCTTTCCCAGGCAGGGAGAGCAGAAAGCTCTCATTCCTCCTGCCAACAATAACCTCATCCATAGTGCAGGAAATCACAGCTTGCCATCTTGAAAGTATTACCAAAATGTCCTTCCTGCCAGCACTCCTCTGCCTTCCCCGTTTCACTTGCAGGCAGATTTCTGCATCTTTTTGCTGTGAAAAACCTCCTGGAGAAATAAAAGGACTTTCTTCATTTTCTAAGGGATTCATAACTGACATTTTGTCTACCTGCATGTCTGATCCCTCTCACATCACAAAAGTTTTCCACCTAGTCACAGGAGTCCTTTAGTTATTGGAAACTTCTTCAACCGTCTCGTTTACTCTCGTTCATGTAACGGGTAGGGTGCAAAGTGCTTTTGTCATATTACACATTTTTATTCTTTGTCATCTGTCACCTGCATTAATATTGTTTCTTCTGTTTGGTAAATCCCAAAATATGTCTGGCTAATAAATTAGAGAAATATCTACTTCTATGACAGGAATACCAGGCTGTGATCCCCTCTACACCATAAAAATGCTCAGAATGAGACAACCTATAGCTCAGAATCTCTAAACTTAAGTAAAGACAACACTAATGAAGACAGGAATTCTGAGAGGAGAGAATTGAGTGTCATAAGGACAAGACAGGGTGCGCATTTGCAGTCATTCATAATTGACAAGCTCAGAGTCTCTATTCTCTAAGATACACACAGAAAATATGAGCAATATCTGTATTGCCTGCAGACAACCTGTGTCATGTTTGCTAATTTTCAGGCAGCCAATTAAATTTGCATGTGAACTGAACAAAACGGAGTCCCTAGTTTATTTGTGAAGTTTATGTAAGTATTTGTATTCTCACTGAGCAAGCCAAAAGAATTAGTGATTTAATGTAAAAGCTGTGTTCAGATGAAATGTACAGTCACTGTACATACAAAACCATTGCCAGTGGAAACAACTCACACAGCGAACCTGCTAATTGCCCTAACTTCATAAACCCAACACTGGATCCAAGGTCTCTGTGCTCAAACAGCTTGGCTTGGCTGCTCTACCAAGGGTTACTGGGCATGGACCGTGGCGAGGCCAACACTCTGGCCGTGTAAGGCAGCCGCAGGCATGCACTCCCCCGTCACACAGAATGTCGAGCTGGGGGTCTTGTTTTCCACCAAATGTGTCAAAAAGCTCTCAGAGAGGCTAGAGTCCCATCAGAGAATGGAGCTACCATGGAGTGAGACACTCAAATCTGCCTGGCTTCCCTCTCTGCCCAACTGAGGGATGGGTACGCTCGCAGGGACCAGACCAACCACCCTGCGCAATTACCTCGTGAACTCACAGCTCACTTCAGTCTTTGAGTCGTAGGTGATCTGTGAAAATTTATAATGGGTAAGACCCAAACACTCCCAGATATTACCTTTGATGGGTGTCTACTCCTAATATGAATACTAAATATAAAGAAAAATCAATATAAAATGCCTGTTGACTTGCTATCAATAAAGATGTGACTCTTAGACAAAGATGTGAAATCACTTTATAAACGTAAACAGCCCCAGTATCCTGAGAGGCCAGCAGGCTTACTTGATTTACCTAGCGTCAGAAGCAATAAAAATATTTAGATGTTACCCCAATGTAGCCATTGATTTAATTACCAAGTTAGTCCATCAAATGTGAAAAGTGAGCTCAACTATTTCAAATAAAAAGTAGGAAAGCTTATAACTTATTTATACATTGAGCAGCAATGGTAAAGGAAACCTGGACTTCATATAATATTGTACCAAATAAATATCAAATGATTAATCTGTCCTATAAGTATTCTTAAAAGCCTAGAGACTTGCACAGAGCAAATGCATCTACTGTAATATGGTGAATATTCATTAAAATGTTCTAGTAAATAATAAGGAAAAACTCAGAACAATAGATAGACCAGATACTCTACAGGTGACACACACTTATCACTTTGGCATAAGTCATTCAATTTGTTTCTACTTCAATTTTTCTACCAGAGAGTGCAAATAAATAGACTATTGCCTCCTTTTAAAATTGCTTGAAACAGATAAAAAGCTAAATACAGGGACTAAATATCACAATATTTACTGCACAGAAAAATGCAAAGGTTTTAATTAATGACTATGAGATGCATCTGGCCATTTGGCGATGCTAGTTTGCTTTTTATTAGTAAATCAAGTCAATCTTGTCCAGGTTGTATTTCTGTCCTACAGATAAATACATCAGAAGATGAGGAGTATATACCCATTTACCGGGGGACTAGGAAATCTAGCATAAAAATAAGGAGAGACTCAAAGAGAAGATTTCTTTCAAAAGATGGTCTCCCCCGAAGGCAGTTGTGGGCCAGGGCTATGCAGGCCTACGCAGCTAGTGGCCTCCTGGCAGGAAGTGGAGGCAACGACCGTACATCTTCACTCCTTTTTGGGAGCATGATGATTAGGTAGTCCGTATGTCTTTTCCTTTCCAGGGTTTTGCAAGGAGGAATAATTCAGGAGAAAAACTGCCGTGCAGTGAAATGAAATGTTGGTACTTCTGTTTTCACACTTGGTACTCTGCATGCCAAGTCTTCACTTTTTATTGTAAAGATGAAGAAACAAGAGGGAGATTTGGGTTGGTTTTCCTAGAAACAGCAGCTCTGAGCAATAAAACTGGGCCAAATTGTGTCACTGTATATATGCAACCAGCAAGATTCAAGCGTTCCTTTCAGTTTGGTTGTAAACTCCTATAGGAATGTTTGTGTTTGAGCCTCCCTGCGTTAAAGGACACGGGCTTTTCCCCATATAAGGAATATGAGCAGAGAAGGGGATTGCAAACCAGCTATTAAAACCTACTGAGCTAAGAGATTGTCAAGTTAGTAAGATTAAAGTTCTCATTGTCAGCATTATATTTGCACATTCTCCAAGTTTAATATTTAGTTGGATTCTAAAAATCATTCAGATTTTTCTCTCAATTGTAGGCAGTATATGCTTCTCTCACTGAAGTCCAGAAGCATCTTACAGTTGACATCTCAGCAACAGCACAGGATTTTGACATCAACTGCAAAAAGCCATTTGAAGGCTGAGCATTGCAGCAGTTACTTACGTGAGGTCCCTCCCAAAGCACATGGAGGAATCCTGCTCAGAACTTGTTTTAGAGATGCACAACTGACACCTACTGTGTAGCTACAGTTACATTTGCTTGGAAATAAATTGTTATTATTTAAAAAATAGACTCAAAACCTGTTCAAAAGCAGATGACCTGAGATTTTCCTGCAAAACCAGCGAGTTGTCCAGGACATGTTTATGTGCCTTTGCTGCACAATCAGAGAGGAGCACAGCAGAGGTATAAACCATGAACCAAATCTTCTCCATCACCAACAGAGTGACAGGGGACTAAAATTCCTCATAGGAGGAAGCACTGTTGGTACCATTGCCATCTTCCACCTAAGTCCCTAGGAGACCCAGCAGGACACTCTGCAGGGATTTGCATCTCTGTATGAATATCGAGAGCAAAAACAGAGACAAGTTTGGGGGGACAGCTTCTTTCTAGAAAAAAAGATCTCGCCTCTGATTAGGTATGGCAAAGGTGTTACCCCCATGCAGGCTTTGGGAAGTGCTGCCAAGAGGGTGACAGTGTGGGGTAGCCCTGGGCAATGAAATTCTTTGGCCTGCCTCAGACCTGAGAAGGGTTTTGGGGTGTAAATAGTCGGGACAGAAGTGGAACTCCTTCCTGAGCTTGCCTGGCTCTGGGAATGCCCGAGAGCTGGCACACGGGGGTCACATCACTCATTAATTTCCCAGGGCGGGCAAATCCTACCCTGAAGGAAAGGTTATAACATTGCCTTTTCCCAGTGCGAGCTACTCCCACCCAGGGGACCATATGGGTCTTTTTATAAAACATTATATGGTTTGTGCTTTTTATAAAGGCTTTTTTAAGGTTTTGCAGCCACCTTCTTCGTGTATACGTGCAGTGTCCTTCACATGTCTATCTGATGCTTTCATAAGACGCCCGTGAAGCAGGACACATCCTTCCCTGTTTCATCGCCCCATGCACTATGCGCAGTGCTTCTGTGAGCCAGTCTCCTCGCACCTGGAAAGAAAAACGACTCAGGTGACTGTAAGAAGCCACCTCACGCTGCAGCCAGGCAGGCTCCACTCCCGCTTTCCCAGCGCACACCATGGTTTGTCACTGGATGCTGGGACAGGGCACTGGGGCTGTGCCTTGGCACCGTGTCCCCACATGGGGTGACCTTGTCCGCTCCTGCCCTGTCCCACCCCGGCCCCCGATGTCACCCCGGTCCCGCTGAGCGCCCAGGGCTGGGCAGCGCGGCCGAACCCCGCAGCCCCGAGGGGCGGCCGAGGCCGGGCAGTGCGGCGGGGACGCCTCTAGGTGGGGCAGCCCGTCTGCCGGCAGCGCCGGGCCGGCTCCACCGCGGGGCGTCCCGGCCGCCGCCGGTCGGGAACGGGAGGGCGAAGGGCGGCGAGCCGGGCTCCTCCGCGGGGTGTGGGATAAAGTGCTGGAGGGGTCTCCGGTGGGCGCAGGGAGAGGCGGTTATGGGGTACGGCGGCGTCTGGGGTTTCCCCGCTGCAGTGTAATAGGCGTCTGTAAAACGGCGGATCCGACACAACGTATGGGTTTTGCCTACTTTCAACCGCGGGGAATGGGGGGGTGCGGAGCCCTTATCAGGGGTGGGGGCAAGGTGGAAATCGTGCCGCCGCCGCCATCCCCGTTTCAGGCGCTGCTCTGCCGGCTCGGCTGCCCAGCCCGCTGCCTCCTCCTGTCTCCCCCGAGCCTTTCCCTGCGGGGAGGGTTTGCGCCGTGTCCCCCCCTGCTCGAAGGGAACCCCCTTTGCCCGCTGCACGCCGTGGCCGGGGGAAGCCCTTGCCCCCCGGTGCTGCCCCAGCTGAGGGCGGCCGGGAGTCGGCTGCGAGCCCTCCACCCGGGCGGTCAGTGCGGAGCAATGCCGGGGCCGCAGCTCTCCCCCCATCCCTCCCTCCCGCTGCCCGTCTCCTCCGGCGGGGCTGGAGGGCGGGCGCGGCGGGACCACCCAGCTGGTCCCCGGCTGCCGCAGCTCCGGGACCGCCGGCCCTGCCCGGCCTCCCTCCGCCGCTCCCCTGCGCCTTACCCCCGCTGTTGCTCGCTCTCCTCCGGGCCTCCTCCCCAGGCATTTCCTCCCCCAAACAGTAGTTTTCTGGCCGGGAAGAGGGCGCAGAGATCGCCTCGGGAGGCAGGAGAGGGGGAGAGAGAAAAAAAAAAAAAAGAAGAAGAAAGAAAAAAAGAAAAGGGGATGGCAGGGAGGGAGCTGGGTAAATTAGCAAAGAATTACAGCCATTGTAAACTAACCGCAGGTATTTCCAAGAGCTTGGATGCGAAGCCTTGTAAATCAGGGACTTCGCGGGCTGGAAACTGCCTGCGTCGGAGCTTGGAGGGAGGCTGCACCGGGGAGCGCGCCCCATCCTCCTCCCTGCCGCTCCCCCAGCCCCAAAGCAGCCGCCTGCTCTGCCTCCTGCTCGGCGCGTCTGCCGCACCTGAGCAGAGCCCGAAAAAAGAAACACACACCAGGAAGCTGCCCCGGCCAGTCCTGCTCGGAGCTCCCCGTCTCCGCCGTGCCCCAGAGCCCCTCTCCGGCCGTCAACCCAAACCACGGCTCCCGCGATCCGCACCTCCAGCCTTTCCCCTTAGAAGCGCGGACCTTCCTCTCTCTCCAAGTCTCCGTCTACCCATCTCCTCTGGCACCCCAGATTTCATCTCTCGGCCGTTTAGAACCCCTTCAAATGCCCGCACAGGGCACCCTTCCTACACTTCCTACACATTTCCTCCTAAGTGGATTTCTCGTAGCTTCCCCAGATGCCTTTTATTTCCCTCCAGCTCTTAAACAACAACAACAAAAAAAACAACCCAAAACAAAAACAAACCCACAAACCCAATCAAACAAACAAACAAAAAAACCCAAAACAAAACCCCACAACCTTTGGATATTTCCTGAGTGTACCGTGGCACCGAAGTCTTGGGTGGCAGAAGCGATGGCTACCCCGGGGAATACCTGGGCGGGAGAAAGGGATAAGGAGTGAGCCCAAGCAAGATTATTAAAACGGGCTGAATTTGTTCAGAAGGATAAAGCCTGTTCTCGTTCAGTCACGCAAAGGTGCTCTCCGGCTTCGTGCTGCGTATGAAAGCGGCACTATTTATTTCATTAGTTTATTGTCCGGGTAAGAATGATGATTGAAAACATTTAATTCGTGCTAGAGTCGTTGATAATCAATTATCGTGGCTTCGTGGTCTACTATAAACAGAGGCTCATCTCCGCTGGATCAAGTAAGGAAATGTTGGAGGTGGAATCACTCCCGTGAAGAAGCAGGTTAACACCTTGGGAATTCGGGTCACGAAGCAAAGCCGAGTTTGGGGCTATCATTTTGATATCCTCTAGCTCGTTAGGTTGCCGCGTCTCGCCAGCACCGAAAAACCACGGTCGTGAAGTGAATGAAATGCGCTGGCATTTCATTTCGCGTGTACCTGCTTGATATCCTTGCCGGGATTTTTCTGTTAGCTCTGAGAATGCCAATAATGTCTGAAATAAAGACAAGCATGATGCTTGGGGCACATTGTTGTTTCGGCAACGAGTCGCTTTTATACAATTCACGTGCGTGTAATAGTTTCCAAAAGCTTCTTGTTTAGGGCCATTTTCTTTCAGGGAAAGAATCGTTTCGAGGAAAGCAGTCTTTAATCTGCGAGCAATTGCTCTCCTAAAACGGTCTTTAAAAGCCACATGGACCGAAAGACCGTCCCTAATATGTAACGGACCACGGTTTTAAACAAATGGAATGGTGAAAAGGCCATTATCGTCAACCAGACGAGGCTATTTTGCATTTACCCCCACAAGGCGAGCGGCCGGAGGTTTGGGCGCTTTTTCCGCAGCGCACACAGCCCCGCTCCCGGCGGCGCGGTCCCCGACAGACCCTGGAATAAGCAATTCCCCGAGGTTCTTCCCCGAGCAGCACGCATCAAATGCTTGCCAGCCTGCCGACGTTGTTCCCGTTCCCTCCGCGACGTTTCCCGCCGTGACCGGACCCTTCTCCGCCACCGGGCTGCAGCGCTCATTGCCCGGCTCGGCCGAGGCGCGGCGAGAGGGGAAACACCCTGAAACTGTTATCCCTCACTCTCCGGGTGGAAGCCGCCGCTCTCCTCCAAGGAGAGGGACGGTCCCTCCCAGGGTCGCCTCCGCCACGGGCGGCACCGACGGGCAGCGCGGCGCCCGGGGCGGCCGGCGGGGGGGGGGGGGGGGCGGGAAGAGCCCCGCGGGCCGCAAGGGGTTAAGGCGCGGCGCGCCCCGCCGCGCGCCCCGCGGAGCCGCATCGCCCCGCGGCGGGGAGCCAATCGCCGGGCGGGCTGCGCGGGGGCTGCCCAATGGGAAGGCGCGGGGCCGGCGCTGTCAGGCGGCGGTGAGGGATGACAGCGCCGCCGGGAGAAAAAGGAGAGGGCGGGCGCGGGGCGGGACAGAGCGGGGCGGAGGCAGCGCCCGCGCCGCCAGGGACCCGCGGCGGCGCCCGGCGGAGCGCGGCGCGGCGGCCCCGGCCCTATGGGCGGGCGGGCCGGCAGCGGCGTAGAGAGGCTGCCCCCGCTGGCGCCCGCCCTCCCGGCGGCAGAGAAGGGCCCGGCACCGGCGCGGCCGCGGTCGGCGATGCGGTCGCCCAGCTGAAGGCGCGGCGCGGTCCGCTGCTCGCCCGCAGGGCCGCCCGCCGCCGGGCCATGGCCGTCCGCGGCGGCAACGCCCTGACGCCTTTCTCCATCCAGGCCATCCTCAACAAGAAGGAGGAGCGCGCCCGCCACGCGGCGGGGCGGCCGCCGCCGCCCCCGGGAGCGGCCGGCGGCTGGCGGCTGTGCGGCGCCGCCGAGGGCCCGCCGCTCCCCTCGCCCGCCGCCGCTGCCCGCGGCCCAGCCCCGCGGACGCCGGCGGGCTGGGACTCGGACTCGGCGCTCAGCGAGGACCCCGAGGGCGAGCGGCGCTCAGAGGAGGAGGGCGCCGGTGGCAGCGCCCGCCCCGCCGAAGCCGCGGGCGGGGGGCGGCCGGCGGTGGAGGAGGAGGCGCAGCCCCCGGAGGCAGCAGAGCGGGACGCCGCCGGCCTCAGCGACAGCGAGATGTCGGCCGCCGTCTCAGGTAGGGGCGGCCCCGGCGGCGGCCCCTCCGCACCCGCGCGGGGAGGGCGGGAGGGTCCCGGGGGGCGTGGGGGAGGGCTGACAGCGGGGAGACGATCGGGGCTTTCCGCCGGCCCCGCGGCGTTGTGCAGCGAGTCCGGGCTGTGCCGGGGGAGAAAGCCCCCGAAACGCGTCCCGCGGGGCGAGGGAGGGCGGATCGGGGAGAGCCCTTCGCCAGGCTGAGCCCGCAGCCCGGGAGGGCGCCCGGCGCTTAAAGGAGACCGAGAGACCCCGGCTGCCGGCAGCGGCTGTCCCGCGGGGGGGGTGGGCAGCGGCTCGGCGGGGTCTCCGCCCGCCCCGTCGCTGCAGGCTGGCCGCGAGGAGCGCGCCCGGCCACCTGCGCGGGTGCGGGCCCTCCGAGGAGCGGGGCGACGGGACGTGGGTATCCCGGTGCCTGCCTGCCCTGACCGCCGTGCTCTCCCCCTGACCGCAGATCGCAGTCCGCCGGAGGAGGAGGACGGAGCGGGCAAGTGCGGGAAGCTGCTGCCGGGGGAGGAGGAGGCGGCGGCACCGAAGCCGCGGAAGAAGCGCTCCCGCGCAGCCTTTTCCCACGCGCAGGTCTTCGAGCTGGAGCGGCGCTTCAACCACCAGCGGTACCTGTCGGGGCCCGAGCGGGCCGACCTGGCCGCCTCCCTGAAGCTCACCGAGACGCAGGTGAAGATCTGGTTCCAGAACCGGCGCTACAAGACCAAGCGGCGGCAGATGGCCGCCGACCTCCTGGCTGCCGCCCCCGCCGCCAAGAAGGTGGCCGTGAAGGTGCTGGTGCGCGACGACCAGAGACAGTACCACCCCGGCGAGGTGCTGCGGCCACCCTCGCTGCTCTCCCTCCAGCCCTCCTACTACTACCCCTACTACTGCCTGCCCGGGTGGGCTCTGTCCACCTGTGCCGCAGCTGCTGGCACCCAGTGAGGGGCACACATACATACCCCCCCACCACACACACTGGCAGCCAGGAAACCCATCTCCCCTCTGCCACTGCCCCCCCCACCATCCATCCATCCATTCATCCATCCATCCGTCCATCTTCTCAAATCCAGAGCCCCAGCTGCAGCTCTCAGTGCCTCGGACAGTATTTATTATTATTTTATTGTTATTTTTATTATTAATATTATTTGGATGGTTCCTCACCCTCTCCTCTTCCAACATAGGACTTCTTGGCCAACCCACCCCAACCCTCACCCTGTCCCCACCCCGCCAGCCGAGGACTCTCGCGATTCGGCACGACTAGTTCATGGTATCCATGTTGTCAGTGTATTTGGTGTAGACTTTTTGTTTGGTTTATTTCGCTTCGGATTGGTAGAGACTCGATCTTGTGTGGGAGAGAGAAAGAGAGAAAAAAAAGGAGAGGAGGAAAGAAAAAAAAAAAACCCGCAAAACCAAACGCAGCTCAAAAGAGGAGATCAAGGACTCCCTCGGTGGATTGTAAGGAAGATTATTTTTGACGTCTGAGTCCTTGGTCTTCCAACTCGTTGCAAACTGAGTGTGCCTTGTATGGTGCTGAATGTAAGGAAGCCTCTTTCAGATCCCCCCTGCCCTTGTTGTCCATGTTATTCCTGTACTCCATGATCCCTGGCAAAGGATAAATATGTCACAAAAGGGTGAGACTTAAATCGAAACTCCAGATTTCTTATTTTCCTTTTTTCCTGAGATCTTTCCGTGTTCGGGGAGGGAGGAGTTACGGATTTTTCGCACTTTCCAGTTGTATTAAAGTTGTTGTTATTATTATTTTTATATTCAATGTGAATATTTCTAGTCAGGCTTTTTAAGAAATCGATGTAATGGGAAATTTTAATACCATCAGTGCCTTTTACAGTTCTTCTGCAGACCTCTCCTTCAGGGGCGGGGATTTCTGATCTGCTCAGCAATGTAATTACAGTCTTTCTTTCAAGGTAACTCATTGCTTTTCTTCTTCTTTTCCCCCCTCCCTTTCTCTTTTAACGGCACTGTGCACTCAACTAGATTATTTACTTAAAATGAATTGTGAATGTTTGTAAGCTACCCGCTGTACTTTTTTTTTTTTAATTTATAAACTTTAGTTTAACACTTAGCTCTGCCGCTTGTGTTGTTTCTGAGAGTGGACACGGATTTCCTCAGCGACTTTTTCCCTGCAGCAGACTTGAGGCTGTAGTTCAGACCACGTCCCTCCTTCTCCCACTCGCACGGAGGCTGGCAGTGGCTCTGGTGGGAACTGGCAGCTCCGGCGGTGAGGATCGTGGTGCCTGGCGGAGGTCTCGCTCTCTGGTCCCCAGCTCTGCCCCTGTGCACTGTGCAGCACCCGTGCTGGTTCCCTCCGTGGGAAGCAGAGGAAGCAAAAGGGCTCGGGCCGGGAGCCTTAAGGAGTTATCTGGTAACGCGTGTCCAGGATGGAGCGATGCCCCTTCTACCGGACAGCAGGATCGCTGGTTTAGTTTTCAGCTACCCGGCTTACGGTGAGGATGCGGTGCGGTCGGAGGAGCCGCGGGGACATCAGATCGGATTTTCCGTGCGAGGGTGGTCTCGCTGTGCGGGCTGGACCGGGCGGCCCGGCAGTTGCCCGTTTCCACGGGCCGTGTCGGTTTAAAACGCTGGCAGCTCCCGGGGAAAGTGTGTGGGTCGGCAGATTGTTTTCTCTCTGCCGGAGCCTGGCGGGGAGGCCGGGGCCGGGGGGCCGCGGGCGGGCGGAGGCTCCGGCTGGGGCTGCGGGATGGGGCTTCGCAGTCCTCGGCGAAACGGCCGGGGCCGTTTGTATCCCGACACAGCCGCGACAGCCGCTTGGGGCAGCCTCCCGCCTTGGACTGAATCCCCTCCAAGCCTCCGCAGCGAGCCCGGGCCCTCCGCGCGGTGCTGGCAGCGCATCCCCGCCGCCAGCTGCCGTCCCAGCCGCGGCCAGCGCTTCCAGACGGGACGGGCAGCCTGCGCTGGGGTGGGCAGGTCTACCTGGGGGGGCCGGCGCCGGGTAATGGCGCTCAGAGGGACCGGAGCCGGTGGTGGCTGCGGTAGTTTCTCCATGCCGGTGGAGCCCTACCGGGGCCCGCTCACAGGCGGCAGCGTCGCGCGGGCGCCGCCGATTTCCCCCTCACCGCCGGCTCCTCTCCCTCCCCGCTGGGTCGCACGGGCTTCCCGCCGGCTCCCGAGCACGGAGTGGCTCGGAGGAACGGACAAGAGGAAGCCCCTGCTGCTCCATCGCCCCCCGGCCGCGGTCCTTGCGAGCCACCCCAAGAGGCGGCCGGGCTGCTTCCTCCTCAGCCCGCTCGCCCTGGCATTCCCCGGTTGTTATTTCGCTCTCTCCAGGCTCGGGCAATCAGCGCTGCGGGCTGGCTGCGTTTGCCCTGCAAGGGAGATTGCACCCGGGCTGGCACCCCCGGCTGTCCTGGGCGGTGGGGAGAGGCGGCGGCTCCCCGGGGGCTGCCCCGGCCCCTGCGCGGGCTCGGAGCGAGCTGTCTGCTCCTAAAGCCGTCCGTGGCCGTGGCACCGGGGGATGCTTTGGTTTGGGTTTTGTTCCGCCGGGTGGGTCGGCAATCCTGCCGGCCAAAGGAGCGCTCCAGATGTAGCGGTCCTGGCGGGAAGGGGCCTCTATAGAGTTGACCTTGGCGGATGCGGGAGGACTGACATTTATTAGGCCCGATCCTGAAACCCTTTTCTTCTTTTTTTTTTTTCCTTTTTTTTTTTTTTTAATTATTTCCTTCCGCTTTTCCCACCGCTTTCCCTTTTGGGAAAATGAAAGTTTTGGGTGGCAGGAGCAGGGCCCCCGTGCACTTGGGAAGGTGAAGAGGAGCCCCTGCTGCCCCGCAGACATCTCAGTTTGCTCCTTTTCTTGCCCCTGGGGATGTTTCTCCGCCTGCAGCCCCGTGTCCCCGTGTGAGGTTTGCAACCCCATACAAGACATGGAGCCGCGAACTCCCATCCCAGTTTCGATGGGACCATTTACACCAGCGGAGGGTTTGGCCCCGGTAAGGATGGGGAGTCAAGGCAGCGGGGGTGGCTTTTGGCGAAGCCGGTTATGGTTCCTATCGGGCTCCCTGTTCGAGAGAGGATTGTTTCGAAGCCGCCCTTTTTTAAAATTTTTTTTTTCTTTTTTTTTCTTTTTTTTCTTCTTTTTTTTTCCCCGTGGGGCACGGTGCTTTATTATTTTGCTTCGTGCTTGCTGACGGATGTAGCGCTGTAGGGAACCGCCTGATATGAAAAGAAAGTGTCGGTCATTAGAGCTTCCCAGGGGTTCCCCGGGTTATAACACTGGATAACATACTCAGAATAAAGCGTCAAACTATTTTTCTTTGAATCCGGTAAAACTAAGATGCATTTTACTCGAGACAGAAATTGCTGAAAAAAAAAATGTTCAGAATGAAGTTACTTGGAATTTTAGGATTGAGTTTGATATCGAATATTTACGCGTTGGGAGTGTCTTCGTTTGGCGTTGACAAAATCTGATATTTGAGAAACGTCAGAATTTTCTACGGAAAAATTTAATCGATAATTTAATGGAATTTTACCGGAATTTGGAGGCGTTTATATTCCTGTTTTTATTGATAATTTTACGATTTGAAATATAAAGCAAATACTCTGAGTCCTTTTGTCTTTTCTTACTGACAAAATCCCTAGTAACCAGCGCGTACGTGTACAAAGGCCGAAAGAATAAGTCTGGATTTTTGGCGTTCAAATTATCAGCAAAACCTGGGCTCTAGCACGCTCTCTCCATCCTCCCCCCCCCCCCCCCGAACATGCATTCAGCTCATCAGCACAACCACGGCTGCATCATGAAAATAATCTCCCAAACGGTATTTCCCAACTTCGGCCTCTATCCCAAAACCCAAATCCGTAAAGGAGCCGTGGGAATAATTTTCCATCCGGCCGTGGACAAGCTCCAGTCTTAAAGAAGAGAAAACAGTCGCAATAGAAAGAGGGAGAGAGAGAAACTACCGCAGCTACAAGACATTCGATTGTTGAAATGTAATGTAAATTGTGTATATCTTAGCATATGTCTCCATAGGCGCTTGTGTTTGTGTATTAAACACTGGCACAGGCGCAGAGACCAACTCTGCAACCGGGAGGCTGCCTATATTTAGATACCTCCTGCTCGCTCACAGGGTAATAAAACAGGAAACCATGTAGATTTCTCCCCCCCCCACACACACACACTTGTCAGGTAGAAATCAGCCACGCTTCCCCGGGAGGAGGAGAAGCAGCAGAAGATGCCGGAGCACCGGCAGTCCCCCGGGCAGCACAGCACCTGCCCGGCCTCCCAGGGGCTCCCGGGAGCAGGGGGCAAAGGTGGCCCGGAGGTTAAGGGCCTCTCCCCGGCAGGCCTGGGGCTTTGGCAAGCACTTTTCCGCTTCGCTTCTCCTGTCAGTGGGAAGGCGAGGCGCCCCGAGGGCGGCCCCCGGGCCGGGGACACGGGGAAGCCCAGCTGCCCTCCCGGCGGCTCCCCGGGACTGCAGCACCAAATCGCTCGAAGCAAGTAGCTCCGCCTGGAGGGCCCCGGAGCCCGAGGCAGGGATGGTCCCTGCCGCAGCGGGCCGGGAGCGCTGGGAGCCCTGCCGAAGCGGGGCTGACCCAGGCGGCCGAAAAGCCAGACCCTCCGCGTCCAGGGTAGTGCTAGGCGGTGGCAGTGGTGGCTCCAGCGAGCAGCCTGCTTTTTCTCGAGGTGATGGGAAAAATAAAGGGCAGGTCTTTCTGCCCCGGCCACATCCTCAGGGCTGCTACTGCTCCTAGCCTGTCCGAAAGCCTTCCCAAAGGGGACTCTTCCTTTGCGTTGTTCGCTGCTGCGGGGAACAACGTGATTAACCGGGCAGCAAGGTGAACCAGGGAGCAAACGAAACATTTCCCGGCCAACTCGCACGGCGGTCAGAGCCGGGACCCCGCACCGCTCCGTGCCGGGGCAGCGCTCCCTCCTGCGGGGGCGAGCAGAGACACCGGTGGGCCAGGAGGCTCTGCCCGGAGATCCCGGCCCCGCTGATGCCGCCGCCTGCGGGGTCCCGCGCACCGCTCTGCCCCCGAGGAGCTGCGTTTCCCTCCGCACCGCACCGCGGCCGCTGCGCACGGCGGCTGGCCGGTGCCTTGCCGAGAGACCACGGGAGCGGGCAGATCCTCACCCGCAGGTGGGACTTGTGCTTTTTTAAATTATGGTTTGTATTTATTGGTTTTGTTGGGTTTTGTTTGGTTGGGATTTTTTTTTTTAAGGGAGGGAGAGAATTTCAGCAATCCGCACGTAAACCCTGACTCTTTCCGGAGGGATGGACCGGAGCGAGGGCGAGTTCACGCCCCGGCCCGCCCGGGACGGGGATGTCGCGGTGCACGGCGAGGGCCGGCACCAGCCCGGGGCAGGGCAGGGGCGAGGGCTGCCCGCTACCCCCCGCTGCCGCAGCTCCCAGCCGGGTCCCACGGGCCCCAGAGGAAAGACCCGGCCAGAGGATGAGGGGTTTGACTCCGCTGCCCTGAGCCCTTGGGGAAACTGAAGAACCATCTCCGCCTGTTTCCCCACCTCTGTACCGGAGCTGAGAGAGGTGTTAGCCACAAGGCTGGTCCCAAGTGATGCTGGCGATGAGTGCCATTGTCGGGGCGCTCCTCGAAAAAAAGAGCTGGGAGTGGTGGCTGCAGAGCCGCAGGTTACGGCGGTTTGGGACTCTCAGGTGCGCCCGTGGCTTTTTGCTTAAAATCTGACTCGGTAGCAAAGAGGCCGGCGCTTGGGCTCCCGAAAGACACTGCTGGCAGCCAGCAACAGATCCTCCGCTAAAACAGAGCTGCAACTGAGCCAGGGAAGCCTCTCCTCTCCTGCGGCAGCAGCCCGGCTGTGGGAGCGGCAGGCGAGGGGCGGCAGGGGAGCTGCCCCGCTGCTGGCCACGGGCGGAAGGCGACCTGCGGGGACTACCTGCTGTCTCCAAAGGGCTGCAAGTTGCCACCAGGACTGGTGACTGATGTCCTTCCCACCAGACTAGGGACACAGTTATTAATAAAGCTATAGACCTAGGTAATAGTGCTCGTAGGTGTTTCAAGCATTTTTATTTTTTTTCTTAGAAAAAGCATGGGAGCTAAAAAGGCTACAGGCAGCCTATTCATGCACGGCCGATTGACAAACAAAACAGTGCTTCCACACTGAGCAAGAATGGCCAGAAAATCATAAAACGCGTGGAAAGGCAAAGAAGGGTTTGATTTTCAGCCTCTCGGGGCTGGACGGCATCAGTGTGCGAGCAGGGGCGCCGGACGGGCCGGGGCAGAGGGGTGGCGGGAGGCGGGGGGGGAAGGTTGGACGCCGGGCCGGGGCGAGCGTCCACGGGACAGGAGCCGGCTGCTCGGGAGGCACGGGTTACTGCTTTGTTTCCTGAATTGCTCTGTGGGGAAATCAAATCCTGCAAGCGGTGATGGCTCAGAAAGACACTGTCTCCCCTGCCCGCTGCTTCAGAGCCGGACGCTGCCTTTCGGCGCGGGTGGTTTGAGGACCCTGCTCGGCACCGGTGATCTGCTCCCCGTTAAAACCGCCCGACGGCGAGACCCCCCTGTTTTTCTCACGGGTAGGGGTAAAACAGTTTGCCCATGGATCTGCGCTGCGTTGCGCTTAAACCGGCCGGGGAAACTCTTCGTGTCGCAAAGGACTCGAGTGATAATTAGGAATGAAATGCGCGTGGAGAGGACTAATATTATTTTTGGCTTGTGCGGGAATAATACAGATTTGCAAACTGCACGAATAAAGCCGGGGTAGGCTGGGAGACGAGGGAGGGGAGGCAGTTCTGCTGGCTGCCGGCAGCACTTGGGCTTGATGGAGAGGTTTGTGACGGGCTTTTCTGCTCGGGATAGCGAAAACGAAGGGACGGGTCGTGTCCGGGATTTGCCTTTTGGCACTCGTGTGCGGTAACGGGCGGCGGCCGCGGGGTGTCTGGGGGCGATGCGGGCGGCGGAGGGCGGGTGGCGGCTGTGGAGCCCGAAAGGCACCGCCGAGAAGCCGCGGAGCCGTTTTCCTCCGTGGGGGATGCCGTGAGCCGATTTACCGAGGTGGTTGCGTCGCTGCTGTGTTCTGCACGGTGGCACAGGACTTCTAAATGAACAAACAAAACAAATAATTTTTACTTGGCTAATTATAAAAAAAAAGACGATTCGTAGTCCGCTTTACTAAGAAAAAATAATCGGAAACGGGGAAATTCTACGGACATATAACATTTTCCCATTACCGCAACAAGAAAAGAATATATGCACTCATTCGCTGGTTATAAGCATCACTCTGCAGGGGTGCAGTCTGTCATTTTGTCAAGTGGCTCTAAAGGTTCCTTTAATTTGTCTGAAATTCCACTAATTTATCGGATTAAAAAAAAAATAAAGTGCCTGGAAGAAATGGACGGTTTTCCTCACTCTCAGGGAAAAGCTTTTGCGTGTTGCTTTAAAAAGGGCGGTCTGCGCCGTGGATTCGCGGACCCTGGGAAATTGTGCTTAGATGTCCGTGTCAGGTTATGGCCCGGGGGATCACAATCGCATAATTTTACCAAAAATACCTCCAAAGGACACTGAAATATCCGCTTCGTTTTTTTGCGAACAAATGATTTCGCTGAAGAAGGATCAGAAACGAAGGGAGAGTGTGCAGGAAAAAAAAAATCTATCGCAAGCCCTCCTCGTAAGGAGAGAATTTTAAAGGAAAAAACGACATTTTATCTTAGAAAAAAATATATGCAACCCTTGCAACGTGGAAATTACTGGTAAATCGATCTCGCCTCGGGAAGAGTCTCGTTTTCAGAGCGGTGGCAAAGCCCTTTGGCCAGGCAGACGCGGCGGGGGTGAGCGGGGGGCTGGCGGCGCCGGCTGCGAGCTGGGGAGCGCGGCGGGGCCGGGGCGCGCTGCCCCCCCGCAGGAGCTGGGGAAGCGGGTCTCCGGACGTCCCAGCCTGCCGAGGGCCGGTGTAACCACGTGAGATGCAGACGTGTCCCTTGTAGAGGACATCTTTCAGAATACTCTCCCCATCATTTCTCTCCTCCGGGAGATGCCTGCTGACTGCTCGGGACAACCGCCCCTCGCCGCCGCATCCTGCCCGGCTCCCTGCCCCTCGCCTCCCTCTCCCTACAAAACCTTCTCTGAACGACCGAGCGCCTCTCCCCTGACCCCCCACCCTGAGCAGGGCCACGCAGGCTCGGGGCAGAGCCCTCGTCCCGGGACACCGCGGGCGGCGGGGCGGGAGCGCCGGGCGGCCCGGCCCCGACAGCACGGTCGCCCAGGCGGCTCTCCCGGGCCCTACGAGCGCCCTGCCGGGCTGCTCCCGGCCTCCCGCGGCCCAGCAAGGAGGGTCTCCTCAATGCCAGGCCTGTGTATTTGTAGTTTGATTTCGCACGTCAAGGATAATTTCTTCATACAACTTAATGGACGCAGCTTGACATCCATAATGATCGCTAATCATTCAAATTATTTTTGCTAGCGCCCAGACATGTTCCAGTTGTTGTGATAGATCGCGTTTCACCCATAATGACGGACAATTACCATTTCTAATTCGCCGGCTTTTGACACCTAAATCCACCCACCATATGTGGCTGAAACGCGCCGGGCTCGGCTGCGAGGCCCTGATGACATTTGCAGCAAGCCTCTCTCCTCTGAGAGGGGCACCTGGGATGCCACTACACCCCGAAACCTCTCTCCCCCCCCCGCCCTCCCCTAGGCCGCTGGAGCTCGGAGTTTGCCCCCGGACGCAGCTCGTGGGGCGAGCCGGCGGGGACAGAAGTGATCCCCGTGCGGAGCGGCCGGCCCCGCAGCTCACCGCCCTCCCGGGGCAACCGAGCTGGGCTCGGCCTCGGGGCGGTTATACACCGCGGAGAAAGCCCCGGCTGGGAGAGCGACTTGATCCGGGAGTCTGAGGCGTCTCTGCGGGCTGTTCCCTTCCCGCTGCCCTCATCGCCAACGCGGCCAGGAAAGCTCGTGCACTTATTTGTGCACCGCGAAAGGAGATCGGCTCCCAGCGCAGGCGAAAAGCCCCGATCGTCCTCGACGTGGGGACATATGGCCTCGAACCGTCCTATATGTGACAGGCAGAAAAGGGTGGCGGGGAGGTTCAGCCGTAAAAAGGGCGCGGAGAGCTTTCCATCGCATCCGTCAGCTTTGCTGGGGCGTTTACCTCCACGGTTCCTCTGGAAATCCGATGCACTCGGTGGAAGGTCTCTCTGCGGGGTCCGATGCACCCGATGAAAGCAGGGCCGCCCCAGCCTCGCTCGCCCGGCCCGCCCCGGCCGTCGGGGCATCGACCCGCTGCGCGGGCAGACGCGTCCGGTGCCCACGGACCCTCCCCGCCGGGAGACGTTTTGCCAAAAGCAACCGAGTGAGGATTTACCCTGGGCGATTACTTTTTTTTTTTTTTTTTTTTAATGAATCAACGAACTAAGCCATTGCGTTTGGTTTTAACTGCAGCAACTGCCACGACGCAACACCCACGGCACAACGTCCCTGCCGAGTGCTGCAAGGCGGGAAACTCCGCGCTTCTATAGATCGGCAGGCATCGCTTTCTCTTTATGCCCTAAATATTTCTGTTGCACTAACGTTTAAAAAGCCACACGAAACATTTCCTTCGGCAGGAATCATGGACTGCGGATATCCCAGTCACAGCTGCAAGGAAGGGCAGAGAGGGAGCAAACAAGGTCAGATCCTGACGTTGTGCTGCTCTCCCGACGTAGCACAAGGCCTAGTTAGAGCGACAGAGAAGCACAGACAGGGTCACGCAAAGACACGCATGTTTCCAGTGGGACAGGCAGATCTGTCCGAGGGCTGGCGAACACTAGCCGCGGCATTACTCGGGGCTTCTCAGTGCCCTCATCCCCTTGTCGCGCCCCCTGAACACCTCTACATAACCCACTCGTGAACTCAAGCCCTTCCCCCGCCTTGGACATCAAGCATCCCCCACTGCCTTTTTTTCCCTTTTTTCTTTTTTTCTTTTTTTTTTTTTTCTTTATTTTTTTCTTTTTTTTTTTTCTGTTTCTTCGCTGGGCACCCGCGAAAAAAGCCGCCGCGGCGGCAGGGCGGGAGGACCGCCGTGTTCTCAAGAGGCGGAGCGGTCGGGGGATGCTGCGGGGATGCGGGCGGGGGGAGCTGCCGGGCCAGCAGCTGCCGCCGGACCCCGGCTCGGGGCGGCGAGAGGGAACTGTCATCGGCGGGAAAGTGCTGAATTTGGCCTGGCCGCGGCACCGCCACGGCCCCGCTCCTCTGCGGAAGGGATAAAGTCCCCCACCCCCCCCCACCCCCCGCGGTGACCGCAGAGAAACGGCCCCGCAAAGAGCATACACACCCAACCCTGCCTTGGACAGCTGGGGGTGAAGAAATGTGGTTCTTATAGTGTTTTTAACGGAGAAAGTGGAAGGATTTCTCTATCAATACGCTTGAAAACAAGGACTAGAGGGATCGCTTGTCTGAGGTTTCTCAGTTCCCGGCGAGGTATTTTGATTAGGAGATTTATTTCTAGTTAAACTTTCACGGCATGTCTGAGGTGTTCTTGCAGATTCCCCAAGAACTAAACAAACTGCTTTCTCAGCCCTCTATTTCAAGCTTCTTGCCTGGGAAAGGAAGGCTGGTCTGAAACGCCCCGGTCCTCAGGCAGACTCAAACACACCGCAGGGGAAGGTGATGGGGCGGACAGGGAGATTTGGGGCCGGATCCCTCCTCTGTGTCCTCGCTCCCTCCCGCCCCAGCATGCAGGACTGCAGCCCTGTGTCTTTGCCACCCATCTCCCCAGGTGCTTTATCCCACCGACCCTTATTTCTGCAGGGCCTCGAGTACCACTGAGCTCTCCCACCCGTGTCTGCACCACCTGGATCCTCAAACACCTTCTTGTCCTTCCTCCCCTCGCCCCCAAGGGATCTGCCCGGTTTTAGGCCAACGGGAGAAGTGCTTGACTTGAGTGTCCCTGCTCAAGTAATGACCCTGAAAGTTTTGCTTGGTTCCACCTGGGAGGTTGGGGGGTCCCGAACTGCATCATGAAAAGGAATAGACCCATGTCCCTCAGTGGGAGCAGGACTGGGGCTCAGGTGCTCCGTAGTGCTAGGGAAGTCATCAAGGACACCCCAGTAAGAATCTCCCAAACTCAGCAGAACAGTAATTGTTAATGACCTTCACTGGGTTTGGACATATTGGTGTGATTAAAGGGTCTTTCAAGTTTATTTCTCCACTGAGACTCTGCCAGGTGTCTGGACTCCAGATAGCTCCATCTCTGCCAGGTTTGGTCTGGGGCTTTTGCCACATTTTAGATCACGTTCACACCTTCTCCACTCTGACCTTCACATGCTCACCTTTACGCATTATAGTGGGCTTCCTAAAACAAGCAACAAGACAAAACCATGGCATTTAAGAACTAACAAATAAATTTTCCAGTATGTCTTTGACAAAGATTAGGCTTTTACTATATGTCTAAAGCTAGCTACAGAGACTGGTGATACATGAGTTTGGAAAAAAAAATAAAAATTAACCTATATCTCCATTCTCCCCCAAGGATGACCCTAGGGAAAGAAAATCAATGTTCCAGTGACAGAAGGTCCGTTTTCCTTGATAACTTTGCAAGATACATATTATTTTACATCTTAACACACCATTTTAAACCTGGAGATCTCAGAGATCTGCATGGGAACAAGACCTGTTCCACAGAGAGTACTGTTTCTGTATTCCTTCTGCAGGGTATTTTCCAGGTGTTGTTGGAACAGAAAGGTCTCTCAG
Source organism: Grus americana (assembly GCF_028858705.1). NCBI lineage: Eukaryota > Metazoa > Chordata > Aves > Gruiformes > Gruidae > Grus > Grus americana. The sequence goes on along the minus strand of NC_072855.1, from coordinate 15,860,358 downwards.
CTTCCTAGCAAGAGTTCCATAGGGGTATCAAGGAAAGCACAAAGACCCCAGTACTGCATGTGTCTGTCCCCCCTCCCAAGAGATCCAGCCAAACCAGTCTGTGGTCCCTGCTAGCTTGGTACATGGTGTCTGACACTGCCATCTTGTGTTCCAGAGTTTCAGCTATTATTTACAAACCCAGACTCTCTGTCACTAAGTTTCAATGAAAAGATGTAATTTGCAAAGATAAAGGTGTAGCTGAGTCTGCAGACAGTTTTAACACATGCTCTCAAAGGGAGATGCCAAGTGTCCGTTTTATTTAAGACGTTAAATTTCAACATTTTAGCTTCTGGCTAAAGAGCAAAGCGTAAGCATAATTGAGCTTGTTGGATTTTCTCAATGGCTGAGCAAGTCTTTCTGTGTCCATCACGGTACAACTTCAGGCTTTGCCGATCTCTCAGGTCTCTCCAGTGGCACTTCTCTTCTAGTCATGTTTACCATTCTTTAGGAAGAAGCTAGTGGAGTTTATTTATCCTTTATAGGCACAAACATGAAGGTCATGTCAATAGTTTCCTGCATATTTTCTGCCTTTGCTACCACCACAGTAACCTCAGATAAATCTCTGCAGACTCACCATACGATTTTGGGGAATGGTTTCAATAGGTAAAACTGCATGAAAGAGAGAAGCTAAGGAAAATAATTCAAATGAGGCAAGACAAGGAAGTTTTACCATAGCTTAATCATTTGAACTGACTGGCACAGACATCTGGATGGTGAGGACAGATGGAGCTGAACTGAGGGTGATTATATCCATTTTATACCCACTAATAAGCATAAAAACGTTTTGGAGTGCTGGAAAGGGAGGAGTAAAATGGGGACAACAGAGGCACCTCTGGAAACGGAGAAAGGCTGTCAAACCATGCCTTTACTTGTAAATAATCTATTTTTTTTTCTTTATAGAGAAGGCCTAGTGGTATGTTAAAGATAACGACCCAAAGTTTATTTAATGTTTCCTGACTTTTTTTTTTTGGTATGTTATGACCTAGATTACTTAAACATGGTTTTCTTTTTTAATTAAAATAAGTATAGATTGCAAATCACTGTATCCCTTTAGAAGTATTAGAGTCATATAAGAATGGTGTAATTAGAGTAAGTGATGAAAACTTTCTGGTCAGGACTTCAAAACATGTCAAATTAATAACGACCAACTTGAGTAAGGTGTTGCAAATAATGTTAATTAAAAATGTCCACGTGCAGTCCCTTTGAGGGCATGTGAATAAATATCTAACAGTTTCTATTGGGGTCTCAGTTTATACTGAAAATGAGGAAGTCTTTATAATTCATAACTATTACAGAGTCTTTATGAATGGTCTTTCTCATATTTCCCACTGGAAACCATTAGATAATCTGTTTTTATTATACAGAGCCAAACATTTGGCTTAATATTTTTGCTTTAGAACAGACCACAGAATCATGGGGATATTAGCCATCTCATAATTTTTAGGGGTGCCTTAAAATCATGTACATTTATTCCTGTCTTGAGAGTTCCTTAAAGTTACAATCTTTGATCCTTGTTCTCCTAAAAATGTTACCCAAGATACATATAAAACAGGCATTAAAGGAGTTTCCTACTCTATGTTTCTTCATTAACCATCTATCTTACCACCCACCAATGCTGTGGATTTAAGAGTCTACATAATTGAGTCCATAAATTAACAAAAAAATCCAGACAGCTGGAGCAACCAAGCAGTAGATGGTACATTGGTCTTAATGGTCTCATATTAGCACATTAAACAAGCAGAAAGGGAGCTTTTAATTATGCCTGGGGTTTTTTTAATGGCAAAAAGATACATGTCTTTCCCTGACCTTCCTGCAAAGTCAATATATTTTTGGGGCCAAAGCTGAATTAAGAGAGATAACAAAACTGCGTGGATGGAAGGATTATTCTGAGTATCTGAGAAAGATTCTAAGTAGGAAGCAATGAACTTTGAGCGCAATCCAAACTGGTGTTCAGTGTTCTAACTTATGAGTTATTCAGCATTTCAAACTGACAGCTCGTAAATGTAAATGTTATTAAATGCAGAGCAATACAATTTTGCAAGTTTCTGTCATTTTGAATTTTAGTGGCTCAGATTGAAGCCTCCAGCCTTTTAAATCACAACTTGTACAAGCACAGCTCTAAAGCATTCGCCATACTTAAATGTGTGCTTTTCAAAACCTCATTATTGCCTTTGCTCACAAAATATCCTTGTCAGGATCCAGGTATGCACGTCTCATGTCAATGATAGGCTGACAGGCTCATGCCCTCTGTTGTGTTTACATTGTATGTTGTATAAAGCTTTCTTCTCTTCATTCTCACTAGGCAGAAAATAAAACAGGGTTAGCAGTGATATCACCCTTCAGACCAGCCAGATTTTCTCCTTTGATCTCCAGAAAAATCCTTCGCATGTGCATGGCAAGAGTCTGGCTCAAGGATCCTTGTTTTTGCACTTGAGGGAGACATCGAATGATTCAGGACAAATGAAAACATACTAACACCTACCAGTTAAAGCTGAAATCTAGCAGGGAATATTTTGGAAAAGTTCTTGCATGACAAAGTGAGATCAGTGGAGATCTCTGGCAACATTTTAATGGATAACAGAGCTTGAGGAGAAGGCAGTTTTGTGTAGGCAGAGGATCGCAGGAACTTGGCCAAACAGCTCAGACATTTATGAGACTGTTTTGTTTTTCCCCAGAAGATTACAGCTGCCACTGAAGCACCAAAGTGAAGTGACAGAATTGCACAGCATCCAACAGGTTCGTGTTTGTCAGTGGGGATCTAAAACCCAGCCACTTCACTTGATGTGCTCCAGCAGTCACAGTGTGTGTGGCTGTAGGTGCGAGTGTACGTTTGTCCATTTAAAAGGAGCTTTATCAACTCAAATATAATTTTTTTCTAAAAACATGTACTGTAATTACAAGTAACCATAGAAAATCACGCCAAACATTTCAAATTGTGTTGCATGGTGAGAAAGATTAAAGAGCCATCACATCTAATTCTAAGTCTGAATCTTGGTTCTCATAGTACTCTAAATGTGTATTTTTCATAGTATTTCATCAAGTCCATGCTATAAGCTGTGCAAGCTCTTAATTCATGTAATATATTGCCAAACTGAACATGAATTTTAGTCTGTTATTAACCAGCAAGAATTTTGCCTGAGTAAAGTAAAATCAACAGGATCTGATCTACTATTAGATACTAAAAGGATATGTGGTGGAATCCTCAAGACATTGAATATAATACTTAATCTCTCATTAGTAACAGTTGCATATTCTCAAAACCTTAATTGCAAGGTTTCATCTTGGTCTAATTGAGTACAGAATTAGACATGCAAATTCTGTCACAGTTGTTGCTTTTAAGTTTTCTTGGTGTACTTCTCCTAACTATCTTTTCCTTACTATTTTCTGTGTTTACCGGGTTGCTAATACATCTCTATAATTTGGCTAAACATAGATCTGAGATAATCACGCCATAAAGCTACTCCAGCTCCATCAAGAACACCTATAGTTTTGGCAGCGGTAAATGAACTGCCCTCAAACACGTAAAATTTCCTGGGAGGAAATTAGTTTGGGAGCACATAGCCTAGCATTGAGCGAAAGCATTTTGGGTGAGTCATAACTTTTGATACCACATCAGAAGAAAATCAATACAAAGTTGGGTTTTGAAAATCAGTTATTCCAGACATGTAATTCTGCTGGCCGTACTCACTTATGGATTATTGGCAGTTCTGATTTGAGTCTGTCATGTGCAAAAAGAAAGATGGACAGGAAAAGTATCTGAAATTTTAGCCCTTTGTCATTCCAGATGAGACACATTACCACTGAGCTGTGAGCTCTACTTTGTTAAACAATAGCAATAATATCTAAGAGATTACGTTTATTAGAGCTAGGGCAGGTCAGCTGCTGAATCGGACTGTGATGCCCTGCTGATTGCAGGACATCAGCTCTCCAGTTTGCTGGAGGTCACAGCAGTTGAAGTGGCAGCAGGGATTTGTGCCTGGCCACACTCTCACGGCTTAAGTCACTGATGAAGATGAGTTCACGCGAAGGCACGAGGCTGTGGTGTGGGTGAGGTGTGGGCACATGTTTGTTGCTGCCAAATCTCTTGATGTGGTGGTAACTGCGGGCAGAGGTGTGGTAGCAAATAACGGAGGGGTGGGGATGATAAATAACATGGTGGGCTGCTGCAGCTGTTTGCTCTCTGAACGTGAGTCAGAGCCCTCTGCCACGCTGGGTAGTGACACTAATGCCTGTCAGGCACAATAGACATTTCAAAGCCGATTAAGACATGTAACATTTAACTATTCAAATGGGGATAATTTTCTGGCAAAGTACGCTGGGGTAGTTAGTGCTTCAGTTATCTTTGCCTTCATTCACTGACACATTGCACTGAAATGGCACAGCTGACGAATGGCTGGATGGTTTGTGGAGGTAACGCTAGCTTTCATCCTCTCTTGCCCTGTATCTTATCTAGTCACAAACAGCAGTATGTACCTGAGTAGGAGGCTACTAAATGATACTTTACAGACATTTCAAATTAATTTTGGACTGGAATAGTTGCCTACTCAAGAAAATCAGGCTCGGGTGTCTGCAGGCAGTGCAAACCTACCTCTCCCATGAAAGTTTCACAGGAAACTGCACCCAGCTGAGTAATTCCAAACTGAGGTGTACACCTGACTGTATTGCTCCTATATTCATAGCAGCTAAAATCTGTAGTCAGGCATGGGAAACTCAGTTCACTAGGTGATGTACCCATGTATAGCCAATCGACCATATTTGTTCCTTAAAAATTGCAAATTGCATGTAGGGATAAAGAAAGAAACAGAAACTTGCCACAGTCATGGGGAAGAACCAAGAAACAATGAGACAATTTTATTGAGTACAACAGACAACTGTACTGGACCATCAGTGCCTTCCAGCTGCCAAGATAATTATAGACAAGCACTGAAAGAGCAGAGGAGTAGTCTCTTGTCTCTTCACAGCTGAGTCCCTCTGTAATCGGACTGGTAATATTTTTTTCCCATACAATACCAGAGCTTCTGGAAGAGCTATGCAGATGCATAACCAAAATAATTTGAAGTCTAGAGAGATCTCTTTCTGGAAAAAAGCTCCTGGAACAGGGATTCAAGTTTTGCCAAGTGGATCACAACCCAGAATATTTTTCTATGCTATACAGAGACTAGCAAAATAAAGCCTAGGAGTCTGGGGAACTAATTAGGTTTGAGCACACCGAAAGCATGGTTGGTATGTGCCGCAATGAACACAGAACTGCATGTTTAGGTGTAACAGCCATGACTAAGATCTGCAGTTTAGTGTTGGAGATAAATGTATATTTGGAGAGGTCGAGGTAGGAAACCCTGAGCTCTAATCTTGCCTTTGAGGCTGACAGCATATATGACTTGGAGCAGGTCAGTTAGGCTTGGCAGAAAGGGGATCGCAGTGAGTTTCCCATGTCGAGATTCATTGAACTCATGTACGTGCAGTTCCTTGGATGGAGATCGATAGTGAATGACTATTGTTGGAGAGACTGACCATAAAAATGCTGAAAGGGGTACATTCACTATCATGGGAGTCTTACAAATAATTTGCAATTAATAATTTATTTAGAAAATTGTTTGTCTTCTTGTGAATTGTTCACAAGTAGATAACATCTTCACAGGTTGATAGATTATATAAAGGCATTTACTGACATGAAGTTCCAAGGGACTTCTCTTGGCATAAAGTTCAGCATGAAAAAGAGTAATTAAGGACCTCCAGGCAAGTGGAAAATAGGATACATTGCAACACAGATTTACTTCATGTGTCAGATTAACGTGACAGTTTTCTTTGGTGAAAGATTTTTTAGACAACGGTGATATGGTAGATATCATCTATGTAGACTTTGATAAAGACAGAGTAGGTACTCATTAAGCTAGAAAGGTGGAAATCAGTAGATAAAGTGAAGATGGGAGAACTAGCTAAAGAGAAAATGATGATGGATATTGTTGAAAGAAGTATCAGGTTGCAGGGGATGGGCTACCTCAACGATAAGCTTCAGGTGCAATCTTGTGTAATGCATTTCTTAATGAGCTGCCCACAAAAAGCAGGATCAGACTGATTAACTTGTAAGAGGATGTTGAGAAGCTATAGAGGAGGCTCAAGATATTGGGCAAAGAGAACTGGATAACTCTGGTCTGAAACACTTGATGTGGGATAAGATTCACCCATGTAAAGTGCAAGGTTTACTTGGAAAGTAGTAACCAAATCTCCAGGAGAAGATAGGGCATCATAGCTAAAAATTTAAGAGATGAATGAGATGACTACTAGGTCTATTGGAAAGGTGATTTATTTGTGAAAAAAACAAATGCAATTGTAGTGCTCAGCAACAAAAGCTGGGGGAAAGGAGGGGGAAGGGGGGGATGTTTGAGGTTATGGCATTTGTCTTCCAAAGTAATGGTTATGCTGAGACTCTGCCTTCCAGGAAACATCTAAACATTCACCTGCTGATGGGAAGTAGTGAATTAATTAAATTTTTTGCTTTGCTTGTGCATGCACCTGTGCTGGTTTTGGCTGGGATAGAGTTAATTTTTTTCATAGTAGCTAGTATGGGGCTGTGTTTGGGACTTGTGCTGAAAACAGCGTTGGTGATACAGGGATGTTTTCATTACTGCTGAGCAGTGCTTACACAGACTCAAGGCCTTTTCTGCTTCTCATGCCCTGCCAGTGAGTAGCTGGGGGTACACAAGGAGTTGGGAGGGGACACAGCCAGGACAGCTGACCCAGACTGGCCAAAGGGATATTCCATACCATATGATGTCATGCTCAGCATATAAACTGTGAGGAGTACGCCAGGAGGTGGTGATTGCTGCTCAGGGACTGGCTGGGCATCAGTTGGTGGGTGGTAAGCAGTTGTTTTTAATTTGTATCACTTGTTCTTCTTGGGCTTTATTTCTTTTTGTTATTTTCATCATTATTGTTATTACTATTTTTTTTCTCAATTATTACAGTGTTCTTATCTCAACCCATGAGTTTTCTCACTTTTACCCTTCTGATTTTCTTCCCCATCCCACCGAGGGGAACAGGGAGTGAGCAAGAGGCTGTGTGGTGCTTAGCTGCCAGCTGGGGTTGAACCATGACAACATCTTTGTTTCACTTATTAAACTGTCATTGTCTCAACCTTTATTTCTTGCTTTTGCCCTTCTGATTCGGTCCCCCATCCTGCTGAGAGTGAGCAAGTGACTGGGTGGAACCTTATCTGCCAGGTGGGGTCAACCCACCACATGGAGTCAAACCATTAGGCTCTAGAACAAGCTGCCAGTAAGAGTGGTGGGGGCAAATCTCCTGCTTTTGTGATGGAACTTGATGGTTTCCTTTAGGAATTCTACAACATAACACCAGTGATTCATGTGGGTCCTTCCAAACTTGTCCTAGATGCTAGAAAATAATCCTAGAATTTTTTCCATGTTATAAAAGGAAGAAAAAATGAATGGCTTTTTATTGAACTGGTAACAGGCCAATGCTGTGAGAAAGACAGCTTTCTCCATTATTCTAACAAGCATCGTGGTCTGGAGACAAGGAACAGCAGTTCCCAGTGATCCTCTGTGTTCAGGTGGGAAACTTGAAATCTGCGTGACTGTCTCAGTAGAAGTTAGACATACTTTGTGTGAATTCCAGTTGCCTCTTCTATACATTAGTTCTTGTTCTGAAGGTCATTATGACCCCTTCTCTTTCTCTAACTGCTGTTGTTATTTAGCCTGGCTGTTGCTGGATTTTCTACTTAGCATGCTTTCCTTCAACAGTGAGAAAAAGTGTTTACCACACTGAAAACGCAGTGTGGCTTTACTAGCAAAGTCGGCTAGTGGAAAGACCAGAGAACTTGTTTGTGCATTCACACAACTAGAGAGCAAGTTTCCAATGTGGGTTTTTATGTTAGCTGTGGCCAGAATTACTGTTCATGTCTTAAATACTGGCCAGGTGTCAGCTATTTCCTTTTCCACAATGCAGGCAAAATTTAGCACCTTACACAAAGGAAAAAGCTAATACTTACTTTACTCTTCTCTTCCCAGCACAGACAGTGTAGGAGGAGATACGTTGTTTGGGACCACATGCCTTGGTCACTTTTGCAGGAGGGAGGATGCGGTTAGCCTTCTCTTAAACATTTAGCTTGGCCTCCATAGTCTCGTGCTTGGTGAACCTCACTGGTCCTCTTTTACTGGGTAGTTTGTGGGGAACAGCTGGCTAGCGGTTCTTCCCTGTTTTATTAGGCAATGTAGTTCATAAAAGTTGCGGCCTTCAGTTTAACCATATTCCTGTGTGGAAAGTCTTGTTCACTGCAGCGTCTGGGCCAGAGACATTTACATCACTGTAATCAACAAGCACTTAAAGCAGTTATTCCTTAAATGACCTTAGGTTAGCAGGAAGCAAGATGGAAGAATGCCCTTCCAAAAGCAAAGATTTCCAACTTGAGTAGGAAGTGTTTTTTACATGTACAAAAACAAATGATTATTTACCATTTCCACTCAGTTGTCAGTCTAGCCAGCCGCATTAATCACTGAGTCTGACTCAACGTACAATAATCAAGCAGTGCAGAAGAAAAGACTTATCTAGTAAAGACATTACAGATAATACTGATGAAGAAGAAACGGTTTGGTATTTATTTGCAAATCTGCAGTGCAATTAAAAGTTACAGCTGCTTTCTACTCTGCCCCAGAGCTAAGTGGCAAAATCAACACTATAACGCAAATAAATCTATTTTTTTTTAAATGCACATTCAACTTTTTTTGCAACAATTTTCCTTTGTTTTCAAGAAGGACGCTTTCCTTGTTCAAACAGATGTAATGGCCATTTCCAACTTGAAGAAGAGGAGGGTCTATGGATCCCAGCTTAGAGAGACTTGAACTAGAAAAATTGGTATGAAAGAAACACAAAAGGAAATGCATGTGTCTGAGCACAGGAAGAAACAGTAGAACGAAAGTTAAAAGAATGGCTTGTATTGGTAAAAGAGGACACAGCTCCTGTCGGTCACTCTGAGAAATGTGTTGTTTCCATCAAGCACTGAAGAGGACGGCACAGATGACTCGATAGCTAATGACCCCGCATTCCTGATGAGGATGGCAAATAGGTCGCAGGCTCTCACACATGCCATTTCTTTTTCTGTCAGCCCAGAATTCCTCCTCATTCAGCTTGATTCGCACCTTTTCTCAGGGCTTGGGGGAAGCATACAGCTATTTCCTATGCAGGCAGTGATTTTTGGCTTTTTTGTAGACACTTGCATGTAGGAAATGCAACCTTATACTATATTTTAAAAAATTCACGCATTCACAAAGGTCTAGTTTGCATTTGTACAATTTGCATTCGCAAACATAGTAGACGGTATATGCTACAATTATTTAGTCAGGGTAACTTAACAAGGGGGCAAAGAAATCAACTGGAACTGTGCTATTTCTTCTTCAAACTGAAACTGATCACCAACAACTGTTTTCTCATTAAACTGGAACAAAATGGTGGTGGTGGTGGGGAAAAATACGTTGCACTCCATTACCTCTGTCAAAACTCACTCAGCAGTTGTAGTGATCCCACTTAGGGAGAGCTGCCAAGCCTCCAAATACTCAGGCCTTTTCACCTAAAACTGATCTGGAACAACTTCAGTGATCATCCGAAGATGAAGAACCAAACCAAATGAAAACATTAATTAAACTCACTGCCCAGCTGATAAAGGTGGAACATTTAGTAGTGGCATAGAGCAGCAGCAACTTACAGTCTTAGAGACTCTTAAAAGTCCTCAACTGAAAGTGAAAATCTACATAGGCTAAATCTAAGCCTTCTGGGTTTGCTTTTCTCAGCAATTTTCCATGGACTCCTGCGAAGTGTTTTCAAGCACCCAAGGTTCCACTGGTGAAGAACTATTGGTTTAGGGAATTGAAGTTAAGTCATATGGTTCTTCTATCCCTTTTTCTCAAGTATAGAGATAGGAAACTGCTTATACCATTTGGTTTCACATATTAAATTGATTTAATTCCGTAGAAAATGCTTAAGCCAATAAGACAAAACTCGACAGAGAATGGGGATACAATTACTTTCTTATTTCGAGAATTATTAAATTGCTGCCATCTCACTTATGATTGACAATACTCGCAATCACCAGTGGATTACCAGTGCAATTCCTTCATAACGAAATAATATATATAGAAAGTATAATGAAAAACAGAAGAGGAAATGTCAAAATACTGACTGAATGTCCGCTAAACAATATATATTATTTTCTGTGTCATTGGGTGACCCAGGCATTTTTCAGCGAAAGCTCTATTCAAAGGTACTGCTCAAGGATTTTTTCTTAGTGTTCTAAAAATGCAGAAGAGTTTCAAATTATTTGCATACTGCCATCAATGAAAAAAACCTGCTGTTTGTTAATTTGAGTGCTTTTCAACATACTTCATATATTTCCTTTACCTGTATAGTATCAAGCTGTTCAAGAGTAGCTTCCTTTCATCTATAAAATGTTATATTTAGGAAATAACAAACTGGTTAAGATTGCAATGACAAAAATATTTGAATTTGAAAACCTTCCTAGAGGGGATGTGCTGGTACCAACAATCTGTACCACTCCACATAAAATAACCGCTGTTAATGTGCTTACTGAACATTGACAAATAAGATGTATAAATATTTGTAATCTGATTGTTTGCTCTGTTATGCTAGTATAAAGTGAAATAATGGTAAACATTATTTGTACGTTTATTGTTAAACTATTAACTCCACCAGGCAGCTTTAATCTCGTACACTGATTTTTTTATATAGTAAAAAAAGGATTTTAATACATCCTTGTCATCCATGCATCCATCCTTGCCATCCGTGCATCCATCCCTGTCATCACTTAACAACTGCAAGGATGCTCTTGGGGGCTGAGTTGTCTGCTTTCATTACTGTGCTGTCTCCTAAGGTTGTTTCCATTCATCTATCTTGGTAGTCAGCAGCAAACGCACATGTTTATCCATAGTAAGTATTCTTTGTATTTCTGAAATTATGCCTTAATATATAAATGCTTATTTAAATAGATCAGATAGCTTCAAGACAACTTTACACCTGTGAATGCCATATTCAAGATGAATCAGTTCTTTCTATTTTGTTCTCTCATTTAGATGATGATGCTAACTTTTAAGAAGCTCAGGTGATTTGTGGAAGAAAAATGAATATAATCGAAGAAGAAAATAAAGTTTGTGGATATGTATTATAACACACACATTTCTTTGTTGTATTTCAAATGAGAATACATGTAGCCTGCAGACCTGGAGCACCTCCCTCTCCGATCATCCTGCTTTTGCACACACAGCCCAAACCTCCCTAATTCTCGTCTTGGGGGCTGAATGGAACCCTGCTTCTTCCCAAAGTGCCAGAAAGCTTTGAATTACTTTTTTATGTTCTTTCTTAATCTGATTGAGGCAGAATTGGCAGGAATATGAACAGTTCCTGCCCCAGTGTGAGATACGGAGCTTTTAAATATAAATTTAACCATTCCATAGGTCAGAAATCATAACGGAAAACTCCATGTTTGTCCCTGTTGCTCTTCCTTCCAGAAATGCTGTTCAGCTGAGCTCTGACGCTGATCTTGCTGAAGTTCCTAGTTAAGGGAACTTGCAGTATGATTAGGCTAAAAGATGAAGTGGAAAATACTTGATGAGTAACACATTTAATTTGTTTTGAAGTATGAAGAAAGTGACAAAGATGTGTGTCTGGTTTTCCATTAGAAATTAAGGTCTCTTCTGCTTTTTTCCCCCCTTTTTTCAGAAAGTCATTGGGAAAGCATTTGGCCTCAATTTTGCAAACACTTGAACACATGAGTAATAAGGAATCTTCTTGATCCTGCTGAGGATTGAGTAAAACAGTGTACTTGTAATACTGGAAATTTCTGACATACATTTCAAAAAGCAAATCTGAGAGTGAAATGGGAATGATTTCTATTCAGACATTACACAAGGTTGTTCTAAAAATTCTTAGCTTGATACTGAATCCATTAAAGTACATCTATACTTTAAACAGCTTTAGCTGGCTCTTTTGTTCAAGTTGTGTAAAGTATGGCCAAAGAATTGACATCACTTGTTATATTGGAAGGGTATATCAAATAGGGGCTTGCAGAGATCTGGTACTATTGGGTATCTTTATTAATGACTTTGGAATAGAAAATATGATTCTTAAAGTTGCAGATGTAACCAGGTTGGAAGAAATAACATGCATTTTGCAGGACAGGATTATAATCAAAATTATATTGACAAATTGTGCAAGTAGCCTGAAATATAGGATGATATTCAATGGGGACATGCAGAAAGCATTACAGTTAAACAGGAATAAACCCTCAAAGTGTATGAAATTCTGATAACAGGAGGGGATTCAGAGGGTTTTTTTAGCAAATCAGAAACAGTATGAGTCAGCAATGTCATACCGTGAAAAAAGCAAACATCATACTGGGATATATAAACAGGAGTCTCGTATGGAAGACACATGAAGTAATACTTCCACTCTACTCAGTACTCATAAGGCCTCAACCAAAGTACTGTATCCAGTTTTTGGCATACCACTTCAAGAAAATGGAGGGAGGCCAAAGGAAAGCAACAAGAATAATCAGAAGTCTAGAAAAGACAACCCAGGGAAAGCCTGAATCAAGCGGAGTTGTTTAGTCTATGGAAAAGACAACAGACTGAAGACACACTAAATTTTCAAATACGTGAAAGGCTGCTGCAGACGACATTACAAACTTGTCCATGATCATCATGCATAATAAAATAATGGCTTAAAATTCAGTTAGGGCTATGTAGGCAAGTTTTCTTACTAGTTGCATATATAGGTAGAAAAGTTCTGAGTAGATTGCCCAAGGAAACGGCGGTGTCCCTGTCCGGTGGGTTTGGCAGGTTAGGCAAAGAGCTGCCAAGAACGTCTGAGCTGCAACGTGGGGAAATTAGGCGGGGCTCGGTGCTGCGCTTGCTGCTGTATTTGCTTTCTGCGTCAGCACACTGCTTTAAAAATATTAGTATGTCTTGTTGCTGTGTGGCAGCCCAGCCAAGAAGGGGACTCGGCCGCGCAGGTGGACGCAGCCGGGATGAAAACGCAGCCCCTTGGTGAAAGCGGATCACCTCAGCTCGGCAGCACCCAGGAAACCTCTCCGGCGATTACCCGGTTTTCACGTCCCCTGTGTAAGCCTTCAAGTGGCCGGCCGGCGCGGCCCGTTCCCGGAGGCCTGCAGCCACCACGGGCAGGGCCCCACGGCCGAGAGGGCCGGACGTCCCCCGGCCAGACAATTCCGCACCGTACGCCGGCTACTCGGGATGGCAGATCCCACCGCCGCGCTCACGGCCGTTGGAGCCGTTAGCCCCGCCCCATGCCCCGCCCACGCGACACCTCTGACCTCCACGTTCCTTAGTTACCGCGCGGGGCGTCACTTCGGGGCTAAACCACCGCTGCGTGCAGCGGAGTCGGGCTGAACCATTCGGCCGGTCTCGGGGGGGGAGGGGAAGTGAGGGTGTCGCGGATGCCCCTTGCCTGCGCCCGCAGCGGCTGCTGGACTTGCTGCTGTAGCTCCCGCCCACGAGCTTCCCTCTTCCCCCTTCGCTCCGTTCTCTCGTTGGTTTCGTCCCTGTGCGGGCCATAGCGACGGCGGGGGCGCTGAGGGAAGATGGCGGTTCCGGCCTCTGTACCGCTGCCGGCTCCGTGAGCGCGGCGCTCGCTCCTTTCCCCCTTCCCCTCCTCGGTTCTGCACCCTGTCCCTCCCAGTTGCCCTCCGCCTTTTCTCCTTCCCGCCGGGGGCGTAGAGACCATGTCGGACTCGGAGGAGGAGGAGAGTCCGGACCGCCAGCTCAAGCTAGTGGTGCTGGGGGACGGCACCACTGGCAAGGTCAGTGCCGGCCTCCGCCAGCAGCGCCCCGCTCCTCTCTGTCTCCGCGGTGCCCTCAGCCCCGTTCCTGGCTTTCCCCCTCAGGCCCTCCCGCTGAGGAGGGAGCAGCGCGTGGCGCCTTCAGTCTATCGCGCTGCCGTTGTCGCGATACTCGGCGTCGTGACGCCGGCTGACTGCTCCCTCGTCACCCTCAGCCCTGCATTTCTTCCTCTCCGTTGTATCCCCTGCGTGTGTGGGGCGGGGGCGTAGCGGAGAGCCGGGACGGGCCCCCGTCGTTCCCCCGGCCGGCAGGCAGGGGCGGGCTCCTCTCCGGGAGCTTCGCTCCGGGGCCGCTGTACGCGCTCTGCGCTCGGCAGCGAAACTCTCTAACGGCGTTTCCGTACCCTCGCGGCACCCGAAGAGGCTTGGTCAATAAACAGACGTGTACGACTTTAATCCAATTTTCTTGAGCCTTAGGGAAAGGAGCGGCTAATAACGTAATTATTGTGGTGCTGCCCGGTATGGCGTTTCCCCACCGATCCCCGTGCGCTGCAGATCGCGCACCCGTGACGGGCAATTGCTCAGCCGGAGTTGTTGGAATAGCCCGAAGCTGTTCGCAGTGGCCGGCGGTGCCCGGGAGGGGCCGGGGCCGAGCACGTGAATTCGCGGTTCCTGCCGAAACGACGAGTAAAGGGTGCTTCGCTGGGTTTCCAGGCACTCTTCGTTTCGGCCTCAGAGCTAATAACCTCCTGAGGTGGATAGAACAGTTTGCATCTGTTTGAGTTAGTGTTTCCGAGTTTGGAAAGACGCTTCTGGGTCAATTTAGGTTTTGTTTGTGACTGTTACTTTTTTTTTCCCTCTATCAACATAATTACTATTTATAAGCAGTTTGTCTATAAACAAGTTATACCTTTAAAAAGAGAAATTTTCACAAATAGAGACCAAAGAAGGCAAAAGAGAGTGTGCTTTCTTACCCACGGGAATAGTCGCTGATCTTTTACTTACACTTGTGAACATCTCTATTGCAATATGTAGCCTGAATCCTTTTGTGAGATATACAGTAAAATGACTATTTTAATGTGTATTTGAAGAATACAGTTTTCCCTCTATCATTAACTTGAAAATATGGGTAGGCAGAAAGTCTGCCTGCCTCACCATTCAATTGAAAAGTAGAAATATCCTTAGAGGTGGTTTAAATGAACTGCCTGCCATTAATAGAAATAAGCTTCTAGTGAAAGCACATGCATGGTTTTGCTCACTTACGTAGAGCTCTATGAAGAAACAAAATGATTTTTGTCTCCAGCGATTCTAAACCCAGTCTGAAGTGGTATTGTATTCATCTGAGTCAGTAGATGGGCAATTCCAAGTGACTATGTGATGAGAGCATAATAAATGTACAAGATTGACAGCTGAAATACTGTTTCACTGGTAGCGTTCCCCAGGAGTTTTCCATTCAAACTGAGGAATCCTTTCACTACTGCTGTTCAGCACCTTGTGGCAAGACCTCTTGCCAAACATGGATTTTCAAGCGTTCTTGAGTTTTGATGTATATTCCTGCTGGTTCCTACCTCTCACATGGGAGCTGCCACTCACTGAATCTCCTGCTGGCTCCAGGAATCCTGTGCTTCAAGTGCAGTTTATTTTGCATGAGCAGCAGCTATGCTATGGTGGGCTGCTTTTCCTCTTGTCCCCCCTAGATGATGCTGTAATAGAGGCTTCTTCCAGCCATCCTTATGGCCTAACAGCAAACACTTGGCAATAATAGATTTATTGTAAGATCTTGTAAAAATAAAGAAGTGATTGGGTCATGGAATAGCAGGATAAAATGTACCTAGTGCTATTTCAGGCACCTCAGAAGACTAAATCATTGAGGTTCCTCTCCTTTGTTGGCTACTCGTTCCGCTTACTTGTTGAAACATGCATATGTCTATATGTTTTCAACTCTAAATAGCTTGCCTCTCACATCTGGTTCACAGCTGGTCTTTACACACGTGCATACTTAGTCTCTCATTTACTGGGCAAGACATTGTTTTTTCTCTTCCTCTGCTGCTGGGATCATCAGACTGGAGGAGTGTAGAAAATAATGGAATATATCTGAAATACTGCGTCTCGTGTTTAGTGTGAGGTGTTCACATTTGACGTCTTTATATTGCCCCCTCTCCTGCTGCACCCTTCCCTCTTTTCTTCCCACCTCCCCTTCCTGTCCCCCCCCCCCCCCAAGAAAAAAGGCAAAAAAAAAAAAAGATTTTATTTCCTCCCTCTTGGCCATCTGGGTGTCTCTGGTCTTGAGTTCTCCAGGGTAAAAAATTATGTCTTTGTGGGTCAACTGGCTGAAGGTGTAAACTTGCTTTCTTTTTCCACACCCATTGTTTAGAAGCAATGTGATTCAGGTTCTGTGCAAGGGTTGGTAGCAGTTTAAAAACAAATCAGCGTCAGTTCAAGCTGAGGGGAATGTTTGTGTTTCCACTAGGTAGGAATCCTTCTATCCATGAGGCCAGGGAGGGATGTTGTGCTTCTATTAATTTGTTTTGTGGTGGTTGAATGAATAATTAGATAGAATTTTAAGGGTAGGAATAAGCACTGCTGGAGCAAGCTTTAAGGAGAGAAGAGTAAAAAGGGAAGAAGGAATGAGAGGAGTGAGACTAGAATCTGAAAAAGTATTAGAGTAAAATATAGATGGTAAGGAAATGGTAAATTGTTGAAAAGAAAAATTGGGGAAGACAAGATTGGTTAGTAGGAAGATCATAATAGAGACTGATTTTAATGAACCAGACAAGCTAGGAAAACAATCGAAATCAGAAGCGGGGACAATGTGAGATGAAAATAAACAGCATTTATTAATAGTAGTTGGCTCTGATTTTGATTACAGCATGGAACTTACATACACACAGCAGCCTTATACATTTAGGTTTTAAATCAATCCACTTTTCCTGAGCCAAAATGATTTTCTATTAAAATAAACCAGCAGTACTAGTATGGATTGAAAAAAAAAAAGTTATGATCCAGATATTTCTACTTTTGCTATGCACAAATTGGCTTAATGTTGAAGTATATAATGACGCTGTTTTGAGCTAGAACTACTCTGATTTGCTACTGTTGAAAAAGGTTTTGGGCCTCTGGAAGCAAATCTTGGAGCTATTCATGGGAAGGGAGGTCCTGAAAAATATGCACGTGGGAGGAGCAAAGCAGCTGAGGTTCTGTCTTTCTGCCAGCTGTTGCAACTGGGACTAAAATATGGTAGCAGAAACATCCTACCTTTTCCTTCTCTTAACAACGGATCATGAGGATGAAAGAGCAAATACCTGACCTGGTGTGGGAATTTGCAGGAGCTAAAATGTAGGCTGGAATGCAGAGTGGTGTCCTGCTTGCTTTAGGATGCCAGATTTTTAAGCATTGTGCCAATTCTGGATCTTGCTGTTACACATAGGCTCAAAAACTTCATCAATGTTGACAAAAACGTCACTGTTCAGTCTTGCAAATGAAAAATTGCATCAAGTGTCCTGTGCAGATTAGCCTAGCTTCATAGGTGCACATCTAGTGTCAAAAAGTCTTGATAATTTTCTCTTTTTCAGTGAACAAAGTTTCATCAGTAGTTAGAAGTGGGGTGGAAAGACATCAGCCTCGGCTGACAGAACTACTTTCTTTGCTTAAAAAATACACCCCTCCCCCTAAAGCCAGACTGTTGTCAGTCAGAAATTCTCTGTGTTGGACAGTTATGTAGTTTTATGCTAGTTAAAGCATTCCGTTATTTAGCCTAGTGTTTCTTTTCATTTTGTCTGTCTTAAAATTCTTGCCAGTAGGGATAGGATGTGACTGAGAGGTGAACATTGCTGTGGTTGGAAAATGGCATTGATGTTCTAGATGGGACTGGGGGAGGGAAGGGGGGGGACGACTGTTGCTTTTTGGAAAGTGAGTTCTCAATTGGCTGGTAAAGTTGGAAATGGAAATTCATGGCTTCAGAACTATGTCCTTGCCTCCCATTGAGTTTTAGTTTTTCTTTCTTACAGCTATGATACTACACTTTGGCATTGCTTTCTGAAAGCTTTCTTCTGTAGGATTTTACTTAAAGGATTGTCATTAGCAGGGTTTTCTCTACAAGTTTCCGTGTTGTCCTCATGAGTAGTCAGTGTTGGTTAGAGCTGGCTATCGTTGCTTGTTGTGTTTGACTTGTCTGCTACTGTTTCATAAATATTGTTTGTTTTTTTTTTCTATTTACTCACTATGTAGGTATTTAGGAAGGGCATGTCAGCAGTTTGTACTATGAGTTGTTGACAATGAAAAATAGAAGCAAGAAATTGTCTTGCCTCACCAGTGAGGTTTAATTGCATCTTCATTTGTTTCCAAAGCACCTTCCCAAATATCCCATTGTATTTTGCACTTAGAATACTGTAATTTTTATGTATTATTTTTTACTGCTGTCTTGAGTGCTATATGTTAGAACCCAAAGACATTTTTTTGGTCTGAAAGGGGGGAGTTTGTAACACCAACCTTCAACAGTGTATTTCTATTCAGAGCAGCATATAAACATTTGCTTTGAAATGTTTAAGGCAAATATGTGAACTTGCCAAACTGGGTCTAATGGAAAGTCTACTATGAAAGTTAGCGGCCTGGTTGTCTTAATAGAGATGTCAAGGCATGAGGCCTTCTTGGTATCATACTATCCTCTGATCTCTAGATTAATGGCTGAAATTTTATGAATGGAGCATAATCTTTTTTTAAAAAATGCTCACTGATCACTTATTTATTTTTACAGCTACAGTTCTGCTGAACCATTATTTAACTTTGGTTACTTTTTACATAGAATATACTCAACATATCCTTGCGGGCAAAACTGTCATGCAAAATCTTTTATGGCAAGCATGGCAGAGAACAATTTTAGGATTGAAGGGAGTGTTTGCATTGTAGAGGTACTTGAATATGCATTGACATAACTTCTCCATTTACTGTTGTGGAGAAGTTTGAACTGTTGCTCTTAATATTTTGTGGATAAATGCTTGTTCTGTGAATAAATAGAGGACTCTGGTAATCCAACACCTTCCTTGAGCTCTAACATTTATTAGAAAAAAAAATTAAAAAGGAGTTAGTCAATGATTTTCTGCTGTAAATTCCTCTGCATTCAAGAGCACAGTAGAGGAAAACTGTTTAAGAGAACTTTGCCATACTGTTGATTACTTGCTGCTCTTATTGGTTGGCTGTTAATTGAACGTATGTTGTTTATTTTTACTAACACCCCTAGAAGCCCTCGGGGAATATTGAGTGTCACAGAGTGATAAAACTAATATTTACTGAGCCCTTAAAACAAGAAGGGAGTGGTTGCTTATTTAATGGGGATCTAAATTAGCGTGTTGGAGAATATAGCATACTATGATATAGTCAGATGATATTTTAATCTGTACTCTGGGTACTGGTTACTTTTGCAAAAAGGAAAATTTCAAGGAGAAGACTGTATGGTGTATTCTTGCAATGTTGTTATTTTATCTACATCTTAAAGGTCATGACAGGTTAAAAATAATGTCTTTATAATCTTGACATGCCAACTATTGTGATGAAAAGAATCAGTTCTACTCTTTTTTTTTTTTTAGTACTACAGTCTAAATCTGTATTGAATTTTTTTTTGTTCATGTTCTTAGTATTACTGTCACATAGCTGTAGGCAGAAGAATCTTCTCACGATTCGTCCTCTGTGGTCTTTGCCCTTTCCACAGAGATATAAACATATAAGCATATTTATGCTTACTTGCTTTTTTTCCCCATTTATTTATTTTTAATCTTCTTGGGTCTTGAGTTCAGTGAAGTATGTGAAAATGTTGCCATAGTCCTTAATTTATTTTTTTGATTACTTCCTAAACATATCTTCTGGTATCAAAATATCATCTATTTTTTTATATATATATATATATATATGACAGTGATAGGAATATTAAAGTGATACAGAAACAAGAAAACAGTAAATCTTGTGTTATTTACTTCACAGGTAATTTAATAGTTGAATAAACGTTTGCCTATTCATACTAGAGCTTTAATGCTGGAGCTCTGGTGGCCATGTTTTCATGCAAAAAAAGAGTAAGTTACCTTTTCTTTCTGCGTACATTTGACATTTTTAGCATAATTTAGATCTTTTTTATAAGCGTTCTATTAATAGAACTTGCCTACTCTCATTTTTCAGAACTATTGGCATTATTGTGCTTTGCATTTTTAACTAAATGTGCTCTACAGCGTTTTCTGATAACAATGTTACTTATCTCTTTGATCTTGATGAATGGAAAGCTGGCAAAAAAAAAAATCCTTCATGTCCATTTTGAGTTTTCCGACAGTGTAAGGATTTTGTGAGGCTGTTGGGCTTCCCCCCCATATAAAAATGCATATTTAGATTTTTTTTTTCCTGAAATTACTTTGTTTTTTTATTTTCAGATGTCATGTCAACAAGTGATTTGTAAGCATGTTCCACTAATTTGATGTAGGGTGTATTTTATCTATGTGACATTAATTTTTAATATGGTATTTATTTTTTTTCTGCAATACAAACCTTTGTATTCTTTCTAATTGCTCTTCTCTTTTCTTCTTTCCTTTTTTTTTAACCTTAGATTGTGGGGCTCTTTTTCTTTTTCTCTTTTTCTTTTTCTCTTTTTCTTTTTCTCTTTTTCTTTTTCTCTTTTTCTTTTTCTCTTTTTCTTTTTCTCTTTTTCTTTTTCTCTTTTTCTTTCTTCTGCCTTGCATGGAGAACTTAAATTGCTAGTAAAAGAATATAAAAGCCTTGCTTCATGACTTTGTGTAGGTTAGTTGTGTATCCTTTTAGCAGTATATAATAAAAGCTGATTCTTTATATAGGTCAACAGTGTATTGGTCTACTTTCATAAATCCAAAAATTATCAATTGAAGGAATAAGTTTCAAGAGTTCTGCTTAAAGGAATGATTCTGCAAGTGTGCATTCGTAACATCAGTTTATTTTTTTCTGTGTACAAGGAAGTAATCTTCCTATCTTAGACATCATGTAATCCCTGATCCTGAAACTTTGATGTACAGTGGCAGGAATCCTGCCACACTTTGGAGCCCCTGTGGGACTCTGCACTGTGCGGATCTCTGTTCCCTCCTGGAAAGTTGATCTGGGATCATGGTGTTCTCTACCAGGGAAGGACCCTTGTTTTGGAAATGAACGCTTTATAAAAGTAATAAGCTCTTCAAGTATAGGTAGTGTTGCTTAGATTTGTGCAAATTTGAGCGTACTAATGACACCTCATTCAAATCTGTGTAATATTTTGTAATATGAATATCACAGTATCTTTGAAATACAAAGGAAATAATGCACCTTGCTTTTTTTTGCATGAATTAGTAGCCTTTGCCACCTCCTCTTATTATGTTGGTGCTGGCTGGAATGTTTGTCAATCCAAATCCATGAACACTGTCAGCATGCATTGATTTAAAAAGTGCTTAACTGTATTTCATGCTTCTGGTTTAACATCAAGTTTTTTGCTGTTTAAAATGACAACTTAATTTGATATTATTCTGTTTTAGACATCCTTAGCCACACGTTTTGCCCAAGAGACATTTGGAAAACAGTACAAACAAACCATAGGACTGGACTTCTTCTTGAAAAGGATACTATTGCCAGGTAAGAGAACAAAAACTAACACTGAAAGGTTGGGCAGCAGTAAGACTTGCAAAAACAGATTCTTCAAAGTAATGTATACTAAATAAGCTTAGTACAGTGCTTTTTATGGCAAACTAAATTAGGTTATTCAGAGAAAATTATGTTAGTATGTTCTTGCCAGGTGACAAAGGGTTATGCATTTGCAGCATATCTTTAGTAAAACACTGAAGTGAAATAAAAGGAAAGCTATCTATATTCATGATTTTTATTATCTCTACTTGAGTGTACTCGCTGTCCATGTGGGTAGTGTAACATACAACAATGAAATGGAACTTTAAATATGTTCCTCGAAAAAGTACATGTGTTTTGAAAGAAATAGATTCTTTTTTTTTAAATGAAATACACAACTTGTATTTAAGTTGTGTGAGGGAAGCATAATGCAGCTATGGAATCGCAGTGCTCTAATATGTGAATGCTGTTTTATGCAAGGCAGCATGAAATTGCTGGCATTTAATAGACCACTAAAATTTAGGGTCCCTTGGCACTCATAAAAATACAGTTTGAGCATTCAAGATGTTTCACTTCATGACGGCAAAGAAACTATTTAGATGCCAGTTGCAGCACACTGCATGGAAAATGCAAAGAAATAAAAAAAAAAGAATAGTTGCTGGTAGAAGTTTGTCTCCGAACAATTGGGGGTTTGAAATAAGTCTTTTCATTGATTCGATGTTGCTTGATTTCTAAGTATGAAAGTATTTAATGAAATGCATTTTCTTCTGGTTTTGGAAATCAGAAGTATGTGTAATTATTAAAAGTTGTAGTGAGATTTGATAAAGTTGATGCAAGTTCTGTAGTTATGTCTTTTTTTCTTCTGGAGGGTGGGGAGGGAAGCAAACCCAGAAATGAAGCATTTTAACTATAACCTCAAGTTATAAGAAAATATATAAAGTTCTTGAACTTATTTTCTTAAAATTACATTGCCAATAATTTCTTGATTATGTTTGTATATTTTCTTAAGTGAAACAGAATAATCTTTTCAGACTATTCCTGCATTCACTATTTTGGTTTGGCCATTTTGCTGTACTTTTTTTAGTACCTGGTGAGTGATAAAGTACCAAATTTCAGTGCTTATTTCTCCATAAAATCAACAGAATAATTTTTTTATTGTCCTGCTCATGCCTCTAAAAATACCAGTGTGCATAATACTTAACAGCAGTACTTGCAAGTGGAATGTGTACACAAATCATGCAGTGTGCATGCTGAGAACTTGTATTTTGCAAGTTTTTTTCCAGCTGTTAAGCACACAGAAGCTATTAGTACATTACTGGGGTTCTAAATATTCTTGCCGAGTAGAAAATTTGGAAAATTATCAACTATTGATTCATTCATGTTTTACTTTCTTCTAGTTTATTTTGTAATGAATTCAGAATGTAGATGAAAATACACCAAACTAGCAACAAAGTCTGTACATCTGTTCTCCTTATTTGTCATTAACAAAATAGTAACATGTGTGGAATGTATTCATATTTGGGAAGAAGCATTTTTCTGTTGATTGTCATTCTGGTTTTGCCTATGCCTGTGTATGTGTTCAGGTATATATGGATTTCTGTGTTTTATAGGTAAGCTTAACTGATGGTGGGGAGTGAGAGGGAAGGAAGAGAAGAGGGAGGTAAAATTTCTAAGTACTGGAATGGGAAGCATTACTTAAGCAAGCGGATTTTTTTAATTTCTTGATTAGTTCTGGGTTTGCAGAGCTGCTATGTTTACTTGAAAGGTTAATTCATACTGCTGAACAGAAATTATAATGTGTATATCAGTAGGAAAAAAAGCCTCAATTTCTCTTATTTAGCAGGAGAATTGAAGAATAACTATGGTTCAGTATTTGATTTTTTTTCTTCTTTAAATGTAAACAAAGATTTCAGAATTTAAAATTACTGATTTCTGGAATTGTACAGAAGTTTACATTAGGCCACATTAGAAATGCATTTTAGCTTGTAAAATAAAGTATTTTTTTTCTATTTTTTTTTTTTTTTAAAAGTAAAAGCTGTAGTTGTCTCCTGTTGTTTTAGTAACTGATTCAGTTCTGCAGTGAAAAAAGTAAATATTTTACATGGTAAAACAATATGGTTTAATACAAATAGTAAATGCTTTGATTAATTTTGAATATGATTTTTAATGTTCAACTGTTGAGAAATTCTCTTCATGCAGTTTGTTCAAAATATTTTTTTCAAATGCAAATCCATTTCAGTATATTTATTCATGCAGTATCTTGTATAGTCTGGATGCAACCACGGTGTAGATTTTACTGCTTAAATAGTGTAGTGTTAGTCAGAGGGTCTGCTGATAGATATTCTTAAGAGCCATAGTCAAATACTTTTAGGAGGGTTGTGGGTGCAGTCCAGTAAACAGGATTCTTCTGTTAAAAGGATTTTTTTTTTAAGTCGTCAGTGCAAAAAGTGGGCAGACTCGTGTTTTCAGTTCCATCTTGACTGTGCAGCACTTTAAGGTTAACCAATGCACCAAGTATACTTTTGCAGGATCACTACTGAATCAGCCCAGTGGCTTCAATTCATACCAGAAATAGTCTAGATACCTGCACTGTGTTGCCTCAGTTATTTTAACTTCGCGCTTGTGTGGATTTTCTACAGAGTAAAGAAGTGTTAGTGGTTTTGTGTTCCTTATCAGTGTATTACATATTCTTTTTATGGGACTCTTCAGTTATTTTTATTGGTATGTTAACCTTGTTTCTAAGAACTGTTGTCTTATGCGTGATTTCTTTTTGTTTTGTTGTCATTCTCCAGTTCGTATGTTCCTCTTAAATCAAACTCTCTGCAGAAAACTTCATGCGCTACTATCATAGTTCTTAATTAAATATTTGCTAGGCAAATTGTCTGGAGTTTTTCCTTCAGTCAGAATAATCCTAACATCCTTGTTTCTCCCGCCAAATCAATCTGAGCACAAAGCAAATACTACAGGACGTAATTGAAAAAAAGGGAGAATGAAGTGTGTTGCACTGGAGATGATCAGCATGAATTTCAGTAGTTAGTGAGGTCTTAATTGAGAACCACTTCATCTTAAAAGAACATTCCAACCTTTTTCCCTGATTTCTTTTTTCTGTTGTTAGTGAAGGAAAGTAAATAATTCATAATAGTAGATTTTTAAGTTGAACAGTGACTGTTAGACCATTTAATTTAACTTCCTGCATTAAAGTTTCTCAGATAATTTCATACAGTTATCCAGATGCTAAGCCCAGTATGCTGTGCATAATTACTACTTTTAGGACGAAAAATGGAGTTAGAAACATTTTAAAGCATTTGAACACAAAATTAGGCATCTGAGAATTGTTAAGTTTGAAAGTGATAATATTTATAAAGCTTTTTTAACAAATAGCTGGCATGAATGACGTGGTAAATTTCCGGTAGAATACATACAACCGAGTTAGGGGTAGAATACTGCAGTCTGGTGAGCTTTTGAGTATGTTTAGTTTGTTTATGCACTGAGGATGCATTGTCATTTCAGACTGCGGATTCACCAGTTTATCCACGCCAGATGCTTATGAAAGACTTTCCTGGATTGTTTGCAGTCACTTATGTTCTAAGCTTTAAAAATAATTAATACATAGTATATGCACTGTCAAAACAAATAAGCTTTTTATTCTATAAAGGGTTGCCTTTATTGAACTGAAGTGTTTATGATGTATTTACTAAGCTCCATGTAGA
This sequence comes from Grus americana, assembly GCF_028858705.1. NCBI lineage: Eukaryota > Metazoa > Chordata > Aves > Gruiformes > Gruidae > Grus > Grus americana. Next base: position 15,835,194 of record NC_072855.1, on the reverse strand, counting down.
AATTCTTTATCTCAGTATTAGCTAAAACTCAATGTAGATTAAAAATTCTGTGAATAGGTTGTTTCACATTCATCTCGATATATTTAAGACCAAAGTAGCGGTTTAGGAAATCTGTGCTTTCAACCAGATTAAAGCAAGATGCATCATAGAAACATAATGTGGTCTATTTAATACCACAAGTAGCACATATTCAGCTATATAGTTCTAATTTGCTGTTTATATTCACTAAGCACTGGGATGATTTATTTCCATGGAGCACACTCCCTTGCATAACTAATATGAATGTGTTAGTTATAAATTGATGGCTGAATAGATCACATTGTGTAAAATAAGAAGGTTGTTAATAACATAGAATAGTAGAATTAAGAGTATATATATCTTAGCAGCCCAAAAGAATGTGTTCTTTTTCACTCGACTTTCAATTGCAATGTGGAATTTGTTGCAATTTTTTTTTTCTTTTTTCAAATCTAGGAATAAAATTAATAGGCAGTTATGATTATTTGTGAGTATGTAGAATTGTTATTAATGTGTAAGTCATCTGAGTTGTATGTAGATTAGAAAAATTTTCATCAGATCTTACTGTATTAGAGTTTGGTGCTTCCAGGTAGTCAGTGCAGTTTTGAAAACAGTTCTCACTGTGCAAAATGAGCCAAATTACACTTTAATACATTTGTATCCATGTGGTGACATACGTTGCTGTGTGTATATTTAGTCTGTGGGTTTCTGAGTTGTTAGCTTGCAGAATATGTATGACTTGCAGGATATTAAATATTTGATATTTACACAGATTTTTCATTACTTTGTTTTTGAAAACCTGTTAACAGTTTCAACATAGCTTAAAGACTAGAGTAGAAAGGAAGATCTATTCTTGGTGTGGATTGTTTGAAGATGGAAGTTATGTAAATCATGTCCAGTTTAGTTGCCTGCTTTGTGGTGGTGGGTGGAGGAAAAATCATAGTTTGCATCCTCAACTTAGATGTCTGTCAGTATTTCCATTTTTTAATCTGTCAACTATATAATTCTTTAACTGTATAGTACTAAGAGCATCACTACCAAAATGCAGTTTTGAAAGAAAATTTGGAGGGGAGGTGGGAAAGAGATACAGAGTATGAAACAACGTGGTTAAGTTGGCATTAATTGTATTACCTTTCAATTACAAATACCGTGCTATAGAACTTTCTCTGTAAAGTTTTACATGTTTCTTCAGTGAAGAAACTGAAAATTTCTGAATTTCTAGTCAAGAATACTTTGCATAATTTAGTATGCAAAGTCATTGCATACTTTGTGCAATTCCAGTTCATTTCTGTTAAAATATTAAGTATGTTAATACCCAGCTATAGTTTTATTGCATCTTAATGACTTACCTGGACACAAGTGACTTTTTTCCAAATGATAGTCATCTTGGTGTTGAAATTTAGTTACTATTTATTGTATACTTGTAAAAAGCCGTTGCTGTTGATATGCTAGAGCTGTATTACCTGCCATGATAATATATCTTTAATTTTATTTGTCTCTAAATTTTCTAGGTTATGCAATATCTGTATCATTTTCTTTTTTAGGAAATTTGAATGTTACTCTTCAAGTGTGGGATGTAGGGGGGCAAACGATAGGAGGCAAAATGCTGGATAAATATATTTATGGAGCTCAGGTACAGTATAAATTATGATAATTGTATCTATAGTAATTATATAAAATTCATTGAAACTTTGTTCTTAAAATTACACATATCTTACAGGTTTTGTAAATTGCAAAAATATTGACTCTCTGCTTAACCTAAAATTAAATGACATTAATGTTCAAGTCTAATTTTGGTGCATAGTTAATTTCTTAGAACCGCCTTAAAAAGCAAAGCAAGGGTGCACATTTGTAGAACTGAATAACTCTCAAGAACAGATGTATGTTTCCATGCTTTGTGTCTTGAGTTAAGAAAAGCAATCACAGTAAATAGTAAAGGCTATTTGGGTATCCACATGGTAGATATAGTGGCTGCTTTTAGAACAGATGCCTCCTGGGGGGAAAAAGTAGAAGGAGGAAATTAAGAGCAATCCTACACCATTAAACTCATACATGCAACTGGGGTTATAAGAGGGCAAACAAAAGGAGGCAACCAGGTAGCTAAATATTTTTGCAGAACTCCTATCCAATGAAAATTAATTTTATCTTGAGGTTAACTAAGCAACTTAAAGTGAATGTTAGGATTAAGTAAGAGCTAAATATTATAACAGTATCTTGAGTTACGAGATGGTTTAGGAGGATGTACTATATGCCAAACTTCTTAACATGAGTGATCCTAAAATGTACTCTGTTCTTTAATTTGGAGTTTGTAATGAGAACAATAGGCATAACATTTTATTGTACAATGATATATTTATCTGAAAAAAAACCAAGCACACTTATTTTTTCCCTCAATACTTTAAGCAGTAGGAATATGGAATCCTAAAACTTTTATTGGACGGAAACTTTGTACTAATAAGTACAGCACAGAAATGGCTAATTAAGGAGATTAGGATTTATTACTTAATAGGATAAAGACAAACTTGTCAATTTAACATTTTGTCACTTTCAAAAAATGCCTGAATGTTTTTAGCTGTTGCATGTGTTTTATAGCATTTTCTTTTTTTTTTAATAAAAACCATTTTGCTGCCCTGTTAAAGATCTACCAAGCAACAGGAGAAAGTGGTGTCCATGACAGAGGGAATTTGATTAATCACAAATTGTTGCCATATGCCCAAAGTAAACTCAGTGAAGGAAATAAAAGACTATTAACTTTTTCTGTATTGAATTTGGTGATAAACTTAGGAGTTTCTTATCAGCAATAGCAGGTCAAAAAGTTAATACCAGTGCCCCAAAGTAGTGAAAAAATTGCTATCAGTAAGCCTAAAGTTACAAAAGTTTGATTTTTAGTCATTCTGAGCACATTAACAAAAAAACCATACATCCAATCTCTTCTTTAATCCTCTCCCAACCCTCATTGTAACCCTAATTTTTTTAATGAACTATTCTCTCTCCCATTGTTGGCATGTATTGCCAATGTCTCCGTATAGGCTTCTTATCATCAAAGCTGACTTGTAACACACTTTTCTATTAGCTTTGTAGCAGCACCTGTTGAAGACACATAAAACTACCTTTATTTTCATCTGTTCATGAAACACTGTGAATAATTTGGAAAGGCACTGCTTTCAGCTTGTTTCTAGGCAGAAGCTTATTTCATGTTGAACATCTGTGGCTTTTTAGAAGAAAAAGAGGAAAGATAAAGTAGAACAAGTAAGAGTATTTAGAAAGAAAAATGTATATATAAAAATGTATAAAAAAAAAAGTATGTATAAAAATTCCCATGAATGGACAGCAAAGCAGCAAGAAAGTAATTGGGAGGAGTTAGCATGGAATTGGCCAGGGTAGATTGTGCCCAACCAACTTGATTGCCTTCTGTGGAGAGGAGAGCAGTGGATGTCATTTACCTTGACTTCAGCAAGGCCATAGACATAATCTCCCATAATATTATTACAGACAAAATGTAGAGATACAGACTGGATGGGCGGACTGTAAGGTGACTGAAAAACTGAATAGACAGCTGGACTTAAAGGTCCATAGGTCAATGTCTCACTGGTACCTGGCTATAAGTCGTATTCCCGAGGGGTTGGTACTGGAGTCATGTCTTTTATTAATTCTTCGAACAATGGAAGAAAATGTTGTTTGTAAGTTTGCGAATTGGGAAGGAGGGAAAGCATGACCAACTGAAGGAATGGACCAACAGAAACCTTGTGAAGTTCACTGAAGACAAATGCAAAGTCCTGCACCTGGGCCAGAAGAACCTTATGCAGGGGGAATCAACTGGAGAGCATCTAGTGAAGGGCCATGAAGCTGATTAATCGAGTGGAGCATCTCTCCTGTGAGGAAAGGCTGAGAGAGCTTGGACTGCTTAGCCTGGAGAAGAGAAGGTTCAATATAGAGAAATACCTGAAAGGAGGGTTCAAAGAAGGTGTAGCTCGGCTCTTTTCAGTGGTGCCTAGTGACAGGACCAGAGGCAATGGACACAAACTGAAACAGGAGGTTCTGAACATCAGGAAACACTTTTTCACTGGAAGGGTGACTGAGCACTGGCACAGGTTGCCCAAGGAGGTTGTGGAGTCTCCATTGGAGATAATATTCAAAAGCCATCTGGACGTGGGCCTGGGCAACTGGCTTTAGGTGATACTGCTTGAACAGGGGCATTGGACCAAATGACCTCTAGAGGTCCATTCCAACCTCAGTCATTCTGTGAAATGGCTTTGGAGAAATGGATCCTACTGGAAAAAACCAGTTGAATGGGGGTCAGCAATACACCTTTGCTACAGTAAAAGCTAACTGAATACTGGGCTGCATTAATAAGAGTGAAGTAGGCAAATCTAGGAAAGTGATTGTCATCTTCTGACATTTTTGAGGCTACATTTGGAGTACTCTGTTCAGTTTTGGGCTCTCCAGTACAAAAAAGCCTTTAAAATATTGGAGTAATTCTAGTGAAGGTTGCTACAAAAGAAGTAGGTGTACCTATGGTGTGTTGCACTTGGTCAGCATGTGTGGTGCAATTGGGATTTTAAACATCTTGTTTGTAAAGTACACAAGCTGTACACATACACTTAGAGTAGATGATTTGGATCTGTTGTAGAAATTTTCATCTGCATGTATTCTCCAAATCTAAATCATTCAAATTAAAATACATGTGTAGAATAGCTTGCAGCATGCCTACAGTATGGATTATGCTTTTATCCAGTATTTGCAGATGCCCACAGCCTTGAATAGACTTCATCTGGTTGATCATCATGAGATTCAGAAATCACAAGTGTCTGAATTCTTGGTTTTCCACTCAGAAATCCAAATGTATGGTAGACCTACTTATAAAATACTAAGACCAGCTGGAGATGGGAGTTTTGAGAATCTACAGCAACTGAAAAAGTTATCTTAATAGCAAGTCTACAGTTCACTTGATCTCAGTTGAAATTTGATCAGGATACCAGGGGGAATGAGTGAAGCATCTGTCTATACTTTGCTGCAAACCTTGCTACTGGAGGTTTCCTTCTCTTTGAATGAGAGCTGAATCAATTCTGTAGGATAGATCTTTTGATTAAGTTACTGTTAAGATGCCATTTTTTGACTGAGGTCCCTGATTTCTTGTGCCAAGTTTTAAAATAGAGTGCCAGATTTGAGGATGGGAACCTATTTAATTTGCTTGCGTGGTTGCGGTTGGAGAAATAGCAATTCATTTGCTGTCTTGAAGCAGTTGCTTTTTTGTCTTCCCTTTTTAAATTTTCTCTGGTGTTCTGTATCCAGAATGATATAGTTGCTGCATCCCATCTTGGTAGCTGAATTTCACTGATGGGTCAGAAGAACTCTGCAAAGTTTTCCCTGCAAAGGGAAAAAAGAGCTCTGATCTTTATAAATGAAAATAATGCTATAAACAGCTTTCTGTCAGTGTTGATTAAAACTGACGCATTTATCTCAGAATTGAGAGAGTCTAAGAGTAATCATATACTCAGTTAACACAGCTGAGCTGATAGATAGTAGCTCTTTCAATTATGGCGACTCAGTTGCATCTATTTGAGTGATAGTAGTCTCAGTATCAGCAAAGACAACAGTTATTAAGTATACGTAGACTGTAAACTGTTTTCACCTGTAAAAATAGCATTTCTGCAGATGTGCAAGATATCATAATGAAGTTACTCTTTGTTAAAATGAATATTCTAGACTAGAAAAGTCATATTCTATGACTAGAAAAGAATTTTATGATTGATTTGGCATATTTAATGAATATTAATGAAATTTGGAAGTTAATTTAGTTCCTTTATACTACAGTCAGTCATAGGATGAGGGCAGCTGAGGATAAACCTGATGAAGAGAACATATGGTCTTAATTAGTGTTTTCTGTAGCTTTTTTTTTATTGTGACAAATCCTGACATAAACTTGACACCTTTTAAATGTTGATTGTCTAGTATGATATATTGCCTGGTTACAACACTTCCATAATAGCAGTTCTGCTGTATAATAGCACTGCTGCTGTTTGTGTTGAGAACCACTCCCATCTCTCACCTGTAATTGCTGCCCCTACCCACATTTCTAAAGTATCTTTAAGCGCTGGCATACACTACCTCATAAGTTGGCTTGTTAATAGAATAAGAGTACGACAGACTATACCTTCTCCAAAGACCAGCAAATAATTTCTGCAATATTCTCGGTTTCCAGTGACTTATTTTTGAAAACACTCTGTAATTCCAAAACAAAAAGCACTCACATATGCACTAATGTAGGCAAAATGTCTCTCTTACTAGCGTGCAATTATGCAAGAGGGACTATTTGCCACGTTGCTGGAGACTAGAGAATTAACATGCTGTTTTTGGCATGTTATCCTCCATGTGTTTCAAACCTTTTTCATGGCAGGGAAATTCACTACTTCTGCGTAACAAAAGCCAGTGTTAATTTTCCACCTTAATTCTTTATGCATAATAGGGAAGTAACAGCTTCTATACTATGTACACATTCTGTACTCCACGTACTGTAAGTTTGTGGAAAATATATATTTTTGTAAAAGCAATGATGGGGTTTCTATGTTAAATAAAAAAAGGTGAAATAAATTTTACCTGTGAAGTTATGAGTAGTCCTTCATTAATTAACTGTATCATACTAAGTTGCTTACAGAGTGCGGTTGTGGCAAAAATCTAAGCAAGAAGTATTCTTTATGACCTGGATGCTATGCTGCCTTTTTTTGTCTCTAAGGTGTCATACCTGCCATCTGTGTTTCTTAATTATAGGAAATATTGACAAGATTCAAAAAAAGACTGGTTAAGAAAAGGATATGCTTTAGAGGCAATTTTTTAGATCCTGGAGAAGGGGACCAGAAGGAAGTTAGGTGAGCTCCAGTTGCAAACTTTCTTCAATGATTTCTTTCACAGTAAATCCACTGTGAGTACTCTTTATTCCAAAGGTGTAGGTAGGCTGCAGTTGGCTAGAGACCATGTAACAGTAGCATTTGGATGAAGAATTAGTTAGAAACAGAGTTGGCCAACCTTAAATGCTCAGATTCTATTAACTTTATCTTACATCTAACTCTCACTAAACTCTTCAGTACTGAAGATGGTTTAGATAGTCTGCTTTGCTGAAGGCTGGTGAGAGAACTTGATCACTGGTGAAAGAAGCATGCCATGTGCGCTTTCTCGTTTACAACTTTCAGCCTTATGTCTGGCTTTTTTAAACCTTTATAATACCTGTCCTTCAGCTTGAGTTTCTTCTTTTCCACTGAGCATTTAATAACATCAGTTTGTCCTTCCTAGAGCAAGGCTTATATTATGAAAGACAAAAATATACATACACAGGCATTTGGGTAGTTAAAATAGTCAGGAGAAGTGAACTGAGACACGAGATATTAAGGAATAAATTGTTCAGAAGTTGGAAGAGGGAAGTGGATGTTAAATATTAGATTTGATTAGTAAAGGAGGAAAGATAGCAAGGGAAAAGATGGGCATCATAATTCTTAATTTCCTTGAAGGAACTGGTGAAAACTGTTTTTCAGAAATAAATAGGAGCCATATAAGGAACAAGAACTCATTTTGGCAAGGAGTTGATGGCATCTAAGGAAAAGAGATATATTTGTATTGTTGTCATGTGAAATAAGAATTGAAGGGATCTCAGTAGGATCTGTTGCCCTCCTCCAAAGCTATACCTGTATAATGTCTATTTCATTTTTATCAACCTTCAAAAATCCTCCAGTGTTGGTGACTCTGCTATCCCTGAAGGTGGTATATTTCAGAGCTTTGCTATTCTTAGTGTCTACATGTTTTTTCCTAGTATATACTCTTGCTGTAATCTTCTTGCTTGTCGTGGTTTAGGCCCAGCCGGTAGCTGGGTGCCACGCGGCCGCTCACTCACCCCTCCCCCAGCGGGATGGGAGAGGAGAAGTCTAACAAAAGGCTTGGGTCGAGATAAGGACAGGGAGAGATCACTCACTAATTACCGTCACGAGCAAAACAGGCTGAATGTAGAGAGGAGATTCATCTCATTTATTACTAGGCAAAACAGAGTAGAGCAATGAGAAAATACAATCAAGTCTTAAAACACCTCCCCCCACCCCTCCCATCTTCCCGGGCTCAACTTCACTCCCGGCTTCAACCTCCTCCCCCCTCAGCGGCACAAGGGGGCAGGGAATGGGGGTTGCGGTCAGTTCAGCACACATTGTCTCTGCCGCTTCTTTGTCCTCAGGGGGAGGACTCCTCTCAACATTCCCCTGCTCCAACATGGAGTCTCTCCCACGGGCTACAGTCCTTCACGAACTGCTCCAGCGTAGTCTCTCCCACAGGGTGCAGACCTTCAGGAGCAGACTGCTCCAGCGTGGGGTCTCTCCCACAGGGTGCAGACCTTCAGGAGCAAACTGCTCCAGCGTGGGGTCCCTCCCACAGGGTCTCAAGTCCTGCCAGCAAACCTGCCCTGGCGTGGGCTCCCCTCTTCACGGGTCTACCGGTCCGGCCCGGACTTGCTCCAGCGTGGGCTTCCCACGGGCCACAGCCTCCTTCAGGTGCCTCCACCTGCTCCGGCGTGGGGTCCTCCACGGGCTGCAGATGGAATCTCTACACCCCCTCATCCTTCCTCCATGGGCTGGCTGCAGGGGACAGCCTGCTTCACCATGGTCTTCACCACGGGCTGCAGGGGGATCTTTGCTCTGGTGTCTGGAGCTCCTCCTCCCCCTCCTTCCTCACTGACCTTAGTGTCTGCAGAGTTTCTTACATCTTCTCACTCCTCTCTCCGGCTGCAAAAGTTTTCCTTAACTCTTTTGTTTTCCTTCTTAAATATGTTATCACAGAGGTGCTGATTGCCTTGGCCTTGGCCAGGGGCGGATCCATCTTGGAGCCAGCTGGCATTGGCTCTATCAGGCACAGGGGAAGCTTCTAGCAACTTCTCACAGAAGTCACCCCTGTAGCCCCTCCCACTACCAAAACCTTGCCACACAAAACCCAACACATTGCTGTAAGTTAAACCTATTGCTACATCTCATATTGATCACAGAATTGTAAGAAAGTTCAGGGTAGAAAGGATCTCAGGAGGTCTCTAGTCAAACTTCCTGCTCAAAGTAGGGTCAGCTGTGAGATGGGACTACATTGCTCCAGTTCCTTCTTGTAAACCTCTAAGGATTGAGACTGAGCAACCTCTTTGGGCAACCTATTCCACTGCTTGATTATCCTCGTGGTAAAAAAGCTTTTCCTTGTATCTAGGTTGAATTTCTTTTGTTTCAACTTACTCCCATTGTGTTCTATCCTCCAGCCATGCACTGCTGTGAAGAGCCTGGCTCCATCTCCTTCATAGCTTCCTCATGGGTATGAGAAAGCTTCCTTTAGGATCTCCCAGGGCTGCCACCTGTCTGTGCTGAAGAATTCTGGATCCCTCAGCTCTTCCTCACAGGACAAGTGCTCCAGCCTCTGATCATCTTGGTGGCCTTCTGCTGAACTTACTCCAGTTTATCATTGTCTTGAGGGGCCTAAGGCTGGATGTATTGCTTTAGATATGATCTAACTAGTGCTGAGTAAAAGGGAATAGATCCCTTGAACTAGTGGCTGTGCTTCTGCTAATACAGCCCAGGATCACATTGGCCATCCTCCCTGCCAGCGAACATGCTCATTATTTGGCTTGTTGTCTATCAAGACCTGCAGGTCATTTTCAGTTGCTTCCCAGCCAGTCAGTTCTCCCAGCCAGTATTGTTTATTCCTCCTCAGATGCAGGGCTTTGCATTTGTCCTTGATGAATGTTGAAAGGTTCCTGTTTGCCCATTCCTTGAGCATGTCTACATACCTCTGAATTGTAGCCCTGCCCTCAGGCATATTGGCTGGTCCTCCCAATTTAGTGTCATCTGCAAACTATGTATAAGAGCATATAAAAAGAGAACTCCTGTTATCTTCTCTTGCAACTTTTACCAGCATCATCATGCCTGCCATCAGTCTTGTGTTTGTTGGAACAGTCCAGTTTTTTCAATTTTCTGATGTCAGTCATGTTTTCCTAATTTCTATTGTTACTGGTCTCTTCTAGTCTACATTTTTCTTAACATTCAGTGTCCAAAGCTGGATGCATTGTTTCACCTGGAATATTTCATGCCAGTGTGATATTTGCCTTTTTACTACAAAATAAGCTTGACATATTCAACTGTGATCTATTATAACTCCTTGATCCTATTATATAGAACTTGCTGCAAAGCCAGATGTTTCCTGTTGTGCATTTGATTATTGCTTCCTTTGAACTTGTCATGGTACTTATTGAATTGCATCCTATTATTTTTAGATCGTTTCTCATCATATAATCTAAACTTTTCTCAAATAATCTTGCAGTCTCTACCAGTTTGTTGTCATCTGTGAAATTAATTTAATAAGCGTGCACTCTATTTTACGAGCTAAGACACTCCTCATGAAACTATCAAGTAAAGCTGGGCTGAGACAAATGACTGGAAAACTTGACTTGAAAAAAATCTTTTCTATTGACAGTGAGTCAATAGAAAGCAGCTAATTTTGTATGCGTTGTATTGTTTTTTTAGAATATTTGTGAAAATTTCATGTGAGGAACAGTGTGCAGTTGCTGGAATTTTTTTTCCAGATGTGAACACCATGAGAACAAGTGCAACAGAAGCCAATTCTGACTTTATTCCTCATTTATGAGATACTTACTTTATTAGGGTGTAGTGGAAAGCAGGGACGGAAGACTCAATAATTGAGAGTGATTTGTGAGAGCTGATCTTAGAATTATGGAGGGGAAAAGGTGAAGTATTTGGACTATTAATAGGCTATGCTTTATCTTATAAGATATTAGCTCTGAGGAATCCTCAGTAATCTCTGTTTTGAGTATTTATTACATGTAACCTGGCCCAAATACATAGGACTCTATTGGTTTTGACTTCTGACTACATTTTTAGTTTCTCCTTTGAAATTTTAAAGCTTCCCAGTACTTCTTGCTTGTCTTTTACAACAGTGATGGAAGGGATCTGGCCTTTCTTCCCAAAGGAGAGCAGAGACACAAAGTGCAGAAACGTACAATTGAACTGCTTTTATTTTTAATTATTTTTTTGAAAAGAGAACAGTGAAACTCCAAATAATTTTAGCTAAAATAAAAGTCCTTCTCCAGTCTGATTTTTATCTTACTATTAGTGTGAAGTGCTTTTTGAGTTTTTCATAAAACATAGGCAGTTTGGAATATTTCTAATTTAAATAATTGTGCTGTTTACTGAATTGTCTTTTTTTTTCCCTTCTAGTTCACTTAGCATCTGAATTTGGAACACATGGAATGCAGGACAAATACTGTAATGAAATGTGTTTATTACAGAAGCTTGTAATTCCTTTGATTATTCCTCAAAAGAGACAATGCCATTATTTGTTACTGCTAATGCTAATAATTTAGACTGATGCAAATTTTACCATATTCAAATGTTTTTATAACCTGTAACATTTTAAATATATCTTTTTATTTAGGGTATTCTCTTGGTTTATGATATTACCAATGGCCAGAGCTTTGAAAATTTAGAAGACTGGTATAATGTGGTAAAAAGAGTGAATGAAGAATCAGAAACACAGCCACTTGTGGCCTTGGTTGGAAATAAAAGTAAGTTATTCATACTTAAATATTAATTGAAATACTCTAGATTTTGCTCTCTGTTGAAGAAATGGCACAGGGCACGTATCTTTAGTAAAATGAAACTCAATGCTGTGTACAGGTGACATATTTGGGTGTACCTCAGGATTCTGGTTCTGGGTAGTTAGGTTGAGGGACTTGCTGTATCATGCTTTGCCAAGCCTGCAGCCTCTCTGCCTGTGCTTTCTTTAGTTGGAGAGCTACACACAGGTGTAGAGGGATATTTCTCACCCATGTTTGAATTTGATAGGGCTTCAGGATATAGCCATGGTATGCATCTAGAACGGAGAACAGGGAAGCATTCCTGGATATAATAACAGGTATATCTCATGGTTCTGTATGTTGAGAGACTGCTAAATTAAGTACTGGTATATATTATTTAAACTAACTGCACTATGCACTAGACATAATCTTTATGAGGTGCTTATTAGCTTTTATTGCATGCTATCTGTAGTTTTGCACGAGGTTACTTATTTCCTGTTGTTCTGGGATTTTTTTATCCCGTCCTCTTTTTCATCATGTAAGTATGATATAACGGTTTTCTTCTGAACACCAAAATATGCCACTTTAAATAACCATTACCTGGTTAGTTTCCTAATAGGATGAATACCAAATTCCCCCATTTCCACGTAAGAAATCGTACAGAAATATCCTTATTAGCATATCTGAGGTCTTGATCTTGGCTCTCTTACCCTTTTTCTATTGAAGATGATAGAAGCAACATAAAGCAATTTTAGAAACAAAGTGGTGGAAGCAAGTATAGATTTTTTTTTTACAAACATTTAATGTACATACATTTAATGTACATAAATGTACATACATTTATTTGAACAACAAAAGCTAGATTTGAATTTTTTGACTTTCCAAGTAATTTATGTCCATGTCACAATGTCCCTGTCATGAACAAACCTGAAAAAAAGACCTCATCCAGCAAGTTAATATTGTTTAAAAGCATTTGAAAACAGTGTAGAAACAACACTTTAATTGAGAACTGTAGTGTTGTTACTGTGATGCTGTAACATTTCATGATATTAATTATGAAAGACTACTTATTTTCTGGGAAGAAAACAGAGAAGCTCTTAGAGTTACAATATATAAATAGCACTTCTGAAAGTATAACACAGACAGTGTTGTACTCTGGTAGACCAGAGTCAATAATACAGATTCTGTTGAAATTCAAATGAAAAATATTTTTCACTGATTTATATTTTGCCCCCAAATTAGACTTCCTAGCTGGTGTTCTGCAAATCTTATTAATTATTTACTGTAAGATACACTGTAACATAGGATAAATAACGTTCTTTTTGCTGGAGTGACACCATAGAGGTAGAAAATTAGACACTGGTTTCCATTTGAAGGAGTTTTCTCTCTTTTATGTACCTTAAGTATATATATTTTTTTCTCATATACGTGCCTGCAGTTCTTTAAAATCCGAGTATTTCCTTGGGATCATCTGCAAATAGAATACGGTTTTGTAGATGAGTTTCCAGATAAAGGCTGACACTGACTAGTGAAAGGGCTTTCATTTTATGAAAAAAGGTAGCTGAAGGGACAATGTGCTTGCTACCTTGTTTTCCTTCAGAAACTGTCTATAAAGAACAAAAGCAAACTATTGCTTTCACTTGATCCTAAGGATGTTTGTTGTTGCACTTGTTGAGCATGCAGGGGGTGCTACTTAGAGGTAAATTTTTTCGCTTTATTTTTATTTCAGCATGATAAAAATGAAGCTTTTAGAAGTGTATTGCTTTTCTGAAAACAGGAGAAGAATATCTAGGAGGGCTTCCACTGCAATACTTTAATGGCCTGTGAGAGGTAACTGTAGTAAGGCTCCTTTTGTTACATAAATCTTAGAATCATAGAACAGTTTGGGTTGGAATGGGCCTTAAAGACCATCTAGTTCCAACCCCCCTGCCATGGGCAGGGACACCCTCCACTAGACCAGGTTGCCCAAAGCCCCATCCAGCCTGGCCTTGAACACTTCCAGGGAGGGGGCATCCACAGCTTCTCTGGGCAACCTGTTCCAGTGCCTCACCACCCTGACAGTAAAGAATTTCTTCCTAATATCTCATCTAAATCTACCCTTTTTCAGTTTAAAGCCGTTACCCCTTGTCCTGTTGCTACATGGCCTTGTAAACAGTCCCTCTCCAGCTTTCCTGTAGGCCCCCTTTAGGTACTGGAAGGCTGCTATAAGGTCTCCCTGGAGCCTTCTCTTCTCCAGGCTGAACAACCCCAACTCTCTCAGCCTGTCCTCATAGGAGAGGTGCTCCAGCCCTCTGATCAGCTTCGTGGCCTCCTCTGGACTCACTCCAACAGGTCCATGTCCTTCTTATGTTGGGGGCTCCAGAAGCTGAATGCAGTACTCCAGGCACAAGGTGTTTCTACAGAAGCATGGTGTTGACTCTTGCATATTATAAGCTACCAGTACTAACAAGTTCTTCATGTGGAATCACTGTGTTCAGAATAGTTCAAATTCTTTACTCAGTAAGTAATAATACACTCGTACACAATGCAAGAGCGGTAATAGGTTTAAAGCCAAGAAAAGCCATTTGATGAATTGATGAACTTATTTGACCTCCTGCGTCATATATGAGAAATACTTTCAGTCAGTAGTTTGTGTCTCAGGATTGTACTTGGTTTTTGAGCTATACATGTGTTTTAGGAAAATATCCAGGTATGCTTACTTAAAGACTAGAAATGTCTATATCCACAGGCAAGTTATTCTAACGCTTAACTTTCTGATAAAAGTTTTTAAAAAATTGCCAATTATGCAATTTTCATTTTTTTCATTCATAACAATTGGAAAGCATTGGGTCAGTATTTAGGTACCTAGATAAGAATTTGGAAGCCTAGCTGAAACCATCCATTTTGAAACCTTGACCTAAATTTAGTGCTGCTCTTTAAAGTATACTCAGCTTGGCTTAGGCTCCCATTTGACCGTTTTCACTTACTTAGACTGTCTGAAAGAAATGCGTATTTTTTCATTTTGGGGTAAATGCAACTGGGATCTCTGCTGTAGTGCTTCAGAAATAGGAATAATGGTATAGTTTAAAAAAAAAGAAGCTTGGAAGAAAGCAATGAGAAATACTTTTCTTCACAATGAAATATAGAAAACTCTACATATGAATCCTATTAGATGAAAATAAATTCTTTGAGCCATCTTTGTCATTGAAAACAAGTTACTTCAAGTATAGCAATATATGGTACATGATTGTGTACTAGCTGTTAAATTGTTTATAAAACTGCGTGATTTTTTTAGTGTTTTTAATTTGTAGTCATTCTGTTAGTGTTAAATTTTCAGGAATTTCTGCAGTATTCCACCAAACTTGAAGAAATTGTTCGGTGCTGATTTAAATGAATCAGTGCTACTTTTGATTATTTTATCATACATTGCAATATATTAGAAATATGAACACAGTAAGCTACTGTGTGCCTGTGTAAAGCATGATAATTAACTTCAGAGTGCTGGCAATTTATTAAAATGTCCTGACGTGATTGTAAGAGATTAAGATTTACTCATTGGAAAGGTAATTTCTACATAGAAACCTCCAATCATTCTCTGGTCTCTCATCCATCAGAAATTTATTTGAAAATAATAGAGTAGTATGAATTGAGATCTACTAAATTCTGGACCTCTCCACCTCTTTTTTTTCTTTTTTTGCCCCCCCCCCCCCTTTCCTTTTTTTCTTCAGGACTAGCTAAAATGAAGGACTGTCATTGCTCACTAATATATTAAAAATAATTGGGATAACAGGAGCTTCAGAGATGCAGTCATCCTTTGTGAAAGTGGTACTTTATTTAAGGTGACTGTCTTCCTCCTGGGTGCTTAAGTTTTATTTTTCATTCTCTCTTCCTTCCCATACATTTTTTTCATAGCTTGACCTACACATTTGGTCAGAGAGAGTAGAAAACTGTTTTGAGTCAAGATCTTTTCCAGATCTGCTCCCTGCACTTACATCTTATTATCAGTTATTTCTGTCTTACGGTAGATTTTTTGTCTGTGCATTTGGTAAACAGTAAAGGAATTGTAAAATTTAATGTAGAACTTTTCATATTAACTGTAAATCATAAGATCTTAATAATCCTAAAATTTACAGTTGGTGTTGAATCTTAAATTTAACTTTCCTTGTAACTTTGTGGTATTTTAATCTTATTTAATACAAAGTATATCTGGTGTGCTTATTTCTGTGTTGCTTATTCCACTTCATTTGCACCAGAAGTAAGGGAGTAAACCTAATTGTTAAGATTAACAAATGCTTTTGAGTTTCAATGAAGTAACTTAAAACTTTTGTAGATATGTTGCAGTCAAATACTTTGACCTATATCATATAGGGTAAATTGAACTATAGTTATCAAGTGAATTAATTGTGTTTTGTGCACTTAGGATCTTTGCTTAAATTTGGTTTTGACAAAGTTCAGTAATCGCAATGGATCTTCTAGTTGTTAGTGTGAATTAGAGAGGTTTTTATAGTCTTTTGTATGACTGATGATGTTTCTTTCCTTTCTACCTTGACTACTTTATATATTTTCCTCTGCACTAATCTATAAGCAGACTCCTCAAGTGTCGTACCAACGTTTTCAGTGGATATATTGTAAACAAAAATTAACCCAGGTTGCATGGGAGCTGCACTCTTTTTGATTTATAGCTACCAAGATGGTCTCAGGGCGGTGGTTATCTGTAGCTTACATAGGGGGTAGAAATTATCAGGTACCAGTGTATAGTGGATGGATGAATGATTTCTATTCTTAGAGATATTAACCAGATCCACTCCTCAATAAAGACTAATAACTCAGATTTTTAAACAGTCTTCATGACAGATGAGGGCACAGAGGAGAATGCATCAACACTAATTAAGAATGTTGACCATTTGTTCGTCTTAGCCATGATTAATTGATCTTGGAATGCTATCTCTGAACAGGAAGTGGTATGCTGTTACATCGTGAAGTTTAAAGGTTACATTTTAGTGTACCCTTTAACTTGCATTTACATACAACGTAAATGTTTTTACCTATCTTATCTGAGCGCAGAAACATACATTTTTCAGCCCAGATACAAATGAATGCTTGGTGTACTGCATACTCATGTGAATCTGGCTGGTAATAGGACGTACCCAGTCTGTTATTGCCTTATACACTTAGTGTCCCCATTGTACTCAGAAAATTTCTTCATTAATATAAATTTTGAGATTCTGGCCTATTAAAATTCAGAACTATGCATTCATTCTCTTGTCCCTCCCAACCTCCCTCAGCTGTTTTCTGTTCTTGTTTCCTTTGGGCTTGCACTTGTTAGGTCCTTCACCTGTAATTAAGACAAGTGTTGAGCAGTAAATGCAAAGACCCTGTTCTTTTGAGTCTCATGCTTGATTAAACTACAGTTCCTATATGCCTGACAGCAGATCCAGTCACCTGAGCCTGACACATGCTCCTGGGATTGGAGGGTAAACTACTTATATGTAGAGACTCCCTTAAAAAGAAAACCTTGTCCTGTACTACGGTCAACTTACCAACTCATTTGAATAAATGTAGAATGCTCCCCTGTTTTAAAATATGTATAGAATGTTTGTCTCAACAAACTTGTAAGATTAATAGAAAATTGCAGTCTTATGGATTTGTTTGTTTCAGTGGCTGGGTAGCTTATTTAAAATTATTTTTAACAAGAAACTTCAATTAATGAAAGGGAAAATCACAGGTGAAAATGCTGTTTTATTCACCATAATAATATATTTCCAACCCAGTGTCTGAATGTTGTCTGTATTACTTTAGGGATGGGACCAATCTAGAAACTTACACATTTTAGAGTGATAAAATTACCTTGCTTGTCTGAGAAGGCATCTGTCTTGTGAGATTTTGATCCTAAATCATGCTTGGCATAGTATTAATGGTGCTGGCTACCATTGCTGTCAAAGTCATCTATTTAATTATGTCTGTTAAGTTGCCATGTGGGCAAGTCTACTAAACTGTGATGTATGCCACACAGAGATATATAAACAGAGCCTGAGTCTCAAGTGTGGTTCTTTAGAAAGTAGCTGAGCTCGCAGAAAATTATACAGAACAAAGGAAGGAAAGTTTATTGCTGTTGTGTAGTATTTACTTAGACATATTCCACTGCTGAGAAGGGAAAACACTTGGCAGGATAGATCATAAGGATCTGGGCGTATGTACTCCATTCTCGCCCCAATCTCCATGTAATCTGCTGTGGTAAAGGTATCTGGTTGCAAATCAGCTAATGTTTTCCTCAGACCCTTCTTTCAGAGTCTTTCATAAAATGATCTCGTGAATGAGAAGTCACAATGGACATGGCAGCTGCTAAATCACCTGGTTAAAGGCAGATTTTTAGATTTCTGGACTTTCTTCCAATGCTGCAGCCCTTACTGGAGCATGTATAAAGGGTAGAGTTTGATGGTGGCTCTCAAAAGCCAAGTGGCCTGTGCCACAGTACCAACAAAAAAAAAAAAAAAACAGAGTGGAAAGAGGAAACCTTTTCTGTCATGCTACTCAAAAGATGATTTCATCATTATCACAATTTTCTGCACTACCTGTCTTAAGACCGGTTTCTGATGTTCAACACAGATAGGATTAGCTAGTAGTGAGCTTGCTTTTTGATTTATGTTCTGCTGCAGTATGGGATTCAGTACAGGGATGAAGCTGAATAATATATACGTCTTTCCCACAGAATTTCTATTACCATTATACCACTTGTCTGAGTTTGAGATTTGTATAGCTAGACAGAGCCCTGATATAAACAGGTGTAATTCTATGAAAATCAATTAATTTGCATTCATTTGAACCAATACAGATTAGATATTGTACAAACTGTTTTGCTGAAATTTAATGTTTTCTCATTTGGATCATATGATACTTTGACAAGAAAGTGAGGGCAGTCATGAACTAGTCCAACTGACAGACTGTTCTTATGTTAGCCTTTTTTTATTTTAGTTGAGTGTGAATAACTTGCTTTCTTCTTCCTGCACTTAAAATCTTGAGGCTGCACTTCAGGTTTTTATTTGCACACATAAGTTTTGCCTGCTAAGACCAACCAAGTACTAAGACCAAGTTCAAGGACGTGCTAGAATATTGTTAGTGTAGTTGAAACTCAAACGCCAATGTGACAGAAGTGCCGGTAAATACTATATTCTCATTTGCTAATGGTTATGCTTAAATTCAGAAAAATCTTTAAGGATGTCATTGAAAAAATGGAAGTAGAAGTAAACTGTTTAAATACAAAGGTTAGAACAGTATATGTATCCTGTTTTTATAATAATACACAAATGAAATGCTGAGAGATCTCTTACTGTTTCCATGGATTTTGTCTGTAGTTTATTTAGCAATGTAGACATACGTCTAATAAAAAGGATGCTGCATAAACCATAGTCCAGGCTGAATGTGCTTCTGTTTTTGGTTTAGGTAGAAATGTTTTTTCTGGCTGCGTCCTTCATACTTAGGTCTTCTTACAACAAATGGAAAGCCCTTAATTGTGCCTAAGGGAATAGTTAATCTATGGTGGACATATGGTGGACAAAAGCTGAGTCTAGTAAATGAAAAAAATTATAAACAGAAAATGTGTGAATGTCTGCACAGTCTGAGAGTCATGGGAGATATTGTGCTGTTGGATTGTAGCTTATTTAAAATTATTTTTCTATTCTTTTCTATTAGAATATTAATGTAGGTCAGTGCAGCATGAAATAAGTAGTTTTAAAACCCAGTCAATTTCATGACTATTTTACTGGATTGAAAAAAAATACCTGTTTTTAAGACAGGACAGAATTCCTTTTCTTTGGAAGTTGTCCTGCTCCCACCTTTGCCATATGACATAAATGCAATTTGATTTCATTAGTGGAGTGAAGCTCTCTGAAATTTTTAAAAGTTATAACATTTGATTGGGGGCAGTTAATCAGTGTTAACCCTGAGCAGCTCTTGGGCTTTATGGATTCAAGCATTATATGTGGTTGCACTGCTCCAGCAAAAGGTTAAGTATTAATGGAAAATGTTCACAGCTCTTTTACTCAAAGAAAACATGTTACTTGTAAGTTTTCTTTTGATTTTACTTTTACAGTTACATTGAATGTCTTCATTCATTTAGCCATCCATAAAGCAAATATTGTTGCACATGCAGTGGATAATAAGTCTTTTTAGGACTACTTGTGTGGTATGTCACAGATCATTAACTGCAAGTAACCACCTGACTTGAGAGAAGTCTGGAAGCATCATTACAGTGAAATAAGCTTTTATTTCTGTATCACTGCAGCACATTGATTTGTAGGAATGTCTCCATTAACTACTGTGGAAATATATTCTCATATATTATTATTGAAGGAAGTTGATGAGAGAGGATAACCAAATTTCAAGTGTGAATAGGGCATTAGTAGTAGGATTTTGGACAAAGTGGGGAAAAAACAAGTGCTGTTGTAGCATTATTTTCTATTTAAAAGCTAGATAAGTCAGTAAAAAATCTTTTGTAATGCTTCACAGTTTCAGAGTCAGACTAATAAAACATAGTAACAGTTTTACAGTATTTATGTATACACTGCAACTTCAACTGAAATGCATATAATAATTGAGTATGTTTGCTACTCCATACAGGCAGAAAGTGTGGAAGAGAAGTTTCTTCCTAGTCAGCAGGGAAAACTCAAGCTTTTTCTATTTATTTCAATGAACCATAAAAAATTTAAGACTTTTATTGGAAGTAACCAGTAATTGTTTCAGCTCAATTTAAAGGATGAATGATAGCCTAAGCTAATATGGGCAATAATCATAATGGATAACCACCATTAATATGATTAATAGGAATTTGTAGTATGAAAAATGCAATTCTGAAACATTGTCCTGAAAATATTTTTAAATATTTGATGTTCTTACAGAGATTAAAGTTAAGATAATACTGTAGGATTATCTTCCCATGTTGCTGTTTTTGAGAATAATTTGGTCTCAGACCTTTTAGAAGAAAAATACAATAGAAGATGGATAAATGAGTGTTCAAATCAGCCTGTCTTAGTGGTATAGTATGAACTGTGTGCATGTAGATTTAAGAATGAAGAAAAATTATGGAGAATGCATTATATGTGTGTTTTAAAATTGTACAAATGTCAGGACATTATGATGTTTATTGGGGATTTGCAAGAGAAGTGGAATATAATATATATTTTCAGTTTAGTCTACAGTTATAGCTCCATACACTTGATATAATGAGACATTCTGAGTTTATGATGCCCATTTCAGAATAGGAACATGTATACTCTGCTAAATGACTGGCTTTTGGTAGATCTTTAAGCATATTAATACCTTTATGACATTAGCACCTCTGGTTATGAATTATTCATTGTTCCAGTATTTGAGATGCATGTCTTAATAAGATTCTGAATGAGCTGCAATTTCTTTGTGCTATCTACTTTGGTTTACTTTATAGGTCAGTTATTTTTGAGGAAAAAAGGTATTTGAAAAAAGGTATTTCATTATTTGTCTGTGTAACAAGAGACTCTGAAGTAACTACTAAGGCATTATCAAGCTTTGTTTGATCTTAATAGTTAAGCCAGGTAGTTTAAATGCAGACAGTGTTGCTGTTGTTATTTACACTCTCTGCTTCCAGCCCTCATGATATGGAGGATAACCTCAAAATATGTTTGCTGATTTCAAAGGAGAGATCTAAGATTCTGTAGTGCCAAAAAAATCAGTGTTAAAAATCATTTAAGATTTGCTGAAACGTGTTGATTGAGGAGGTGGAGTACAGTTATGATGAACAGAAAATTAGAAATCTAGCTTGTTTACTTAAAATAAGATCTTGAAAGAGGAGGGCTTTATGTACATTATACATAGTTTCTATTTAAAAAATACCGAGTTCCGTGTGAATTTTTCATGATATATTTTAGCTTTTTTAACTCAGATTTTTTGCAGAAGTAGTGCTTTCAAAATTTTATCTCCATTGTTTAACAATGCAACAGTATATTTTGTGAATATGACAAGAGAATTGTAAATATGTAACTTCTGCCAAACTTTTTGAGAAGGTTTAATTTCATTCCATATATTTGTCCTTTGATCCTTGAGCACGAGGAGTAACCATCCCATCTCATCCAGACTAGTGTTTTTAACACTTAAAAATTTTTAAAACTGTACAATGAGCCATCTCACATTTGCTGCATTCTTTTATTCTGTATGGGGAATCACTGACCTTAAGATAAAAATTTTGGTTGTTTACATAGGTGTAAATTTAGAGTGCCTTTAGTGAGCTGCTCCAAATTTACTCTGATGTTTTCATGACAAGCCCCTAGATTATAATATTCTTTTTGATTACTTTTTGTATATTTATACTATGTGGTCTTTCTTTTGTGGTAAGTATTGTCCAATACATGTACTTAATTATTTGTGATAATAGGAATATATCATACTAGTATGTGATGGTAGAATTCATTAAAGTTTTGAAATATGTATACAGAAAAGAGGAATAACATTACCTTTTTCTGACTTTGACTAGACAAATCATTCCTAAGTATTCCTATGTAATAGCATTTGAAAACTGCTATCCATGAGGATCCATAAGGATCATTGCTCTTTGTTTCAGATGCTAAGCAAACACACATTCAAAAAAAGCTACAAACTATATAGTTGAATGGAACACACAGAATAATAAAATGTCTTAAGGAAGGCTCACTTTTGAAAAATACTGGGATATAATCGTTATGTATAAATATGAGGGCAACTTTAAAATGCTGGGTTTTGTAATCTTAAGCATTTTTTGTGGTAGATAATTTAAAATGAAGGCTGGAAAAAATAAGTTAAGATTGGTACAGATAGCACACCTTTGATATTGTGGAAAGAAAGAGACACCCTCAGTCACTAAAAACTTACTTTATACGTTTACAGAAGTTTGAAAAGTCATTTGCTGTAAGTGTGCAGAAGGAAGAAGGCAGTGTATGGGACTTGTTGGTCAGGCTGTTAAGTTGAATTGTTTCAAAAAACCCCTGTTTTAATGGTTGGACTTGATGATCTTAAAGGTCTTTTCCAACCACAATGATTCTGTGAAAAATATTTTTATGTTCTGCTTCCCACATAGAAGAAAATGGTGGCATTTGGGAGTCTACTTCTCAGTCCCCCTTCAAAACCAGTGTGGAAAAGCTTGAAGTATTTTGATGTAGAGATGCCACTGCGATGTCTCATGGGAAGTGTAGTGCTGATGCTTCTCTTCCCATTCTCCTATGAGCTATAATCCTGATGGTATGGGTATAAAGGCTAGTTTTGGTTTTGTTTTATTTTTCCCTTTATGTCTTCCATGATGTATTACAGTCTTTTAGATATGATAGAACTTTGTGAGTGTAATGCATTATGGATACTGTCCAACTGGCAAATCCAAACCTGGGAGAAAACAGTGTAAGCCAAACAAAACCCCCCTCTCCTTAGGCATGATACTGATCTTTCTGAATCAAACTGTTCTGTTCTCTTGGTTAGAGTTTTTTTAGGGAGTTAGTTTTATATGGAAAAAGGATTTTTTTCTGAGCAGAAAAAGCAGTTTTCAGTATAATAATAAAACCTTAGTTGTTCTGACTGGTAACTCTGGACTAGTCCAACTGTAGAGAGTTTCCTGAGTTTTTTCTTTTGATCCATTGTTCAATTCTAAGAATACTGTTGCGGTAGTTTATTTTAATAACGTTACGCTGTACTTGCAGATAATAGAGGAACAAGAGCCTAGTCTGGTTATATTGCAATTCTACAAGGTTAAACATGGTTCTGTATGAAGAGTACTGACAGTTCCTTCACAGCAATACTCAGTAAACAATGCTGTAAAGAAATCTGATAGAAAGCACTGTATAAAGCAGTTGTAAAATATGGAATACACGTTCAGGCTGTAGAAGGGTTCTGGATTTTCATAGAAGTTACTTATTATGTTCTTTACTCTGTTAGTTCTTGTCATCCTACAGTAACTTCAATGCAATAAGTTACAATAACTGTAACTTTCTACACTACTACTGATGTCTATCAGGAACAATTAGTGAAAATGTCTGGACTTCATAATGTTTGAACTTACATGTTTGGGTTTTTTTAATGTGAAGAGGTTTTATTTCTTAAGTTGTCTCAAGGTACACAGTAGAAGGAAGCAATGTAATGAAACAGTAAAGAACAGTTATTGTAGAGATCTCTATTGCCAGCTAATACATCACCTACTGAATAATTAACAATTAACAATTTTCTTGGGCTGGCTTTTTAAACTATATATGTTACAATGACCTCCTCATATGCCATAAGTTTTGCAGTTTTATTTTGGGAATGGTGTATCCAAAAGATTTTTAGAGAACAGTTACTGGTGTAGTTGCATGTTTAAGTGGTTGATCACCAGGGCAATAATGCTGGTTTCTGAGCACAGCCAGTACTTTTTCCAGCTGCTTTATAGTGATATCTTGAAGCTTAAAATGTAATCTATATGGGTAAGCCACAAAAGCCACTATATATTAAAGCAGACTCTGACAGTAAATCAAAATTGAACAGCTGGCAACACTACTAAAGTCATAAACTTATTTATTAAAAAAACTAAACAGAAGAATTATATTAAAAAGAGAGGAATATGTTCTACAGACCAGTGGATATAGCTTAAAACCTGGAAAGTGCTGCAGATTAAGGGCCCAATTTATGAACATCTGTTCTGGCAGTTTCTCTGAGATTCTCATGTTCTTTACAATAAAAGTGTGAAACATGTTTTCCCCCCTATACTAATCATGCTTTTCTGCAGTTCATAAAACTTGCGTTGAGCCTTATGCAACTGGGCCTGTCTGCTTTACACACTTGCTAGAGTAATTACTATTCATGGAAGAGTAAGTACTATAGCAACATCACAATCCCACGGTATACACTTATCTTGACTTGTTCCAAGCAGTCTCATTGGCTTCAAAAGCAGTGAAAGAACACTGAAGTTTCCTTCATATATTTAAACTTTGAGCGTGGCAATGAACTAATAATGGAAGCAGGTTACTAGAGAGCAAAATGGACGGAAAGATGTCTTGTACATGGCTTCTCTAAAATTGAAGCATACTTACAAATCCACTGTTTTGCTCTGTAACAGTCACCAAAACAACTGTTAGTTTGTTTATCACTCATCTCTTAATTTTGAAAGAAATGGTCATAGAATGATTAATTACGATGTTTACACTGAATAGCACCTTACATTTTTGTTATATGGACAAATATGTGGGGATAAGCTTTAGGGTATTATTGATGTGCTTTGAGAGGGAACTGAAAAATCATAAATTCAAAACTGAGTGTGTAGTTCTACTGTCAGCTGTACTGTTTTGCCTTTGATGTCAGCGTGACCAAGATTTGTTTCGGAGATTTTAGCCACAAGCCCTGTTTGATAATCAGACTTGATCTGCATGGCACAGGTCATAATATTTTGCTGTCTAACTCTTTTTTCATGGCTAGTAATTCAGCCTCAACTAGAATAGATAATTGTGAAAAGGCCATCATTTTTTCTCTCAAGCAGTGCAGACTCTACTAACATCCCAAGCCCTGCTGCCATTAGGAGGCAGAGTCAATCTCTCAATGAAGTCAGATATTAGGAAACCAAGGTGCAAAGGAAACACTGAGCAAACATGCAATAAAACCACTTTCCTTGTCCTGAGCAGATTATATTGCTTTATTGATGAAAATGGTTATGCTTTCATTCCATTTGAATTTGAATAGTTTCACTTAGCCTTTACTAGGTTGCAGAACCATATGCTTTTATAGTTGTTTAAGCTGAAGAGAACACTTCCAGCTAAGAATCCTCAAAACAGGAAAATCTCTGTGCTCCTTTTGGGAGCTAGCTTCTGATATGTTTAGAGTCATACTGACTGACAAAAGGGAAAAGAAAGAGCATTTCTGGTATCCTTTGGACGAAGAAATATCTTGTGGGAACAAGGCATTTTCTGTTTCCATGCCATCTGTTTTTGAGCATTTTATAGTGTGAGTGCATCTCTGTGATCTTATTTGTAGTGTGTATCAATTTCTGAGATCGCATGGCCATTTTTTTTTCCGGCTAACTTGTAAAATATTAAGGAACTGTATTTCTGCCAAATGCATAGTCATTGATAGTTCCTTTTGTCTTTTCATCGAGCGATACTTTCATAATAGATTTATATATATTTGTAGTGCTGAGGGCAGTACTATTAGGTAACTAAACCAAAAGTAACTTATAGCTAGTTCCTAATTATGGAAGTTGAATTTTCTTTCTGCACTATGGATCATTTTATCTGTCAGTGGTGTACAGTGTATTAATCTTAGTTCTTAAAGCATGGTTTTATTTGTAGAAGGTTCAGAAACATTAGTGCTTTATCAGCATGTTTACCTGTGGTGAACTTTTATTTGTTATGTCTGATGTGTTAAAGTGCACAAATGTAATTTATATGCACCTGCATAAAATATTTTACTTGTGACCTGGGTTTCATTCGCCAGACTGTGCCTTGGATTCAGCAAGGAACTAACCCAACAGAAATCAAGGCTTCATATCATCAAAGACGGTATCAAGTTCTGTCCCAGAGGAACCCTAGGCAGGGATCCAGGTTGTAGGTTTTTTTTATTGGACGTGAATAGGATATTCTGGATTCCTGGTTTTGATTAGGTCCAATTTTCATATTTGTTATGAGCGCTTTATTTCTCATCCTCAAGTGTCTTGCATGTGGGTGGACAAGGGAGACAAACAGATGACTGCATCATTAAAATTTTCCACCTTCCTCCCTCTGTTAGGCTATGCTGTTCAGGCTGGATTACGTGTCTGTCTTCTTGCACTTTTTTATCCTCTCCATTCTCTTTACACCTAGTCCCTTGTGCTTGGTGCAAAGGGAATGCTCTTAACGTTGTTGGTTTTCTTCTTTGTTCATAGATATTCTGGGAGTGCTGCTTCATCAGCCCGGTATGGACACCAGGTTTTTGTTCTTTTGGGTTTTTTTTTTTTTTTAATAGTTATGCTTTGAGAAGTGTGGGTTACTTTGCATATTTTCGTAGTATATTAGACATCGTATAAAAAAATCTAGCAGCTTCTCTGGCTGAATAAACTTGATGGATGAACTACTCAGGTCTTTTCGTTTAAATAGTAGCTGTACTAGTGCACTGAAAAAGATTTCTTTTGGAGCTGTTACAGTCTACAGGGTATATAATCCATGTGGATTAATGTGGTATTTCCTTCATAATCCTATGAATTTTCTGCCTTAAAAATACTTTTATGTTTTTCCTAAGAGTTTTAGTAGACAAGACCCTTTAAATATGTGGTGATATCTAGAATTATTATAGTGTCATTGTGTTCTTTTGTACTTAAGGCGTACAAGTAGAAATAAACCGTGGCATTTTTATTCTCCTTTCTTTCTGTGGTTTTTTTTTTGTTTGTTTGAATTTAGTATATAGTGCTATGTATTAAGTAATTAGGCCAAGAGGGCAGAATTTTTGTGAGTATGCTGGTGCTTAAAAATGTAGACTGCTGTCTGGTGGGATTTTCAAATGTGGTTCAACCATTGCCTAGTTGCCCAATAGTTGCTTTGCTTCTTTAAAAAGTCCCCCTAGGAATACCTGCCTGCATCTTTCAGTATCTCAGTACTGTTGTAAGTCTGATTCTAAACGTTTAATTATTCCAAGAAGACATGTAAATACAGGAGAAGTTAAATTCTTTTGAGAACCAAACCAGTAAATATATGGCATTATTAGTGAGCTAGTTCTGAATTTTGTGTCTGAGTTTTCTGAGTTCCTAAATGTATTTGGGAATAATATTGGAACCTGTGAAACCACTTCATTCTGGAATTAATTTTAGGATTGCTCTGAAGGAAGAGCATAGTAGATAGCCAAATTCTATTTGCAAAATACAGTTTAATTTAATTTTGGAAAATGTTTCTTAAGAAACATAGAGTTAACTTCCCATTAGCTAATCACTTAAGTGTGGTGCACACTTAGTTTCATGAAACTTATTTTGTGTGTTTACTCTACCTCACTTCTTGTTCTGGAATTCTTTTCCCTAGCATCAGCACAGCTGCATCATCCATTTCCACGGTCCTTTTAACCTCCACTTTTAATTAAAAAAAAATTAAATCAGATGCTGTTTAAAGCTTCCCGTTTAGTTTTGGGAAAATAAAAGTTCACATCTAGCTTAGGCGTGTGTGAACAGCTGTTAAAAGCCACAAGCAAAACGATACTTATAAAAGTGGTAGGGGGAATTTTAAGAGCAAGCTGCCAGTTTGACTGTACTTTTCAATAGCTCTTCACTTTCAGCCAAATGGTTTTAACAATAATTTTGTTTGAAAAAAAACCCTGTGTTTTATAGAAGCAGCAGCCCAAGCAGTTAGGCCAGTGGTAATAGGAGGCAACTTGCCATTTCTCTTTAACTTTTTATGAAATTTTTCTTTGAATCTGAGGAAATTACTCATTAGAGAGGTTTGAGGGGCTGATGTCCACCCATGCCCACCCACCATGCAGGTACATCTGTCCCCATCTAATTCTAATGAGGGATCTTGTTCACTGAAATTCCTGAGTTCTAAGACTAAGCGTAGAAGGATAATGCTTCCCTCGCGTCATGTTTTGCAGGCATTATAGTCCTGCTCATGACTTAAGCATTTTGAGGTAATTATAGGATTTCTTTTTCAAGTCTGAGTTACCAAATCTGACTAATCAGTTGGACAGAAACATGCGGGGAATTTATCAGATGTTGAATATTTAAAAGAAAGAAGAAAGATTTAGACTGTTCCTTGTTCAGTTCACCTTCTGTACCGTAAGGAGCTTTCAGAGAGAAAAAAAAAAAAGTTCCTTCAAGAACATTTTGTCTTTACTGATGGAGTGGGGGGGGCTGGAGTATAAAATGCTTTGCAACCTAGTAAGCATGTATACGTACCTTGGGAATTTGGGCAATTTTCTTTGGGCCTGTCCTAGTTGGTCCATTCTGTAAGCGAGATGTCATTGCTGCAGTGCCTTCCCGGATGTATGGTGGCAGCCTGTCTAAAGAGGTGTGACCAGTCCACTGTGGTAGGGCAACAGTAAGTTCGCTTAGCTCCAGGTTACTGTGTCAGTGTGCACTAATACTCATTCAGAGCATGGATCTGGATGTAGAACTGTCTTCATACAGTTTGGAAGCCTGGGAGATACATGGCTGTAGCACTGGCCTGTGCTACACGTGGCATATAGATATAACCTCCTGTGTGTGAGTGTGACAGAATAAGCTTTGCATGGTAACTTGTGCTGATCCACTGAAGTGAGATGTCCCCTGAGCCACATTTCCTAATTAAGTCTTTTGACTTTTTCATGGAGCAGCCGAATGATAATAATCATAAATGCTTTTGAAGTTTCTTCAAAGCTGCAATTTTTTTTTTTTTAATTGAGGGTGTTGAGGTGTCTGTTATCTTTTCATCTTAGCAGATTACAGCCTGTGCTAACTGCTGCTGTCACTAAAACAGTCTATCTTGGGATTTGTTGCTTTGTTACACTTCTAACTGCTGTGTTGGGGTTTCCACGCTGGTGTTATACCTTCAATATCACTTTTGCCCCCAAGAGTGTAGCCTGCAGTGTGCAGCCTAATGTTTCAGATTTGAGGGTTTGGTAGTGATTTCATTTGACATATCCCTCTTTGCAATATGCCTGTGTTTTCTTTGCGTAGGCAACTAATGAAGTTGAGTGGGGTAGCAATGTAAATTCTTTCAAAGTTATTTTGTTGTTGTTTTCTGCTTATATGCTTAAGTATGTTATAACTTCATATTATTAGCAAGCAAGAACCAAAAAGCTTGTCAATCACTTCAAATTTCTTGGATGTCTCATTGTTGTGGTGTTTAATCAGAATTCCCTAAAAATTTCCCGCTATCATTTCTGAAAAGAAAAGAAACAAGTAGGACAAACAAAATGCCAGTGAGTATCCCTGTACCAAACTGTAAAGCTCTTATAGGACTCCATCGATGATGGGATTAGAATTTTGGGTATAAATCACAGAATTATCCCGAAGAATTAGGAAGTTTAGGTGGTCCCAGTCTACACAGTGCATATTGGAGGGCAATAATCACCAGAGGAATGAAAAAGCTTTTATATGGGGAGGGACAAACCAGATTGAGTTCATTAGCAGTAGGAAAAAGACAAACAGGTGTATAAAACTGTGCGAAGAGACTAGAGAACAATTATATAGCATCTTCGCCATACAAACCTGAGGAAATCTCATGCCGTTTTATTAAACAGCAAGCTTAAAATAAACAGAAGAAATTATTTTTTTCACATTGTGAATAATTAAATTGTGGAAGTCCTGTTCATTGACTGTTGTAGAAGCCAAAAGTGCTTGGGTTCATAAAAGGAACCACAGAGATTTGTGAAGGGCTGGTCCACCAATGACTATAAAACATTTCAGCTGTATTCCTTGCAACCTGGAGATGTAGTGTCAGGCTGAGGAACACAGTTTGTCTGAAAGTGAGGTGTGTATCAAGGAATGATTGTTGTACTGTTTCTTACTTTCCTGCCTCAATACCTGCTGTTGACTGCTCCTTGAGGTGTGTTACTGGCATAGGTTATACCAGCCCTTCAAATATCAGATTTTAAAGAAAAATTCTTGACCTTGAGCTATTACAGTGTCTGCTCTCTTGCTCCACCATCCAAAAAACCCCGCCGATCAGCGAACAAAACACACACCCCTCCCTTCCCATTTTGCCATCAGTGCCTTAGGTTGTGTAGCTGTATTTATATATATTACTTTGTAGCTGGTTGGTTGGAACAGCGCGGGTGAGAGAATGTGACCTGGATTCTGGTGGTTGCTCCACAGTCTCTCATTTATTTTTCAATACAACAGTCTTTGGATAAAGTAATTAAGAAATCTGTGGGATAGAGAGAGGCACTGAGTATCTGAGTAATCCCTAGTGATTAATTTTAGGCCCTCAGGGTCTTTATAGTATCTGCTGTTAACAAATTCAGCTGTGTTAGTCACGCAGACTCTCCTGAAAATGCCACTTCTTTCCTAGACTATATTAAAGATGTTTGTTTTGCCGAAAAGTTCTAAAAATATAATTTGCTGTTTAATATTTTTTTATAAATATGCTTTAAATGGAAGTATGATGGTGACACAATTTTTTAGAGAATGCTCAGTGGTGGCCTAAATGAATGTTTAACCATTAACTAGAATCTCTTTACTATCCTAATTTTGAAAACTTCACCCATGGAAATTATGCCTCCATGCCCTCTTAATGTATACTAGAAGAGGAGGAGTGTACTAAGTCAAAAAGAAAATAGGTCATTATCAGGGCTGTGCTAAAATTTTAGTAGATAATATCTTGGGGTTATTTACGAGGTACTTGTTAACTTCTTGACTCATATTCTCCCTTTCCTTTTCAAACCTAGCAAAGGAAGTGCTTCTTATCCTTGAGGACTCCTAACTATAAAAAGTAGAGTGGGTTTGTTTAACTGTTTCAGGTTGTGACTGACCAAATGATCTGGGAAAATACTCTTTCAACATCTAAATTCTGCTGTAAGTCTGATGTAGCTGATTTCTCTAACTTCAACAAAAATTGAACGAAGCAGAAACTATTAAAGTCGTCTTTGGTTTTAGGAAGTTTTAGGAAAAAAGTGTTAAAAAGTTTACAAAATGAAGTCCCAGCTGAACCTTAACTTGCTTAATATTTTCAAATTAAAGTAAATCCTAACAAAAATTTTTGAGTGCGTACATGTGTCTAAATTTGGCTGTTCCCAGTGTTGTGTTCCCCACAAGGCTCAGCCCAGTCTGAGGAGGTTGTTTCGCAATTGGCTTAACCCAGTTTCGCTTTTGTCAACCGTAGTCACGGTAGCACTGCACAGAGAGTTGGTTCAGTTCCCTGATCCAACCTAAACTGAACAGAACAATGGGAGTTGTTCTGGTTTGAATGAACTCGTGGATTCCTTTTATTCTGCAGTCCTACTATCACATGGGGAGGTTTGGAAGTGCTTGGCCAGCAGAACAGGGAAAGCCAGGACCATCCATTTGATTTGCAATCATGGTAGCTTATGCTCCTAAAGAAACTACCACTTTTCTAACTAGCCTCAGGCCAGTCCCTTCTGCTGAACTATCTACTTTCTTGATGGAAGGTTTTTTTTGTATAGGTTTTTTTTTTGTTGTTTGTTTGGGTTTTTGGTTTGGGGTTTTTGGGGTTTTTTTGTCTTTGTGTTAGAGAAAAGAAGTGGGAATTGGATTGCTCTGCACAGCCAGATGGACAGGTTAGCTCTGAAAAGAATATGGACCCTGCTTTGTTAGGTGTGTAACAATCAAATTCTGTACAAAGTACTTTTCTTATTCCTTGGGTCCTCTATGTATTATATAGCTTTAAAGTCTCTGACAAAGTTGTTAACAATTTTTGTTCAGTCCCTTGTAGCTAGCCTGATGAGTTGATGCCTCTTGCTTATCTGAGACTGGTCAATACTGTAAAGTTACAATGTTAGTATATTCTGTCTCACTGTGCCATCTATTTGATGTTTTTAATTTTTTTTGAAAAATAGTAGACATAAATATTGTAGAAGAGCTTTTGTAGCCTTTCCTCAGTATCTGAATCAATTATGACCTTCTATTAAGTTAATGAAGTTTTGGACCGAAGTGTTCACATAATGATAAAAATTTGTCATGAAGAAAGAAGTTATATGCTCATTCTATTTGGAGACAAGAACAGTTCTTCAATACAATGATGAAGCAATGATTGATGTATTGATTGAAATTCAGGGGTTTTTTTTTGCCTGGGTCACTAGTTAGTGAAATGAAATATGTGATTTGGCAAATGTGAAAGAGTCCCACTTCTACTGTCTGGTTTGAAATCATCATCTTGTTGAAATACAAATAGTTTGAATTCAGTTCTTTGTAGTCTTTGAAATGCTGTGGTTGAATTTAAGAAATAGCTGATAAATTCACTATCAGTGATCTGAATATGTTTGGTTTTCATTTCCCCTTTTATAGTTAATCAAAGCATGTTATATTTCTTTACTAAGCAGTCTTACTTTTTTCGCATAAAAAGTAATTTAATATAAAGTTGAGTTGTACTATTAATTTTTTAACTGCCAGTTGAAAACAGTTTGGCTTGGTAATAATTAGTTACAAAAGCTTCCAAATGGAAGAAAAACTGGGCTGCTGTCAAATGGGATTTGATACACATGGAACAGTTAAGCAGTAATAAATTGCCTAGTAACTGAGTAATTTCACTCAGATATGTGCCAATCTTGCCTCTACATTGAAAAAAGTTTGGAAGAAGAACTGATGTTTGAAATTGCTTAATGCTGGAGGTTTATTGTAATAACAATAATACTGACTTGGCCTGATCTTTGAACGTTTAAGGCTTGTTTTTATATCCCAGTGAATGATTTCATGTTCATTTATAATTTTTGTTGTGGGAGAGCTCCCAGAGGGGTATGTAGGAGAAACACTAAGTGTCTCCAACTCTTTATTACATCTGCTGGAAGCAACAATGGAATCAGGCATGGAAGGGCCCTGGAGCTGACCTGGGTTGGCTCTGTTAGGAGCAAGTGATTCAGGGTATTGGGTAAAAGCATCACACTCAAGAGGCTAGCCAGTTTTTTAACACGGCTTTTTCGTGTAAAATCAACAGGAGGGTACCTGTGGAAATGGCCTGTATAGATGGATGCAGCAGCAGCCATCAGGAATGCTGGAGTGGGTCCTGTGAGGAAGCGTTATTTATTAGGTAAATGCTTTTTATAGGAAGAAGTTTTGTATTAGTAGTTTGTTTCCAAGGCTTCATGAAATATATTACTCTATGTTCCTCTGTATTATTTTGAAAACATTGTTTTAGGAACTTCTATGTAAGGATAAAGCTTTTCGCTTGATGTTATAGTATGCCTGGATTTACTATTTTTGGAAGAAATTGCTGGTACAACTGTACCTAGCTTACAAGGCACTGTAGAAGGTTTGAATTATAGGCAGAACTGCAAATGTATCTAACATTTTATGGGGGTTTGGTGAGGGTAAGGTAGGTGGGATTTTTTTTTTTTGTATTCTGTCTATAATTACAGACTGCATCTAATCTCTTAATAAGGAGATGTTGGCCTCTAATAACATTAAAAAAATAGTTTTTCATATGCAATAGTGAGACTGACTTTGTTAACTTGCCTGCCCTTTTGAATGCTGACAAAGAATTCAGCCCTTCTGAGCTCATGGAGGCTGCAGTTCCATGATCAGGTGGTTTTGCAGTAAAGCTGGTTTACAGCTCCAAGTAGCACTGCTGCCCCACAGGAAATCAGATCTGTGACTTAATCTGGGTTAAACAGAATGTTGCAAAAAGAAATGGCTATTTTTAACATGGATCAGCTCATTGAGCTTCATAAGCTCGTATGAGTTGCCTGGCCTCCTAAGTAGGTGAGGAGAAAATAGTGCACTGTGGCATGAGGGTGGGACTGAACAACCAGGAGTGGGACAGGTTGGTGAGATTTTCTGAGCTTTGGTGCTGGCATCAGTAGGTCTTGAAACTGTGGCCAGAAAGTCTTGCTGTTGACTGCAAAAGGAGACAGATGTGAGTGACTGAAGGTAGGGTCTAAGAAATGTTGTGTGAGTTTTCATTAAGATCCCAAGACCTTGAGTTGATGAAATTATAATTAGTTTTATATTCTGTGGCTGTCAATCCACTAAACCTCTGTGAATTTTAGAATGGTAAATCATTTAGTAGTGTTCTTAGTATTTAACTGAAGATAACTATACTTTGTCCCGAAATTGATAAATTCAGTGATGATGTAGTAGATACATCAAAATTAGAGAAAAAATTTGAAAGCGATGAAGAAAAGCTGATCCATCCATGGGTTGCAGATATATTGGACTAGCACCATCTTCTGAATGTTTAGTACATTACAGCTTTATGTCTTCACTAAGGTATTAAAGAACATTTAAAAAAAATATTCACTTAACTTTGAATTTCAGTAATCATAGTACTGTAATATCTTTTTAAAACTCTATTGTGTTTGAAATCGTTAAACCAAACCAAAGAATATCTATAGTTGAATTAATGAGAAATTTAGAATATTTTATTTTACACTTCTTTAACCTCTGTCCTAAAAAGTAGATTTACTATTACAAGGAGGGAAATTATTTTGTGGAAAAAAAAAGCTATTGAAGTCCAGCAATTGTCACTAGTAGCTCAGCTAAATAAATCAATTTAAACAGGTTTTTATGTTGTTTCAGTAACCCAGGTAAAAATAATTTCATGTTGAATCAAAGAAGGGTCTGTTATTATTTTTCTGTCTGTAAGTTTTGTTTCTTAGTGCTTGGGCAGTCATTAAAGTTCAGTATAGGGAAGTTTGGAAACTACTGTCAAAACCAGTAATGTGTAATCTAAAGAGAAATGTATTTTTTGAAGTTAGGCTCATAGAAATTCATTTGTCCGGAGGAGTTCATATGAACATTTTAAAATATATATATTGCAGTCATCGTAGTGTTAAAAATATTCTTACAGGATTATGAATCAAGTAATTCTGTGTTTCTCAATCTGTTGTGCTGTAAAGGGTAGTATTATATTGGTGAGAGAAAATGTAGATTTTTTAAATGGTATAACTTTTTTCTTGTTAGTGTCACTAAAACATTGCCAATTAGAAAATGATATATCACTTGAAACTTTTTTTTTTAAATTAGTATGTTTCATTACTGTGTTTGTGAAGGATGCTGGATCCAAAAAGTGAAATATTGTATTTATTACTTGTAGAAACTTTTAAGAATATGAGAAGAAATGCTGCAGCTAGAGTTGCAGAGATAAAAAATAATTACATATTTTTATGCTGTACTGTATTTGAGTTATGGTACTTAATGAACAGAATTGTCATTTCTCTGAGATGGTCACCCTTATGCTATTACTGTATCATTTAAATGCTGTTACTGTATTATTTATAATTTCATCAGACATTTCATTGTTTAATGCCAGTGTGTTAGAGTGTGCCTGTGGGGACTGGAATTCCAGCTGTTGTTGGGCATCCTGGATTATGGTTTGTGTGAGTACAGGTTGGTTTCATTTTGTTTTGCTTTCTCAATGTCGTTCAGTAAATAAGCCTTTCCCAGCTGCATTTGTGTGCTGTGCTTGTCACTGTGACTGCCAATGATTTTTATAATTGAATTAATAGAGCAAGAAAAATCCAGTTAGGGGGGTTCTCCTGTCCCATCCATTTTATCATTTCTCCTTGTATCCAGGAAATAGCTATTTATAAAGATGTTTGAGTCCAAATTAACAGCTTTTACTTAAAAGGAAGTAAAATTAATTGCTATCAATTTTCACACTTGCACAAAGATTAGGAAGCCTGAACACAAGTGTTAAAGAAGATGAAAGATGATTTAGTGCACAAAGCAATAAATTCATGGTTCAGTGAAACTTCATGTGATCTTAGGCAAGGCTTTAAATTTATCTTTTCATGTATGTTTTATTTTTCCATTGCTAAAAATAAGAATAGTATTTGCGTAATTTACTGGGAAGAGAATTAGTCAGCAAATGATCTGTTAATTATTGCAAAGTGCTTATAAACTGTCGATAATGGCCAGGTAAGAATCCGACTGTCTACATAACCAGCAAGAGTGAACAAACTGTCATCTTTCCAGGAGGAGCTTGTAATTTCTTTGGGCAAAGTAAAAACTGATCAACCAAAGATGTGAAATTAGAGAACATTAAAGTCCTGTGAGGTGATGCTTTTTAGAGAGAGTGGCATTAATTTCCTGAAGCTGGGCTGTCATTCTCCATACCAGTATGCACAGAAGCGTTTCATGTTCTTCCATTCACACCCTCACTTGATTTGTTAAGCTTACCGTAAGGGTGTGTTTATGTAGGTCTGTACGCTGCAGACAGTGAACAGAGATAGGTGGTAAAATCATCTGCACAGAGGTCTGTACTGCGACATCTAAACTCCTTGTGCCCAGGTTAATGCATTTCAAGTTAACTTGCCTGTGTCTTTGCTATGCCACTCTCTGCCGTCTAGATGTATCTTCAGTGTACTTAGGGACTTGAGTTGCAGAGTGGGGAGATGACAGTCAGCTCCTGCCTTTCATTCTCTTCTCTTGCTTTCTGTGTCCCTTTTAAAAAAGGAAAAAAAAGGCAGAGTTGTTTTAATTGTAAAATAATCCTACAAGGTGATTCAACTGGGTATTTGCTGAATAATACCATCTTTTTTGAATACTTGTTTCCAAAAATGACTGCATTAGAGGTAGGGGTAAGAAGTATAGGTGCCTGACAGAAGGGATCAGATTCTAACTATCAGTGTAATCTTAGTCTGTTCAGTCAAATGATAAATGGTTGCATGAATTTCTGCCAAGAATTTATTGAAAAATGAAAATGGGAAATTTCTAGCTGAGAAAAAAATATTCTTATTTTCTCTTTAACTGTCTCTTCAAGCTGTGTAAACCAGTCATCTGTCATCTTAGTTTTGAAAAGAAACTTGGGTGTATTCTTTTTTTTCTTCATAAGAGATTTTACTTTGGTATGAAAAGATGCCTGCTGTTTGTACTTGCAAAGGTTAACGTATCTTCTTAAAAACAGTCTGTCATCTACCAAACATTGTACATGCTTGTTATTAGGTGAGAATCCTGTCACACTGTGTCCTCTCTAGTTAGCTTGACTTGGTGTGCTGAGACGGAGACGTTTGCTTCTGGCTGCTCTTCTTGTTTTTTGTTGAAATCTATTTTAAATCTTGGAAATGTTAACCATATTAGCCTTTTGTCTTCTAAAGATGCCCAAGAACCACTATGTTTCATAGCTTTAGAAAAAATGCTGTAATCCTTTATTATTTAACAGTCTTTGAAAGTCTCATTTTATATGGTATGTTTTTATGTAGAAAACAATACTGAGACTATAGCTACCTCCATAAATACGGATCAAAGAGAACTGGTCATGCTAAACACATTCTTTCTTACTATTTCCTGTGTTAGAACAAACTATTAGCATCATCAATCTGATTTTATTGTATGAAGTACCTTTATTCTAAGCAGTTTATCACAGATTTTGTGTCTTCGTATGTCATTCTTTGAGAGGAAAGAGAATTCCACATAGGCTTTGTACAAACAAGTGGAGGCCCATAAGAGAGGTATGCATAAAACCAGGCAACCCTCACTTCACAGGCAGGACACCTTTTTGTTTTTAACTGAAGACCTAGGAATTGCTCACCTTTCATTTCCCAGATTAGGCATACACTTTCTAGTTTTATATCTGTAGGAATTTGTCTTTTGGTGTAGAAGGAGCTCAGATCATAGATTGGGCATTGAGAAAGTACATTTTTCTTTAATAATTGACAAGCATATTTGCTGATAATTCTAATTTTTTTAGAGGAGGAAGTGTTACAATGTTTTGTGTAAATTACAAGAGTTTTTAAGCTATCAATTTTTTTTTTCTTTCTGAACCTAGTAATTTCCTGTTGTAGCTGGAAAAGTTAAGTACAGTTTTTTAAGTATTGAAGTGCAGGACCAGCTATTATTATTCTGCCTTAGCAAGTCTTCTAATACGTTTGATTTGTTACTATGTCCTCATGGGGAAGAATCAGCAGTAGAGTGTACATGACAGTGAGAAAGTAAACACATGCTTGCAATCAAATTAATGTATTTCATCTGTCTTCAACTAATAACAATCTGTCATGCTATCTATCTGAGAAGGGGCATAAACAGTTTATTTTGTGTTTGGAATAACTTCCTGGAGGTAGTTAATGTGACATGTAGTTTGTCTGACATGAGTATAACCAGATCAACACTCTAGATGTTTTCTTGATAACCTAAAAAAATTACTGAGAAAATCTGTACTGGAACTATATTTATATTTCGTTTTGAGCTTCCTTAAATCAGAGTAGTGGCATAGTTTTCAGGACTTCCATGAAAGAGTTTTCTTTTCTTGGCAGTTATACAATTTTAGTGTGAGAAAAAGATTGAAAGTATTAATAAAAATTTAACTACAAAAAGGTGCAGTTTGCACTCCGTTTAGGTTTGAATATTCGAGAAGTGTGTGCTGTAGTAATTTCAAAGTACCAAATCAAAACTGATTTTTAGAAAGCTAGGTAACACCCGAAGTTTGGTAGTACTGCAGACTCAGTACAATTTGTTGTCAAATTTATTTATTATTATTTCTGCATAATTCTGGTTATTCTTCTGTTATTATATCAGCTAATTATTATTAATAACATCAGATATATGTTATATCAGATGATTTTTTGTCTACGTAGAAAGAACCTTTGTATCTAATTGGAAAATGAAAGTGCACTTCTTTGAAGTTCTAAATAACCCATTCAAATATTCTTTAAAAGCTAAGGCATAATGAAATAGCTCCATTTTTTAGTGGTAAGGCAGTAGGTGACTGGTAAGCTGGGCAATAAAAAGCTAGGGAGGTTTTTTTGTTGTTTTTTTTTTTTTCTATTTTCTTTGGAGAGATGGCAGAATTAGAATTAAAACCGGGTAATATTGCTTATGGCAGAAGAGGCTTGAAAGGGGTTCCTTGTGGCCAGGGCTGTGGGACCTGCCAAGCCATGCTCTGCTGAGGTGCTGTGGGGCAGAGGTCTGATAAACTGGGCAGTAAATCCTGTTACCCAGAATGCTGCTCCCAGTATTCATCATGATTTCTCTTTTATTTTTTAGAACAGTGGATATTTTGGCACATCTTAGAGAAATCCCATTTTTATTCCTCTCTTTGTGCACTTTTGCTTATGCATGGGAGAAGCAGAACGTTCACACTCTGAAATTAAACGGACTGCACTTGTTGAGCAGTGCATTACGGCATGAAGATACCACTGTAGAACTAGTATCTTCATCACTCTGTTGGGTTTTCAGGTGCTCAAGCTAGGTTTGTTCTTAAGAAATTAGTCTGAAATTATACCAAAAAATAGGATGAAAAAGAGATCATCGTATACAGCCCCCTTTTTTATGACCCTGGAGTATTTTCAGAAGAGAAAATATGTACATAATTTTAAGCACATGTAAATCAAATTAATAAATTATTAAAGCATTTTACTTGTCATGTCTGTGTGGGCTAATCGTGATAGCTCATTATTTAAACATTGTGTAATTGTATACCTTGTGTGAACAGCTGCAAATACTTTGCAGAAAGATTTATATTTCGTTTTTCACAGCATACTATAAAAGAATATATTTTTGTGCAATACGGTAGATTAATATAGATGTTTACTTATAAATTTAAAACTATCCTTGATTATATTAAAATATGAAATAGTTATCATATGCATAACTACAAAACCAGATAGTTGCAAATTCATTTATGTGTTTGTACCAATTTTAATGGCAAATACTCTAATTAACAATAAAAGAAAAAGATTAGCTTAAATAGGAGAACTGCCCCTTTGTAACAGTTACTTGCAGTTACTACAATTGCAAGCTTTGAAAGTGAAAGACGGTCAGATTTGGGTGGAGAGGCATCCCTTTACTGAAATTCTCTGAACTGTCTCATGTTTCTTTTCATACGTATGGTTTAGAAAATAGTTAGGTTAGTTATTGCTGGTGTAGTCATCTACAGTGACTGTATAGTGCCTTATAGTTTGCAAGTGTAATCTCACGATCCAGGAGAAATGCCAACAAACTATTAAACATTCAGACTTGCTTAACATGCATTATGCATGGCACTCAGCTGTTTATGCCATTCTGAACAAGTACTGTCACTATTTTTTCAGCTGCTTGGAAGTACCTGTACAAGTTATATATTTGTGTTTCTTCCAGAATTACCTGAAAGGAAGATTCATGCAAAATGGATGTTTTCCGGCTTTAAAAAAAAAAAAAAAAAGTAGTTTTACATGGAGTTCTTCTCCAGTGATGTTATGAAAGAAGAGACTGGCAGCCCTGTGGGAAAGGGAGATAAATAGCATGAGTAGCAGGCTTTACATTCTGCATAAATGATGTTTTGTTGTCTTTTTAGAGTATGTGCAGTTATTTGCTCGAGTGACAATATTTAAATAAAAATATGCAATTATTACATTTTTGGCATTTTGAAAGACAACAAAACCAGAACATTCATCATTCTACTAAGTGATAATACATATTTTAAAATGCTTACTGGCTTCATGTTTGTACCAGTTGTATTACTCTAGTAGATTGTTATGCATATTTTTATGTAATTTATTTTAAGACAATACAGCTGTGGGATTTGGTATCACATTTTATTCCTTGAAGCAAACTCTGGCTAGCTGATTGCATTTGTTCTGGTTCCTTTCAGTGAAGCAGGTGAGCTAAAGGATTATTTAAATTGCCTGACTGTTGTTTTTCCACATTTGTATGGTGTAATGGAATGGAAATGATCATTTCTTTGCACAATGGTGCTACGTGGCTTGTTGCAAGCCTTTTTTATCTTAAAGGAATGGTACATGTATCTAAATAGTGTAAAAGAAATATATTTGGCATTAATTTATTTACCATTAAGTGGTTCCCAAGTCTCAAGTCAAAACATAGCAGAATTATTTAATCAAGACTGGATTGCTGTTGAACAGCTGTGTGTGGGTAGATTGCAAAGCACCCATTTGTGTTTTATCTAGCACTTTATCTAGTGTCTTTCTATTCCCTTGCTGCTAGCCAATAAACTAAAATTTCAGTGACTTATTCTTAATTTCTCAAAGTTACAGAGAGATTTGACTTTGAATAACTATTTATACTGTCTCAAGTGTTTGTTCAGAATTTTTCTATCGTGTGGTATCTAGCCTTGCAGACAGTCATTTAAAATACAGTTTCCTTCTCCATTTTGAGTTAGCACTATCAGCTTTTCACTGCAAATAAGTGATGTACAGCAGGAATTCAAAGGATGATGAAAATGTTGTTTATCTAAATAAAGATGTGGTCCAATCAAATCTCTCTGGTCCTAACTTAAACCGAC
This sequence comes from Grus americana, assembly GCF_028858705.1. Lineage (NCBI taxonomy): Eukaryota > Metazoa > Chordata > Aves > Gruiformes > Gruidae > Grus > Grus americana. The sequence goes on along the minus strand of NC_072855.1, from coordinate 15,793,830 downwards.
TATGTTGTCCTTGTCATCTTTGAAATGTCACTTTCTCTCCACAGTGGTGACCATGATGATGTTTATCTCTTTTTCCTTACATAGATTCTGCAGTTTTCTTCTTTATATCTTTTTCCTTATGTAGATTCTGCAGTTTTCTTCTTACCTGTTTTTTTTTTTTTCCCCCTCACATTTTCAGGCGTGCCTGAAAGGGAGTGTCTTTGGGATTTCTGTAGGAGTTTCATACTTGTCTCCTATATTCTGTTTTCTTTTTTCACCTCACTAGATATCTGTTTAGTCTCCCCTACAAATCAAAACTGAACTCTCCAGAGTTCATAAGAAACAAGTCTTTTAGCAAGCCTTACCTGCTTTTGCTACAGCAGACAGTGATCTATGCTGGTTTCATCTACAAGGTGAGATTTTTTTTCACTTGAATCTCTCTGGCTTGGTGGAAGTCCTAATCGTGCCAGTATCTTTATGGGATACCTGCACATACAAACATGTATAGATCTTTTAGTTGTAGAGCACCAATTTCTCTTGCTAGCTTTGATTGAAATGATTCTTCACACCAGACAAGCTTAAAGGTGGTTTGGTTTGATTCCAGAGATACTTTTTGGTGAATATCTGGCAACTTTGGTTGTCTTGTTTGTTTTTTGTTTTTTGGGTGTTGTTTTTTGGAGTTGTCACACAAGCTTTTAGTGTGTATTCCAGGCATAAAAATGAGCAAATGGCAGCAGCCCATATTGTGGATGCTTTTTTCTTAGAAAGGGACTTCAAAATGACTTTGGGGCTGATGAGCCCCTTTTTCTGTCCTCATCAGGCCAATCAGTGAAACAATACTATGACCTATCTTTCTCTCTCTCCCCCCGCCATTGCTCGTGATGTCCCTCTGCTTCTCCTGATTTCAGTTTTCATGTGGTTTATTTAAGTATTCAATTTAATGCAAATATACCAAGTGGCTCCTGTATAGTCAAGGAAGTAGCAATGTTCTTGTACTCCTTTGACATTTTAACTATTGCTTTGCTAACTCCTACTTTAAGTGCTATTCCTGTTGGTCTCATTTTTAAGACATGATCCATCAAAGAAATTCTTTCACTGCATTCTGTAAAATTTACACATCTTGGGGTTGCTTTAGATTTTCATGATCAGAAAACTTAATTTATTAATGTAGATAGCAGAGTTTGTATCCAAGCACTTAATTCAAAGTGCTGGTTTGTCACATTTGTGTCATTTAGAGATTCACTGTTTGCAAATGGTTGTATGTCTTTTCACTTTTCAAACTGAAATCCTTGTGTCTCTTTTTGACATCCCATTGTGAATTTCTAGCCATCAATTTAAATTCTACGTGGTGAAAATGGAGCTATTTTCTCCTTCTGTTGTCTTCTTTCTCATTTACTTCAGATGAGGACGATGACTGTGCCATCTGACACATAAACTTCACTGTGAGCCTTTCTCTAAATGTTTGTTTGATGCGTGTCCAAATCTTGCAGATTCTTTCTTTGAAACCTTTGTTAGATATGGCCCATCATAACCATTACCACAGTTAAAATGTTCTTATTTTGCATCTTAATTTCAGTAATTCCTTTTTCTTGGCCAATGCAATGTTATCTAGTCATTTAGAATATTCTACAAGATCATTTTCCTGGTTTGTAAAATCAAACTGTATTTATGTATCTGATTCTCTTGCTTTCTATCCAAAACTTTTTTGTCTTTGCCTTTAAACTTTTCATGGCTTAAGTGCATTCTATTATCATCCTTCATCCCAAGATATCTATTCCTGCTGTTAATTGGCTCATCATATGAGCCCACGTTGGCCAGCTGTCAGTTTTCTTTCTATAAAGTCCCTACATTCCTTATAAACATCTTTTTAGAAAATAATTTTTCTCCTCCAAATCCCTCCTTAAAGTCTTTTTGCTGTGATGTCTAAACAAAAGCCGGACAAGACTTATCTCCTGGTGTGCTAAGAATTCTGCCTGTTGAGCTGACCAACATCAGATGTTCAAAAAAAAAAAAAAAAAAAAAGAAAAGACTGGAGGGTAACTATTGACTGTATTTTAGCTGATCTTCAGTAACTGTCTATGACTGTGCCCTTAGCCTGTGGCAATGAAAAGTAATTTGAGTTAGCATAGTCGTCTTTCATTGACTGCAAACTGCAACTTTTTATAGTTAAATATTTGTTAACGCTTGAAACCCTTTTCTTGTACTAAAACTGTGCCCTCTTTCATTGAGAGCTAATGTAACATGAATTGCCTTGCATTTACTGTGGGCTGAGAGTGTGCACATGGACAGTTACCTGGCAGTTATCTGGCATAACAGTAACCGTACAGTTCACAGCAGACTGCCCATAATTCAGGAGGCACAAGGTGAAATACTTGTAAGCAGAGAGAGGGACTGAGAATTACACAAAATTCAGAAATGTAATTTTACCTTGATTTTCAATTCCAGTCTGTTAGATTCTAGGATCTTGTGTGCTTTTAATTTCTCTACTGTAGTAAAGTATATGCTCCGCTGATGGTATATTATTCTTGATGTTTCTTCAAATAGAAAACAGGAGGTATTTGAGGATATGATTTGCAATATGGCAGTGGCATTTTCTTCTTGCAAATTCATCAGCATGCTGTTGTGTTCTTCCACTCCTGGTTCTTTCCTCCCTGGGAAAGAGACTTGGAGAGAGATTGTAACTTGTGACTTTGCCTTTATGGACTTGCATAAGCATGTCATGGTATTGTAGAGGGATACAGTGTAAATGCTATCTATTTATTTATTTTTGTTGTAATCGTGTGTAGGTTTTTAGAGTTCGGGTATAGTCGAAGAAATACAGTGAGTGAAACTTGGAGGTGGGGTTAAGGTTCCTGTAAGACCTTGTCAAATAAAAATAAAGAAAATACATATTTATTGTTCCCAAAAGAGTAATCTCACTGTTGTGTCTTCCAAGCTGCACTTAAAGCTAATATGTGAAGAGTAAAAATAATAGCTAATAATGATATGGTTTAGTGTGCTGTATTTTATTCTTAAAAGCATTTCAGCAGAGGCTCTCTTCTGGTAGTTATTTTTTAGAGAAAAAAGCTAAGTAGCTGTTATGTAGACTGCATGAGTTCTGAAGAAAATTGTTATCGACTTTGGGTTTTATCTAACTAAATGTATTTGTTCTTCCTATTTTTTAAGAAACTGTATATTCTGCACTTAGTGTTATGAAAAACTGTACTACAAACATTAGTGTTAATAGCTTAGTATTTTAGTCCTTCGCAAATTAATGCCTGTGGTAGCTGGATGATTTTAGGCCTGTTCTTATAAACAAGGCCTTACTGATGTGCAAGGAACAGTAATATGTGGCAAAAACTCCACGTTAACCAAGGTAAGCAGTATAAATGGGGTGTAGGAATCCCCTGTTAGACTGAAAATCTCCAAGAGAAAATCTCCAGAGCCTACAAATTAAAGACCTCCAATATCATTTAAAAATAAAGCCTTTTATGTAGTAGGAGAGCATTTTTTCAGCTGATAATCAAATGACACTATTATGCAGGCTTACTAGATTTGCAAATTTACAAGTTTTTACAAGTCAGTTGGGTCCCTTCCTCAGGAAATCAGTTTAAGTTTTTTTTCCTGTATTGACTCAAAGAGCCTGGTTGTCCTTAAATCCTTCTGAATATATTTGCCTTATAATTTGACGGCATTGAGTCAACACCCTTATAGGAACTGTAATGCAATAAAAAGAGAAACTGTTCAATATAGTTTCCAGTTACCTTAGGATCAGATTTGGAGAAACTGGAATGTACACAATAAAACCTGTGCAAGACTTGAGTTCCATGTTGTTTTGGAAGCAACCAGTGCTTTTCAACATAAAATACCATTTGAAAGCTTTGCTCTGCTTCCAGTGGTTGTAAAATGATAAAAATGAAAATGCTTGTGACTCTTGAAATACGGATTTTACTGTTTTTAATTTTCTGAACCACACCTTTGTGGAATTGAAAACTTCATATGCAAGTAGCTAAGCATCAATGTTTTTACTGAGTTCATTTTTTATTATAGTGAATGTTTTTGCTCTACCATGTTCTGCAATAAAATTCTTTATAACTCATTTACATTTTTTACTTAGAAAAAATACGTAGATTCAGATGCGCTTGGTGAACTCTATTTTGTAAAAGTCTTTAAATTACACTGGAATCTTCAATATGCATCATGCTTGCAAAGAGAATGCTCAAAATTTAGTTCTGTCGTAGGTTTTTGTATGTAGTTAGCAGGAAAGTTGTTACAAATTTCTTCTGTGTATCCAGAAATAAATTTGTCCTTTATTTCAGATATAAATTTGTTGCATTTGACTGTATAATTTTAATTGTGGTTTCATTTTAGTTTTGCAAATAAAATTCATCTGAGCTAATTAGTTATTTTTATTTTTTTGCAAATATAAAAAGAAATTTATATTTGTATACATCTGTAAAGGAAAAGATTACATCTAATGCTTTTCCAAGGTATAATGTCTGAGACAAGTAACTAAATGGGCTCCACTGTAGTAATTTTTCCTTTTTTTTTTTTTCCCCAACTTATTTTTAGTTGACTTGGAGCATATGCGCACAGTGAAAGTTGACAAGCACCAACGATTTTGTCAGGAAAACAATTTCAGTAGCCATTTCGTGTCAGCCAAGACAGGAGATTCTGTAAGTATGAAAAATAAAATCCTTATAGATGTCTTTTTTTTTTTTTTTTTTTTAAAGCCATTATTCTGGGATACGATGTAGCAGTTTTATTATTCTTCACACATAAAACCATTGAGAACTTTGGCTGCTGCTGGTCCTTTTTGCCTACATACTTGTGTAAAAAATAGATCTTTGTATAAGTATATATGTTCTTTATTAATTACAGTGGCTTCTCATCCAATTTGCAGTTTGAGGTATAGATTTTAATATGGAAATGGCCTAGCTTATACATCAGCATGAGAACTGTGACCAGCTGGATCTCTGCTGTCAGCCTGTAGTTAAATGTATTCCTTCAATCCAGGTGGAGTCCCATTTATAGACCATCAATATAGAAACTTTCAGCAGTTGATAGTGTCACAAGAGCCTGTTGTGATCAAAGTTTTTAATATGGATCCTGAGCCATGAGACAAACTCCCTCTGCAGGTCCATTGAAATTTGAACATTCTGGTATTTGTAATGCTTTGCAGAGCACATTTTTGAACAATCTTCTGACTTTGAGCTAACTGCGTTATTTGTTTTAGTTGGAAGCCTATTGAAGAAAAGGTTCTTTTTCAGTTGACTGTATCAGTCAAATTAAATCACACTGTATTGTTTTGCTTGATTTCTGTCACATACCTAATGACTTTGTCATTCCCATAAAACAGTCCTGTATCTGTCTCCTATTTATGACAACATAATTTACTTTATTTTTATGTTATTGAACGGTAAGACCATGTTCAATTACATGGAAGTATAATTCTGTAACGTAAATGGAATCGCTTGTTGTTTTAAGATCTTTGAAACTTCTACATTGGACTACCTAATTTTATAAGATAATAGCTATTCTGTAAAGTCTAACAATACTGCTGTTACAAATCCAATGAATCCTGATTTTCCTTATAGTTTGTGTTAAATCTTTGGCATAAATTTTTGTTTAATGTGTGAAAAATCAAGTTTCGTATGCTAGAAACAAGAAAAAATTTATAATACTTCAGTCAATGAAGTATGCATCTGATAAAATGTATTCCTTTGTCAAGGAGACAACTTTTTTGTGGGATTTGGTAATAGGAAGGAAAAGCAGTACTTTTTATAAGGTTGATATACCTAACATTACAAATTATGAAGAAATCTTTATTACCTCTTTTTAATTAATTCAAGACTTACAGCAGCATTCTGTTATATATACTGATTGTCCTTTTTTTAACTTACTGTTTAAAAACAAAAGTAAATCTGAAGATACCTAGAAAGCATTAACCAGAAATCTCTATTTAAAAGTCTACTAACAAAAGAAGTTATGAGGTATAGTTTACAGTAGTTAATTTTTAGTTTCAGTATAGATTTCAGTTAACTCTTTCACTGTTAGTGCACACTGGCCTTTCAAAATCTTCATGTATGTGGGTAGTTGTGCAGGAAAGACAGGGTGTTTATCCTAGACAGTGATTTAAGAAGAGGTTGTCCATTGCTACTGTGGATATAGACTGGAGGAGTCTTAAATACTCAGTTAAGATAAATGATTTGTTTTGTTTACCTCAGATCTTTCTAACAGACTCATTTGCAAAAGATAATTTTATGTACATAGAAAAGCCAGAAAGTGTCCTCAGGGGAGAAAAACCTATAAAAGATTTAGTATAGCTAACTGTCTTACTGTCCATCAAATTGCATAACTAAAGCACTGAACACATGCCTGATGTTTTCTGCATAAAGCATCCTCTTGGCAGGTGATCTAGTTCAGTACACCTGAGAGCCTGGTGTGGGTTAAAGTAGGTCTCTGGAAAAGGTAAGGCTGTTCAGGATCTCCTTTCTTGCTGCGTGGATGCTGGTAGAGTAGACCAGTACTTGACCAAGTAGTTCAGAGAAAGAGATTATTTCAGAAGCTACGGTGGCTTGTTGGTTGTGCCACTAATTCGTTACTAGTTTCCATGTCAGGTTTAAGAAGAGATTGTGTAAATGGTATTTTTTTGAATTTTCATTGAAAAATATTAAAAGCACTTACACAGGCCTTATCTTTTGGGGGTGGCATCTGCATGATGCAAGCAGTGTTTGTTAGTAGGTTAGGTTGTAAGCTCAGTTGAGTAACGATGTAGATACAATATAATGTGTAGCTTGACAATACAGTGTTCAGCAGCAGTGCAAGCTTAAGCTGCTCCTCTTTAACACCTGTTGTGTTCTTTAATCTCATTTAAAATGCCGCTTCCTAAACAATAAGATTGGAGGACTGGATTGAGATGAAGTGAAGGAGTTATTTAAGATAGCATTGCCACCCCATGTTATCTGTCAAACCACGTCCAATTCTAACTCTGCTAGGCTGGTGCATGCCGTACACCGTCTTGCTTGTTCCCTAGATAACTTCTGTTCAGTATAACACTCAGAATGTTTTGCAAGACTCTTCAGAACAAATGTATCATTGCTTGGCTTTTGTATTGTTAATGTTTTTCAAATGTGAGCAGTAGAGATTTTGGTGATGTTGATGCACACTTCTGTTATTCTCAGTTTCAGAAACCTACAACTCTCTTGCACAATAGTCTGGTAATATGTTTTTGTGCTAAACATTACTGAATACCCTTATTCATATTTTATAGCACTGAGAGCAGTATTTGAGAGGTGGGTTGTGTAAAAGCTTGTTTAAACTTAGGTCTCTGGAGGCAGAGTAAAAGTGTTGCTTAACAGCCCAGCAAACTGTTCATTCCTTGTACCATTGTTGAGTTATTTTCTCCAATTCTTAAACAAAATTGAATGTACCAGATGAGGTTATTTTCAGATCTATTTTGCACAGGTCATAATTTTGTATATCTCATTGTTTACAGTTCAAGAATGGTTTGATATATTTGAAAGAACCTCAAGGATGTCTGGTTTTAATCATTTAAATGCAATTTAATTTTTTTCCATAGGTCTTCCTGTGTTTTCAGAGAATTGCTGCTGACATACTTGGCATCAAATTAAACAAAGCAGAATTGGAACAATCACAGGTGATTTTCCAGAAATACATGTTATTTCTTAGTATTTTATTTAGTATTAAAAAAAAATCTCATTGCAAATTAATAACTGTCCTTTAAAGCAAGCTGCATCTGTTGTTCTGAAGACAATTATTTACTTTCACAACAGCTTTTTAAAAACATAATAATTCTTTATTTATCCATCATGATAAACTTGCTGAAACAAGAAAATGTATGTTCAAAAAAATCAGGAAAGAACTTTAGTTTGAGAGCTGTTTGTTGAAAAATAGTACTTAAAATTGTTTTAGAAATTAAAACCTCTCTATATGTATGCATATACAGGTATCATGGGAGACATATATACATTAATTACTGTATGTTGATGTCAGATAAAGTTTTTATCATAATTGTTCTTTTTAATTCTTTACATATTTAAAAACAAATTTCATTTTAGAACACTACAAATTTAAGTGATAGAAGGCATAAGCTTCTGTGAGTGGAAATGTTCCAAATCAGTCTTCACTATAGTCATACAGGAAAAAATATTATTTGTGAGTCAGAGTCAGGAATTAACTATGTCAAATCCTGTGTTTAGTTAATCTCAGAGTTTAGTTTTCATTATATGCCTATATATAATACAGCACAAGAATACTTTCCTCAGTATTGGCTATCTGCCTCAGGGAAGGAATAATGACTTTGTAGTCACTATTTTCTGTTTTATTCTGATGTGCAGATGAGAAAGGAATCCTATTCTGGTTCAGTAAACCCATTCTCAACAGCATGCAGACCTGTGGAACCATGCGTTTGGGTAGCTATTATGGCGCCCTGGCATCTGCAATTATTTTTCTCACTGTACCTGTCCCAAATAATCTCCCCTTAAAGGAGGTGTATAGTTTCTGCCCTTGCATTCTGTGTTTTGCTCTTCGTGTGGTGAGTGTTATCTTGGGGATTTTTCCGCAATTTCCTCTGCACTAAGAAAGGGCCGAAGGAGAGGAGAATGTTTCCCAGCAATAGGTGGGAAGGCCATCAAGAATGTTGTGCCCCATTCTCTGACATGGGTTAGCAGTGAGTTAGGGATGTGAATACAGCAATTTCACTGTGAATGCATGGGAAAATCCTGCTGCATGTCCTGCTCTGAACCGTAGCAGAGCTTTGTTGAGTTCATGCTGTTCAGTAACTGATGTATGCAAAATAGCTCTGATGAGAACATTGTTTTATGACCTTACAAATTAGTGGGGAAAAGATGTTTTCACTATTTTTAAAAATTTGAACTGTAACTATATTAATTAAAATGTGAGTACTTGCTTAACTCTATCTACCAGAGTTGGAAGGCACTTAGTTTTTATCAGTGAAAGTTAGGAGATTGAAAATGTGTTAACTGTTCAAATAAGCAATCAAACAAGAGGTTTTCCAATATAACCGCTTTTCCCTTACCACCCCCTTCTTCCTAGTTCCTGCTTCTAAAAATAATTTTTCTGCCAGGAAGACTGTGTGCATAGGTTTAAACCAAAAACCCAGTTTATACAAACCCAGTTTCAGAAACCTCAAACACAAAGATTATGCTACTGAGGCAACCCTTAATATATAATGACATTTGAGATTACAATACACTTATTTTAAATTTAGTTATTGAACCAAAAGGTAGCTGTTCTAGTGGTGTTATATCGTGGAACTGCTTGTTTGTACCAACATTAAACAAGTACCACAAAATAAGTCAACAAGTTTATTTAAAAGAAAGGCAAAACATCTCTTACCTACAGCTTGGTCTCCTGCTTTTTGAAATATACAATAAATATGTAATTTCCGAAAGTGTTTTGGCACAGCAGTGTTTACAATCTGTGTTGAAGTGGTTAAGTAGAAAACTGTATTGCAAACAGTAAAATGGTAAAATATACTTGTAGTGCATACCCAACAAGCAAAGCTAAGGAGCTTCGGAAAACTCTAATTTATAGGTAGAGAAATATTGTGTCTTTTCATTCATCTTTTACTATGAAGGCACTATCCATCTGTTGTTCTGAGCTCTATGATTATTTGCATATAAATAATTCAGCACATAAAGAGTCTTTGATTTTTCTTGGGTTGTTTAGCTAGCACTGGAACATCAGTCTTAGACCTCTCTGTGCTGTGTGGTGGTTTGTTCCCGTAACTCAGGAGTAAGCTTGTAGATAGGTATGCAAATACCTTAAATTAAAAAGAGAATATGAGAAATGTGGCTATACAAAAAATTGTAGGTTTCTAAAGAAAGTGTCTATTTTTAGGTTGTTTTTAAAGTAAAACCCTCTATATAGCCCTGACTCAAGAGTATATAACTTTCTATGTCAAATTGATATTGGCCTATAAATAGTTAATATGCATAAATTAAATACTCACTGTGACTCACACATTTACTGTTAATGTCAATCCAAGCTATAGTGATAAAAGAAGGTACACTCCTCCCCAAAAAAAAACCCCAAACCAAAAAACCAAGGACAACAAACGAACAACAACAAAAGTAGAAACAAAGCCGGTAAATGGAGTTGGACAGAAAAGAAATTACATTATGGCCATTCAGGTACAGCAGAAGTCACTATGTGTTGCTACACTGTGCACGTAGCTGAAGAGTAAGAGCTGGAAAGCTGCTGCCTGACTTTGCAGGATTCTGCTAATCAAGCGTAGTTTCAATCTGTTTCGAACAAGCAATAGTTCTTTGTTACCAGTAAAACGTTTGCTTCCTTTCAGAGTGCTGTATCGAGTGGGCTGTAGGAATTGCCCAAATTTAAGTTGGTGAGAAACCAATGGGAATTGTATTGGAGTGCCTGTCTGTTAGCTGTATCTAAAGGTTCATTGTTGTATGCAACCAAATACCTTGGTCACTTCTTAAGATAGGAAAGGTAAAGTCTCTGCATAAAATTGGAGAAGGAAAACTTTAACCTTCCTGTCCTCATGGAGATGAATAGAAGGATGTTTCTTGAGAGAAATTTATTAGCCTGCAGTGGAAAAGTCTAATTGAAGTAATGTGTTGATGCTGTTTCCCAAAAGCATGGAGCTGGTCTCTTGGGTGGAGGAGGTGGTGTTAGGTGACGGTGCCATTACTAGGCTTTTGGCTTACCACAGACTTGTATGACAGGTACAGGTTCCTTAGGGAGGTGGTGGGTTGGTGTTTGGTTTTTTGGTGTGGGGTTTTTTTTTTTCCTCTCCCATCTGTAAAGTGGGCACAGAGCTTCCTTAAATTGTGGAACAGTTATGTGACTGTTTTCCGTAACATTTTTTGGCATTTAGTACTCTAGCTATTGGACTACAAAAATAGATAGATAGATAGATGGATGGATGGATGATAGATAAATGCTGTAAAGAAACAAAAAAAAAAGCAATAGTAAGTGCAACTAATCCTTAAATCAGTAAGTACGCAAGTTTCGACTTAAGTTTCATTTTTAAACAAAGAGTAAAATACATTTTAGTTTTTACAAATGTGCACTATTTACACGCTGGATGGTATCTTTGAATTTTCCATATTTTGTGTAATGTGAGGTTTCCTTATTTTGAAAAATGAGAAGGTTGTTGCTGGAATATGTTTGTCAGAGAACATCAGATGTCTTCATTCCACCTAGGTGGTAACAAAGTATAAGATGAAATACTGAGTTTGTATAAAATGTCAACAGTGAAATGCTGTACATGAATTATGTTTTATTATGCATTTCTTCATTATTACTGATTGTCTAATCTTGAGAAGACTCTTTAAAAATGATTTCTCGCATTTTTGATTTTTTGCCTGAAGATCATATTTCTTGTGTTTAAAATCAATTATAATTGTTACAGTCACTAGGAAGATCTTAGAAGTGACTCACAAGTGGCTAGAAAAAAGTAATAGCATTCCCAAACACATTATTTTAATTTGTATGAATCTGTGGGGCTTGACTCATGACATTTGAGCTTTGAATGGCAGAACTGCAGAAGCTCTTGTGAAAAGTGGATGGAGTTCTTGGTCCCCTTCCAATTAACAGCAAAACTTCTATTAATTAACTGCGAGAACAAGCCATAGAAATTGAATTATTTACCATGCATTGTTGTAGAAAACAGCTGCAGCAGTTTAAGATATTAATACAACCCAAGCTATTTGTTACTGCCCTTTTGCTGGAATTTATCACTCCCACAGCAGAATCAGAAAATGGAAGGTGATCATGTGCCTTGGCCACATCAGGGTAAAGTTGAGCAGCTTAGCTTAAAATGCTGCTGAAAGTTGTTTTTAAGTGAAGCTGCCAGACTTTGCGCTGAAGCGGATGAGGTGCAAGTACACGTTACATTCCACCAGCTCTCCTTTGGCAGCAGTGATCTCCAGCAGAGGAATAGGACAGACATTTGGGGGTGGTAAGTTTTTAAACTATCTCAGCTAGAGCTACTAAACCTTGTCTGTTAACACGCTGAGATGACTGTTAATCAAACCTTTATTTGGTCAAAACTGTGGTGAAACAAAGAACTAGATTGCTCTTTCTGCGTGACTGGAAAGTAGAGAATGTTTTTGAAGTGGAACAGTTCCAAAGTAAGAAAATTGCAGATTCTGACTTATTTTCAGTCCTCAAAACACTCTCCCTTTTAAATTGCAAGGGTCTTATGAAATTTGAGGAAATAGCTTCTTTACTAATCAAATGTTTTTCTTACTATGTTTTTTACTTCCAACTGTAGTGTAAAAACTGCATGGGGTACAGCTTTGTTCCTTGGCATTGGCAAAAGCTAGCATTTTTGTAAGTGATGTGTAGTTTTCTCTTTAACTAAATGCCAGTTCAGCAAATTAGGGTGTGTGTGCCAGCTTTGTGCAATAAAATGTTTGGCAGATAACTCAGATCTGGAATTCAGAGCACCTGCACCAAGAAAGGTTATTTCTCATGATTGACAGTGCTTTGAACCATGGCAGTGATGTGCCTGACATAGAAACTGATACAAAGAAGCCCAAGTTTTTAATTACCGCAAAGTTAATAAAAGGAATGTTGCAGTGGTTTTTTTTTACTCTTATTTAGATGAAATTCCTTTAGAAAATCCAAGTCATTTATGATAGTCAGTTGCTTGCTACATGTGCCTAAGCATGGGTCACTAACCTGCCTGTGTTTATAGGATGGGGTTTAAACCAATGTTTTGAGGAACAATTAATTGCCTACTGATTGCAAGACTTTTTTTTCTTCCCCCCCCCCCCCCCCCAGCTCTAGTCAAAAGATTTGTATGAAGAAACTAGGTCCTGTGAGGTCAGATAACACTGTTTAATGCTAAAACTCCTACTACCGCCTTACATGGTATTTGACAACCTTTCCCTTGATAACATCAGACCAGGAGTCCAGTAAATCATGAGTGTTGTCCACTAGATAAGATAATACGAATGTGATCAATTAAACTCAAGAAGAATACATCAGCAGCTAATAAATCCAGATCCCTTACCAGCCAATTCAATTATTGTTGCTTGTTTGACATACAGGTTTTATTTACAGAGGTAATCTTTAACATATACTGTTTATATATTCATATAATCCAGTTTATATATTGTTTCCTTTAAAATAATAGTATTTATTAAGTTATCCATTCATTTTAGCCTTGAAAATATGTTGTGTAACAGTTGAGGTATATAAGAAAAAATTATTAAACTGGTTTAGGGTATCTTTCATAGCACACCTACCTCCTCTGTTACTTCTTTGCTGAAATTGTTCTATGAATTTTTTTCCCCTTTGCATGAACACTGTATTAATAGTGAGAAAACTTTCAACAGTTTTGTTTGCCTTTAAGGGGAAAAGTGAGAGCCTTTTATTTTGATATGAAGTAAAGAAAAATCAAAGCTTTGCAGCAAAAAAAAGAAAAAAATCAAAGCTTTTTGTGAGGTTGTTAATTTATGTCACTGTTTTTGATAATATATGTAGTTATAATACGATAGTTATGCCATGGAAAAGATGCATGTGTACATCTCATGCACTTGTTACAATTGTAGATAGGAAGCTGACTAATGTAATATTTAAGTACCCTAGACTTAAAGTAATAGGCCATCGTCATCTTTTCTTCCACTGAATTGCCTTCCTTCTGTCCCTTCTCTTGCTTTCATAGACTTTCGCTGATTGCATGTATGAGTATTTCACTTTGGTGCTTTCAAAGGGCATGTCCTTGAAGAAGCTTGAGAAGCATCCCTGATGCTGACAGTGCTGCTTTCAGCTAGACATGTTGCTCCTGTTGTCTGAAAAGAAATGCACTTTCATTTTGCTTCTGCATAACATTTTATGTCATTCATTCATTCTTTTCAACTACTGATCAATCTCTCAATTTTTTTCCCTTCTCTTCTCTTTTTACATTCTTCTCCCTCCTCTCTATCCATTATGTTGAAACATGATTAACAGCATGTTGTCAGGGCAGAACTAGTGAAATATCCTGAAGAAGATAACCAACGTCAGAGCACTTCCAACTGCCAGAGCAAAGTCTGCTCAATGCAGTAGTTCAGGTATTGATGGAAAACTTGGGGTGTTTTTCAAGCTGCATTGCTTTTACATGGAGTAACAACTGTTACAGTGAGTTCTGTTGGAAAAATATATTTTGTATTGTTAAGCACTTGTAATACTTAACATGTTAATTTGGAACTCTGTGTAAAATTACATGGTGTTTCTAATAACCGGGTAGTTCATAAAAACTTTGAAATACTTCCTGATACTGTATTAGGAAGGTCCTTCAGTGCTGTATATTCAAAATGTTACATAGCTGTCTCAGATGGAATGGACACAAATTGGAATCTCATTTCCTTCTCATCATGTAGGAGAGACCAACAGTCTTATCAAATGCTTTATAAATAGAATGGCTAGTATCTGTTGGATCTGTATTAGAAAATAAGTATTTATGGTATGCAGAAGTTCTTTTTATGTTAATTTAGTCTTTAGTCAGTCTGCCTATCAAAGCTTTTTTGAAATATGATTGTATTTGAAATTTGCTTTGAATTCTGTACATATTTTCCTGTGAAGTGCTTGGAGTAAAGATGGAAAGATAAACTTATGTACAATTTCCAATTACAGTTTAGGCAGTTATTCTTAAAAAATGCATGCCATAGTCTTTGTTAACAACTATTGTTTTATTATTTCCATACAAAACAATTTTAATGGAAGTAAAACTATTCATTGCTTTTGCAAAAAAAGTCATGCTCCATTTGCAGTGTTGTGAAAACCTACCAAGGCACTTCCTTCTGCTTAGTATGGATAAACTGGTATTTATAACAAGAGTTAGCACCTGATAAGACATTCTGTAAGGTAATGAAAAGACCCCTAAACAGTGTCTGTTTTGCCTGATATTTTTCCCTTCATATTTCATAGTAAAATATCTGTTGAATGCTTTGCCAACATGAAGATTATATTTTTTGATTGTTACTGTGTTTTCTTTTATGACAGAGGGTGGTGAAGGCAGATATTGTCAACTACAGTCAGGAGCCTGTGACAAGAACAGTTAATCCTCCTAGAAGCTCAATGTGTACAGTTCAATGACCATACTATTCTTCTCTGTTTTGATACCTTTGGCGGTCCTCCTACCTTGACACAGGCCCTGGGATTACCAGGAACTTTGTTTTAACAGTGACCATGGCAACAATGCAATTAGAGGTTTCAAAAACGTCTTGCACCATTGTACATTGAGAAGCAGCAGGCAGTTTTTTGACTGGACGAAATAAAAACCTGAAACCACACACTTTGCAAAAAATAAGATATATATTCTTTTAAATTATATTTAAATAAAGCAGTTGTAACTGTGTTTATATGTTTCCTCCATGTATTTGACTGATACCGAAATAAAAATGGATGAAGAAGTCCTGCATTCAAAATACTTTTAAAGACATCACCATGGAAGGCTATTTTGCCAAAGCATTTTAATAATTTTTTTCTCTCTTTTTTTTTTTTCCTGTGATATGAACTAACACTCAGCAAAATGTAACTTGGAGATAATTTTAAGCACGTAACATATTTCATATAGGGATAATTTGGAAAGTATTCAATTAATTATATACAGTGCAAAATGTATAAATTGTATCCAGTAAGAAACAGTGCTTGAAATAAAGCTGTAATATAAAAATAGTTACTTTTCTGAAGTCTCAAGTTGTCTCCATGGATACTTTGAAAAGCTACTGGTTTTGTGTATTTTTATTACCACATCAGCATTACTTCTTGCAGTAGTAGATACACTCATATGTCTTCATGAATATGGATGAACCTCAGTCAACAGTCTGGGCTGTAAAAGTTGAGTGATACATTCAGCATGCATTAGAAACTGTTGATAGATCAATTAGGATCAGTCATTTTTAATAACTAACTGAATGACTTTTGGCCTCGTATTCTTTTCTTTCTAGTTCAGAGTAAATGACAAATAAAAAGTTGTCTGCTCTGTGATCATCACATTTCTCCTCTGTTCCTTTTCTAGCAGTCTCTTTTAGATATGCAGTTCTCTGCTGGCACATCTGAATAGAAAGCAAAGGAGAGAAAAAAAATTAAGCCAACTTGATTCCAAACTAGAAATCTTTTCCTGTTTTAACTCTAGAATGTGTTTTCTTACAAACTACAGCAAAATGTTTGGAGATCTAGGAAATTAATGAGGCTGAGTGAAGGAAGCTTGTCTATCGCAAGTGAAAATGATAAGGTCCTTCAAGTGAGTGTTCCTATTAAGCTGTTCAAGCAAATGCTTAATGGTTGGAACTATTAAACTATTAATAGTTTAATAAAATAGTTTAACTATTTTAACTATGTTAAAAAAGTGCAGATGACAAAAATGTGCTATTATTATTTTGGTATATTCCAAGTTCATTGAAAACCTAAATTCATTTTTAAACCATTCAACATGCAGCTTGACACACAGTTTTATAACTGCATGATAAGGACTTAGTATTGTAATATTTTATCATTCAAATGCGGGAAATTCTAAGAAACAAGCTGAGATATTGAGAAATTATTCTACACTAAGGTAGGTGTGAATTTGCAGTAAATTATTTATTCCAGGATTACAGTCTGTGTTCTTGCTCCCGTCCCATGGAGTTCGTGTCCCCCTGCATAGCTTTACCTTATAGTTAAATGCAACTGAAGGTGAACTGTCTTGCACTACCACAGATGAGAACTTCTGTTCAAACAGTTTTTCTGAAGTAGCTGATGAGTTTACAAGTTTATGCTCTCCAAAGCACGTGGTAAATTTGTTGCACCCTCAGGTTTCTTGGTGTGTTTGTGTCCTGAACTCTGCCCATATGTTCAAATATGCACGAGAACTGCCCCCTCTCCGAGGAGCTGAGCACAGCCTGGCCCAGGCAGATGTCTGGAGCCATCTCTGGTGCATGTGAGTCAACTTCATAGTCCTGCTTCCCAAGTAATAATAAGTAGCATGGACTTAAAAAGCAGACTGCTTTTCTCTTAAAAACTTCTGTAGTCTCACTTTTCAGAAGAAAATGCTTTTTCATGTGATACCTGTCCCAGTCCAGGGTATTTTACAGATGGATTTTATGTCTCCATCTCATCACGATCTTTTATTCTCAGTGCCTGTTTTTCTAGCTGTCTTTGACTTGTACATCCTTTTGTGTTTTACTCCCATTGATCTTTTCACCATTTTCTATGTTAAAGCCCTACATCCTCTGAAGATATTTTTGTTTACATTTCCAAGCTGCTCTCATTCTTCCTCCCTACCATACGTGTATATTATTTATGCTAACCAGGAATCTCTTGTCTTCTGTGCCCCCAGCCCCTCCTTTTGCTGCCCCTCTTAACCTCCTCAGATTTTCTGTATTGTATACTGACTTCCACTCTCCCTGCCTTTCCCTACCCTTCCCTCCCCATTTAGATCCATTACCTGTCCACGTTTTAATCCTTACAAATGAGCTTTGCTCTCTTTGCTCAGCCCTGGGGACCCCACCTCAAGCCTTCGGATTCCAGCTGCCGTCTAAATCCGTAGCTGTGCTGGCTGCCTTTGAAGTGCTGCAGCAGCTGTAGCTGCAGATTCAGGGGTGCCTTTGCCATCACTACAGCCCAAGTTCCACCAGGCTGAGCAGAAAGGTCAGAGATAATTCTGGAGGATTAAAACGACGTGGAGAGCGGGAGGAGACGCTGTTCTGCAGGGAAGGCAAGGGCTTGCTGGAGGGGTGGAAGCAAATTTGGAGAGGTGTGTAGGGGGAGGCAGGCGAGCCACCGCCCTGTGTCCGGTCTCCTTCCAAAAGTAACGTCCCACTGCTGATCCGCACAAGTCACGTATGGTGGAGTTTAAGCATGTGCCATATTAATGCACTTAAAAGTTTTTTTGCAAGGTGTGAACTGGTTGAAAGCAGTTCAGCAAACAGTAATGAAGTTAAATAATGTGACGCTTTCCAAAAGTGAGGCAACATATGCTTAATGTCCATTGACATGGAGAGCAGGGTGGAGGCGGGGGGAAGCATGTTTTTTCCTGAAGCTGAGGCCAGATGAAGGGAAGAAACATGTTCAGGCCCTGATCTTACACAGATCCACGCTGGTGAAGTGATCTGCCTGCTCCGAGCTGTTGTAACTAATCATTTCGGTAACGGCTCCCCAGCTAAAAGTTGTTTCTCAGTTCAGCTCCTCACTAGGGTCAGTCTCACATGATGTGGTGGACACCAATAGGTACCTTGTGCCTGGCTGTATATTAGGTAACCAGTGCTTTTAAAACATGTATTTGAAGCGGTATTAGACTTGTGCAACTTCTTATCTTTTGTGGTTCTAAAGTTTGGAGGGGTCAAATTGAGGCTTTCTCACAAACAGCACTGTGAAGGTATTTTCCCTTACGACCAGCTGCTGTGAGTGCCAGAACCTGCGACGAGTTTGTGATCTCCTCTCTGAATACATCGTTCTTTTCACAGTTCATAAAAGTTCAAAAAAACCACACAAGGTTTCCTTTTAACCAGAATAATTAAAAAAAAAAAAAAGTTTTAAAGGACACTTACAAGGTTACTGAGTGTTCCTCTTTTGAGGAATTTGAAAATTGTTGGTGCTATCTATCTGCATCATTAGACATTTATTTACCAAAAAACCTGTTCCATAAAGCACTGTTTGGGTTTCACTGGAACTAAAGGGCTTTTGGATCAGGCAGCTTCTTTTAAATGCAGAGCTAACTTGCTTGTCAGAGTAAATGCAAATGCACCTGGTAGCCAAAATTTTATAATAATCTTATAATGAAAAATATCATAGTAATCTTTAAAGTTGGCTATTCTTTCACTTTTTGATGATGATGGCAATTTAAATAAATAAAAATCATATTTTTCCTTTTTACATTCATTTCATGTTAGGAATATAGTTGCTTTTTCACAAAAGAAGGTTTGTCGTTTGTGTTTCATGATGATCGTGACCTTTTCATACAAGTTGTAGTAGAGGGTAGTGTTTAGGAGGTGTTCCTATTTCATGTGTTGATCTGAGACCAAAGATTCAGGCGTCGCTGGGAAGAGCAAGCGGTGCTGCAGCCGCGTCGCTCCGTGCCTGTGCCGTGCCTGGATCACTGCTCTGCGCTCACCCAACACCTGTAACTGATGGGAAGTAAAACTACATCCCCCATAACTTGTGGTCTTCAACCCTTTTCGAGTAAATCCTGGTATATCTAACTAGAACTGCACTGTCCTTATGTTTTGTCATTGACAGAAGACTAAGTTTTCTGCAGGAGAATTTTTCTGATTTAGAATACTTGCATTCGTTTCTGATGTAGCTTCAGAGTTTGCATGAGGGGTCTGATAAATGTATTTAAAGTGACATTGACTTTTATAAAAATTATATTTACAAAGCTGACATGATTAACTACTTTTGCTCCTGGAATTTGAGCACTACTTCCCAAGCAAAGAGGTTATTCTACAACATTATATTCTTTTCTTGCTCAGTTCAAGTACTACTGTTTAACATATCATCTGATTTCTTTAGGCTGTCTTTATTTAAAACCACCTCATAACCACTTAAAATGTCAAAATAGCTGAATGCTGCTGAAAAGAAAAAGCCCAAAATTATCCATGTTTGCACAGGGGTAATGGCATACATATGAGATGATTAAAACTCCAGTCCAGATAATTATCCATAGGAAGCAAATTTATACTCTGATTTCAGATGCTATGAATAGAATGTGATTAGAATTTAATGTGCTGCAGTTTTATTTGCAAAATACACAGGTCCTATATAAAACCTCTTTTTATAAAGTACTCTCTAGAAGCCTTGGGGATCCCTGTTTAACTTGCAAATGCCGAAGTTTGATCTTCCCCAAATAGAAGATAGTGAAGCTCCTGAGTTCCGTGAACTGATTTCTATTTTCAGCTTCCCATAGAGAGCTGACTGTTCAGCCAATTTAAACTTTTTTTTTTTTTCCCCCCTACTCCACTTCATCTTCGTTCATTTTGGCACCATTTTGAACTGGAAATCTTCCAGTTAGCTAATTGGCCATTTGCCTTGTTTTATGTGGGGGTGATGTCAAGTGCTGAAATAACCAATTGACTGAAAGCAATCTTGTTTCAAAGGTTGGTCAGAACCAAACCTCAGAAGGTACCAATTTCAGGTTTGTTTTGTATTTAACCGCTACACAGCGTTCCTTATCCTAGTGGATGAACCTTGGAGAAGAATATAGATTTGAGGTCAAGAGCTTGTGTTTGCTCAGATACCACATTTAGAGCCCTGAGTTCTGGAGGAAACGAATCCAGATCTTTTTTTAATCTCACTTTCAAGACTCTCTACCTCTACTCAACTGGCAATCAATGTTTTTATAAAAAACTTAATTCAAGTCCCCATTTTAAAATCAAAATGTGGTAATTATACTTCCATTCAGGAAAGTTTTTCTTTTAAGGATGAGTGGAAAAAACTGCTTGTGTTGTATTTTATACAATGATTTTATAATCATCTTTGCTTGTTATGATCTGCTAAATATCCTATATCCTACTTTCTACTTTTCTTATTTTAAATATTCTTTAGAATTACAATGATTATAAATACAAAATAAAATACCAAGCTGTTCTTAACTAATTTGTACCTCAGAAAACTGGTCCTGTAAACTGCTCCAGGCAAACATTTTTTCTTTGCTAGCTAAACTCCATTTCTGTCCTTTCCTGGGCTGATCCATACCAGGTAGCTTGCAGGATCATGACCTACTAATCCTTTTTGATTTCTGGTGAGCTTTTAAAAACAAAGTAGACCAAGAAACATCAAAGGAGGATTTAAAAGACACACACGGTGCCCTGAGAAGTAAATGTTGCTTTGGAAAGCATTCTCTCCTTTACAAAGAGGTGAACGCTGTGGTTCAATACTATTCACCAAAAGCACTTAAGCATATGCTCAAAATTAAGCATGTATTTAAGTTCCCTTGAAGTCTACATGATTTAAGTACACACTTGAAGCTAAATACATTCTGGCATACTTTGCTGACACCGAAAATCTGGCTCCATTGAAATAAATGCCTTTGAAGCTAGAGTTCTTTCAGGAATTTCAGTGTTGTTTCTTAAATTTTCTCCCCATTGTGAAGGGTATAAACTAAAGCCACTCCCAAGTTGAAAAGAAAGAGAAAAAAAAAAAAGGTATTTCTCATATATTCAGTTGCTTTTCTGATACTTTCTCCTAGCATGAATGATAAAGAAGTTAAAAAAAAAAAAAAGTTGACATGTGGTTCAGTTGTGTGATCAGACCACTTACTGACATTGGGCAAGTTGCTGTTTTTGGAACGAATGCTCCTCAGATCCATTATGAATCAGAAACAGAGAACGGAATCTGGAGACACTTGGCAAGCCTCACTGCAAGCTGAATACCGGTCTGATAGTGCAGGAAAACGTCTCAAGCTCCCATTTGTAGTGTCTGAATTGCAGATCTGACACGGAGGATAAACAAGAGCTGGTACTTCTTGCTCAGATTTGGGGAGGTATTTGATCACCATGTTGGAAAAAATGAAGTGTGATTTCTGGATATATTCCAGTATTTGTCAAAGAATGGTGAGGCAATGTTTAACTGCATAATGGAAACTGGAGAGAAATTTTGACATCCCACTCATCAATCCAATTGCTTTTTTATCTCCCCACTGTCTTGGAAAGAGAGCAAAGTGTAAACCAACATTTGGCACAAATGGGCTGTCTGTGCCATTTAGCAGCAATTTGCATGTAATTGGTAACAATTATACAGACAACCCATTTATAACAGTGAGTGAGCTCACACCCTAGCGTAAACTACGAGAAAACTAATCATATCCCCCAGGAATCACACACTGATGTAAGAAAGGAAATGGAAGTCTTTCAGTTTAACCTCTTTCCTGGTTTTATCACCCAGAAATTCACAGGTGCAAATAAGCCTGTATTCAGGGGGTTGCGCATTCTCAGCATAAAAGCACTATTTGTGTTTGTCCCAATTAAGCTTGAATATAATCAAGACTCTTAAGAGAGTGCTCCCCATCTTTTTTTTGCTATGGTTCTGCTAATCTTTCTGACTCAAAGGCCGGCCTTTGCAAGTCAGAGTTTAACTCTGCCTCCATACAGTCATCGGCTGAGTTGATGACATGATGAGATGGCTTTCTGATCTCCTCTGCCCAGAGCACCTGCTGCCAGCCAGGTCCCCGCAGCGGACTGAGATGACAGCCGGTGCTGATGCTCATGCTTGGAGAAGGTTCAGCCAGATTTTGCAATCACAGAAGTGTAAGTTGATCGAGATACAATTAGTTTGATTTGTACATGTCACCAGCAGCTGAATTTCTTCTGTTGTCTTTTGGATAAGACGCAAACTTACTTTTTTCTAAACTATTGTTTTTAGGTGCGTATAAGTTTACTGTAGTTGTTTAGTTGTGACAACAGGTTGGATGTTTCTGCATCCTCCTGGGTGTGGGCATAGTCTTTTCCTCTTTGGCCGAGAAGCTTATTGCAGACTCACTGACCATACTGATTCAGGTTGGACACTACCCAGGTTGTGGATATCTGGAAATACCAGGTGCATGTTCCCATTCCCTGTGCAGAGCAAATCCAGTTCCTTGCAGCTGTTACACACAGCACCTGTGCTGTTGTATTATACCTAATGCTGTCTGCTATTACTGCTATCTGTGTACGTACTGCAAAAATATATATTTGAGTTCAAATAATTTAGCCCTGTTAATAGAGTTTCATTAAAATAAACATAGGGGAAAAACTCAGAGTGATTGATACCGGGGAGTGGGAAATCTGTGCCCTCCAGAGACAAAACAGACTCGAGGAAAAAGCAACAATTTCAAAATAAAGGTGGGTTTGTGCACATATGCTCATCTCCATAGTAGCATAAATCATGCAGATGAAAGAAGGCTGTGGTCAGGGTCCATGCAGGGTCTACTGTATCACAAAAGTCCTATGCTGGTCTGTGGAGTGGCCATGTGGAAAGGCAGAGAAATGCTAGACAGCACAAGAATTGGGCTGTTGGCTCTGCATTTAGTTACAGGATAAAGTCCTATAACTCCTTTTGTACGCAGATACTTCAAAGTGGCTACTCACAGATCTAATAATCTCAAAATACTATCCTCTGTGCACATGAACCTCCATTAGTCAGTAGATGTTTCTCTCTCAGGGCACATTTTGTGGCTTTTGTGAACAAAAGTTCAGGTTTTCTGAATCTGATTCTTAGCATTTTCTGGTTTCCTAGGCTGGAGTAGCAAGGATGAGGCCAAACCTCACCTCAGAAGAGTAAAAATGTTAATTCCAATGTCTGTTGTTCATCTGAGGAGGAAACAGTGGCATCACGCTCCACGTGTGCTTTGAAATATTTGTCTGAACAAGTAAATACAACAACTTTCAACATTTACTGACAACTGACTGGAAACCAGTATAAGAGGCACAAATCTGTTAAATCATGGCACAGATACTTGCAACCATGGATTTGCCTATTACAGCAAAATGTTTATGCCACCAACAGAAATATGGTAGATTATGGCAACTGTAGGGTTTGTGAAGATCCCCAATCATTAACAATGATCTGCTACTGGTAAAAATCTTCTTTGTCATTCAGCACATGAAAAATAACTTTCCTGCGGGTAGCAGAGGGCTACAGGCAAGCGAAGCTCTTAGAAGCATCAATATTTGTTTCTGGGTATGAAGTTAATCAAAGCTGTGTGCTGTACCTGGTTTGAATCATCACCAGGGAACTTAACTGGAAAGAAAAAAGGAGGGTAAAGGTGCTTCTCAGAGATCAGTTTACGTGCGGAAACTGCATTTTGCAGCTTACCTATATTTCTCTTCTGGAATTGTACAGAGCCAGAGATGTGTTACCACGGCAGGTTTGTCAGACATTAAAGATTTCCTGCAATAAGGAAGTGTTCTCCAATATAAAAAGTGTTCTGATCGTGACCGCTGGCTCAGCTTTGAGAAAGTTTGAATCCAGATCCTTGTGCATGCGCTGACCTCATAAGCCAGCTCTCGCAGTAATGGTGATGCTGCAATATCCATTACAAGAGGATGGTATGAAGTAGCTGGCGGTAGTTCTGGTCTTTGTGATTGTTTCTCTATTCTTCACATGCACACACCCCCCAGCATGGTGGAGGTGCTGGGCAATGAAAAGTGATGAATTGCTGAATATTTGGCATATTGGGCTTTTTTTTTTTGGGGGGGGGGATGTTTGGGGGTTTTTTGGTGGCTTATAGGACTTTACTAGTCTAATTGATACCTATTCACCAAGAAATTAAAATGATAATGTCTTTAAGATTATTTGGAACTGGGCCTTGCAGATGAGTGTTTTCAGCAGAAGTGGCAGAATGGCATCTCTGGCTCCGAGTTGGAGGAGGTGCAAACGGTTCTTGTGTGCCTTTGTACAAACACTTCAGCTGCCTGGGTCTGGGGACTCGTTTCGGGGTGACCATAATACTTCACCCAGCAGGGCTGCCGTGGACACTCGTGGGAATGTCCTGTGCTCACCTACTGTGGTGCTGGAGTTCTAGTTTTGACTGATACCTTGTCTGGACATCGGAAGCAACAAGTAATACTGTCTAGGATTCTTGTTAATGCTTCTGTTGTGCGGCTGTGCAGCCTGACGGTGTTCCCCTTATAGCCAAATACACAGGGCAGACCTGGAGCAAATAGGTTCAAGTTTATAAAAGTTATCCCAGCAAGGATAGCTGACTGTTTACATACATAAACATTAAAAAAAGTTGTCCATTTCTACTTAGAAGACACCCAAGTGACAGCTGAAAACTGTGATCAAGTGATCACTGCGGTGTTCTGGCAAAGCCTGGGGATGGGTGAATGATTTGCCTGACTGAGTAGTCACGTAAGTCGGTCTTGGGATTCTTTTGAATTAACAAATTAGTCTTTTTACTGATATATGCCTTTCCCTAATTATTCTAGTAAAACCCAAAAACTTACCAAAAAGTCACCTCTTTTTTTTTTTCTTTTTTTCTTTCTTTAAATGTTCAACATACTACAGCAGTGGCTTCTGTTGTATACTTGGTGACTGCAGTCATCCTCAACAACAACCACGCATCTCTCTTCTGAGTGTAACTGATTCTTTTGTTGCTGTGTACTTTAGCAGGACATTATATTGCTTGCACACACAAGCAATTTATATGTGTACATAAATATATATATATAAACCAGCATACACTTATGCACATATACATATCTTGGTAGTTGGTGCTAGCAAAGTTTTAGGTAAATATTTGTTTCTCTCCTCACCTGTCTCTCTACTGTTTTAACCCAGAGGTTTCAGTACTGCAAGAAGTGCATATTAAGTCATGTGGCTATAACTTGGAAATACCTACAATTATTAATATTATATATTAAATATAGCTGTCTCTAGGTTATGTTGACTACATCAATATGGTAAATGAAGCAGGTCCCAGGAGCGCTGTGGAGTGCTGGAACATTGCTGCTTACACTGCTGTGATGCAGAAGTGACATGCCTGCCCAGAGCTCACCTTCTGCTTTTAATTAGATGGTGCAATAAGAGCTGCGGTGGGAAGCAGGGAAATGGGAAGATGGCTGGAGAGTAGATATGCAAACCAGCTCTTTTTGTCATTTCTCCAAAGCACTTGGATGCTCCTAGTAGTATCAGCCTACAGTATTTTAAGTCCTCACTCCACCGTCACTAAGGCAGCACAATTATTTATAGGGCCAGGTTATAATCTGGACTGGGAAAATGATCCAGCTTAAAAAGTGTGGAAGAGGAGCGTAAGAGAATCAGTTTTAACTAGAAGACAGGACTGATGTGGCCTGGCACAAGTTCTTTAAGGACAGTTGAGGGGACAGTGAGCTGTGGCACAGAGGCACCACTGGTCAGTGTTTCGGTGAAGAATCCGTCTCATGGAATCAGAACCTGGAAAATGTATAGCTCTTTATGACCTGCATTCCTCAGGCCGTGCAAAAGTTGTAAAGAAAAGTGACCTTTTTCTCATCCTTTTCACCACTGTCTGCCCTCCTCTTGATATCAATTCCACCTCCAGAAAGTCAGTGTGCACACACATCCTTTCCTGGGCTCCCAGATATTCAGTTCACATTGTTTTCCTTGTATGTTGCTGTTAATGGCAGAAACACAGAAGATAATAATGATTTTCAAGAATTTCCCCTTTTTTTTGCCAAGCCAGCTGCCTCATCAAAGAACATCTGGCAACAAAAGACAGACCTGACCGTGTTCCATATGGGGGATATTTCAGAGATGCCTAAAACGAGACACTGAATACCTGAGCATCTGATTCCAGGGCTAGGGTTACCCCAAGTTTTGAAAATGGATCTCTCTAATTTCTTTCTCTATAAAATAATGTGCGTGTGGGTTTTTTTGTTTCATTTTGTTTTGTTTTTTTAAATTCCATGAAGAAAGATTATTACCTTGCGTATAAAATGACCTGCCCCTTTACCTCTACAGTGGCTTCTTGGAACAGCAGAGGAAAAAGAGAGGGGATGCACCCTTTCAGCCGATCTGAAATCTTTTGCAAAGAAATACTTTACATTCCTCTCTGGGTTTTCTGGCGCTTTTTTTTTTTTTTTTCATGAAAAGAGCAATTGCTGGTTTTAACATACCTGGCTTCTCTTCTCTTCTCTTCTCTTCTCTTCTCTTCTCTTCTCTTCTCTTCTCTTCTCTTCTCTTCTCTTCTCTTCTCTTTTTCCATCTGCTGGTGAATAAGTGAGTTGAGGAAGGGAGTGTATCATAATGGCGAATCAATACTGATTAGAAACCTTCTTGTGTAGTTTTGCTCCTGGCTCAAAAGCTTCTCTGTGTGAAAAGCGTGTTTGGCACATGGTTGCTGCTGAAGCAAATGTAATTCTGCCGACTGCATCAAAGCTGAAGTTGGCCCCTTGTATAGAAGCTACAATCCCTAGGCATAGCCGGTTAATTTATATTTGCTGTATGTTATGTATGTAAACACTTATGCCATGTAAATGATATACATTTGGTCAAATCATTCAAATCTAAGCGTTCCTCTCCCCTTTGTGTTTTGGGTTTTTTTTTGTTTGTTTGTTTCTTTGCTAGGGGAAACATGGAAGAATATATTTGCTGTATTTATCAAAAAGTGGTAAAAATCTCATCTGTAATCTGGAATTCCTGAAGCTTAATGCTGTTCAAATGCAGAAAGAAATGATGGCCTCGCCCCAAAGAGCTGCCATCGTAAGTAGGGGTCAGGAGCCAAGCATGGATGCAGAAAGATAAGGGTAAATTGCAGTATGGTGCACTTTTAAAGGTGGAAATGAGCAGCTCTGTAGGTTGGATTTTGATAAAGGCATCAGCCTGCTGTTTTATACTGTCCGTGATGCTTGGTGACACAGATTTTGCCCATGAAAATTACTTATTGGACTCTGGTAAAGGCTGAGTAGCCTTTCTGTTTCTACCTCTCAAGGTAGAGGCCAAATGAGGTCTCCTGGGTTCCCAAAGAGACCAAAAGGAGTCCATCCTCAAATTACTACTTTTCAGAATGGTACATTCATATGTAGTGTAAAAGGCAATATCCACAATACATGTTCAATGGGAAGAAGATGCATGGTGGTGTTGCAACATCTTCCAAGTAGGAGGCAAAAGCTGGGGACACATGACTTGCATGTTTGATGGCATCACTCTGAGGTTCAGAGAATGCATTAACTGTATGGGAACTTGTGTGCTATTGACTGAAAAGTTTGTGCTTTGGTGCTTGATGATGGCATCTAGGCAGATGCCCAGTCAGACGAGCAATTCTGGATAAATGCTGTCAACGAGGCATTTAAAAAGAGAGCCAGCTTTCACAGATGGAGCCCTCAGATAGGGGCCAGGAGACCTGGGCTTCTCTCTCCGGATCTGTTATGGACATGCAGTAATACCTTGGGAAACCCATACCTGTTGTGTGGTGGGATTACAAGGTTTCTTGTACTTCAAGCCTAGATTAATACTTCACAACCCAAGGAGATACCTGGAAGCATAAGAGGAGGGTTTACATCCTTCACCTGAAGAGTGCCTGTTGTAGAAAGTGTTAAAACCACGAGCAGTACAACCAGTTATGGCAAAAAAGCAGAGGCTCCTCGATTCACGGTTGTTTCTACACTAAGCTGGTGTGGTCTTCAAAACATCTGCTGAATTTTAATAAATGATAGATGCATAAAGGACTAAGGGTTTATCCATGCAGTTACACAGTACTTAATCTGCTACTTAATAGAGTCAGGAGATGGATTTCATAATAGTTGGACTCCTGCCCCAGATTACTAATTAGTTACCATTTCCACTCACAGTCATTCACCTTTCAATTTGTAATTTATGAGAGAGTCTTACATCTGATGATACTTTAAAATATTTTAGATCTTACTTTTAATCCAGACCGGCTGAATAAATGTTCTAAAAAGTCACTGGGATTTGATAAAGCTGAAATAAACACAAGACTTTTTTTTTTTTTTGTCAGTGTGCTGCTAATTTTTTTTTTTTTTTTTACTTGAGATGTTGTGCTTGGTCTTAAAGTTGCAAGTCTTGGTCTCTGAGGTTATGAGGCGGGGAGGCTACCCGTGAAGACTGAGTGCTCCTGGTTGCCGTGAGATCTTTAGAAGCTGACATTGCGGTGGCAGTTTTCGCATGAATTATTTGATAAAAGAAAGAGTTGATTTTCTTTTCCTCACACCTCTCACAGGGGTTTGCCAGCAGAGCTGATGCCGTACAGTGACAGGCCAGTACCTCTGTGCCGCCATGGTATCGGCTTGGTCTACAAGAATGAAACTGCTCAGCTGTTGCTCATGCGAGCGTTCTCAAGGTGCTGAGCTGCGCTGGTGCCCTGCGAAGAGGAGCTTCAGAGGTGCCGCAGTGCCCCACGGCGTGCAGACAGACCTCCGGCCTCCGGCACCACCGGTCTTGGCCCCGAGCATTTACGCTCAGCCTGTGAACTCTGAGAGGTGCAGGCAGTGCCCGGATTTCCTTCAGGCTCCAAAGTTTAGATAAGCTGCCGGGGA
This sequence comes from Grus americana, assembly GCF_028858705.1. Taxonomy (NCBI): domain Eukaryota; kingdom Metazoa; phylum Chordata; class Aves; order Gruiformes; family Gruidae; genus Grus; species Grus americana. The sequence goes on along the minus strand of NC_072855.1, from coordinate 15,764,941 downwards.
CTCGGTGTTTGAGGCTAACAGAGAGCAGGCCGCTAGGTTTTAGGAACATAAGGATTTAAATGAGTGTAGCATTCCTCGTTTCCTCTTAGGAACTGGTGTAATCTGTGCGCAGAGATACTGCAAAGAGACGTATTTCATCCAAGGTGTCCACCCACAGCTGATTTGTCTGGGTTATCACTGGGTCCTGTAAGGCAGCTGCGTTTGTGGGGTTGAGGAGAACCTGCAGAAGGGGATGCAGGGAAACACAGGCTTTACAAAGGGAATCTGGTTTTCTGAGTGACCAGCTCATCAACACAGGTTGTTCCTCATCATGCAGGAGTCTGTTGATTTGACTGCCAAAATGTGTGTTAATGGGAGAAAATTCCCAAGAATATTTTTCCGCTTACTGCAGAGACAAGAAGTTTTAACATTGTGTTTAAGCTTAAAAAAAATAATTCAGTCTTGAGGTGTAATTTCATATTATGTTACTTTTTAAAAAAACTCATATCTGTGAAGATAGCAAGAGTTAATTTGGAATATGTGATATATTTTGCGTTTTGAAAGGTATAGAAAATACACATAAATGACACTTTTCACTACAACTGTTAACATTTCCTGCTTTCCATAGGATTACCTTCCTTTCCTCGGCACGCTTTGCTGGGAACTGGCCCTTAAAGTGGTGCAAAATGAGGCAGCCCTAACCTTGAAAGCAGCCTTTGCCAAGTGAGTGCCTCTCTCTATTCCAGGCTGTGATTTTAACCCCATGTGCTTTTTTTTCTCTATTCAAATTCCTTTTCACTAGAAGCTGGTGTCGTCTTTTATGAAAACTATCAGCAGAGCTGCTGCAACTTCTTCTGAAAAGCTTTACCAGGTTACATTACCCTTTCCAATTCCCTGCATTCAGTTTTTAAAAAACTTTGCTAAACTTTGGCACTTTGGGCTGGTGTTTCTCCTCTTGAGTGCGTCTGCAGGAGTCAGAGAGAAGCTTCATCAGAAGGGGTTCAGGGAAATAAGGGTTAAACCCCACCTATTTTACTGGTTTTTGCTGGAGTTATGACTTGGATGGAAACCTCGTTCTCTAGGTGTGGCTGAGACCAAGATTACATGAGGAATTGGGTGACTGGGGTGTGAGAAACTGTGGAAGGCAACAGCCTGCCAAAGGGATTGGGACCAAGCGGAGTGACGGAGGATGGAGACAGGGGTGTTGTGAAAATACATGCGTGGTACAAGCACTCAGTTACTATGGGGATGTGCAACACCACATTCACCACTGAGGAAATGAGTCCTGCCCTCACAGCGAGGCGTTCATGCAGTACATAACATAATGTGCTGCACCTTTCTGGGTGAGGGAGGGAGAAAATACACAATATCTGGGGCGGGAGGGCGTTCTTTAGGGAAAAGAGTGAGTGGTGGAGTAATGGGAGATGCTGTCAAAACGTATCCGCATGAGCAGGCAGTGCTAGGGCAGAACAGGCGACTCGGACTCGGGCTTTTTGCTGACTTTTCGCTGTTTGGCTTTTGGAGCCTTAATGTTCTTCCATATGGCTTTTTTGAATATAATATAGTATAATCTACATTGAATATAATATACATGTATAAATAAATATGCTGTGGTGGAGCCAAGGCTGCCATGTGACTTTTAGTAGACTTTAAAGAAAATTATCTTAGATCTTAATTGGGTTTTCAGTTAGACTGAACGAACAACATTGTAAAAAGGGACCTTTTCAGCTTCTTAAAATGTATCCCTCAAGATTATTCCAAGTTCCCACAAAGGGATTGTGTTGGGAATGCATTCATGTTCTTAATATTCAGTTGGTAATCTGTGTAAATTCATTTTAGACTGTGGGATTTTTTTCCTTATACCGGTTGCTGCAAGTTATTCATGCCATAGGATCATTCCTTGGTTTTGCACATTATTCTTTCTGTTTCCTTATGGAAAGCTTAGGACTGAAAAATGTGCTATCTTGTTCTCTGTTTCCAAGTCGCTTAAGGATTTATAATGGTTATTTCTATGCTGTGAAATAAGAGCTTTTTTTTTTCCCCTTGTAAATGCAAAGCTTGACTGCAATGGATCCATGGTTTGCACGAGAGCATTTTCGATCCGTGCCGAGTCCCACTGGCTGGCTCCGTGCGAGCAGCGAGTTGTGAACATACGCGCTAGCAGGATCCCAGGCCTAAGTAAACAAGCAGGGCGCAAATACCAGCGCAATGAATCAGCAGAAGTAGTAATCGACAAGGGAATAGTATTTGCAAATAAATTTTGATGTATTTGCCTAGCACTATTAAATAAAATATCTGGAAAAATTAACTGCTGTGATTATCTGACAAGCGAGCAAAATTGCCAATAGTCACTACCAGTTAAGCTCGGAATTAGTTAGTCATAGCAGACTGAAGGGTAAAAAAATTAAAGTACCACTATGAAATGCCAAAAATAACTGCAGATAAAACAGCATGTTAATATTTTTTTCACTTTCTCTGGCTTCCTTGCCCCTCCCCATCTGGTATTAATTTTGATTTGATTTGATTTTAAATAATCTTTAAGACATCAAGGGCGTTACGGCTTTGTAGCTTTAGAGCACTAGGTCTGCTTTTCACATCGAAATGAACAGAGCGTACCTTTGAAGTACACTCATGGGTCACCCTCACCCCCTTTTTTTAGAGTGGAGTGAACCTCAGATGTTTTTAAATATTGGCTTGATAAATTAAGGTTGAAAACGTTTTGGAGCAGTTTCGTTTCCTCTTGAGCTTTGTATCAGCCTTGAGGGGGATGCTGCTGACTCAGAGGCAGATGGAAAGATGTATTTAACAAGTGGAAGATTTAAATGAAATTCTTGCTCCCACCCAGTTCTACGCTCCACAGTCTGGACTGTGCTGCATGTTGCCGGCTCCTTAATTGTTGTCAAAGCTCCTGTTACTTCTCAGTGCAGAATGATGAAGGTCACAACCAAGAGACTACGTTTTCATGCCAGACAAACTTTCTCCCTATGGCTTCTCATTTGCGGTGCTTTGAAGAGTAGGAAGTATTACTTGTCATTCAGAGTTACCTAATCTAAAAGCATATTGTGACAGCGGCATGGTGGCACGCTCTGCTAGTGAATAAGGTTTTATTTTAAAACTAAAAAACACTAAAGAGTGAATGAATTAGGCATTCCACTTAGACATGGTGCTCATTCTCATAGAAGGGGAGAGGTGCAGGTTTTATTCTTTCCTTTTGCTGAAGCTGTTTAAGTTGGTCTATAGGAAGATGCCGTTACTCAGCTGACCAGCAACATCTCTCTGTGCAAGGTAGCAGCTCTGGCCGTCTGCAAGGCTTGCAGGAACCCAGGTAGAGCAGGAGGTCCTTCCTCAGTGACACCAGCAGTTTGTCAGGCGTCTCGCACCTCCGGGGGAGGGTGGCGGGGAGTCCTGTGGGTGCTGCAGCTCTGAACGTCTCTGCTCGGCCAAGCGGGCATCCCGCGCGGCTCAGGGTAAGGCGGTGGTAACACGGCGACCTGCCGCAGGCCATCACGCTTCAGCTAGCGCATTTTAATTACCGACGGGGGACAAAGCAGCGCGTTTACTTTTCCTTCTGAGGGCAGCTTGGGAGGTCCAGGCTGGTCTAAATTGAGAGGCTTTCAGCCTCTACGCACAGAGCTGTTCTCCAACAGCCGACTGTAGGCGTGCTGAGCCCCGGTATCGAGGTACCAACGCTCAAGAGACCGTGGAGCAATACCGACAGACTCGCTGGCCGGGGCTGCCAGGCGCTGCTCCGTGGGCGGGCAGCAGTGCGGTGCCGTCTGTAACGGGGAGGGTCAGCAGTGACGTCGTCCTCCCTCCTGTACAGCGCAAATCAGCTATTGCGGCCTTTCCTACAATAATACAACCTCCCCGGGTCAGATGTTGTTTTCGTGTCACACCTGGGTCAGATGTTTTCGTATCACAATTTTTTGCACTTTTTTCTTTTTTTTTAAATGTTAGTGAAAAACAAGAGATCAGGGAAATGTCTCTGCTTTGAAAATGTGCTGTGATATTGGATGGTAATGGTGGTTTGCCTTTTGGGGAATTTCACTACTTGTTCATCAGTGTTAATGTGAATTAATTTGCAGTAATGCAGGGCTATGAAGTTCTTTACATGAATAAAAGAAAATTATTTAACAATAATAATGTATATTTTAAACCTATCCTTTCTTTGTCATGGTTAAGAATGCCGCGTCATTAATATTCTCTATGTGGTAGATAGTTTTATGAAGAAGGGAGCTATTATAAGTGTAACATTTACAATTCCTTTGTCTGACTTTTTGTGAAACAATATTAATTTCTCAAGCTACTGCCTGAAAGAAAACATGTCACTGTTGATTTATAGCCTTTGGTCAAATACTCGCATAGAGTTTGATCCATCTGTTAGATTGTACAAATTTTTAGAAAGATTAATTGAAGCATGTAAATTACATCTTGTTGAGGTTTCTCCTTGTCTAACTATGCTTCTGTCAAATAGATAATTACACTGATTAAATTTGTCAAAGAAATGGAATTCTAACCAGATGTGTGAATAAATGTTTTGTGCTGTTACAGCAATTATTAAAATCTTCAGTTGAGGCAACAACTTAAGGAAGCATTGAATTTATTAGACTTAATAGAAAGTTAGACTTAATAGAAAGGAGGTGTTTCCATGAAACCACCCATGAGATTTTACAGCAACAAAAATGTTTAAGACAGTTGTTACATTTCACGATGATAGTTTCAATTTTTTTTCTCCACGTTTCTCTCAGTGCATATAGAAATGCGGTGCTTTGAACAAAAAATTGTTCACCTGTTTTTGGTAATCACATGTTCAGATGGGTAATGTCAGACCTGTAGCACTAAACATGTTATACAGTGGTGAGTTTATGGATTGAATTGCAGTATTTTTTTTTTAGGGAGCAATATTAAACTATAGGAACCTCATAGGCTCTCATACCCTATGGAAAGCAGATGGGTCTCATAGACTCTTTGCATAAAGTCTAACTCCATAAAGACTGATCTAAACTTTTCAGCAAATGTTTAATACATCCTGAATTCTCTACCACGACATAATTTGCTTATCAGACAAATATTAGAGCATATTGGTTCCAAGTGAGGACAGAGTAAGTCTGGGATTCACAAATACTAAAAACTTACGTGTATAATTTTGCCATTTACAGAGCTGTACTGGGGAAACACAGCATGGATGCGTTAAAGCGTAGAGGTGTAGTAGGTGTGCAGAGACTGAGAAGGAGGAACTTAATGTGTGGGCTCTTGGAGCCAAATCTTTCATGAGCTAACACTGTGTGAATTTTTCTTTTGTCTTTAGTAAGAGCAAATGTCCTAGACCTGCTGTCACATTGTAAATAGTGTCAACTGCATGCAGGCATCAGTAATTGAGCAACAGGTAGGAGATGGGATTGCTTTTGTTTGAACTTTGTTTCCTTGTGCTATTCGGAAGCATGTCTTTACATTTACTTACTGCAGGCAAGAACACCTCTCTAAAAGGAGCTTTATTTTATATTTGAATGATATAAAAAAATAACAAAAATAGTGAGAAAGTGAGAGAATGGAACGTACAATGGCAACTGTCCTGATGTCTTCATAGATAGATGTGAAGTTCCAGTAACTGCAGTGAGACTGCTTATAGTAGTGAAGTATTTGCATTGCGGCTATGTTCATTTATTCTGTTGCCATGCATTTATAGCTATATGAGACACAGGAAGAGACATGGGAAATGTAAAGCTACCCATTGTATAGTCTCAATCTTCTGAAGTTGGTTGTTTTGGCATTTTCCCCCCAATAAACTTGTATTGAAAAAATGCCTTTAAGATTTTTAGCTGTAAAATTCTAGATTCACCATGAACACAGTTTGGCTAATTCAAAATCTGTGTGTTTCTGTTGGATCTCTCTAGAAAGTGAGAACAAAACTATTGTCTTGAGCAGATGTGAGAAGCTCAGCAGAAGCTGCGATTTCTAATGATCTAGAAGTATTTAATTTCCAAATTTTAATGGGAATTAGCATAGAAATTTGAATATGAGCAGATAAACACACTTGTGGAACTGGCCCCAACTGGATTTCAGAGAAATAACTGAAAAAACATGTGCAAACACAACAGATTGTTAAGTATCTTCAGCTGGATGCATGCATAGCGTAAGAGCTCAACAAAACTAAGCTTAAAAATAGATTATTCGTTGGTTATTGTGATTTCAAAATAGTATGCTTATGCTTCTGACTGTGTACACTAGCAGAATTTTAGATTACTGATCCAAACACTCTAACCCCTGAATCCTTCTAGAAGAATATGCAATCCTGCTGTTTGGATGCTCAGAAAACTGAGGAAAATATTTATTACTTTTACTGTAATTCAGTGCTGGGAATGGAATATTGTGTTTAGTCTTACAACTGGTTTTCATCAAAATGACTTAAAATCCTGTAGCTATATCCTTTGAGGGAGGTGCTCTTTTGGGGGCCAGTTTTGCCAGAGTTTGTTTCAGCACTGGGGTAACTCCACCTTCAATAATTTAATGATTTGTTGTAATATGTCTTCATCTTTTGAGCTTAATTAATCTTTACTGAAACTCCACGTAAGGGATGTGTATCACCCAATATTTATCTTATGTTTGTGTATGTGGGATAATCCTAATTCCTAGCTATTATTTTATTATTCTATAGAATTCAGGAGTTTGCAGTCCGCTTGCTTGTAATTCATGGCATGGTGAAATTTAGTCTTGCCGAATAACCTCTCGCTGAATTGCTCAACGCTATTTCTGGATAGAAGAACAGAATTGGAGTCAATAGGGTTTTACAGTAAACTTGAGAAACACTCAGCTTCTAATAGAAGAGTAACTATACGTAGATTATTTCAATGTGCCTAACAGTACATTTAAGACAAATTAGTTATTTTTAGTCCCGTCTGTCATAAGGAATTGTACATGACAGCTGGCTGATGAGGCATAAATTGGCATTCTTCAGTGTAACTGAGACGACCCTTCCTTGCTTCCAGTCTTTGCAGTCCCTCTGCTAATCTGACAGCTCAACAAAGGTGACCGGTGTCTTTGGCTTTTAAAAGAGTTCAGGTGATCTAAGCCCAACAGCTGTGTGTTTTCTCCCATGAACATCTGGCACTCATTGTGGTATGTATTGTTGTATGTTTTGTTTTACATGTGCCAATACTGCCTTAAAGCTACTAGAAGGCCAAAGTTTATTTTGGCTGAGTAGTCAACTATTTAGAATACACAATAATATAAAACTGCTCATTTCCCCCCAAACTCCTACAGCTGTTTTGATAACTTACAAAGTGAAGAGGAAAAAACTAGACATGACTGCAACTATAAGATGGATTCTCTGGTGCATCTGCAGTGGGCTCACAGCTTGGGTGGTTGCAGGTCAGATATATAAAGGAAAAGGGATCGTTTCACACTGGTATCCATCATTAGTACTAACTTAGGACAAATATTAATATTAGTGAAATCAAAGCTCCTTGAATTTTAAATGGGCTAGTTACATGTAATAAACTACTTAAAGCATGATGAATAGCTTTAAAATTGTAGCCTCTTCAGCAATTAAATGTCCATTAAATAAATTTCTGGATCTTTTTAATCACCAGAATGAATTCTTTAAAATTCAGTATATTAAGATTGATCCACTGATGGAAGTAAGAGTACCTGCCACTGGTTAAAATGTGGAAGGTTTTCCTGAGCAATGCACATGTGAAAGAAAGATGGTTCTAAGGTAATTTTTAATTATAATGACTTCTAAATAATATGTGATTGTAATATCTTCTTGAACTGAGGAAGAAAAGACAAATTTTTAAAGCAAATAAGAATCTCCGCCAAGATCTTAAATTTTTGAAACTTTAATCAATGAGTTAAACCTTCAGTCTAAATGTGATTCCTGAAAGGAAAAGTTAAAGTCACAAGGTCTGCTAGTGGGTCATGAAGGAGAAACTATTCTGGTCTGCTCTGCAGAAATTCACATTTAATGTCTTGGTACAAATTTACTCAGTGGTCTGTAATTCTGTAATGGAAACTTCAGGTGGTACGTTCCCTTGTTCGCTTTCACACATCCATCACAAATTACAGAACTGCTCAGTTCTGTGCGAGGCACAAAATGGAAACAGTCCCTTGCTCATTGAGTTTAGGGCTTAAAGGTGGAAAGAGAATATGCATTGGGAAACCCACTGGAAGGATTGATTTTCAAGTTATATTTTTAGACAGAAGAAGATGGAATTAATTCAGAAGTGAAGGTGGCATCATATTTATCATAAACTCCAGTTTTCTTTCTCTTTTATGAAATGTGTCAAGCTGTCTGTTAGACCAGCCATTTTAGAGTTATAGGACCTGCCATCTTTGGTGCACTCTAAGGAAGAAAAAAAGCAATTTTAGTACAGAAACATGCTAGTGATTGTATATAGCAAGGAGAAATTAGTTTGGAACTGAAGTATTTTTAAGGGGATTCTGCCCTTTCTAGTTGAAAGTTCCACTAACTTCATGGTAGTGTGGAAAGTAGCCGCAGTCAGAAATAAACACGAGATGGGGCAGCTAGAAGATACTGCTGTCTGGGCAAAGGAATGAGCAGATGGTTAAGTGGTGCTTTGAAGGTAAAGACAAGCTCTGCTTTTGGTGGAAATGCTTAACATAAGGGTGTTAGGAGAAAACAGTGGTGGGTGTTTGTGTTAAGTGCACTGCAAGGGAAAGGCATGGGAAAGTTGGGTGTGTTTTCAGTGTTTCTACATTGTACTTATACTTTCAAAGCTGTTATCCTGCCTCTTGGGTAAATAAAATTTAGAAAATATTTATAACATATACAGTCAACTTGATGTTTAGGTCTTTCAGAGCCTAGGAAAAAAAGGGGAAGTAGCTGTAGTGTTGACATAGTTCAACCCTTGTGTACTTAAATTGTAAACTCATGGAGGAAGAATTGCACAGGGATATGTTTGCACAGTGCTTGATACAGTGGGTTCCTGGCTTCTGTATCTTATTATACTACAAATAGCAGAGAAGAAACATAACTACATTACAGTCACTGTATTTTAGTATTATAGTTCAGACAGTAGTGATCAAACCAGTGGTAAAATGGGATTTCAGTCTGCATTTGCACATGTATAATTTGAAATTAAATCCTCAAATAAGCCAGAACTATGGCTGTAGGGGGAGCAGATGATTGGAGTTCAGAGGCCAGATAGTTAGTGGGAGGAAAAATGGGCTCTGGGGTTTCCTTTGTTTCACCCATATATATCCATAGCCCATACAGCTGCAAAATTACCTTAGTTTGGCCAGCTACTGCCTCCCTCTTCTCTCCCCTCCCCTCTCTCCACACATGGTTTCTTTCTACTCATACAAACTACAGCTGCAGAGCAAGGCGCATGCAATGCTAAGGCTGGTGTTACACTAGCCTTGTCATTCCCATGCTTATTCTCTTCAGTACCTGCATGTAGCCTTCATCCCTGGAAGCAAAGGCTTTTCCTAAAGTCTTATCCATTTTTAAGTGCTTTTGGGTGCTGTTCTTAACACATACATGAAATACTATATTGAAAGACACAGGACAGTATCTTTCCTTATCCAGCAAAAATGTTGTGTGTTGTGGGTTGTTGGGATTTTTTTTTTTTGTTAAATGATAAAATGAACAGATAAAAATCTTGGTGAGGTGCAATCGAGCTATTAAGTTTGTTCACAAGCTTTTCCTGTTCTTCCATGTATATGACTGGAACAGGGGTACTTGCATTTTTGATGCTGGAGGGAGGTGAATATTTCAATGATAATATCCATTCTGGTCGTCTTGGGCAGCCTTGTTAAAATCCAACTACTTCTCCTCATGAATCACAGAGATCTCAGCTCTGCTATTCTGCCTGCTCTGCTTGAGTGGAAACCCCACTGGCTCTGCCCACAGGAGGAAGCAAACAGCAGCAGAGATGAAACCCGGTGTGCATGTGTAAGAGGGGAATTTTGCTTAAGGCATCTGAAGTATCATGGGAGGCTTAAGATAAAAGTTGTTTTTGTGTTTGGAGTGCAGCTGTAGAATATCTGACCTCAGGCTCAATAGCTACCAGAGACTTTTAGCTTCATCATTTGATGGTATAAAGTTTCAAGAATGTTGATTCTGCACTGCTAACATTTTAGATGCAGTGGATGCTGCCTCTAGTTCTTCAGCAGAATTTGCTGGAGGGCAGGAACTCAAGAATTTTTCTTCTCATTTTATTGGGTAGGAGAGACTGATACTAACTTTGCATGAAGATGAATTTTAAGTATCACTTCTGAAAATTCTGTTTTTCCACAAAGCCTACAAAAAAGAGTAGCAGGCACCTGGCAAACTGAGACTGCTGCACTTCAGGATGGCCGATGCAATTTTCTTCATAGTTTCCCATCTGCCCATTTGCACTTCTCTGTACCTTCCTGTCTGATACTGGGAATTGCAATGTTTCTGTCATAGGGATCATTCTTCTGCTCAGGATCAGGCTGCACCTAACACATTGATGTCCATGCTCAGCACTTGTTTTCCCCAGAACTAATTCAAATACAAACAAAAATGGGTTTAACAACACTTCAGGAACTGCAGTCAACACCTCTCACTCTGCAGATGCCTAGGATTGCTGTTGCTTACGTGTGCAGGCTAAATCCTCACCGTGTAATTCCTCTTGTATACATATTTATGCCCATATCACTCTTACCACAATGCTTCACATTACCAGAGACTTGGTACTACGTTCTTTTCAGAGGAGAGCAAAAAGATATTCCCTATTGGAGCAGGATGCACAGCCTCAAGAGACACATTTTGCCAGATCAGGTCAAACTGCAAAAATGGTACTCATGGTACTTTGTCTGCGGCTTCGCTTTTTCATAGCCACCATGCAGGGCTGATATTAGCTGGTAGGTTGATTGCTCAAAAACATGACTATATTCTCTAAGAGTCCCAGATGAAGTATGAGCTCTGTACGAGCTCTTTCAACACTGGACACTTTCTCTGCAGTAGGGTACAAAATCCTTCTGCAATGACTCAGTATCCCAAATTCTGCACACGTTCCTTGTAAAAATATTCTGTGCTGTTTGAAAACATAAGTCAATCCCCATATCTCTGTACACAGGTTGACATTTTCTCCCAAGCATTTAAATGAAGGAACAGAGAACTCGTTTTGTCTAACCTCAAACCCACTCAGATATCATCGCTTTCAAGGTTCAGCTCAAGATTGAACATTACGAGGTTCATGTTTCATTTCAAGATTGTAGTAAAGGGACAGGGAAAAAAAATCAGTGAAAATATAAAGAAAAAAATGCAATGGAGAGCTTCTCTCTCTGGAAAAAAAAAACCACGGAGGTTGAGAGTGATAAAGAAACAGGACTAAGAAGGGCAGAAATTCATATGAAAATGTCAGCACTCTCTGTACTATATGGGTCAGTCACTGTGCTGGGCTTGGAGAAGTTTCCTTATCCATGAAGAACAGGTTTCCATTTCATATCACAGTTAAAAAATTAAATTGTCTCTAACATCATAAAAAAGCTTTAAAGAGGGAAGAAAAAAAAATTCTGAAAGCTTTGATCTCTCTTACTACCAGTGTTCACCAGAAAGATTTTTCACAAACTTTTCAGCTTGGGAAAACTTGTCCCTCTCTTCTCATCAATTTTTCTTTATTTCTGTAATGTTCCAGCTGAGCAGTTGCTGCATATCCAAGTCTGTCTGGCTAAGGTGGGGCAAGGCTTTCAACACTTACTTTGCCATCTATCTCTTTTGTCTAATTCTCACCCCTGCTCACTGCGTGATGTGATATATGGCAACTCTAGTGTGCTTGTTAAATTCTCTTGGTAAAAAAAAATAATTTGCAAGTATGTTTTGCTTGCTTGCTTGTTTTCTTGCAATATGTTGCTCATATTCCTTACTTGCAAAAATTATGTCAAGACTCATTGCTTTACACTGTCCACAGTGTAGCTAAATTCAAAGGACTGGCTGGGAACAGCTGAAGGCCGGAAAATTTATTCTGGTTTCAACTGAGCTTTTTCTCTGAGCTTTGCTTTGCCTTGCATTGTGGGACCCCTCTTCTGTTCAGGTGCACAGCCACAGAAATGTGGAGTGTGGAAGCTCTTGGAAAGAACGTTGGAAAATGTTTGGATCGATATTTAAGTTAATGCACCTGGTTCTTCTCTGCAAAAAAGTCTTATTTCTGGACCTTAGTAATTTCTCTGTTTTGTAGACCAAACTAGTTGGGCAGGATTGTAATTTTGTGTCCACATCGATTGATTCTGTACCGGTGTCAACCTGGCAGAAGAGTTGACAGTAACCATGCTTTTTGACTTCCGGTGTCAAAATATCATAAAGTTCATTAATCTTTTCATCCCATACCCCTAGATTTTACTTTCATGGTATATTTTAACTGACTTGTAATGTAACAGTGCCCCTCTCTCTGTATGGACCCTGATACTATAATCCAGTAACGGTATTTAGGGGCCATGGTGCTCTGATTAGCTTCCAGTGGTGATTAATCCTTTTTTTCCCCCAAATGGCAGTTGTTTATATCATTGGTAGCGCTCTCAACTCTGACCAGCCTTTTCTTATCAGTCAGGTCCTTTTTCAACACCTGGACCTGGCAATGGATTTCATGCATCAATGCCTAAGAGCTATTTTAGAGCCATTAACCACACCAGTGCTTACAAATATAAATGTTACGCTCTCCAAGCAGCATCCTGCTTCCCAGTCCCCATATTCCTCTTCCTTCTCCTCCTCTTCCTGTCCCCATCCCCTCAAATTATATTAAAGTAACCCTGTGATTCAGACTAGTCTGGGATTGCCGGCAGTCTGTCCTGCCTGTCCAGTTTCCAACCGTATGTTGCCTTCCCGTAGGAGGGGGAAAAAAAAAGGAAAGAGAAAGGCATTTTACTTTACTGGGGCTGGCTTAAACTTCTGCCTACTCTTGGCACTGTCTCAACCTGGACATTTAACAATGCTGTACTCTGAGTTGGCCAGTAGGTGTCAAAATAACCTGTCATTTGAACAACTGCGGTGTGTTACTGATGGGAAACTGATAATCTTTTGTCTTGTCTAGAGTTTGTGAAGCGCTGGGCTCAGCGAGTATCTTGTGTCCTTACCCAAGAATAGAGCTGATGTTGTGGCAACTTATTGACAGTTTGGCACTGCTGTAAATAATAGTATTACAGATGCTGCCTCGAATCTAGTGAAACCAGTAGATACTGGAAGTTTAGCCAGGCTAGTAATGCTGTGGAAAGCCATACACTTCTCTGACTGCCTTTCCCTCTCCCCCAGGAATACTTAGCAAACTGGGCACGTGCTTTCTCACAGTCTGTATATAGTGCTGCCATAAATTGAGATGAATACTTCATTTTGCTGGTCTTGTTGCCTTTGTTTCCAGTACTTTTGTCCCACCACATTTGACCTTAACCTGATTTTTCTGAACGTCTTGTACCTGAGAGCCGACCCGACAAGATGAGTTTTGCTCTCATGGGTGCGAGGTGGCTCCTGCTGACTTTAGCACTCAGCGTGACCCTATGAAGTGAAATAGTCTAGCCATTGCATTTGGTGTCTCACTGAAAAGTTAGGGAGCCCCTGTATGTACTCAGGGCATTTGGATTATGAACAATTCTCATGTTCTTTGAGCACTTCAGTTTAGAAGATAGAAAAATAATTGATGTTGTTGTACTGTCTTCAAAATCAACAGCTTGCATAACATTCACATACGTGTTTCTTCTTTTCAGCTTGAAATGTTCCTTCTTGTTAACGCATATGGGTACATTCTGTGGTCTCAGTTTACCAGGATGAATGTAGGCACAGGTTTGCTGTCCTAAAACTTCACATGCTTGTATAATTCTAGTTTAGTATTCTGAAGTCAAAAGTTAACCTGGGTCTATAATTGTAGATTTAATAAACCATTTTTTTTTTGTGTTTCAGTTTACTGATGAAACAGAGTAAAACCATAAGCAATGAACAGAGATTTCCTGTCTCCTTTGGGAATGGAGTTTTATTTGATTTTCTAGTTTCCTCAAAATGCTGCATGTGAGTCTTTATATGGATGACCTGATCTTTGTGAAGGGTGCTGTTACTATTAATTTCAGTTTATTTCAAGTTTGGGCCACCCACATGTGGCAAAACAGGCAGCTCTTTAGCTTCCGTGGGGATTCCAGGCACAGGTCTGGCTGGAAGATTGCTCTCCTGGAATCAGCCCCCTGCCTCTGTTCATGATGGTGATGCACCAAATTAGCTACACTGAGAGAACTAATGACTTAGCAGAGGCTTCATTGAGGAAAAAAAAAAATAAATCTGCTTTTATTTGGGGTTTTCACTGAAAGAGAAATTAAAAGCTGAGAACTGTAGTGACATGAACAACAGACAGATATAGATGGGTCATAGAAATGTAGTCAGGCTGGGAACGAGAAGGTTCCTGCTCCTCAGAGCAGTGAATTTATGAAACAGTCTTCTAACAAAATGAATAGGAGAAACAAAACCCATGAAAACAAAGCAAGCCACAGATTCCATTGAATACTATAAAGACAATTACCTGAATAGGTGCTTGTGAGAGCCAGGACTGGATCTGGTGACCTGAAGGGTCCTTCCAAGCCTATTTCCCTTGAAAACAGTATCAGAAGCCACGTGTTCCCTCTCTGAAGCTATAAAAAAGCCTGTGTTCATGCAGGCTTAGATGAGCGATTGGTTGAAATTTGTTGGTTCCTCTCCCTGTCAGAGTGTGTCACACTGGCAGAAATGCAACACTGAAACATCTCACCCAGCAGTGGGCAACTCCTCAGAAATAGGGTTGTTTATTGTTGGTTTGACCTATGCCAACTCTTCAGCTTATGTATTCATGGCTTGTCGTGGTGTGGGTTCCTCCGTACTGCTTTATGTTCATGGGTGATTGTGGTGGAAGATTTGTTTTCAGTTAGTATGAGACTAAAACCAGTAGAAAATACTAAAGTATGGGGGAAAAATGTACCCTAAACGAGAAAGTGCCTTGGGTAGGAGGTGAACCAAAGCACAAAAGCCAGTCAAAGTGAGTCTCTTCAACTGAGCAGAGCTGAGATCAGGCAGGATTTGGTTTGAACCGGAGAGCTCTAACTGATGAGATCTTAGAAGACGTCACACATCTGGGGGATTTGTTGGTTCCCTGACCTGGTGAGTAAATATGATTTATTTTAGTAAGATTTTAAATTGAAATACAATATAAATTGGCTCCTGCCCTTTCAGCTTTCACTTATTTCAGATGAGTTTCTGATCCTTAATGCCACACTATAGTAACAATAAAAAAGTCTTTTTAATACCTTATAGTAGCTGCCAGTAATAACACTGGTTTATAATGAAGCCAACAAATACTGAAATTTGAACAATTTGTGAAGTCAGTAGAAAATGTGTAACCACATACTCAGGCAAATAGGCTTTTCTTATATAATAATCACCCTGCTCTTATAAAAAGCAGATGCAATTTCAAAGCAATAGAAAGTATGTGTGCTGCATATTGGAATACGCTTGTTTAAGAAATCATCTCTTACAGAGTCCATGGCTTCTTGTTTACTGTCTCTGTCTCCTCCTTTTTCTCAGTGAGATTGTTTTCTGGTTCCCCTTCGCCCCCCATCGAAGGTGCACACCACCCACCATGATCATGCTCCATTAAGCTCTTGTGCTAAACAAAAAAGTTCTACGGAGCTTTCATTTATCAACCTTCCCCCAAAGTGCTTTATGCATTTCATCAGGGATTTGCAAAACTATTCACAGCTTCGGAAGCACAGCACTGGAGCGCCAAGATCGATGGGAGAGGAATTCAATAGCTGCCCAATGCTGTTGAGGAATCCTGGGTAGTGGTTTGGGACAGGAAGTGAACAAACAGAAGATAATGAGCTGAGATAGTTGATTAGGTCCTCATTTAAAATGGATTGGGATTTTCAAGTGCTCTTGGCAGTTAGAGCCTCACTTTTAAGTCTCATTCAAAGAATGTTATTTTTGAGAAAAACGTAATTTAACATCCTGCTGGATATTCGTTCAGGCCTGTCCCAAGAAGGTATTTTACCTTGCAAAGGGAGGTGAAGTGCAAAAATGTTTCATTATCACAAAATATCTCATTTATTTATATACACTGATTTTATAAAGATGATGTTCCACTGATGGACAGTGATAAATACACACGTAAAATCACGCACAAGATGGATAGTACTGCTTCAAGACAGAATGGTGCCCTGAATACAGTCTCAGCTTAGCACTGCTTATCTTATTAGTTAAAATAGAAATGCCTTCATAGGCAACATTTTCCCTTCTCTCCTTCAGAGCCGGGGCTGGTGTAGTGTGGTGTGATCTTTCAATCCGGGAATATGAGGGTTTGCTCTTGCAAGCAGCTTCGGAGTGTGTCAGTCTGAGCTCCTTTATTCTGCACTGTAGATGTCTGGAAAATTGCCGCGTCTCCTCAGCTGGGTATTCTCATTGCTTAGCACATTCCCTGCAGCCCCTGACAAGAACGTTACTGTGGGAACAGGGGAATGTCCAAAGCACACGATGTTCTGGCAAATCCCAGCTGGCAGGCAGCCCTCTGGGGTCACAGCTAGCCAGATGTGACGTGGGCTGCTCTAAATCAGACCATTGGCAAGCTCAGAGGACCAAGAAATTTTTTGCTACATCCACTTACCCCCAGCAGATACTGGGGCAGCTGAGGTTAGAGGCTAACATAGTGCTTCTCAGCAATTTTGAGGTGGAACATCGATCACCGGTTTCCATGAAGAATTAAATGGCACATTCAGTTTATTGACATGAGAGGCTATATAAAAACATGTTCTCTCGTACATGAGAGAGAAAATTTTGATGCTTAAAGCATTCATTTAATCCAGAGTTTGTATCTCAAAAACAAGGGGCTGACAGCAATGTTGTTTACAGTTTTATTTAACTCGGAGTTAAATGGGACTGTTCTTGTGGCCAGTCATAAATAATGATGAAGTCACTATAATTAGAAGTTGAATTATTTCTGAATCTCATAACCAGGATTGGGGTTCTGTTGTGCTAGATTATTTATAAACATGGAATAGAAAATTCTTTCTGAGCATTTAATGGCAAAAAGAGAACAAGACATGACATGGACAAATAACCAAACAAAAAGTGGAATAACTAAATGGAAGTAATCATATGACTGAAGGAGATGATCCTCACAGCCCTATGTTAATACTCTTTTTCACGATCATAGATGAAATTGTAATTACTATGTACAATCCATAGCTGGTCTTTAAAATGACTATACATTGTATTTAAACAAAATGCTGTTGGAATGAAGACTCTGCAGAATTTTATTAAATCCCCTTCATTACAGTTTGTTAATTCTTATGCAGACAATATTTGTCTTATGTTATAAAAAGTTATTTGCATATATTATTTCATTAAAGCATCCATGATTTTTAATGTGTTTTAACTTTCATTGAGTTGTTTAGTTTAGTTGTGTTTTAATCACAACCCTAGTCAAGTGGTAAAGAATAAATAGTAGATAACAATGATGAATGAAGCTGAGTATCACAGAAAATAGGTGTCTGATCCAGCTTCTGCTGAAATGCAGGGATGGATTCCTATTGAATGTAATGAAAACAAACAGAGAAATGATCTTTTCATTCAAGTTGCAAGCTTTATGAAAAATTAGTCTGCATTGATAAACCCGCATAAACCCTCAGCCATGAGGCCAGATAGTACTATAGTTTTTAGACCTGAAAGGTGTTATTGGTTGAAATGCAGTTTATTTCTGAGAACAGAAGAGTTGTCCTTTTATGTTATTGATTATGGGTAATTTAGGAAGACCTGGGTAGCTTTAGGAAAGACAAAATAAATTATGACAGAGGATAAGTATGTGTAGATGAGGTATAACTGTATGGTTGTCCTGGTTTCAGCTGAGATAGAGTTCATTTTCTTCATCGTAGCTAGTATGTTACTATCACAGCCCTATGTTAATACTCTTTTTCACGATCGTAGATGAAATTGTAATTACTATGAACAATCCATAGCTGGTTTTTAAAATTACTTTTCTGTATATTTTCTTCATAGTAGCTAGTACGAAATGAGATAATGAGATACTTAACATTTGTTACTAAATTGTTGGTTTGGTTTTTTTCCTTACCAATCTCTCTGAAACATGTTTATTTCTAACTGGGAGACAGAGTATTTTCCCATGTATATCTATTGGCTGCACAAGACTCTTGAAGTTCAGTTTGACAGATAGCAGAATTTATATATAACTGACCTGTTTTTATGCTGAAGACTACACCAACTCCAGGAGAGAAGTTGAGGTAAGTGTTGACCAAAGGATCTTTAACAAGTGGCAGAAAATTAGTGGAAACAGCAAAGACATGAAGTGATGGACACTTGAAGAAAGCTGTTGATGAATCAAAACCCAAATATTTTGATGATGTAAGAAGAAAGCAAGAGCAATACTTTAAGACACATACATTAGATGTATAACCCATCCACAGTGAAAGTTACTCATACGAACAATTGGAGGACATGGAAACTTGATAGCTAATAGATTATGCTAAACTTTCGGTTCCCTTCACAGGGGAAGGCCATCCAATAAGTGGTTTTGGACAGCTGAAGGCAATGGGGCTGTGGACTGGAGGGAAAGTGGAGATTAAAATGACAGATAAAAATAGGTATGGAAGCTGAAGGAGAACAGGCATAGACAGAGGATGGAGTCTTGGGATCCTTTGTTGAAACTGGGAAAGAAAAGGAGGGAAAGGTGTTGAATAACGTGTTGAATGCCTAATCAAAAGGCAAAAAGCAAAGGAAGGTTGGAAGTAAAGAGAAGCATGACAGAGTTCGTAAAAGCAGATGAAAGTTGAGGGACAGTGAAGGTGGAGCAAGAACATCTGGATTCAGGTAGGAGGGGTGCTTCACTGTGTCTGGAAGGATGTAATTTCAAGGAAGAAAGCGAACTGGACTGGGTGAAGGATGAGGTCAGTGGGGAAGAATTCAGTATGACTGTTCACGGCAACTGTTGAAAAGGCAGGAAAAAAGGATGGAAGCCAGAGGGGGTTTTGTGCCTTTCTTCTTCACACAGTGGAGGAGAGTAAGGCACGTTTCTGTCAGAAGTGTGAGGAAACTAATGAGACTGAGAGGTTAAGGAAAGGCAGGGACAGTAACAGGAAGCAGGGAGGGTGGACTGGGTCACTGTCTCATGGTGGGAGTTAGAGGGGCAGTAACAAGTCCTACAGTTACTGTGGCAGAGTGAAGGGGGAATAAATTTAATATTAGTAGCCTTCCCTTCCAATCTGCTCTCATTTCTCTAATGGTTTTGCTTTATAACACTGCTGGTAGCCTTCTGACTCTCCCTGATGTCACAGACAAACCTATGCACAGGCCGTAGGCTCTTCTCCTGTTATGCAGGCAATGCAGACTGTGTTCCAGCGTTGTGTCCAACACTAATGTTAAAGGAAGGCTCTGCTTTTTATTTGCAAGGACTCGGGCTTTCAAGGCTTCGGACTGAGTGCCAAAAACAATTCATCAAGAACGCTTTACAACTCAGCAATACAAAACCTGTCAGGATACAGATCACCCACAAGACAGAGTTTGGGGAGGAAATATGTAAAGCACTGGTTGACCTCAGCATGATTAATGGTTTTTAACACATTGAACTCTGTTGCTTACAATGTGAATTTTATGCTGGCTCACCCATGGTTGTTTATTTTTATTTTTTGAAGGAGAGGGAACCTCCATTTGTGAAACTTTCATTCGTATAGAAGTTAATGACAGTGCATGTATAACAGCAAAATATTTATATTGAGACACAACTGTCCCAGCTGATTCTACTTCTCCTCAGCAGTTTGTTCCCTTCAGAGGCAGCCTTTGAAAATTACAGACCTTGCAAAGTCTGTGTCAATCATCTCTGTCATGAAAGGATCATTTATGGGATGTGAAGCTCATTTACTGGACTAGAGCAATGAATGAGATCTCTTCTATAACTACAAAGCCACCCAGTTCCAGCTCCTTGGGTTAAGAATATCCCGAGTTGGAAGGGACCCCCAAGGATCATCAAGTCCAAATCCTGTCTCCATACAGGGCAACCTAAAAATTAGACCATATGTTTAAGAGTGTTGTCCAAACACTTCATGAACACTGACAGGCTTGGGGCCTTGATCACGTCCCTGGGGACCTTGTTCCAGTGCTTCACCACCCCCTCAGTGAAGAACTTGTTCCTAAATAAGATGAAGTAATTTTGATTTCCTAGACTAGCACAGGCCAAGCAATGGTCAGTAGGCCTGATTAGGCCAGTGGGACTCATAGTCCCTCTTATTTGTGCCTCAGAAAGTGAAAAAAACAGTTATTAAAATTGTGTTCGGTGTCCTACTTCTGAATGACATCTAGCGTACCTGTATGTTGCTTGGGGCTCGTAGAGATGGGCTACCTTTATTTGTATGTAGTGAGTGAATTCACCCTTCCTCCTGACCCAGGAGCTTGGTCCATCAACTGCTGTGTTCATATGGCCTGCAAGAACTCACCAACAGCAGCAAGTGGTCCATGATGAAGAGACTCGCCATCTGTGGTGCTTAGGGACATGGTTTAGTGGTTGGACTTGGCAGTGTTAGGTTAATGGTTGGACTTGATGATCTTAAAGGTCTTTTCCAACCAAAACGATTCTATGATTCTATGTTGCCTAATCCAATCATTCCTTGTACTCAGTGTTGCCAAGTCCTGACACACGGGACATCATTTCCAATTACAGACAGAGCAGTTACTTCTGGTTGCAGCAGGTCCTGCATTCAGTGGCACTCGGTCACCTGCACATAGCGTGTGAGATTTGCTCGTGATGTGCTGTCGCTGAAATGAACAGGGTTGAGCCCATTTCTGCAGGATGGGATCCGGCTTTTCCTGTGTGCTTCTGGGATGAGGCTGTGCACCAGCTGGCTGAATGAGAGCTTCCAGCTGGTGAGTCCAGCTCTCCAAAGCTGTCTTGGAGCTGTCCTGCCATGGGCTCAGGTGTCTTGGTGCCAGGCACACCAGGCCTGGACACACTGCACAGCGAAGGGAGTGCTGCTACTTACACCTTCTCAGCTGATTCATCGTATTTTTGACAGGACTTACGAACTTTCAAAGCCAAAGGACTTCTTGCCTTGTCCGAGTTTCGAGGAGCCCAAAGAGATCATAATTCTTTCTGGGCTTAACTGCAAAGGGGATATGCTCTCTTCTGTAGCAATATTGAGAGGGGAGAATAAACCAGGGGACTGTTGTTAGCCGTGAGCCACGTGTGCAGTCAGCTGGAGGGCTGGTTCTCTTCCAGAGGTTTCTACGTCAGGTTAAAGAATTAGGGCTCCATCCTCCTTCAAGTCACTTCGGTGCCACAGCAGTGAAAACCAGCTGCAGACAAAAACCGACCGTGTTAGAAATGCTTTGGTACTAGGTGAAAAGGAGGAAGGTGGCACCTGTTTCATAAGGATGGACCTTTAACCCAGAGCTGCAGCTTTTGTCTGGTTGACCCCTTATATAAGCAAAAAGTCCAGACCCATTTCTGTAAGCTCATACTATCCATTCATCTCCCAATAAGACAGTCTCCATATTTCACCCTTGCTCTGAGTAGTATTACTTGTTAATCCTGAGCTAAGTTTAGAAGAGTGAACATATTACACAGGGCTTGTATCAGCTAGTTCAAGTCCTTTAGCAGCTGGTAACTTTGTCAATTCCCTTAATGAAAGAGGAAAAAAAAAAAAGAAATTCTGACTCTCCTTCCTACTTTTTTCTTCTTGCAAGTGTTAGACTCCAACACTTTACTTTTCTTCATATATGCATTAACATTTTTCATAATTGCTTAAGTGCAAGTTCAAAAGTTACATGTTTAAGCTCCTTAGAAACAAAGATGTTTTTAGAAACATTACCTAATATTTTGGAGAGTTTATTGCCTGCTCTTTTTCTTATGGAGATCATGCAGTTGGAATCTGAAAAGTGGTTATCCACAGGAGTATCCACTTGCTATTTTGAGATGGTAATTTGGAGTCACGCCATTATGGTACAGTACTGAAAAATATTAAAATTA
This sequence comes from Grus americana, assembly GCF_028858705.1. Taxonomy (NCBI): domain Eukaryota; kingdom Metazoa; phylum Chordata; class Aves; order Gruiformes; family Gruidae; genus Grus; species Grus americana. The sequence continues at coordinate 15,743,006 of NC_072855.1, read as the reverse complement.
ATGTAGAAAAAAATACTGATAGTTTTTCAAGTAGTTAATACTGCCATCATCATTGTAGCGTTTCATATCTGTTTTCTACACAAGCCATCCTAACCATGTGATCTACATTTTAAATACCAGGCATAATCTAGAAAGAAATTATATTATACAGAAATATTTATTTGCTCTTAGCTGGCCAAGGCCAAAGAATAATACAGTGTCTCATCAGACTTAGAGCAAGTTGTTTTCTGTAGCAGCAAGACGAAGCATGTAAGAGCCCCCAAGCTCCTGAGTCTTACCATATCTTCTGTCTTTCTTTCTGAAGGTTTCCCTGGGCTGCATGTTCACGTGCAAACGTGAGGTTAATGTGTAAAGAAAACATGGAGCATGCCTGTGGACACAAGGGGAATTGGTGAGAAATGTAAGTTTCGGCAAGCAAATAAGATAATGGAGGTGCTGAAATGAAAGGTCACATTTCAGATGAGGTAATTGTCTCATGATGTCAGTGTGCAGTGGGATGGTTTTGGGGAGGGTAGGGAAGAGGGAGAAAGCACAGTGCAGGGGTGATGCCTTGAGGCTCATTTCAGGACAGTTAGCAATTGGTTAAGCCAAGTCACAGCTCTGTTGAGTTCTGACACCAATCAAATATCTACGTTCTTCTCTTATCAGTTCTGGAAATGTCAATTACAGCTCATTAGATATATTTTGATTACAACTTTATTGTTGGAAAACAATAGAAAAGAATGTAAAGCAAATGAGCTTATCTAAAGAATAAGGTTATTGACTAGTGGGAATTTAAAAAAAAAGTCCTATTTAACCATTTTCCAAATGAAAGGGTTTTTTTCTTTTGTTTTGAATGCAAAGTGGGTTTGTTTTGAAACTTCAGTTGAGTTATCAGGGGGAAAAAATCTATATATTTAACAGGTCAAACAGCAAACAGCATGAACTATGCAATTGACCTGTATGCTATTATTTGTTTATTAATGTTTTCAATGTCATGGCTTTTCATCCTATTTTGGACTGGCTAGCCATTTTGTTGTCTGTGTGGAGCACTTTTACGAGATCAATGACTGCTTAAAAAGGTTCTGTTCTATTTGTGCTTAGAGCTCCTGACTTTGTACATATTTGCTGCATTCTGGAGCAAAGTAAATGAAAAACTTAAACTTTTTCTTTGAGTTACCTGCCGTGAATGTGCTAGAGGTGCAACAGCTATTATAGGTGAATGGACATTTTGAATTCCAGAATATCTTTTGTTTTTTGTTACAGCCATCAGAACATGTAAGACCGTAGTTTGGTTTCTGGTGTCCATTTGTAAATGGAGGGTGGATACAGTGACATAACAAGGAGAAGATATCTTTGGAGTTAACAGAATGCCATGGTGGCACCTGATACAAATCCCGTCTACTGCTGATGCAAACGTGGCACTGAAGCAGGAGTAAGAACAATGCCATGTGTCTGTTCCCCTCCTCCCTCCGTGTTTCATAGTCAGATGTCGCCCAAAGTCAGGGTCTGGGTACTGCTGAGCCTTTGCAAAAGGGGTAGGTTACTGGTTGGTGCCAGACTCTTAAGCGTTAAGCAAAAGGTGTTTCTCCCAAGAGTCTGATTGTGCACCATGAAAAATCATGGAAGTATATTTCAGCCCTGGTTTACAGCTGCAATTTCTCCAAAATATTGGGCTTTCTTTCCTTGTAAGTCTCCCATCTTAAGGTTGATCACTTTAACTATTAATTCAAAATGAAACTCTGGCCCACTATGTCTGCTTCTGGAAAAGGGAAGGAAAAAGGAAAATAACTGAAACCTCAAATAGAGGATTCACTTCCATTATTGAATTTTATAAGGTGATATGTGGCATATAAAAGTCTGTATTGGTAGCTTGGGATCACATGCTTGTGTTTCTGCTCTCTCTCGTCTGGAATGAGCTTGGACTATCTGTGTTATGGTTTGGACTGGAGATGGTTTTTCCCTTTCTCTTAAATTGGTGACTACAGGATGTGGCAGTTCTGATTATACTGAAAATTGCTGTAATTGTTATCAGGCAATAAACATTCAATATATTTTTGTAAGATGTAGAACTTTATGGAAGTTTTCCAGTATTTGAGAAAATAACTGGAAGCAAAATGGTAAGGATACAAATTGAATTTGGACTTTGAATACTGAGAAAGTTGGCCTGCCTTATTCTGTTAAGAAACTGAGGATTACTGAAACACTCACAGCAACGCAAGACATGTTCTCAGCTAAGAATCAATATGAATGTCTTTTTCGTATAAAAACACATTGTAAGTAGTGCAGGAATGCATACCTGTCATAAGCATAACTGCTGTACAGAAAACAGAACAGGAATGTGAATTAAATGTTCTTACAAAGGACATAATTTTCCCCTTTGGTTCTCTCATAGGCCATATATGGGCAACTTCTATCAAATGAGTCTGCAATAAAACCTCTGTATTGTGCATTCACCTTTAAAGCAACTAAAAGATAATGCTTGTATAATTTAAGTGAGAGGTCTTATTTATTACTCTGAAATTATAGTACTTTTTAAAGTACTCCATATGTGTAGATGGGAGTGAAGATTCTTAAGTTGTTAACATTTGATCTCCTGTTACAATTAATCAGATCCAGAATGTAGCTTAAATAATGTGTTTATATAGTGTTGTCTAAGAGTTTTACTTACAGTCTTGCTTTGAAACTCTCTGTATTGAAGGGACTAAATATAGGTGCTCTCTTTTTCCTTTTGATAAAACACATTTCCACCGGATATTCCTCTTGCTTTATTTTAAGAATTGATGATTTTAGAAAAGGTAAAGCTAATTCAGAAATCCTGTAAGTATTTTATCGGCCCAGTAATGCCTATAACTCAGTTGAAACGTTGCAGGATGGGAATTAGGTTCTTGGATTAAAAAGCTCCCTTTTAAAATAAACAGGAGGAAACGTAGGGGAGAGACAGAAGAGTGTAACTTGTTTAACATTTAACAAGCCTCTTGATCCGTTTTCTGCACCAGTTGCCATGCTTTTGAAGATAAAAGCAATTACATTAGATATGGGGGTGGTTTTCATGCACCGGGGGTTGAGAGAATTTTGGTTCTTTACGGAAGCAGGAATGTGAACGCTTGGCTCTGCCTCTAGGGTGATTTTTTGACCGTTTTTCTGAGTACATCTGGGAGAAATCCAGACCTCACTGAAATCAGTGGGACTTTGCTCATTGCCTTTAACAAGGCCAGGATTTTGTCTGTGAATGTTCAAGCTTTCAGTCACTGGCCAGCTCCAGTGGAGCTACATTTAAGCTTTTCTTTTTTACTACTGCAAGTTGCCTCATCCTGGCCCTAGACTGCAAAATGACTCCCAAGAAATTTTCTTTCTGGAAAGTACATCGTTGATGATCTTAGCATGGACTCTTGTTAGCTGAAGCACACCAATATTTTGAGGAAAGACTGGGGGCCCAGTAATAAAGTCTGCACATTTGCTAGGTGGTGGATTATATTAGGCTCAGTTGGGTCAAAGCGCTGTCTTGTAAATCTTGGCCAACCAGTGGGAAGCTTCTGCGTGGGATCCTAATGTTAAACAGAGGGCCTCAGTCCATATGGGATCTCTGACAATGCTGTAACAAAACTAGCAGTGATAACGGATCATGCAGGAGAGGAGATTTGAAATCTGTGGGTCTCTAACACAATAAGGATTTGCTTTATGCTACCTCTGCGGAGAGAGACACACGCACACAACTGATGCAAATTAATTCAGCTTCGTCCTCTAACATGTGCTTGTCTTGAAAATGATTTGAACAATTTACAGAAGCCAACTCAGAGATGTAGGAACTTAAGACATGTTTTTCAAAGTCTCGCTGGTGTTTAGACCTAACCTTATTGCAGACCAGTGGATCTTGAGGTCCTTGATGCCTAATTTGTGTCTGAAAAAATGGAGGTGACACCAAAGTCATCTATCTACTGATAAGCAAAGGTAAAGAGGCGGTTCAGTGTTCCTGTGCATTGTCTATGCCTGACTTCTGGGCTCCACTTTTTGGAAGAGAAATTTTCAAATTCAAGCTGGGTGCCAGAAGCCACCCCAGACACTGAATAAGGGTGCCAAAGAATGAGTTTGCAGAAGTGGATGGAGAGATGACTTTTTCCATTTGCCTCCCAGGCTGCCGTTTGGTCCCTGCCTGAGACTTGGATGTGGGATTCCTAGTCTGGAGTTCTCTAATGAGGTTATGCATGAGATGCTGGTGTTGGAGATACTTGGGAGGCCGAGGTGACCTGAGAGCAGGTGGGTCAGGCAGTGCCCTGCCCACGCAGACTGCTCACCACGCTCATGCCAGTATGTTGTCCCTGTGCAGTTTGTGTTCCCTCTACTGATCATGGGGCTGCCTTTTTTTCAGGTCTGACCTGAAGTTTTGTGGATTCCTTTCTCTGGAGTGCTTTAAGGAAAACTGGGTTTGAATGAAAAGTGAATTCCATAAATCCTTCCCCTGTGATGTGTCTTCTGAGAGAACTCAAATGTCATCATTCATCACAATGGTTATATTCAGATTTCAAGTTTCCCTCCTAATACAGTTATAAATCTGTTGCGGAGTCATCTGGTAGTTGCGTATTAGAATAATGTTTCCCAGAAGCTTTCACTAGTCACAGTATGTTCCATGATTTGGGGGGAGGTTATGTAAAATTCTGAGATTGGTTGTGATCTCATTTTGTTATCTTGTGTAGCTAATGGAGAGCATAAAGTAGTAGGTGGTGGTATGCAGCAGTCTTTCTGATAATATGGGAGAGTTGAAAAGGTAATGTTAAGTTCTGAGTGCAGAAGGAGGTAAAATACATTGGAAGGTTTTTTTTTTTGTTTTTTTTTTTTTTTTTTAAGAGCAGAGCTCTAAAGTGGACACTATCTAACCTATGGTTTTCTGTCACTTTAAGGTAAGCAGAGATTTAGAGTTCTGAATATTCTGTGCATATAAAATTGTATGTTTAAAACGTAAGCCTTCAAGAAGACACATAATTTGCCCTGACTAGCTTCCTCTCGAAATTGGTAATGTGTTTTGGATTAAACACATTCAACCAATTTATGTGTCTGCAAAAACTACTCCAGTCTCCACTATGCGTTGTTGGTTTGCCACTCTGTCATTCAAGCCTTGAGTCTGATGCAGTAAATAGAAACGTTATTTCTACTTTCCTTAGTCCCTTACCAGCCTGCTGTGTGTTAGCCACACAAGTAACTCTGTGGCAGGTCAAAAGGAAAGTTGGCAACTTTACAGCTAGGACACCTCCCTGCAAACACCGTAGGCTATTCCCACCTCTTTCCTGGATGGCACTGGAGTTTCCAGGTCCTTGTGACTCCTGTGGCATTTTTCCTCCTCTGCTGAGTCTCTGCCTGTGCCTTGGGTTTCTTGGTTCCTCTGTTCCTCCACCTACAAGGAGCAGGTCTGTGAGGGCAGGCAAAGTGCTGCTTGCGAGTGGACAGCATGCTTCAGGTAAAGTAGCGAAACGTGTGAGGTGGCTCAGTATGTTACTCCAGGGAGGGTTTGCTGGAGCCAGGAAAATCCGTCTTGTCCAGACCGGCTCTGCTTTCCTCTCACCCCCTCCTGTGAGTAATGCGAGTTGTTTATTTCTTCATCCCTGCCCTTGTGGAGAACAGCTAGGTGTTCGTTTCTTTTCCCACCTCCTCCTCTCCAAGGCCTCTCTTTGTTGCTTGAAGAAGCGGGAAGGGACAGAGGAAGGGAAAAACTGCAAGGACAAACACTTTCACTCCTTCTCCTTGCTGGATCAGAAGCCAGTGGGGGCAGAACCAGATTAGCTGCCTGAGCACAGGGAAGAGCAGGACGCTGTGACGTGAAAACATCTCCCTGGCTGGGGCAAGCCACCCGCCCCAGGACCTCTCCCTTTCCAAACCCGGAGCGGTGACGGCCCCTTTGCTGTTGGGTTAGATTCCTTTGCTGCTGCCTGTGTGTTTCTGTACAACACCCTAAAGGCGATTTCAGCTAGGACTGGTTCTAAAATTAATTAGAACCTTAACTTCCTTTTCCTTTAATAGTTCTCTCTAGTAATTTCATCCCTCTGTTTTTAAATTTCTAAGTAATTACTGAGACAGACGTTTATTTGATAATTTACAGTTGACAGAGGAATTTGAAAAGAAATTAATCTCATTAATTGGGAAGACACTATGTAATCTTCTCAAACATTCCAAGTTTCCTCTTAATATTTTACAGTCTTTTTGCTATTTACTTTGTATCTCTTTTCTTGAAAGTGTTTATTTTGGGAAGGTCAAAACAAAATTCTCCCTATGTCTCTCATCAGCTGTAAGATGAATGCATACAGTTGGAACAAGTTCCATTGAAGCTCTCATGCAGAATAAACAAAGTCCTGACCGAAGGCTTGACTCGTGATAGATCTTTAATGACTATTGTCATGAAAAAGTAGTTAACATATTCTCCACCAAAAAAAAAAAAGGGTGTAGCTTTGCTGCGGAGTCAGCAACACATCAAAATAGGGGCAACCAAGGGAGAGATTCGAAGGGCAAGGCTGATACGGAGCCGATGGGCATTGGAAAGAACATTAGCAGCTGTGCATTCATTAAAGAGGGCAATGAAAGTGTGCTGGGGAGGTCAAGAATTTCTGATGTTACGGGGTTGGGCTCTTCAAATGGAAGCAGGCTACAGAAATGGGTATTACAGTAGGGTGTTGTAAGACGTGTAGTCACCACTTAAGCTTTTGTAGGCTGTATCATGCTACCCTGTGGTAAAGCAATTTTGCCTGAAATGTTCCCGTACTCTGTGGGGAATCTTGGGGGTTATTTTGGGAAGGGAGGTTTGGTATTTCCATAGATGGAGCTAGGGAGCAGGGAGATGCCTACCAAATTACTGCACATCCTTAAACAAAGCAGATCTGTTTTGCTGCCTTTTCTACTTGTGTGACAGTTAGCGTAACACTTGGCAGTCAACAAGCGCTGCATGCTGCTCTTGTCATCATGCGGTGGGGCAGGAAAACTGCTGACATGGAAAAGTGAAGACAAAATCAGGCAAAATGATTCATGGCTTGGAAGGCTCTGTGTCCTGGGGAAAGATTAATCAAAACTGGCCCAGAGAGCTCAGGGATAGCATATTATAGTTACTGGGTGATAGAAAAATATCTTTGGATGAGTTTGGCCAGAGTCACAGATGCTATTTCAGGAGGTACATTTATTATTTTTTTTGCTGTTAAGAAAGGTCTCTGTTGTAAAAGTCTAATCTCTCTGTGAGTGAGGGGTTAGGAAACCTACATTCTATGGCTTGCTGACCCATGGCATTCACAAACAGTCCTAAGGAGGACTGAGTGGAAAGTCCAAGAAAATTACACTTTCAGGCCATTGCTTAGTGAAGGAAAGATGCTATGAGAGCTGTGGGACAAGCTTATCAAAAGGAAATAAAACACTTTGGTCCTTGAAGAGTTCAAGTATCTGAGAGTGGTTCAGACTGTGATCTCATTCTCTGTGGCAATTAAAAATTAAAATTCTAATTTTAATTTCAGTGCTCTGTGAGAATCGATACATTTTGGAAGGTGTGCATTTATCTTTCTGTAGCCGTAATTATCTTTGAGATGTAGAAGACAGTGATTGGAATGGTCTCAAAGATTTGGTACTAGTTAGAAGAATAAAAGAGAAAACATCCTTTTAACTAATGGGAAAATATACGCAGATGATCTGAGAGGAGGGAATGTTTTAGACTGAATTTCTAAGGGAATGTACCCAATAAAATCATTCCCTGAGTATGATTGGAGAATTTTTTTCCAAAAAAAACTTCTGAACTCATTGGCCAATTTAACTGGATTTAAGTGCCACTGTTTTCTCAAAATTATGAAGTTCCTGTTTATTGTGAGAAAACTAGAGCTAGGAAAGACATTAGTACACCTCTGGAAAGAAAAGTTTCAGCACACGTACCCCGGCCGAGTCAACTGGCACAGAGAGTGTTCGGAAAGAAGCACGGTGTGTGCTGCCTCTTGCTTGACCTGCAGCTGATGGACACGGGAGGGATGGGGGGCAGTGTGGATTGCAGGGAGGGGAATTTATCAAAGGAGTATGGAAAAGGGGCTTGGGCTGTTGCAGTACAGAGGGGGGAACGATGCAAGCCACAAATCTGTAGGAAACCAGGCTTTATTAGTTCCACTGCTTTTGGAACAACTTGTTTAAACTTCCCTTGTAGGTAATTAACTTTCTAATGGCACTGTGAGATAGGCCACCTGCAGAACCCTTGGGCAGGGGGATTCACAAGCATGTACGGTTCAAAATAGGGCCTCATGGAAAACTAGGCAAAAGTGTGTTAGAATAATATTTACATTCAGTAGCATTAAGTACATCTGTTTGTTATTAGTGGGAGGCTGAACTGGCTAAAAATCTTCCACAAGAGAGTGACCCAGCAGCAGAAGGCCAGGTACCTCTGACAGCTTTTCTGCAGCTACCAATAGAGCTATTTACAAAAGCATGACAAGATTTCCCTCTCAACATGAATTTGAATACAAAGGAGATAAAATTTTGGTTATTGGAATATATAGATATTTCAGTTCTCTCCCTTTAGGTCTCTGGTTTTGTACTTATTTTCTCTGTCACTCCTGTGTTTACATGGGTGTGGAGTTTTCATACAAACTAAGGGAGTGCAGCTCTGGTTGAAATCAGTGCAAGGCAAAGATGGTCAGCCTGTTTGAAAAATCAGGGGTGATAGATAACAGTCTTAAAGCTAATAATTTTAAAATTCCCCAGGATATTATTCAATGGAAAAATATTATTGCATCTTATTTAGTCAGTCACCGAACATGAGATTTTTATTTCTGTAGTTAAGTTTAGTACTCTTGAACATAACTGATGTCTGAAGATTGTACACATAATTGCTAACAAGGATTACTGATTTCAATGTAGTTGCCATGATTTAAGCTACCTGGAAATAGTGTTTAACTTCAAGTGGAAAAGCTTTGGCATAACTAATAACAGAATCTGGATGCTATACCTTAGACATATGTGTGTGTGCGTATGCACAAAACAGCATTAGGGAGATGCGATATTCTTCCTTAGGGTTTAGGAATTCCACAGACCTGGAATTCAGGCTATTAGGTTCAATTTCCTGTTCCACTATGGATTTGTCCAATGCAAAATTTAGTAACCATCCCCCTAACTTGTAACTGTTTATTATCTATATTTCTTTCTCTTTTCTATTTAGATTTGTAGGAGCCTAAAGAACAAGGAAGAAAAGACATTCTGTGTATGTGTGTTTATACATAACAAAGCACATAAAACTATGGACACCCCCCACCTTTGCTAATCAACTCTTTCAAATCTTAAGTATCCACAAGTTGCAGAGAGATTTCTAACTCTGAAAGCTATTATTGCGAACTCTTCTCTAACCACAGATTATTATTGTCTTTCCTCTAAATTATTAAAAATCTCTCCATCCAGCCCCTCTGCAGGTTTTCTTTAGCTTTCCCTTTAGATTCACACTCACTGTCAAGAGCTGCCTTGCTCTCTGGTCCAGTTTCTGCTGTCTCCAATCACTGATGTTTGTGTTGACTGGTATTTCCTGGCCAGTCTACATCTTAAGTGGTCTTCAAGGGATGAATATGCTTAGACATTATGTTACACCTTTGTCTCACACCTGTAAATTCTTCTGCTATACACTCTGCGATGAAGGATCCTCAGGCTATTTTTGTCTGCACAGCATATTGAAAGCCTGCTGTAAATGACAGAGCGCAGTTCTGCTGCCCAGGACAGGCACCCACGTTATTAGAATTCCCTAGGCTGTATGAGACAGCTCTGTGGGACTGGCAGATTTCATACAGGAGAACTGTAGGACTTGTGTGCCTCTGGAAAGGTGTGTCACTCCTGTTGGAGACCAGGTGATACCCAAAGGTATCTCTGGTGGCACTCAGCACTGTTACTCGCTTGACTCAAATCATACAAGCAGACATTTATTAATTATGTAGCTTCCTACAGTTAAAAGCTGCCTCATGGAAATCATTCCTGAAGAGAGGAAAAAGCAAAAAGTCCTTTTCATTTGACCAAATCTGGAAGAAATCTATCTCAGTTATGCTCGAAGAGAAATGAGCATTGGGAAGTAAAACATCTCCAAAGAGAATTAACACAATAGCAACAGATGTAAAGAACTGTGTGTCTGGAGGTTAGAAGCAGAAGTAACCATCTTATCATGAGACTCAGAGTGTTGTTTTGTGGTTTAGGAAAAGCAAGTAGGTATGACCAAAAAGACTGTCCTTTGGGAAGATGGAGTCAAAGGGCACATGCTTCAGAGCCACAAATATGAGCTATTCAGAAAACAAACAAAGACCTCTAAACTAAAACGTGCAGGTGACTGAAAAGGTCACCCTGTGAAAAGCACAAAGAATGAAGCAAAGGAAGGTGATGAGGTGTGTTTGAAACAGTGGCCTCATCTCCTGCCTAAGTGCACCAGATGAGGAGCAATGTGGGTCAGTAGATCCCACACTGAAGGTGGGATCCTCCAAACTCCTCCAGTCTTCATGAGGCCTTGGGACACAGCTGCTCATTTAATGACTAGTGATGTGGGTGGGTAATGTGTTCAGAATGTGTTGGTTTCTAGAGCTGTGCTATTTAAACAGTGCGGAATGGCAAGACTTTGAAACAAATCTCAACATTTTATAAGCTGTGTAGCTGCCTGAAAAAAGGAAGCAAATATTCATTCAAAAATGTGAGACCACCTACTTAAAATGTAACCCTGCGAGTAAGACAAGCATTTCTTAAACAAACTCAAATGCAAGCAGTGAGTCACCCTTATGCTTCTATAAATTTTTGTGTAGTGTGTTTCTATTGAAAGTAATTTGATTTCAGAAAGGTATGGACCTAATTCTCTGCTTTCTCATACTAATTCATATTAGTACAAAGTAGGTAGATTACTCATTCAAGGATTTACTCATTCAAGGTCTTACTCCCCTCCATCTCCCTGTCTACTAAAAGCTTTCTACTCTGATATTGTGCTCTCTGATACCAGCTCTGCGCAGTGATGCCACTTGTTTCCTATAAACCCTTTTCATGCTCATGTGAAAGCTGATTGCTCTGCTGAAATCAGACACCCTTTTTCAATCCAAGTTTTAGATAAATAAGGTGAACTGGGCTCCACTCAGACCTACCAGGCCTTCTCTAGTATGCTTGCTTTTCGGTGTGCTAATTTCTTTTCTTTACTCCAACTTTTTCCTCTCTGGTTTGTTGGTGCTTTTGTTTGTTTTTCTCTTTTTCTTTTCTTTTTTTTTTTTTTCCTCCTTTTTCCTCCTCCTCAGTCAGTTACAACTATTTTGATGAGTCTCATTTTGTTATGTGTGGTCACTTATCTGTTGCAACCCACTTACTGGCTTCCACATGTTGCTAAAATGTGTTTGGAAGAGGGGATTAAGTTACTGTTTCTAGCTGTGAGTTTGTTTGGTCACTTGGACACGTTCGCTGGGATGTGAGATCCTAGAGTCCATACAGAGCCTTACAACTGGAGATTTTCTATTTTCTTTCTTCACTGTGGGGGACCTCACGCAGGCTTCCCCTGTGAGCCCTGCTGCAAGGAAATGCATGTAGCATCACAGCTTTACTAGAGCAAAGTGAAATCTCTTCAACCCAGCTCCTGGTATTCACTGCCTTTGGGGTATTACTTGAGGTGCCTCCCTCCAGAGGTAAAAGAGAGAAACAGGGATCGTGAAAAGTCTCTCAAAACCCTTAATGTTCATTGCAGGAAACATTTCTTGAATAATTCATGACAAAATTGGTTCAGTGAGTGAAGCCCATCCTTGCTTTTGTTCAAGTTAAAATTGAGGAATCGGGAATTCAAGTAGGATGTTTAGCTATGAGTGACCAAAACAACTCCAGTTTCCAGAAGGTTTTTTTTAAAATGAATTACACTAATTACAGTGCTACTTTGGGAATGTAAGTGTTATAAGCATTGACTAGGTCATGCTTTAATCAAATCTGTTTCCTTGTGAATGCTGTGACCGATTTAGATTCTACTCTTCTTTATCAGCTTTTTGCTGATACCTTCAAATGACCGTTTTTTCTACTTGAGTTTGCTTGGGGAAGATGACTTTTCTTGTGATTCTTAGCAGTTCATAAAAATAAACAACATGCAGTGAGTTTGTTTTTGTACAAACAGAGATATTTACATTATCTGGGATTGTATAATTGGCTGTGGGCATAGCTTTGGGAATGAAGAGTTAAGGCAGAGGCAGATATGAAGAATCCATTTAATCTGCTTGATTATTTCAAGCCACGTAAATATACGTAAGTGTCACAGAAAAGAGAAGACAACTCTTTGGTCCCCCCTCCCAGCAGTGTTTTGCATGGATTATGCGCCATGCCTCAAGTATCAGCAGTGTGGCCACATGCTATGGTAGGAAAACCACCTTCATGGACAAGTGTAGCATTATACACGACAAGAAGTCATGTAGGTTTGTCCTTTCCAGCCTGTTCCAAATAGATTGCTCTTCTGGGTTTTCTACAGTTGTGTTCTTCCAATGCCCTTGGAAGATACATTAATTTCTTTTGCTTGACATTTCGTGAGATTGAACTCAGCAGTTTCCCAAGACCTCTGGTAATGGAATTATGAAATTAAAAAAACCAAGAGAAGCTACTGTTTTCTTTACAAATGTGGTAAAGTATCTGAATATTTATAGTAGTATTTTATCTGAAGAGCTGAGAATGATTTGATGGAATATGCAGTGGCTTCCTGAAACCACTGGGCACCCAAATAACTGAACAAGCATGTCATGAATTTGAAGGCAACTTTCACATCTAGGACTGTGTATGTACAGGCAATTACTTGTGTGAATGCGCAGAGGAAAACAGAATGTAATGTCTGCTAGGCAGCCAATAAACTTGAATTATATCTTTCTGTTTCCCTCAGCCAGGAAGTCACCCAGCTATTTTTAAATCTGTATCCATGAACATAGTCAGACATAAGGCTCTTTCTTGAGGAAAAAAAAGACAGGAAAAGATTTTAAATATCTTGAAATTTCCTACCCCTGTTTATCTCTTGCTGCCTCTCTCTTTCTGTCAAAGGGTTTACAGGTTTTTCCAGCCTAAAGGCAAGAGTCCAGGAGCTGTTTCCAGAAGTCCTGCATTTTAAAGTGGTCCCTATATAACAAGTAGGCGATCAGTGAATCTTTCACTCAAGTGTTTTTACCACTGACGTGTGGTCCATCTTTTGGCAAGTTCCTAGGAAGTTTGCTAATATTTAGATACTAGAGGTTGGTGATGACAGTCAGATGACAGCAGTTTGTCACTAGAGTTGTCACTACTCTCTGGAGTAGTAGACCGTGAAGAAACATGGGTGTATGAACTGTTCTGTCAGCTGCACTTTGCAAATGGAAAAATGAAGATTTAAAGATTTGATCTTTTAAAGGTTTCACATGCAATCCACTTCTGGTTTTTCCTTCTGTTTATCACTGTAAAAGAAAGCTGATCAGGCTAGTTAAATCCCTGGGCTTTAACTTGGGCAGTCTAGGTTCATTTTCTAGCTCTAGTCCTGATATAAGATAGGATTTTGAACAAGCTACTCAAAACTCAATCACAGAGTAGTAACTGTTTAACATGCATATTTTAAGGTAGTGTCTTTAGCTTGTACAGCCCATAGCACAAATGAAAGTCTGTCTTCCAGACTTACCTGAAATTATAGAAAAGACAATTGTAAAAGGAAAATCATTCCCTATGGTATCTGATATCCTGTTACTATATGTATGCAATATCTTTATAGCAAACTAATAAGCATCCATGTGCTAATGAAGAGGAGTAGCAAAAAGATATGGAAGGCCATGTGAAAGCAGGAAAAGAAAGAGGTAGAAAAGAAGAGTCAGAGAAAAAGACAGTAGATGATAAAAATCTGGGCTGGTCACTAAGTCTTTGATATTCCTTACTTGTCTCTAATACTGGAGTTTAAGTTTCTTTACTTTCATATGACTGATGCCCAGGGTAAAAGGCAACCCATCCTTTGCTCTGTGTGGTCAGAATGCCCCTGCTCTGTTCTGTGCATTGATTTACATTCCTATCACAACAAAAACATTGCTTAATTTCTGTGAACAAGCAGGATATTATCCTTGTTGGGTTCATGAGAGGTTCAAATTTGCATTAAACACCCTGGTAGAGAATCATAGAATCGTTTAGGTTGGAAAAGACCTTTAAGTCCAACCATTAACCTAGCACTGCCAAGTCCACCACTAAACCATGTCCCTAAGCATCACATCTACACGTCTTTTAAATACCTCCAGGGATGGTGACTCAATGACTTCCTGGGCAGCCTGTTCCAATGCTTGATAACCCTTTCAGTGAAGAAATCTTTCCTAATATCCAGTCTAATTTCTGGGCAACCTGGTAAGTGGAGGGTGTCCCTGCCCATGTCAGGGAGGTTGGAACTAGATGATCTTTAAGGTCCCTTCCAACCCAAGGCATTCTATGATTCTGTGATTCTAAACCTCCCTTGGTGGAACTTGAGGTGATTTCCTCTTGTCCTTTTGCTAGTTACTTGAGAGAAGAGACCAACACCCACCTCACTACAACCTCCTTTGAGGTAGTTGTAGAGAGCGAGAAGGTCTCCCCTCAGCCTCCTTTTCTCCAGGCTAAACAACCCCAGTTCCCTCAGCCGCTCCTCGTAAGACTTGTGCTCTAGACCCTTCACCAGCTTCGTTGCTCTTCTTTGGACATGCTTCAAGCACCTCAATATCTTTCCTGTACTGAGGGGCCCAAAACTGAACACAGTACTCGAGGTGCAGCCTTACCAGTGCTGACTACAGGGGGACGATCACTTCTCTGGTCCTGCTGGCCACACTGTTTCTGATACGAGCCAGGATGATGTTGGCCGCCTTGGACCCCTGGGCACACTGCTGGCTCATGTTCATTTGGCTGCTGACCAACACCCCCAGGTCATTTTCTGCCAAGCAGCTTTCCAGCCACTCTTCCCCAAGCCTGTAGCTTTGCATGGGTTTGTTGTGACACAAGTGCAGGACCCGACACTAAGCCTTGTTGAACCTCATACATTTGGCCTTGGCCCATCCATCCAGCCTGATCAGACCCCTCTGTCGAGCTTTTCTACCCTCAAGCAGATCAACACTCCTGCCCAATTTGGTGTCATCTGCAAATTTACTGAGGGTGCACTCCATCCCCTCATCCAGATCATTGATAAAGATATTAAGCAGAACTGTCCCGAATACTGAGCCCTGGGGAACACCACTTGTGACCAGCCACCAACTGGATTTAACTCCATTCACCACCACTCCTTGGGCCCAGCCATCCAGACAGTTTTTTTACCCAGTGAAGAGTATGCCCATCTGAGCCATGAGCAGCCAGTTTCTCCAGGAGAATGCTGTGATATCTAGTGATTGGTGGGCACTTGGGTATAAAACCCAGAATCATGTGTATGAGACTGTACATTTCTTTTTCTGTTAACTTCTTTTTAAAAAAACCCAAAAAACCAACAAACAAAAAACCCCACCCCCCCCACCCCCCAAAAAAAAACCAACCCACCAAAACCTAACCAAAAACCAAAAGCAAAACTGGAGGACCTTCCCATGACCTGTGTAGAGGTTTATCTGTACCTTTGTCACAGTACTACCATTTACACAAGAAGAGCTTAAACTCGACAAAGTCTTTTGAACACTCCAGAGACTCTGTTTTTAGTGAGAGCTTGAATCTTCTATGCCCTTTCTCATCAGTTACTGAATGGACTGTGGAGAACAAGGGTCTGGGAAGTTCCTGGATCCTCTCAGTACTTCAGGAGTGCTAGCCAATGTCAAAATGTCTTGCCTGAAAGTAACAGCCCTACTCAGTAGATGTTTCTGCTGTGACACATTGTCATTATTCTGCTGCACCAGGCTTTCACCCTCTAGGATCTGGAATGGGAAAACACCCTATTCACAGCTCACTTGGAGGGAGTTATGAAGCCACTCTGTGCCCAGTCCCCACATTCCAATGATTGGCTGCAAATATGTAAATCTGAATTATACCATACAGTATTACACTATCAGGCATGAGAAGGGAATATATTGGCTCCTAGAAGAATAGTCTTTTGGCACAGCAATGATCCCAAAACCTCAAGAAAAAAAGAATAATCATTAATTCTTTTTAAGTGTGCTCATTAGAAATGGTTAGATAGTCTGAAATATGCTAAAGTGAAAATAATGAAGACTTAGGAATTTTCTGGTGAAGCCCATTGCATCAGAAAATTCCAGCTTGTGGAAACAGAAGCTGTCTATGAGAAAAATACAGTTTAGCTAAGTCTCCTAATGTGAATTTTTTTAAAGAAGAGTTTTGGAATTGTTGAAATATCTTTCCGGCCTTTCTGCAAGCAAATTAACCCCTTTTTCAGAAAACTTTTTATTATGAAATTTTAATGTTTACTGTTTCTTAAAAATTCTCTTGATCTAAATTTTGGTTCTGACTTGGGATGGAAAAGAATTAAAATACTGAAAAAATTCTATGGAGTAACAAAACAGATTCAGCATAGTTGTTTTGAAGATCCAAATAATTCTATTAACTATTTTAAATGAAAAATAACGATTTCTAGTAAATGTGTTAATTTTAACGTTGTTAATTTCCTACCAGAGGCATAGAGAAGTTGGTTGCCACCAAGTAGCATTTATTAATAGTTGTGGAAGGATGAATCATATGTTCATTTTACAGTTTTATTAAGGTTTATTGTCTAGGCATGCACATGCTTAAAATCTATACTAAATGAGTGATCATACTTTAATAGCAATGCATGTTTGTGCTATAGGTAAAAGTCCTTAAAATCCAGCAAAGAACTTGGGCTAGTCATGGGATATGTGCTGTCACACGTCTCTGCATGTTGTAAAGTTTCTGTTTCAGTCTGGATGTGGAATCTATCAGTTACGAGTAGCTCAGTTACTGTATCAATACAGGAGATCTGAGATGTTCTCAGTATCGTGTATCCCTAGCCAGATGTAACTGAAAAATATGTATTTGTTAAGGAAATTAAGTATTAGTTATTTTTATGAAATGCACGTGGCTCACGCAGTTACTTAGTATGTGTATTACTGATATCGATAAATAGGAACTTTCATATATTTCAGTTCTTAGTGTAGTGTACATTTTTTAAAAAAAGTCTTCTTTTGCCTTCCTGCATGATGAGGGCCGTCAGGACCACTCCAGCATTGGAAAACTGGTTGATATTTCTGTTTAAGAAGCAAAGTAAATAAAACAAAATCCCTGGAGTGGATAGCTCTGCCATGTTCTCTTGGAAGGCTCCTAATTGGACAGAGGTGCCCTCTGTCCACGCACAGAGCCCGGCGATCAAACACACATGGGGAATTAATTCCTGCAGACTTTATAGCCACCTCTGCACAATAACAATAAATAATGAAATAAATGCAGAGCGCTTTTGCTGGTTGGTTCTCAAAGCAGTCTACAGACTACTTAAACAGTAGCGCATTGATTTTTCTCACCCTTGGAATACAGCGATCCTGTGTCAAAACATGGCTGCCACTTAAAAGCACAGAGCAAAATTACACAGCGTTTAGGATGGGAATTAAAACTTGCGGTAAAAACTACAGGATATTTTTAAGGATACAAAATATAAGACTTATATGGACTATGCCTGTCTTTTTTGATGTGTGTCTGTCACTGCTGTTTAAATTCGGAGCCAGGAATCTGCAAAAAATGGCTATTTTAGCAATCCTTAGGAACTTCTCTTGCTCTTCCATGATTACCTTCTTTTTTTATTTCTAGCACTGAACTTCTTACACTGTGTGTATCTACAGTCTTATTGATATCAATAGTTGAACTTGACCAAAGCTGGACACACAGTTGTAGTATTGTTGGCCAAATCTGTTAATTTTATCAATCTATTTGGATACCAGTAGCAGAGGAAGAGAGGATGGGGACTCCAAATACTCCAGGAAAAAGAGCCCCATCTCCAGCTGTGCTTGAAGAGCCTGCACTGAAGCCTGAGCTTTCAGAGCTTAGCTGCTCTCGGTACTGAAGCTAGGCTGATAGAAGTTGGTCTGGGCATGCTTCTCTCTGCTGTGACCATGCTTGAGATCGCACTGTGCAACCCGTCCCCCAGGTTTTTTTGACTATGTGTCACCAGTAGCGTTGAACTCCTTTACAGATGGTCCCTCAGGTTGTCAGCCCTTCTCCAGGAGCTTGGAGCTACCACTTAAAAGACCTTATTCAGTACGTCTTCTTTGATCCAAATGTATTTGTTTGCATTTGCTCAGATTAAATGTAGGTGATTTTTACTTGAAAATCCTGGTATCTTATGGTTCTTCCACATCTATTTTTGTATTTCTCTTCAGTGAGGCCAGAGATGCAGTGATAATTTCCTTAGTTTTTATTTCTCTTTTTCATGTGTTTATGTGTGTATATATTCAGTTTATAGGAAGATGTCCCAGTTTGTTTTTCAACACACTCTTGCTAATAGTAACTAATAACTTTTCCTAAGCCCTCTGTAATCCTGCATTAGAAATTTGAATTTGAGTACTTTATGGTTTCTAGTACTGAGCTGCCTCACACCGCCATGTTGTCCATTGGCGCCTCCCTTATTTATAAGAAACTGATGAAAAAAAGATTAACAAACTTCACCGTGTTTTTATTTTTTAAGAATTAAGGGGAAGAGAGTGTCAAAGACTGAACAGTCTTTCTTTTTTTTTCCTTTGCTCATATTTTCAGAGCCCTGAAATAATATCCTCGATAATGAAAGCTCTATCATTGAATGTGCAGAAGTAACACATTTTACACTCTTACCTCAGATAAAATAGCAAGATATTATTGATTTCTATTCCCAACAGTTTAAAGATGCAGGGCTTGGGTGGTTTTCTTTTTCTTTTTTTTCCATGGTAAGCTCTAATGTCACACTGTTAGAGGAACTACTGTGTGTTCAGTAGTGAGGAATGAAGCTCTAAAGGTCTGGAAGTTTGGAAAAGTTCAGATGCCTCAAAATGCTTGGATTCCTCTCAAATTTTTTTCTTAGCTGTATAAATCTACCACCCAGCTGTCATCCTCTGAGGAATTAGCAAAAAAGCGTATTTATAAGACAAATCGTTTGGCTGATGGAGAGAAATATGTTAGTAATATTTTTTTGATTCACATTTGAAAGTAGAATATTTCTTCCATTGCAGTCAGAAGTCAGGGCTGCATGTAAGTTCTTTCCAGCAAACTTACAAAAGCCTTTTTCTTTCTGCAGGCATTGAGCCACACCACCGTGGGCTGTGATCTTGTCAGTTCTCATAAGCTAGTAACACCAATGGTAACAAAATACTTTCCCTAGTTATAGGATGTACATTTCCATGAATTGGTTTGGTTCATCTCATATATGAAGTGTCAAATCATTTTTTTTTTTTTTGAAAGCATGAAGAACACCAGAAGAATTTTGAGCAGTTTTCTCACTATTAAAAGCTAGTCAGGCAAGGAGAAGCCATTTCTTATAACTGATTCAGTAATGGCAAAAACCCTGTTGGGCACAGACGTAGCCTGAAGGGCTGGTAGCACCTTTCTCTGTGGCTGTCCTAGTGAGGCAAGCTGACTAAATCAGACAGGATCAGGCCCAAAGCACATAAATGAGATGGAAATTCACGGTACAAGATTTTGCATCTTTTGCAACGCAACCCAGCATCTGGGGTAATAACACCAGAAAAGACAAATTAAATGGGAACTCTCTCTCCTTTGCTATATAAGCAATTATCATTCAGGTGGATTTAAAAGGGCTTTACAGCCTAGCTCCGTTATACAGTGTGTTAATGTGTATTACTTCTCCCGCCACTGAAAGCCAGCCACTTCTGAACCGAAACATGGCATCAGTTCAACAGCATGTAGCAGCAAACTGCAGCATGGCAGGCGCTGAGCACAGCAAACATCTCCAGCTGAAACAGCCTGGAGAGTGGCAGGAAGGAGAATTTAAATTGCACGGTGTGTATTTAGATAAGATTTGCGACTTGAGGTGACTTATGGAAAAAATTACCTGGGGTTGTTAGTGATCAGTGATCGGCAGGAGCTTGGTCCTGAGCCTCGCTTAGAAAATGGCACTGCTAATGCTGTGGCATTCCCTGGCACTGTAGCGTGGTGGCGTATCGTTGTTGACTCAAAAGGAAAAGAAACTTTTGAATATGTCGCCAGCACTACTAGCAAGAGCAGCTGAGGTTTCTCCTCTTAAACAGACCCTGCCGACACAAGTAGAGCTCAACATCTGGGTTCCTCTGACAACTCTATTTTCATTTTGTAATATTTCAATTGGTAATACTTCTTTGAATAGGTAGGTTATTAAAGAGAGAGATGCATTTGCTGCTCTGCAGCAATAGGTCTCTCTTCCTGTGAAAGCAAAGCATTATGAATGCAAAAGACTTTTCTTGCTAACACCGTTGAGAGGATGGAAGTTCTGGTGGGAAAACTTCCAAGTGAAACTTTGGCTTCACTCAGCTGGAGTGGCACAGTCTCCATACTAACAGCACCTTTTTTTCCCTCCCCCCCTTTTTTTTTTTAAACCACAAACTTCCCCGTGTCACAGCTCTGTGCAAATATTTCCCATATGTCAGCTGGCTGATCCAGTAATCACTTAGGGCTGGAGTGTAAATTACACAAGCGGCAGCATGCACACAAATATCTGACTTGTACGATTCTGTAATTCGGTGAGATTTAACTATGGTGAATTGAACTGATTTTAAATTAAAAACTTTCTTTTAATGGCTGTATAGATTCAGTGCTGGAAGGGCTATTATTCTGTCTCCCACTTTACTCCTAGCCAATGTAGAATGTTTCGCTTGTGTTTTAATGGTGCCTCTCTTGCTGTTTGCTTTCTCCATTTGCTTTCATTTCCCTCCAGTGTGCTGTCATTACGGCATGAACTAGATTCTTTGGGTAGGAACTATCTTTTTTCGAACATCTAGAATGTGCATGGCATTTCATAAACAAATTAATTAATAGCGTATGCTATGGTTTATTTTATATCTGTAATACTGCTCTTGAGCAGTTGACTCTAATGTTTCAGACAGGGTAATAGCCAGAGTATTTTGATTTTCAGGAATTCTGGGAGGCTTTAAATTAATCTTTTCCTTCAAGGTGGTAGGAGCGCACTCCTCAGCACAACACTGGCTGAGTCTACGCTGGCATTCATGGGAGGCAGAAGAAATAAAATGGTGCGGGGGACTTGGATTTCTGAGACTTATTAAAAAGAAAAGCTTTTCAGAAAAGAATGCTTTGAACAGTGTTGGCTGCAGGTTTCACTCTCTGCTCGTGTGTGCGTGTCGGTGTGCACAGGGTTGCCCTGGTCCCCAGCAGCGACTGGGCTGCGTGGGGCTGTGGGTGGGCAGTGAGCTGGGGGAGCCGGGGCTGGCTCCGGGCTGCGTGCAGGGGGTGGGGGAGCCCTGCTGCTACCTTCACAGCTGTTAGGAGCAAGAGCTCTTGCTGGTGGAATCACCTTCTCCCATCTCATCACCACTTTTAGTGTTACTTTCTCTGCACTCGCAAAGATTTATAAGTATCTTTGCAGACACTTTTACCGATAAGTCTTTACACTGGCTGTAACCATTCCCAAGCCTCCTTTCCCTCTTGCTTTCCTTTCCTCGGTTTCCCACTTTTCTTGGGTTTCTCCAATTTCTTTTATTCTGTCTTACTTTGCCTCCTTCTTCTAGTTTCTTTTTCTCTTGTTTTCCTCTTCTATTCCCCAAACATTTTTTCTCTGTAGTACAGTTGCAGGCATGGACATTGAGTGCTGTGGAAAAATAGAATAAAAATGGTTTCTGCATTGGAGATTTATTAGACTTATTTGCCCTTTCTCCCCAGCTCATGTTCATCCTCTCTTTCACAGCTGTATTGATAATAAAAGCATATATTTTGCACTGAACAATACTGTGATTGAATGTAACCTGCAGTATGTCATGAGCAGATTCAATCACAAGGATTGAAGCGCTTATTGGGTTATAGCTGACAATAAAGAGGTTGTAAATGTGATATTTGAGTTGTATTCCTTAGCTGCCATTTTTATGAGTCTTTATTTTCTTCTTTCCTTCTTTTTTTTTTTTTTTTGTTTCTAGAAATAAAAAAGATGGAAGCTCTCCTGCATGGTTTTGGACAATATTTTTACTTGATTGTGTAAAAGAATCAGTCATTCAAGGTAGGCTCTAGCCTGATCCTCAAGATTAAGGAGGAAAAAAACCCAAGCCCAAGAGGCAACTTGGTAGAATTTCCACATTATCAGTCGCATTTGATATGAATTGGCTGAGCACACCCCTGACAAGAACATCTACCAACGTGGACCTCTACATGACGTGAATTTTTGAGTAAGTATGCAGGTGTCTGCAACCTTTTCTCTGGGTGGTGGTCACAATCCAAAGAGTTAGTGGAATTGGCTTAGATAAGGATCACCTAAGACAAGCTGGCTGGTACCGGTAGACAAGGCTTGTTCTGTGAACCCCCTCAGGAAGATTTCTGCGTGGTTCTGGAGCTTTTATGGGGATGAGTCTGAGTTCAAGGGAGAAGTGGAAGTGCCGTGTGATTTTCCTTGAGTAGAGAGAGGAGCCCTCACAGAGAACAGTAGTCCTTGGTCGTGCATGAAGGTGCAAACTGCATCTCCCTACACCTGCTGGAATAAAACTGGCCTTAGATGTTCTTTTTAAAAGTTTCTTTTAATGTCTCTGTAGCAACTCTGCAGAAATCACGTAGGAAAATGAAACTCTTCACGTAGGAAAATGAAGCTCTTGTTGCCTTCAGTTGCAAGGGGAAGAAGTAGAGCAATTCTTTACCATACTTCCTATAACTCAGAATTATTTACTATAGCAATTATTTCTGGGAGTTCAGAGTAATTTTAGGATCTTTTTTTCTGGCAAAAACCCGCAGAGATAAAAATGGCTCTTGCCACACTGGTACAGTGGCAACCACTGCAAAGCAAAGTGCTCCCCTGAGATGTGAAACTCAGCAGTTTCCCACTGAGTGCTGGACCAGCTGTGGAAGGAGGAGGAATAAAAGGTGATATGAGTTAGATTTATGCTGATGTATGAGGTGAGTGTAGATTTTTTGCTTAGAAGTTGCTAGAAGGTCATGGTATTTTACCAACTGAGATTTATACATTTGAAAATGAACCTCCAAATGGGAATGTTTCCAAAGTCTAATAAAGCAGAGCTATGCTCATACACTGACCTTGGCAAGCCTGCAGGTAAGTTCCACAACTTCTACCACCTTATAAACACTAAGATGGGTTATATAGAAAAAACTATAGAGGCTCTATTTAGAGACTTATGGTAGCAAGTAGGCAGAAAAACTTCAAAACCACCAACTTAATTTATTGAACGTCTCAACAGGAATATATAGGAAAAAATTCTGTCTTCCACTGCAAATATTCCCCCAGCAACCCAATCTATGCGCCAAGAGTACCCAGAATTTGAGGCAGGGGGTGGGGGAACCATGTTAAACCTATTCAGTAATACCACTAAACAAAACTTGAAGGATGAACGTGAACCTGAATCTGCATTTTACCTGATTAGCTCAGCAAGGAAGCATATGGCTGAGAGGTTTTTTGAGCTGTACTTTACCATTTATGTAATTGTATATCATGGTTGTAGACAACACAAGAGTACACCCACTGGGACTTATGCACATTTTTTAAAGTTTTCCAGCCTGTCCTTGGATTTCATAAAGGTTCTTAAAAGTTCCTTTTGTGGATCCGAGCTGGGACAACACAGGTGGGATCAAGTTTTTCTGACTTCCAAATAAAATGCAGGTAATGCCATTTTAGGGTTCAGGGTCTCTGCTCACAGGGAGGCAGAGCGTGCCAAAAAACAACGCAGGCCAGAAGTGGAGTCTGGACCACTGCAGGGCACAAATTAGAGCAGTTTCAGGAAACGGCCACTCCCACCAGCATCCTCCCAGCTTGCTGGTGCAGCAGGGCATCACGGCTCTGCCTGCGCTGGCTCTCTGCCACTCCTGAACTCTAGGAATTTCTAGAGGCCAATTTATGCTGCCTTTGCTATATCGGAGCAGCATAAAGAGACCACAGTGAGTGATGGAATTATTTACCTGTATAATTCCAGAAAGTGACAGGAATCACAGTCTTCACACCCATTTGTAATAATTTTGTATTAAACCATCATTAGGTTCTTCATTAAATCATTTTAGAAGTGTATTTTTTCTTGCATTACCTTTCCAGGATCATAGAATCAGAAGAAAGGCAAATAATATTTTATAGTAGTCAGACAAAAATGGAGTTTTTAATTTTAGTATAGCTTGTGATATGTTGTGTTTTTAGACTTTGTAAACCCAAGATGTACTTATGCCTCTGATGTATTTGAATGTGAAAAATACCAAAAGGGACTCTTCTAAATAGCTAGGTACTGGTAATGGGTCTATTGTGTTTGCATGCAGCCTTCTGCTATAATAAAACTGAAGAGCTACCCCCTTCATGGCCTTCCAAATTCCATTTGCCCCAGATATATAAATATTTTATCATAAATAAGAGGATGTAATATGAATAAGCATATGTGCTCTTTGGAGCTGCCAGCGTGTTTTGCCTTAGCAGAGTTGCTGAAGGGATGCAATTATGAACATAGTCCCAACTGCAGAAATTTTTGTTACATTATATAACTGCTAGATTTTTTTCCTAATTTTTCCTTATTTTTTTTTAAAAGTTATTTTTTGTTATATTTTTTAACTTAGTAAAATATACAAGAGGTTGCTGTTCAGCTTAGAAATCTTGAGTCTTGAGTAGCTCCAACAAACTGGTTCATACTTTAGGGCTGGGTTTAGTTTCTAGGGGTATATTTCACTATGCAAAACTGATTTGAGTTGTGGAGTCTTGCCAGTACTACTCATAAAGTGGACTCTCACATAACATAAACCTTTTAGGGCTTATCCTACATCTGCAGTTCGCGATTTGTGGAACACACAGCCCATGTGCTGGGGGGATGTATGGAACTCCCAGCTGGTTTCATTAATGCAGGTTTCCAGTTGTGTGTTGGAGATCTACTTTTGTCCATGTTGAGCAATGTTTTTGCAATGATTTTGGCTCTTCTAGCAGCAAATCTTTGAAATGGTGGAATTTATACTTGATTATATTAATAGAAAAAAGTACATAATATTTTTTCCAAGAGTCATATTAGTGCTCTTGTAAAGGAAGCATCATTCACCAGATATTGATCCCTCTCCTCTGGTTAGAAGGACTAGTCTTCCAGTTCCATGAAACAGTTTCTGGCACAGCAAATAGGAATCTTTTGCATTTAAATGTAATTGCTCTCTCATGAAAACAGAGAATAGTACCAAAGAATTGTGCCTTGACTGCATACATTTTAACAGAAAAGATTGAACCTTGCCTCTATTTTAGTATGTAGGAGGTTTTGTTTTGTTTTGGTTTGGTTTTGTTTTCATTTGTTTGCTTTTTAAAAAATTTTTATGTAAGTAATAAAGCCAACTTTGAGTAGGAGATCTTTCCTTATTCTAATGCTGAATAGTCTTGCTGACTATATTGACTTTGTATTTTGGGACTCAGACCTGCACTTAAACCCAAATTCATCTTTTGTCCAAACTGTGTGAACGTAAGCCCATAAATTGGTGTGGCCTTAAGCAAGCCTCAGTGCATGCCTCATGAGGCATCCTGGGACTATGATATGTATCAGCACGGATCTGAGTTTGTGCCTCTCTGGAGAGAGGACCTGCCAGGTGCACTGCAATCACAGCTCTCCTGTGGTACTCTCATATGGTTCATGTCAGCCAGATAAGCTGAATGCAGGGTCCTTCTAGAAGAGTACCAGGGAGGTAAATGGGATATTTAGGCAATGTGTGCCAAAGCTGACCTCATAGTATTGAGGATACAGTGCCCTGAACAACAGCTTGGCAATTTGGGTACTTAAAGCCAGATCAGGTTGTCTTTCAGGCTTTGGTATATTTTCATATACAAGCCTTCCTAATCTGCAACACAAGCGAAGCCTTTATAACCAGCAGGGCTGTTCTGTGAAATGCAGAGTAGAGTGAACGGAAGGCTACAATACTATGGCTGTCTCACTTTTTGTGATTTATTTAATTTCTATTTCCTCTCTGCTATACTTTTTTTCCTCTGGAATTGGATATAGAAAAGTCCATCTTTTTGTCTTTTCCTATATTTTGACATTATTTTGACTCACAATTATTATTATTATTACCTCATTATTAATGTGCAAGAACACATGCACATTATTTCCTCTCACTTCCACAAAATCCATGATTCTTGACGAGTACAGAATTTAAACGTCTGCTCTTATATTCTCTTTTAAAGTACTTAAAACAGTGAGGCCTAGTGTATTGTCAACAATTGATTTTGTAGGTCAGTTTGAATTTACTTTTAGAATACACATACAAAGGGGCAGCAGCTTCGAACTGTGTGGCTCGCTATATCATCTGCAATACAGAACCGCAATATTCTAACCTTTCTGGAGATCCTTCTGCTGTAGACATCCACTGTGATTATAGATCATTGAATACAGAAACCCTACATCATTAGGCTGAACATTTGGGGCCTTGAAGGTAAAAAACCCCACAGAGGTCATACTTCCCATCAGTTTTCTCACTTGTCTTCCTGATACAGTACAAAATCTTTAGACTTGTTTGAATATACTGTCTATATAAATACAATTTTACCTTGGGAGATAGGTACTCTAAAACTGAGACTGCTAATCGCTCATATCTTTGGAGATCTGGGAAACAGGTCTACCTTCTCTACAAAGGTGCATCTACATTAGTAGTTTACTGTCTTGGAAGAGTGTTTTTGGTGCAGAGAGACACTTTCCAGAAGGTAATGTGTGTAATAAAAGTTGTGCTATGAACTGAAACTCAGCAGTCTGTGATGGGACAGCATACTATGTCTTATATTGCTTGTATTATACCTACAGAAGTCATTCATGGGTCAAACTTTTAAACACAAAGTTTATAAACTTTAGTAAGAGCTAATTAATTCACTAGTAATGAATAATTACAACCACTGAGAGAGTGGACTAAAAAACCTGTTGTTAGTGCTTGTGAATGAAGCACAGGTTATCTTGGTGAAGCCATTTGACAATCTGCAACACTACTTTCTTGGGAGTAAAAAAAATTATTTTTCCCATTTTCATATATCTTGAACATCACACCTAACTCTTCTTAATCTTTCTGACAAAATTGTTTTGTGAGAGATTAGAAAAAAGGCATTTGAGGTGGGTGGGGGTGCTTCATGAAAAAAAATCACGGGGCAAGTTGAAGCTGCGGATGTGTCAGAAAGTTCAGACCCCCGACTGGGAAGCTGCTACTCAAACTTCATAGTGAGGATCTTTTTCCCTGTCCTGACCCCTCCCCGCAAGTCTGGCATTTGGCTTTATAGCACATTGGTCAGTTCTTCAGTCACCGTTTCCTCAAACATTTATAGCTGCACTTTAAAGGTGGAATTCTCATCCTGAAGATGATAATCCTTCATCATGTAAAATCACCATGCTGTAATAAGATCTTCTTGCAGGGTGCAAATGTATTATTAGGTGTCAGTCTGCAGGCTCGGGTCATCTACCAGCTGTTATACTGCACAGGTTGTATTTTTTTGCAACATTTGGTGGAACATTTCAGGACTGCGGGATTATCTGAACCAGATGTGAAAAACCATCTCCCTGACACAAGTGTGCAATTAGTCATAAGTGATTACCCATGACCCCTTATGTGCAAGGGGAGGGAAACTTAGGGTTAACTGCTGTCTGCACCTTAACTGAAGAGGGCTATAAAAGTTCCTCTCCTTTACTTCTCGGTCTTCAGCCAGTTTTCTGCTTGTTCTTGCTTTTGAGATTTTTCAGGGACATGTAAACCAGGAGAAACCTAGAAATCTGAGTCCTACTTGGAAAGCTGTAACAGAAAGTAATTGAGAAAGAGACTCGAGCACTAGTTTTTCTGCACCTTTCTCTATCATTTGCAGTTACAAAGTCAGTGTAATATCACAACCTCTCACCAGTGAAGGGACTGCAGCTATTGGCCCAAGGGCAAGAAACAAATTAAGGACATCCCTCTCCCTAGATAACCCTCCTTTGTATGGAGTAGGGCTTCATTTTGAATTACCTTTCCTGCCAACAGCTCCAGTAACAAGACAAAGGAAGAGATATGAGACTCTCACGGGGCTTTACCTGTCAACATCAACACCTTAACTGCCTCCGGAAACCTGTAAGCAGTCAGCACAATTCCTAGACCACTGCTCAAATACCATTTCTAAGAGCTAACACAGCCCAACTCAGTTTCTGGATAGATCTATCCCTGTGTATCTGTAGAGCTCCTAATACAGTGGGTTTCCTATTTCTGCTGAGATGTGTATTTGCTGACATAATTGAATAGGTGACTTTATAATAACATGCAAATCTTTGTAGAGATCCAGTTACATAGTTTTGATGGCATTGGCAACTGTGTGAAACCTTTTATTATTTATGGCCAAATGGAAATCTCAAATGCTTTTGTCAAGTTATGTGTTATGTTCTTTAATTGATCAATGATTTCCCTTTGTAGGACTGGGGTTCATCTTTACCTCTCCAGTGTGACTTTCACACCTGCTTTCCCTCAGTTATGGCCGTGGGCTATAAATTGGTCAGGGGTCTACATTTATTTATGAAAGAAAGGGCCATAGCTCAGACACAGTAAAAGAAAAAGGTAGCTGGTGCTACATAGACTTTGAGCAGCAGGTGGAGATATAAGCCCCCACAGGTTGCAAGCTGTTGTCACAGAAGGTAGAAGTAGTCAGTCAAAGATGACTAAATTGAATTGTCTTCTAGCTACTTTCTTCTCTTCAGACAAAATTGCCTCAGATTTATCAACACTGAGCCTTACTTGTTGGTTCCTGTCCATGTCTCTAACACAGCTGATCAATAGCTAATGCAGACTCGGCGGATATGGGGGAACCAAGTGGTATCATCTGCTCTCTGAAGGCATTGCATGAAAGCAGAGCTGCTCCCTGACCCTTTCAGAGAACCTATGGCCAAGGAACCCAGAACAAAGCACAACTCGTATGAGATCCTCAGCAGTAAGCACAACAGTTGCTCATGAATGGCTTTGGAATAGGAACAGACCTTTGTAATTTTGCTGTGGTTGGTAACCTACCTAACAGCACTGCAGTTCCCGGAGCAAATCCCAGCTGGAGCACTAGACTTTCACCCACAGCCATGAGGATAGGTGCCAACAGACCAGATCATATCTCCTACCCTATTCAGGTCAATGGCACATGGAGAATTAGGCCCTGTGAGAGTCACATCACAGCTACTTTTGTGGACAGTGGAAATTTGGATTGTCTGAATGAAGTGATGGTTACTTAAGCATAGTGCCTTTACGGGAAACCAAGAGCCTTCCTTCCCTCAGTGAGGCATTTAAAAGCTTTACCAGCCTACCTCTTCTCCTCCTTCACCCACCAGAGTGGGGTATAAACCACAGCTTCGCCAGTGAAGTCTTCCAGACAGTTTTGGGTTCCCAGTGCTGGCCAGACTCAGACAAAGAAGCTTTGGCGTTTGTCCCCTGGAGAAATTTTCCTTCCCTTCAATAGTGGTCAGTTCTTTCCAAATCTGCATGATTTTAAGTAAGAAGAAACATCTCAATTTAGATTTAAGCCTTTCATCATCTTTCTTGAAAGTTTTTTTCCCCCTCAAGTGCTTACCATCAAGGCTGGCCTGCATGAAACACATTTACTTCTGAGTTTTCAAGCACTGCCTGCACTGTAAAATTTAATGGACATCAAGGGAAGAATATTTGTTGGTCAAACAACAATTTTTCAAGATTTATAGTTTCTATCACTCCTGGTTATGACCTTACCCTCCATCCCAGCCACCCCTCTCAGCATGCAGCTGAATTTTTCCAGTTTCATGGTACACTTAAAGTTCTTCAGAATTCAGTATTCATACTGAGTCCTGACAAAGCGTTGAGTGTTCGCCCAAATGTTCAGATAAATATTAGACCCTAGCATTGCCCTCCAGATGGAGAAAAAAAATCAAAACAACCTTTGGAGGTAAGGTCAACTCCATCCAATGCTTCCTTGTCAGCTGTGACAGCTCTGTCCTGACTGTGCATACGTAGGTCCCGATCCTTCCCTGCAGCCAAATGGCTCCAGGTACAACCTGAGCAGAGGACGGGAGAGGGTTGGTGACATCCGTATGTGGACCAAGTCCCTGGGCAGAAACTGAGATGCTGTTCCAGTGATAAGGGATTAGCACGAGTGAAAGAGAGCTCTGACTGTAATTTCCCATTGGCAGCTTAGATACACGCTTAACTTTGAATGTGGGAGCAGGTCCGTGGAAGCAAAACGGCCTGTTCACCTCCTCGCAGTGCGATACGTGCCGAAGGCTTGCGGGATCAGCGCTCTTGTTTGGATTCTGGAATTCCTGCCAGATCAGGGCATTTAGTTTGGACCACAAGAGAAATAGAAGCTATTCACAAGGCTTGGGCCCAAATTTCCACACCATCTGTTGTGTTTGGAGATCAGTGTGGTGGTTTGAGCCTGCCATAAAAGTAGAGGGAAAAGAAAGTCACGTTTAATAAAGAAATTAAATGAACAGGAAAAATAGGGAATGAACCCAAAGGGTGTCTGTCCATGTTCTTGGGTGTCATAAACTAAGAAGGGAGTAGCATTAAACAGAGAACAAGGACAGACAGAGGACAATGGAATACTAAAACCACAGGTAAAATGATACCAGTTTTCAGTGGTATAGTGAAGGTGAAGGTGAGCAAGCCTAGACTGATTACTCACCTGGAGTTAAAAGTTTAGACTAATGTCTTCTTTGGCAACTTCTGGCTGCAGGTGCTGCACACCAAGAGAGGAAATGGGGGTGTGGCAGCTCTGAGCCCTGGGTCGTGCACCGAAATGATGCGAGCAGCTCAAATCTCTTCTGTGGGGCTGCTCCTGAAGTTCCCAGTTTGAGCCCTTTGTGCAGCTGGTTGGAGAAAATCAGAATATGCCTGATGTGAAGAACATTATATTTGTGTGATGCGGCTGATTTATATAAACATAAGACATTGGTAACGAATATTGTTGTTATTAATTAAGATTAGAAATTGGAGAATTAGCAAGAAATGCAATATAATAATGTTTAATTGGAGAAAGTATTATCTCTGTTACCCTTTTGAATCTCATTGCAGAAAATTGCTGTCAGATGAAATTACCATACCCATTAATTTAATTGGAAAATAACTTTAAGAAGAAAGGTCTGGTGCTTCATAATAAAGGTGGTGTAAATTTTACAGTAGTTCTTAACAGCCAAAAAAAGAAAGAAGATTAATGGAAACATCTATATTTCATTGCATAAAAGCCAAATCAGGAGCAGAGTCATGGGTTTCCTTCTGAACACCACTTCCTTATTTGGAGTGATTTTCACTGTCTTTCCAAAAAACTAGGAATGCACTTCAAAATTTTAAGTTCCTAGTGTGGCAGCAAGAGGTTTAAATACCATTAAAGCCCTCTTTAATTCAAAAGAACAAGTAATATTATGTGCTGTCAAACCACAGAACATAAATGATGACTGAATCACCTGGCACTGTCTCTTTAACCCAAGACCTGCCACGTCTGAATGTGTGGGGCGGTTTTATTTTCCTGTCTTGGGGCTGCTGCTTCTCCGATCCCCTCTCCTCCATGGGAGTTTATTTTCCATTCTGTTTTTTGTTGTTTAGGTAGGTGCAGTAATGGCATTCCCAGGGCAGTGCTGGGAAGCATTGGGTTCCTTTCTGGAATAGGAAAGCAAAAGCTCAATCAAAGCTGAAATCTGATTATGCAGAGCACTCTGCGTTTGGGGCAAATTTTCATGAGGCTAAACATAAAACACTACAATGTACATGTCTTCCAATGGCCAGGGAGGGATGTATATATTAAACAATCTGATCTTTAATCCTTGTTATTAGATTATTTATTTGTTTTAGGCAATGAGGGATGTTATTTGATCTTTTCCTCACTGCCATTTGTCTTGCAGTCTACTCTGCAGATGCACCGCGAAAAGATTATGTTCCCTCATCTCCCAAATAAGCTTTTTGTTTGTTTGTCATGGCTTTTGTATAGCTTTCAAGCCTGAATTTCTGTGTGGGCTTAGGTAAATTTCTGTTCTGCTTGAAGTTAAACAATACAGTAACCTGCTTAAAGGAATCAAGCTACGAAAACACTTTTTTCTTGTGTGCCAGTTAATCCACACGATATTTAGGAGCATGGTATCTCAGTGGACACACCTTTGAAAGATAATAAAAAATAATTTGATAGAAGATTAAATGAATGTACAATACTGAAATAATATTTAAAATGTTCTTTGCAACTCCTCATTACGTGATTTAGAAATTTTGTTAAATAAATACAGTAATGCATGCACACACATGTGTGGCTTTCTGAAAGCTATAGGACTTGAAAAATAATGTTACCTTTCTCTGTTGAAAGTATTTAATACTCTCCCTGACATCTCCATCATCTTTAACTCTTTAATCCTAGCTACACTTCCCTGAGGAAAGGGACAATTACTACTATTTTATATGTAGAGAGCTGAGGCAGGGAGATATTAAGGCCTGGGCTCGCAAGGGAATTTCATGGCGTAAATCATGTGGGACTTGGATGGGACTTGGATGCCTGTATGTCTGGGAACCTCTCTATCTGCACTGAAGTTTTTCTGGGCAAGAAAACACGAGGAGCCTGGTTCAGGCAGGAAGTGGAAGCCGAGATCGCACAGAGATGTGTGGTTGGCGCTGAAGCCGTCGGGTAGCATTTCTTTCTGCTGCTTTCTCCTCTTCAGCTGCCCACCTCCCAGTCCTCACAAGCGTTTGCTCATATAATGCCTGCGTGATGAGAGTGTATGAACAGGAGGAGAACTTTTAGCTTGCTGTACACTCAAGGTAG
This sequence comes from Grus americana, assembly GCF_028858705.1. Classification (NCBI taxonomy): domain Eukaryota; kingdom Metazoa; phylum Chordata; class Aves; order Gruiformes; family Gruidae; genus Grus; species Grus americana. The sequence continues at coordinate 15,710,272 of NC_072855.1, read as the reverse complement.
CTCTAGCTCAGTGTCTTGACTTTGCAAAGAAGCACCCCTAACAGGTACCTGACAGCCACTTTGTGCCAGAAGTTAAGGTAGGAGACTAAGAGTAACACAGCATAACCTGTGTTACAAGTTTCAAAATGTTGACTACTGCTGAGCTACCGACCCTTTTCCAAACAGGGATGTGAGTACCCAGTCCTTGTGCTGCCCACAGTATTTAAGGCAAGTAAGTCATGTAGTTAAATTCTGTTGGAAAACAAAATTCTTTTTATTCCCTTTTCAAGTTTTCCTTAATCGCCACATTCTGTAGGTGAAAGCTGTCAATTGCATTAGGAGCTTTTATGCCTTTGCTCTGACAGATTGCCACCTTAAAAATTCTAAAAGTTCTACAATTCCTTGATTCTTAGCTAGGCAAGCATAGGAAAGATGATATTTTGGATTAGAAATCCCAACTGAAGTATCACCATTTCATTGTTTACTTAGATTAAGCTAAAAACATTTGTCATTAGGAACGCAAGAGGTAATTTCCTGCCAGAACACCCAAACCTTTGACATTTTTCCTTCAAAAATCCTTAAATGTATGGTAGAGTATCAAAGCTTTTTCCCTACCATCATCAGCAAAGGTCAATGGTTTCTGACAGATGCATATTAGGCCTGACTTAATTATGACTGAGTGCCACAATGTTTTATAACATCTGTTATGCAGTGACTAAACAGTGTCTATAATTCTATTTTTTTAAAGGACTAGCAGATGAAAATGACAATTTCAGTTGGGAAATCTGAACTGGCAGAAGAAAAAGAAAAAAGTCCTTTTTTTCCTGGAATATTTCTAGTAATTGTTATAATTTTGAAGCAACTCAAACTTTAAAAATTCCCACACGTGGCCTTGACAAGGTCAGCAAGGCCTCAGTAACTTTTATGTTTCCTGCATGATCCCTGCAGGTTAAAGAGAGGGCCTCGCTGAAAGGAGGCCAGCCTGCAGAATAAAAGCTTTCCTATAGCCCTGAGGAGCAGCTGTTCCTGGGCTGCTATAACCGCTCTCCAAAAAGCCCATTTTCACAATTCGAGCAAAAATCTACCTGCTAGATCATTAAAATGTCAGATTGCTCGGGTCATGTAAACTGTTTCACAAATAAAGATCCTTGCTCAGGCTCCAGCATTCAAGAGTAGAGGCTGAGTACCACTGCCCTGCTCGGGCACGGCTCGCAGCGGCTGCGCGATGTGCCGTATCAGTTTGAGGTTGCTATTCAACGTAATGGTACTTGAGCATCTTTCGTGTAAAATAAACAGTAATCAACAAAGCCGTACTGCACTTCATGGAGTCCTTGCTGCCTTTTTTGAAGGAAAAATGTTTGCGTTAAAGTCATGGGTTTTATTTTTATTTATTTATTTTTTATCGTAGATTTTATTCATTGATCTTTCAGGAGAGCAGTAGGTTCAAAGATACTGACACGCGAGTGTCTGGTAGTAGGGGCACATTAGAAGCAAAGCCCAACCATTCAGCAGATATTTCATGGTCTGTGACACTCGGACAGTTTATATTTCCGGTACAGTGTTACACAAAGGACTCTCAAGTCTGAGAGCTTCTGGTCAGTGTTTGGTGCTGAGGCTTCAGGATTGTGTCTGCAGTGCGCAGTATCCAGAATAGTGAAACTGGTCATGTTTCTAAGGTACAGAATTAAGGCAAAATCCTGAATCTGAATAATTTACTACAAGACAGCCAGGGTTTACCAGCTTGTTTCCATTTCTGGTCTTGTCCGGACAGCCTGTACCACCCTGGGCAACTCATTTTACCTCCAAGCCCCACGTCCATCTACTCTAGCTCTATACACCTAAATAAGGTACCTAACCTAGAAGGTTTCAGCTCTCAGTGTAGAGACAGCATAGACAAGACAGTCAAGGCTGTGGGAAGGTCTGAACCATGCTTCAAAAGTGTCCGTCTGCTGAATGGAGGTAACCTAGGACACTAACCTCAGACCTGATGTTAAGTGGATGAATAGACGACTCAAAGCCTTAGTTCCTTACCTGAAAAACTAGGGAAATGCTTTGCTGCCGTATGTTTCCGTTGAAATCCTCACAGTCAGTACCAGGAAGATTGGTGCTGTTGTGGCTGCCAGAGATGGTGCAAACCTTGGGGGAACCCTCTCTCCCCTGTAACAGTCTTCAGATGAGGTGACATATACCCTGCATTCTCTTTTCTGGCTTGTGAATCAGGCAAAGGATCTGTGTTCCAAGCAAGGATGCTTTCTGAGAAGCACAGGGCTTCTCAGACAGCTGAACTGGGTCATTCAGGTTTGGAAATACATACATCTCAAAATGCCAAAGGTTCTTTTGGGCTGGGTCTAAAAAAAACCTTTGAAAACTTTAATCCCAGAACAGTGGCCCATGTTTGGCTTTCTCTGAACTTGAAGCTAGGAGTTCTTGCAAGATGAAATTTTACTTCACTGGTCTTTCAGGGAAATTTGTCTGTGCTTTCTCTCTGCATTTCTCAATTACTGCTAAAATTTGTGATTGCTAAATTACATACAGAGAATCCCAATCTAGAAGCAGTAATAGGATCTGAGGCTCTGCACGTGTTTCAAGATTTGGGGAGATGGAAATATTTCTATTGAATAGAAATGCATACGTATTAGCAAATCACAAGTCATTTTTCTAAGTGGCAAGTTCAAGAGCTAACAACTAATGGAGTGACATGTGAGGGAAATTACAGACCATTTTAGAACTGCTGGACAATTCATCAGATCTTGCTTCATTTGTCATGTATGTACAAAAGCTGCTATACATTATTATGCCCATGCTCTACTGCATTAGAGTACCCTGGGTGGGGATGGCTTTGATTATTTCCTTTTCCTGATGGACAAATATTGAGCTGCTACTTAGTTTGAACAGTTTTCTTATTCATACAGGTCTCTCAGTGGCTCTAGCTGAAATGAAAATGAAATATTGGATAGTTTACTACAAAGTAAAAAGGAATGAGGTTTAATGAAGTAGCTAAAGGGGATGAAGGGATTAAGATTGACTACTGACTGGAGAGTTTTTTGATTTTCTGGATGATCTTAAAGCATCCCAGAATTAGTATCTCATTAATCTTTTGTACGATAATTACTAGTACATTATAAGCATCAACTTTTAGTTGCTGTTTACAATTAAAAAGAAGTAAAATCTTTATAGAAACTGAGTTGTACCTGTTTGACAGCATCACAAAGAGCAGCCAGGATTCTGGGTACTAAGTGCTTTTGCCAAAATGTTTGATGAAAACAAATTTTCGAAGGAGGACAGAGTCTAGGTACTGTTTCTGTATCTGTTAGTATTGTTGCTTACTGCAACACCACCAGCTGAGACTGGATCTCACTGGAAAGATAGGACCATTAATCTCTGCTGTTTGGACTGGAATACGCTATTTGGAAAAAAATAAAAGCACAAACGTTATGAATGATGACAGTAATGCAGGGAAAAAACCTCTTCATTATTTTTATTCATTATGCAACAATTTCCATAATTCTTCATTTTGTTTTTTACATTTATGCATTGTTTGTATTTAAATAAGGATCTGTTATGTTGAGGGGATGAACTGGATTTTCATGTGTTTGTTTTTTTCTCTTGTTTGAAACAAGGAACGGGCTGAAGGTCGTGCACGTGGCAGGAGTCCATAACCCCTGACTGCCTGAGCTACTGGTAAGATCACTCAGGCAGGGTGAGATGCAGACCCCAATTTGCCTTTGGACGTTGATGAATCCTGGCCTACGTGAAGCCTAAGACAGAATCCTTACCCACTTAAATGGAGTCGGAGACTTTAGATGTGGGTGGCTGTTAATGATTTCTTTCATCCATTCTTTTCTCTTGTTTACCCTTCTGTACATTTTTGTTTCTACTGGCAGTGTTGAATAGCTGATTTTCAGCCTGACCATTTCTGTTTCAGAAAACTGGTATCTTTGAGTGGGATAAGAGTGAAAGAATACATTATGCTACAGGTGGCATGGGCTATGTATGTCAGGCCTCTATTCTTAGGACCAGGGTCAAAACTGAGGTTGTAGATTAATTGTGTAACAAGGTGTCAGAAAATATTCCACAAATAAACAGAACATGGTTAACTCAACACTTTGAATTTATAGAAAGTCTAAATTAGATCCTTAAAATAACATGATTATTGCTAAGTTCCAGCCTGAAGCTAAACTGGGGTTCTACTTTGAATGAAGGAGCTCCCAACTGGCAGGAACTTAAAAGGTAACTTAATATGCTACACTACCAGAAATATAACAGACTGCTTATTGGGACATGTTTAAAAAAGAGAATGTATAATAGTTTTCTGATCTCACTGATACGTATTTCTACAAATAACACCAGAGACAAGCGAAATCTGTTTTATGGTTTGCAAGAAATCAACTGGACAAAACCCGAGTTTCAGTTTGAGCAGTTCTACATATACAGAGGACTCCCAGCAGAATCTTTAAAAATAAGCATATGTTTCCCCAATGACATCATATTTTTGTTATCTGCATTGTACCATGGTAATTTTTTTTCAAATAAGAGACAAAGAGGGCTACAGAAAAGTTAGAGACCATAACATTTCAGTTTAGTTCTGTTTATTCCTACTACTACGTTTAAAATATTTTGATTAAGTAATGACGTAGTTAAAAAGCAGGGATGGTAAGTATTTCCAGGGCTGAAAAACATGTAAAATAGTGCAGAAACTGGACTTAATGCTTTATTTTCCTTACAGATTATAAGAGATTCATATACCTGCTTACTGAAGTATTTAAGGGGAAGTAGCAAATAGAGATTAATCTTTTAGTTCTCAGTTAAATCTTCAGTTTTATTTTTAGTTCTGTTGTTGGAACATTAGGGTTGTTTCTGTTAATCCAGTATGCTTGCTGGAATGATAAAATAGTACGGAAAAATAAAGAAATTATATGCAGTAACCTCAGTATATTTCATGTGAAGTAGCAAATAAGTAACTCCAGGTATTAATGGTCACATCTGATAATTAGAGCCTGTATATGTGTGTATAAATTTCCTTCGTGATCAGTGAAGATTTTGCTTCTATGATGTCTACAGGTTTATTAGATATATCCATATTAAGCATATGTGAAGGTGAAAGGTTTCTCCAGTACGAGTTGAACCTCACTGTTCCATGGCTGATAGGCAGGAGTAGCTCCTTTCATTTGAGATGTGTGCTGTTTCTAATAAAAATCTGCATGAAAATCTGTGAATGAAATTTGGTATCAGTGTCTAAACCACAAGTTCTCATCTGGTCTAGCTTTTCTTTCTCAATTGTCAAAAAAAATCAGGGTGTTCTGGATTATTCAATTATAAAATTTAATTAAAAAAAAAAAAAGAAGAAAAATAACCATTAGAGACATGAACACAAAAATACCTGTACCTATTTCTTCTGGCGTGGAGCACTGAGTTCCTTTTTAAGTTGCTTTTAGAAGGGCACAGGATGGATGTAATGGGACTAAATATACCTAAGAATATACTTATTGTGTGGAGCACAATAAAACCTTACTTTGAGGTTATACAAGAGGACGTCGGTATAGAAAAGTATACAGAAATGCTGTCTAGAGCCCTGCAGCCCTGTGTGTGCCACCATCGTTTATGACTTGTTCACAAGGCTAAATTTCGTAGCTGATGCAGGACACTGCGTAAAACATCCATGTCCAGCTGCATATCAGCCCAGGATCTCAGCTTTTGTTTGCAACTTTATTATAATTTCAACTGCTTCAGCTCAGATGACATCAGCTCATGTAAATCAGCCCAAAGTCCCTGTTTTCAATGCGGTTGTACTGACCTGGGCCACCTAAGACCCTAGACTATGAATTGCGTGGAACAGCAGTAATTTTATCCGCTGTGTATGTTAACTATTATTACCACCCTTTCCTGTGGATCAGGTTAGTTTAAATGAAATTTTTATTCTTGAGCATCTAACTCATAATTTTCTGCCTTCCACTAGGCAGTGTCATATCCTTCCTTGTAAAACAGATTGAAGGCAGTGTTTAGGAGATGCATTAGCCATTTCCAGAGGCAGATTGCATTTAGATTCAAAGGTTTTAGAAGGTACTTGCAGGTGCTGCATGGGGGAGCAATACATAAGATTTGGGAATATTTCCCTTAACAGATTGCATCTTCACTTTTCTATCAGCTTGCACTGAAGGAAAACCCAAATAAGTTGAACAGGAACTGCAAGAGCAAAGCTGGTGTCAGAATTTTCCTGGTACAAGCTCAGCTCCTAGTGTTACAGAGGTAACGAGGAAAAACAGAGAGACAGAGAGATGGAGCTAACCTTAAACCAGCGATCGCCGCTGTCTTCATGATTCAGTCCAGGCCATCCACCAGCATAACGCTGTATTTCCATCCTCTGCTTTCACTGGAAGTTGTGCTTGGCATGACTGCACTCTTAAGAGCATTTGGACAAATAAATAACATCCCTCTTCGTTATTTATTTGCCTTAAAATTTTAATCAGTATTTGTGTAATCAGTAGTAATTTACTACATTCCTATTCAAAGAAATTGGCACAGTGTTTATATATAATCACCCAATGTAGCTGTTTTATTTAAGTAAGTACTGGGTTCTAAATACACATAAATTCAGCAATTATCACTGGAACAAATTTTAGACTTTGAAGTGAATTATACCAGGAGGAGATTTCTGTAGTTGAAATTGGAAAAACAAACAAAAAAAGGCTTCACTTGCCCAGCTGAGGAATCTGACTGTGACTTTTATGCACATGCGCTAGGTGTTTGATTTTTGGGTGAAAAATGTATAAAATTTTAGGAAAGTTTTCAAGTGACAAAATGCAGGACTTCCCTCAGCCACACGCAAGTGTGCTGTTTGGGTAGCGAGGTTACAAAATCTGCCTTTCCCTTTGATTGGTTTTGCTGCCACATAAAACAGCTAAACCAAATACTGAATAAAGTACTGATAGTGTTTTAACCTTTTTTTCTACCCTGGGCTTAGCAGGTGTGGGCATCTGTGCCCGTGGGGTCTGAGGCTGTTTGTTAAATCTTTCTAACCCAGTTTACAAGGACGAGCCTATTCACCTGAGCTGGAACCGATGTGAATGAGTTCTCTGCCGCTCTGCACCAGAGCAGCTCGGGGATACGTCTTTATGCTGTGGTTGGTTAGAGCTGGGAATAAAGTGCCAAAGTCAGCAGCTGAAATAAGTAGAGTAAATCAAGTTAAGAGGGAATAGGACAACATTTTGGAAAAGGAGGGAATACGGGGTAAAACCATTACCTAGAAGTTCAGGGTTAAGATGATGAGATATAAATTGAGTGGTATTTCCTAGGTTTATAAGGGCAGACCCTGGTGGATGACATCATCATCTGCCGGCTTTTCATGTTGCCGTGTGCCTACTTGGGCTGTCAGGATGCTGCAGATCCTGCTTTCCCTTTGAAATCCACGGGAATTTTATCTGAACAATCCATGCAGGGTCAGATCCTTTGCAACATTTTTTAAAAAGCCTATGATGGTCCTAGGTCATCTGTGCTGATGATCGTAATTTACATTCATGTGGACATCTACTGTATAAATGTGCTTCAGGCTTTGCAGACACATGAGCTTGCAACAATTTAACTACCTGGGTTTAATGCAAATTCCTAAGTGAGTATACACATTTCTGATTGAGTAACTGGTTAGCTTACTTTGTTCCCAACTGACTCTAAGTTACCTAGAAATAAGCTAGGTTCTAATCAAAGCAAGACATTTATTCTAAATTAACCTGTTTAAAGTCTCACCTTAGGTTTAATTGGTGCAGTCTGTAAAGCATTTAAGTGATGAATATTTGATGATGATCTAGGAAAAGAAATATTATTCTTCATAGTGAGAACTTTGAGCCCACATGATTTGAAGATGGGACATTTGGAAAAAAGTTCATGTGGCCCCAGCATAACTGTGAGGGCTGTAGAGCTGCACCATTGCAACCACACAGTGTAATACAAGAGCATAAAGGTCAAATATGAGGATAATTCCTTCTTTCACCACACCAACCTTATTTGTGAGGTGTCTGTTCCTCAAGATTTTATTCAGCAGTGCTTCAGTGGTCTCTGGAAGATTTCTCCCTCCCACTGTGGAAACAGAGGTGGTTGAAAGCAAGCAACAAGTGCCTGCAAATGGTCTGTCCTGGTCCTCGAGGAAACAAGAGATAAAAGGGCAGCTAACAAAAGACCTAGATGTTCTCCTACCCAGAACCCAAAGAGCGGTCATAGAAGGCTGCTAAGGAGTAAAGACAAAGTATTTCACAGCTTCCAGGAGTGACCAAGTCTGGTGGGTTGAAGATTGAAGACTAGAAGACAAGAGTTATGGCAAGCAAAACATCTTTCCGTACCCTTGTCCTTAAGTTCATCAAGAACACTGGAAACCCAGACCCAGAATGAATGAGTGAGTGAACAAAGTGATTCGGTGCTTTTACAGGGCTCTGCAGTTCAGCCACCTTTAGGGGATTTCAAAAATTTTACCAGTTTGGTTTCATTCTCTTTAATAGAGGTTGTCCCTTGAACAAAGGAACTACATTCAGTTATGGGGTTACGTTTTCTGAATGCCATCATGGACAAGAACAGTAATATTCCAAGGCTTGGTGCAACTGGCTGTGGGAAAATAAGCACTTGTATCCCATCAGCTGCCAGCTGTGACATACGCAAGACAGAAATTGGAAAGTCTAAATATGCATCTGAAATGCTACAAAATCAATAGGACGTATCGAGATTATCTAAGCCTCTTCATATGACGTTCTTCATATCCTCCGTCACTGGCATTATAGTAATGGCTCCTAAGTGCTGCAATAGGATTTACAATATGCTGTATGATTAAAATAGGGGATTGTGCTAAGGAATTGGTGTGTATTTTAAAAATTATTAGACACAGTTGGAAACATAGCTGAAAGCAAGACTGCCTTTATGTAACATATTGCCAGAACTAACTGCTTTGATTTCTTAAGACTAGATGATGATTGTTTGATCATTTTATTAAAAAAAAAAAAAAAAAAAAGGTCTAGGTGTCAAAGAGTTTCCTTATGTCTAAACAAGTGTTATTAACTTCAATTATGGCTGCCAGGTGGAGAACTGTGCAGTTCTTTTACCATGTTTCAAAATATTTCATTTAGACATTTTGGAAAAACATACATACCTATTCATAACCCCTGTTACTGTTCTGATTTATAGGTTCTGCTCCACTGTAAATCATTCAAAATGAAAAAATTAAATTTTATGGCATCAAACTTATGTGGCATCGTGCCTGAGCAAAGGGCAGAAGGAATGCGATTCTTATACTGCCAATTACTATTGAAGTTGATTTTTTTTTTAACAGATGGCTGAGATACACATAGAGAGAAAGGTAAAGTATACTTATTCTTTATTTGGACTTTGAATTAAAAACAAAGCACTCTCTTCAATCCTTTTTTCTAGTTGTTTATAAAACTTTGACTCCTAAATATTTTAATTTTTTTTAATTATACAAATATTTGCATCTGAAACACAGAAAATTTGGGGTTTGGGCCATGCACTTTCATTGCTGTGGATGATTAAATGTATCATTCATTTAGTCTGACAGGGTCTCGGAGAACAAAAGGGTCACTGTGTCGGAAGTGGCATAGGGAGAAGTGTGAAATCTTATCATTACAAGTGGAGACAGAATCTTGAAATATATTAAAAATTTGGCCTGTGTTCTCTAGTGAGGAAGAGATTCTGGATGAGAGGATATGACATAACATTTTAAAAAATTCTATATTCTTTGCTTTACTTATTCGTTAGTACACTTTATCAATGCTAGCAAACATCAGTGACCTGGCATGATTCCTGACTGTGAAGTGGTTCTTGGCAGAAGAAATTTCTGCTCCAGTTTCTGAGGGTTTCCTGGAAAGCATGATGGCATTATAGCTTTAGATGTAACTTTAACTTGTATGACAATGCAGGAGCTGGTTTTAAACTCTAGTTGAGGTAACTAGTAAAGTCATTCTATGAGCATGCAGCTCAGTACTTGCCAAAGTAGACTTTTCAGATATTCACAGATTTAAAATACCAGAGGACATGTTTTAAAAGGCAGAGATGATGGAGAGTCACCCTAGAAATCTGGAAATGGGTACCTGGTCATATCTCAGATGTCCCTCCTGCCACAAAATCTCTTGTTTTAATGAGGTTCCCCTTGCTTTAGCTGGGAAATCTGTTCATCACCTCATCCTGCACTTCTCAGCCCAGCCAAATCCCTTAAATGTATGGGTCCATCCTTAAGACCTTACAGACACATGAAAATGTGTCAAGACCTTTGAGAGGGGCTGTCTACATTTTCATCACCTCTCGGGCAGAGTCTTGGTCATGTCAGAGATGACCAGGGCCCTTGAACACTTCCTTACTGTTGCAAAGTGATTAATAATTATTATTTTAAGGAAACTTTGAGACATACCCAATAACAGAAGTTATTCTTGACCAGTATAAGGTGTGAAAGGCAGCCCCTAGTGACAGCACTGAACCTCCAAACACCAGTCATCAAATTCTGCCCTTTCCATATGGACTGTGGGCACTCTTTCAATTTTGGTGAATATTTTGACTTTAATAAAAAACTATACTGAATCCTGTACAAAAAAGTAGTAAAATGCATTGGCAGAAAGGGAAAATGGCTCAGTCATGTCTTTATTTGCCTCTGTTAAATTAATACAGTCAAATAAATTGTATCTGAATTTTTTGATATGTTCAGATTATAAGATTGATTTTCTGATAATTTGTAATTCCATGTACTATGTCATATTAATAGAGAAATTTGCAGCCTTTTATTTTATAGCATGCATGATTTTATCTCATTTTGATTACATGAAAGTTTCTTTGAAATACCTGTTAAAACCTTATCTATAAAATAAAATTAATATTGAAATATCTGATCTCAATGTTGTAGGTAACAAAAACAATATAAATGTTAACAACATTCCCTTTAAATGCAGAATCAAATATATTAAGTACCTTGGGGTTATGATTTTAACTTCCTTAGATTTATGGTAAGAATTAAAACATCCTCTCCTGTTACATTTATAAAAATAGAGCTCATTAGATGACGGAAATTTCCTTTATCATTAATAGTTCACATTAATGTGATAAAAATGTCTACACTGTTAATAAATTCTATTCTTATTTTAAGCAGTTACCACATACAGTGTTTACCCTTCAAAACTCTCAATAGCATTTTTATATCCTCCAATTGAAATAATAGAGAGCAAAGAATAAAAAGAAGCAAATTAATCCTCCCCTGGGAAAACAGGAAGATTAGCACTGCCAGATTTGAAGTTGTAGCACTGCTTTGCTGTGCTTAAACATTTTCTTCTCTCTTTCCATGTTTTAAATGGGGAAATGAGTGTATGTGCTAAAGGATCTTGAAATTAAATGCAAAAATTGCCCTTTTGGAAACACCTTTGTGTAAGGGACCTGACATTTCCTTCCGCTCCGCATCACTTTGTTAGCCAGAACAAGCACTTCTGGAAGCTGAAAGAAGTAAGAGTCTTATTTATTTTTGGAGATATTGATTATCATAACAACATAGAAGGGAGGAAAGGCAAAACTGGATGAGACTCAGTGCCCACATAGATTTGACTCCAACAGCGACCACTCACAACCTTCTTCCTCAAAAGCTCTATCTTTCTGAAAACTTGGCCATATTATATTATTTTTTATAGATTCCAGGTCTAGTTTTATTTGGAGTAAATGCCAAGCTTCCTACTGGACATAAGCAGAAGAGTCATCAAACTCTGTGTTGACTAGTCAGCAATTCACAAAGTCTAAATCCAGAACATTCATAAATTCAGAGAGAATTTGTTGGTGGTCTGCAGAGAGCAGACTGGCCAATCTGTGTGGGATTTATTTCTGTTTCTAGCTGCTGTTGCATGTGTTCAGTTTATTCACTGTGAAATGAAAATGTTCTGTGGAGTTATAAAGTTATCTGGAAACAAGGGGCCAATGGTATGCAAGATAAGGACTAAGATGACAATAACGAGACCCATGGTAAGAGCTAAAGCTGCTGTGGAAAAACAACTTTGGTCAGAGCAGTGAATGAAGCAAAGGGATAAAATTGGCACGGCAGAATACTCAGCTTCCATGACCAGTGTGGAAGCAGGATGTGTGAGGAAAGGGGTGATGATGTCTGTGATCTATGGGAGCGAGTGAATTCCTCTGTGTGTCTGTGGGAGCGTGGGAGCATGCGTGAGAGACACAGAAAATAACAGGTGAGGGAATGACTGCATGGCTCATTTTTTTTTCCAAAAGTGAAAAAAATCTCAACCTTATTGCAATTGAAAACTGTGAACACAGTTAACAATTAAAACTGACTTTCTATCAAAAAACATTAATCTGGCTGAACTGATATATTTTGGTGGAGAAATGAAACTCTCAATGAAATTTTGTTTTGAAAAAAATGCAGATGAAGTGTTAGATCAGGGAGGTACAACTTCATTTTTTATTTAAAATGGCTCTTCTAGCTTTGAAGGCTGTTCTACAATACAAAATTCTGTTTGAAATCTGTCAGCAAACTTAACTGCAGTGAATTTTGAAATGAAGGTTTTAGCTGGTCAAATTGGCAGGATTTCATTGATAGAAATTTTTGAAGTTTAGCTTTTTATTATGATTGAAATTTTTTGGAAATGTCAGAATTTCTCATGTAACAGAAATTCAGGTATTTTTCATCTTTATAGATAATACTATTTTGCTACTTCAGTAATGGCTGTATCAGCCACAGAATTGTTGATACATAAAGAAGTGATGGAATTCCCATCTACTCCCATAGTGTCCCGGGAGTAGAAAATGCTGTAATAAGATCTGTCTCCTGAGCAATTGGAACAAGTGTGTGGATTAATGGAGGCAAGGTGCAAAACTGGTGTTTAGGTGTCATTATATATATTAATTCATATATACCTACAGGAAGCTGCATTTAAATTTTACAGTGTCTCTCAACGTACCACATCCTTGTTAAAGTGTGAAAATTTTTTAGAATTTAGAAGGTGGGAGAATGTTATCAAAGTGGGGAGAGTTTAGTACTGAGCCCCAGCCTATCCGAGGATAAAATGCATCATTGAAATCATTGTCCTTTCTTTCATAATGTGCACATTACAGTATGTCAAAGCATAGCATCAACTTTCATTATGTAGTTCGTTTGCTTTATAAATGCCATAATTACTATTACACTTTTGCAGGATGGAGCCTGGAGAAAATCTCTCTCTTGGACGTGACTGTGATAGTAGATCATCTTATAGGAGATAATTCTCCTTTCCTGGAAAAGGTAAACTAAGTGGAGGCTTATTACAAGTTGTTTTTTTTTTTTTTTTTTTTTTACCTTGGGGCATTGTCTAAAGCATTTCTTTTCAAAAGACAACGAATGAGCCTGGACTTCTCCATGCTACGATGGCAATGTGCTTTTAAAGTGCTAAGGAAAGCATAAGGCAGTAACATTTTTTTTTTTCCTCCTCAGTTTGGAGGATTAAATCATGATATGGGAAGAAGTAGTCTCTCATTAATCACCACCACCTTAAATGTCTAGACTCACAGAAGTCAAAACCAACACAAACTTAGGAGCTAGTTTTGCTGAGTCTTTTATTAGAGCTGGGACGCTCAACCTCTAGCCCAGAAAAGGCTCATTGGGCTGTGCCTGGTAGAACCAGTAATTTAAGGATGGTACAGTAATTAAAACAAAAATAAATATTTTCTCAAGGAGTAGATGCCTGCTTAGTACTCTGAATTTAACAAGTAAACCGTTATCACTGTAGACTATCACTCCCATTAGCTTTTAGCAAGCTTGAACAGATTATGATCCGGCTTGGTTTCTGTAGTAGTCACAAGTTTTGTTATGGCTGTCCTAGCAACAGGCAAGTCTCTGGGCAGCCGTCTGCTGAGCGTGTGGGCTGGAGCAAACTGGGCACACGACGGGCGCACAACGCACGGGACTCCTGGGTGTGACGTAGGATCTCGCTGTGCCCCGGGGTGGCTGGGGGCGCTTCCCCCTTTGCATGAGGGTGGCCCTGGAGAGAGGACAAGTGTCCTCAGACTAGATGTGGAGCTAGATAATTTTCTTTATTGAGAAGCTTTACTAAGCTACTGCATGAATCTTGAACCAGAGTCAAGTCATGCTCATTCGGATTCTCTATCAGTGGATGTGTGGAGGAAAAGCGTGGGGACGAGATGCCCCAGAGAGCTTGGAGGAATTCTCTCCAACATCATTTACTCCACCGCTGGATTTTGGACACTATTATCTCTGTCTAAACCCTCTCCACAGCTGCTGTTGAGCAACCGCAAGAGAAGTCAGGCAACAGCAGCATGTTTGCAGTGGTTGCAGGTGGGTGGGGAAAGATGTTGATAAGTTAGATTTCACTTTGATGTGCTAATTAATTTTTTTAATTTTCTTTGAGAAGAAAGTGCATAATTTGATCATAACAGACTTTTCATCTCAACAGCAGGAAAACGGGTTTGGAATTAGGAACAAGAATAAGGTTTAATAGAAAAACCTTTCTCACAGGGGAAAATAGACATTTGGGAAAGAACTTGAAATACAGATGGATCAAAATTTTAGAGTGGTCCTTTAATAAAGATGGAAGAATTACCTGCACAAAATAGTAACCATACTCCCAGTCTGCAGCCAGGAAAATGATTAGTTATTATTGAGTTTGGAAGAATAAGAACCTTTGGCACTATAGCAGTGAAAAAATACATTTTAAAATACAAAAGAATACATGGAAAGCATTTTTTTTTATCTAGGGAACTAGAAATAATACACCTGCAAGTATAATGAAAGGCATAATATTGGCACTGCATGGGGCATTGAGCAATTTGTACTGCAGTTATAGGTTCTTTCTTCTATTAATTTGAAATAAAATAAACATTTTTTCCCAAATCTTTGTTGTATTTCTAGCTCTCATTTATTGTTCACCAACTCTTTTCCTTTGTGTTTGGTCTTTGCCAGCTCTTTCTGTTTCTCTTATGTTTCTTGTCCATTCTCCTAACTGTTTCCCTGGCTATGCTCCATCTCCTTAGGTTACCTCCAAAAAAAAAGAGGAGTGCCTCATGTCCTGAACTGCAAAAGCAGTCAAACATGTACCAGAATGTGGTTTGCTTCACTGACGGGTTTTCTTTAAAAACACACTAAGTAGTAAATACTGGCTTGTAAGAGACTGGGGTGATCTGAGTAGCACAGGGGAGTTCATTAACATATTTCATGTATTATGTGGTTATGATTTTAAACTCTGAATTAAGAAAAACAATGAAACACAACGGAAAAAGAGCCTTCCTTCTCCTTTTTGAAATTTGTATTTTGGACTCATTCTCTTGCTCTGAGCCCTTACTTACTGTTGGTATTGTAGCTGCAATGATTTGTCTCTTCAGTTTTGACACAGGCTTTGCTTTCTATTTCTAATTCCCTCCAACAGCAAGGAAACTCGTTGCCTCAGTCCCCGAGCCTCTGTTACTGACTGAACCCCATCTGAATGATTCCCCGTGTCCACTGCGTTTGCAAGACCCCATGCCCTGCTGGCAAGTTCGCTGCAGCATTGCTACCGTACGTACCGTGTGAATGTATCTCCCCCCATGGTACTGCTGCAAATCAGATTATATGAAAAACATTGCCAGTGGTCATCCAAACTGCATCTGCTCTTGGTAACCCTGGGATCGAACTAGCAAAATGAGAGCCCGCTCAGGTACATCGTGGTATGGGTTGCTAACCCGTTGCTGACCCAAGGGTAACAAGTGCCAGTGAAAATCGAAAAGCAATGCCTACACTAGGCAGATGTAAATGCGGGATAACACATAGTTCAGCTGGCTAGACCTCCTCTGAACCTTTAAAGAAAAGGGGTTTGAATCCGAATTGCTTCTTTTCCAGGTGACCCCATCAGCCATTGGGTATGAGAAGGGAGATCAAGCACATAGGTTTTATTTTAAAATATTTAAAAAATGAAACAAAACCAGACAAACTGTTTTGCTTCACTGAGTATTGCAAAAAAAAACCCAAAAAAACCCAAACCAAAAATCTTGTAGATTGACTTTTTAATAATTCATTGTTACTAATATTCTCCAGTTTGATCACCAGGCCAAGAAAAAGCACTCTGCAGGTATGAAACCCTCAAGTATGAGATTTACGTATCAGAGTCCCCATGTAGCTGACAGCTACACTTCAGGGCTCTGCACGCTGAACGTGCCCCGAGCTGCTGTCCAGTCTGGAGCTGGTGAGGCCGCAGGCTTCTCCCGTTTTCTGAAATGTGAGGCTGTGCCGTTAGCAAGTACGCTGCCAACAAAGCAGTGACTCCTGGGCAATTGCTTCGTGGGTACGCACCCCATGAGGACAGCCTTAAGTACTTTCTATCTGGAGCGTATGGTATTACTGAGTCAAAACGTGCTTGAGTTTCTAGCTCTGTGGTCACACAGCGTAGTTATTTCAGTCAATAGATAGGAAAATACGATTTTCAGAATGAGAGTCCCACTGTATTAGCCTGGTAAATCCCAATGTTATGATACAAAAGAAAAACAATGTTCTTGTTATTTCTGGAGGTTTAAGGAGATTACTATACCCTGGGATATAATGGTACTTTTCAGCTATTAATGCTTCTAAAACTCATTGAAAGTAGTATTCAAATCCAAGAAAGATTACATTGTATTCTGCATGTATTAAACAACGTTCTGGGGGTAAATTCGAGGATACAAGTTCTTTCTTTCTTAATTAAAAAAAAAAGAGTAAAAAGGATTGGGTTAGGAGCTGCATGATATTTACTTGAGTAAGTCAAGTGAACAAGAATGAAATGCTGAATAGAAAATAACAACATTAATCTCTGGTTTTTGACATAAAACACAAAGTTTAGGCAGCTGCAGGTTAGCAGGAGGAACAGTAGATAGAGAAATTAAATATCCAAAGAATTACATTTATGCCACCATCAGAGACTAAATTAAAAATTGAAAGCAGATTCCTTAAGGGGAAAACAGAAACAAGAGCTGGCATAAAAACAAAATCCCAGGGCTATCGACACAGGCTGCATTCTCAGTTGCACTGGCCTGCACAAGTATATGAGGTTCCAGTGTGTCATGTGGAGGATATGGAGAGGAAAATTAGCAAGTCATTAAGGAAATGACTGGTGAGCAGTTCGTGATATACTGCCAACATCAGCTTATTTGCATTGCTGAAGGTTGAAACAGGATGCTACCTGCAGCCTACATGGAGGGAAAGGGATCTGCACTAATTATTAATCCATTTATACCTGTAGGCTGCAGTGTTGCTCTGACTATCATTGTTAGTGGAAAATGGAGAAAAATGAAGGAGATAAAACATATATATGACAATGAATGATAATTAAAGGTAAATTAGATTTGTGTTCCATTAAAATATGAGAAAGATTAAAAATAGCTGTAGTTATTGCTCACCATATAGCCTTAGCAGGAGACGGAGAAATCAGCGTCTAGAAGGCTGACTTTAACTCCCTTGTTTTGGTATAGTTTTGTGGTGGTTTCTTTGCTTTCCTTTCGAGGTCAAAGCAAAACTGTACAAGATAGTCTCAATCAGAAAGCTGTGCACGGAGCACTATGTGGCCAAATACGGGAAGAATTGGTAGGCAATGTGTGAAGGCAGGTGCTGGAGTTGGAAATAGTAAAAATACTTTTGATTACTTTTTAAGATGTGAATGCTTATCTTCTGCAATAACAAAGTGAAGAGCTTGACCTCCCTATTGTGAGTGCTACTGCAAGGTATCTAGAGTGACTGTAAGATTTGAATCACTGATTTTTTTTTCAGTGCCTGGTGCATTGTTTAAAACTTTGCTCCTGTACTTCTCATCCCAGCACATCCTCTGCAAATTGTTTATTTTTATGCAGCTTAACTCCCTGACCGACTTGTAAAACAGTAAGGCGACCAGTGTGGAGTCTGACATTGGCAGAGAAGGTTCATGAGGGGAGTTTAACATTTACCAATTGCCTCTCTTCTGCAGACAGCTTATGTGTTCCTCCTCCAGCTGGGAATTAATTATAGCTGTTTCTCACATAAGGATATCTGTGACCTTTTGCTCAGTGAATACACTCATGAGGGCATCTGTGCTGATCAATAGTTAGTTAAGTACTTTGAAATGTTTTGGTCTGAAAGACACTATATAAATAAATGTAGCATATCCTTCTTCATATATCTCACAATATTTGTTCTAGGATTTGATTTGTGGAAGGTGCAGTGCCTTCTCCTGCAGGGTTGGATTCTTCAACCTGTAGCACCAATATCTGGACACGGATGAGGATTTACTGGAAATATTAGGTACTTAGGAGAAAATTCTATCTAATAGAACATTTGTTCATGCCAGGAATTTGTCCCACTCAGTTTTATGCATAGTACTTGTAACGATGGCATCTTTTTTAAATTTTTGGTTCATGACTTCCATTTTTTAAACAGAGGCAGTGGCTGGGCTATCTTCAGGATCTAGGATACCCCAAGTTCTGCAGCAACTCCACGAATGTTCCCTCACTTAAAAGATAACTGATACCCAAGTGGCCTTTTGATCCCTTATTTCAGCTTGCTAGAGGCCATTCTCTGCAGAATCATTTTGTGATCTCTGTCACTGGTCCCTGCAGGGCTGTAAGTCTCTTATGATTGTTTCACCGTGTCAGCTCCTTTTTCTGCAGCCAGTCAAACTGGCTATAGCATTTCTTTTCCTGGAGTTAGCGTACTTCTGCACCCATATAGCTGTTTCCCTTGTGTCCTATTGAGTCTTTTCTATTAACTGTGTCTTAGAATTTTAATGTTCAAGACTGTTTCCTGATTTAGGTAAGTCTCAGTTAACCAATTATATCATATTTCTCCTTACACACATGCGGTACAATTTCAGGTCTTTGTTTCGTATTGCTTTTAAGTCTGCCTAGACTTCTCCTATGTGAGATATGATTGCTCCTCTCCTGTTCCTGCAAATTTTTCCTGACCAGTTTTGTTAGCAGCGTCTTCATTATTTGAGCTCTTCTGGCCCGTGGAAAGAGCAGAGGGATCCTCTCAACAAATGTCCCTGTAAGATGCTGTGCTCACTGGCCAGAGGGAACCATAAAAAGCACTTGAATGTTTGAATCCATCCAGATGTCTCTGTGAGTTAGCAGCATGCACAGTCAAAAGGGTTACTGGCTAGCGTGTAGCCATACTTAACAGGAAAAAAAGGGCTTTAAACAGGCCTGTGGGAAACCAGTCCAAATTACTTGCATGAGGTTCTACTCTTAGGCCACCAAGGAAATGGGAGTGTGTCTAGTTCAGCTCTGGGGTTCATGGGCACAAAAATTATTCCCATAGGGTCGAGAGTCCAAAAAACGCGCTCGGTCGGTCACACCTGCTGCCACATTGCTCTGTAATCCCTGGGGTGGAGCGGGGAATGACTGCGTGGCACCAGGCTATTTGAATTTTACACCCGCCTTTACCACACAGTTTCTGCATGATTGGTGGCCTCCTGAGAATGTGTCTCTGTGGCTAAAGGAAAAAAGTGTACTGCCAAAGAAAACATAAATATAATTATGCCCTGAGTTAGTATGAATACCTGAGAAAGACATGCAGAACCTTCTGCCCTTGCAAAGTTCTCATATATTTGGGGGATTTTACCCATTGTTATGTTCTGAGGTCAACACAGCTGTAAGTTTCTTTTCTCATGAATTCCACTAAAAAACATTCGCTGGAGAGGAGCATTAGGTGTTTTCTCCTTTCCCTGAGAAAACGGTGCCAGGATGCTAGACGGAGCGGTGGCAGCTGTGCTTGCTCCTTGTATCATCCCTGCTGTGCTGCTCTGGCCCAGGAGGTGGGCAAAGCTCCAGGCGGTTTCCCTCCAGGAAGGGCTGACATTCATGACAGTGGGATCTTCTGTCATCTATTATGAAAAATGTCAAGGCAATAACCAAAACTGCACCAAGAACGTCTTCAAATTCCACTACAGCCTCTTCGCCTGAGTTTCTGAAATCACCCAGGAACAGTTCAGCCGCTTTGGCCAAAGCTTTTCAGCTCGATGAGCACCCTTGGTTGACCAGTTTGTGATGCTTTGAAGCAGCCTGATCTTATTTTCAAAACCTGCAGAGGGTTTATTAGAGTCCTTTAGAATATCTAATATTACCTATTTTAATTTTCTGGGATCATTCTGTATGGATAAACTTTCCATTTTTTATGCTTATCAATTATAATTGGATGTTGGCAGGCACGTGCTTTACCAACATGGTTAAACTCATATAACTTTTTTTCAAATGTACAGTGGAATTGTGGAAACTGCAAATGCAGCTCATTGTGCTCCATTAGAGAGAGAAGAATTTCACAGCTAAGCATTTTTGCACTTGCTTAGAGAAGAAAGCTGTAGGTGTTGAAATTCTTTAGAGAAAATCCAGGTACACAATCATTATTAAAGTGCCTAACAGTATCAATCTCTGTTTTAATTGCTGTTATTCAAGGTAGTTTTCAAACTGCCTTTCAACGTCAAACCATTTTCCAGAGATATTGACAAATGGAAGTAATATTATTTAAGGTCACAACTTCTGTCAAAATGAATTCCATATGTCATTAGCTCAGGATTCATTTATGTCAGAGGACGGGTCTTATCCTGCAAGTCTTGTATACCAAGTATAAATTTATTTCAGGTCGGAATTTTTGGTGGCCGAGTGACATGAATACCAAAACGTAAAGAGTTAATAATACACAATCTCAAAATTAACACTATGATCAGTAAGGGTTAAAGCATCTTTTCCTGGTTTCTGCCCTAATGTTTTACTTCAGCCTATAGTAGCCATAGGTAACACTCTAAATAAATCACATTAACAGGTTCCCCAAAAGCGGTCAAATTACACGATTACTTAAGAAAACCCCTGGGTCCATGTGCGCATTATGTGCTGTATCAATGCAAAAAGACAGCAAGCAAGACTAAAAAAGCTATACTTTTTATTTTGCCAATGAATCTGTTGCACTTTGCAATGTTTAAGTGGGCTTATACAACATAAACATTTGGGACATTTAACATATCAAGCTCAAATAAAAATGACACGCAGATCGTTCACTTCTGAAGCTGCCTTGTGTTCAGTTATTGGAACACTCCATCCCTGTGGTTTCCGAAATATTATAAGTATATATTCCAGATTAAACTTTCTATTTTCCTCAAGGTAGTGTTGCTTTTCAGCCCTCAATGGCTTGGTTTTTGCCTAAAGAATCAGGTCCTATCAGCAAAATCAAAGGCGATTACACAGCTCAGTAGTCATTTAGGATTTCTGTGGCTCAATTAAGCATGTATAGCATGCCACAGCCACTGAGACTCTGTTTATTCAGTGAAAGTGCTCTGTAATTTATTTAAAATAATCCATCTTTAACAAATAAAGAGGCCATTGACTGGCCATCGCTGCAGGCATCCATTTAAATGCTGCCTTCTTGATGGTCTGTTTTGCTGGTTTAAGTTAAATACCTGACAAAAGTGATTCAGTTTTTTGGAAATAAGATTTGTATGCATGATGTTTATTTTCTTTTACACCAGTAATCAGTTAGAACTTCTTTTTAACAGATTGACCATTAAAAATGATTAATGCTATTCACTCTGATAATAACAGATTGTGACTGCCAGCTCTGTGTGTGTGTGTGTGGGTGTGGGTGTGAGTGTGTGTTTAAAACTGCTAGGGAATTGTGTCTTTATGACACTTTGCTAATCATGTTAGACCTATTACTGAATACATATACTGAAAATTAGATTAGATGACTACAGCCAGTGACAAAAACTCTTTTCTTTCCCAACATGCAGCTTTTTTTTTTTTTTTCTTTTCCCACTTGACTATTTCAGAAATGAGTCATTCATCTAAGCAACACCAGCAAGCTGCCATAAAGACTTGCCAGTACTAGTGGATCTTCTCTGAGCTTCAAAAGATTGCAGTATAAGTTCCTGGTAAGTACCGTTACTTGTTGCACTGGAACATGACCAAGTCAGAAGAAGCTTTTTCTCTGTAACGAGAAACAGCCATTAAAAACCGTCTTGGGAATAGGGCAAAGTATAGTGCTAAATTTCCAGTGGAAAGGCAATAGAGAAGGCTATTGGTTAAAGGACTGCTTCTTAGGGTTAAGGATAAATAAAACTCTGGTAGCCACAATGGCACCTCCTGTCCAGCAGCCACACAGTATAGCTGTGTCTTGTCCTCTTTTCAGACTTAAAAAAGAAAAACAACCCACCAAGAACAACGTCAACCTTAGAGGAGGTGAAACTAAGCTGTTTGTATTATTGAATAATGGCTTTTTAATGGTAGTTAAACAGAATTATGGACAGCACTCAATATTTCTTTATGTAAGCATCTAAAGAGAATATGTCACATGTTCACAGAAGAATTTCAAAGTCAGAGCAGCACATGTGCTTTATTGCATTTTTATTCTCACACTATTTATTCTTTTTGCTTTCCTTACAGAAGCCTTGCTAATAGTTCATTTGTACCTGCTTAGATGAGAATAATTTTTCAGTGCATGTTGTTTGAAGAATGGCTAATTCTATTTTAAACAGGAAGATTTATTCCAGAGCCCTGGAGATTGTAACACATTTATAGTCATTTAGTTGTCATGTTTTCTCATGGAGCTCTGTGATACCTACAGATGAAGAATGCAGCTAGCTTCATTCACCATTTCAGTTACACAGGACAATCTAGTTAGTATCTGCACATATGGAAATGTGCCAAAGAAATAGAGATCCCATCTATCATGCAACATTACTACATATACTAATTTGCCCTTAATTTTAATAGTTAATCACAGGCATAGGACGGGAGTAATGGAAGAACAGTGAAAACTACCCTATAACTTTGGAGATGACCTAAGTCAAGGTTGAAAATGCGCTTATAAGGAGTTCTAATTTATCTTTAGTTCAGTTTTTTGTCATGTCTTTTAAAATGGTTTTTGCTGGACTTTGCCAATCCTGATATTCAGGCACTATCTTGTGTTCAACACACAGTGGAGGAAATGATCATGTTTTAAGGTTTTAGATCAACCAGCAACACCACAAGCCAAAGCACTAGCTCCTCAGTTAGGACTCATGACAGTACCGATGATCGTGACTAAGTAGTAGCTGTACAGATAAAATTGAGGCAGCAGGATCTTGTTGTCACTAGGGCTAGATGGTAGAGGAAAAAAATCACATATTCTGAGTCGAAGTGTTTTGTGATAATGTTTTTCCTACCACATTTGGGGATTGTCACTTTTCTATTATAATTGCTGGATGATGATATTGAGTTAGGTTCTAACTCATCACTAAGGGGCTTTGACAATTTTAAGGCAACTGTGACGTACTGCAGCCCCTAAAGCCTTACAGTAGGGTCCAGGATCCTGCACTGAACATCTAACTCCCTGTTTAACTCTTGGGCAGCTCTCTCTACAACTACCTGAAAGGAGGTTGTAGCCACGTGGGGGTCGGTCTCTTTCCTCAAGTAACAAGTGATAGGACAAGAGGAAATGGCCTCAAGTGGTGCCAGGAGAGATTTAGACTGCATATTAGGAAAAATTTCTTCACTGAAAGGTTTATCAAGCACTGGAACAGGCTGCCCAGGGAATTGGTTGAGTCACCATCCCTGAAGGTATTTAGAAGTCGTGTAGAAGTGGTGCTTAGGGACATGGTTTAGTGGTGGATTTGGTAGTGTTAGGTTTACAGTTCAACTCAATGATCTTAAAGGTCTTTTCCAACCTAAATGATTCTACAATTCTATGATTCTATGAAATACCTGAGAATGAAATCTCATCAGTGGACACCGAGGATATCCAACAAGAAACATGGAGGGGAAAGGCAGCCTGAAATCCTGTCTTGCTGTAACACAAAGGTGTCTTACTCAGGGCTACAAATATGTATCTGGTCCTCCTCTTAGTGTCTCCTTTAAAAAAAAAGATAAGCAGAAGCAGTCTTCTTTCTTTTGAAGTAGAAATGTGGATGGTAATGGCTACTTAGGCCTAGAAAAATGTTATTTTGTGCCTAGTGCTCTCTTTGGCTTTGGAGGGTACCAACCCAAATTTCCTATCCCACCCAGGAGGGTGTCCTGGTCAAGAAACGTACGTGGGTGGGACCTGAATCCTGGTCAAGCTGAGGCAGGAAACAGCCATGCAGCTCTTCAGTTTGGAGGATGTTTAAGACAGACCTCCACTCACTTTGGGAGCTTCCAGGTCACACAGAGGTGCAACTGGAATATGTAGTTGCCTCCAGAATTAGAAGAAAGCTGAGCCTGCTCAGTTGCAATTTAGGATTTAGGAACTGGATTCTTGCTTCGTGTAGACTACTCTTCGATCTCAAAGGCCACCGGCATGGAAATGTTTCCTCCAGGGTTTAGCACAAGAAGAAACTGAGGTACCAGGTATTGAATTAATTGCCTAGGGTCACATCAGGCAATGGGGGAAACACAGGGGGGAAAAAAAAAAGTGACCTAACTCCAAGCCTCATGTCCAATGTGTGGGATGACGTTGCTATCCTGAATGGAATATTTGTTGAAATTTGATGAAATGTAGCACCCTGAGAAAGGGTAAGAAGACGTTAAGAACACAGATTTCCTTTGCACTTATAATTCAGAATGTTGCTTTTCATTCATAGTGGCGCAAATATATTACCTTGGTGAGAAACCAGGGAGAACAGGGACCACAGAGCAGGAGCAAGCCTGTGGGTATACATGGGGAAGAGAAACAGAAATTATGCTGTATAAGGCATTGGAGGACTTCCAAGTCTTTTTATTCATTATTATTATTTTTATGTGAAAGGGAACAGCCTTCCAGGCCTGGCTGGTTTGCCTCGGGCAGGGATTTTGGCAAGTTCTAGTCCAAATCTGTGTTTGTGTGTGTGCAGGGTGCTTGCATGTGGTCCAAAATGTGCAGCTTTTTGTCTGCTACTGCTCACATTTACCTATTCCACCCTCTCCTGTCAGTGCAATGAGACTTTTATTTAGTCATATGACTTTCAACTTCCACACTCACTAGTGTTTTTAGAAGGGAATTCATTGGATAGACCTTTTTTTTTTTTTTAATTGAAACACGTGTAAAAATACCAAACTAAGTGATTAAAGGACATTTCAGAACTGAAAGATTTTTTATATGAAAATATGAAAATTTGTTTTATTACATCAGCTAGGGCAAAAGTGCTGATTTTTAAAAAATTTGTTAACATTTAATTTGGGTTTATGATACTTAGAAAAAAGCAAGAATAAAAGTTTCTGTGACACATTAAATGAATTTAATTTAACGGAAAATATTATTGAGAGACCTTTTCAGAAATCTCTCCAAACTGGTTTGATAGCCACTGCATGTAGATCTTTTGGGAAAAAAACCTATTTCATCCTGTACATAAATTGATTGAATCTTCTAATTTGCTGGATGCTACTTGCTTATCAGTTTGTGACAGCATATTGCTCCCATCATAAAACTTCAGAGGTACTTCAGGTTTACTTGTACGTTCCTCATCTGTTAGCAAACCATAGTAATACATCATCTACATCGTTTTGCAGAAGGGCATGAAATGCTTTTACAAGAGGAACAGCAGATTTTATGTTTTCAGTGGCTTATTATAAAGTGAGGGGTAGAAGGGAATCTCCTTTCACTAGTTGTGTTTTAGAAGCAAGAAACAACTGGAGAAGGTTTTACCCAGCTGTACAGGCTTGACCTTGACTTTGAGCTTTAGTTTATTGTTTTGATGTTAATGTCAAGTGGATTTTAATCACCACATACTCTAACCACTATATTTAAAATAGTATCTTAAAGTGATATTCAGCCGTGAGCAGATTGCTCGCCCAAGAGCTGTGTAGCACTTATGCCCCCAGTCTGACTCTGAAAGAAAATCAGTGCAACTTTTGGAGAAATAAGCTCACAATAGCTCAGTGCGAACTTCACAGTTACTTTTTTTTTGTGATGAGAAGGAAATAAACATTGTATAATTCCAGAAAGCGTGATCCAAATGCAACAGAGGATGAAAACCAGAGGCCGCCTTGCCGAGGGGCGGGGGTACTTTGGATGAAGGGCTCTTCAGATCTGCCCCGGGTGGGAAAGGTGAGTGGAGGATGCAGCTGACCTCGGGGTTAATTGGGAGCTTTGCTTTGGCTATGGTTTGTGGCGTGAAAGCCCTGTGTGTTTAGGACTCTAGTCTTACCAGGTACAAATCGCTCCAGCCAGGCTTCACGTGTGGCAAGCAATGGGGTCTCTGTCAGCACAGGGACTTGCTGGTGTGAGTACAGCACGGTGCTGAGCACCTGCGGCTGGTGAAGACAAATTCCTCCACCTTCCACCTGCCTTCCAGGCAGCGTTGTGTCATACTGCGTGGCAAAGCGGTTGAGAACCAGTAGGAATTCACTTCAGGAGTTTATTTCAATAATTTAAAAATCTACAACTGAATTGCTACAATCATTTGGGAGTTTTTGTCTGGGTCCTCTATACAAAACATAGCAATATAAACAGTGTAGAAGTCATCTTCCTACAACGATCTCTAAAGCACTTTTCTCTGTAGCAGCTCACAAATAAAGACCAGATCTAATAAGAGAAAATACATCTGGGTTTTTTTGTTGTTTGTTTTTTGGGGTTTTTGTTTGTTTGTTTGTTTGTTTGTTTGTTTTGCATTGCAGAAACCCAGTGGAGATCCCTGGGATTTAGCCTTATGAATTAGTTTGCTGGGGCTTCTACAGAGTTTCTAACTGAGGCACCATGAGTGCAATACCCAGATGGAGCCCTTCATGTACACAGGGCAAAGGAAAATGGAGTGTGATGGGTAGTAAGGCAATTTCTACTGTCTTTACTTTTTCCCAGTACTTGCAAATCAGACATGTTTTAATAATATTTAGGGAAGGGCTGATTTGTGAAGCAAAGAGCTCAAGGTCTAGTAGTTTGATTAGCCACATGTTTCTTCCGAAAATAAAGCGTATCACATGTAAAGGGAGCCTGGAATAAATTATCTTAACTCCATCAATAACTTCAGTGGAGGATCTGTCCCACTGTGTATTTCCACATCTTCTGGGGAGCCATGGGTATGGAAGCTTAAGACAGTGTTGTAAAATTGTACATGCCTAATTACCCAACAGTGGTATTACTTTTAATAGGAGAGTAAATTACAAGAAGTTCTTTGGTTTTCCAGATGTAAATATCATCACTACGGGAAAGGCAGGACATACAGCATTTGTGCTTGCTCATCACAGCTAAATAAGCAAGGGTTAAAGTAACACAAAAAGCATGGTGAGAAAACGGGTAGTTAAATCTGATTTTAACCGAAAGTGTCACCAATGAGTTGCGTAGGGCTTTTCGTAGCGGGGTGTTTTGGAAGGAAGGGCAATTTCTTTCTCTCTCTTAAAACCCTACTGCCAGCCATCTGTTGATAATTATTGTCCAGTCTCTGCTGAGAACTTGTGATATTTAATATTTCCTCGCCACTTGAACAAATACGCG
Source organism: Grus americana (assembly GCF_028858705.1). Lineage (NCBI taxonomy): Eukaryota > Metazoa > Chordata > Aves > Gruiformes > Gruidae > Grus > Grus americana. The sequence goes on along the minus strand of NC_072855.1, from coordinate 15,682,947 downwards.
ATAATAACTGCAAGGTACTTGACCACAGGAGTAGAAAGGTATATAGCATGAAAGAATCAATGTACGCCTTGATTTTTGAAAACAACTCCGTTTTCTATTTGTGATAAAGATAAACGTCAGTTCTTGAGGACTTGGAAAACAGGTGAGTTGCACAGTGCCTCTGAAAAAACATATTTTTAAAAAAATGAGTTATCAGAAAGCTTAAAAATTGTCCATTCCTGTTTGTGTTTCTTATTATTTTTAATTAATGTTATCCTTTCTCATAGAAAATGTTGGACAATCTATTTATTTGTGTATTGCATATTTAGGGCAGGTAAGCTGAAGACATCTCAGTTTTTGCAATGGTTAGTCTTTTAAATTGTCAACATTTTTATAGTTATATTGAGCCCTATGCAGTAGGAGTGATGGAGAGCAGAGATTGTTACATCTAGTTTAGAAATGGTCTCTGAATTTGTACAAGAAGCTGTCTGTAAGTGCTGTTCTAACTTTCTTTTCCTTTCTTTAATTATATTAATAATAAATACTAAACCCCACACTTTTAATCCAAGTACTTGGAGCTTTACAAATAACTTCTATTTAAACTTCACAACATCCGTGACATGATAGCTTCTAAGCTTATTTTAAAGATAGTCTGACAACAGTATGTTTGTGTTTAAGCTTTCACAGTTTGACGTTTCACTGTCTCTGGAACGACATGCCCTGTTAATGACATTGCTCAGCATTTTCAAAGACCCAAATCCAAGATTTTCCCAGGTAATTTCTGGACCCACACCACCAGAACTCTTCTGGTCCCAGTGCTTTGAAAAGCTGTTCCTCACCAAAGCACCACAGACAGACCACACTGAGCTGATGGCAAGAAAAAGTGCCGATTGCTTTTGAATATGTGACTTTGGATGATTTGACTGAAATCTCAGCAGACCTTATTCATCAGTATATACATTTTATGACTATTTTTGCTTATGAGTTTTGCTTTTCTTCGGAGGATTCAGTAGACACAAGCCTCCATCTCTAGGATGGCTTCCTGAGCAGCTGCTCCGGAGCCTTTCCCTGTTTGCCCTCACCTCCACCGCCTGCGCACAGGCTGATCTCCCTGACCCCACGTACAAATGGCAGAGCGAAAAAAAATTGCAGGAATGTTGATTTTTAATCCTTAGTTGAGTATGCATTTCATATAGTTGCCAGGTGCTAGTACTAAACCCCCTCTCTCCAATAAACCTTTAAATTTTATGGGTGTTTCATTATCAAATTGAAAATAAAACCACTGAACAGGAAATAGTAATTCTTAAAGGTTCATGCAAAATCAATTATATTATCCCTTGATAATGAAAAAGGAACCATAGGTCCCTGATACAGGGTGAATTTCTTAACAGATACAAAAGTACAGCACTTCTTTTAAAGAAATTTATTAGCTAATGTGATTCTTGAAAGTTTGCATCACTGAGCATTCACTTTCCATTTATAATTCTTTTTCTTGTTGCTTTAAAAAGACGAACACACGCCAAAGAGCCAACAAACCCCCAAAGCTACCTGTTGGTGATATATTGCCTAAGTTTTTGTATATCTGTTTTCCTTGATTGTTCTGGAGCAGCAAAAGTGAAAGGTTCCTGGGACATTATGAAAAACATCACAATAAAATAAATAGGAATAAGATGGGGGGATGGTTAGAACACGAGAGACTGGTTTCAGTCCACGCTACCTTTTCTTTCTGCTGTTGGAATGTAACAAATATTAACTGCTACTGCTCTGCTGTACTTCATTACATAAATATTTGTGTAAATTCACACTGTGAATATATGAAGTGCTTTGATGGGCAAAGGGGAGAGTTTCCCCTTGTGCTGGTTTCTTCTTTAAATGAAGCAACAGCACTGTACGCACTGACCGAACTTTCACACTCATGCTGTTCAGCATCAGCTTGAGTTCTCAGTTCTCTTTTTTCCTCCTTTCTAACTGGTTTACTTACCCAAACCAGCTCTGTTGCACTACAGCAATTCCCAAGTAAATCTTCCAAGCCAGCACTACGGAATTTCAACTATTTTTTTCTAAATTAGCTGCTGATCTGGAGGCCTTTCTATGGCCCACCTCCATTATAAGATTAATTAATACACCATGCCAAACACCAAGAATCTCTAAGCCCTCAAAGCAGAGAGCATTTGAATTTGGGGAATTTTTTAATACTCTGCTATACTCTGCTCCTAGCAATGAGTGTTATTTTTTTTCCTGCCATCAATTTTGCAAATATGCTAGTGGCAATATGTATGCAGAAATCAATAGGGAATTTTGTGTTAAATAAAGTATTTGATTATAGTTGTACATATACTGAATCTGTCCCTCTGCCCCAACAATAGTATTAGTGTATGTTAGGTATCAATGCAATAAGCAAAGCCTTTCCTCTGTTGTATAAACATTGTTGTAGCCATGGTAGTTAAGGATGTTAGAGGAGTATGGAGCATAGAAAGAGGAAATATTGGCATAATAAAAGATGTCACCTTCCCCTGCAAACCTTGCTTCTTTATTATATACTTTGACAGAGACAAGAACTTTCATTATATCACTTTTATGTGTTGTTGATTCCAGTTCCACTTGCAACATAAAAAAAAAAAAAAAAAAAAAGCTGTGAGTCTGGAATACAGGTTTCCCTCATTAAAAAAAAAAAAAAAGAAAAGAAAAAGAAAAAAAGTAGACCTGTATTGTCTTTATAGTGTTATCTTTCACTCGGCATTAACCCAGGTGAACTATTCAGTATGAAAAAGTACTTAAAAGATTTGGACTTGCTTCCTGCTAATATATTTTCTTTCAGCAGCTCATAGTTTTTATAACTTTGTTCACTCATTGGAGTAGTTTAGGAGGCACATTAGTCATGTTGTATTAGGCAACTCTCAGCTTTATAGCCTAATTTTTATACAGGGAAAGAAATTTTGAAGAAATTGGTATATTAATTTATATTTTAAAACTGAATAAGGGATCTTTGTTTTGAAATGGTTTTGTCCCAGGCTTGTAACAGTCCGTGTACTGCAAAACACCGTGATGTGGACTGGAGCAATTGAAGTCTAGATTTTAAAATAGTTTAACAATGGAAACAGTTGAGATCTTTCATGATTGTTAAGATATGAGTCAGATCTAACGGCTACATACCAGACTACTGGAATTGTGAGTGTATTTTGAAAATTTATTGTGACTTTCCAAAAAAATTGAAAATACGGAAGCGATGACTGACAAATATTCCAGTCAGAACTAGAAAGTAGCAAAAAATTCAGTTTGTCTCAATAAGCATTTTATGCTTTTGGTTAAAATAAAACAAATGAAAAGTTTTGATGCAAATTAGCCATATAGAATACCTTGCTGCGCATCTCTAATGGTCCGTGTCTTTGTGCTGCAGAGTAGCCAGCAGTGCCAGGCTTGCTGGTTGTTATGGACCTGGAATCCAGTATTTAATGGAATGACATAGCTGTATCTGGATTTGCAGATCTCATGAGTATTAAGGGCTTCACCTCATAGAATTCACTCCTCAAGTTCAGGCTAGTTATATTTTATTCCCAATAAATTAAATGTCTTCCCCCTTCCTCCCCCCCCTCCCCCCTTCAATCTGAATATTTGGCTAAACTGAAAGAGGCAGCTCATCTGTCAAAAAGGTATTGGTTTTGAAGTCACCAATCGCACTTCCTATTCACTTTCCTGGGTTTCTAATTACAGTATCTTGTTTTCAGTTTATAAAGGGGAACTAAGACTGAGATAAAAATCTATCTAGTAGTCTGTTTTAATTCTCTTTAATCTGGACACAATTCACTGTATTGTATCCATTATTTCAAGAACCAAGCCTACTAAAGTATGTTTCCAAGCACAGTTTGCATTTAATTAGTGAAATGCCTCAATTCAGGAAAATCTGGACATTTTACTATTACAGACCACGCTCTCAACCTCTTGTGATTTTTAGCCCTGGCTGGCTGATGCCTATACTGTGAAACCTGGAATGCTTCCACCTCTTGGTGAATGCATTCTGTCCTGTTCCCTCGTGACTTAGGGGAATTGAGTTCTTGACTTTATGGAAAGGAAAATCAAGCAGGGTGGCCACCAGGAGGTCACTGATGTCTCCAAGGGTCCCTGATGGAGTCATGCAGGGAATAGGAAAGTGGCACATGCTGTGGGAGAAATACTATACAGGTTAGATATTGCGATAGTTCTTGTGGCCAGGTGTGAAAAAGTAGTCCTGTGACAGCTCTCATGTCATCCAATGCGTTTATGTGATGGGATGACCCTGGCCAGCAACCAAATACCCACACAACCGCTCACTTACGTTCTACCTCCCTAGTGGGATGAGTGGGAGAATAGGTAGAGCAAAAGTGACAAAATTTGTGAGTGGAGGTAAAGAGAGGTTAAGAAGTGACTTAGAGGTTACAAGTGACACAAAGGCAATTGCTCACCACCTCCCACAAACAGACCGGTGCCCAAACAGGCTCTGAATGATGGCTACCTTGGAAGTAAAGGCCTCCACCTTCTTCTGCTATCCCAGTTTTATTGCTGAGCATGACATCACACAGTGTGGACTACCCCATTTGTTCAAGCTGGGTCAGCGCATCTTGCTGTGTCCACTCTCAGTCTGTTGCGCACCCCCAGCCCACTTGCTGGACAGGGCATGGGGAGAGCGTGTGCTCTGAACTATGATAGAAAAGTAAGTAGCAAATAAGAGAAAGATTAAATAAAGTTTTGAATAGTGGCACATTCAATCTGTACCATCCAAATGTGTATTTAATGAGTTCAGGTTCTCTGAAAAAGGGATATTCAATTATACAAGAAGGGGGCAATTCAATATTTATATAATCAACTTAATTTTGCATTTTCTAACTTCAGAGTGTTCAATTTTTCAATATTATTTCAAGTCAACTTTTGTTTGTGTAATACTTATCCTTTAAAGGACATCAGGTAGCTTGATATAAATTACATTTCTAAAGCATTTTGATTGGCTTAGCTGAAATTAATGGGTTTGGAATGGAAATTGTTTCCATAGCAGGAGATAGACATGCAGATATACATTTACATGTCAAGACAAATCTGATTAAACACTGCAACTTTGGTGTTTTAAGAGAAATATTAATACTTCTCAATATCGTGCTAGAAAGACAACTAGTGTTCTTTTCAGCAGGAAAATTATTAGGGAAGAATTCCAACATTTTATACCACTTGTGAATTTGTTTATTTCTCTGTCTTAATTATTTGGATGATGGAATGTGTCAGCTTCTAATACAACTGATAATCTTTTTGAGACTAATTGGGGATTATTATCTGCCTAAATCAAATTATGAGCAAATGCCTCTAAAATGTCATACTAGTTTCAAAAATTCCCAGTCAAATAGGGCCATTTTAACATGCATTCTAAGCCGTTTCACATTTTAGTTAGAAGGAAAGTTTAAAAAAACCCGAATGATTCACGAATCAATCTAGTATGGAGTGCAATCAAACAGCAGGGCAGCCTCAGAGGCATCCATCAACAGCAACAACCAACTATCACCACTACATTCATTTTAGGAGCCAACCCACAAGTCTAGGTGTTAGTGCTGGAAAATATATAATGCAGCTTCACATCAGGATCCTAGAGCTGCCAAGCATATCTCCAGAGTAACTTTAACAGTGATTACACTTGATGAAGGAGGTAGAGGAAGTATAATCATGTGCCAGCAGCACCAGGAGAATAAGGCCAATATTGAAGTTAAAGTACGTTTATGTGAATTCTTATTCCGCCATTAAACAGCAGTTTTTCATGGGATGAGCTTTGCCTACAGAAGTCTCAGGTGTTTCCGCTTAGTGCTGGTCTTTTTTTGTAAATATATAGACTTTTAATTACAACAAGTAGGCTAGCTAACAAGGAAATGTTTGAAAACACTGAAGACAGCGAATCCCATACTCATGAATTGCCTCTGTGATACCATGCTAGCCTCTGAAATTCCCAAATGAGGAGGGCTATTTTAACATGCATAAGTAGTTTCACATTTTTGTTGGAAAGGGAAGTCAAACTTGTGACAAAGAACTTAGTTGAGGACGGAGGAGAAGTTTTGTAGGCTGCAGTCCTAAAGATTGTGGTATTGTAACAGTCAATATTGACCGAAGAAAGGTACTTTTTTCCTGTATTTTATTTAAGTTATCTAGTGCTTGAAGTGAACACCCAGTCCACTACAATCACAGCCAGCAAACAGATGTCTAGCCCAGAAGAGTCTACAAAGCAGTTCCATATGTTCCCACTCTTCAGAATTCACATTAAAAGAACAAGCTGGAGCTTGTTAAAGAATTTCTGTCCAATTTTACCTTTCTATCACACTATATGAAATCCATACCTGTGCCGGCAGCCAAACCAAAACCTATTCTCTTATTCAGGCCTACTTTTATGCTTAAGTAGCCTTCTGCTGGTGTTCTGTGGAGAAATGCCTCTCTATGTATAGACTGCGTGCTAAGCAGGGGATTTTTTGCCAAAGTGCCTCTTTTTAACCTGTTCTGAATTGGCATTGAAAGCCTCCTTAGTAGGAATGTAGCCCTGAATTGGGAGAAAAACACTATCCTGGAAAGAAGGTGAGGGGGAAGCCTTCTGAGAAATGAAGCTGTGCTACTTTTAATGTTGGCTACGTGAACAAACCCATCTAAATCTGAAGTGACCCTGCCTTGCAAGCGGCGTTTCTCAGAGGGAACCATTTGTTCTCCATTAAAAGCAGTGGCTCAACGATCACTCCTAAATATTGCGGCCAAAGAATTAAGCTTTCTTCATGTCTGAATTTAAGTGTGGATGGAAATGTAATTTCCCCCCTTTTTTTTTTTAAAAGAAAATAAGTTTATTTTGTGGTAGGGATAGTCTTTTTCTTCTGTGCTGGAACAAACCCTAGCACAGTGGGAGTGATGAATCATGACAAAGCCTACTGTAATACCAATAGTCTGCAATAATTTTTCTGGAAGAAGAGTGTAAAAATATATCTGTAAAAATCCCATTTATGAAAAAACATTTCAGTTTGTGTATGAGAAAGGCAAAATCAAATAATTCATAAGAAAGAATTCTACATAGAATTAGCAGAGAAAGATGAGATTCCTCTGTCTACTGGAGAGGAAAAAACACAGTTTAGAAGAGAGAAAGAGAAAACCTTCTACTGCAACTCGCATTCTTACTGGGAATGTATATCCTCCATTTTAGGGCTTCATATAGAGGAACAGCTTTGAATAAACCTGGAATATCTTAATCAATGTTAGTGAATTTACTCAGTTAAAGAATAATACAGAAAAGAACTGTTTGACCCTACATCACCTTGCTGTCCTCCTTGATCTCAGTGATTCTCTGGTCAAAAAAGGGAAAATTTCAGAAACTACTTTACAAGAAAAGAATAAAGAGGTTTTCAGGCTTTGAGGACCTTGGAAACCTCTGGGTTAAACAAGAGGTTTGGGCTACAGCTATATTGATTGATCAGGCTTCGATCATTTTCCCAAAATACAAGACTGTTCACCTCCAGTGAAGTGCTGTTATGGAGGTAATGTTTATATCTTTCTGGATATAAATTTTTCTCAGTCTTTAGACTTGGTCCTGCATTTCCTAGTCTTAGTTCATCAGTGAGACTGCAGGATACACACACACACACACACATACACACACATATATATATATATGCACCAGTATGTAAGTTTAAAGGCATTAAGCTCACAGGGCAGGTTGCAGTCTCATCCCTTGGAGAACTTGTTTCACATGTAAAGAGACACACATGCAGTCAAGTTTTAATGAAGGCAATAAATGGATACCCTCTGATCTCAGCTAGAGTAAATATTTTTCACACTACTGAAACATCTGCTGATTGCAGAAGAATATGATGTCATAGCCACTCTCTTCCCAAAATAGTTTTTACAGGTTACACAATGCTACCAGCTGCTTCTTTTTCCCAAGATACTATGTTTTCATCCCACTGATGGAAATATAGACATTAACAAGTTAATAGGAAACATAAGAAATCCAGAGTTCAGCATTTTGCCTTGCATACCTGCCTAGCTCCTAATGAAGTTGGGATGACAGATTACATGTATATATAACAGAAAAGAATAGCAGTCATTGCTTCTTTGATCATTACTCTCACTTTGATCATTACTCTAACTACTGTATATTGTACCCAAAATTAGCTAAGTACTGGGCCTGAATTTGCGTCCTTAGAGGTAACTTTAGTGTATGTAGACACAGTTCGTCCCTATAGCTAGCATAATTTATTGATGGGTGGATAGGTTATGTATGTTTAAGTAGCTTCTTACAATACAGAATTAACCCTTATCCTAGACTTTTATTAAAGCTGGGAAAAATGTTGTTTTGGTGTGCTAGATCAGCATGGGAAACGGTTTCTCTGAAACTCAGTTTTCTGGTTCAGTGCTTTGACAGTAAATATGGAAGTAAGAAGCAAATCTTCCCCGGCGCAAATACACATGGCATGCTATTGATAGAGAACAGAAATGTATCTCCAAGTAGACAAGACAGAAACCAAGGCTGTAGCCAGCATTCATGGGAACTGAGACATGATGTAATCTCAGACAAGGTCATCAGTGTAAAAGTTCTCTCTCTATTTATTTTTAAGGTCTTTCTATAGCTGCTGATTGTAGAAGAAAGCTGCGCATCTGAATGAGGTTTCTGATATGTTGTTTGAGACTTGCTGTTTTTCTCTCGTTCCCTGTTTAAACCTCTGTTCAGAAAAATATATTATACTCCTGAAAAATATTCCTGAAGGAGCCAAAAGTGATTTGAGTTTTTATCTTACAACTATTGGATCTACAGAGCACAGAGAATCTGTCTTCTAATACACCTTATGCAATACCAGTGTATTTAGTCACTCATACTAGTGTACATCCATGAAAAATTAGCTAATAATCTACTTACCTAATGTGTTAAAGATTCATTTTCATTAATATAGTATCTAAAGTACCTCTGCACACATTTCCAGTGTTTGTTCCAGTGTTTCCAAATAATTTTGTTTGCATATTACTGTCAGTAAAAGTGACTGTGAGATGTGATTGACAACATCGGCTGATATGAGCAACTGAGAGGCTTCAGGTGATGCCAACTTTTTCCTTTCTTTATTTCTTTGTTTTGCAGAGAGCTACAGAGCTTCCTACTTAGGTTTTTGGCATAGATATGTTTTTTATCATTAAATATTAGTTTGAAAAGCTGTTCTTGAGGAAAAGCAGTAAGGGTTTTTCTCAGGGCTTTGCAGCTTCTCTTGCAGCTTTGAAATGTTTGGTCTCTTATGTCTTCAGGCAGTTATATAAGAGGAAGACAGCTAAGAAGATATCTCCTTTCTTCTAATATGTCTTCCTAAGAAACAAAAGGGTCTATCACGGACTGACAGTGGGGACGGGCAGTTAGGAGAAAGGAGTGAGAGTAGGTGGAGGAATTTCTTGAGTCAGCAGATCTGAAATTATAAGGAAGCAAGATGTGGTGGTGAAGTCAGGGAGAGTTTGGAGGAGAAAATGGAGGGTTTCAATGCAGCCTTGGTGATCACTCCCCATTTCCTTAGCCTGAGGTGCAGCCAATCTGATGTAACTCCATAAAGGGGATTGTACCTGGGTGTTGCACCTTAAGGTGGAAGATGCCAGTGGAGTGGTCTCTGATGGAAACAGGGATATGAAGGATTTTTCTTGTGAGAACATATCTAACAGCAGATGCATAGCACACAGCTTGAGGAAGGTCCTGTTTGGGAACCCTGGATGTGAGAAAGAAATGTGTATGGCTAGACCATTAAGACTCTCTTCTGTGGCACTTCAAGTTAGGAAGGAGAAAACTTAAAGTGACTGGCAGCCAGAGAGGAGAAAGGGGTTAAGAGGTGAGAGGAAAGCAGAGTCTTCGGGGAGCAATTGATTTCCTTGCATTCATTTTGTTTGTGTTTTTCCATCGGTGGGGAATGGCCGTAAGTCCACCTGCAGTTTTGGTCGACTTTGCATGATTTTTCAGTCTGCATACCACAGAGTTAAGCATTTCTGATTTTCAGCAACTGAATGGAGGGAAATTCCACGTAGCCCACAGAGTATCTGAAAGTGTACATGGTGGGAAATGGGACAAAGCCTTTTGGATCCAGTTGACTTATAAATGCCTTACACATACATTGGCAGAGAGTGCTTACCTTCTCCATTGGGGGGATAGCTGAGAGATTGAAGGTCATAGAGGTGAACATCAAAGGCTTTCTTAAAAATTAAATTTTTACCCCTTTGCAGCTTAGTCTATGACACATACAAAGCTCTCATATCTTTGGAGAGGTTCTACCTTAATCCCTAAATCTAAAACATAAATTGAACTATCCAAGAAATAGTGATGTTTAAACACTAAGGCGTCCTGTTAGGCTATCTGTCCTCACATTAAAAACATAGTCCTCTATATCTTTCATTGTTATCATCACTTTTTTGGCCTCCATTCCTTTATTTATTTAACCTTTAAAATGCAACTATGGAAGTAAAATCTTGTTATCTGTAATATATGGGCCAAGTTACTTCATCTGCTATATTCCATATGACCCTAGTTCTTCCTATAATCTAGGCAAGATTTTTAAAAGATATAGAAAAAGTATATTAATTGTAAGAGTATAGAATTGCAGATGATGTACATTTTTAATGGGAAGTTAAATCTTTTGAGACTCTCCATCTCTGACTGTTGCAGAACAGAATGAAATCTGAAGTGGAATGATAGTGAAAATGATCCACTACCTTCTTATTTTTGGAGTTCTTATTATTTCCTCCTAATACTGCCTGTGGTTGAAATCAGGGTACCAGATCATATGGTCCTTGCATTTGGCCCAACCTGAACTCTCCATTTCCCCATGTTTGCATCCTGACCCTCCACAGACTTATCTTTTTACTAATCCTGGCAGATTCCATTAGGATCTTTCCTTTTTATTTAATGAACTCCCTCAGAAGCACGGCTCAAAGCTGATCTTACCAGTGACTGTTAATTCCAGGAACAACTTGCATACGCTGCTAAAATATGCTAAAAAAAAAGTAGAATAACAAAACCTCTCTGAAATGAGTGTCTCATGCATTTGGTATGAAGTGCCTTTGAGGTAGCTTATCAGACAGGACCATTTATTTGAAGTTGTACACCACTAAAAGGAGTACAAGGCTACACAGTTGATTTTAAAGGAAATAGGGTAGGGATATTAATATGCACCTGTTATCATTCACTTTTTCTGTGTACTTCTTCATTCACTTTCCCGCAGACAGTTTTCTGCATGAGAATTAACATTAGTGAGGTGTAGTTATGGAATTAATGACACTCTCACTGTATATTCTTTGTCTCACTGATACCTTAATTTTGGCAAGTTTTATGTATGTCATCAAAACAAAGTGTGAAGTAATTCTTCATGTGGAAGACAAACACAGATGAGGGAAGGAAAGGTAAGGTCTTAAACTAACCAGAGGCATTTAGGTTAATTTCATGAAAAAGAAAAAAAGGCTAGATTCTAGACCATTTATATTCCTGAGGCAAGTGATTTCCTTGTTGTGAATAGAAGTGAATAACAGATGATGCTAATTTGACCTCCAAACAAAGCAGTTAGCCATGACTGGGTGCTAAACCAACATTATTTTGGCATAGTTCTAATACATGCCCAGTACTCTAAAAATTAAATATATATAAAAGTACCATTAGCCCAAGAATAACTTCCTGACTAAAGCCTGACCACAAGCACAATGAACATCAAGTGGGGTTATGGTCTTCACAGAGGTGGAAAGCGTCTGAGAGCACCCGTCTGGATCTGAGTACACCCTCGGAGGCAGAGCAAGTACATGAACAAGGGGACTGTTCTCAGCGTGAGAGCTGGCCCACCAGGACATGCCACTTGAGAAGACTGTTGGGGAGTTATCAAGGGAAACACTCAGGAGAAATGTTCCAGCAGATCACAAAGGCAGTTAACAGGCAAACGTAGGTGAGAACAGAATTGAGGACGCTAAAGTTGAGTACAAAATATTTGTAAAAAAGTCCTGAATTACTCAAACTTGTCTGTTTACTTCCAGATCTTGAAAATAAGTTTGTCTGAATGACAAATGCCATCCAGTGAGAGTAATTTATGTAAAATTAATGGTAATTTTTGAAAGTATACTTGAATGCTTTCATCAGATATAAATGCATCATTTCTACACAATTCCCTCCCCACAATTATGGTATCATGACTGAATTACTATAAGTCTTAGCACAGGCAAATATTTATATTGTCAAGACTTCTAAGACTTTTCTGTTCATCAGTATGTAGCAGTTGCTGGTTAGGTCTACAATAGGTTTTTTTGTGCTGTTTAACTGCCCATTCCATGGTGGTCTATGCTTTTCAATGACAAATGACTGCATGTAATTTGGGTGCTATATCATTAAGACAAGGAGGGGCATTTATGTTTTACTCTATGTAATGTAACTATGAGTGTACATTCACTCTCGGGGAATTATGTGCTTCTTATGACAAATAGTGCATTTTCAAGTATTTAAAGATCTTTTTTTGGAAAGAGTCCCTCGTCTATGTATATATTGAAGGTATTGCTGTGACACAGCATGAAAACTTATGGTATAGTTATCTAAAAAAACTTATCCCTCCCTATAACTTGTTTAGATTGCTTTTTTAGACTCTATAAAATTTTAGCTAGCACTAAACATAGAACTTCATTCATCATCACGCAAGCAAAGGCTGCCAAAGGAAGCCTACTCTTCCTGAGCTAAAAGTGGCAACACTCCAGTATTGGCAGAAATCAAATGAATCATTTCCTGCTTTTAGTTTTAGATAAATAATCAAAAAAGATTGTCTAGATTCTGATCCAAAAGTAATTTTTCATAGCAAGGAGTAAGACTACAGCTACAAAGACTTAAAGTGGGCAGTGTTCTCCTTCTAATTAGTTGACTGGAAAGGCCCTTTGGAACCTATAGTCAGATCAAAATAACAAAATCCAATTTAAAATAAAATGTTAAATAATCATATTGGTTTTTAAGTAGTGTAATTTGAAGTGCACCGAAAAAGAGAAATCTGAGGGTTTAATTTGCTCTTGATGCACTGAATGAAGGTGGTCCAACAGGCTTCTGGTGGATCTGCCTTCCTTCTGGGGGAGAGAGAATGTAGAGCAGGCAGAGCAGGGGCTGCAGCTGCCACTGCTGAGAGCGGATGGTGATGATTGCCATGAGGAATTGTTATCTGTGAACTTTCTCTTGTTCTTTCAGTTCTTCCCTCTCTAATACCCATCATGAAGAGGGTGTCTGGATTGCTGACAGGGTGATGTCAGGCTATGTTTGGGTATGTGTGGTAATGGGAGACCTAGCTAAAAGGGTTGGAGGACAGAATAATGGGATGAAGAAAACCTGGAACCAGAAATGGAGACTGGAAAATGAACAGAAGAAAATGGGCAAGCCAGGGCATGAGATCAGAGGTCAAAGGAAGAGACAGATATGGCAATGGCCAGAAGAGAAGAGTTGAGAAGATTTGAGTTGAAAGAACTAGAACTGTGCTGGGAACAAGAACAAGTAGGACAGTGAGGAAGGGCATGGTCAGTGACATAAAGGATGAGACTTGAGGTAGGGAGATGACAGGTCCTACTGCCCTTCAGAACTCCTGTGAGCCTCATGCCTCACAGAGGCTCAAAACTCACAGAATGAGCATGCATCTCACCCATTTGTCACACCTGCCTGACCTAAAGGATGATGACCTTTTGATAAGACATGTTTAATTAACTGAAAGGTCAGAAATCTGTGCAGCGGGAAGAGGGAGAGCACTGGATTGTAACGGGAGAGCTCAAGACTAGATCTGTAAATCTGGAAGTGAGGCTGGAAGCAGGAGGAAAAATGATGCCTGGAACCAATCAACAGTGAGGGTGGACAAAAATAGGAATGGATGGGGACATCCTGAAGGGGAGAGAAATTGTCAAGAATTGTGCAAACTAGAGCACATTTCAGAACCTGTGATGGACCTGAGACCTCATTATCATCCATGAAATCTACTGGCAGTGTATTTTCCCTCTTAAGCCGATAGGTACAGGGAAAACCTCCTTTTGCTGCTAATTCCTCTGTGTATTCAAGTGGCAGAGATTGGAAGGGTAAAGTTCAACTTTAGTTATGTACAATGTGGGAACTGATTCAGTTGCATAGGATGACATTTCGTGGTTTTACTTTCCTTTAAAAAAATGTGAATCCACAGCAAAAACATCTTTTGAGCACATAGGACTTTAAGGTTACGAACTGGGAAAAGAAGTCCTGTAGTGGGAGTCTGGGGGAAGGTATATCTATATAGGAGGAGTGCAGACAAATGAGAGAGCTTGACTGATTTGAAGCCAAAGAGCAGTTCAGTAAATAGCTGGAAAAAAAGAACAATTGCAGAGTCCTAACCACAGCCTCTCTTGCTTAATGCCTGATTAAGTTTCAAGTTCAGTGCTTATAAGCTAATAGAAAGATGGTTAAATCAAATTTACAGTTCCAAGTAAATTTGCATTATCTATATTATGAAAATGTAGAAATGTCACTTTTTTTTCTTTTCCCCAGGTGGTAGTAGCATGGCATTGCAACCTGCAGAGTACACACAAGATCCAGCCATACCCAGATCTGCTTCAGCTCTATTGGTGTTTCTCACAGATCTGTGAGTTAGGCCCTAGATATCCCATGGGAAGTGTTACAGATGTCATATGGTTACCTTATCTGATAACTTCCCACTTTTACAACAAAACTCCTCAGTATTTTTTTAATGGCAGCGTACAATGGGGTCCAGCTTTGCAATCGACCCAATCTGAGCTCTAGTGGAGCTTGGGTGTTCACATGACAGTAAAGCTGGGTTGAATCATGTCATTTATGATGATTAAGTCCTACAGTCCATGTTGCTCCTATCAAGAGGGTCAGAAAAATCACTGCGCAGCTGGGATTCTCAAACACTTACCCAGCTTTGAAAATAAATTTGCTTACATCTGGGCAGTGTCCCACTCCCTTGCGAGAATACCCTGGGACTGGAAATGTGAGCCTTCTCAGACATAGGAAGGGAGCAAATCCAGTTATCCTGACTCTCAAGATCAGATCTGAATCATGAAACATTTCTCTGTAGTGATTGCTTCAGCAGAAGAGAAGTAATACATGTATGTAATGTAAAAATTATGTATTGCAGATTTGTGGCTAAATCTAGTCAAGAATTTCAGTTTAGGATTTTGATCGTAGGACAGAAATCTATAAAATTGTCTTTTCTGGGTTTATGACCCCAAACCCCAGCATTCTTGCACAAATCATAAGATTACAAGCCTGAAGGGAACAGTTCTCTGAGATTTTGTTTGGATCTGAATGAGGCATTTTTCACTCAATCTAAAATCCAAATCACAAGGGTATCTTGGCGTAAGGCTTGCAGTTGAAACCACTCAGAAATATGCGAGAATATTGACTTGATATGTGGTTTTGGATCATTTCAAAGAGTAAAAGGTGTGATTGGTTGTCATTTCTGCGATACAGAGTGCTATTAACTCTTTTCATATCACCAAGAAACAGAAGCATAGTATGCTACCTTTATAATTCATATAATATCAGCATGCTTTCTGAAATCAGTGTCAGTTCATGGGTGCCAAGATGTTCAGACTATAACCGCACAACTAACGACTGATAACATTGCCAAATCGGGTGAAATTTATGGCTAGTCTTGTGACATCTAGTATTCTTAATGCCTGAACTTCTAAAATGAAGTATTACATAAAAATGTCATTTCATTAAAAAAAAAGAAATTATGCATTAATTATTGGTTGAGTGTCTGCTTTCATGGTTGCAGACAGAAGCTTAAAAATGTGACCATATTGTAGACTAAGAATAACATAACAAAAGACACTTTATTCTTAAATATGAACTGCAAGCCAGTCTCATAACTTTTGGCGTCTGACTCATGATTTTTGAATGCTTGGGATTGGCAGTATTGTACTAATATGTTTTGTATCAAAATTCAACTTCAGAAAAACATAACTTTTACTGTCTAGAAATTTGTAGGTCAAGAGGCGACAAGGTATGGAAGGAGGGGAAAAAAATGAGGGTTCCCTCTCAAACCAAGACCCTTCAATACTATTTTTTCCTAAGGAACTACAACGTGAAGGAGCACCCGGATTTCTAATCTCATGTCAGGGGGCAAAGCTTGCCTGACAGGGTGATTATGGCCACACAGAGGGGTTGCTGTGTCCCCTCCACGCTGTGGTACTGCAGCCAGCTCCATGGGGAAGCACCAGTGCAGAACGCCCTGAAACTACCTTCCCTCTGCGCCCAGCCCAGGGCTGTGGGTGAATACCGCATTTCTGCCCACAGTAATGAAACCCGGTGTCTTCCAAAATAAATATTGTTTCTTGGTTACTAATATAAATAAATGTATTGCACATTACATTTTTGGAGAAGAATGTGCAAGACCAACATTTCTGAATTCAAATGGAGAGGTCCTCCCTCTGTTTTCCTCCAGTCCTCATACAGGCAGACTTCCACTTGAGTCACTGGGAATTTACATGACTAAAAACTACAGAGGCACCCAAAAGTACTTCAGTTGTGGGTTTTTTTTTTCTGAAAATAGAGATTTGGATAAAAACTTTATTTGAGAAGGTGGAACAATGCCGGTATTTCTTTTTTTCTAATGTTATTTTTTGAAATAGTTGTAAATTCTGTAGTTTGTAGCTCTCTGAAGGGAAAAATGAATCATTTGTTCACTAAATGGAAAATTAAAGAAGACAAACAGCACAGTTAAGAGTTTGATTTATTACAGTTTACATCCTACTGTATGTCCACAAGTTCTTTTAATTCTTTTCATAGAAAACAAAACCTGGATTCACTCTTTTCCCAGTGAATTTAAAAATACTTTTATTTCAAGAAATTCTACCTTTCCTTTAATTTCATTTAGACTTGCCTTAATTATATTAATCATAGTTGCAATAGATGACAGTGCTGGGAAGAAAGACACAAGGAGAGAAGAAGAAATATTTCCTTATATCATCAGCCTTTAAAGCCAAATAATTGTTTTTGTGTAGGAAATGGGACTAAATTGTCTTCTCATATTCAAAGCTAAATCTGTGGTTTGTGAAGAACTAGGGATAGATCAACCTTAACACTTAGCTGTTTGGATTGTATTAAATGAATCACTTGAAGACATAAAAGTGTGGTTATGCTGTGTTTTAAATAATTCATGCCTCTTGTAAGTATATAATATAGTAAGCAATTTAATAATAGTAAGCTTTCTCATTATGGTTGTATAAGATCATGTCACAGATCCCTTTCTTTACTTGGTGGAAACCAATGTGGTTCCATTGTTGTTGATTTTTGTTTTCTTTTTAATTAAGTTATTTCTCTTCTGTTTTTCCACAAGGTGTTGATTTGGGATGTGGTATTTTGAAGCCAAAAAGCCAAATTCTCAACTGAAGTCACATCCCTGGTTTCAAAGCTTGTGTGTGTGTGGGAGAGAAGGAGTTTAAAAAATGGTTTAGGCTAAACTTTCTCCTTCCTCCCTTGAAAAGAAGATTGCCTCACTGGGAAAAAACTCTGGTCAGTGCTATCCCCTGAACTGTTCCTGAGTGCTGTGTGGGAGATGCTGACACCATGCCAGGCACAGTCTACCAGAATGGATGGCAGTATGCTAGGACTGAGCCTGTGTTCTGCCGTCAGTGTTTTAATCAGCAGAGATGTAACCTGGACTCGTGCAAAGCATTTGACACATGACATCCTTGTCTCTAAATTGGAGAGACATGGATTTGACGGACGGACCACTCGGTGGATAAGGAGTTAGCTGGATGGTCACACTCAAAGAGTTGCGGTCAACAGCTCAATGTCCAAGTGGAGACTGGTGGCGTTCCTCAGGGGTCGGTATTGGGACCGACACTGTTTAACATCTTTGTTGGTGACATGGCCAGTGAGACTGAGTGCACCCTCAGCAAGTTTGCCAACAGCCCCAAGCTATGTGCTGCAGTCAACACGCTGGAGGGAAGGGATGCCATCCAGAAGGACTGTGACAGGCCTGAGAGGTGGGCCTGTCTGAACCTCATGATGTTCAACAAGGCCAAGTGCAAGGTCCTGCATGTGGGTCGGGGCAATCCCAAGCACAGCTACAGGCTGGGTGGGGAATGGATTGAGAGCAGCCCAGAGGAGAAGGACCTGGGGATGTTGGTAGATGAAAAGCTCAACATGACCTGGCAGTGTGCGCTTGCAGCCCAGAAAGCCAACCGTGTCCTGGGCTGCATCAAAAGAAGTGTGACCAGCAGGTCAAGGGAGGTGATTGTCCCTCTCCACTCTGCTCTTGTGAGACCCCACCTAGAGCACTGTATCCAGTTGTGGGGCCCCCAACATAAGAAGGACTGTTGGAGCAAGTCCAGAGTAGGGCCAAGGAGATGATTAGAGGGCTGGAGCACCTCTCCTATGAAGACAGGCTGAGAGAGTTGGGGTTGTTCAGCCTGGAGAAGAGAAGGCTCCAGGGAGACCTTATAGCAGCCTTCCAGTACCTAAAGGGGCCTACAGGAAAGCTGGAGAGGGACTGTTTACAAGGGCATGGAGTGATAGGACAAGGTAATGGGTTTAAGCTGAAGGAGGGTAGATTTAGATTCAATATTAGGAAGACATTCTTCACGGTGAGGGTGGTGAGGCACTGGAACAGGTTGCCCAGGGAAGCTGTGGAGGCCCCATCCCTGGAAGTGTTGAAGGCCAGGTTGGATGGGGCTTTGGGCAACCTGGTCTAGTGGAGGGTGTCCCTGCCCATGGCAGCGGAGGTGGAACTAGATGATCTTACAGGTCCCTTCCAACCCAAACCATTCTATGATTCTCTGATAACCAGAGAAAGCTATTCGGACCTGCTACTCTCAAACACTACCTATCTCCTAAAAGTACCTAAAATATCTCAATTTTTTGTAGATGCCTCTGCAGAGACTCACACATGTGATCAGGACTGTTATGGCTTAGATGGGTAGTGTGAAGTGGTAGATCCCTTCTACGTAGATCCCTTCTACTGTTCAGACATAAGTATGTCTTTCAAGTGTTTAGGAGATCTGGAAAAAAAAATGTTGCTGCTATTTCCTGCTTTTCCTATAATTCTTTTAATAGCAGTATATTTAAGGTGTAGCCCAAGAAGTGGAAGCTGGTGATTTGAACCCACCTCCTAGAGGTGCGTATTTTCCACTCAGAGGGAACTTAGTCACGTATCTTGAAGCAGTCCAAATAATTCTCCTGTGTAGGAATGTCTAATATATAGTGCTTGAGTGTCTAATTTTGGTTTACAAAGTTAGAAGCATTAATTCTGATTTTGGTGTGAATTTATTAAGGACAGAGACTGTCCACAGTTAGTGTTATGGCATTTGTATTTGTGTTTTGACCCATGGCTCAGATATGCTCCTTCAGGCATTTCCAGTGTATGATGTTGCTTTTATGTCTACACAATTGCTTCCTTAAAGAATTTGCAGAATACTAAAATAAGACACTGCTTATTGACCATACAGCTAGTTTGAATTCGAACTTTGGCAGCTTTCAGAAATTATGCTTTAAATGAAGAGTGATATACACTTGCTATGGTTGGTTACAAAAAACATGCCCTATGATAAAGTATATAATGGAAAATCTGGAAATTAAGGGCTTCTGATTTGTAATTGGTAGGCTGGAGCTATTCTGATGTTCCCCTTCATGTATGTCAGGTCTTGTTATGAATTCAACATCCCATATGAGGATTATCTGCAACAGCGTAAAATTAAATTATGGACAAGTCTTGGCTTCCTATAAAGTTTCTCATTTTCTTAATGCATGTTTTAAAACCTGTACTTTTGTTAGTGAATTAGTAAATAGTTGTCTAGTGTTAGAGGCCAAAAGAAGATTCATCAGAATGGAGAAATGAATGAAAACAAACTGTGTGAGTTGGCAGCTACGTCACGCAGGGAGAAAATAAAGAAAAACATGATTCAGACAAACCAGGAAAAATGGACTCATCCACATAAGCAAAACATAGATCTAGCTCTGCTCACATATGTACCATTTCTTTGTAACGAGAAAATGAAAACAGGATCAATGGAATAGCGTAATTCTGCTAGGATGCAAAAGCTATTGGTATGGTAGAAAAGATAGTCTTAATGATTTTTTTTTTAAAAAAACCAACCTATCTTTCTGTAACTGGGTAACAGCCTACCAGAGACAGAAAGGATGACACAAAGCAATTTGAAGGATGCCTGCTATGAGGACATGGTCTCTTTCTGTTTAAAGCTGTACCTAGTGCCAGAGGACAAAACATGGCACAGACAAAAGCCACAGTTCCTGCCTACTGATCCATGTGAGGCGGAGCAGCCATACACCTTGGGAGCCATTTTAAAGCTTAGCTCGAATATAGGAACAGCAAAGCCCCGAGTCAAATTAAAGTGATTTAATTTGAGTTATAAACCTGAAAATGTTGGGTGAAATTTGTGGAAAAAACATCAAAGACCAAGTAGCTGGTGGATACAGTGGTCAGACAGGAATCTGAGGAACACATAATACAGTATTGCTAACCTGAAAGCATTCACAAATCATCAGTCAAGTCTGGAATGTCATGAGTTTGGGGAATTTTTTGATATAATAAATATAGGACTTGTTTTGTCTTTTAAAGGCTCAAAATCAGGGCATTTTCAAGTCACTTTTTTTTTTTTTTTTTTTTTTAACCAAGCTGTGAGCCATAATATTATGTTTGGAAAGAATGAAAACTAAGAGTCTTACTTTGCTCAGGAAAAAAAGAACTTTGAGAAAACACTTGTTGGGTGACTTGCAATAAAGGTCATAAAATTTGGCAATGCAGAGATAGATTAATTTGGAAAGTACTGTATTTGAGGAAAACTGCTGGCAGTCAGTATGTGAGAATTTGAAAATAAGGCTGTTTCATTTTTATAAAAGTAGCAGTAATGCGTGGGGCTGAAAGTAAAAGCTGTAGTAACTTTAGAATTCTGATATTTGACTCATTCACAAATGGTTCCTGGTTTATGAAAATATATAGTTGTTATTCATAAATATTGGTTATTTGCTTATAAATTTTCAAGAAACCGACTGACTTATTAATTTCATCTATGTTTTTCTCCTCTATGATTTGTCTTATGCTATAGTTTCTGTCCTGTTTAGGAACAGAAACAGTGGCAAGCAGTATGTTTTTAATGTAACATTTTTAGAGGTGAGGGAAAAGTGGTGAATACTTTTTTATCATGAGTTGTAGGATATCAAAAAGTTTATGAAGTAGAATTTAAATCATAGAGTCAGTGATGGACTGCCATTATTTTGTTACCTTTAATTTTGTGAGATCAAAAAGCTTTTATTGGTTTGGGCTTGTCTGTTTGACTGCTGAAATTAGTAGCGAGCTAGACACACAACGAACGTATACTATATTGTACCAGCTTGAGATCTGGATCAGGAATTATTTCATCTGCTTTGTGGTGGAGTCAAAAACTACTTTAAACTCTAATCAGTAGTAGTTGATATCTGAAGGTTTTTATTTTTGGTTAGAATTAAAAAATGCTGAGTTTAGATTCCAGCTCAGAGGTGGTGGGTTCTTGGTTTTGTTTGTTTGGTGGTTCCCCCCCGCCCCCCCCATTATTAAGCTTTTTTAGCAGTTTAAGAGGAGGAATCCAAGCTGCAGAGACTTTTTTGTCACTTTATTTCTGAATCCTAGAAATGTTTACTAAATAATTATTTTATTAATCTGTCTTTTAAAAGGGAAAAAAAATCCCTCGTCTTTTCAGCTGGGGAATTAAATGTGAAGTTTCCTCCTGAAGGGCATATTTTATGGAGAAATTAAGTTTGTAATGGAAAATGTGACAAACTCAACTATGGTAATGCAAAAATATACTCTTAACATTTAATGTATAAAGGGCCATATATATGAAATGCATTTGCAACATACTGCATGTTTATTACAGATTAAACACTTAAAAAATTAAAAAAAAATCAGCACATACCCCAACTGTGTTTCTTAAATATTTGTTTAATATAGCCAGAACACATAGAAAGTTGTAGGACTGAAGAGTACATGGTAACTGTTTAAATAACATCAAATGCAATAACACGTTTCATTTGAAATGTTAAGCAGGTGATAAAAATGTCATGTAGAATTACTATTTCATGTGCTTTAAAATAATATAATTAGGAGAAAATGCATAGGGAAATCTTAATCACCAAAGTAAAACCTGTGTAAATGAGGCGCGTTTGCATTTGTTCAGGTATTCAGAATTTTGCAGCAGATCAGAACCTTTATCAACAGCTGAGTTCGACCACTGCAGCTCTCTGTGCTGGGACTGGACATTTCCATCCTCACGAACAACAGTGCAGTAGCTCATGGCACATGCTCCTGCCCCCTTACCAAACAAGCCAGCAGATCTAGGAAAACAGGTAATAAAGGACGTTTTTTTTTTCTCTCTCCCCCATTTCAAATGTGAGCAACCTAGAGAGGACAGAAGAGGTGAACTGAAAGCGATGTGAATCTTCTGCAAAAGAAGGTGGCAAAAAGCAAGACGGGTTGGCAAAGAAGAGGAAAAAAAGAAAATGTCTGGCACCTTTAAGCCTTTCTCACTAAAAATAAAAAAGAAAAAAGTGAAATGGAAGGAGACATAACTCATGGGAGGTGATGCTTCGGGTGAGTAATATAGTCTGTCCACTTGTTAGACAAATGTTGGAAAATAAGTGTGCTCTACATGTTGCCTTGTAGATATTTTTTTAGGTTTGGGAAGGGACAAGCAGGCTCAAGGAGAATTTTGACCATAGATCCTTAATATCATTTAATGATTTTTATATAGATGATAGTTGTAGGACAACCAGGATAATTTTAGAAGCTGAAGCCATTAGTATCATAATCAATTCAATATTCCTTCTATTGCCAGGAATTCTGCAGTTTGCTCTCTGCTGACATACACTGTTTTTCTCCTTTAGTTGCCTATGCTAAATCATTCTTTCCATGAGGAGCAAGAGAATCTCTCGCTCTTGCTTCCTGTCCTACCAGGATCCTCCTGAATACTTGCTCTTGTTTTCTCTCAGAATACTTATTTGGTTACCTTGTCTGCCTTTGCTGGCACCAAAGAGCTACTGTGCAAGGAGAAAGGTCTTTTCTGTCCAGTAAATAATAGCCCTAGTTATTATTTTGAGAGCAGGCATGAGTCGCAGCTACTTTCCCTATCCTTTTCCTTAAGGCATAAGATGTTTTCACTGCCCTGCCATTTCTTCTTTCTCCCCAAGGTCGGTTTCATTTTCAGTGGATACACTTAGACAAGTCTTGGACTTGATTCAGTTAAAATTACTGTATGCTTGGCCTCTGTATCATGGAAGCACAAGCAAAGCAGCTAAACACTGTGGAAAGTTGTTGTTCTCTGTTTTCCCTGGCCATGCATAAAGTTCTGCAGTGCAGAAGCTCAAACATTTTGCTTTGAATTGAGTCCCCTGGAATGATATGCTTTGTGGTCATATGCTAAATTGTGGACAGAATATAAACTACCCATTGCTTCTTACTGCTCTTCACAGTAGCTGCTCTTTTTTTTTTTTATGATGGGATCCAGTCTAAGGTTCAGACTCTGTGTCTAGACGCAGGAATAAGCACAGCTTGTCTTGCCTGGATGGGGAAGAGATGCCGACAACTCTGATAGCTGGTGAAAAAAGTCGAGTCTCTATCTCCCCCTATTTTAAAGAATAACTCTTTAAAATAGCCAGGGAATGTCTGCTCTGCCTAGCATTGCTTCAGGAGCTGCATTCCCCTTTTGCCTTTTGGCTGGTAACCAAACGGAGCAAACCAAACTGTGCTGGGAGGTGTCTTGACAGTGACTCAGTGGTGTGCGACAGCTCTGCCTTGCTAGGCCTCTCAATCATTTGTGACTTGTAAAGAAGAGGATACAGTGGGAGAGGATAATGACTTGCCCAAGGACATAGGCTGGAACTAATTAACCTTAATTTTAAAATTACTCAGGCTTGTGGAACAACAGTCTATTTTGGTGTCCAGGAAGTATGGCATCATTCTGTAGAGCTGTGAAAGATTGTGTTGGCTGCAAGGTGTTGGAGAACCAGACCCTGCTAGGGACAGTCTGGAGCAGAGACGGAATTGCAAGAATTTCAGAATCAGTATCAGGTGTCCGTTAGTCAAGACTTCTTCACATTCAAGGTTATCTCCCATTCCTTCTGCTCCTTTTGTTGGTGAAAAGCAAATCAGTGAAGTCTATACATGAAAATAGAAGTTTCACTTTTGTACTTCATGGTTTTTCTTCTTCAAAAACCAATGACTTACTATGAAATATTGCACTTATGGCAAAAATCAGCAAACTCATTAAGTGTTTCTTGTGTTTGTTAAAATGACTGATGAGCTCAGTTATTTCATAACCAACAGCTCTGTTGATTAATGAAAAATACTTGTGCAGCATTCCAATTTGCACTACCCTAACTTAATTTGCATTTAGACTCAATTTGGGTTTAAGCTACCAAAACTACAGCTGTTTGAGTATCATCTGCTTTAAAGAAGGGAGAAGCAGCAGTTTAGCTGTGACTAGATGGCCAGTGAAGACTATTTAAAAATTTTAAAGTACATTTAAAAGAATAATTTTGACTATAAAACTGAGTAATTGACTATTTATTACTTACAAGCAGTACTTAGGCCTTAATACATGTAATATTCTACTAGATGAACACCGGTGGTTTAACCACACTTAAAGCTATTTTAGAAAAGATGCCTTCAAAATAATTTGACTTGCTAAATGTCTTGATTTCATTTTTTCTCACTATATTTCAGACTATTTCATGATGGCAATAGCTTTATAGAGGCTGACCTATGTGTCTGTGAAACAAGCAATGTCAGCAAAATGGTAACCAGACTGTGGCCATTCTGGTGCAGTTCAGCAGAACACAGGAAGTAGAATGGATATTTTATTTCCTTGCTATTGTAAGGAAATTTCTGGAATTCATAATAAACAGGGCAAAGGATTACAATGTCTCTACTCTTCTCATAAACAATATTGGGACTATTAGCAAATGTAAATAAGAATACTGAAACTGGTGTAAGAAATCTAATAAATAAATGTAAAGCAAAGTAGAATACATTTATTCAGCATTTGTTCATTGAATTTTAACTCCTTATGAAACATGCTTGCATAACATGCCAAACAGGTTCTGTAAGAGAAACATATTTTTTGAGACAGCTTGCATGCTTATATTTCCTGTTTTTCTGATGGTCTAGAGATGTTTCTACCTGGTGATCAGAATACCTGATTTCTGTCATAAACATGGTGCAGGACTTTGAATAATGCAGCGTTCAGAGTAGTCCAGGTGACAGGGTGATTGAAAACAGATTCATGACAGTACTGTTTCCATCCTCTGTAGCAGTGAGAAAGATTGATCAGCACATGGTACAATGGATGAACAAATCTTCTCTACCTAGATGCGTTCAAGGTAACTCAGAATCTTTGTTTCCAAAGTAAGGATGTAATAGCCCATGTTGTTTACCTGAGCTGCTTAATGAATACAATTTATTAATTAATGTCTACTCTTTTATAAAATTTTGCACAATTTGAGAGTCAGGCTTAGACTGCCCAAAGCAAAGTGCACTAACTGTGGTCAAAGTCATCTGACCATTTAGCAAAGACAGCAGCTCCATCAAAAAGTTGCTGTTCAGCCTAACAGAGCAGTTAGGCTGACTACTCTATGGGTAGGGAAAAAACCTTGTATAAAAATGCTCTGTACACTTTTATTAACAGGTCAGATTAGTATGGTTATAATTACTCAAGGTTTAACTTTGGTAGGAAAAGAACTCAATTCCACACTTTTAAGCATATTGGGTGGGCAAAAATGAAATGTTTGCCAGCTGTGCGCTTTCCTTAAAACTGAGCGGAGTGACAAAGTTTCGGACAGCTTTGTTGCAGGTTGTCTTGACATGTGTTTCCCTTATTTGCTAGTTGTTTTGAAGTTCCTACAATCAATGCTTTAAGTACACATAGGCATATATATTAATGTACGCTGGAGACAGGTCCAACCTATTAGAAATTTAGGTACAACAGGGTTATAAATGTTACTTGATACCTTATAAAGCCCAAGATACCTGACCGGTGCATAGGCTCTGTTGCTTGATGTAGTCAGGTGATAACATATGTACACTCATGCTGCCTACTTCAGCGAGTGTCAAAAGTTCATGCTAAGTACTACATAAATTATCACCTAATTAAGCGCTGTTATGGTTTGGATTGGGAGGGAAGTGTAAACTCGATTCTCCTTAGAGAGCTATATGCAGAAATATGATGTAGAATTAATTTTATGAATAAAGGTCAAAGATCAAAGTCTGAACGTATTTATTGGAAGAAGGAACTGGAAGGGAATCTTGACTTCCTTAATTAAATCCTTTTCTGCTCATGAAAATACTAAGAGGTTAATTTGGTTTTATGTGTACTTCCCCATTACATTGTAGAGATGTCAGGAGAACTGTTCTGTTACTGGCACAGTTTATACCTTGTAGGCTTTCTGAACGTCCCATTGCTGCTCTTACATCAGTAGTTACTGAATTATAATTTAGGAATGCCAAAAAAAACTCCCATTCACCTGGTGGTTGGAGCTTAGGATTAAAAGATAAGGCTATTATGGAATGGTCTTATCTGAAGAAATTAAACGTGTACATATGTGTCTCTCAATTTACTATATTCGTACAAATCATCCAGTTACGTTATTTGTGTGTTAGACCTGAAGATACATGTACTTCTGCTGGGCAAGCAATGATATTGTCCTGGCTGGCTAAGAATTTTAAAATATAGAACCCGATATCTGTATCAGTTCAAGGAAATATTTAAGATCAATAATAATCTTCAGACATCTGGGAACTAGAGAAAGACTTTAAAATAATTTTAGCTATAATTTATTTGGATATATCACACCAAATAATCTATTTCTGTCTCCCATTTGTTTGAATAGTTTATGTGTCTATATTAGAACATGCATAAACATGAAAAATGTCTGTTCTTGTGATCATACCACTGTTTCTTTCAGCTTTTGAGTTGTACCTTTTGAAGAGGCCTAATTCAGTAACGAAAGTTTGTGATTCACGCAGAGATCTATACAAAGCCTCTCTTGATGCTTTAGATTACAATGTCCTTTAGGACAGGGACAGCATCTATCTATGTTTAACCTACCTAGTAACCTAGCAAAATGTGGATTCAGTGGTGAGTGACATTTTTTGCCACTGCTAGATCATAATTGAAGTAAAAACTGATGTTTATGGTCCCTGGAAGAGAGGGAAACAGTCAAAGATATGGAACTAAAGTGAGAAATCTGAAGTCAAAATAAGTTTTAAGAAGCACTTTGAGAGGGACAAAACTATTTTCAGGCAATAAAGAGATTCTTCTAAAGCAGTCTGCGATACTACCACCAAAACCAACAAGGAAGTCAACATTAGCAGTATGATAGTTATAACACTGATTCAGAAAAGTGTATGCTAGTTTAATTTTTTCTCCAACTAGACAGCTACCAGATGAAGGCAGCTAAAGACCTAGGGACATCTGTTTTAAAACAGTGGAAAGATGCACTAAGTGGCGTGAGGGGAAAAAAAATAGTCAAACACAAAGAAGCAGGGTAGCCAAACAGGTAACTTCTTATCCCAAAACGCCTCTAACATTTCTTCTTCTCTGCACTTCAGGAAGATAGAAGGGGGAAATGCCAGCAGCGCGATACTTTGTGTGGCAAGCAGTTTTCCACATCAGAAAGACCACCACTACCACAACTGGCACTGCAGGTAGCCTTTGCAAAGATGCCGAGGGCTGCATCACTGTAGAGACCAAATTACTTCCTCTTCTCCTCCCCAGGTGAAGTCTGAAGCATGTTGGCATATCTGTGTTGGAAAATTTTTATTGGCATTGCCAATACTGAGAAGACATTTCCCTTGCTACAGTGTGTCTGACCTAGTTATGCATTCAAACTGTTGACTGAAGGAGAGAGGAGCTGTTTGCAGAGTTCTTGAAGATCTTTAGTGGTATTGAACCACCTTAGCGCTGGTATAAGTAGTAATATTTTCACTGTCTTCTATGGAATTTTGTTCTTTATGTCTGTCTTGAAAGATATGCTTTAACATATGACTTTTTTACTAAAGAGTAAATAAAGACAAAAATTATACATATATATCTACACGTACAAGGGAATGTGCTTAACCAGTATTGCTGAGCAGGAGATGCTGCTCAAGAACTAAGGACAGACCAAATGTTTCTTAGACCATTTTATATCGGTCTTTGTTGTCAATGCGTGGATGTCATAGAAAAGTGTAATAGTAAATTTTTACTTTGCCCCTGAACTCTATATTGTGTCCTCTGTTGTAGGTCTGTAGCACCTCTATGCTGCAAAATTGTGTGTTCTGCTAATTTTGATATATGTTAGTACTGCAGAACTCAAAAGAGGAGGTGACACCTATTATAAAAGAGAATAATTCATGTCACATTAATACGAACATCTCAGTGCTTCTCTAACTTTCATGCTAGCAGTATGACCTACAATGATCCCAGCCTTCAGACAGGAGGCTGCTTCATACAACATTTAGAGACTACCTGAATTATCCATTTCTGTGGCCTCTTCCACATGAAGTACTGCTTGTATGAGTGCAAGTGAGGCAATGAGGAGAGGGCCAGCTGGTTTCTGAATCACTGGAAGTACTGCAGCCTAATGATGCTTTACTAATCAAGGCTTGTAAAATGAGCAGCGTTGCAGAAATGGAAAGCATTATGTTATTATTAACAGGCTATCAGAAGTGTTCCCCAAAGGTACACAGCCATGCCCAGATCTCACGTTGTTCTTCAACCCTGCAGGAGCAGAATGGCAGTCAGATGCAGTCCTGGGGAGTTGTTTTCAAGGGCTAATTGCCTGCAACTTCTGACAAGCCCTGCTTCCTTCTTATGGACTGAGGACCTGCCTTTGTTCATTGAAACATTCAGGTAACACCAACAGAGTGTCCAGCAGTCACTCAACAACTTGGTCATGGTTATTCACTCAAGCTGCTCCCCTGTGTTGGTTCTATCGATAGTTAAAGCCTGCTGGTAAAAGAAAAGTTGCTTTAAACTGCTACCAGGTGGGTGGTGGTCTCTGAGCTGCCCCAAAAAGCAGGAAATCACCGGTGGCTCTGCAGCATCTGTGTCTCCCCTTCTATACCACAGGGAGATTTAGGATAAAATTCATTCAATGAAATTTGATTTTCATTTACTTCAATGAAAGAACAGTTGTGTCCCATCAGATGTCTGCAGAGCATGGTCTACCCCTGGCTCTGCCAGTTACTGTCAATGTCATTGTGAGCCAGACATACTGCTTGGTGCCTCCGTTTTCCCTACGTACACAGATAAGACAACAAGGATTATTCTGAGATCTGCACTTCCACAGGTTTTGAATTATTTTTGGCCAGGGAACAACAAAAAGGCAGAGCAAGTTCGTTATCTGGGTCTCTATTTTCTATATGCACGAGGTGTAAATTTTGTTAACAGACAGATTGGATGATGCAGAAAGTATGCTGACATGAGAGAAACTCCATGGTCTGCTCTTTTGAGGTCTTAAGCAAAGAGGAACACATGCACCTCCGGCCTGAATTTGGTTTGCTGATCTTTCAGTTCCTCATCTGAAATCTTAGGATCAGTCAGCGTGCTAGAAATCCTACTGGACACACAGCCAGTGTGTCTGCAATGCTTCTTTCAGCAAACACAAACCAAGTTAAAGGGCCTGGAAAACAGTACAGCAATTCGCTGGCCCGAAAGCAAAAATAAACTATGCACAGTATGTCACATTAGCTCTTAACTGTCTCCAGGAAGTGTAATGTTTGACAGGGAAATATATCTGCTTGTGGCCTCATTTGATTCATGTTTCAAGGAAAGAATTGAAGTCATACCCCCAGTGGAGCACATACATCGTTCAAGGGGAGGATACTGCAGCCTACAGTATGTCATCGTCCTGCACCCTCCTCCCTGCTTCCCTGTGGAGGCAACGTGCCATTCAAGTGAAGGAGATTTTAGAAAAAGGGGTACGACGTTTGTTTTTCCCCCAACACTGACAGGAGTGTTTTAGATGGCAAAAGAACCACATTGCACCCTCTCTGAATTACAGCTCTGAATCACCTTGTTGGAAAGCGGGAGATACTTCCTGAATTATTTACGAAAAGGTGGCATGCCTTCTTAATCCCTGTTCCTTCTCCCCCTAGGACACGTCGCAGGCTGCTGCTGATCACCATTCGTTCCTGCCAAGTCCTTGCGCCTAGCATGGCTAACCTGATGAGCCAGCCATCCAGATCCCAACCGCCAGCTACTCCCAAGGTATACAGCAAGTAGGGAGGATAAAATGCATGGGATCTGCATGAGTTAGGTGTAGAAATCTTTCCATATTGGGAAGGAATGATTTCATTGTGGTGGATCTCTTTGCACCTAACTTTCCACTCCCCGTCTCCTCTCAGTAGGAAAACATGCAGAAATATTAGTGGAGGCTTCCACAGAGTTAGTACAAATACGGAACAACTCCATCAGGAAGTCTGTGGAGTTACCCTCATGTAAAAAATGTATGCCAGAGGAGACTGGGTCCAGAATGTAGAAGGTGATTTATAAAATACATTTGATAGAATACAATCCAATTTCTAATTTCTGATTTGGTTCCTAATCTGTTTTCTCCATCTCACTGCAGATCTGCTGTATCTGTTAAGGATACCCTCTCAGACTAACCTCAGTGTTAGCTGCCTTGAGACAGCATAGTAAAATTTAGTCTTAAAAGCAGAAATAAAATGTTTAGAGAGAAATGGAAGGAATTTGCTAATGTTCTAGTCCACAAACCATCGTAACTGTTGTCTTCTTTTCTTTGTCTCACCTTCAAATTCAGCTATTTTTTCCTTTCTTTTTTCGGACGTGGAGACTATCAGAGCACTAAGAACCTACCACTGAACTCTACTTGTAGCACTTCTCCACACTGCTGTGATTGATGGGGAGGTAACTCCAGAGCTTCATTAAAGATGTGAGTGTTTGTGTTTTTGTGCCCAAAATACTTCTTAAGCTATTTTAAGTAGGCAAGCAGATATGCTAAAGCACTAAAAATAAATATTTAAAAATACTTGACCTCAAAATACCGATCCATCAGAAGCAGAGGGTAAAAGGACCTTTAAAGGGATCTTTTCCTTGCATACTACCAAGAGCAGAACCTCAGATTTACAGACTTGTGGTTAAGGCAAATCTAGACTGAGCTGACACCCAGTTGGCATCACAGGAAGGGCCAGGTATTTTTCAGGTTTCTTGTCCCCTTGGCATGGGTATTGCAGGACTCAGCATAGCATGGGGGTTTCCAATCTGTTCTAATGAGATAGTACAGTTCACAAAGGCCATCTTATGGGTCATAGCCTGTGCAGAGGAGATGCAGTTGTGACCATGGCAGGAACTGTGTTTTTGCACAATATTAGCAAAGTGAGTGCAATTTTACCTGCACAGAAGCATGTTCCCCTTTTGAAAAGCACTAATCCTGCCATCAGCTTGTTCTCTTGACTTTATTTGCTCCCTTTCAGCTCTTTTTTCTTTTTTTTTTTTCCTCACAGCAGGAAAGGAGCCAGCCCATGTGGCTCACCAGTTCTCTGTGGAGCGACAGAAACTGGACCACAGCTTGGGCACCTCAGCAGGCGGAGGTCCTGGCTCCTCTGAAAGGAGCATCAGACAGAGTATTAAAGAAGGATGTGTTCTCACAGCTGCCCGGCACTATCAACACTAACCAGCAGGATGATTTGGATTTCTGCTGCCCCGTGCCAGATGGCAGCGTTTTGATACTCTGGTCTTCATTGCAGGTCTGTGCTCTGTGGTTATGGTAAGACTTCATCCTGAAATAGCTGCTTGGTTTTTGAAATTCAGGCATGGCCCACTTATTTGGATATTTCAAGCTGCAAGTTTCAGCAGCATAAGCAGCAACCGGGTTTAAGAAATGAGGAAAGATTTTTCCCAGCTATTTAAAAGCTGGGCAGATTGATACAGCTTGCTCCGTGCTGAATGAAACCCAGAGATGTGTTGCTGCAGGGCTTACACATTGCAATGTACATCTGTAAGAGACACAGTCTCTTAAGGAAAGTTTATGGTCTTAAGATCAAAGCCCGAATCTATTGTTAACATTTGTATTTTGGACCCTTCCTGTTCTGAAGATAAGCAGGGTTTCATTAAAAGGCAAATATCTCCATGAATACAGAATATGTAAATACATGAGTTTGATTTTGTCTTATGTTGAGGGTTGTATCTCGAAAGGCGTTGGGACAGAAAGGAGAATTGCCAGATATAAATAATGGCATACAGCAGCAAAGCAGAAGTCTGACATAAGAGCAGGCAGCGGTTGGGAGTCTTTCAGAGCAAACGCATCCCTGGTTCATATGGAATACACCTTGCTGCTGGGATGTGGTTAGCTGAGTTTCAGTGGTCTTCTAGGGTTGCAGAGTGTTGGACTGGAAGTTCTTTTTGTTTCTGAGTGGGACAGCTTATTTTTCTGTACGTTCACCTTTTCCTTCGTCAGGGGTGTACTGGGGAGACCTGCTTCAACGTCATGAAGCAGCAAACCCGAGAGCAGTAGAAACAGGGCCTGTTGTATGTCTTGAATGCTGGAAGTGACGAAGAAAACCAATTCACAGCTCCTCTTCAAAAGACAAGGGTTCTTTTCCCTATTGCAGAAAGTGAGAACACTGTTACAGGGAGCAAGTGATCTGTAGCGATGCTCACTTGCTACACAAAATACTTTCAATGCATGTCTCTCCACTAACTCAGCCACTGTTTTCAGGATGTTTTGTGACACCACAAAGCAGCTGTTCTTTACTCTTCTGACTAAGACATTTATATTCAACCCTAACATTTTAATCTAATAAAAAAAAAAAAGCTTTTTACCTCCTTGCAGTATAAACAGAGAACCTCTATATAATGGGCATCTGTGGAATATGGAATTAATCCCACTAGTGCGGAAAAACCTTCATAACTCTCTTGCGGCTTCATCACTCTTTGAGTTATGAGGTCTTCCTCTCACTTGTGGGATAAAGTCCAAATGCCACAGAGGCTTATTATGTGTCCACTATTTATTAAGACTTCATCATTTAAAACAAAACACTTAAGAAAGACACTGGGAAACATTTAAAATCAAAGAGGTTTCAGTCTGAGTAATATTTGTTGTATTTGAAGGTTTTTCAAAGAGAAGAAAAAGTTCGTTTTAGTCCTGATAACCACTGAACTTGCTGCTTCTGCTTATTTTTCTTTTTTTTTCTTTTTCTCCATGGAGAGATTCTGAATGTTTTTCCTTTCTTTCCTACATGATTTTATAAATCTTTTAGCATCCTTGTGAAGACTTCACTACTTTTCTCTGCCTTGCAGCCCAGTGACTAGAGCCATTAACCATGAGTGAGAGCTCTTGCTCCCCGGCTCACGGATGTAAATGTATGTACTTGCTGCACCTTGACTTGCAGAAAGTCCTTTAAATGACACTAATTTGCAGAAGTGTAACATAACGAATATACTAGCTAAAGCCTAAACCTAGTAGTTTAGCAGTAGTAACGTTTTGTACCAAGGTTGTTCTGGAGCTAAGGAGGTCGGGCAGGAGGCAGGAAAACCTGAGCTTGATTAAAACTCTGTTATGTGCTCTGCCTGGGCACATTTAAATCTCTTCGTCTTCCTCTGCCTTAGTTTCCACAGACAGACTGTTAGAATGCTGATTCATTTTTTTGACCTCTATTTCTTTATAGTCTCTCTGCATCTCAAATAAAGCAGAAGCTAGTGTCCACCAAATTGATATAATACAAATGAACATAGTCATTATATTAGCCATGCTTCATGGGAGTGAATTTAATTATTTCATTTTAGTAATTTATGATATAGGCTTAAGCAAGAATCTTTACAGTCACTATATTACAAAGTAAGCATGAGACCAGATTAAAAAATATCTTTTAATTGCCTTGATGTTTCTTAAGTCACACAAATACTATCATTGTTACTGATATGCTAAAAAAATTTAAGTTTGCTATGCCTGGATTTGTAGCACTTTTCTCCATTTCTTCCTATTAGAAAGGAATAACTATTTTCACCTATATAATTCTCCCCTTCACTCCCACATATGTAACTAATTCTCAAAACAATTGTGAGAAATAACGAACTCCTCTATCTTACAGCTGGGGAAAATAACGCAGAGGGACTTTAGCTTACTACTCCGGTCTCATTCTGTACATGAGTGGCAGAACTGGGATGAGAAGCCAGAAATTGCTGGCTGCCAGCCCGGAGCTCATGGTGTGGCTCGTACGGTAAAGTTAGCCAATGTTGTGTACTGAAATAGGCATGTACTTTTGCATCATCTTGCAGAGAAGTAATGGTGAGGTGAGAATGCTGAAACATTTGTATGGTACGTGTGGAGCAGATCTGGCACCAGCACCTTGCTGAATCTTGTCAGAGGCCTGGGGCTGCAGGCACTGTGCTGCCTTTCGCTGGTGCCGGGGTTAGATGAAAAGCACAGGGCAGTTAAAGGGTATGTGCCTGGCAGACTGATGGTGTTGGACCTGTTTACCCCTTAAAAAGAAATGTTAGGGTAAGAGAGCAGACTGCCTCTGGGGAGTGGGGAACAGAGGAGGATTGCTCTACCTGTTGGAAGACTGCGGGAATGATGTATCATTCTCTAGCTCTGGAAAAATATGAGATAAATTTAGATAAATTTCAGGGGAGCAGCCAAATCCTGGCTGCGTACTTGAACTCTGAATCTATTCACTTGTTCATATGTTCTCCCAGTTAAATCACTTTTCTTTTCTTACCCCAATAGGGAAAAACTGATCTGAATTTAAGGCAAACGGGGGGATAAACAACAAGCAGCCATAGCTGCTGGCTAAGGGCTACTTCTAGTCTCCAGCAAGAACTCAGGATGGGCCTCCTTTTATAAGAATCTGTGAGATTTACAGCAAAAAAAGTATGGCCAGTCAGAGGGCTTCTACTTGATGACAGATCTTTCTGCTCAGCCTTTGCTGCTGAGTGAAACTGAATTAGCACAAAATGACCCTTTTATTCTGCCGTAGCATGGATTTATATTCACAGGGGCGGCTCCTCAGTAGGGGTAAATTGTCTTAACTGTTTCAAAGGATTTGAGTTTGGCAGTTCGAGGTTTGATCCTGGCAAAAGGTGAGCACATGCTTTCAAGCTCCGTGACTTCATCTATGAAAGCCACTGTCACCATGTGGCCCCTCTGATCTTTAGCTTTCTTGTATTGTTTTGCTCAGCTTTTTGTTGACATTGAAAGGAGTTTCAATCAATTGTAATGGATGCTGTTGTAGCCTCAGTGTAGTAATGCTTTTGATATAATTATTTTTATGTGTGAAAAATTTTGGGATGTGATGAGAAGCGACTGAGCTAAAATTCTTCACTTGTATTTTGGAATTGCTTTGCCACCTCCAGTAAATTCAGATATTTTTCTATTATTTTAAAGAATTTATTACATATACATTCATTTAAAAAGAATTCTAGAACAATTCTGATGACAGTGGTCTATTTTTGCCTCTGCTGCATGCATAAACATGTAATAACAATAAACATAAAATGTACATAAATTCAGTTTTCAAATTAAAAGAACAGAAAAGGCAAGCAAAGCATGGGCTGCAGAAGCAACAGGAAGCGAAAAGGTGGTGAGAGTGAAACAAGAATGTAAATCACATTTTTTATGAGTGGCCACCCGGACGACAGAGTGCAGAAGCAGACCGAGTTGTTGTGAGAAATAACAATGAAGAGTGCACATGTAATAATACAAAGTGCCTCAGAGAGGGGTTGGGCCGGGGCAGTGCTGGGGAAGGCTATCCTAGAGCGGGGCTTGGAGCAGGCTCATTGCTTACACTGCCTCCTGCTTCCTCTTTGGTCCCCCCGACCCCCCTTTTCTTTTTTTCTTAAACAAGGTTGGTTTTGCTCGGGATGGTCCAAAAAAGCACCCTCTTGAACAATAAACACAAATGACTGTGGTGGTCCTGTCAGCTTTGGATCTTTGTAAAATAACCAGTGATCCACAACACTTTCTGGAATTGATTTCACAGGCTTTCCCCCTACCTCCTCACTGACAGCCTGGAAAAAAAATTCCCCTACCACCGTCGGTGAATGCTATTCATTTTCCCATTATTGTAAATTCCTACAGGCAAAGAGTCCTAAAGAGCTATCGCTTTGAACCAAAGGTGATTTTGCTACTGAAGGAGTCACAAATCAAACACTATGCTCACAAACTCTTACATTTTGAAAAGAACACTTCCAAATGATTAAATAGTTATGCATAGCAAGGACTTGAAACTTTGGTGATTTATTCAGACTCCATAACCTATAGTAAAATATAAATTTTTGTTAATAGTGGCATAAATGTAACATTCTCTTCTCCTCTCCCCCCTCCCCCCCCCCCTTTTTTTTTCCTAAGTGTAGGACTTCCAAGATTTTTGGAAGAAAAAAAGCATCTGTTTTTCTGTATGTTTGCTTTTTTTATAGGCTTCATAAATCCAGCAGGCTTCTATTTGGACCACTAGGCCCTTTCAATAGAAGCATGTTTTCACTGGGATTTCCACATTCATAATTATTCCTCTCGTTTCTCTGCTGTGAGAAGACAAGCTGCTATTTCATTGCTTTGGGGAAGTTAATAATATGGTAGGCAAAACATCAGGAAAAATTATAATGAATGAACCTATACAAATTGTAGGGAAACACATGCTGCTGTTATAAAATGTTCCCATCATAAATCCCGGCAAATCACTCTGTGCACAAGTGAATAACTTTTTAACACATAAACACTCAATTAATTAAAGGTAATATACTGTATACGCTCAAACTAGTGTGACACAGAAAAGACAGATTCAAATAATGCCATTCAAGATTGTGGGCCCAGTCGTGTCTGCCACAGTCCTCCTGAGGGATTTGGGAATAATAACACTCCAAAGTAACTCTCCTCTCTACCTGAAGTGAAAATGAAGTTCTCAGCCTCAGCGTTGCAATACTATATTACTGCATTCACTTAAGACGTAAGTAGGAAACTCCCTACTTTTTTTCTCACCTTATTTCATACACATAGCAAACGTTTCCTCGGTTTTCGTGTAGGCCACCATTCCCTCCTACTCCTACCTACTATTTCTTAATTATCAGTTTTCTTTCCATCTTACATAGGATTCTTGGAAGATTATTTCCTTTAACAATTGCATTGTTTGAAAGACCAGTTAATTTATTGACATTGCCTTTTCCATCAGTGACTGTAGTTCAGCTCCACTAAAATATATCCGTTCATTTTGAGAGACATGTTGGTTAGAATTTGCTGGGACTATTTAAAAAACACTCTTTAAATAAATTTTTCTCTTTCTAGCAAGAAAAGAAGAGAGAGGGAAAACAAACTTACTTTGAAAAGTTTTCAGGTTTGATTATGTTTGTGTCAAGATCAGACAGAGACTCACCAGCTGTAGAAAAATAACCAACTTGTACTCACATAGGAAGGTACAAAGCAACGTTCAGTTCCCCGATGCAGGGGTTATTTAGTTTTCTTTTAAGTGGAAATAGCTCCAGCAAGAGCCACTGAGAGCAACCCACCAAAAACTAGCTAAAAGTAGTGACTTGAATACAAGACTTTTACATTGAAGAATACTTATGCTCACATACCTGCCTGAAGTTAAATGATATTGCTATATGATTGGACAGACCTCTTTATGCTTTCACAGAAAAAAATTAATGATAATCACTTTTTTATATAATAAATATTTTAAAGATAGAATGGGAACATTTTTATAATTCTTTGAAGGTTTCTGAAGTCAAGGAACTTTTTCCATTCAGATTTAAACTGCATATCTATAAGCAGATCCTATGTGTATTGCATGTGAGAAGTTATGTATTGATCATATAACTCTGAGTGAATGAAAATTAACATTTTTACTCCTACTCTCCACCGGTCTTTCTTGCATAACTCAAGTAGTTATACATCGATCCACTTTCATATCACTTCTATAATTGATAAGTCTAATAAGAACTAAGGTTTCCACAAGATGAGTAAATTCAGCAAGCGACTACTAGACAAATGAAATAAAAAAAGAATAATGAAATCTAAGGCTATTGTCCCCCTCCCCAAGGTAACAGAGAGTAATAGCTGACAGCGATAACTGGAACTATTTTGGGTATGTGCTGTGCAATCACTTATTTGGAATTGATTTATCACACCTAATCTTCTGCCAGAGCGCCGAACCAGAATGAGTATGCCTCTTCCAACGCCACAAACAATAGACCATCACAAGAAAGGTGCGTGTTATTGCCAGTTATTGGCAGGTATATTTCTTTTTATCTTCTAATTTAAGTCCCAGGTTTTCCTCAGTCACTACACTTATTTGAGGCTGACCTGGATATTTTATGCAAACTTGCTGTCCTTTCTGTATCTTTCCCAATGAGAAGATCTGTGAAGATGACACGATTCCTTCAGTAAGCAGAGATCGATTTCAGAGAGTGACAATCACAGACTCTATTTGGAAACCCTTTGGTGAGGCCACTCAGGTTGAATAAACTGGTGGGGTAGGCTGGAAAATGAGGTGCAGCAGTACAAACATCTGTCCTCTCCTATCGGGCCACCTCTGATGGTAGCCCCCTCAAAATGCCGTCCATGAGCACTTCTGTCTCGCCCAGGGCACGTGACTATCTCCTGCCACCATGGGGGAGTCCTATGGGGCAAACCCCACACACAGTCAAAGGGAATCAAAGGGGAATCCTTGGT
This sequence comes from Grus americana, assembly GCF_028858705.1. NCBI lineage: Eukaryota > Metazoa > Chordata > Aves > Gruiformes > Gruidae > Grus > Grus americana. The sequence goes on along the minus strand of NC_072855.1, from coordinate 15,644,318 downwards.
CATCCTAGGAGAGGGGTGTGGGTTGTTACACCTCCTAACAATAATTAATCACCTTCCTAGGCCTCACTCAGCATTCTCTTTTTAATGAGTGTGCCCAGGTTAGTTTGAGAGCCATCTGGATTGGTATAGACAGGGCTTCCTGAAGTGCGTAATGGAAAAAAAACAGAACTTAGCACATACCTGCTGGACTCAGCAAGTGTGATTGCAGATTAGGAAATTTCATACAAAATTACTGGCAGAGATGTTTCAGAGCCTAGAAATGAACCCTCATGCTTGGACACAGCTACTTTAAATGATTCATAAGTATTTAGGCCATTTAAAGGCTTGTTGGTTGCTATAAAACTTTATCCTGTTAAACCTTATCCTTCACTTACGACATTTGAAGTCTGCTTCTAGAATTTATATCTTCCATTACCCTGCCCTTATTCATCATATTTTGTAATTACTCTCTCAAGAGCATCTATTTTTAGCTGTGGAAGCTATCTTATATAGGCATGTTACCAACTGATGGCTGTTTTCATGCCAAATTTAACACTTCAGCCCCCAAAGAATCCTTTAAATCAAAAGTATATCGATGCTGACAGTAGCCGCTAGCAAATCCACAGGGGAAGAAGTGAGTACGAATTGATCCGGTCTAGATCCTGTCAGCTGGTGATCTTGGAATGGATCCTCTGGGAGATTGCCTTAGTCCTTTATCTCCTTTTTAATCTTTGGCCTTCACAGTGCCCGGTGTTCAAAGCTTCCACTGTTTAGTTCTTTGTTATGTGAAACTTGATACCTAATGAGTTGCTGCTGGTGCTCTACTTTGTGTGTTGTGATATTCATTGTAATGTTCATCTGTTTTGTTCTTATCTTCCAAAACATGGCTCGACAGTTGCTGTTAAAATTATTGTAAAATTCAGGCACAAAAGAAGCCTGGGAAATTCATGCTGTAATAAGTAGCTTCTAGAATTGTACAAATTATTAAAACCAGAAGATCAAAATGGAAATCACTCCATAATCTTTACTTTAACACTTATTAACAATGCCATACTTTTGAAGAAATAATAGCTGACAAAAACAGGACAATCAGAAAGGAGGATCAGAACAGGGAATATATTTTTTTGGTGAAAGCCAAATGAAACTTGAAATCATAGACTGCATTTTGGTCATCTTTTTCCTTTTTAATTTGTCATTAATAACATACTGTTAATTATAAAGAGCCTTATATATATATATATATACATTTTTAAGAAAGTGTCCAAACTAGTAGAATTTTTGAGTTGGTTATAAGCTGCACTGGTAGAACTTGCTTCATCTTATTGAATTCTGCCATTTGAAAGGTAGAAACCAGATGCCTTTTGAGTAGTGTTAAACAGCATTATGCAGACATTCAAGATGGAAAGAGAAAATGCTATGTCGAAAGCCAGTCAAACATAATTCCATGAAATGAAATAGCTGGGAGAATTTTAGGTAGGTGATGTGCCATTACACATTTGGAATTTGTTTAAGCTCTCTGTCTGACCGCCAGGCCAGAATACATATATATGCTGCCTCCAGTGCCTGAACTGCCTTGTTCAAGGCTGGATTGGAGCATCTTGATGTGCTGTGTAGATATCCCTGCATGTGCAGTGAGTGCCTGTGTGCTCCTGGCTTTGGGTAACTGCTGAAGAGACAGACGCTACCTACAAAAGGGAATGGACGTAATACGTGCATCTGCACGCACACAGACAACAACAGAGACATTGCTGTAGAACAGCAGGAGGGGAAAAAAAGGAAAATAAGCCACTCAAGCAGGAATAAACGTGCCTGGAGTTGTCCAAACACACGTATTCGTTAAATCGAGAACCAGCCCTCTGGTCCTCTCCTTGGAAAAACTCCTGATGAGGAGATGACTTGCTATGGATTTGTGAGGTAAAAGCTTCAACGGAAAATAAAATCTGGCTTCTGCTGTCTGGGCTGAGCTTTCTTCCACTTATCCGCTGGCATGACCTCACTGGGAGTGGAGTTGAAAGTCTTCCTGGGTCGATGCAACGTGCCGCTGCTGCTTACTTGCCGCCTTTCCTTCTGCCCTCAGAGATTACCTGCTCCTCCACCCAGCCCCAGGCAATAACGCCCTCAGGGATGACGCATCTAGGCAGTCCCCGTTGCCAATGACCAGGCACTGGAAACTCAGCCTTCCCGGACAGGATCTTAGCCTGGTCCTTCCTGCCACAGAAGATCAGACTGAACTGGGGGCTGATGGTGTCCAGAGCTAGAATAAAACACTTTAGCAATAAAATCTTCCATCAGAACATATATAAATACCATTCAAAATCCCTCCTCTGGGCACTGTAACAAATTCATCTACTCCAGACAAGTGGATGGTGAAGTATTTCCTCCTTCTGCACTCCAAGTCTCCACGGTGAGCTCAGATACCAGACTGATGGACAGTGTCTCAAAGTCTTTTACATTGCCCTCTCCTAATCGTTCAATAAATTTTCAGAGTGCAAAGTAACAACTAAGGTATTGCATTTGCTTGTATGGTGACAAAATGCATGTTATAAGGAAGGAAGTGCGAATTGTTATTTCCAAACAAAAGTAGTATAGTCACGTCAGAGCCTAACAGTTCTGTTGGAAGCAGGTTTTGTTCTTGTTAATAACTTTTGTAATGATTTGAATCGCTTTCTTTTTACAGTCTTCCAGCTGCTCCCAAAGGAAACTTTTTCCTTATTTAGTGTCTCCAAACTTCCTTGAAATGCTTGGATGAATGGTTCTATATGAGAGCCAAAGATTATTTTATTTGCTGAACTTCAGAACATTGAAAATGTCCTGTCTGGTTAAGTAGTGGATTGATTTTGGGTCATTGTGAGGTAATTTTTATGTAGTTTGGGGAGAAGGGCCATTTGGATTGGGTCTGTGTTCAGCATGCTGCAGAATATTACTGAAATACTGAAATCAATACACTATTATGTCACAGAAAAGGTGCGTGTACATAAGCAAATGCCAGTTACACCTCTGTTATGAAGTTAAACAGAGCCAAGGAACTTCCTGGATACTGGAACTCAGACATCTGCACTGCTAAATTGTTAGAACAGTCCGTGGATGGTTTTGGCCCTGGTCAGCAAGCACTTTCCCAAGTAGTTCCTGGGTTCAACCTGAAATTCAGCAAAGGTCCAGGACTAGCAGGAAGTTTGCATTTGGTCACTTCTTTTTCAAAGGCTAGAAAGTTTAGTAGTATGGACTAGAACAGCTACAAGCAGGTTTAATATACTAGTGTAGACTTAATATATATAAAAATGTGTGTATTTCTTGGAGACAAATATTACCATTTTCACGCTCTGTGATGAGCCAACCAGCAACTGCTTTCAGGTCACAGCAGTTACCTGGGATATGGTTGAGAAACAGAATATGTCTGTCCTTACTTCAGTATTTATCTAATGAGAGTTGATGGCATTTGCGTGTGTTTGAAAGAAAGGTTATCCCAAGTTCTGAGGTGAAAACATTGTGCTGATGGTTGCATGTACAGTGAGTAAATTAGCAAATATATAAAAGATATTGACACATACTAACATTTGTTTTATGAAAGTATTCCAAGACAGACTCTATTGTTCCCATCAGCATGTAACCACCACTATTTTTGAATAGGAAATGTTGATTGTCAAGACATAATTGCCTTTGTTCTCAATGAATCTGATTTGATCCTGTTAAAGCCAAGACAGTAGAAGCAGAAGAAATGTCACTGTAGTTTATACAAGCTCTGTAAAAGATAAACATGTCTAGCTGCTTTACAGTCAACCATCGCATAGGTGAATTCAAGTACAAGAAGAATATTAGTAAGCCAAACTGAGTATGCCCCTATGCAATTACATTTCCAGACTCAAGTGTGTGACTCTTCGATGTTTACAGAGGTCATGGAGAAATTAGATGATCTTGTATCAAAGCCTTATCATTTGTAGACAGAAGAGTAAGAGGAGTTAAGACCATGGAAAATTATCATGATAGATTAGTTTTCACTTAAGAAGTGGAAAGCGGTGGAAAGTGGTCTAAGAAAGATCCGTTTCTGAGCAAAATGTAAGATCCTTCTTAACATAACCTTAGCTTTGATTTTCTCATCTGATATTATGTTCCTCTTATACCCATGTAGTTATAACAACAACATTTTCTGAAGCTACTTTAGACATAGTTCTAGATATATTAAGTTTTTGCTTGTTGAGCTAATAAGAATGTACTTAGAATCAACTTAGAGGGCATGCACTGATAAACCAGAAGATTCTGTTAAATCTGTGATTGTGATAAATTTACAGTTTTTCATCTTTCCGAAACAGACATGATACTGAGAACCAAGTTCAGTGAAGGTTCTGCAGATAGTGCTAGAGGTAACTAAATCTTTGCGCCTGCCTATCAAAAGGTTAGATTATTTTTCAAAACATTATGAAATTTTGAAGCAGAAAAACAGGGTGGTTGTGAGGTGCAGACTCAAACCAGACTAAAATATTTCTCTCCAAATGCTAAACTTTAGATGCCAATATTTTTTCAGGGAAGTAAACACTTTGAGGAAAAAAAAGGATGAAAACCCCATTTTCTCTAACACAATAACGTTTCATCATGAGTTAAAGCTTTTAGTCATGTTTTACTTGTCATCCAATATTGTAGATTGGTGGTTATAAAAATAATTACATACATTATTGATTCACATGTAATCTCTATGAAATCTAGCAACGGTGACAGTAAGGATCCTTTTGAACAAAGGAAAACAAACAACAAGACCCATGTAGATACTTGGGGTGAAATTCTGGCCTCATGGAAGTAAATAGTAAAACTCCTGTTGACTCCAACGGGGTCAGGATCTCTTCCCCTTTCCCTCCACCCCCAGTGTGTAACCACAGCTGTGCTTTTGCTAAGCAGCATGCAAGAACAACTTATGAATCACATCTGGTGACCCTGTTTGGCATCCCAGCAGAGAAAACATCAGAAATATTAACCCCTTTGTTACATAAATTAAAACAAAGAGACTTTTGGACCCCTTGGATAATGCAAAAACTATGGGAAAGAGAATAAAAAGACAATAAAAATATTTTAGGGGAACTGAGAATCAGGGCCACAGTGAGGGAGAAAAGCTGCTGAGGTGTTGTAATTTAAAAATTTAAGAATAAACACTCTTTTCTTTCTCTTTTAGGTTCAGCTGCCAGTGTAACTTGATAAATTTCTTTGGTTTGTTTCCACTTGTTCTCACTGACGCAAGCTGGCAATAGCTTTTGTAGAATTTCAGGCTCTCTTGAGTCAGTGTCTTGATCTTCAGTCAAAACCTCTTCGTTTTCCAAGAACCTCTTAATTTTCCATTTCCTCCTTGGCAAAGCTTAAAACCATGTCCAAAAGCTGTATTAGCGTTTTTTCACCTGAGACACTGGAATTTCCACCATCACTGGGCTTATTTCCCTTTTCTGTCTTTGGAAGCTATCTTGTAAAAATCAAAAGTTAATATCCAACTCTCTGCTTTTTTTTTTCTTTTTTTCTTTTTGTTTGCTTTTTCTTTTTGGGGTGTGTGTATATTTTAGTCTGGGGAGGAATTTCACAGTCTGAAGTTTAAATCATAGCTATCTATATCCTGGCCTGAATGAGCCTTTCGGATATAAACATTCCCAAAACAAGGCATTTGTTATCAGAATATAGAATGCAGCGCTGTACTTTCTCACTGACCAGGCATCTAACAGTAGCCATAAATAGACAAATTCCTGCATTTTAATCTCACTATAAGGATTTGGGCTAGTTATTTAACAAATTTGACTTGTCAAATAGCGAGAATTTTGGAGAAAGTAGGAAAATGGACTACACAGAGCATTATAGACCATTATATATAAGCATATAAGTCAGTCTGGTTCTCCTGACATCATTGGAGCCATTGCCTTAACATTGCCCTCATTTATTCTATTTAAACAGATTGTGCCAGGCTGTAGAATATGTTAATTTTATCTGAGAGATGAAACACCCTGATTTAGCACATCTGCTGGGCCATGTGAAGTCACAGAGCTGAATTCTACAGGAAAGTCACTGTCTGCCAGAATCGATGGAGCCCTGTAAATTACAAATGATGGCATTTCAGCACATTGGACATGTCTGGTTGAAGTCTAGCTCCTCTAAATGTCTGATCTTTCAGCCATCTCTTTTGAAAATGATATCCTTGCTGCTGTTTGTGAGCATCTGTGTGCTCTCTAGTGGGACCAGGGCCAGACACTCAAAGATACGCAAGTGTTTAATCCCACTGAAATCAGATGTTTCGGAATAATACTTCAATACAGAAGTACTTCAGTACAGGAATAATTCTAAACAATTCAATCTCTTTAAGTCCAGACAAGCAATTAAAAATATAATTATGGTTATGTTCCAAGTGTACAGAAAAACCAATTTTTTTCTTGCTTGCTAACACATTAATGTAAGGTAAAAGTTAGAAAACAGACGTATTTTCAATAAATAGAATGTGAAATTAAAAAGACTATCTGTAAAGGTTAGTATAAGATTTCTGTATTTTGAACATCTGTGAATGACATTTCTTTTCATATTAGTATGACATGTACTTACAGAGTACTAGGATATCCGTCAACTGTAGGGCACACAATGTCTTACAATGATGAAGAAACAACACTATAACATAATAACACAGAGGAATGAAATGAATACAGAAGTCAACACAGGGACAATGAATGGAATATTTGCAGGAAAATATTCCTGTTCATAAGAATATTGGTATAGCTCATAAGCTACCGACCATCAAATCATTAAAATAATATTGAGCAATGGTCTTTGAGAACTTCACACCAGCATTAGATTTTTTCCCTACATGTTCAAACCTTTTGCCCTGCAGAGATTTTTGATGTTGGAACTCAATTCAATATGAAAGCACATGCTACAGTTTTAATAACCTGTGACAGAATTTCCTATCATGCAAAAACATACTATTAATATTGAAGTGTGAAGTGTCAGCAGGCACAAACAGGGCAACCAAGCCCAATCAATAGTCGTAACGGGGCATTTCAACTGTCTGCATAGAAATTCATCCTTTGCTATGGCTGATTTAGAAAGAGAACTTCTTGACCTCTCAGACTATATTTTTTATAGCAGTTGGTTCTACAGCACACATGAGGAAAGGTTACTCTGTCCTATGTAATATACAAGTGTTGGTTCAAGAAGTAACTAATGCTGAGCTACTAATTAATGGTGACCACAGCATAATTAAGTTCAACATTCTCAAGGGAGTGATTGAACCAAATGGGGGACTGTGACACTAAACTTTTGATAATGAAATTTTTTGAAGGGTAAAGTTAGTTAGAAAACCCTAAAGTCAAAAGTGAGGAAATTAAAATCCTTACACTCAGCATGGAGGCTTCTTAGGCATCCCAGGAGTCACAGAGGAATGAATGCACCTTAACAAAAAAGAAAATAGAAAGCCAATTAAAAGCTAGTATGGTTAGATTGCAAGGTTCAAGATGTTATTTAAGACAAAATGGTAGCCTTCAGAAAATAGTAATCTAGTCCAAGAGAACGAAAGGAGCAGATGTTATGGTATAGGAGAATTATAGAGGAAAAAGGTAAGGTGTAAGGTGAGGAGCTGTCATAGATAAAACCAAAAACACTAACAGTTTATTTGTATGTGTCTCAGTTGGGAACTATGTAAGAAAACAGGCTGATTCATTTTTTCATCCTTGAGAAGTTATGGATACTATAGATATTAGACAAAAATTTACTGTAATGTATTAGGACACTTTTCAGATGTGGCTGAGATATCTGTAAGAAGATTTCAATCAAAGGAATTAACTGTCAATACAATAAACTGATAAATTGTAAAGCATCAGTTCACAAGGCATTCCAAGATTTCAGATGGAAAAACGGGGTGGCCAAACTGTTAGTAGGAAAGTACGATTTCATATGAACTGTGATTCTAAGCTGAAATATAGAACAGCAGCAAATGCTTAAAAATTGCATGAGTCACTTTGAGAATTACACGTGACTGCAACCAGAATAATTCATTAGAATAATCAGTATGAAAAATGATAAAAGAAAGTTGGTTAAGTAATGTTTTTGCTTTCCTAGAAGCTGAAACAAATCCCTCATGAGGGGCTGCTGGGGAAACAAAGAAGCCCCTGGCAGAGGAGTGGCATGGCATGGACACAGGGAAGAAACGGAGCAGAAGGTGGCAAAGAGGCAGGAGTTGATACCTGGTGGTGGATGAAGAACGGGTCTAACAGCTTCAGGCTGAAGATCTGCCCTTTCCTCTCACCCTCAGCTAAGTGGGTGAGTGATTTAGTATTGACTTGAATGCAGCAGGGTCTTACCTGCAGGCTCTGGTTTTGGCTCCAAACCCAGACATTATGCTGGTCACATCTGTTCTCCTCCTTGTAGCATTCACCATTTAAACAGGACTATCTGTGTCTGACAGAGACATCTCCTCTAATTATACCTGATGCTCCTTATGCATAAGCCAAAACAAAAATTGAGTGGTGTCATGGTATTTTCTCACATTATTTTACTCCAAGGCCTCAGTTACATTATACAAATAATGTTCCTGTTTCTAAATAAATACAGCCCTTGCCCTTAGTCAGACTTCTGCACTGCAGTAGCCTGACCTCTTTCAACAGAACCGATACTGGGATCTGAGTTCGTGGTTAAAGGCTTGGATGCGACTTACACCAAGGCCTTGTTAAACAAGTCTGATGATGAAAAGAACATTAATTGAAGAGTGTCTGCTGGAAGGATATAATGATGTTCCAGTGTGAACAAAAATCAAACCCTATATTTTATAGACTGATTTTTGAGATGTCTAATCTACCAGAATGAGTCTTATTTTATTCTCCCTTCTGAAGGATACAGATTCATGATACACTTTGAGAGACAATCTGACTTTACAGAGAGAGGAACAAAAACCAGAGAGAAAGCAAATGGCAATTTTAGATGACTTATGCATTTCTAGAATAATTTTCCTGAAAAATATAATGTCTTAAAGGACACATGCAGTCTATGGTGTTGATGGAAAGGGCTTACTCACACTCAGTTTGTGTAACTTGCATAACTCACTCACAGCTTTGCTTTTCACAAATAATGCTGTCACTCCAAAGTCACGTCAACAATAATGCCTTTGTACCAATCCATAATGTTGGGTGTTTTGCATGCACATACATGCAATTCGTGAAGCTCCTATCCAGATAATAAACTGCCGGACCTGGGATTAAATTCCATTTATCTTGCACCTTGACATCCTCCCATGCACTAATCCATTTCCACTGGGACTGTTTTTAACAATCTGACCCTCCCAGCAGTTAAAAACAGCTGCCATTTTTTTAAACAAACCTGCCAGGAAAATATTTCTTGCTTTCCTCACAAATGTGGAATTCTGAGCCACCCTCCCACCCCCAAATTACATTGGACTGATTCCCAGGCCATGTAATGTTCAGTCCTGGGCTAATGACTGGTTTAAGTTTCAATAACCCACAGTTTGTTAGGACCAGAAATAGATTATACCATGGTAGAGATGGGATTCCCTCTTTTCCAACAGGATATGGCTTTTTTTTTTTCTTCTGCTAGGTTTGGTAGAATATAAAATATCAGAGTTTAAAAGTCAAAGCTATGTAGGTGATGGTTAATGTTTTAAAATATTTTGTACTGGGCTGCTGCCTGCAGCTGTAACTGCAACTGAGACCCCAGTGAAAAGCTGTTGCAGAAACGCAAGGTCACAGTCACCCCTCACCACCAGCACTTTACATTCAAAAGATGGAAATGGGAGAAGGGAGGACGAATTAGTGAAATGAGTTAACTGTAGTCCTGCAGAAACACAGTTAGTGCCAAGCTGCGATTAAATGCCCTGTCTCATCTCCTGATCTACTGGCCCAGCCTCATGAAAGCACCAACTCCCCAACTAAAATTATTAGTCTTAACTTTTCTTGTTCCATCTGAAGCTGGGGCATGTGAATTTGCGGTCTGTAGGCAATATGGCTTTATAGGCACTGAGAAAAATTACTCCAGCAAAGAGCTTAAAAATCCTGCAGCATGTGTAAACTAGCCTATTTGTGTCATGATGTAAAACACCTGCTGATGTGAAGTGGCCTGAAGATTTTATTGCTGCTCCATGGTCAGCTTAAGTCATGAAGTCAGACATACATCACTCATGTGCTCATCTTATTCCCGCTGGCATCCAACACTTCATTTATCTGGTCTGTTAACATATGCAAAACCTCTCTATGGAAAAGATGGGATCACTGATATGTTTTTACAGTTAAACTTCACAATGTGCCTGTCACAGGTATTGAACCAGTGCCTCCGACTGAAATGTGCCTGCCTTTGATTTAAATCATCCTTGTGCCAAATGATATATCTACGCTGTAGGTGCAACTTGGTTGAGAGGGCAGGCAGCAGAACATCTCCCATGACAAGAGGAGTAAAGTGGTGGTTTAACCACCGTCAGTTGATGAAAAACTAACAAATTGTATTATTCAGTAAAACATGGATGTTTTCCTCATAAAAGCAAGGAGACAACAGGTTGCCTGCCCTGTGAGGGGATCCTCTATATATGACAGGTGTGATTGGTACTGGAAGAAAGGCCTCCTGCTCTCCACCCTTTCACTGCTTTGGAAAGATAAATCTGAATGAATCTTGGCTGTGTTCAACTTTGGCCAAGGTGTTCAACTCATAATGCACAAAGCTACAACATTTTAAAAAACATAGGGAATTGAGAGCATCTCTGCAAAGGTTTCAGTAAGTTCAAAGTAGTGTAGAGGTGGCCTTCAAACCACCTTTATGTAGAAACCTTTGGTCTCTGCTTTTGGCATATCAGCTGCATCTCAAGATTTTCCTCAGTAAATGGAAAGGAGACCAGCTTCCAAACTCTATCAAATAACAGCGAATCGTACAACTTTGCATGCAGATATTTCTCCTTCATAAAAATAAATGTTTGTACATAGCTGTTTTTTGTTTCATGCTTACATGGCTTTGTTTTCAGCAAATCATTAAAAAAGTGATGACTTACTGCACTGCTTTTCTAAATCTAGTCACAAACCACAATCGCTTACAGGAAATGGAATGTTTACTTGAGTTTATTATACAAGGGTCTGGATATGAGCTGTGGGATTTTTACACCTCATAGCAACGGTATTACAATTTATTTACATCTTCATGTTGGCAGCTGCACAAACTCTTATGAAATAGGACAATCACACCTTAGGGAACAGTAATTATAGGCAAAGGTATAAATAGTATAAAGAAGTGCATGCATTTGGCACTTAAGTCGAAGAGAATAGAAACTATTCTGGCAAATCTTCAAAAACACAGTCTCTTGTTCATTATGAGGGCATGAACTAATTAAACCGAACTTGTCAGAATCGGCTGCATGAATAAATTCTAGTCAACTCTGGCACAGTCATGCTACAAACCCACGAAGAGCAAAGTTGTTTTAGTGATGTCATAATTTGGACTTTCAGAGTATGATATCACTTTTGACAGAATTAATGCAGAATTAATACCATATGTATAAGCATTAATAGGTATTGAATTGAACACCCAGTGATAAGTCTGTGTTGGTTTCCAAAGGAACAGTCTGTTTTTTTCTTCATAACACTTACATTAATGTAGTATCAGAAGGCAAATTTAAAATACATTTCAACACTTTTATAAGAAAGCATTTAAGTTTTACATCTCTGCCTCTATTTCAAAAGCTGTTTGCATAAGAAAAGCAATTAAACTTCAGTGCTATATTTTTAATAGTGACAAAATCAGTGTTGTAAGAGAAGAATTTTAAGGCAATTGTAAACTTAAAAGAAATTGTCGCCATTTGATAGCTGAAAGGAGAATTCCTCTGAGGATCAGTTTATCCATTTTTAAATCACTGGGTCTTTTTATACAATGAATCCTGAAGTTAAAATGTTGTTGCATTTAGCAGCTTGTTAGTTCCTAGTTACTGTCAGTGACCAGGTGTTACTCTTTCCCAAATGCTTTGGCTGACTCCCATCTCCTTCCTTTCCCAGCCTTGATATATTAAATTCTTTCACTCTTATCCATGATGAGTCTTAGGGTCTTCCTCTTCAGTTCTCTTTCCCCTCAGGATATAGTTATATTTTGAGGATTTACAGCTGAAACAGAGATTCCACCTTCATCTTCAGATGTAAGGGTGAGTTAAAGAGCTAGCGAACAGAGGTTGAGTAGGGATATGGCAAAGTTTGCTGATGGAGCTGAAAGTAAGAAGTAAAAACAAAAGTTGACCTTGGGGTGAGAGAAGCTCTCTTGATACTGAGTACTATTGTAGTAAACTCAGAAAGGAAATTTAACACTGACAAATGTGAAGAGTTGCACGTGAGGAAACAGCCTCCATTCTACATTCATAGTGGAGGGATTTGAACTAAGTGTTGAAAAGAAGGAAGAGATTACGGAGTTAGTAGGGTATGAAAAAGTCAGCTCCATGTTGAGTAGTAATAGTAATAAATCAAATATTAGAAATTAGTAAGGAAAAGGTAGAGAAGCAAAGAGGAAGTCTCCTTTTGCCCATGTGCATCCCTAGTCTCCCCTTCTCAATGAGAAGAAATGCTGAAGATAGTGGGAATGACAAGGATGATGATAAATAAGGAACAGCTTCCATGTGAAGAATAATTAAGTAGACTGGGACCCCTCAGCCTAGAAAAGAGGCAACTGAAGGAAGTACGGTACAATGACTGCTGATAAAGACAACGTCAATGTAAGTACTGACAAGCAAGGGAATTTGAAATTGGTATGCCTCTTATTTACTAGTGCGCTGAACACCTCAATATGCCTGAGAAAAAGCAGGCATGGCCAGCAGCAGACAGAAGGATGAACCTGGAGTCAAATGGCTTTTTGGTGATCAGGCAATAAGCAGGTTTATCCTATGCAATGGGTTTGCTCTGTTTAGGCACTAAGATGGGGATGGATTCAGAGCTGATTCACTGACAGCCAGTCTCTCCTACATCATCCTGCACTGCTAGAAATGCAGCATTTGTCCTTCAGATCACATCCAGAATCACAGCTCAAACAAAGCCAAATGATGCAGTAAAAGTGTTTATTCTCTCTCTCAGTTGAGTTCTTATTGCCAGTAGTCCTGTTCAGTGCTAATTTGCTTTATGGAAACATTTGTAGTTGTCCATGGTATTGTAATGGGTACAGTATGTTCTGGAGAAATATTTGGTTTGGTTTTAAGAAAAGATCATTACAAAATAAGGAGAAGATCTCATTTCTTGCTGATGATTAAAAAACAAACTGTAGTAAAGACTATTTTCAGCTTTCCTTGATACATCTCCTGATTTTGTTTGACTCCTTTCCAAATTCTGTAGCTTTAAACAAAGAGCAAGTAAAGATCTCAAAAGCAAACCAGTGTTCATTGCATTTGCACCTGCCTTGGATTCCTCCCTTTTGTTTTCATACTACCCCTCTGGGTTTCTGATAAATTCATAATATGTTCCGGGCTACCTTTTCATCGTATACCCACAAAAACACAGATCCACATGGGAGGTTTCACAGAATGCATTAAGTATGCAGAATTCCTTTATTGCTTAAGTAAGAAAAGCAGACTATCATTTACAAGGAAATCAGAGCATCAAAGGGGGAAGCAGAAAGATTTAATTATACAATAGGTGTACGGTTGTTGCATCCAGTGGAAGGATTTTGCTTTAGTTCAATCTTAAAGATTTTAGATACTGTAATATGCAAGGAAAACAGACAAGGACAGTGAGGAAAAAGCATAGTTTTTTCTATTTCAGCAGCACCAAATCAAAATCTTATTTCTGTAGTCTGTCAGACACTGATTCACTCAAAGAAATTTAATTCGAACTATTTTTAAACTATAGTCTGGAGCCCCGTCCTAATTTATGTACTTTAAAATTGAATTTTAATTACAAAACCTGTAGTTCCTTCCACTTCTAGTGCTATAGATGTGTTTGTTCAAGTATATACTATTGTAAGTGACTTCTTTCCTCACTGCATAGTATTTCTCCCAAGTATGAACATCAACATGACTGCAGTTTTCACATTTCTAGTTCCTTCGCTATGGTAGTTTCCACACCAAGATTTTGAGAAGTCCCTTTCTTTTTATTCTGGGAATATTCCCTAGATGGGAAGGTTTTTGTAAAGAGGAATGTTTTACATTTTACTCTTAAGCGAGCAAAGTCTGGGCTCGTTTTGCCTTGGGGAAGGGAATGGGATGGTCAGACCTGTATATGAAAACACTGCAAGTATCAGTATCTGTGGGTGAAACATGGCCTCAGTGAAGAAAAAATTCTGTACTCTTTATTGGCTTAAGAATTTCCCCCATTACCATGAACAGAAAAAAGCAGGAAGGTCTTGAGGTAGCCAGGCCACTGCAGTATGTTTCACAGAATAAGAGCAAGACCTTGTAACGGCTCAGTTTCTGTGTTCATCAGCCATGAATCTGTGTGGGAGAGGGAGAGGGGACTTAATTCTTTTTTGGACACATAGCCCTACTGACTAGCATTGTAATGAAATGTAACTGTATATTTCCCCACAGGGTTGGTAACTGAAAGACAGTCCAGTCTGGGATTTTTAAACATAATATTCAAATATGACTTTCATATTATATTTGGTATGTCTTCCCATTTGTGGCTATAAAGTCCAGACTCATTTTCCACTTGGGCTTTACTTAACAAACTCTTCTTGTGTGTTTCTTACTCTGTTTTTAGAGTGTTGGAACTAATTCTTCCCTGAATTTCCACTAATATCAACCTGTCAAAAAGGTATTGTTAGACATGAGGGACCTGGCTGAAATGTCTGGGTTTAAATTCAGCTGGTTTAATTTCCATTGAGCATTAAGATAGTTGGGCGGTTCCCCACCCTCTGCAAACACACACACACATGCACACACATACATATATTCCTACTCATGATACCAAACTACTGAATTTGGTTATTAGGTGTGGGGTGGTACACTTTCATGTCAGGCTCACATCAGAAAATTATAATCTTCCAGGTGTTTATATACAAACCAAGGAGGTGGCAGTGACCATGGGGTTTTATCCTGGTCCCATTGAAGTCACCTGGAAATTTGCCATAAGCATAATCAGTAGTATTACACCTCTGGTAAGGAAGGTAATATCAATGTGATTGCATAATAATGTTAATTATAATAATTAAAATTCAGACTAGTGTTCAGTGCTTCAGCAACATAAGCAACAGGTAATCCAAGATTTCACTTTCCCAGGGAAATAAAATATTTTTCCTGGCCTCACATGATTTTCTTGCACACTTTTTACAATGTCTCATGTATTTTAGGAGATTTTTTTAAGAGGCCTGTCATTTTATGACCCTTTGATGTGTTTTGTTTAAAATGTGTACTCTTAATGGGTTTAATATGCCTAGAGAATCTGAAAGGCACCAGTAGAGAGAAAAGTCTAAATAGATAAATAAAGAATACAAATACATAGAGTACATGGTTTTCTTCAATGTCAATCCGTCCGTGTTAATAAGGGAGCTTTGAACAGACCATGTAACCTTCTTCTGACCTTTAAGAGAGAGATGCCCAAACTTTGCTTGGTTGAGAATCATACATCACTTCAAATGAGTAAATTAATATCTCGGGCAATAAATTTGAGCTGCATTTTATTTCAAGTTAGATTTCCAGTTTAGGTCCGTTTAGGATTTCCAGACCTTTTGATACATAGCAGCTCATTATAAATGTTATGAGAGTTCTGCTGGATATTTCCATCTTTAAGAGGAAAACAATTCCAAGTCTGAGAAAAAATGTTAAGTACAACATAGGAACATAAACCTGCATAACAGAAGACTTCCATGGACATCAAGCATCCAGTCCTCTGTATGGTAGGTAACCATAAAAATCCCACTCCTGAATTGGTTAAACATCTTAAAGAGAAGTTTTTACTGCAAATGCTGTCTGTGTTACAAGGCTGGTCCAGATCCTCCTCTGGCACATAGAGTCTGTCTTTTAATTCCCAGCCTAAATGAGCTGGTTAATAACTCTTTCTTCTTGGACTGGTATTTAGTTTAAATAGTTCTTCAGCTGCTTTGGTGTTTACATCTCATGGCCTAGGAAATATCAGTTAACTGGTGCACCGGTGTAGGTTGCTGGCTTTAAGGACATAGGCAGAAGGGTGGCCCATGTTCCTTGTTTAGAATTGTGTTGCAGGAGAAGGAAATGGGAGGAGGATGTCTTTTCAGATACAGTAAGGGAATAGATACGCTGGAGAAAGAGAGGCTTTTTTCTGATTAAAAAAACCCATCCACCTGTGTTTGGCCAGATATTGCAAAATGTTTGTGTTTGTAGCGAGACATTCATCCATGGATGAGCACCTGTTACTTTGTTCTGGTGTCTCTGTTGGTTTGCTCTATTTCTTTCTTTCATGGGTTGTAATTTTTTAATTATTCTCTCAAATGTTGTTGCAGACTCTTGATTGTTCATTTGGTTTCTAACTGCCTTTGAGTTTTGTGCCACACCAGCTGTCTTCTGTGTGATCAGATACAATTTGAAACGTGCTTTCTGCACTTCTTAGAGATGCCATAGGAATTGCAGCTTCAGAGTGCTCTTTATATTCATCCCAGAATGATGACAGAGCTTGAATTTGCCTGAATTATTATTGAACGTACTGATTTCAGGCCATACGGACAAGAAGTAGACATTCCATGCTTAAAATATATCAAAGCACGGCACAATGTTCTAATTTCTTTACTATAAAGTAATTTTTCTGTGATTGGTTACTAACACAAATTCTTCTTACTTACTCCTGGCATAGACTCAGGGATTTTTATGATGGCACCTTTCTTTTCTGAACCTGTTAAAAAAAGGGGTTTTTATATTAATCCTTTGCAGTGCAGCTGTGTGTTGGTTGAAGACAAAAGATGGTGAGGTAGCAATTAAGCATGTCATTGTAATCAGAAAAGTCACTATGTCAGAAGTATTTCTCACACCGCATTACATCACCACTTACAGAATCACAGCCTCTTGTTTAGGTGCCTTTTAATGACAGAGAAAACAATTCCTCCACAAACAAACACGTCCCGTTAACAGCTGAAGTCACAGTTCAGTTTGCCTCTTGGCTGGGATACACATTCCATCTGGAGCTCTATCAAGACAGTGCAGGGAGGTCTGGCAGCTGAATAATGAACTCTAAGTAAATAGGTCATTACAAAACATTGTTTCTGTGTTACTGGATTTCCACAACATGTCGGATTGGTTATGAGCTTGCATCCTGGATTCTCATCTGAGTTAACTTTACCTTAAAAACTCACTCACTTGGAAAACTTCTGGAATTCGCCTCTCCTAACTTTAAATAGCGGAGATGTCCACATCTGAGCCATCAAGGCCACCCCAGTGGTTTTTTATGAGCGCTTCCTGACCAGGTACAATAGTGCATGTGTTAGCATGTATTTAGATGTGTGCTTTCTTTAAGATGAAGAAACTTGTACCCAAAATAACATTATGCAAGGCAAATTCTCAGAACTACAGTGTTTAAAGCTTTGTAGCTTTATTACCATCATTCAGCTTTACGTGGAGAAAACCATACAAGTGCTCTGCTAACAAGTATTTCTTCAATGCATATATATATTCTGAACTGGATCTGAAATATTAAACAGTATTCATCAGTACTTGTAAGTAAATCCATCAAATTTTCAGAACTTCTGCTATTACTACAATCATATGTATGAAAGAAAACATGTTTTTAGCACCTATTCAGCATGCTCATTATACTCTAGCTCATACTTTAGCATGTACAATGCAATCATTTTTGCTCCTAGTCTTTTTTTGAGAGATCATTTTGTAGTCTGCAGCATGCTCTATATATCACATGGACTTTTTCAGAACTCATGGCAGACAAATGTCTGATTCTTACTTGTCATAGTTACAGGGAGAACTGTGCTTTGCCTACCTTTTGTTCTACCTGAATAAACTTTTTAAGAGGCAGGATCGATTCCTTACCCCTCGGTTTGAATAACTGGTGTTCAGTCAGACTTTCTGAATCCCTGGACTGCATCTTCATTTTGGCCTCCTAATTCTCAGTCCCTCAGTCCCATCTGAGACGGACTTGGAATAAGCAGATATCTGACCTGTCCAGTTATTATTTTTGGCTGATTTGCATTTGAAGATACTTTGCATTTGAGGCTCATTCTTGTTACTGTGCCTTGGTTCTGCCATGCAGCTTTGGTGCTTCACACCATGGCTGCCATAATTAAGTGGACAGAGGCATGCACCACACTATAATTAATGGTGAAGAGACATCTGAACTGAATGTGCTCCCTGTTGTCTCCCAGAAGTCAGTAGTTTGGTAATAGGCCAGTTTTTTCTTCATCATGTGCTGGTCAGGTGTCTGTAGTCTGTCTCCCAGCACCGCAGTCTGAGACCCCTTCTGATGGCAAACATCATTCTTAGACTTGTGTCTCAATCTTCCACCCAACCCACAGCAACCTTGTTTCTTCCCAAATAACACTCATTGCTTCTGGGTGTGATGGCTTACTCTCTCAGATTATAAATACAAGAGACATCAACTAGTTTTCCTTTAATTGTGCTTTTAGCTTTTATTGCCTACATAAGGTTAATTACCAGGATTCTTCTATTTATTCCTGTGTCATTTTAATCAAATTGCACTTCTCTAGAGATAAATATTTCAAACAAGACTATGGCTCTATCGTTCTGGGAAAAAAGACCACTATAAAGTATGGGAGTTACAATACCCCATCTGCAGCAAGACATGTACAGACAAACAGCCATGCTCTGGAATAAATCCTGCACAGATATAAACTCTATGAGGTGCGTACGAAGTCCTCAATCATAAAGCCTTTACAACTGGGTGTTTGGTTTTGTTGGGCTTTTTTGGTTGTTTTGTTTTGTTTCTCTAAAAAACGTGAATTCTTTTTCTCATGCTATCTTTCTACAGTGAGCCCTTCTCTCTCTCTTCGATTTCTCTGTTTCCTCACCACTGTTCTCTTGGAGGAAAATCTGAGCCTGAATTTTATTTTATTTCCACTTAAACCCTTGAAATGTGGAATTCTTTACTTCAGGGGTTTAAATTAGACCCTCAAGGCTACCTTGGCAGACTTCTGTGGTTTTAGAGGATAGATTTTTCTGTTTTGTTTAAGAAGGTATCGCAAGCAATGGCTCTTTAGAACTTCAAGCACGCAGTAAAAAAATAGAGATGACTAATAGCTATTTAGCAAGTAATGATGGCTTAGCAATATTTACCACTCTGATTTAGCCTCTCTGGCTCCATTACTTAGAATATTTTCCTGAATTAAATTTGCCTCAGTTCTATAGCCAGCAGCTGTCCGCAGGAAAATAAAAAAATGTCCCGAATCCTCCAGAAATAGTGATTTCATATTTCTAATAGGTTCCTTTAACTGAAAAATCAAAACGGTCTCTTGTGCCCTCTAGCATGCAGTATGTCATAATAAAAAACTTCATGTCAGCTAGAGAAATACAGGCAGAATAAATTAAAACTCTTATCTTAATGGTTTTCTGTGATGCTTCATCTATGCGTATGTAATAATCGATCAACAGAACGGGGAGAATGTATATCCTCCCTCCGTGGAGTTTTGCTCTGGAGCTGAAGTTGATAACCACACTGGGCCTATTTGAATGAGGATGTTCATACGAAGCCTGTGCCTGCTTCCCAGCCCCAAACAGATTGTGCTGTTTTTCCATTCATGTCTAAATGTCACAATATTTTGTTTCTAAATGGTTAGGTTACCTCTTCTTGAGACCAGCTGTTCTGAAGGATTTAAAGGAATACAAGTACATGTATACTTAATATTCTTTAAGCCCCAGTAAAATCGGTACCCTAATATAGTTAGCCTAAAACCACTAGGCAAACCTGTTTCTCGTAACTTCAGTGGAGTTGTACGTCAGTCTGCAATGCACTTTTCCCCCCAGAAACTTTGCATTATTATGATATTTTAAGACATTTATTACTACACATAATTTTTATTTTTCCTTGTGGGCAAAAATAAATATTTTTTTCCTTTACTATTTTAAGTGACATCAAAATATTTGCTAAAATTCTGCCAGTGCTGTTGGTGGCTTCTGAATCATTAATTTGTTTATTAAAGCAGTTGGTTTTAATTTAAGATCCAAATGTAAATTTTAAATAGAGTATAAACAAATAAATGAATAGGCTTAAAGATCAAGTAGGGTTTTTTTTCAAAAGCTTTCATCAATATTATATGTAAGAAAGGACTATACCAGCTACATATCGACAGTTCTGATTTGTAGCAATGTGAAACATTATCAGAACTGCATTTCAGTTATACAGGAATTAGTTCTTAAATTCTCTTATGTTTTCTCAAGCCACTACTAGTCAAAGCCAGTATTTTTGTACACTGCTAAGGTACACTATGAGTTACTAAACATTCACTATCATTCAAACAGTGACAGAATTGATTGCCACAAAACCATGAAAAATTATACCTCCTGTGCATTCTGAACTGTAAATTATCCAGGAAAGTATATTCAGGACAAAACACATTTCTTCTGGAGTAAATACATGTGTCAGGTCAGAGATTTTAAGACCAGATTAAAGATTCCTTTTTCTAAGGAATCTGAGATATTAGAATTTGAAGCTTCAAGAGAAAGGAGGATTTCTTTGACAACTTTAGAAGCTTTGAGTCATGCTCCACTTGAGAAATCCTCTAAGAATTTATGTAAGTGAAAACTGTGTTAGTCATCTAAGTAGCCATTTGAAAGTTTCATGGCTTAAAGATCCATTTTTGTTTTGTACAGCAAAGAATCTTAAAATTAATAAATTGTTTCCCTAGTTCACTGAAATGTAATTTATGGTTTTGACAGTCCTTTGAGATTTTAGTTTGCAGAATAACCAATAAATGCATAGGACATACAATTTTTTTCCCCAGTATATAAAGTGCTTGGCTATAAAAAGTCCCAAGGAAAAGCAATTTAAAGAGGTTTGCACAAAGCTGTAACCAGTTATTCTCCCTGAATCAGGTGCTTAGTTTATAACAGTTTAGAAGAAACCAAAAGTTCAAAGTTATAGTTGTTAAAAATTTTAGACCCTTTTACCAGAAGTGCCCTACTAAACAGAGGGTGATGTTTAGCATGACTATGTAACTTTGATTTTCGTTTAAACTCATAAAACATGAATTTCCTGATTTTGCTAGTCCCACTGTACCCAATAATATGGAAAATGTTGCTCTCCCCAAACCTTAGGTAGTTTTCTCTTGTATAAAAATATGTTCTAACCCTCATGAGCATAGTAAGCTCAGCTGTAAAACCTTATAAATTTACATTTTTACAGAAAAAATAACTTTTTCTAACAAATTATTGCTTTAAATGCGTGAACAGTTTTGTTCACTAAACTAAGAAAAAATCTTATTCTTATGCACAGTTTTGGAAATATATAAAGGGATGGGTGAGCAACAGAGAAAACATTTACAACATTTCACAAACTCTGCGTAGGTTTTTTTCAGCTTCATTTATGTACATACTGGTGGAAGTGAACGTCTGTTCCTGTAAATGGTAACGAAAGACAGATATTTAGGTAGAGAGTTAAAATTTGTTTGATTGTAAAACAAAATGTGTATGTTAGAACAATACGTGCAATATATTGTACTTTTTTCATGGAAGTCAGAGCATGTTTAAATCATAAGAGATTTTCTAAATACAGAGCATGGGAACTATGGTACTGAAGCTGCTCAGTGGTCCACATCATAGTCTTATTTCTGATAGTGTTCAGCTGCTAGGGAGAAGGTTGTAACAGACGGACATAAAATCTGTCCTGCTTATTGTTAACCCACTCACATAGTGGCTGACTTCTGCTTTACAATGAGAAAATTGATATTATACAGATGGAATGTGTTTTCTATAAAGAAAATTTCCACTTCTGTTAAAATAAATAAAAAAATAAGGTTACTGAAAATATCTATTAATCTCCTTTTTTAGTTTGGAAGTTTTAAATTTTCTTGTGAAAAATGGAAAATTTTGGAAAGAAGACACTTTTAATATTATTATTTTCCGCAGGAAATTTCTGTGGAGGTTTCAATGGATATTTGTTCTTGTTTCCAGTTCAACACTATAATTTAATATTCTTATTATTCATATATTTTTAATCTTGGTAAGCCAATGTCCTCAGTGATATTTTCTGGCAATCAAATTATACAATTGTGGATTTCTTGAAAAAGAATTTCCCTTATTCTGTGTGGTTTGTTCCATTTTTCTCAACTGCCATTCTCCATTTAACTTGGAACTAAAGATGAACAACAGTTGCCCATGCAGTTTCTGTGCCCCATTCAGCATTCTACTTTGTCAGACTCTTTTTATCCTCACATCTCTATTTTTTTCTCTTGAAATGGAAGTGTTCCCAAGCCTTGAAACCGTTTTTGTTTCCCAATTCTTAACCTTCCTTGAACCTTCACACTGTATTCACAGCCAAGATGCTGGAGGGACTGTTAATGGACTCAGACCATGCCTGACTTTTCCAATGCAGGAAATGTTGTTCAAGGTAAGGAAAGGTGATGGTCCGAGATAGGAGGCATGGGAGGTGATGGAATGTAGTGTACAGAGAAAATGAGCTAAATAGATTTGTGAAAAGGGCAAGGATGGGGCAATGAAACGTGCACGCGTGTTTATTAACTGCATGCACTCTACTATTGCCTGAAAACACCATATGCAATTCACTTGTACAGGGAAGCAGTAAAAGGAATAACACCCCTCCATACCATGTCACCATATCATGTCTCTGTAGTTCTTTGAGTTCGGCTGCCCTCCCTGCTGTAGAAACTCAGAAACAGCTGCTCTGTATGGAGGTACCCACAGAAATACGAGCTAACCTTTTTTCTTTAAGAAAATGCTCTATTTTCTTACAAAATGCATGCTATTGCATTTTTTGAGCAGTAAGTAGGAATATTGTTTTAAAATAAAAAGAATAAATGAAAAAATAAACAGAAAAATAAAAGGAATAAAAAACAAATTCTGAATGACTTTTCCTGTTCTCAGCCAACTCTAAGTAAACACTGTAGAGATGGGAGGAATGAAGGCTATCTTTGTGCCACATATTCCATTTACTTAGAGGCAAGAAAGTAATTCACAAGTTCCATTATGTGCTCATAAATCGTAGAAAAGTTCCTTATGTTTGTTTTAATAAACAAATTTCACTGTCTACTGATAAATTGAACAAACCCCACTAGATCACAGCCCTCAGGCCTCATGGCAAAAGGAAATGTGCATCTTAGAGTTCAGCTAAGCTGACCTAAACTGAGCTGGGAGAAAACAACTGTTTAAGGTCTATTCCAGCAGTGACAAACATCAGTCATCTTTAGGCCCAGATGTGTTAGTCAGAAGGGCAACCACTATTATTAAAAAAACACTTCTGTGAAGCATGCATGGATGACTCCTACTCTTCCATCTCTCCTGGCCAAGGCAGAAAGCTGATCAGTTGAGCAGCAAGCCTGGTAGCTGTCTTCCTAGGGCTCTTTCACAGGTAAAACCTTTTGCATAATGGTCCCCTTTAACAAAATATTTTGGTATAACTAATCCTTTTAAAATTACACTCAACAACTCAGAACCACTACATAGAAATTCCAACTGCAGCCAGTGCTTTTGAAATCCTACGCCACAGTTTGTTTTTTAAGACAACACATAGCTGCTAACAGATATAATAAGTGAATATATTAAGCACTATCCCCCACACAGAATTAATTCAAATATAAAGAAATACTCTCGAGTTCCCTCTTTGGTCTATTGTTTAATTAAATTGTTCTATAAAATTATTGGTTTGGCATTGCTCTAAATTATTCTATTCATTCCACTGAATTTGCATTATGGCCAAGGTTTCAAAAAGCATGCCTCAAATTAAAAGGTCTAAGTCCTTATTTCTGTGTCTAAATGAATGTCCCAAGTTTAGAAATGACCTGACCATCAAAAAAAATGGATTCCACTGCTGTTGGAAGTGGTTAGTACTCAGTGCCCACATCACCCCCATCCTTGGGCTGGTGTAGATGGTCTACGCGGCCATTCTGACCGAGCCATTGGCTTCGGAGAATTTTGTTGTGGAGACTTATTACCCAGCTCAGTGTTTCAATTGCATTCACTGCATCGCCATGCAAACAGTCATGCTGCCTCAAATGAGGCAGCAAACAAAAATGGGGCATGGGGAGAAGAACTTGTTCAAACTGGTATTACCGCAGAAAAACACTTTTGTGAACCCGTGGCCATAGAGGACATGTTTATGTCACCAGGGTGGTTTGGAGGAAAGCTGAAAATAATTTCTTATAGAAGTCTAAAAAGTTAGTCTTTTCACCTCTGAATAGACAGAACTGAAAATGCATTTTATCTGTTGATGAAGCCAGGAGCCAAGCGAGCCTTGTCCCACGGCCCCGGTGAGGGAGGGGGCAGGACTGGCTCTTCCCTGCTGGAGGTCACAGCTGGCCCCACAACCAAGCCCCAGGAGGGGGAGATACGCCTGGGGCCCCAATACTCTCCTCCAGAAACTGAGCAGGGAATGCAGATAAAACTCTTGGGTTCACTCAAACAAGGCAAAAATTTAACTTTCAGTTTACTTAAAATTTTAAAGCCGTATTTTGTTTGGGGTTTATCCCAAGTGAACGTCCCTGCTTGCACTTCCCCTCACCCTGCCAGCCATTTTTCTGGCTGACTACAAAGCTGACAAACCAACAAAAGACCACAGGTATTCATATGATGCTAAGTGATATTTTTGGGGATCCAAGCCCATTTTTGAGTTGCCACAATGTGAATTTTAGCAATTTCATGCTTTGAGAAGAACAAGAAGTGGCCTGCAGTTGCTCTTCCAATCCATTGTACTATTTTTTTGTCTACCTGCTCCTGCCAGCACAACGGTACTAGAGAAAAACAGATCCATGAAAGCAGCCATTGCTTTCACTTTTTCTCATAAAAAGGCATTGATCATTGTTGGTAAGGGATAAAAAATGAACAGCACAGCAAAGATATGCCTTTAGAATTATTGAATATGAATGTATACATATTTGTTTTTTAAAATTATAAGCTTCTGATGAATAAGAAGCTTGTTAGAACTAAAATTCTCTCATGAATTTATTTTTAAATGTATCTCCATTGAGAAAAATTTACCCTCTGTGATTTTTATGGGGTAGCAGTTTTATCTTGTAGAAAACTTTGCAATTAATTTATACTGTACTTTAAAAATCTAGTTTGGGAAATTAATAACATAGATTAATCAGGGAAAAAAAAAGAATAGAAAGTTCTGGCAAAATCCAAGAAAATTAATTTTAAAAGCTTGAGTTATAAGTCTTCAAAAGCTTATTGCTAGCATGAATATATTATATTATTTTATACTAATACCTAAGAACGATGGGTCAGGACTATGTCACTCAAATGTGAATGCATTAATCACTGTCCAGTCTGGTAACACTGTCCAAGAGAAAAGACAAGATAGAGACTGGTGGAGGAAGGAAGATGTACAAGGAGACAGTGAGACAATCCTGGTTAGCATCACAGCAGTTTCCATGAGTGAAAATCAGATCGTTGCTGAGTTCTTTCAAGCTTCATATAGTAAAAGAGATTGAAAGAGTACTGCAACAGCTGTATTTATATTTATGGAAAACTCTTTCAAAAAAATGTGGTATACCAAAGGAGAAAGTGCAAATGTATTTGCTGAAAAATTTAACAAACAGGTATCTCATATATGGAGAGGAAAAGCTGTGAAAGCCTTTCAAAGTGAAGATGTAAATTTTGTTTGTTACAATTGAATGGAAGAGTGTACATGGCTTCATAGCACAGGAAAAGGACAGTTTAACTTTCTATTAGTATTTTTATCACTTATATTACAGTGGGGCTTAGGAGAGCTGGTAATATTCTTGTGATGAAAAAGCTCAAAACAAGCATGTCATTCAAAAATACCTAAAACTTCTTTCACTGCTCTTTCTATATATCTTTGTATACCTTTGGGTCAGATTTCACAATAGCTTCACAATGGCATTACCTTTGCTTGAAACGATTAAAATTTATATAAGAAGAATTTTGATAATTTGAAACCTTTTTTTTTGGTGAAATATCTCTCACGCAGGAGTGTTTTGTGACCCAAAGTGAAATAGTTTAACTGTGATACCACCACATTTGGTTTTTCTCACTTGGATTCTCCATTTCATAAAAATTAATATTCACTTTATGAACAGCATTTCCCATTCTGCCACAAACTAGATTTTTAAAAAATATCAAATACATTGCAGAAATACCAAACTCTCAACTGTTCAGAAAGAAGCTCTACCTTCCAAATGATCTCTGGGTATCATGTCATACGTTTAAGTTCCAAAAGCCTGAACCGAAGTCAATATTTGTAAATATTATAGCTGTATTTTTTCAGCTGAAAAATCCAACCAGATAATGTAGGATCCAACTGGATTGGGATCAATGTTAGATGAAACCATGCATTATGTAGGAATTTTATGTGAAATAAGCTGTCTGAGCATAGCTTGTGGATATGTACACAAGGCTCAATTCATCTGGGGGGGACTTTATTCTTATCATCCATCAGCCAAAGTGAAGTTCTCACTGTAACTCCACTGTAGATTGTATTTAATATAAACTTCCTGAGTCGAATACCATTATTTCTGAAATAACTTGAAAAATCATTTGTATATTTCCCAAAATGTCATTTTGGGATATTGGTCATACTTTTAACCAGTATAAACCTGACAATTGTTTCTGCTCCAAATATGCACATATTTTGACCATCCCAAAAGCTTTGTAGGTTTGGCAGAAAAACAATTTTTTTGAAAGTAGCCCAAAATGCAATATTACCTTAAACAAAGGAGTTATCTCTGAAGACCACCATTAACTATCAGGTCTGTATACAAAAACTGCTTTGTTTACTGATGTATCTATATAACACCCAAAAAACCATTGATAAAGTCAAATATTATACTACTCTAAATTACTGTTTTAATGTGTTTGAATATCCTTGATTATGGAATAAAATGCAAATATTACTATGCTAGTACAATAATTTAATTAGTAGCTTCAGAACAAATTTGCAGTATGCTTCGTGATAATAGAGACCAGTTTTTCTAATGGCAGAAACACAGTCTGGAGCTGCAGATCACGTAGAAACGCATCTCAGGAGTAATTGCACACAGGCTCAGTAAAATGCCTAAAATAGTGGACTTAAATGCCTGACAGAGTGGACTTAAACTCTTCCTACAGATCCCAAGCATTGAATATAACTTCCTCTACTAAAAAATATGAAAACCACAGTTCAATATGACACACTTGGACAATCTCTGACATCCTACACACCTTGAAAAGAGTGTGTATTACACACAGTCACTGTGAAAACATTTGCTTCATAGGAAAGAAACTTCCTTTGTTGTTTACAAGTATTGATATTTATTTTTTTTTAATTTGTGATTTTTCCAAAGGTGTTTACGAGTAACAGAATTCAACAATA
This sequence comes from Grus americana, assembly GCF_028858705.1. Taxonomy (NCBI): domain Eukaryota; kingdom Metazoa; phylum Chordata; class Aves; order Gruiformes; family Gruidae; genus Grus; species Grus americana. Next base: position 15,616,962 of record NC_072855.1, on the reverse strand, counting down.
AATTTATGACTGGGGCCATGGTAAATACAACTTAGCTGCTTCAATGATGGAAGATTTAGAAGTCTTGAAATAAATAAGCGGTATGTTGGAAGAATGGCAAGCTGTTTGGCTGCATGGTTCCTATTGTGTTTTATTCCTCTCGCTACGTGTGCTAAAATTCTTGAGCATTTGGGATTGTGTGTATAGGTACCCGTCTTAAAACTTGCTCCTTTTAGACTTCACTCTTGGATGAGGTTTAGCTCTTTCTCACGGGTCAGCAAAGCATTTAAGTACACATTGATTTTTTTTAAGAAAAGTAGTACCTGAAGTAAATGGGACTCTGCATGCTTGAGGGTGAGCGTGGGCTTATGCACGTTTTGCCTTGTCAGAAAAAGTGCTCAGCATCTGGTAGGACTGAGACCTTCCACTATTTGAGAAGGTGCTGTGGGCAAGAGCATTGTCAGGTACTGCGTGAAAAAATGCTGTGATCCAACGTGATAAGGAAAAAGGAAGGAAGAGCCAGCATTTTGATAGTAATAGCTGTAGCTGAAGCATGGTTCCTTTATACTCTGCTCCATCCATGGACACAGTAGAAGCCAGACACTCTTGTTGGAAGTTTGAACCCTAAACCTGTGCCCTAATACTCTGCCCTGAGCTACTAGAGAAGCAGAGTGCAGAGCCTACAGTCACGGCCTCCTATTTTCTCTTGTCTGTTCCAAGGTCTGGAATAAAACCCACTTAGATGCTTCTTTGGGCAGAGTTTGTAGTCCTGGCTGGGATGTCCCTACAGACTGGTCTCCTGCAAGACCTGCAGGCCAAGCAAACCTTGAAATCCTCTTTTCCTGGAGGGGTCCTGCACACGGTCAAGCAAGTTTGCTTAACCCTTTGCCATCTTCTTGCTGAAAGAATTGATCCCCAGCTGGCAAAGTGGGCTCTTAGAGTCTTTTCATGTCACTGTGATACCTCTACATAGCTTTGAAAAGACTGAATCAGTGATAACAATCGTGTTCAGAATACCTGACTGAATCTCTCATTGAAAATATAGATTCTTTTACTGTTTTCCAGGCCAGATTATTACTGACTAGCGTTAGCATACTCTCTAGTGATTGTTACTTCCTGACAGTTTTTCTACATAAATAATTTTTTTTTTGCATGTTAATCTAGATTTCAGCTGAAAAATCTGTTTTTATGCATTTTTATTTGGAAAACTCTGTCTCACCTTTAATTCAGTGTCAGCCTCTGTGTGTTTGTGTGGGTCCATGCATAGGTGAATACACTTACTTTATGAATATATTTTTTTATTAATTAATCAGAAATGCTAGACAGGGTTGTCTAGCTGGGTGTCATTTACTTCTCAGAACCAGACCACTCCTTTGGATGATAATTATAGTCTGCAGATGCCTAATTATGGAAAAATGTAGTCTTTTCCACATAAGCATCTGCCTTCATGGCACTGTCTGCAAATAGTCATGCTCGTGGTTTAGAGACTGCTTTCTGAGTGTCATGTGGCTTGATTACAGATGAGTTTTCTAAATTCTTTCTACCTATTTTCTTTGTCCTCTCTTCATAAAATATCTATATTGCTTTTTTATTAATGTTTGTAGGAATCTGTGCCAGTCCCTTTTACATTAAAACAAGATAGTGCATCCTGATACTTCCAGCATATCTTCTTCCTCATGAATTTATTGGTACAGATTGATAATGAGTTTGACAAAATGTTTTACTGCTATATGATGAAACAGAAACTTGCATGATGATGTCAGGTTTATTTCCACGAAACATGGAGTATTCACACTTTATGTTAGAAATCTGAGGCAATCTCTTGACCAACTCACTTAAGGGAGAAGCATTGTAAAACTAGATTTATGTTCAGGTGAACACCCAGTGACACAATGCTATTTAGTTAGCTCAATTTGATGAAACTCTCAGCAATTCCATGATTTTTAGAACTTACCTTTAAGTAGGCTATGGACAGGATCAAAGATAACTGAAGAGGTTGTGAAGGCTAATTCTGCTGATTTTCAGGTCATTCTTGAAAGACAAAATCAAGGTTTCTGACTTTTTTTTTTCCCCCAGCATGATCAGTTCTGACTCAAACTATAGGCTAAAAGTTCAAATAATAATATTATATAGAAAACCGAGGGTAAAGTTTTCATACTTCATATCTGACGTAATAGGACTATTATCTCAGGAACACTTTTAGAAGTGTAGTCTGGCTGGTCTCTCCCATCGTTCATTTATACTTTTAACTGCATGGCCTCAGGGAGCAAATTGGGTAACCTGAAGTTCTGATTTGGAAAAGTCAAACTGGAAATGAGGTCCACAGATTGACTGTAAGGAATACAAGATATTATTGGCCCTTGATGGGAATGTGCACGTGTACAGCAGGTGCACTGACGTCTGTTGCTCCTGGATACAAAAACAAAAAATAAAATGAGAAAGCCCAGAGCCAGTATAATCTCACTCATTCCAGAAGAGTTAAAACTTTGTTTTCCCATAAAGCAAATTAGATATTGTAGACTCTGAATTGCCAAGTTCTCTAGCCAAAGAAAGCAGAGATCTATCCCTTACTGCCGGGGCCACCTACTTGGTTCCTCCTTTCAACAAAGAATAAGAAAAAGAAAGTGCAGCCTGATTGCGATAATTCTTGGATGTCTAAATTTTATTCCGCTTTCAGGATCTTCATGATGCAACTAAGGTGCAGTCAGGCAAGCTGAGCTAAAGTCACCCAAACATCATCTGTAAGTATCATTTGATACAGAGATGATTCGCTGTGAGGAAGGGTGGATAACAGTAGCTAACACTGACGGTTTGCTGCGTCAGTGCTTACCTTTCCTTTGGAAATGCAACCTTAACGGCCTTTGAAATAACCTGCTCAAGTGTCGGGGGTAGGAGGTCTGCTCACTGATGGAGCTGGCAGAGTTTTTCTTTATAAATAGTCTAACTTCCATTTGTGTAGAGTGATTAAATATTATCGAGTCAGATGTGTGGAGGAGAAAAGGATGTGCATTCAACACCAGTAGGTAACCGAAATGCAGTTGTGATCTATTCAAATAGATCATGCTTACTAATATTCCAGGTGTCAAGAAATATCATTCCTTTCACCTTCAACTGATCTTACTGCTGTATCAACAGGGATATTATTGCAAAAAAAAAAAAAAAAAAAAAGAAAATTTGTTCCCGGTATTTCATCACTAGGATTTCCCATCATTAAAGCATGATTTCCACTCCGGACCACATTAAGAAAAAAGCCCATGAAGAAATAGTGCTCTGAATTTCTGTCCTTTACACACCTGTTAAATCAAACTCAAATCACTCTGTGACATGGAGTGATACAGTGCTGATCTCGGTAGTGATGATCTAAAAAAAAAGCGCAGTGATCATTGTAGTGAATGCGATAAAGTGAAAAGAAAGGGAAGAAAAACCAGAAATAACAAAATAGGAACCAAAACTTGGAAGTGTTTTATGTTACAGAAACATTTGACTAAAAATCCCACGTCAACTAAATCTTACTGTAAATCTGTAATTTGGGAAATTTCCAGTGCAAAATGCAACGTAAAATGATTAACAATTGATTTTAATTAGCCTTAAATCAGCCATGACAGAATTACCTTGATGACATTTAAATTGCTGTAACCAGGTGCTGGAGTTAACACTCCCCTGAGATGACAAACAAGCATTTACACTGTCAGACGGTTCCCTGCCAGCCTACACTTGGCTCACATTCAGATTTATTTTTTGGACAATTTTGTTTTTTCCTTATCAGAGAATGTTTAAATTATGCAACAGCTCACTTGGAGGAAAAAAAAAATAAATCTTTTTCGGTCGTTGAAAAGCACGGCTTGTCTAAATCCTTCTCCTGTCACTGGAGTGATGGACACAGGTTTGACGTTCGTTAGCACGCTGCCGTAGTCGACAGCTGATCTCTGTGCTGAGGGTAAGAGACAGCAGAAGGGGAAAAATAGCAACCAGCACAGCAGCTACAGAAATACGAACAAAAGTGTTTTTATCACTTGCAATATATATGGTTTCCTGCCTATCTTATAATTTGCTCAATTCAACTCTGACAGGGGCTGGATATGTTACATCCATAATTGGTTCTTGGAAATCTGATAGAATTACAATTGTCCAGCTGTGGGAACACCACAGCCTTTGCCACAGGATGGAGAGTGCACTCACGTGGTAGCTGTGGCCCAGGAGCAGGGAGCTAATCACTAAATTAACGTCGCGGGTAATTTAAGAACAAATGCCATTTGCAATGTACTCTTTTTAACACCTTAGAGAGTAGATAAAGCCAGAGTTTAATTTTTGCTTTAGGTTTGTTTGTTTACCTCTTCTTTCTTTACAAAAGGTTATTTATTCCCTCTGAACATTCTTTATTTTGCTTCTGTTTGTTTGCTTTTCTTGCTATTTATCTTTTGTAAAATAATTTCTTCCTCTCTTGAGGTGACCTTTTTATATTTTGCATCCACAATATGAACTCATTAAACAATTAGAGAATACTGTTACTTGGAAATACAATTCCTTTAAGATTACTTTCTTTTTATTTCAATTCATTTTGATTACTTTTCTTTCTTTTAATTAAACACCAGTCCATCTTTCTCATTTACATTTAATGTCTTCAGTACAAGAGGCTCCTTATTGGTTTTATCTTTTGATTTCACATCTTCCGCCTTCTTTACTGTTTTGTTGCGTTAGCTTGGATGAAAATTAATCGTCTTTATTTCCCTACCAGCGCCGGTCGCAATGTCTTTTCCCATCAGTAGGAATGAAGTAGTGAGTGAGAACTGCAGGAACGCTGTCAGTTGTTTATTCTACGGCCAGCGCTATCTTAGAAGGCGGCTTCCCAAAGAAGCCGTGCTTACAGTAGCAAGGGGAGCCAGCGGTGACTCATGGCTCAGCACCCCACTTATCATACCTGCTGAAAGCCGGACCATCCATTCCCCACTGCCGGCCTGTGGCTAAAACTGCCCCTTCGCCTCGCAGAGGTTTTGTCTGGAGCCAGAAGGAGCTGCCTCCCGTTAGCGGTGTGAAATAGCTGACTGTCCTGGCTTGCTGATAATTCCAGAGATTGTGGGCTGGCAAAGATCCACTATAATCACATTTTTGTTTAATCGTTTTATCAAATCCAAGGGCTGCGTGCGGCGGTTCCAGGTAGAGCAGGAAGTTTGGGAAGCGATGGTGCCAGCTCTGCTGCTGGGCCCATGTCGTGGGGCTCTCCCAGACTTACCACCCCAGCTGAGGGACCTGGGCAGAAACACGAGACGTCTGGAGGGAGGACGTTCAGATCAGGACCCAGACTCTGCAGCGTGGGTCTGGAGGGAAGGGACCCTTTCCTATTTAAACCAGTTCTTTCCTGCTCCGTAAGTCTTATAGCTTACCTGTAACTGCTCTACGTTACCAAAGAAAATCTGGCCCCAAACATACTTTATCCAGCGATTCTTCAGGGACTGCAGTTTTGACCCAAAAGAGGTGTTACCTTCCTCAGACCTTTCCTGCCTATTCAGCAAATGATGGAAAACGTCCTAGTTAATGCTTTTGAGACTGAATCAAACTCTTTTCCCCACAAACGTTCAACAGCATCAGTGGGGAGCTCCCCGACGGGAACAACCAAAGGCAACATATGAAAGCTGCGATAATGAAGCTACCGATTCCTGTTGGCACACGGAGCCGACACTCTGAAACTCTATGTCTATTATATATGTACATGGTAAAGTAAATGAGTATAACCGAGAATTTGGAAGTATGTGGGATGTGAAGGATTGAAATCTATGGTTGCATAATTTTCAAAATAAAAAGAGTGCTTTTCTTCTTATTTATTTGTCTTGTATAGTACAGCAGGTACAAGGGGGAATTTTCTAAAGGAAGTGCTGGAGATAAGTAGCAAAGAGGTATGTAAATGCTGCAGCTATGAATAGTGGATACAGTTACAGGGTATTTATATAGTAAACAAGGAAAGACAACACAAAATTGCAATAATAAAAACCCCAGGAGTTTCAAAGGATAAACGAAACTTCAGGCTTATGGGTATAACTCAATTTTTAAATGACAGAAATTAGGGGAAAAACCTGACATTTCTGTTATTTCATAACTGCCTTTGTGTTTCTGGCAGGTTCCTCTAACCCAATAGCAAGATCCAATGCAGCAGATCCTAGGACTGTGCCTTGCTCACTTCCCATTTTCTATAGCTTCACAGCTGGGTTTTTCATGGCACTATTTTGCATGTGTAACTTATGAGCATTTTGTTTTTCTTTCATCCAGTGCACAGTTTGCCTCTTGCAAAGCACTTTGGGAATCTTCCTGGGAAGCTAACAGGAGGAATTTTAATGTGATATAATATTTTTAATATTGTATGAAATTAGGAAGCAACACAAACAGTGTTATTATACATAACTTTATTTGAGTCTGCAATTTTTCCTGTATGGTTTCATGCATATAAATGGAATACCCAGGGTCTGGCCATGTGTTAACATCTCACATTTCCTTTCCTGCCACAAATGCTGCTTATTATAATAGTATGAACCGAAATATGTATTTTTATTGCTATTCCAAATGAATAAGAAAGTAGAAACACACAAATATGGATTTGTTTTCCAATATTACCTATGTCTGTTTTATACTCTGATAAAAGTTTTAGTTGATACAGCGCTGAATAAATATAGCTCTGTACAGTCTGTTTACTCAAATATTTAACTTGTGAAATTTAATAAAATAACAATTTAAACAGATAAGGATTAGTCAAATACAAACACTATTAGAAACATTCACATAATTCAAAATAAAAATCACAACCATTATCAGATGTAGGAAAACCACATAAGAATCCATAAAAAAAAGTTTTCAAGCTCCAATAAGTTAGATATAATAGACCTTTTTTGTCAAACACAAAAATAAATATTATTGATTTTATGAATAAATACATTTTCTTAAATGATTTAGAAAGCTCTGTTTATTCATATACAGACAGTGTTTAGAATATGTAGTAGCCAGTATGTCTGCAGATATATTTATGTTGGACTGTTTAGATTGGCTTCACCTCTGTAATAATTTATAACAGTTTCAATGTAAACCTGCCATTGAGCAGGTCATAAAGGTCCTGCATTTTAACCATCATAATTTCAGATAAACCCACAAAACTATTTCTTGCAGGAAAGCTCTAGTTAATCCTTGAATATCTTTGGGATGGAATTTGTTTTTTTATTTAGGCAAATTTAAAGAGCAATAAAGGCTGCATTTTAACAGTGTTTGATATTCCTGTACTGGTGATAATTTAAAATATATACATTTTGTTTTGTTTTACAGCAGTAACTCTTCATTGACACTTATTAATACAAAAATTCTGCCCTTCAATTGATTTCAAGTCTTGCTCAAAAGAGAAAGCTACCGTTCATTTTAAATGTTTCATTGTACACTCGAAACGCTAAAATAAACACAGTAGTGTTTTTCCACACTAAATGAAGATAGTTCAATGCCATTTGTTTTTCACTTGATGGAAGTTTCTTAAAGACATGGATTGTGGAAGTGGGAGACTTATGTATTTAATTTCTAAATTGAAAAAAACCCAAACAACTGTTTTTCTCAAAATGAGCTTTTTATACCAAAATTCTACAATATAGTTATGTTAAATGAAATATTTTTGAATACTAAAACCTAAACGTCTTTTAAAAGCTGCTATATTTTAGTATATATATTTTTTACTATTTTAAATAAACAATGAAAAAGCAAAAAATGCAAACAAAAATTGTTTTGGTAGTGTTTTTTGGGTTTTTTGGGTTTTTTTGGGGTTGTTTGGTGGTTTGGGGTTGGTTTTTTTTTTGTTTGTTTGGTTTTTTTAGTTAAGGAAAGCTTCTATCTTCTTTTGAGCGTCTTCCTTTTCCACCCCAACACCACCTCAGGAGGTTTGCCTCATGCTCTCTTAAGCTTCAGATCTTACCCAGGAAGTTCTGCAGTTCCATGTTGTCAGTAGCAGAGCACAGGAGCTATAGGAGAGCTCTCACTCTAAAACTATGCTGTCTTCTGTGAGAAATTCAGTGAATCGCAAGCTTATTTTCTGTAAATACACAAAGCTCCAGGTGAGTTTATCTTTTCACACAGATTTGTCATGTTGCTCACCACTTGCCTGTTCCCACTGAAAGGAAGAAGTTAAAAGCCTGTGGCACGTTTCCTAATAAACGACTACATAGAGCTCTGCCCAGTCAAGGTGACTATTAGTTGTTTACCAGTTTTCAATGCCACATGAACAATTTTTCTACTAGTCCTTGTCTGACGTCATCCTTCTAGCCCCTGATGTCCAAAACGTCAGTAGAAAGGTGGTAGATTGGCTGCAGTGGGGAATATAGGGGATTACCTATCTAGGGGAAAATGGAAACCGGTGTCTCCAGGCTGAGGTAAGTTTTATAGGCACTCCACTATTTAGGGTCACAATTAGAGTGTCACTTGGATACTTTGCTGGTTGAATTCTAAAAAGTTTCTAGATATGAGGCAAAACGCTGAACAGTAGCTCCAGCACTGTAACCTCTTTTAGCTACATTTTCCTAGATTTGAAATTAAATCGGACTGTCATGGCAAACAAATTGTGCAGACTGTGTAATACTGGTGTCAGTGCTTCACTTGCTACCATAGGGATGAGATCTTGGGATTTTCCAATGTGCGGACATAATTCCAAAATCATTATACCATTGGTTTTCAAATTAAATTGGAGAGATTTTTCAAATGTTATTTTGTGCTGATATAAATGCCCTGATGATGAAATGTAATAGAACCATAGTTTCACTTTTTTGTTTTTATAGTTTATCCCCTGGTAATCCTGCCTGTGGCTCAGAAGTCCCTTTGATATGAAGCAGCGTACAAGCATGGAAGAGAGATCTGGTTGTTCGACCCAACATTTTGCGTGGTTTCCTACATTTGAAAAATGAGGAACATTAGCGGTTCTCTTTGCTAGAAGTTAAGGAGGAACTTTAGTGGCCTTTGGTAGTGAATGCTTGTTTTGGAAATAGCTCAGCCATCAGAGAGATCAAATGCATTATTATTGAAACCATGCTTTCCTCAAAAGTAGGAAAATGGAGCCTCCATTCGGAGGTATGTACATTTCTCTATACACACATTAATGTATAGACTGATAATGGACTCCGGTCCAAATAATGTAGATGACATTTCCTGTTAGACTGCTATATTGCATCTGTGTCTGAAGGATTAATTTTTATGACTTGTTCTCAAAAGTACATAAATCTCTTAAGCATGGCTTTCTCTCCAATTTTTTTCTAATTAATTAATCTATTCTACACTGCATTTCTAAGGTATTTAGTAGTGTGAGACTGGTGCACCAAACAAATGCAGATTTTTGTGACGCAGACAATACCAGACAAAAGGAGTGATAGGGATGGGCAGTGCCGCTTCCTGTAGCCCTGCACGACAGAGTGACTAGGCATTCCTGACAGCACTGCTACAGGCAATGGCTACCTGGTGTTTCATGGATGGAAATGCCGTACTTCTCACCAGGGCAGAACCTGGGCAGGGGGAGGGTCTATTTCTATCGGCCCCCATACATGTAACTGCATCTCCAGTGCTTAAAGACTGACCAGATGTTCTTTGTTTGGTAAATCAGGTGAAAACTGAAGACTTGAATGTTGCTTTGCATTGAAGCATATAATAAATTGTGTTTTAAAAATACCTCGAATAGCTCATCTTTTCCCCAGACCCTGACTCATTGCACAAGTTAGCACGATCAGGAGTTGTTTAATTCTTACTGGGTGCTGAGATTCTCCTGAATGGCACAGTCTTCCCTCTGCTTCTGGCCCAGCTTCCGTAGTTACAATCATTCCAGGTGTGCAAAATAACTGCTATTTCTCTTCCATGCTCTCCACCGCTGATCACTGAAGGCTGCCAGATTTTGTGCTTATAGTTTGGCTCACCTGACAACTTCCAAACAAGAACTGCTGGCATTAGACAGTGGTGTTCCAGACTGCAGTTTGATGGTGAGGATGGAGATGCATGGCTCGTTAATGAGGATTTTTCCCTTCTTCACAAACATGTGGGTGATCTCGACCAGCTACCATAGGGGGAGTTTCCTATTTTTTTTTCCTGGTGCCACATTTTTATTAGCTTTGCTTATAGAAATATAACAAAACAGAAAAGGCCACACTGGCTTTGCTCTCTAAATATTTAAGTATATACTGTGTGAACACATGGCAGGTATAAACCAGACTCAAGTGGTCTCCAGTTCAGTGATGGTCTGTCTAATCTAATCTAATCTAAGTATTACTGAATGTGGTACACGGTGCCTCTGAATTTATGTGTAGTCATGGCATGATGAGCCTCTCATGACACTATTTTCCTAGTTATACTGTAAAACAAGCTCACACTTGGCATAACAGAAATGCTTGGCGGGAATGCTGTAATATTCACGGTATATGAGACAATGACCGATACCTTGTTTAATCGTCTCACAGCATTAGCAAGGAGGCTGAATCGTATGCGCTCTCTCCACCCGCGGGCACACAAAGGGACAGACAGATTAACTCAGCCTGCTACGCTTCACTGTCTTTTCCCCCACTACCTGTAGCTGGCCCCTTACAGAGCTATTAAAACAGATTTTCTGATATGTTTTTTTTTTTCCTCTCACTCTCTTGAGCTTTTTGCCAGTCTGCCTCTCTCTGACTTGTGAATTTCTTTTGCGTGTAGCGTTATGCTGCCTTCACTTAGATGGTATCAAATTCTCTGCTGTGTAAATTGGCATGGCTATGCAGCGCTCAGAGGCGCTTTGCCAGCTTACACTGAGAATCTATCCCTAAACAATTATACTCAGCAGTACCAAAAAACCACTTAAATCAACAGAAAATGTAGGAGAACTTTTGGGCCCAAATCCCACTGCCTTCAGTTTCTTAAATTGGAGAAACGACAAGAAAACAAGGACACGGAAAGGAGCTGGGGGAGAACTCGGGGCACAGTCAGTCTGTTCTCTCAGCAATCAGCAGAAAAAATAACAATACAAGTCCCTTGCTATCAATTCCATCAGCAAGAAGTAACCAAGAATGAGCAAATCAGTTAGCAATTAAAATGAAAGTATTCTGAGTTTTTCTTTTTTTCTCACCTTGGTTGTAAATCATGTAACCCTGCAGATACTGTGCTTGACAGAAAGACAAACATAGATATCAACATTTTATCATAATTCCATAAAAATAGTAAAAATAAAGGGTTAGCAACTACATTAATGTGCACCTGACATAACATTCTTGAAGATGGTGAGTTATGCAGGTAGATGATGAAACATGTAGGTGTGCGAATCCATTAAAGGGAGGGTACGATGTCTGGCCTTTCATCTGAAAGTCCTGGGTTTGCTGGTTTGCAAAGCCAAAGCACAGGATATTGAGGACATGTTGCACAGCAGCTTTCTTCTTCTGCTCACCAGTCAAGTTCTGTTCATTGCATTCATGCAAATTGCCCCACTAACTTCAGCAGCTACATTAGCATGGTTATTGTGAGCAAGCTTTGGCTTCAACACTAACTGGGTCTTCAGCAAAACTAGACTTTTGTAGTCATGGAACAGGAAATGGTTCTGTGCAAATATTTACCAGTGCTAGAAACTATGAATTTCACATTTACAATTACACTAACGTCTGCCTAGGTTAGAATGAATCATGTCTTTTGCTAACAGAATGATTTATCCTATAAATATTTGTTGTAAAAGCAGGACACATTATGCAAGGGAGCAAGGAAATAATTTCATCTCTTCAACTAGCAGAAGTACTCTAATTGACTTTTGACCTTGATAGTCCTATAAGGACTAACAGAAACTCTCTTACCCACTTTACACTCTGTCTGTTGTGTAAAGTTTAAATAAGACTGTAATTCAGAGAGATGCTTCCCCTTGTTAAAGTGTCAATAAAGTTCTTATTGTTTAAGGAAACTCCTGGTAGAATGTCTTGTGCTTCAGCTGCGAATATTTCTTCTTTCAAAAAAAAGATCCTGCTGGCTCTCTTTTAATTTTTCTTCTTTCCTTGAATGTTCTGTACAAATCTAAATTGTACCTGGCTGACTGTTGCGTGTGCATGTGCATGTGCACACTGCAGACCAAATCATCATACCACGGCCAGATTCTCCTGCGGGATGTGACCTTGCGCTTACCCTATCTCTACCTTTTGCTGTTGCTGATGGAATTCTTCTTTAATGGTTTCCAGTTATTCCTTCCCATTTTGTGACTATACTGGGGCAATGTACAAAGAAACCAGAATATATACTTTCATTCTGGTTTCATGTTTATTCAGATTTATTTTCTATTGAGGAAGAAACACATAATCAAGACAAAGGTAAGAGTGACAAAAGACTTGTAATCTATGTAGCCCAATATACAGCAAACCGAGAACTGAACACTTGTCAATCTCTGCAGAGAAAGTCTTAAGTGATAATCAGTCTCACAGTGGCCCAGAGAATATTTTTTCCTACTGATTCATGCTGTTTGACTGTCCTGAATGTGAAGAAAACACACTTGTGTTTGCTACATTTCACAAGCTGACCAGCAACTGCCATGTGGCCATGTGGCCGTTTTCAGGGTTTTGGCCAGGTGAAGGAGACCCAGAGAGACACATTTCCTCTCTACACATATATGCCAAAAATATTTGTTTCACAAAGGTCATGTACAACTGTCTGCTGTGTTATGTTTAAATGAAGATGCTCAGAACTGTATTTATTGCAATTTTGATACAATTCTTTCCAGAAAGTACACTATACAGTTGTACGCTCAACTGTCTTTGCCTCAGTCGTGGAGATAACGTCATGAGATGGTTAGTTTTAGATGCTCTGTAATCCCAGGACCTGCCAGACTGAGAAATGGGAAGAATGCCAAACCCTGGAGTTTGCTGGGCTCTGCAGCAGCCAGGAGGAGCTGAGGGAGCTGAGCCTTTCCTGCGAGCATTCCTTGGGAATGGGAAAAATCCTTCCCCCTGTGTGTGGAGTCTGAGAGGCATCTGAAGCTCTCTGGATATGAAGAGTGAGGAGGAAAATGGCTAACGCATTCAGATCTCGACTGGAGAGAAAGGTAACAGCATGTATACGAGCTGGGTTGTGAAATCAGGTGAAGAAAGAAGAGCATCACATGCCACGAGTGAGAAACCATTACATGAAACTGGATACACTGGTGAAATCGGTTGAAGAAGGGAACTTAAGACAAAATCATGAAGTTACCACTTCAGGTCAATTGTACGCAGGCAAGCAGCAATCTCAGGAAGTAACTGTGTTACTGTGAGGGCAAATATATTAGCCCTATGTAAAAGGCTGCTGAATTAGTGCACATTTCCTTCACTTGTGAAATAATCTTACGACTTTTTCTCATGGGGCTAATGATCTTATGATCTTACAACTTCTTTTTCTCAAGGCTTCCTAACATAGCCAATTTTCATGTCTATGCATAAGATTAACTTTTCATTCCCTTAGCTCACCCATTTGCATATTATTTGTTTCTGTATTTTTTTATTTCAGTCCAAGATGAATTTTAGAAAAAAAAAGAACAACTTTTTTTTTTTTTTTTTTTTAAGGCTTGCACTTTGCTTGGTTTCATATTTCTGACTAGATCTATGCACGCAGGTCTATGCAATCAGTTCCGGTGTTATGCACAAGAAATTTAGGAAACAGGCTTGCAGTTAGATTGAGACAACAAATGTACAGAGCGTTGAGTATTACACAGTCAGGTCTCTGAGGTGCATGCAGTGAACTTAATCTGAAAAAGTATAGTTGTCACTAGTTGTAAAAGATTTTCCTGAGCTAATATAATAAAAATACTATGGATGAAGTGAATGAATGCAGGTACATCTTGCAGGGAAAGTCACCTCCAAGCTGTTAGCTTTCTACAGCCAAAGTTTTTCTGAGACCCACAGGAAAGTTCTGCCTGCACCAGGAAATCACCATTGCTGGCACCTCAACCAGTATCGACACAGATACTGAAGAATGTAATAAAGGAGATGGGTGTATCTAGGAGAAGACAATTCAAGAAGTAAAATCAGTATTTTGCATGAAATTCTATTGATTGCACAACTTTCCTATATCCATGGGGAGAGATGTAAAAGCAGACATACAATTCTTGATTGACAGTGCTTCCATTACTAATGCGAATGAATAAGCTATTACAAAATAGGATCAAAAGATTTTGGAGGCCTTCAGGGCAAAAACCTGCAGCAACAAGTATCAAGTCTGTGCTTTTTATTCATGAAAATAAAATATAGTAAATCTCCCTTCCTGCTGTGTTTCTTGCCTGCAGGATGGAGTGGGATGAAGGAGTCCTTTGGAACACAGGTTCATTTATGCACGTCTGGTCTGCCCGAGTCAGACAAGTGAGAGACACACTTACAGCAAAGCAAGATCTCCAGGTACCTATGTTTTGGGAAATTTTCTATTCTAGCTGGCTAAAATCAGTACCAAGCAACCCTGTCTGCTGCAAATGAGAAAGCTGTGGACAACCAGTGAGCAGTTCCTGATCTGCTACCCAAAAGGCAAAAACTCTGTTCTCCAGTTGGTAAGTCTGGAATCAATACAAATTTCTGATTGCATTATGTCCTGTTAAGAAATAATTAACCTGCTCTCATTTTAACCAGGTCAAAAATACACTTTCAGATTTTGACTGCTCACTTATTTTTGTTTGTTTTCATTTTATCTGTTCATGGCAAGTGTAATGGAGGCTTCTAAACTAAACTAGCAGCAGTCTGACATTATAATTAGCATGTTATATTCATTTCATAACCCATACCTTGCTTTTTTTTCTTCTTCTCCCCCCCCCCCCCCCCCCGAACAAAAAAGGAAACATTCCTGGACTTGCTTTCTTGTCTAGCATACATACTAGGGAAGAAATGCTCTGGTTTTCAAATTTTTCTCACTGTTACTTTAAGGGGCAAAAGTAGATGCATGTCCAAAACACTTTACTGCTTGTAAAGTCCTTCTGTATTTTAATGTGCCTCAGTATGACAAAATAAGAGGATATCTTTAAGTTTAGTAAGTCTCCTTTTCCTGTGTATTTTAATTTATTTTTCAGTCATTTCAAAGTGACTGTGTGGCACTCTATACATTGTAAAAAAATAAAAAAGCCTCTAGAAATGCTAGTCATGTCTAAAGTGAGAATAATTGGCCCTGACAGAGAGGAAAGTAGTAATTGGAATGAGACTTGTTTAAATAACAGTTTAAATTTTCTTTCCTTACTTTTCCGATTATATGCACTATAAAGCAGGATTTCTTTGCCTTGGGTGTTTCACAGAGTCGTTTCTGTATGCAGCATGCCCAGTAGTATAACTCAAGTAATAAGCCCAGCTATAATTTGGATTAGACTTTGAGTGTAGCTCCCTTACATACAAATGCACCATTCAATTGCTATTAACACTGTATCATCAAAATATTCGGCAGGCTGAAGCAGGACAGGCTAATTGCGTCCTCTAATTCTTCTAAGTTATCATCACTCCTTCATTCTGAATGGTTAAATGGAAATTCAGATGCAACACTACAGGAGGAAAAACATGCTTAAAAACTTGAGGTATGAATACACTTCATGTTCTGCTAAACACTCTCCTCACTGTTAGTATCCAAGGAAGAGTAAAGTTACTATGTTTTTCGGCCCTTCCTCTATGTGACTTGTGTTGTTCTTAAACATAGCTTTGCTCAGAGCTATGCAGAACAGGTGTTTTAGAAAGCTTTGGAGTATGTCAAGGTTTAGTACTGTAACATGGCTGAGATTATTTTCCTACTGAGCACATCTGTCTCCAGCAGTGGATGTAGCCCCCATCTAAATAGTAGTGGGGGTCTGTGTGGTCACATCTGCCCTCCTTCAAAATATTTATGGCACATATAAATCAAGGCAGGGATTGACTTGAGAATCTGGAAGGATCAAGTGACATCTGCAGTGGAACAAATGAAAATTAAATGTGTCCTGATTTGCAGAATAATAGTGAAAAATATTGTACGAACTGGGTAACTTCCCACTGCAGCTGTGACGGACGCAGCCAGCGTGTATCAGCCCTGCTAATCTCAGGGATCAGTTGTCCTTCCGACAACCTTTGATGTTTCTCTCCTGAACCTTTAGCTAAAACCTTCAAAGTGACTGAGATGATCTCAGTTTGGTATTTGTTTTTCTGTTTTTGTTTGGTTTGGTGGGTTGGGTTGTTTCGGTTTTTTTGTTTGTTTGTTTGTTTGTTTTGTTTTTTGTTGGTTGTACGGTTGTTGGGTTTTTTTGTTTAAAGGAAACAAGGTCACAGGTGAAATTTGGCTCCATTAAAGTGAATGATAAACTTCTACTTACTTCAGTAACAAAGAATTTAATTCTTCTAAAGCAGTGGCTGGTCTGTGTTTTGAACAGTGGATCTGAAGGGTCTGAAATTCAGGATTTAGAATCATTCGGATCCTTGATGCTGTCCGAGCTGTAAAATGGAGACCAATAGTTATAATAGTTTATGAATTATGAGGGCTGCTTTCCAGTTGCATCCATTTGACTAAAAAAATCTGAACTCTTAGCAGTTCTATCTGCATGAAAAATAAAACTACCTGGGAATTTCATAATACAGAGATAACAATATGACATCAGGCTTTTTGATTCATCAATATCCATATTTTGCTCTATCTACCTTTTGCAATATAGATGACGTTACATCACCCATTAGTGCTTTTTCACCTGATTTTCTTTCATCTTCCCAAAGGTATTCAGTTTTGGGTTTTTTTTTTAATATTTGGTTACCCAGAAACTATTTATATGTGGAAAATGCTAAAATTTCTGACTTCAGTAGCTAAATGAAAACTTTCGTCATAAAAAATGTTTCAATTTGATATCAATTTCTGTTCAGCTGTATTAACAATATGCCTTACAAGAGGCTTAGTTCAGCTGCTCATGTCTTTTTCTGTCTGACGAATCAGGCCTCTTCTGCTGAGCTGCAGCTCCCACGAGACACCAGTGGCTTTTCAGTCTCGGAGAGCTGCACGCTCTCTGCAGAGGTGCAGCGGGGTGGGACAAGCGCAAGAAGCACTCTGACTATAACTGCTGTGAGCATCGGCCTCTCGAGCATCACGATGCTTTTTTTGCAAGAAGCAGCTCTAGAGCTGGCAGTAATCTTGGACAAAGTCGGTGGTTTCAGTACGTTTGGAGGCTGAAGAGCCTTCATACACAAGGGCAAAACTGGGGTTGCATCAGACCGGTTCCTGTCTGGGTTAAATACGCCTGGCCCTTCTGTACTGCGGATCAAGAGTTCAAGTATAAAATGACACTATGTTTTAAATGAGTAGTTTCAGTGTAAGCAGCAGCTGTAAGTGCAAAAAGCAATGATATTGCCATCACACCCCTAACAGTCAAAACTGTTTGGAAATCTCATTTGTTTTTCATTAGTTACCGCAACAGTTTGAATAAAATCCTGTTCAATCTCAGCAAAGAGTACTTTGGAAATGTTAGTCTGTTATTCTTTAAACAAAGTTCAACAGCTATTAACAGAGTACTTGTTTATGATCTTCTATAAATATTATGTTTCTGTACTTCTTTGAAAATGTGGACTTTTTAATTTCATTTTTATTTTAGTAAAAACTGTAAAATTATGACTCACCAGCTGCAGAGTGCCAAGACAGGATATTTCCCAATATATGGGGCAAACAACATTTTTATGTATTTTTGTTACCAATCATATAAAACCCAGCTTATTTTTATAAATGGCTCCATAGGCCTGCACCATAAAAGTTGCATATAATTTTATCCAAGTTTTCAGGGATTTTGGTGGCCATTACCTAGGAAATGTAAACTCTCATGTTCCTGAGCAAAGTCGACATTTTAGTGATCAAGCCCACTCATTTTCATGTGGAAGCGGCCACCTTTCTTCTGCTCAGCCACGATCTCACAACCCAGACAGAGAGTTGAACTGGACAAAAAGAGAAGCACATGCTGCTATGAGGTTTCAATGCAACAGCTTAAAAGGAAGTTGCAAAATTAGCAAGGGATGAGTGGTGAAACTTTTTTCTTATTCCTTGAGTGCATATTCTCGTGGCATAGCCACACAGATATCACCACTTAACTGTAAATCATCCAGAAAAAAAATCATGTCTTAAATTAATGGAGTAAGCTTCATTATATTATGATGCTTATAAAGCTTGCTGTAATAATACCTGTAGTGGTTTACCTCCAGAGCACTGAATGTGCCTGACCAAAAGGAGTTCTATTGAGCTATTTGGATAATTAACGTGGGGACATTAGTGGGTAGTTTAATCCCCAGATGTATATTTTATAATAGCTTAACCTTCTCCCCTATGACTACTGCTATTAGAAGCAGTAGATTTAGATTTAAATCCAAATTGAATGGGTTGTGGCACTGCTTTCACTGGTGTCTAAACCTTCCAGTGGCTTTCCTCAAAACTAAGATAAAATTAGATGTAGCTTTGTGGTTTAGGACACAAAAATGCATTCTAATTTCACAGAACACCTTTGGTTTTATCACTACTTGAACTATTTGATTTTTAACCTAGGGCTAGATCCATGCTGTTAATTGGGGAAAAAAAAAAAAAAAAAGGACATGCCAGATTTTATCTAAAAGAATAAGCAATCAATTTAATTTTTGAAATTGAGTTTATGCTTTTTGTTCCAACTTGTTTTCAAGTGGTGTCAAGGCACAATATGAAAACCCCAAATCTAACCTGAGTAGAAGGCAAATGAAATCCCTAGGAAGTTTTTTCTTAAATGCTAAGAGCCTGAGGAATAAACAGGAAAAGCAGTAAGAGTAGTAAACAAACTCAGAGGAGAGCAGGTTAAGTAACTAACAAGCTAAACATGAATGTGGAATTTATCTCAGGAAAAAGGAAGGAGGCTTACTTTAAAGGTTGATTGACTTTTTATTATCTTCTGTAAGGAAATCCTTTGATGGCTCTGAAGAGGTGGTGTTTAAAGAAAATGAGACCTTCAAATACAGTAGCATGTGCAACATCACCACATGTTGTAGAACAGGAGTACATCTTTAACAGGCAATTAGCAGGGGCCAATGAGATGCAAAGAGTGATTTGGAAATTTACCTTGGGTATTAGCCAAAGAAAACCTAGCCAGAGGAAGGTAGGATGGCTGCTAAAGGCTTAACATTAGAAAGAGCCAGTATCTGATCAAAGGGACATGCAGACTTGGAAAGTGTTAGAAGCTTGGGCAGGCTTAGTAAGACAACGGAGTGGATTAGACTTGAAGACTCTGACAGTAAGTCATAAAAAGTTTACGGAAGGAAAAACTATGACCACCATTGCTTGTGACTTTTGTCACAAGCCGTTCCTTGGCTATGCACCTCCATAAAGAGCCTGACTCCCTCTCCCTGATGCCATCCTCGTAGATACTGGGTGCTGCTGTTGGGTCTCCCAAGCTGAACAAGCCAAGCTCCCCAGCCTCTCCTCTCAGGTCAAGTGCTCCAGCCCCGCTCCCCATTGTGGCTGTCCTCTCCAAAACACATCCTAGGGTTGCAACACCTTTCTTGTATTAGAGAAGCCATAACTGGAAGAGAACCCATAACTGGAAGCAGCATCGAGATGCAATCTAGTGAGTGCTGACTGAGCAGGGACAATCACTTCCCTTGACCTACTGGCTGTGCCCCTGTTGATACAGTCCTGTACCCTGCTGGCTTCACTGCTGCTTGTGTTTATCTGCTGCCCACCAGCACCCCCAGGTCTTTGCTAGCAGAGCTGCTCCCCAGCCAGTCAGTCCTCAGCCTGTCTCGGTGCAGGGATGCCGGTCTCTCCCAGCTCCAGGATGTTGCATTTGTCCTGGCTGGATTTGATGAAGTTCCTGTCGGCCCATTCCTCCAGCCTGGCTGGGTCCTTCTGGACGGCAGCCCTGCACGTCTCCTGCTCCCCCCTCTGCCTGGTGGTGTCCACAAAGGTGCTGAGGGCATGTTCAGTCTCCTGCTCATCGACACTGAGATTCAGCAAGGAAAGGGAGAAGGCAGAGAGCACTGCACACCCAGCAGTTTAGAGACTGGAACCAGGTAATTACTTTTTCAAGATCTTTTTAGACAAAATATATTCATAAAAAAAACATAGTGTCCTGAAATTATGTGAAATTGTATGGTGTAAGAAGCTGCTGAAAACCCACATTCAGTAGGACTGAGTGGTGTACAGGCTGTGCAGACTCTGTCCTTTTCAGCCACAAGTATTACAATAAACCAAGTTAATTTACTTCTGAAATGAAAATAATTCTCTGACATTCTTCTCACTTTCAGGATGCGGTATTTACCTAAATCTATTAGGTCTGTCATAAACTGTCTTTTCAAACAGCACCAAAGTGTTGCTGTATCTGGCAGCGCCTCTCGTGTGACGCTGGGTTATCATTCTCCAGGCCAGGTATGACAGAGTCATGGCCTCTCTGAAATACACAAGGTATAATTCTCCTTTTTTCCTTTTGCACAGATTAGAAAAACAGGATGTGAAAGGAAAGAAGTTCAGACACAAAACCAAAATGAAATAAAAAAAACCTCTTTGCAGTTCATGAAGTGACCATTCGCAGGCTCTCAGTAATTTATGGTTATTCCACAGTACTGTATAAGATTAGTTCAAGTTACATAAGGCTACAGTGCTTGACTCTCATTCTGGATAATTTGACATCCAGCTCTGGGACTAATCTTGGTGCGATAACAAATTAAATATGTTTTTTTCTTTCCCTATTTTTTTTTTTTTCCCTCTTGGATTAAGTTGTAGTGTTATCCTTTTAATAATGCTCAACATTACTTCCTGGGCACATGATGTTACTGAAGTTTTTGACTCTTTTTTTCCCCAGTTGCAAGCTTTTTATTTTGTTTCACTTTATGCATTGCATACTCCTATACTTGTCTTACATTATAAAACCCAATGTCAAAGCAAGATTTGAGCCAGTGGGAGCATGTAAAAGTCTGTTCACAATTAATTTGCTGAATTAGAAACCAGATTTTTATTCAGATTGTTTGGATTTATTAGTCAGACTTTGGGCAACAGCAGAAGTCAGGTTAGGTGAAATTCAGTGTGAATTGGGAAGGAGATACATACCTAAGCAAGACTTAAAATCACACAGAATGGGTTTAATTTTAATCACATTTATATCAGACCAGTTTATAACAGCTCTGTCCAATCAGGGAACTGAACTGTGGTATGTGATTCAATACATTAGTCATAAAACATGGAAAACAAACATCTCGTGAAACAATCAGCTAAAAATAACAGTTCATAGCTCAAATCAGATGTGAAAAATTAGCATTTGAACACAGAATTTATAAATTAAGGACTAAAATTACAAGTGAAGCTTGTAGAGAACATATATAGGAGACCAATAGTTTCTTTAAATATTAATATCCAGCTTTTAGGTTCCATCCCCATGAAGAATCCCCCATGCAGCTGCCCTCTTACTTTACAGAACCTGAAATATTTAATAATAAAGAGCCCCTATTCCTGCATTTCTGAAGGACTTTTGCACAATCACATCAGAGCCAAGAGCTGTTCGGTGTCAGTATATATTTTAAGCATATACTCTGACAGGATAAACAGTTTTTCTCTCACTTTGCTTGCCATGGTCCCTAATTTGATAGGTTGTTGGAGTGGCTCCTCTCAGCTTGGTGGCTGCTGAGGCACTTTGTTCTCGTCATGTGTTGTATGAGAGAGTCTGAGTAAGTCTATTAGGTGACGGGGTGCCTGAGGCTTTGTTACAAAACTCAGTATCCCTCTGTCTAAATCCCTGTTCTCAACCTAATGTTTTACTTTTGCGCTTGCTTTTATAAATGACTTTAAAATCCTGCTACAAGTTTCTCTAATAATAAATGCTGAATGGTCCACATATGGTAGACTTTCTCTTGTTTTTGTTTTTCTACTTAATATTTACTGAATACTTGAGGTATGTATGGTTTAAGAGATTTTTATTGTATGTGGCATAGTTTAAGCAGTAGTGGTAGTTTCCAAGTTGTTAGAGAAGGACGTTCTGTTTGATCAAGAACATCTGTTTGTTCACCAGCTGTGCAACTGCGGTCATCCAGAAACCCTGATTCAACTCATCATCTTTCTACTGACAATTAAAGGCGGAGAATCAGAAAGAGAGAGGAGGAAATACAGTCTGCTTGGAGAAGATATTAGGTCTTCTAAAAATGTTTCCTTTTCTAAGATGGGGAAAATCTTATGATCATTCTAGCAATTACCTCTCCACTTCACGAATGGAGGCTAAATCTTGCCATAAATTGAGAAATAAGTGATTTATTTTGTGCAGTCATACTTACCCTCAAGAAATGTCTTCCAGGTTCAAGGAAGTGACATGTTGCTGGTTCTGTCTCAAACTATAGAAACCAAATAATTTCCAGTGGAAAATGCATTTTCATGAGTGGTGACTGTTTTCCTGCCTGAGGACCCTCTGACCAGGTTGGTCAGCAAAGCATCGCTGCCTTGGACCTGTGAGCAGCACCCATGAAAGAATGAATGCCTTAAGAACAAGTCTCTATGCGCTCATTTGAAATACCATCTTTTAAAAGTGGAATTCCTCTCTGAGTTCAGCCTTAATCTGTGAGTTAATGGTTATTCTAAACTATTTGTTTCTCTCCATCTATGAGCCATGCATGCTTTACTCATCATTCTAGCTATACCTGGCTGGCCTGGAGGAAGGTATAAAAATGCCATATATCCATTTGTATATTGATGTAGCATTTCATTTTTTAAGTAAAAACTTTAGTTTGAATTCCAAAAGCTGAAATGACTGTTGATGGTCAGTAGTAGTAATTTGCAAGGCTCTGCTTCTGAAGACGCAGCTTTATGCTTGGAAATTATTTTTGGCTAAGTTCTGGTCTGAGTTGATACCTGATCTGTGATACAATGAAGTCCTAAGTGGTGGAATCCACTTCATAGATTCGCACCTTCTCAAGTCACCCACTTTCTTCTCTTCAACCTTCATTTCGGTCCTTCCTCAACAGTTTCTTATTCATTCTTTTATATATATATATATGTATATTTTTATTTTGTACTGAGTATAAAAAATAATATGTCATCCCTATGCTTCTCTTGGATGAAAATTCAGACTAGTGAGAATCAGCTATAAGAAACCAGAGTTATGTCTTCATTCTCTGCAATGAGAAAAATGCCACACTGTAAATCTTCCACCAAGTTTTACCACATCATAGTTCTAGAAGACCAATTTTGTTCCCAGATGATACTCCTCAGCAAATACTTCCCTTGAAATCAGAGGAAAATTAGAATGACATAAGTATTCCTGTAATATCAGAAAAGAAACAAAATAACTGACGTGGTTCAACCCTGGCCAGCAACTAAGTGCCACGCAGCCACTTGCTCATCCCTCCTCACAGTGGGATGGGGGAGAGAATCGGAAGAGTAAAAGGGAGAAAACTCGGGGGTTGAGATAAAGACAGTTTAACGGGTAAAGCAAAAGCCATGCACGCAAGCAAAGCAAACCAAGGAATTCATTCCCCACGTCCCATGGGCAGGCAGGTGTTCAGCCATCCCCAGGAAAGCAGGGCTCCATCACGGGTAACAGTGACTTGGGAAGACAAACGCCATCACTCCGAATGTGTCCCCCACTTCCTTCTTCTTCCCCCAGCTTTACATGCTGAGCATGACATCATATGGTATGGAATATCCCTTTGGTCAACTGGGGTCAGCTGTCGCGGCTGTGTCCCCTCCCAACTCCTTGTGCACCCCCAGCTACTCGCTGGTGGGGTGGGGTGAGAAGCAGAAAAGGCCTTGGCTCTGTGTGAGCACTGCTGAGCAATGGCTAAAACATCCCTGTGTTATCAACACTGTTTCCAGCACAAATCCAAACCACAGCCCCATACCAGCTACTATGAAGAAAATTAACTCTATCCCAGCCTAAACCATCTCAATAACAAACTCTGTAATTTTTCTGTTGCAGTTGCATGACTCTATTTATCCTTTCCATTGTAGCTTTGAATGAGTTTTCAAGACATCTTTTCACTCAAGCTTTTTCACCATCATCCTTCATTAGAAGTCCTCACAGGTCCTATTCTCTTTGAACAAATAGTCCACAGAAATGATTAGCCAAGTGTAATGTTGAGACAGTGTTGTTGTATCTTCTTCAGGTCCATGAGACCTAAGAAAACATATATCTATTAAGAAAACTCTTATGGGAAGATGTTTACCCATGGTTCCCTGTCAAAACTGATTTAGATATCAACTGGATTTCTGCACTTGCCTGTTTAGGGTCCAGGGTGTTCATCCTTTTCCTTAATGAATTGGAGGAAAAAATAGGCAATCATAGGGTTAGAATTAAAAAGCTAGTAGGTCCATTTGAAAAATGGTCTGATAATGTACACTGAAAATCATTAAGGGCAATACAAAGTATAGGGAAAACTAGCTGGAGAAACGTAGGATAGGGATGGACTGGGTTGACAGGGATACTGCAAAAGAGATGAGGATTTTAAAGAAGCCTAAAATGAGTCTGCAGAATCATCCAGTTGTGAAACAGTCAAGTTCACTCTGAAATATATGACCAGAAATGTTGTACACAAAATCTGTGATGTAAAACTTAAACTACTGGAACTGGTGTGTCCTCAGCTGGAGTACGGTAGCTTGGCTTTGGCACTACAATTCAAGAAGGATGTAGACCCATTAAGAAAACACAAAAAACAACAAGTAGAAACAGCACTAGGAAGGGTACAAGGAATTAGGATTGCTTCTTTAGGGAAGATAAAGCCGAGAGTAGATATAACAGGGGTATTTGAATATAAATGACAACTATAAAGAGCAAGTGATTAAACTCTGCTACATATTTGGTGTGGGTAGGACAAAAAACAATGGACTTAAATTACAGCACAGGAAGCTTAAAAGATGTATCAGGAGAAACTTTTCGATAGTAAAGGTACTGAAATACTGAAAAAGGTTGCCTGAGGAGATGAAACAGTACCTACTACTAATAAAAGTTTTTTTTCTGAAAGAGTAGATAAACATCTTCAGAAAATGGCACAGGCATAGTTGATACTGCCTCCTGAAATCTCTTTCAGGTCTTTTATATGATTTCAGATTATACAGTTAGTATTGGCTATACGACCTCTGCTGATATTTTAGCTTTTATAAGAGCCAGTGCTTTGCTGAGTGGAGAGCTATATTCTTTAATCAGGCATGAGGCTAACCTCCCATGTCTAGCAGAAACTACACAAGTCCACAGTTTTCCTTTTCTGGTTTCAGCTGCTTATCTTAGGTTTTAGAAAATATAATTATGGATGGTGATCATTTGTTTCCTGGAAAGCATAATTCTGCTACTGTATCAAAGCTGACTCAGCAACTCACATCTGGTTTTAATGTACTCATGCAAAACAAAGTGGCCACATAATGATTTATCTTAAAGCTTGCAAAGTCACGCAAACTGATTATGAACCTAAGATCCCTAATCTTCTGGAGAACATTTACTTTGACTAAGTTGCCCAATATTCAGAGGAGAGTATGATTGAGAAGTATTTTGACGACACCAAAAAGAAAAAAAAAAAGACGACTATTTTTTCTTAGAAAGAGAGACTTTCAATGATGTAAAACACTGGAATGAAAAATTATTTTCATGGGAAAACTTCCAAGAAAGAACTGTCCCTTAAATAAGAATACATATGACTTCATACATATTATTTCAGAACTCTTCAGATCTTCCAAAGTCCCCATGTCAAGAATGACAGTAGTCTGAAAAGTATCTCACTAAAAAGACCATTATGAGGTTCTATGTTTATTGTATTCTTATGCTTGTTCTACCTAATGTGCTCAGTTTAACTTGATGGATAACTCCCAAAATTCAGCCTCAAATCAGAGTTAAATTGGCAGGGCTGAATCAGACTCACAGAGTCAAAAGATAATGCAGGTGGGAAGGGATCTTGCAAGGTCTCTACTTCGCAGATCTCCAGTTCAACTTCCTGCTCAAAGCAGGGTCAGCTCCTGCTCAGGCAGACTGCTCAGGACTGCATCAGATGGGTCTTGAAAGCCTCCAAAGATAGGGCCTACACAACCTGTCTGAGCAACCTGCTCCACTGCTTAGCTGCTCTCATGTGGAAATATTTTTCCTCTTATCAAGTCTGAACCTGTCCTATTCCAGTTTATGACCTCTGTTTGTTGTTCCCCAGCTGTGCACCTCCATAAAGAGCCCAGCTCCATCTCCTTCAAGACCTCCCTGCAGGCACTGGTGGGGGCTGCTGTTGGGTCCCCCTGAAGCTGCCCTTCTCCAGGCTGAATAAGCCCAACTCCCTAGCTTCTCTTCCTAGGGCAAGTGCCCACCATTGTGGCTGTCTTCTGCTGGATGTTTCTCAGACTATCTACTTCTGCCTTGTATTGGGAGACCTAAAACTGCGTGCAGCATCCAGATTCAACCCAATGAGTGCTGAGCGAAAAGGGTTTCAGCAGGGTAAAGCCGGTAGCAATAACAGGTAGATAAAATAGGAAGAAAAAAAATTTGTCATTGAAATAAAGCACCTGCCACTGTCTAGACACAGTGATGGTATGTGTTCAGGCAAAATAAGGTTAGAGAAGTATCCCACTGCAGGTTTGCTTTGCTATTTGACAGACTGGATATGGGCTGAATCTTCTGATTAGCTGCTATATTTTAATGATGCTGCTAATTCCTTGTTCTCTGAAGTATTACCACGTGGAGAAGGTTAGAAGGAGTGTTTGAAGACAAAAGTGATGTTACTGTCACATAACTTGTCTAGAAATCCTGTAGCCATTCCCAAGAGCCAGTCAGTAAGTTAATCCCTCAAAACTGAAATAGCAAAAATGCAGCCTACACTTGGCCAGCCATTTTTATTTTAGAAGTTAACAGTCATAGAAAGAGTGAAAATACATCTACATATTCAAGGACAAAACCCATCAATAATTTTTTTTTTACTATTTTTTTTTAATAGAGCTGTCTCTGGAGCACTGTGGTTCAGAAGAGCACCTGAAAGTGGAAAGAATGTACATTATAAGTATGGTCTTTTGAGACAAATTCAGTGCTAACGATTCATTTCTAAAGAAACAAGTTATCGCTGCGGGAGGCAGTAAATACTTAAGAACACTGAGAAGGAGAGGAAGTAGAAAGCAAAAATTAGTCACTGCTTGTACCCAGTTTGCTTCAGTATACGTACTGTGATTTAGGCATATCTCTTGGTTGTTTAGTTTAAAAGAGACAGGCTCTGTGGTTTTGAATTTTGACTTAAGAGATTTAGCACTTGCTGAAAGGAGGGTGGAATTAAGTACTTGCATGAGAGGACAAGACATGATTGCATCCATCTGTCCTGTTTTCATGTATGTAAGCAAAGGGCGCAGGTGCCCAGACCGTCAGCCTGTGGCTGGGAGACTGAAGCAAAAGCAGGAGCATTTGTAAGGGTTTTGTACACGAAGCTTGGGCAGACAGCGAGTTGCTTACCGTGCCATAACAAACTACGCTCATATGCTTGTGTTTGGACAAATGGTTATGAGTGCTACTGTGTGTGTACAAATTTAGAAGCTGTTTTTTGAAACTTTGGTCCCAAATTGTTGTTTTAAATGTACCATATAGGTAATGGCAGCCTCACAAACCGTCAGCGATCATCACCGGCTAATCCATCTTGTCTACGTGCCAGCCGACCAGTAAGCAGCACCCATGACTGAAGCAGTTTTATTCCTTCCTTGCCTGCCAGTAAGGGTTTATGGGATGGAGAGAAAATAAGTAATGATCTTTACTTTGCATTTCATTTTAACCACAGAACGTTTTCTAGTGCTTTATTCAATCAGATTTTAAAATACTCCAGAGATAGGGCTACAACCAAAAATCCAAATCTAGCGGGTGGCTACTCCACAGCCTATTAGAACTTGCTATATTTTTTTTATTTTCTAGATTTTCAAGACTTTTTTTTTGAATTCTCTGAAGACTTCATTAGACCTAATTGTACCTTTCTCTCACTTGTAACTGTGGTTGAAGTTCAATTCCTTTGTAACATAAGAGAATCTGAGATGTATACTTACAACCCAATATTTAAATCAGAAAATATTAACTCACAGCAAAACATATCTAAAAGACTATGAACATGTACATTATATGTCAACTGTCAATGTAAGTCTCTCATTTCCCATTCGCAGTGTCAGAAGGCCATATCAATCAGTACTTCAAGTCTGTGGACAGTAGACATTTCTCTAAATATGGTATTTCAAGAAATATTAAGTATTAAAAGGTTAAAAACTAAGAAAACAGTAGCAAAAGAGAGAGAAAAAAGTTCTCCCATCAGGCCAATTGATTCTAAGGGCAGGGTCACTGAATGTAGCATTATTTCTCCTGGTCATGTTTCTTTCCTACCAGAGCTCCAAAGTAAGCTAACTGTGTAAGCAGGATTGAAATACACAACCCCCTTGTGACTGGAAGCAGTAAAGCATTCTCCACTTGCGGTTTTCTTCAAATGAGCCTGCATGGAATATGTGTTTGAAAACAGTGAAACTCTTTATTAATCAAGTACTTCACTTGCCATGCCAGCATAAAGTTTCATTTATGTCAAAACTCCCTTAAAATGGTTTGGAGTAGTGTCTTGTACACAGACCTTCAACAGAAGAAATATTTTTGGAATTGTAAATACAATAATCGAGGCAAATATTTGCACCGTTTGAGGAGCTGCTGTAAAATCTTCGATCATAGGTTACAATGCCGACATTTTGCTTTGGTTTCCTACTGTATGGAAATAAGGGTATTATATAGCTCTGCATCCAAAATACAATGTCAGAGAAGCTATCCTAATTACTAGAGAAGGGCTTTTGCTAACCATATCTTGTTTTCATAAGAAATACGTCACAATAAATGGAATAACACCCATAAGAAGTGGTATCTAAAAGGAAACTAAAATTTTAGTACGTGCTCAATGTTAACTCAAGGGTCTAAACTGTTATCTGGTGTGCAAAATATCTTTGAAACTATGGGTAACTACATAACCGAAGAGAGCTTTAAAAAGACATACTTTCTTGAAATAGAGACCCTTAACACTGTTGAGTTAGCAATCACAACACCCCACTTTCCAGAGCAAAGGCTCACACAATGCATATGCAAGTGAATGGTATTTTACTGGATGCTTTTTTTGTGATTCTGTGAGACAAATCCATGGGAGAAGCTGAAGAGGGCGTAAGGAGAGTACTGTGTCTATCCAGCACAGGTACACTGAGCAAGGAGAAAAGCCTGGAGAGAAAGGATTTAACATCTCTGTAAATAACACTGAATTAAAGAGATGCTTGACTTCATTACCTCCCATTTCTTCTCCTAAGTGGAAAAAACCTGAATGACCTTGTATATTTGGCCAAGCACTGGGATAAGAAGTGCTATTGACAGATAGCCCCACCAGACCCACTAGCGCGGACTCTGCTCTCAGTACCATCGCCTTCCTGTTCAGCACCCACAAGGGACCGTGAAGCTGCTCTGTCCTGTGAGACACCAGGGACTAAACTGTAATTCGGACAGTCGCAATCAGTCTGCTTTTTATGTAAAAGCAGCAGCAGTGGGGCATGCGTGTGTCAGCTAAGCCATGAAAGTTTGGTGCTAAAGTCATGAGCACTGAGCAGCTGTGGGGAGCCCAGCTCCATGGAGATGGAAAGGGTGCAAAAGCCTGTTCAGTTCTCTACGCACACACAATTTCATTGGGTCCTCAGCATGTTCTCTGTGAATATCCTATAGAAGAACCATGGCTCATATCTTCTGTAAAATGCTGTTTAGCTGGCATAAGGAGAGCAAAGTCTAGCCCTGTGTTATATAGATTTACTTGCATGAACTGTTTTCTTTCTTCAGTGGCTTAAAAAAGACCAGCCACTGCTCATTCATTCACTAGAAAAGACCCACTGATCCTTTGACAGGTACAGCAGAAGTTATTTTTCATCGTGGCATGAATAGTTTGTTTTGTTTTACAAAAAAGCACTTCACACCAAAGCACAGCCAGGAATTATCATTCTTCTTATGCTTGTACAGGTGCACTTTCTGAATTAGGCACACAGACCCAGGCGGGCTCCTAATGGAGTGATGACACTAACACTGCAACAATAGAAGGGGCCTCCAGGGATGCTGGTAGGAATGTGCTTGTTAAGAGGGCTACAACTTAAAGCATTCTGTGAAGCTGACAACACTTTATACCCTCTGTAGACTTCTCGCTGCGCAAATAAACACGAGTACAGTAAGCCATATCAGACTGTGGGATTTAAATCTCAGCAGCTTGTGTGGGAAGAGCTTGTAAGAAGTAAATTTTCAACACAGTTCACCTCAAGGTGTGTGCTGAGACATCCAATCCACGGCGCAGGTCTTCAGCTCATGTTCTGTATCACCGATTCTTTTGTTGTTTTCATCTATCCGTCTATACAGCTATTTATTTATTGAAGAAGGGATCTGGACTCTACACACAAGCTGTGTGTGTGTTTATGCATGCATGTGTTTGAACAGGGTCAAGTACAGCCATGTGAAAGAAGGAGTCATGGCAAAACTGTTTATTGTGACGTATGAACGAAAGAGTTGAAGTATAAATAGTAGCGTGAGTGGCAGGGGCAATGAAGCCTGGTTTCCTGCAGAGTTAATGCTGAAGGCTGAGATCCCGTGCGGATTCATTGGTGTCTAGCAAATGCCGAAGACAACATTGTGTTGTGTGAGTGGGATCAATCTGGTCTCTCTCTTCTACTCAGAAGCTTATTTTAGCAAAACTTTCAGGAACTGGAAAGCTTGGAGAAGAGAACCCCTCTGACGAATTTATATGGCTACTGCGTTCAAATGCTGTTAGGAGGAGCCCAGCAGCAGCAATACCATATATGGCTCATTTGTTTAGAAAACCAAAATAATTTAATATCTAATTTAATATCACAAAAGTTTACGGTAATAACGAAGATGAAAGTCTCTGTTAGAGTATCTGAAAGTTCACTGTTCACTGCTGATCCTGATGTCTGGGACTCATTTCTTGTTCATTGTTTCTGCTTATATTCCTGTAGAGCCAGGGGCCATGGCTGGTGCTCAAGTCTATTGTTGCACTGAAATGCCTCTGTAACATCAGTTTTTTATTCACGTCTTCAGCCCACTCAGCAGCCTGATCAACAAGCTACCTGTACTTCAATGTAACTGTGTAGGCCATTGACTTGCATAGAGCCACCAACATGCGTGGACTGCAGATTTTAGTAACTTGCAGAACTGCAGCCTTCAATAGGAAGTATGTGTGGAAGTACGTGGATCATGGCCATTTGAGGTTCAGAGGTACTGCACAGGAAAGTTTGGAGCTAGTTTAGGTTCTCCAGTGAAAATAAGGATTCGTACTTTTAGGATGAAACTTGTCTCTGGCATTTGTTATCTTTGCAGAACACTCTGTATGTTTGAAAGCATGGGAAAAAGGTCATCTACCAGATATTTCTGATATGGATTCCAGACAGGCAGATGGAAATTGCCATTACTGACCACATTCAGGTACTGTTTCTTAGACCGTTGTTCTTTGGGGGACATTTTGCCTAGCGCCAGTTACCAGAAAGATCTAGTTTTAAAATACTGCAGGACACACCATCCAAAACATCCATTTCCTCTGCAGCTTCTACATTGCATTTCCACTGATAATTGAGACTAGGGCACATTAATCATACAGAATGACAATTTGGTCTCCTGTGCTTTTAACTCCAGTCCCAGCAACCTATTTAGCAGTAAGCACCATTGGTTATGCTTTTGTGTGTCTCATGCCATTCAGGCATCTTCCTGCAGAGCAAAGATAGCAAGAGGTAGATGTATGTGGTAACGTGATGGTCCCCAGTGGGATTTCACCCAAAGTAAATGTCTTTTTGTTTCTTGCTGGAAAGTTCTGTGGGTAAGAGATTTTTACTCCATATGTATCTGCCTAGCTCTTGCATTTTTCTCTCTTTTCTTAATCCTTAATGTCCTCAGTTATTGCAGAGAAGATCATTTTATACATGTGGGGGAATGCCATTAGAGTGATGTGTTGAAAGCATGATTTGAGAGGAAGTTGCTCTTAGTAGTTTCTGAAAGAATGATTTGAGAGATTAAAAAAAAATATTTACAGCTAATCTGCACAGCTCAGTAGATCACTGAAGTGCTGCTTTGTTTGTCTGAGCTGATAGTCAGATGTCTGCAGCTAACTTTTTCACCATAGTTAAATGTTATGATTTGAAACATACAGCAGATCTTATCGCTGACAGGGTACGGCTGTTTTCAAGAGATAGTGCTAATGCAGTGACACAAGAGAGATTCTGTTTTAGAGCTATCCAGCATTTTGGCCAATAGTGGCATCATTTCATGGAGGATTCATGAGCTCCTCTCCTGGAATAGTCTGCCTTCCTTAAGATAAAATGACAATGTAGGGTCTTCAGTCTACGTCTTCTTTGAGACACAGAGCATTACCCATTCCTCCTTGCGTTGTACAGCCACCTTAGTTGAAACTGTCATGGGAAACCAAAGCAGCAAGTGGTCACCAGAATTCATGCTGCCAATCAGCAAATTGCAAAAATTAGTTTAAGTACTTCTGCTATGATGGCAAGGGAGTTTAAATGTCATCTCATGAAAGCCCAGATGTAACTTTTGAAAGAAAACAACATGATGACTTTGTTTTTCTGGGCCATCTCAAACTTAGTTCAGTCCAAAAGCAGCAAGTATAATTTTTTGGTGTGACTTCTTCCTTGAGGACCCACTCAAGGTATTCAGTGCGACACTGTGGGAATTCTTGTGTTCTTTACGTGTTCCACATATTAACATCTTAAAGTCAATTGTGTGGATCACTGGATTTCTTTGTTTTAATTGGTTCAATCCTCATAACTAACAGAAACCTCAATCCTGCTCTTTATAGTGATCAAGAAATGCAGTGTCCAACCAAGTCCACGGTAAATTCTCTATGAGCGTTGTGTATTCCCACGTGTCTGTCCTCAGTAGGGCAGCTCAGCGAATTGCCGGGCCAGATTCAGGTGAAGCTGGTCAGGCAGTGTGAGGTGTGTCAGCAGTTGTGTCACTCCCTGGAGCTTCAAGGGCAGATTTTGTTTTGGGGGTTCATAGTTACAATGGCTCTCCAGAAGCATTTTGAGAAGAGCAACTCTTTGCTCCAAACGCAGTATTTGGCACTCTGCCTGTGCTGTTTTACAGGGACAGATGTACAATGTTAGGGCTATGCTTATATTCCCAATGGCCATAAATCCCTGAGAAGAATATGCTGATACAATGGAAACACTGCAGATTTAATGGAATATGAATAGGAAATATATATAACATGTACACATATATACATACAAAGAGAGAGATTAATATAACTTTCATTAATATTTAACACTAATATGCAAATAAAGGAACACATATAAAGTAGACCTCTTGATTCTATGAACATTCTTGTGAATATATGTTAAGTTTAAATATATTTTAGAGGAGTCTGTAGGAGCAAAGTTCCTCCAGCACAAATTCAACTCTATTTTTAGTAGAGTTGAAAAATTTCCTGCGGCTGAAAATGACCTAAAATTTTTACAATACAAGTTTGAGGGCCTATGTGTGAGTTATTCAAAAGTGTCTGGGTGATTTTTGATTATAGATTCATTGAAAGTCACACAGAATTTTGCTCCTAAAATACTTTTGTATTTTCCAAAATTCTGCCATAAACCCCTAACTCTAATTTTTAAATTAAGCTGTAATGCATACTTTGCAAAAATAAGATTATGATGTCCTGTCCATTTTGCTGTCTCTTGAATCTACTTATTAAATGTGTTTAAAGATTTCTTTTTGAATTGCTGGTCCTGGAGGCTCATGAAGAAATCTGAAAATCAGCAAGTTTGTTTGGCTCAGTCACCACTAAAAAAGTGTATAGATCAGAACATAATGATTTTGTTGATGCACACAGGAAAGTATGGTAGACTCAACATAGCATCCATATGGAATGGCTTTCATGTCTCTCTATGAGATACAGCAATGGAGAGATATGACAGAGGTCAGCAGAATTGTAAGAGAAGAACCCTTTATGAAGCCAAAATCTTAAAACAAACAGAAGTATCCTTTTCACACATTAGTATAATTAGCCATCAGATTCAATGTCACATGACATTACAGTGGTCAAAAGCATAAGAGAGCTCCAAAAGGGATTAGAGCAATATGGAGGATGGTCTTATTGGTGACTGTTACAAACATTGAACCATCTAGAAGGATGTGCCCATTAAGATCCAGAGCTATGCCTTGCTGGAAGCCAGGAAAAGAAATGGTGGAGAGGACTAACTTATACAGGAAAGTTTTTAATACTTCTTTCACAGTCTGTACTAATGATCACAATGGAGAGAAGATTAGATGCAGTATAATTAGATGCAGTCCTTACTTGAACGCTATTGTTGCGTAGATATTCACGTGTAACAGAAGTGGAGAAGTGCAAACCTTTTCCATAGAGTTCTGATTCATGAATACTGACAAAGATAAAGGCTATTTAGGAATCTGAAATTATTGAATTTTGCAAGAGCAGAAATGTTGGCACCATGTGTTCTTCAGGAGCTTTTGGTCCATGGGAAGATGAAGAAGTATTTTGGGCTTTCTATGAAAAGTAGGGTATGTTCCTAAGGTTCAGTGTAGTATGACTGTCTCATCCCAAGGCCTCTGAGGTTTGTTGGAGTTATAAAACTGGTTTAGAGAACTCCTGCAAACTCCTCACTCCGTTTGGATTCCTATATATCAGCCTGGACAGGTGCACATATACATTTGCTGTGAGTGCACAGTGAATCCAAAGCCTCTGGATATATTGGACCTACTGTCTACCTACTGAACAGAGGTCGAGCCCATATAACATATGTAAAACATATTCCTGATGTGTCACAGGTGCAGAATGGTTTTGCTGCACACACAGTAAGCTCAGCCTACTTGGGATGCACTGACCTCACTGCCCCTGCATGTGTGGACTTGACCTGAGCATCTACAGCTCTGTCTGAGCTGTCAGATAACTATTGGCTGACCAGTTGGCCATTTAAAACTAGGACAAATGCATGAAACTCACTTTCACCCTAGACAGAACAGCAGGACAACAGAGATCATGGTTGGCCCCATGTTCTGACATTTCTGAAGCAGTCATGGCAGACATCTCATCTTCTTTCACCTAGCAACCCTCTTTGAAATAAATAGCATTTTTAGTTAACACATGTCTTGCTAAGGCGTAGTGCTTAGATGTTGAAATTAACGCTACAGACTCAATTTTACTTCTCATTTGGGAAATTACAGCTTTCTTCTTCACCTACCAGGCTTCTAGTGAGGCTTCCTGATATTTATAAAGTGCTGGGCGTGTAATTGATAAAACAAAGTTCAAAGTACTTTATCATCAGTGATAGAAAGGTAGCTTAGAGGAGCACTTTGTGGGTTTCTATCGTGACCTTGAGAAGCACAGGAAGGATCCATACTACTGTACATCCTCAGTAGCTGGGACACAACGGTCATCTCTCTGATCCTGTTCTTAACTCCTGAAACAAATTTCCTTGCTATTGTGTAGGGGCTGAAAATAGGACAAAACTCATTCTTTTGGTCTCAGTGAAGTGAAGAAAGTTGAAGCTGAAAGTTTCCAAGTGCAGAATGCTGATGTCATTTTCAACACCTCCTAGATGAGTTGGAACAGTCCTCTACCCAAGCACCATGTTGTTTGCTGATCATAATTCCTTTTTTTCCAGAGATTTTAGATGAGCTTCTCCATCTTAGCAGCTTGTACAGGTTGCAGAGGCATAATGATTCCTCTCCTGAAGCACTAGGACCATATTATGCCAGCCCCATGTTCGTTAATGGGCATGCATTTAACTCATTAAGGGCAGATCTTCAGTACATTTAAGACAAATCTTCTGTAGGCTATTGTACTTTACACTTGTGTAGAAAATGTCTAAAAAAAAGTCTTTGACA
Organism: Grus americana; assembly: GCF_028858705.1. NCBI lineage: Eukaryota > Metazoa > Chordata > Aves > Gruiformes > Gruidae > Grus > Grus americana. Next base: position 15,581,213 of record NC_072855.1, on the reverse strand, counting down.
AACGCCTATTTTGAATGAAATTTAGCCATCCTAGATCATTACAATTAATTTTGAATCGGGCATGTCTTTACCTCCCCCAGAAAATCATGAATACACCATGGCCAGATTCATCACCACACAGACTGGCTTAACTTGAATGTGAGCTCTCTAACTTGAAGTGAATTACCGCTATTCTGTGTTATGAAAGGAAGGTAACTTTTCTAGTCATTTGTGCAATTGCTGAAGTTGTCAGCTACTCCTACGTATAATGAGATGTTAGCTTTTCTCCTTGGTTTGAGAACTTCAGGCAGGTTTTTTTTTTTTTTTTCCACTAGACTCTATAATTGATTTATATATTCCTATTTCTTCATATCCAGACACAGAGCTTATGAATGGATATACAAAAGGTAGGTGCACTCTGCGTGTTTCTCCTTCCAGGCAAAAGATTTCCTTCTGACCTCTCAGTCATACTGAAACAGAGTTTAAATTTTGCCTGTGGAGTACACCTGCATGGAACTTTAGGTGCGTAAGCTGCCTGGCATTTGGTCATCTTATGTTTTAAAACACTTGGCTTTTAAGGTTTTGGCTCAGAAGGAGGGATTTTGATCCCTACACATTTTATAACAGACTTCAAATATGGTCTAGGGAAAATTAAAATGTTACCCATATATGGAAGAAAGCTGTCAGTCTCAAAGCATGTTCTAGATGACTGCTTTGCAATGTCCAGGGAAAAGAGCTGGGAGTAGCTCATTTTATAGCTAAAGCGAAAAATGTGGGTTTTGTAATATGAACAGCCCACTGAAAACATGATCAAATATTCCCTTCGATGATATTACATTTTAGTTTATTTCCCATTGCCTAACACCAGGCATTTAGATGATGATGGCTGTCTTTCAGGGAACTAGTTGGATGGATCAAACTTATATTGAAAATTTTCAACAGGAAATCAGGTAGCATAATTTAATGCTGTGCACGGTACATTTTTGTTATCTCAAATATCCCAAGCTAAAGAACATAATTTTTGAATGTTTTCTTGTAAACAAACTGTTTACAACCTATTCTCAGTTGTTTAACTTAGTTTGCAATGTTAATTAAAACATGATCACTTCTGCTTATGCAGATATGGATACAGTGGAGACCAACCCATAAGTGGTTTGATTCACTGCCTGAGCCAACCCAGCATAGAAAGGTCCTTTTGAATTGGAGTGTTAACACAAAAATCTTGAAGTGTTAATCTGAACTATGTGTAGGAAGGAACAGTGTTCAAATGTTTGAACACATTTGAATACATCAGCTTCTGATAATGCTTGCTGTGTCATGCTACCTGTATGATTTACAAGATTCACTTCTTTTTTTCCCACTATTATTGCTATTTGGCAGTCTATCGGATATTATTTATGCACCAAGTAATACTATGTTGACTTCCTTCTTTCCCAAGAAAAAACAAAATGCCTCCTGTAGTCCGGATTTCCCAGCTGTATAAAGACTGTTAGATGACTTTATTCATAGAAATTCTCGAATATTAATTATTGTGTTTAGATTTCTTGATACAAAAAGTACACACTCTGTAGCTGAGCTTTAGACCAGAAACAAGCTTTACTGAATTTGTACTGAAAATTGTGCTTGTTTCTTGACAGAGATGTTAATACACCAGACCCATACAAGCAATAAATGACACAGATAAGAAGAAAAGTTTAGTAACAATATAGTTTTATTGTGGAACAAATTGAAGCTGTTATCCTTATAGCTATTTAAATAACACGCACTAGGAGTACTGCTTTTTAATCTGTCTGTCGATTTTAGTGTTTGTACTGTGCCCATCAGAACAGTGTAAAAAGTGTCTCCAGGGTATGTAAGTGCCTAAAAGCATTTAAGATCCAAACTCAGGAAATGAAAGACCAAACCCCCCCACTGTGATGGAGCCACTTATTTCAGTATGATTTTCTCCAGAAACTACCTGCAATGTGAATAATAAGCCTATGAAAATCAAGGTATTGACACTTCTCAAATATGCTGCAGAAGAGATTTATTTCGTCTCTTTAAAAGGACCGGTGTGGTCTGACTGTCCCCTGGACCTGGCAGCCTGATGGAAGCAAGGCAGGGGCTCACACAGGGTAGGAGAGGAGGCACCATCCAGAAAGCAGTTTTGATCGATGGTGTGAATTCCTGTGCTAACATTTAACTTTTCACTCCATCTCTCCTGGAAGATTGGTTAATCCTGCATATTCTTAAAACAAGTATTTATCATAGTGACCAGCAGTAACATTTTCAAGGTGAGAAGCAATGGAAATTTCATGCGGTTGTTATTTTGCATGCATATTCAGCCAATAATAAATATGAGCTATTCATCATATAAAACAAATTTAATAAAGCTCCTCCACCTTTTTTCGTTACAACTGATAATTAACAGCTTCCATCATCTCACATTAGTCGTTACTGAGTGATCAACACTTACTACTGTCTGTTATAACGATATTTACTTAGTGTTGGTAAACACTAAGTTTCATAAATTTTATTCAGTGGCATCTTGGATGAATCTGGCACAAAATACTGCAACAAATAAAATCTGGGCTTTCATAAGTTGTGGATGTTGCATCCAAAACGTCTCATTATACCTGGCAGTAACTTGGCATAACATAACCTAGGAAGGCTTTATTGTAGCATTAGGAAAGCTCAGAAATTGTGGCAAGATGATTTAGGGCTGTTGTCTGAGTGAGATCAGAAAACATACGAATGCCTTACAGGGGTCGACAAAACAGAAAATAATAAAAGCACAGTCTTAATTTAAAGTCAAACTAGAAAAAAAAAATTATATATAATAAGTATTAAAAACCCCCAACAACAAACCTTAAGCACTTTGAAGTTATCTGCTCGTGTTATGTTTACTCATTCTTTGTGTGATGACTAAGGCAACTCAATACTGTCTGTGAAAATGTTTTAAGAACAATAGTTTGTTCTGAAAAGCTTCTTCTCATTATGAAACACCTTGAATAATTTTCAGATCATATTTTTTTAAAAAGCCCAAAATATTAGCAGATACTTCTCTGTAGTCTTAGCACTTACCACTTATAAAAAATATTTACACAGACATTGCAATACAATCTCCTGATTGTATTTTGTGTTTCATGTGAAGGAACTCTTTTGTTAATGTCTTCGTCTTGTTTCTGGGATGCCTAATATTATTGCTGTTCTCTGGATACTTTATTGCTGACCATACTTTTTGTTAGAGTTTAGCCAATCCATCTCACTACTCTGGGCACTCAAACACGAGGTGCTTGCAGTACACAAGCAACAGGAGAATATAGGCATGTGTTTATTTAAAAATGTAGACACAGCATATCAGGAAGTCATGCACTCCAAAGTGCTTAATGACTGTATACACTGGAACATCATGGTATGATTTATTATTGTGGTATGATTTATTATTGTGGTATGATTCAATGAATAACTTAATGACTTAGAGACAGGGGCTGCAGCACTTAATAAAAACCCCCTATAATTTAATTAATGGAAGTCTTTCTCAGTCTGGGGCCATAACATTTTTACCTGGGAAAACAGGAAAGATAAGTATTTAATTACTTTCAACCTATCCAGAAGAGAGAGGGGTAACTGAACGTATATTCCTTTTGTAAACCTTTAGCAAAAAAACAAATCAGATTGCAAAAGGTGTTTAGTCATTACCTAGAGGGAAAAGACAGATTCATGCACTTTGGACAGTGAGCTTAATTCTAGTTTTACTCTCTCTGTTTTAAGAAAACGAATATTTAAGTCTGAATTTTTCTCTTATAAAAAGCACAGAACAAATGATTGAAAAGTAGAGCATACATTTTACATACTTCCTCTAAAAATAAATTTTTTTAAAAAATGGGTAAAAATGTGGTAAAATCACTCCCAAACGGTCTTGTTAACAGAGCAACATTTCCCTCTAGTGGTCACCCAAACGCGGTGAGCGATTCCTACGGTTATACCCCAGAACGAAGAGTAAAATGTGCGGTTGGCTTTCGGAGTGTACGTGCAGGTGGCCTTGCGTGTCTGCTTTCAGAGCCCCCCGCCCCGGAGGGAAGAGGCCATGAGCTGCGCCGGGCTCTCGCCTTCGGCCCCTCCTCGCCACCCTCTGCCACGGGCGAGCCCGTGGGTGCTGTCACTCGGGCCATGGCATGGTGGGAGCGGGGCACCTCTGGGCAGTCGCTGGAGATGTGAGCGATGGCCAGATGGAGATGTGGAGCAGTTGCACAGAAATGAAAGAACCTTCTGCCGTAATTTCTGCATGTATCCAGTTTCTACTTTTAATTCAAGATACATATATATATATATATTTAAAAATCCATATTTGAAATCATAGGGGTTTGTTGGTTTTGTTTTGTTTTGTTTTTTTATATTGTGGTTCAAGTTATTGAGGAGAAACTATACTGCTTTGGAACATTTATAAAGCATAATATCCAGCGTGCACCCAACTGGAAGGGGCAGAGAAGGACATAGTCATATTATAAAAAGCACTCAGGAGACAGAAGAAGCTGAAAAACAAGATAGACACCTTGAAGTCACAGGTCATGCAATGAAGGCACCTCAGCGTAATGCAGCCATGGTGGAAATAGCAGCAAACTCTAATTGTGATGAGTCCATATGGAACATTTTAGAGGTGTTAAGTTCCTAATTAGAGATATTCAGGCTTCAGCACGCTGTGGTGCACAGATGTACGGCTGCTCAGAACCAAATTGAAGCTAGGTAATGTGGGCGGTCATGATAAAAAGTAGAGTTGATTGAAAACATTTACAAATACCAGACAGCCAGGTCAAGGAGAGGCTGTGCCAAAGTAGGAAGGTTTCTTGTGTACTTTTAACTTCATATTTCCCTCCAGTCCTCCATTTCATTTAGACAACCGTTGCATTCCTGAACATTAGGTCCTGTATAGCATTCAGAATGGTGAGTTTTATTAATTTTATTCACAATGAGTTTACCTCAGAACTTTATGCTGAGAGGATTTTAAGTGAAAATGAGACGTGCTCATTTCTGAGATTTTTTTGTTCCTGAAGGCATAGGAAATGGTTGGAGAGAGAGTGGAAGAATGTTCATGTTTGCAAAGACACAGATAAATGTTCACACATTCCTGTTCTGATGGGGAAAGGAAGAGCCGGAAAGAGATTAAAGGAGCAGCGGAGCACAGAGGAGGAGGAGGAAGGAGATTAAAGGAGCCTGTAGATGGTGGTGGAAAAAGGAGGGAAACATCTCAAGCTTGGATATGTTCAGCTTTGTAATGAATCTGTAATATTTGGCAAATGTGCTATGCCAGGGTTTCAGTAAAGAATTTAAGAGCTTTTCAGTACCTCCAAAACTGATATGCAGACACACCTCCAGCTAATAAGATATATTCAGCAGACAGGAGCGAAGGCTGAGCATATATAACATGACATGATGAAAGGAGAAATTGCAAATATATTTTATCAGGCATAGTTTTACAAATATTTTTTCAGGCTTTTGTCTATTTATGAATTAAGAGTTAGACAAGAATTAACAAGTTAGACTGCACTCCATCTCCTTGTTGTAGACCTTGGCATTGGAAATAATATGTCTGGTCATGAGGCTGGAGAAGTTAGGTAATATCTCATTAAACTGAATCCTCCCTGGAAAGAAACACAAGTTACACTGCTTGAAAAATTGAAATTAAACATGATGAATTACTTCTTAAATATCTGCAGTTCTCAGATAGACAGGTCCAAGCCTCGAAAGCTGGTTCCAGATCCTGTAGGGGAGTTGGTTTAGCCAATTCCAGAGCTAAGCCAGGTGGGGCCTCTGTGAAGTTCACCAGTGGATCCACACTTTACTGGATTTTGGGTAGATTTTGTCAGGACATAAACATATAATGTATACACAATCCATCATGGGAGAGAGCAGATAACTACATGATTTTGTGACTCAGTGATGCATGCTGACATTTTTATATACTTTCTCTTAGCCACTGTAATTAAAGCTACTTTCTGTTAAACGCTGCTATGCACTTGTTTCGTAGACCATTGGCTAGTCTCAGGCTCCTAAACTATTTCTTCATCTATTCCTCTTACTCAAATATAAGACCCCGTAAATCTGTCATCTTTAATGTAGTCAGAACTTGTCAAACTTAGAGCTGCATATGCTTTTCCATATTTCTGAACAGTGCTATGATGAGGCTGAAGTTACGAGATTAACTGCTCATCGTCTTGACAAGCACTGATGCACACCTGGCCCGCACGCTGTAAGCACTGGAAAACCTACTGTATTTTTTGATGGGTTAATCATGGTAGCCTGCAGTCCACAAAGCAAAGATTTGGCTTGTAGACAGTGTTTGTGATCTGAGTTTTTTAGTTCTCAGATTTATGCCTCACTCTTTGCTAGAAGTGCTGGGAATCCTAGAGTGGTGTTTTTTTTCCCCCTTTCCTTTTTTTTTTTTCCTTTCGGCATTTGAATATTTTCATGACCCTTAAGTCATTAAATGGAGTTCATAGTTTTTCTTCAGAATTCAAGCCTGTTCAACAAAGATTGGGTATACTGAAAATCTCAAGAATATAGCACTGATTTTTCAAATTATTTGAACTGTAATAATAATTCATTCACTGCAAGATGATTATTATGAATGCATATCCCTTAAATGTGAACATTTCTATGCCTGTGAAGGCAGTGTCTTTAAACTTCTTATGTTATCTGCTTATTGTTTACAACAGTTAAAAACCCAGAAAATGAACCTTTTCTGGATTTTTCTGTCCTTTGATAAGCTATTTACTTTTTTACAGATTCTCTGTGTTGATTCCTGCCACATACAGTAAGTTCTCTTGTAAGTTGTTCTTCAGGGGCTCTGTTCCCTTTAGATCTGCAAGACAAAAGATGATACCGTGTATACCTAATGCTGGAAAAACACAGTGAAAGAATGCAGAAATGTGTGACCATCTGGCTGCTTGTCCACTTGAGCACAGGCTATAGGGGTCACTGAGACCCCTCAGAGTGCTATTGATACCGGACCCTGACAGGAAGCACTTCAGCTGGTCCCCACAGGACAGAGGCCAGGGCACTCAGAGGTGTGTTACATCTTCAAACGCTGGAGCTGGTGACAAACCAAAGGAAACTTCTAGCCATTTCCAAATGCTCTTCTCCTTGGTAATATGCTGAACGGTTCCTATCCCCTCCTGATAATCTGTGGCTTGGAGAAATAAGTACCTCTCAGAGGCTTTCTTCTTTGCCACACTAACTTCTTTGCCCATTAGTGTGAAAGGCAAGTAAAAGTATAACTTGGGGGAATAACTTGTTAAAAATGTTGAAGTCATGATGAAGCAGCGTAAGGAAAACATGAGCAGTGCAGGGACAAAATGAGCGCCGGGGATGGAGGCAGGAAAGGGACAGTGCAGCGATGCGGGTGCAAACCTCACGCTTGATGTGGACCACGCGCACTTTTGCTTGTGCTTATGACAACTTCAGGGGTAGTTTAAAGATCTTTACCCTCCTACCAGAAAACAAGTTCCCAGACGTTGCTAGGCCCAAATGAAGGACAAGACAATAATCTGGAGGGCAGAGAGAAAGGATTTGCAATGGAAAAATCCATTCCTGGGCCTCACTCGAGTGCCAGGGAAGTGATTATAGAAATAAGAGAATGGAAGATGCTGCCTGTAAGAATGTAAAGGTTTCCCAAAAGTTTTCCCAGTTTTATACTGTCACAATTGTGAACGCAAACAGACCTCATATAGGAGGTCAATAGGTCTTCCACAGTATTACGCATGCACTGCCAAGAAATGCCCTGAGGTATTGGTATCCAGACTGCCACTTATGGTCTATAAGTAATGCACATGTTCATAAAACCACAAAGGAAATACTGTACACACATAATAGTTTGAAGAGACAAAGATGCCAAGGCAAAAGACTTTGCTTCGTTGCTGGGTAGTTTGTTTGGCTTTACTTTTCATGCTAGTCCTTCCAAAAGGCAAAGTCTTTATCAATCTTGTTAGTCATTCTCTTCTGTACTTGCCTGTGCCTCAAAATCCCTTGTGCTTTTTTTTTCCTCTCTTCTGATTCTATACTAGTGTCATATATTCTTCTTATATATACCTATTGTCTATATAGGTGTATACAAATGTATATATATATGTGCCGTTGGAGGATTATTGTAAAAAATTTGAAAAATATTGCGTGGTATTCCTTTTATTACTTAGGATACTGCATTTAATTGCAAGTTGTTGAAGCAAAAATATTTTATAATTCTTATCATTTTAAGCATGACTGTAACTTGGGATTGTTAAAGAAGTGAAAATGGTAGGTAAAATCCTCTCAAACATGACAGGAGTTTAAACTTGCTTCTTATGTCCTTAGCAGAGCCCCAAAACTTTTGCAACATTGCGCAAAAGAGAAAACCCACAGTAATACTTCATCTTCTGCTGAGGCTTGTGAGAAGGGTTTGACATTTTATATGGGTTGAAGTTTTCATGTAGGTTCCTTGGAGGAACATGTGGCTGCCAGGTGAGGCTGTGCTACTTGATCCTTAATGGGACAGCGCTGCCACAAAGGTTCCTGGGTAAGCTGAGTCTTGGAGGAAATGGAGCTGTAAGTGCTGCTGAGTTGATGCAGCAGGCTAAGATAACCTGGACATCCCACCAAGACCAGTGGTGCTTCACAGCAGACCAGAGGGACTGGAGGAACCCAGTCACCTTCTGCCTATGAAATGGTCTAGGAGCTCCTTTGCCCCTCAGCTGTGCAGGTGTCAACAGCAGCAACTAGAACAACCACACAGCCGTTCACTCACTCCCCCTCCCTCCCCGCCGCAGTGGGATGGGGGAAAGAATCGAAAAAAAAAAAAAGGTAAAACTTGTGGGTTGAGATAAAGACAGTTTAATAGGACAGGAAAGGAAGACAACAACAACAATAATAAATAATAATAGAATATACAAAATATTCACAACACAACTGCTCACGAACCGAAGTCAATACTCAGCTAGTTCTTGAGCCGAACTGCCCCCCAGTTACATAGGGAGCATGATGTCATACGATATGGAATATCCCTTTGGCCAGTTTGGGTCAGCTGTCCTGGCTGTGCCCCCTCCCAGCTTCATAGGTGCCCCCCGCCTTCTCGTTGGCAGGGCAGTATGAGAAGCTGAAAAGTCCTTGACTGCTTGGCAGCAATTAAAATATCAGTGTGTTATCAACGTTATTCTCATCCTAAATCTAAAACACAGCACTATACCAGCTGCTAGGAAGAAAATGAACTCTCTCAGCCAAAACCAGGATGGCAGGGTAGGTGATTTGTGTCTCATGGCACTCAGCTGCACAATAACTTTAGTCTGTCATAGGTAAGATCAGGCAGCTTAAACACCCTCCATCTAGAACAGGAAGAAAAGCAAGGCAACAAACACTATGAATTTAAAATGAATCAACTACCATAGGTAAACTTGATATCCTTCTTTTTCATGATACAATAATCAACCAGTAGATAAAGTGGATGCAGCAGAAAGAGTCTGGATAGATGAAAATGACTAATGAAAGTATGCTACATTGGAAAGTAGTTTGGAGCAACAGTATAAAAATAGAAAAGAAAAAATATAGTCTGCATAGTATAAAAAGCACCTTTGCTTCCAGGTCTACTTAGCTGTGGAAGTGGTGTCAATGAAATAAAACATAACATTGCAAATTCTGCAGCTGTTTTTAAAAGGTAGATGGGCAAGGAATTAGGGTAAATTTGTCTGAACATTTTTTCACTGTGTGAAAAATTTTTTTTCATTGTTTCTAATTAATATAAGAGGTATCTCCTATTTAAAGTTAGTTTTAATATGAAAGGTGATTTCTACCAGCTATTTTAAGATCATAGAATCATAGAATGGTTTGGGTTGGAAGGGACCTCAAAGATCATCCAGTTCCACCCCCCCTGCCATGGGCAGGGACACGCTCCACTAGACCAGGTTGCCCAAAGCCCCATCCAACCTGGCCTTGAACACTTCCAGGGATGGGGCATCCACAGCTTCTCTGGGCAACCTGTTCCAGTGCCTCACCACCCTCACAGTGAAGAATTTCTTTCTAACATCTCATCTAAATCTACCCTCCTTCAGCTTAAGGCCATTACCCCTTGTCCTATCACTCCATGCCCTTGTAAACAGTCCCTCTGCAGCTTTCCTGTAGGCCCCTTCAGGCACTGGAAGGCTGCTATAAGGTCTCCCCGGAGCCTTCTCTTCTCCAGGCTGAACAACCCCAACTCTCTCAGCCTGTCCTCATAGGAGAGGTGCTCCAGCCCTCTGATCACCCCTGTGGCCCTCCTCTGGACTCACTCCAACAGCTCCATGTCTTTCTTGTACTGGGGCCCCCAGAGCTGGACGCAGTACTCCAGGTGGGGTCTCACGAGAGTGAAGTAGAGGGGCAGAATCACATCCCTCAATCTTTGTAAAATTATTATTATTAAATCATTGAGGACTCAATTAGTGTGAAAAGAAACAGAAGGGTTTTTTTTCTTTTGTCCTAACTGTTAATGCCATTTAACAAAAGTAGTCCATTTTCAATAGCATTATATCCTAAATTCATCTGAATGCTCTAAAATGTCATTTTTCTGGTGTAAATTTATGTATGGGCTTAGATTTAAAATATAATTCTAATACTTTAATTGCGGGAAGCAACTTTTCACCTATAAAGAAACATATTACAACTTTTCAGGTGTCAAAGATTTTATCCTGAACTATACCTCTAAGGCCTAAGCATGCAAGCAAGTAGTCCTGCATACAAAATATATAGGTGTAGTTATGGTTGCACTTTTAAAAATTTATTGTCCGTGTAATTGCACAGTTATTACAGTAAATCACGTAATGTTCAGTGTTACGGAATGGCTTGAGCCTCTCTCCCTGGCCCCTCAGCACCAAACAGATATCTGGAAGTTAATATGCATAATAATTTAGAGGAAAAATTGAACATGTACCAGAGTTCTCTTATTTAATTAAAAAAATGGATAATGAAAGAAAAAAGCAGCATACAAGAACAATGTTTTTTTCTGTGATAAGTTACATTCTGTTCAGATTGCTACAAATCACCAAGCGTATCCCAGCCAGCCTAGTGATGTGTTCAGACAAACTTCTCTGGCAAAGGTGATCCTAGATCCCTATCACCCCTTGTTAAAAAGGCATAAAAAGAAGATTAGCATACAGGCAGCAGGGCTCGTGCGGTGGATTCTCTTGGCTCATCTTGAAGTGCTCCAGTGAGGTCTGGCTTGTTTTGCACTGTTCAGGATCATTTCTTTTGCCACTCATGGAAGTCTCAATGATTTAAAAATAATAATAGCACAAATAGAACACATGACCTCTAACCCGTTCCTCTTTGATTAAGTCTCATTTTATAACAAAACTATGACTAATGTCTCTTCCTTTGCCTTCAATAAACTATCATATAATCTGTCTATTATTCTTAATATCCTCTTGCCCCAATAAGACATTTGTGTTTTGTTTGGATTCCCCTGAATGGGGTGAATATTATATCTATAACCTACTGGAAAGCATTTCTTCTTAGACATATTGGCAGGGCTAATTTTGTTTTTACAGGTGTTTGTACTTGGAAAGGGGTTAGCCACAGTCTTGAAGGCTCTACCGCACTGGTACATCACAGGAGCACAGTGTGCTGTGGGTCCTTGAGCTGTTAACGGGAGGCAGGGAGGGAAGGTTAAATTAATCATTTATGCTTTATTTATACTTTCTCTTACTTGTGGAGTTGGACAAGCGGATGCCAGTTTTCCTCAGCTAAGGGCTGTCTGTGTGACATGATGTTTGATATCTGGCAAAGCATAATTTATGCAATTTATATTATATTATAAATCAAAAAAGAAGGAAATACATAGGAATTACTGCTGTGCTGCACTGTTGTCCGTCAGCTGGACAAGCTAACAAAAGCCCCAAAACTTCTCTTGAGAAATTTTGCTTTGAATCAGACAGGAGTACCAGCTCAATACTCTTTTCTTCTTGCCTTTGCTAAGATTTCTCTTTTCATTGTGCTGTGAAAACTCACTCATGACTCAGTTTAGTAGATTTCTTGTGGAATAATCTGAGGGAGATCTTTCTGGAATGGATGATGCTTAACTTCTTGATCCAAGCCAGCAAGCAAGAGTAGACAAAATTTGCTTGCTTCCCCTCCCTCCCCTTTTATTTTTGGGGTTCTAAATATACAATTCCAAAATTCAAATTATCATAATTTAAAGAAAGCGTACCTATTCAACAAATTAAAAAAAAAAATAATCCCATGGACCTAAAAAATATGCTTACATTCCATCAAGGGAAATAGGCTCAATATTGTGCTGAATAGGAAAGCATTTAAACATAGGCTGAAGTGTTTGCCTGCACTGTGGTCCCAGGCTGATAACGCCTCCTGAAAACTCCGTACTTGAGTTAACTGAGCTCACCAAACAAACTCATCATGCCGAAGAGATTCATGAAACACTGCTGGATGAACAAAGTATCAGTCAAATATACTGCAACTGCACGAGAAATGCTTTTCTGGAGCAGGAGAGCAGAGACAAGCTGAGGCAGCCACAGGCTCAGCCACAACCTAAGTTCAAAAGGGAAGTATTTGCATAGCTCCTGCTAATCCTGTGAGATTTTTCTCACCAGAGGCTCTTCAACAAGGAGTTTATAATGATTTGTTTTGTCTTTTACTGACCACAGTACAATCAGCCATGGGCATGTACCAGAGTCTGGTCACTGAAGATGACAATCCTTTCTAAGAGGTCCTCCTGCTGATCTCGGACAAGGTGAGTGCAAAGCAAGACCGACTGCCCTGCAGTGTAATAGCACTGCAAAACTAGTGATATCACAGCCAGGAGTACTAAGCATGACTCCCAAAACGGATCTACGTGTGGAGCTAATGTGGATCCAGTTTTTGCCTGGCAGTGCTTTGATTAAGGCAGAAAGTACATGTGTTTATTAGTAAAATCATTGCTGTGGCAGAAGTAGAGTTCATTATCATCTCTTCATTCTTTTTTGGGGGGGATTTACGCTTTCCTTTGATACATCTAGTACCTATTTCAGGCATCAAATCTGACAAGATATTAGATTTGTATATCAATTCCCTTATTCCTTGGCAAGATACAATAGTAGAAAATCTTCATTTTCTTCATGTCCAGTGATTGGAGCACAAACCCACCGTATTTGCATGTATAATGACTATACTTTTAAGCTAAAACTGGTTTGTTGCATGTACTCAGAAGCCAATAAATGCTGAAGTAGCCATGTATATACCAGTGTGACTTAATTGCACAAATGTTATGAGAGGCACCTAAAAGGCATTTGATAGACAAAGAAGCAGTTAGCTGAATTTCAAGGGGTCTCACGCTGAAGACCTCTGGATTCCTCTGTTCTCTGACGGAAATGAATGGTCTTTGCGGGCCACGTGGGAGAAACATGTGGGCTTTATTGTACAGGTGTACAGGCTAAATGTAATATTTACAAAACAATTTCACAAAGGGAGTGATAGGCAATTCATAGGAATATACACCTGGGGTACAGAATATGTGGTGAACATATCTGCAGAAGGTGACACTGTGCATAGTGTGCACCACTTTCAGAGGCAGCTTTTCTAGGCTTCCTAATTATATCTGATCTATTAGTCTCAGAATCTATCAATGGTGGATGCTTCTGAGAGGTTAGATTGCATAAAAATATTGTTGCCTACCTGGAGAACAATGGGAAATATATAAATAAAAGCAAATCCAGAATTGTTCTGAGAAATCATTTCTCACAAACTCATTGTTTACCTATTCTGAATCAGCTCACGTTTAAGGAAGATTTAAGAGAAGATACTATTCCATTGCACGCCACCAAATATGTGTATTCTACATGACATTACTAAGAAAAATAATTGAATGATGTTAACAGATTTAAGTCTGCCATCAAGGACAACTTCTTACAGATGCTGATATAAAATCATGGAATAATATTTAAAGGTAAATAATGTAATCTACCAGGATTTCAGACTTTAAAATGAGTGTAAATAAAAGGAATGGGAAAGTCTTCTAAGGTGTCTTTTCACTTTGGCTTGGTCCGCAATGTGTTACTTTAGGCTATTAAACACAGTGATGTGGTGCATGTTACCCACCGATATGCTGAATTTGAGGGACACAGATGGGAAACAACACTTTATATTTATAATCACATTTCTTACGGTCTTTCCTTATTTCTCTATTGCTAGCCACGGTTAGAAGTAGCATACTGCAAAGTGTGTTTTGAAATGGCTGCATTCATGCTGTTACCCAAAAGCACATTTTTTCTAGATGAGAAACCCAATTTTTAATGTTCTCTTTTAATTTCCTTTCAACACATGTAAGTTAAGCCTCTCTCAAAATGTTCAAATTTACAGCAACTACAATTAAAATATTTCTACATAACTCCCTGCCTGGAGATTTCTACTGCTGATATTCAGCTGCTAAGGGATAAGGCTGCCCGGTGTTTTCTTAACAAAGTTATGCAGGGAACAAGAAATCTCTGTCCCTCTTAAAGCTGTTTCATCCTCATACTTGGTGTTTTTTCTTTGTTAATCTAAAATGCAACCTCAGGTGAAACTGGTGCAACCATTATGCGTATCTCCACCACCATCACCTTGCTCATGCACTCATACATCCTGCAAAGTCATGGATACACAGATCTGACAAATCATGGAGTACAAAAGTCATAGATATTTTAAAAGCAAACAAACAAGGGGATCAGAAACCCAGGACTCCAGTAACATCTGCAACACACATGCAGCCTTATTTTTATTCATCTCTTTTGACCCTACTTCCTGGATGTTCATCTGCAACACCATTCCCATTTCTCCATTGTCAAGGGGTGGTCAGACACAGATCCTGAGTGGGAAAATACCTTGGCATCTAACCTGCACTTGTAAAATGTTCAGATTTTGCCCTGCAGTACAAGTGACCAGCCATGTGTTCTTGAACAATGTTTGGTTTTGGTTTTTACCCTGTGTATCCTAATCACGTAGAAAAGAAGCATCCAGGTATGGATGCTGTTTTGTTTGTAAAATAAAGCTCTTCAACATAATTTTGCAAGAAGCTTTGACTCTGCTCTGCTGTGTGTCAGTCCCTTCTAGTGAATGTGGAGAGATCCCGTGGAGAAGCAGTCTGTGATCATGTATTGATATACCACAGCGTAATTGTGAGCTGCCATTTCCTAACTTCCAAGTACTTGATTTTTCCAGCTAAAACTCTTTTAACACAGGTTTCTGCTTGGTGGGTATCTTTTGTGATTTTTTTTCTTTAATTTCCTAGGTTTGTGGTGTTTGAGACTTTTTTTTTTTTTAAAGAACTGCAAGTATAACATGATCTTGGGCTACAACAGAGATTTTTGCCATTTACACTACAAAGCATATTACTACATCAGCTGGCAACAGATGGTCATTATCCTTAGAGTGAAAATGATCTGTTGGGGGTATGTACAGTTTGAGAGTGGCTGAAAATGGGATAGTTATGGGTTTTTTTCCTGAAGAATCCAAATAAAAGCAGGAAAATTGTAAATTTTTTTATTTTTTTTTTTAGAAACAATCTTTCACTGCAGTCAGGAATAGTCTGAATTTTGTCTGGTAAAGAGAAAACATCTTTAATCTAAGTTTAATCTCTGACAAATATCAAGAAGGGAAGGTGATGAGACCTCTTGAAAACCACTGGCAAGCATCTGACAATGGGAAATATCAGGCAAGCTAAAAGGTGAGGCCATCATCAGTAATCACTGACTTGAATTATTCTCCTGAAATCTGCTTGCTTGAGAAGAATGCAGATGATTGAAATGAGGGATGCACAGTGAAACTCCTACATTCAGAAAACGAGAAATGAGAGGGGGCCATGTAAATGAGATAGGCAAAATGCTCCAATAAAAAGCTTAAAAAAATAGTCATGTTTTCCTATGAACTCCTCTTGGGAGCTCTGTGCAAATCACAAAGGAGGACAGAGGATTGTAATCTAGAAATACGAAGCAGTTTTTTCAGACTTACAGGCTTCCTTTGATGCTGTGACTTACAGAATAGCAATAGAGCATCCCCTGCATAAGAGATGGAAGTACGTCTGTTTATCCCACTGAACTGCTACTATTTTCCCCACTGTTTGATTATTATGAATGTTCATTTTAGTGCTAGCGATATGTTTGACCCTGCATTAGACACAAGAATAAAAGGCAAAACCTATGTAATTTGCATTTTAAAAATATACTTTTAGGTCTGTGGGAACCAGAGATGGAGAGACATTATACAGTATGAAATTATTTGAAGTTGCAACTAAATCTCTGGGGCTCTTACAGGAGAAAATATATTGTTCAGACAGGTCTGAACATGAGATAAGTCTGTTATAACCTCATTTCTCGTTGTTACATGATGTAGTTCACTTCTTGCTATTTCCAGTAGTCTCACATGAAATGCAAAATATAATAGCTATACAGTGTAATTGCTCTGCAGTGTAACACATTGTTCATAATAATGTCCCAGACTACTTCTTTTAAAAACAACACTCAGCTTAGGGGGTCTACCAAATCAGAAATTAATTTAGTGTCCTCTCAAAATTTAAATAATATCCAAAATTTAAATAATATGCCGTCAAAACTGGCTACTCCGCTGGGTACAGTAGAATAACGCCGGATCCGCACTCTCCAGAGTAAGGCCTCCTATTGTCACAGTGAAAGTTATATGCACAGTGTGATTTTGCAGTACTTATAAAAGCCCATAAACTGGCCAAAACAAACGCACTAAACGAGAATGAGAATCAGCTTCTCAATGTGTAAGAACTATAATCCATTATATTTAAAGCCAAGATATAAAAAAAGATGCTTGGCCAGAAACTGTGCAGTTAAGAATCTGTCAGCATGTCCATTAGGAAGTCCTGCTATTGATCCTTAATAGAAAATTAATGTTAAGCACTTGGTACATGTGGCCAATAGCTGGTTTTACAGCTCCAGCATATATTACCAAACAGTAATCCCCCCCAATTAGGGGATGTTGTAGTCTTGTCCTTATTAACCAAATGCATCTACTAACTGCAGGAGCAGAAAAAAACACTTCAGTAAGATGTGTTTTTTTCCACCTGCAATGCAATCATTCCCAATTATGGTGTTACATCAATTAAAAATAAATTGCTGCTGTTTGAGTTCCTGAATACCAAGTCTCACATTGAAAGGTTTTTTTCTTTTTCTTATTTTCTAATGAATCATATTATAGAATAGAATCATAGAATGGTTTGGGTTGGAAGGGACCTCAAAGATCATCCAGTTCCAACCCCCCCTGCCATGGGCAGGGACACCCTCCACTAGACCAGGTTGCCCGAAGCCCCATCCAACCTGGCCTTGAACACTTCCAGGGAGGGGGCATCCACAACTTCTCTGGGCACCCTGTTCCAGTGCCTCACCACTCTAACAGTAAAGAATTTCTCCCTAATATCCAATCTAAATCTACCCTGTTTTAGTTTAAACCCATTACCCCTTGTCCTGTCACTACACTCCCTGATAAACAGTCCATCTCCATCTCTGAATGATTTAAAATCTCTGAAATCAGGAAGCTATGACAGAAACTCATGTTGATCCTTAACACCACTAGCAATAGTGGCTGAATTTCTATAAAATGTGCTGTTGCAAGTACTCCAGGGAAAAAAACAGGTGTGGGAAGGAATAAGGCCATGTTTCTGGTGATACAGAGAACGCCTGTAGGACAAGAACAGAAGACCATTGGCACAACTGCCCTGTGCTGCATGGTGGAGTCCAGCTCCAGCCATGGGCAGGGAGTCACCAGTGAAAGGCAATCGAGTGAGGCACAAGAAGGGTGAAAGCTGCCAAACAGCCTTTGGGTCTTATCCTAGCAGAGTGCTGCATATATGCCCGGAAAAGCCAACCGTGCCTCAGTCCTGTGGCTACACAGGTCCTCAGGCCATGGAAGTGGTGGGATTCATTGCTCAGATGAAGGAGGTGTGAGTCCTGCTGCAGAAGTCCCCAGGAAGGGCGGTGACACCCACGGAGCCGCTCCCAGCTTGCAGGCCTCCTCACTTGGCCCTGACTCACCCCAGACCAAGGGCTTGAGCCATTTCTTGGAGAAAGAGTAGGTGTCTGCCATTGCAGATTGGTGTCTCACGGCAGGATTGGAAAGCAAAGGAGAATTACTTATGAGAAGTTATATTGCCTTGAGTACGATCAGTCCCTTCATTTGCAGCCAGATTCAAAAATCTTTCAGCTAAAGACCAATTCACATTGGCATCAGAGGAGTTGAAAATTAATTATGTCCACAGTGAGAAACCGTAGAACTAGTGGGAAGAAAACCAGTAAAGTTGTTTTCCAAGTGGCCTTGGGGAAAACAGTGGGAAGTTGCTGGTGAGTGGAGCTTTTCAAGAATCAAAAGGACACTCAAAATCCCTAATTAGCTTTAAAGTGAATAGCCCTGCCAGTGCCACAGTTTCCTTCTAAAAAAATGAATGATCCAAACACTTTGTCAGGTACTTGCCATTGATTTTGTTAGGACACAGAAAATTTAATACAGGGACAGATGTGCTTCAGGGAGTTTTTACATCAGGCACACCTTTAATATGTTGATGGGAATTATTATTTACTTCCTGGGAATAAGAAGTGTAATAAAGTCTGATTTCTGCCTATAATGGGCATAGTGGCCCTTTACAGCCTGGCCCAGGCTCAGGTTTTCAATGCTCTTGGGCTGAGGCTAAGCCTGAGCTCGAAGAATTGCTGTCAGGCCTTGCAGGCACCAGAGCAAGAAATGCTGGGAAATACTTTCTCTTTTCTCCTTACTCCCAGTTAGGGAAGTGAAATATATTCAAAGGACACCATACGTAAGAATTTAAAAGACGTTTGAAAACTGAAGCTCTCTGCCTCCTCCTTAGCTTCAGTAAGCAGTAATTTCCCATGCCATCTTCTTTTGCAGATCAGATATTTTTATTATGAACTAACCTCATACACTGAAGGAAACTTCACACACGCAGTAGAAGAGGGAGATGTTAATCTGTGTCCTTTAATGTGTCTTGCTGAGAGCTGTTCCAGTTTGTGAAATCGAAGTTTCCCACAGCACTGGGAAGAGGGCAGAGTACAAACCTTTTGAAATTAAGAAGTCCTTGTTGTGCTGCTAATCAGTTTTCAAACTATTTTTGCTGCATGCAGGCATTATATTTAGCCATTCAACTTTGAACCTGAGGGATGAACAAATCTATGAAAGGTTAAAACAGTATAGCTTTACAGCCGTTTTATGTTTTTTTATAGTCCTGCTGCCAATGTTGGGTGTTACAGAGGCTACATCTTTGATCAACTGTGCAACAGGAACAAGCTGAGCTTTTGGAAAACTTTGCCTGACTTGTCTGAAAAGCTTTGGTTTCTTGTACTGTTTTGAAATGTATTTAGTATCACAGATACATCATTTTCAGCACATCTGCCATTTTGGAAATCTTACCTCAAATTCTCCAAAATATTCAAATGAGAACTGAAATTCCAGCCGAATTTAGTGGTAAGCCTCAAAACATACCTGAGTTCAGACACAGTAAAAACAGGAACCTCGTATGACAGTAAATCCTCAAACTAGGCTATAGCTCAGTGGGGCTTTATCTGTGCACGTAGGGTCTAGATGAATGTGTTTGCTCTTAAATGGCTCTTGCCAATTACAGAAGCTCTGGATTGGAAGTGCTAGGCTCTAGAAGTATCAAATGTCTGTGATACATTATCAAATTAATGACGCGCAATTAATGATGATGGGAGAAAGCTGTTTCAAGTATCCCTACTGGGAATTCTTATAGACTGCCAGGATCTGACAGGTATAAATTGACTTTAATAAAAGTCACAACAGGAGAGCCGAGACCTTAATTACCAACATGCCAATACTCAGTGAGTTTGAAAGATTTGGGTCTGAATACAATTATTATTAGCTTTCCTATTTTTAAAAATTAAAAAAAAAGAAAGGAAAAGGCATTAAAAATAGAAACAGAGACTGTGGGAAACAGAGATGGGCATTAATTCTAATATACATGTTTATGCTCTTATGTACATTTTTTTTGATAAATGCCTGAAGAACATGACCTCCTGTGACCATTTTAAAAGACTTTACAAATCTCTCTCGTCTAGTTTAGCCTCCCTTGCTCAGCTTTGCATCCCTGTCATGTTCCATCAATTCTATGAGATATGACAAACAAACAGCATCTTGCACTTTGACACTTCATTTCAAACTTACTGAGCTTAGCTTTGAACACATCCAGTTAACCTGAATTAAAATCACCTATGATTTTCATATTTTCATTTAGTTTTCTCCTGTTGTCTGGTCATCTATTCTCAGGTTGTGCTCCCTGCATAGGAAGGGCAGGCTTCCTGAGATGTTTGAGAAGTACCTGCCACAAATTCAGTCCTAAAAGAATGACTAGTGAGTTCAGGAATCTGTTAAACAAAACAACACAAGCAAGGGTTAAAACAGTTGTTCAGTACTGCATTTGTATGCTAAACGCATCATATATGAGCCAGGGAAGTGACTTGACCCAAGTGTTAGAGAGTTGTTGATTTTTTTCCTTGCTGCAGTTATTTTTAAAATTTCTGAATTGTAGAACCTGTAGATCTCTGAGTTACTCTAACTCTGGCTTTATAGGGTAGCATATTGCTACGAAATCTCTCTGTGGCTGGTAGCACCATTTCCCAAATCCTTAGCCCTGTGAGGATAAGAAATCTTATCTGAGTGCAGATGTCGAGTATGCTGGGATCCTGCCGCTTCGATGGGTTTTCTCCAGCTAATACAACCACATAGGAATAACACTGAGGTCTGAGTTTTTAAATAAATTAATTCCTTTTGTTGAACTGATTTCAAAAGGGCTTACAGAACTGTAGCACGTGCCTAGTGAGACTTGGGAAAATATTTATGGAGATAGAAGAGGTGGTGGTGACAGTCACTCAGCGGTCTGAACAGCTTCCACATCACAGTCCCAAGAAAATACGTAAAAGAGAACCACGAATATAGAAACTGTGATTACATAGCAAACTTCAGACACTTTTTTTCTGTTTTGTCATTTGCAATCTATACATGTAGTTATGTAACTATGCCATAATCAGTCCAAAGGCTTGTGTCCTTAATTCATATTAGCTCTTCATCATAGGTGTATGGACATGTTTGAAATGATAGAAAGACACTGCTGAAGGAATCTGGAGATACGACATAGTGTGGACAAGTACTGAAATTAGTATTTGTTAGAAAGGATGCTCATTCTTTAGCAATTAACAACATGAAGTCCTTTTGCATTCACCAAGATCTCTCTGAACACCTATGTAAAATTTCCATTTAAAAAGGCTTTCAATTGCCTGTTGTTTATGCTGTAAAGCACCGACAAATGAATTTTGGCCATGCCTTTGTGCCAAGAGTACAGACTTGTGGTTGGATTTTCCTTTTTCTAGCTAGAATTTTCATTACTGCTTCTATGCTGACTTCTGGTAGTCATTTTCCCCTGCTAATTTAAAGGCTCAAACACATCTAGGAGATGTTGTATTAAAGAGGGATTTTTTTTTTTTTTCTAGACAGCTACAGGATTTTCTTGATGAAGAGAAAAGTAAATCTGTATGTCATCAACCCAGAATAGCAATTTAATGAATGGCTTTCCCCAGTGGCAAGGTGCGCATGCTAAAAAATATACAAAGTACCAACCAACCTAGTTCAGGTCCCTTTGGGACTTCACAAAGCGTAAAGTGTAAAAGCTAAACAAGGACCCTGCTTGTACCAAAAAGTGTCTTGAAATAAATACCAATTTTTAAAAAGGCTTACAAAAGAGAAATTCATCTTTTCCTTTGTTTATACCCTTCTCTATACCCCCACCCCCAGCACTTTTATTCCGAGAGCAGGTTATACTTGCTATTGACAATGAGATAGATACTCTTTTAGACTTTTCTTCAGAGAAGCACTGAAAATCAGCCACTGATATGTTTATTTGAGAGCTGAGGCTGGGGCAGAGAAAATAAACACTGTCAATATGTTTGGTGTTAAGGTGAATGGCATCAGGTCCTCCCAGTTTGACTTGTAAAGTCTCAGCAACTACGTTGCTGTGCGCTGGCTTTTTAGCATGCCGTAGACTGGCCTCTAAAAGGAAGGGAAAAGTACATGATGTTTGTACAGCTGAAAACAAGATGAAAAACCACAGGCCCCCTCTCACACTCCATTAGACCCTAAAGTCCACGGAGTACTGCACTCAACACATAAACACTCAGTTTGTGGAAAACTTTCTCAATGTGTGAAAGAAGGGAACAAAGCCTGGAGTCAGAACAATGAACATCTATGTATGAAGTGAGCAGCCAGTGCAAAACGCAACGGCAATGCTCAGTTAAACAAACAGCTGATACAGGAACACATTAATCACATTAATAACTCCCAATAAGAACTCTTGGGAATGTGTCTTAATATTCCAAGTGGACTACTATGTGCACAGTCTGCAGATGATGCAGTTATTCTTTTCTTCTCACTTTTTATGAATGGAAATACGAAATAACGCCTCTGACCTATGGTGGCAGAGACCTTGGCACAGGCAAGAGGAGCGCCTGGTTGTACGTGTACTTTACTGGCAACTCTTCTGCTGCAATATTTTGTAAGAGTATAGTTAAAGAAAATCAATAAATAAACATGCAAACTTGATACACAGTTGTGTATACTGGAGCTCTGCTCCAAACTGTCTTCATTCCACTATCTTGTGCAATAACAAGACAGTACTGTCCTGTGTCACTACTTTGCAATAGGAAACATAGGATATGGGGAAAATGGTAAACAGGAGTGTTAACATTCTGCTGTAAAAACCTCTCCTATTTTGCAACAAGCAGTAAGAACTGTTTTTATCTTGCTCTTTGAATTCTCCGGTGATATCTAGCTACAAATTTCCAGAACCTCTGCAGGTTATGAGTCAGATGTGCAATCAAAATCATGATATTAAGAATTATGCTGTACAAAGCCTTGACCTTAGGACTAGCAGGAAGGTGACAGAAGCAGTGTTTGCAGTATTTGCAGCTGGATGAGCAGTCTGACCAAATTAGCTTTGCTTTTCCAGATTTCAGAAAAGATAAAAAACCTTATTTCTATTCAAGCATTTGGGTTCTTTCAATACTGTACTTGCCAGTACTCCAGAGCACTGTATGTCTGCAAACAAGTAAGATCAGCTGTTTAACTTGCATGGTTAGATTGTGTCAGCGGAGGGTTCCATAATGTATGGCCTCTTGTTCAATTACAGCACTTTGCCACTACTCTGTCGCCCTTTAATCTGGGTGTAAGAGTTAGAGCTGCGGCAAAGGCAGGGTGAAAGCAGCATGACAAAAGGGAGAAAATATGCCTAAGCCCTACCAGCTGCGGTGAAGAAAGAGGCGCTGAGGGTTAATGGGAGTAGACAGGGCAGGAAGCAGCCACAGTTGGGAGGAATCTGAGAAAGAGATCCAAGGAAGAGATCACTTTGGGTTTCAAAATGCTTCTCTATTACCCCCCCGGGCTCCATTAATAACAGTATAGCTTCTGATTAGTTTGTGACCAATTAAAACCTATACGGAGAGAGAATGGGACTTTTAAACCTGCCTGTTTGTAGTCAATCAGAGAGGAAATTGAATTGTAGGTCATGAGCTGAACTTCAGCTGAGATTTTTCAAAGATCAATGATTACTTTGCTGGTATCTTGAATCAGTTTTTCAAAGCTGTACAGTACCTCCTTTTAACAGGATAATTTCATGAATGGTTTAAGGTTTGCTCTTGAATACAACATGACTCGGTCTTCCAATGATTAACTCCAAAAGTCAGATATCTAAATATATTTCCTGACTTCCAGAAGTACTGAAACACACATATTCCAGAGACTTTAGTAAGCTTTGCAGAGTGCTACCATGAACTCTCAAAATCAAGCTGATTTTCACTGCCGTGTGTGTGGAGAGGAGGATTTAAAGACCCTGACTGTAGAAAATCAAATGTGCTTCTATGACTCCTGGTCATGATCTTCATGCAGGTCTTCTAATTTCTAAGGCTGAATTAATTTTGGTTTGGACTTGATTCTGGAGGTGAGCTTGTCTACACCCCTTTCTTCAGTTTCACACATCAAAAAAGCCAACATGCAAAAATGCACATTTTTAAAATTTTACACTTTTCCCTGGCTGGAAGCTCAGCTCAGCCTTTCATTAATATCAAACAGGGAAATACAAAATTACTATTGTTGTGTCCTACTGCATTAATTTAGGATCGATGTTATTGTAGACCAGTTAGAATTATCTTTTTACAGACATCCCTTTCTTGAAACGCTCCAGTGAGCCATCCCCGAGGAAAATCCTAAGCATGATTCAGGGGATAGTTCACCCTAAAAATCCATCCCAGGCAGCAGTATGGACAAGGCTGCATCAGGATTAGTTTCCTCCATCTCACACATTAGGCTATGTACCCTAAACAGCCTAACACTTCTGGGCATATGGCACATACCTTGAGTTTTATGTCATGCAAGCACCACGTTGGTGGGCTGCAGCCTGACCCTCACGTTATTTCAGATGCACTGAAATAGGACCGCCTCCCCCATCCTGCCAACAAATCAGGTAAGTACCGCGTAGGGCCAGATGGGCCCAGGGGAACCCAAGGGCCAAGTAATAGGTAGTGAGGACATGGCCAGTGAGCACTGGAGGGATCCTGCGCTAAGCAACGCGAGCATGGGCCACTCGTGCCACCCATCACACCAGCTAATGATCGCTCCCTGGGTACCCTGCCTATCGAGACAGAGATGTTGCTTTATGGGCCAGTGACCACTGGAAATGACCATTTGAATGGCCCTTAGAGCAGGCAAGGTCCAGCATGCTCCCGTCCCGCCCCAAGCCTGCTCTGGCGCGGGGCTCTGCTTCACTGTCTTACGGAGCTGCTAATTTTTGTGACTTTATTGCAAGTCTATTCATATCGTTTGTTTTGTTAATATTGCAGCAACTGCAATTATGACAGGGTTTCTAGCTGTCAGGTTTTCAGAGAAGTTTTAAAGCATGAGAATTTAATGCTTAAAGATGCAAAACCCAAATGTGAAGTATATTCATTTTGATGCTGAAATCTCATGATTTAAAAACCAGTCTCCCTATTTGGAGATGACTCCAGAAACAAAGCATTATAAATGTAATAAAAAGAAGAACATTACAAAGGTTTTACATAGCCCTTTGGTTTTTTCTCTTCTATTTAGTACTTCCAGTTCATTATGTAAAAGACAAATTAGCAGCAGACCTCTGAAAGGTTACCTTAATTTCCTAAGGTACTACAAGTCTTGAAACAGAGAAAGATGTAAAACAAATATTATCTGAGATAATATACGTGAATTCACATCTCAACCTCTATTTTTACATTTTGCAATTTAAGATACATATTTTTGTTTAGGTTCTCTGTAGAAAAAATGTAAAGAAATGAGTGGCATTTGCTGAATAATGTTTAAACATTTTTGTAACGTACCTCCCTTGCCGCTCCCCCCCACTTCTTTCCCTGACAGTATTAAGTCTGTAACACAGAAATCCTCACATTCTCCAGATGGTAGCATAAATTTTCAGGTCAAGTGATATTAAAAATAGATAATAACCCAGACCTCATGAGTCTCTACAGAAAGACTAAACAGTCACAATAGGGAATATCATTGTTTTGGTTTTCTTTATGAGGTTTTATGTACTCAGCTGTTTCTTCGCTGTGCTCTCAGTGCAGAGAGGCCCTGATCATTCTGAATTCCAGTTCCACCTCACTTCCTACCCTTTATACTTTCTAAGCCCCATGCCACACAAGTCAAGGGAAATATATCCACACAACTGCACCATCAGCTCCTAATGTGCTCTCCACTGCTGATACTCCCGCTCTGCACTTCAGAGTATTTATAACCAGCAAATGAGTTCTTGAATAACCTGCTCTTACAGCTCCTTTGGAGGAATAGGGTCCACTCCGGGGCATTTCACTGTTCTGATTAATGGATGGGACCTCTCTAAAAATCCATTGACAATAAACTGGTTTAAGCACAGGAAGTTTTGAAAGTGTGTCATAATAAAATGTATTTTGAATAATTGTAACTCGTAGGCAGACAGTAGCTGCCAGCTAAGGGATTGAGCTTGTCCCAGATGGTTCCCTAGCAAGTCTGTGAGGGACTATTGAAAAATGAAAGTAGCTTCAGGGGTGACACAGAACCCCACCAGCTATTTCGTCTTTTATGTCTGGTTCTACTTGGGCCAGATCTTAAATAGATGTCTCTCACATGGCCATGGCCATTTGCGGTTCAGAAAAATAGCTTTTCAATCATGAAGGCTGCTTTTCACACCCAAGTGGAACTGGCAAATAGCCAAACCATGTGCATGGTTCATATTTACACAGTAATAACATTTTGGGAGAGAAAGAAGCTCTGTGGCTTATCAGTTTCCTTTGACCTGTATGCCTAGTACTTAGATTTTTTTTTGTCAGTCCACATTTGGTGCTTTTTACTTTTTCTTCAAAAGAGAAAAGATAATGAAGATAATGGTCATTCTTCCATAATGTCCCCCTCCAGTCGGATGGATATGCCATTCATAGCTCAACCTTGATGTCTACTTCGTAGTTATGGCCACTCCAGGAGATAAACACTGCTGGGCAAAACACCAAAGTGTGCTCAGGAATTGCAGCGAGGAGCTGTTTTTAAGAAATAGAGATAGGCTGTGTCTACATTAGCAACCACTGTAGCCCAGCAGGAGCAAATCTGGTGAGCAAAACGGTGGGTGCTTGAGGCCTGACATCCATACTGTTCTCATTTCAGGGGGTTTTACTTCAGCTTCAGTAAAGGCTCTGACCCCTGGAACAAAAGCCTGTGAGCAGTTGGAGATTTGATATCGGTCTCAACATTTAATTTCATCTGAAAGGAATTCAGTTTGTGTGCCTGAGGTTGCTCCACAATGTGACCCATGTGTGGTAAGTGGGGCCATTAGATGATTCCCTTCTAAAATATTCTCCTGATCTAAACCACGACGGTAATATAGACATGGCCAGCATGTAACAGAATCGAAGCAGAGTTCCCTCCTGAAATATTGCTTTTCCAATTTCAATATTACATGCAGAAATTTTAAAATACCCAATCTGCAACTTCCAGGGAGTGGGTGAGGGAGAGCACGTGAGCCTTCAGAGGCGCAGGTGCAGGCTTTGAACAGCAGAAAGTTACCCGCAATGCATCCGAACTGGCTCGGCAAGGGCAGGACTACACCTCTGAGCAGTGGTAGGTGCTGTGGCCCCGTAGGCATGGCGTACAATTTCACATCCATGAGCCACATGGTAATGCCAAAATGCTCTCAATAAATTATGCCGTGCTCCCAGCCACAGTATTAGCTGCAGCTCTGCAGAAATGCAGTTGCAGGATTTGTCTGTATACGTTCTATATGTTACCACGGTATAGCACTGTGTCACCTATGCTGAATTGTCTTGTGTTCCCTTAAATTTCCCTCCATTTAAAGCTATTCGAGTTGGTATTTGCCCTTAAATGCTTTTTTTGCCGGGCAGCTTTTCTTTACTGTTGGTTTTCCTGTATCGGTGATGCTCCCAGTTGTAAGGGCCTGCTCCTAATCTCATGTTTTCGTTCGCTTCCTTTGTACCTACAGTGTAGTTCCTGTTAGGCGATGCCCAAAGCAGCATGCAGTGCTCCAGGTGTGGTCACAGCAGCCCTTTGTGCCAGGATGCAGTTATCTGTTGAGATCTGTGCTCTGTTCCTCTATTTACACTTCCCCATGTTTTGTTTGCTTTCCTAACTGCTACCAGACATCAGGTTGCTGTTTTTAAGTGTCTGTCAACAGTCATCACCAAATCCTTTCCCTGATCAGTGTTTTGCAGTCTGTGACTGCAGAACATACTTTCTACTGTTTTTGTCAACACTCCTCTTGTTATATTCTGTTTATTTAATAGCCTCGTTAATCTCCTGTATCCATGCCCGCCTTTTATTCTAGGTTTGATTCATATCCTTCCCCAGGGTAGAAGCAGCCCTTCCTGTCTGATAGCTGTCTTATATACCTAACTAGTTCATCTGTTCATCCTTTTAGGATATACAGACTAGGCTTAACGTTGAAATGCAGTGTCAGTGACTATTATACAAATAACCTCTGTCTTATCAATACTATTTTCATCTTATTTTAAGTTTTCATTAACCCGAGTTGGATATTTCTATGCCTGCTGGTACTATTTTTTGCTATCCAATCAAATGTTTGAAATCACCTTTGGCATATTTAGTGCTTTGTTATCTCTTGCTCTTAAGTAATGGGATTAGCAAAGGAAAATAGCTCCAGGTGACCTCTATACAGGGGTAGAGAAAAGGCATCTGAAAAAGGATTTGATTTGTGTGGTGCTGAGGAAACACAAGGTTTGGTGAGAGCCTCTGTAGCATTAAGAGGTTTTGAGACGCACCTAAGGTTTCTCATTACAGCTGCTTCAAGTTCTTTAGTAATTAAATTTTGCATAGATTAACAGTTCAGGACCAATTGGAGTCTTCTCAGAAAATAGCAGAACTGTTTACAAGTGGACATCAATATTTTCTCTGTAAAAGAAAATTGTATGTGGGAGGCAGCTGGAAATTTGTAACAGAAGTTTATCATTAGCATAGTATATATATCTCTTGATCATTATACTTCTTGTTACATGGAAATGAATAAATCAGAATTCATCATATGGCAAATAAGCTACCTTAAAGATTCTCTCTCGGACTCTTCCCTTAATGACATCGGAAGTTTAGTGCATGTCTGAGAAGCTGCTGGAGGAGCAATTTGAGTAAAGGAGGAAGAAAAATGCAGATATTCAGTTTAGGATGGACTTTCAAATGTGAGTAGTACCCAGTTTTGAAAACAGACTCCTTTATCAGTATTAAGCTCAGCATTTAGAGCAATGTGGTTCCCCTACTAACCAGGCCTCATGTTTTTGTAATCTCCAGTTACTTGATTTTGTTGCAAAGAAACAGAATTTTGTTTTGCAAAGGGGTTTGACATTTAGTTGTGTATTAAACTGGCACAAAACATGGAACATTTAACATTTTCCAGAAACCAGACTTCCCAAATATCTTCTTGTTTTGGATTGATGGTTCTTCATTTGACAAAATGGAAACATTTAATTTTCTTATGGTTTTTGTGGGCTGGATTTTGATCATATGTTATATGAGTATGAGGTAAACTAAGAAAAAAGTAAATGAAAAGTTATTTCAGAATAAAAATTGAAATATTAAATTGTGAATATATCCTCCAGGCATGTTTTGAAATTGTCAGAAGTCCTGTTTTCTTCAGAGTGAAATTCCAGTAAAACAAGCTGTTTCTGTCAAAATTGCATATTCTTACAAACAGGATTTACATCAGAGTTTTTACTAATAAGCTTTGCAAGCTTTAAGTAATTTTCATTCATCCTGAACCTTAGGCGAAAAAAGGCAGTCTGGCTTTTGAGACAGCCCCTAAACACAATGCCCCCCCCTTGCATGCCTTGCATAATTATTTCTTCTGATTGTGTTAGTATCCAAATAAAAAAAAAAAACAAACAACAAACAACAAACAAAAAAACCCCAAAGAAACCCCAAAACAAGTTGCTTTTCCATATGCTTGACAATTTGGTCAAACAGACTCAGACAGACAGACATGCAAAACAGAAATAACCTGGTAAGGAAGGCAGGAGAAAAAAAAAGTGGAAAAGTTTGGTTTGTTTTTTTTTTTCTTCTGTCTGAGCCTTTCCCTTTTTGTTTATGTGTATCTCATCTCTCATAATTGATGTCACCTGTCACTTTCATACCTTCTCTAAGCTTTATTTTCAGTCCCCTAAACATGGCCAGATTTTTCTTCTAACTTCACTAAGGTCTACAAGGTTATAATATTCAGGCTACTTAACTGGAAGCCTAAATATAGATTTAAAGGATTGTCTTTAAGTTGAAAATGCAGACTGCAGTGAGGAGAAACACAATAGTCATGTAGAGTTTAGGAAATACTTGCTGACCCTGACAGGTACAGCCCCACAGATAGGAAGAGAATGTCTTATGGCATATTCACAGAAAAGTCAGATGAACCTCAAGAAGACATAAGAATTTATTTCAGAAATGGATTTTAGTTGTTTAGTAACTAATAATTAATGCAAGAATTGATAGCCAGCTAGGAAAATGCCAACCATCATAAAAGTCTCAAAAATAAATTCTCAAAGTCCTGGGACCAAAGGATGACAGCAAAAGACAAAGAAAAGGATGGGGGGGAGGGCAAAAAGATGGAAAGCAGAAGCCCAGAAAGAGCCTGTGACTGGAGCAAGGCACAGCCCTGCAGTGACAGCACTTGGCACAGAGTGCTCCTGCACAGCTCCTTCAGAGCACGCTGCGTACGTCAAATTGAATTGAAAATACTTATCTGAGGACTGAACTTCTTAGAAAGACTGTGGTTTAACTTGGAATCATTTCCACTTGGAGCTTCATTTAGTCTAGTCCGCCCTGGTTCCTCGACGACTTCTGAGGATGGAGAGTTGAAGAGAAAGATTTAAGAGACTCCAGAGTGCAAACATCAGTTGCCGAATAGGACAGGACAAAATTTAGCACGCTCACAACACCTGAAATATAACCGTGCACTAGGGGGTGACCAATCATTTAAACAGTTACTCCCTATTAAATAAATGTGCACATTTCCCAGCCTAGCTTAACATTTTAAAAGCCTTGGCTGCCATACCAAGGCAGCTATGAAGCATGTACACCTCCCTTTAAAGACAGTGAACTACAGGCTTTGTATTATTCCATATGCACATGATCTATATACTTACATCTAGTTTAAAATAAAACAAAAAAAAAGGAAGGAAAAAAAAAGCTGTGGTACAAGCAAATACCACCTACAATATATACACGGAAAAAGTTTTCATCTGCTTTATGTTTTGATACGATAGTCTATATTTTGACTCCAGAGTGTGATGACTGTATAACTTTTCACGTGAATTTCATTTTTCCTGTCAAGGTACATTATTTTAAGGGTGACAATGACTTGGCTTCAAATGAGGTGAAACCATCACAGTGATAAATGAGTTTCTTGAGGAGGGAGGTTATACCCTGGGAATACACTTTGAAAGACCACACACCTCTGCTTAACCAAGCTTGTTAGCTTTACAACACATTACAAATACTCCTTCTAATACGCATGGCAGTGAAGAGACCTGAGCACTTGACTTCTGAAAATACAGTGTATGTTGCATGGGGAGATTAGTCTTGGTTTTCACACTGGCCTTTTGTGCAAGTCTGTTGTTTAACAGCTGAACGCTGCCTTTGGTCCCTTCCTTGTTCTCTGGATATTTTTTTAGGTTTTCATTATTATTTTTTTATATGTTAGATTCAGAAAGATAGGTCAGGCTTTGACACGCAACTTCTAGCTGCAGCCATGAGGGACAGCCTCACTTAATTGCTGTGTAATTCATATTGTGATGCAGGGGAAAAACAGTCATGCCAAATAGCATCAAATTTTTAGAAGCATTTCTAGGCATTATTTTAATAGTTAATGAAACAAGCTGCTGAACTTCACGGGGTGTGTGATTATCTTGCTAAGTCATTTTTGTATTGCTACCCTGACGTTGTATGTAATATAACTGAAACAGAGAGAAAAAAGCCCTGGCATAAGCCCTGGATGTTCAAGAACACAACTGCCATCCACCATGGAAAATACACATCATGCTGCAAAGTTTACTTCTGCTCTCCGGCAGCTTTTTTGCACTTGTCAAAGTAATGGCTCGGGAATCTTTGAGAGTTGCATCAAAGAATACCTATGTGACGCTTTACTCCATTATACGCTTCACGCAATGACTTTAAATAAGTAACAGCCTAGCCAAAAAATAGATTAATTTTTTTTAACATTAATTTTCTTCTTCAAGGACTTGACTGAGAGACAAACAGACTTGATTTTTCTTGTGATTAGATGCTGAAAGGATGTCAGAGCTGGTGTGTTTGGTAATGTATTTTCTGTACTGTTCTTCTAGACAGAAATACTGAAGTAACTGACTTGACTGAGATACCCAAATCCCTATTCCCACAGTGCAACCTCTGATAAATATCTTTCTTCTTTTCTTGTTCACTTAGTCTCTATTTTCCTGTCTTAGGAGAGTGCTTTCAGGGCTAAGCAGACCTAAATATAATGTAAATGGAACTCAACTGTCAGGTGTGGTTTTTCAGTGAAACTCAGTCTCCTGAGCTGCTCAAAAACTTTTTCAAATATTAACTACGGTGGAGCCAGAGCCTCACAGGTACTCACTTCTCCATGGCAAATGAATATGTTAACCCAGCATTGAGGCACCGGAGCTGTCTCTGTGCTAGCCAGCGTGAGCCCGAGGGACTCGCCAGCCTGACCCTGTAGCGCTGGGACCCTGGACACGCTGCCAGCCTGCGATGGGAGCTGCGGGGGCACCCAGCTCTTGCATGGCGGAGCTGTGAGGCCTGTCCAGGAGCATCAGGAGTCAGCTGGGATCTGGAGGCAGTTGCATCATCAGAGGTTTGTCTCTGTCTGGTCCCAAACCCCCATTATCCTGGATGGTAGTGAACCGGTCATATTGGGAACAGGGGTCCCACTGCTGGGGGGCGGGAAGGTGAGGAGGAGCAGTTTTCTCAGTGGGGCCTCTCCCTTCTGAATTGGAGTATGTCACCACTTCCAGGAGTAAATGCAAACCCTCTCGGCTACACAGGTCACCCCAAACCCTTCCCGTACGTTTTGACAGATATTTGGGAAACTGATGGCATTGAGAGAAGGGCAAGGAAAAGAAACCGATCTCACACAA
Source organism: Grus americana (assembly GCF_028858705.1). Taxonomy (NCBI): domain Eukaryota; kingdom Metazoa; phylum Chordata; class Aves; order Gruiformes; family Gruidae; genus Grus; species Grus americana. The sequence goes on along the minus strand of NC_072855.1, from coordinate 15,548,559 downwards.
AATCTTGGACTGAACGAGATCATCCTCCCCTGCGTGCCTTCCCTCCGTGACGGGCCCTCCCCGGCACCCCCTGAAGTCGGTGCGGGCCGGGGAAGGCTCCCCGCGGGCCGGTGAAGGCTCCCCGCGTCCCGGCTCAGCGCGGCCGGCGGTGCGGGCGTTTCCCGGCCTGGCCTGCCCCCTCCCGGCCGCGAGGAACAGCCGGGCTGTGCCTCGTCAGCTGGAAGTGTGCACCGGCGGCTTCAGGCACCCGCCCCCACTGCGGCTCGGGCTTGCTGGGCCGAGCGGCAGAGCCCTGCCTGCCCGCAGGAGGGAGGAGACACTTTCGAGGAGGCAGAAGTGGGAAGTCAGGATTAGCCCAAACTCTTGCTTCTCCTTTTACACAAGCTATATATATATATAAATTAATTTCTTTTTTTTTTTTCCTGTGAAAGATGGGGCCTACCCGTGGCAATGCGTGCCAGATACAACACATGCAGGTGCTGTGCAAACTTCCCTCTGCGGCTCAGTCAATGCCCCTCAGTCCAGGCTGGTTATAATCTCGGGGCTCTCATGATGGACGGAGTGGTGTTTTTATGAAGTGCATAAATGCCGACTGCCGCTCGCTCCTGCTCTCTGTACGCCAGGAGGTGGGAGAGCAGAACACTGAGCCATTCTGCCCTGAGCGTCTGCACTAACCCCAATCAATTAGCACCTGCTTTTCGGGGCCCGGCCTCTCTTGCTGCCCAGATGTACCTACGCAAGCACTTCTGGGCCACTCACACCTGCTAATGCATGCCCCGCGTGCCACACACAGGCAGCGGGTGAAGCTGGGTCGAAAGTTAATTGTAAATCAGGCCCTTATTTTACTTAGTTTCATCCCACTCTTGCTGAATAACAATTTTTACATTGGCAGGAAAGGTGGGCTGATGGCCGCCAATATTTGGACTGAAGGTGGCATTCATAAGGGCTGAGCTCCTGGTCGGAAAGGCTGCTCCAGCACCGCAGCCGGCTGCTGCGAGGGAAATGCTGCCGCCTCTGCCAGGATGCGCTGGGCTCAGAATGAAAGCTGAAATCTAGAGCTGCTCTGCAACTATTTGCTCTTTAAGTGTTGGATTTTTTTTTTTTTTGGTAAAGATGTGACAGGTGTCTTTTTTAGAGTGATGCCATCAATACTGACTGGAAAGCATCCAGATGTTTTCAGGATGAGGACTTTTCCAGGAGTTAGGTCTCAATCTTTTTTGCAACAGCACATCCCAAGGTGCAGCGGTGCCTGGAGCATATGTTCAGTTAGTTCATCCAAAAGAAATGCAGTTTGTGTGCTCTGATGCTGCTCCGTAATGTGAACCGAAGTGCAGTTAATGGGTAGCACCAAAAGATTTGCTTCAAAAATGTACATTCCTGACCTGAACTAAACCACCCTTCAGAATATCTCTAAGGCTCTTAGGAAGATTAACTTTCTATATTTAGGTCATGTTGAGTACCCCATCTGTGCCTCAGTTTGGCCTGTTTGTGCTTTGAACACCTTGAGCTTTCCATTATAGCCTAAAAATTCTTAAATGTATATGATGTGCCCTTTATCCAACCTTCAGTGGTCGTGCCAACACTCCGTCCTCCTTTGGTGGGATGACTTTGCCGCTCTATCCATCTTCTTTTTTCAACTGATCTACGTCTTTTCCTCCCCTTCCATATTTTCCTTATTTCTCCCTTTCCATTCTCTTGATCACTTTTTCCTTGTCCTTCCTGATCTTCAATCTAACCTTTTGTTCAGGACTGACCTTTCCAGGTACATAAAGGATATATCCATGCCTGATGTAAGCGGCCTTAATATTAACTTCCTACTATTTATCACAGCTGCTTTTTTGAGGTGTTCTTAATTTTTTTTTTAACCCATGCTTAAATAATTTAATTTTTTGCACAGATTTGTCATTTTATTTTACTTTTTTTTAAAGTGCTTGGACTGACAATAAATGCAAAATACTATGCTGGCAGTAATATACCTGAAACTGTGAGTTTATATTTGCAAGTCTAGTTCAAGAGAACGCTTGGAAATATTGAATGAAGACACTTAGTTGCATCTGGTCAGGAAATATTTTTTTTTTGCTCTTTCAGGAGAGAGCTAAAAACAATAAGGCTTTTTAATCATCTAAGTACTTCTTTGGTTATGCTGGGAAAAAAAAAATCAAGACCTCATCAAAACAACATGTTAGCATTTACAGGTGTTGTTTTCATAGAGAACTTCCTCAATAATTTTGTCAAAATGGATACTATTCATGGAGGTTTCCATTTCAGCAAAAAGCTCCTTTCCATTAAAACCTCTGGTGGAAATTCTTGACCAGCTTCAGCCAAAAAGTTCAGCCCTTTTTAACACAGCTGCCAATGTGCTGCTTCGTCATTGTGATTTTACAATTTGGTCATTAGATGGTGCTCAAGAGATTAAATTCAGTCTTTAGATTGTCTTTTCAGTTTTTATTTTAAGAAGCTGCAGACTAGACATAGTTTCTGTTTCCTTCTTAACAAAATATGTAACATGTAGCTCTGTTCTAAGTATTGGAAGATTTACTATTCATTTTGATGGGAACAAGGTCTTTACCGCCTAACTGGTATGATGGACAACAGGTACTGAGACTTACTATATTGTTAAATCCAAACTGAAAATGTAGCCACTGTTTTGGCAATATTAATAAATCTGTAAACTTTCAGTGTTAACACTACTGAGCTATTGACAAAGATTTAGCGAGTGCTTTTGTAATGAAGTAATTAAAGTTGTGAGACACGTCTGAGGCTTACTTCTATTGTGTTAAAAGCATAAAAGCGTTTAATGATAAGAAATTTTTCACTATGAACTGATGACTTCAATGAAGATTTTTATTGGAAGTAAAACTGGAAAAAGGGGTTATTTCTGAAAAGCTATCATATTTGTAATTAACACACAAAAGTGAATACACCATGAAGATGGGTCCCTTTGCATAATGTAACTAAGTACTCATACGTGGGTTTCATTACTATCAGTATGTGAGTGAATGGTTGTTTTCGCAGCCTTCGTTCTCAGTGCTGCTCGTAACCATGTTGTAGTGTGTTGCATGCAGACTTCGGATATCATTATGGCTCTTCCTTGAGCTGGAGATTCCCAAGGTGGGAGTGCACCATCTGCCACACAGACTCTGAAGGAGAAGGTATAGATGGGGAGTGTTAGAGTGGTACCACAAGGGTCTATGCAACCTCAGAATGTATTAAGATGGATATGCCAAGCAGGGAAATATATCCTGCTTATTTCCTCTTCGGATCTTGATTAAGCCGTTCTTGGACCAAAGGGCATTTTTCCCCCCAGTATAGTGTCATTGTCACTGTTCTGAACTGTGCCCATGAGGAGGAAAGCCAAATTCACCTGGTTTTTATTTCCCTTTTTCTGTACCTGTGAAGCCCAAGCTCTAGGCTGTGCATTTGAGCAGTACAATGCTGGAAGACGGCCGTATATGCATTTGTTTGCCATGTAGTTTGGTAGGTTTTGTTGAAAGTGTCAGTGCTTTCACTGCTGAATCAGCAGAGATTTGGCAGATTATTTCACTAGGAATCTCACACAGCAAATTACCACTGCTTTGCCAGGCTTTTTTTTTTTTTCAATTATTATTTTTTTTACTTTCACCTGTTTCATGTTATAGATCTAAAATAATGTTGGTATCAAAGTACCGATGACATAGTTGTCTTTGCAGTTGCCATGAAAAGGTGTTGAGGGGATATTGCCCATAGTCTTTTGTTAGCATCCATGAAAGATCAAAAAGTTACCTGATAAAGACCTTTCATGGCGCTAAATGAAGATTAGAAGGTAATTAACACCTGGTATGAGGATGCTTTACACTGTTGACCACCTTAATTTGCTGGCAGAAAAGATTAACAAGTCTTGAATGTGTTTTCATGCTGACGTGTTGAACACAAAGCTATCCAGATAAAACCTCAAATTACTGCTAAGGTAGAGTAATAGGAATGTGTTAGTGATTCTGTGGAGGATATATCTAACATTTCAGTGGACAAATATTCCATAGTGAAGCTTATCCTGAAACCACATCTGAACATTCCCAGTTAGTGCCATCAGTAAGCTGGCTGTTCCCTGTAGTGTTGTTTGCAAATTTAATGTTGGAGAGAACAAAAACTACAATGCTGGCATTTCTTATTTTGCCGCTTACCACGACTCTATCCGAGAAACTTCCAGGTAAAAATCAATGGAAGAAAGATGTGGCATGTTTCTTTAACTGGGAACTAGAACTGAGGTCACGTTTGGGGGTGAGGGATAGAGGTCTGTCAGATATCTGTAATGTTCTTATCATGTCTATTCATATTGTATACATTGGTTATGATGAAAAGGTTTTCCAAAAGAAGGCGTCTTTGAAACACTTCCTAAAGATGTTTAGATTCTCAACTAACCTTATTTCCTTCTGGAGACTGATTATGAACATGAATTTCATTATCTACATTATTCTAGATGAACCTAGTGGACTTGGTTCATAACTTGGTGTTCAGCTTCTAGTGTCACTGGGGCTTAGTCCATTAATGGCCTTGAAACTTAGGACAAAAGCCTAAAGAAAATGTGTTCATGGTTTCTGACTGTGGTTGTTTAAGCCATGGCGAAGGCAGGCAGATGTATTACATATTAGCTAGAACCTGCAGCTCCTCTTCACGTTCAACATCAACTGGTGTGAATAACTGTAATCCAGACTGGCAATGATAAATGTAAGAGTTAGACTGACTTGTCCTAACTTGGAAATGAAGATGAACATTTCTTAGGGGTCTAAAGGTGAAGTGCTTTTTCATCCTGATCAGCACTCATTTCCAGCTTCTTGTGGTTTGTCATCCAGAAGTGTATGTAGATATTCTGACATTTGAAGAGTAACAGCTGCATAAACTGAGAAGAAAATATGTAACTGAGTGCAGAAGACGTGTGTTTGGCAACTAAATCCACACTCTCATTCCCTCTCCCTTGGGTATTAAAGACCAAAAGGTGCAATGAGCATCTCTGTGGGAACTCTACAGATGAAGATACTTGTAGGGAAGGATTTGTAATTCATCTCTGCTCTCAGCTCTGTTGGCGAAAGGAAAGACTGCTTATTAAGAGGCCTATCCTGATCCATCAGTCGCTCCCACTGCGTCACACAAGCATGTTAGCAAAACCTTATGGCTCACTGTCAAACGATACAGAGAAGGCAGGATTTCTGGACTCATGTTCTTAGGGTTCAATCACTTCTTGTATTCATCCACTCCAACTTTAGCCCCTTATCTGAACTGTCTGATTCCCCAAGGCAGCCTGTGGAATTGCAAGGAACAGTTACCTCCAGGTGACAGCTCAAAGGACAGATATGTAGTCAGGCAAATTAACCCAAAAGTAATCAGTGTCTGTTTCTATCCATGATGCAAGATGGTTGCTGTTGAATATCATTACTTAGTGTCAAACCCTGCTATGTCTGCAGCCCATTATACCAAGAACAAGTTATTAAACTAAAGGCTTAGGGAAAGGACTGTGTTTATATAGACATGGGTGAAAGACCACAGTTCCAATATATGCAAGAATAAGAAATTGCTCAATAATATTAAAGAGAAGGTGGCTGCGTTTTGTTTGCAGCCTTCACAAGGAAATTAAATCAAAAAGGTCTGGGTAATGGAGAAGTCAATGAGAGTTTTACCATAGTTGTTATTGTTGAGAGGATGATATATATTCGTGTTGCCAGATATGGATTTACAGAAGGTGTTAGGAAACATTAAAATTGTTGCTTTTTCTCTCCTCTCCTGCACTTCTGTCATTAAATGAGCACTGTCCATTGTGGAACATAAAGCCCAGGACCCTGCTGCAGTTGCAGCTACACTTGTACAATAGCACAGCTGTGTGTGACCTTATGTTTCAAGGTCATTCACAAGTAATTACAATATCATATTGACAGAACTTTTTTCTTTTTTTTTGGAGGGTGAGGAAGGAACAGAATAACTTGAGAAAGTCAAATTACATAAATCACCAGGAACCAGCAACTCTCATTTGAGGGATTTTGGAGGAAATGTAATGCCAAGGAAAAGAAATAGTGGTGAGAACTTGCAATAAATAATTGAAAGTGGAAAGTTTTTCTGTAGTCTAGAAAGATAACTAGTTGAGCAAATATAAAATAATGCTAAGGGGAATTTTGGAAGTTATAGGCTGAATGCCTTACTGCTGTGTATGCAGTATATAGACGTTACTGTAAATAAAGTCAAGGTAATGCCAAGACAAATCCTGCCTTGCGAGCTTTTAGATTTTTCACATTATAAGAGAACAATATTAGGTTCCACTTCCAAAAAATATTCCCATTCTTATTTGCTGACAGACACTGGACAAACTCTCTTGTGGTTCATATTCCTCCATTCCTGTAAAAGTACTCACAGGCAGGAATGACCTTTTCCTAGATCAAAACGTACTGACACGGGAAGCTAGCACACAACAGCAAAAAGCCTCTCAGCCAACCATCACTTGGAAAGACAGTACTGTCAATTCCACATCTATCTACAATGTCTTCATATCAAAATGCTTCCAGACTTGGATTGTCTTTATTAAATGATAACTCAGAAGGAGTAAAAGACTTACATTATTTCTCAGCAGACTATATCCAATTGTGTGTTCAGAGTAACCCAAACCAAGTGAACTACTATTAAAAATGCAAGCCAAGCTGATCTAAATGCAGGGGGTTTGGAACAGATGAAAGAAGGACATGAAAATAAGATCCTTTCAAAGGAAACAAGACAATCGAAATGTACCCTGCCAATTAAAACACCTTGTCCTGATCCAAAACAAATTAAAGAAAACACCCAATTAAGCATTGTACATTAATGCTTGTTTAGCTCTATCAAGATGCGTTGTCTCTCAACTCCTGGTCAACATCCAGTCAGAACAGGCGTGGCAGCACAGATTCCTGGATTAATTTTTAAAGAATGAACTGGCACTTAATTTGAACTGGCACTAAAGATTGGCCCAGAAAAATGCTTCTCTGTGGCATGTTGGAAAGGAGAACAAGAAAACAATAGTTGAAAGAAAGTGTGGGAAAAGAGCAAAAGTATCACTTTCAGCTTTAGTGTTTAATGGCAGTTGGTGGTAAAGTCAGCATGGATGATAAAACACCAAGTTGAGCTTTTCAGACGTGGAAGCTGGAGTCTGTTCTGTCCCCCTTCAGACGCCTTTTGGGTTCTTGCTTCTTAGGTGGTTCCAGTTGTACTTTATTGTCCCTTACATGCTTACTGTTACCCATTTCAGTTTACTGCTGCAGCGACCTTTGTTTTTATTTTTTTGACAGTCTGCCATTTATGATAATGAAACAGTTCACTTTCTCCCCTGAAATTTTATAAATTCAGTTTTGCCTGCAAAATGTGTAGCTCCTTTTTTTAAATAAAATACCACAAATACTTTTGCTCTTGCTTTGATACTTCTTACTTGCCATTTTTATAAATGCTTCCAAAAAGACTACTGATGCAATGTAGGTCTTCATTTTTTTTTTACAGGAGCAAAACAAAAATCCTACTGTTTGTGTGTGAAACATTTCTACATTCCATGCAAGGTGCCCCAGATCGTATTTTTGAAGTCTTTCACTAATGAAAGAGAGTAACTTTTTTTTTCTTTTTCAGACTAAAGTCTGACCTTGCCTTTCAACCAATAAAGTACATATAGCTAACTCTGCTTCTGTTGACTCTCTACTTCACACGCTGTGCTGTATTGATTTTTTTTGAATGACAGTGGAATGCGTACATTGCTCTGGTATATCTGGCAAGATGTAAATGGTGTGCTAGGAAGTAGACCTGCTAAAATTGTCAGGATTTCTCAGAGTTAGCAGCTGAAAAGGAGTCTAGAGATCTCTAATGAAATCTTGCTTGGGTAGAAATAGGTGGAACAATTGCACTTTATGTTGACATTTCTGATTTCTTTTCAGCGTTAGAAAGCAGCACTTTTAAAGTGACAACTTCAGATCTGTCTCATTTTCTGGTCTCCCACGATAACTGCCCTTGAGATATGGAAATGCATGTTTTTCCCATCTTGATTGTTTAATGAAAGGAACAACATCAGTGTTACCTGTGTTGGGAATGGGCTTGCTTTGTTTCATCTAGCCAGCAGGATCCCACACCTCAGCTTGCTTTTCCCAGGCAACTGGTGAGTTTGAGGGACTCCCCCTTTTTTCAGTCTTGCTGCAGTTGTTTAATTCTGCTCAATTTTTTTCCTGTTCTGGTAACTAAAAGGCAGCTTTTGGGTTGCCTGGAGATGTTGGCATGACTCTTAAAACTGATAGTTGAGAGTTTTAACAAGAGAATGCCAGAAGAGTATTTTGAGAGGGGGCAAATTAACAATTTCTTTTCTTTCCTGTTTCGCCAAGTTGGCCCCATAGTGACTTCACCATCATAGCAGTTCATAAATTATCATATTGTCATTCCAAATCCATCAGAGCAGGCTCCTTAGAATTATTTCCTTTGACATTATAGATTTCTGTATCAGGAAAAGCTTGTTAACACTCAGAGTGATTGCCCATGTCAAACAGGCTATCTACAAATGAAGAAGGACTACTATAATCAAAATGACTGAAAAATTAAATGTGTCAAAATAGGTGAGGATAATATCAGATGATCATTCTCCTTGCTAAAAAGGCATTTGATGCAAATATTTAGAAAACATTCCTGTTTCATCTTGGATTTAGATTAGCATTTGCAATCATGTAGACACTGTCATTGAGATAGAGATTATTTTCTTCTTCTTGTGGCTTTTTTAACTTTAGATTATCATAAACTGATGAAAGCAAAGAATATTAAAGCTATACATTATAAACTTAGTGCTCCATTTTACAAATACATAGGAACCTTCATACCCCAAATTCTCTGTAGGCACGTGACAAAAAATTAATACATTGTATTAGATAAGTGTCTATTATTCATTTAGTTATTGCTGTCAGGGCTGAATTAAAAGAACTTACATTGACTTTTCAGGGAAATAACATCCTTGGAATATTTTCTTTACATATAAGAAATAAAGTTTCTTTGTCAGTTCTGTGACTGATGATCTTTTAAAAGATGAACTATGCATGTTCCAGACAGAAAAGTCTAGTAAATATTTCTGGGAATTATGAGACTTAGTTTAAAACAAAAGAAATTGTAAAATGGCAAAACACCTTGAAAATTACTAATATCCTTAAAGTGATAATTTATTTTTGGCTTACAATGCCTTTTTTATTTATTTTGAATATTCTTTTTCATGGGGAAAGCTGGCAAATGGATCCCTTTTACCCTTTGACTGTGTGATATGTTGCAAGACTACAGTATATGGAGAACACTGCCATTGAACAAGGTACAGAACACAATTGGTCTCTGCCTGCACCTAAAAGAAAGGGAAATAAAGAATAATGGGGAGTTAGGGATTATGATGTGGCTTTGGCCTTATTATTTTACAGAGTGATTTACAGAACAGAAAAAATTCTGTGGAGTTTGTGTGTCTGTGTGGTCCAGCTCCCAGCTGTGGTCTGAGTCAACTGGTTTCATGCTGGAATGAGCTGCCTGTTTCATGTTCATGCAAGAGGAAAAAAGCCCAACCCAGAAATATGGCACAACATTGTGTTGTGACATCTCTCAGGTCGCACCAGCTGTGTTTTCAGGCAAGTGAAATAGCATAAATTTCTTACAATGAAGGAATATTTTGACTTGTGGAAGGAAGAATTTGTAGTTGAAATGAGCTGAAAAGGCCTGTTTGAATGAATGTTTCAGAGTATCTGTTTCTTCCTGAAACTATTGACATTGAAGAAATTTCCACAGACTCTACCCACTAGGTTCTGACATACTGTACTCCACATTCAGCTTTTTTTGCAGGAATTGCTTCAAATCCACATGAATTGTTTAGGTCAAAGGTACTTACCTGGGACAAAACTTTGCCATCATTAACAGCAGTGCAACTTCCACTGAAGCCACGGTGGTGTGGAAACAATTATTTTGCACTAATGAAATATCACTTGCAAATTTCTGAGGTTCTACCCTCCTTCCTGATTGCTCCCCAACCAAGCCTTACATGCTTGATTTGGCATGTGGGAGACACTTAGCAGCATGTGTTCCGCTCTCCAAGAACCCAAATGCACATGCAATTTGTTGTCAGGAATAGCTCTTGTTGTCACCTCTTGCAAAGAGGTGTGAACTACTTTGATCCTCTCTGAAAAAAAATAAAATAATAGAATTTGAGGGAAACTGTGCTTGCTTCCCATACAGTTGTCTATGGTTTTGTCCCTTTAAAATAATCTAGGAATGTAGTAATGCTCCATATGACTTGCAGTGACCGTCATGAAGGCTTGATTCAAGGAGCTGCCTGTGACTCCATTAATTTTTATCCACCATTTACTTAGACGAAAGATCCACCGTTAATCACTGACCCTTAACAGCCCCTATTGCTCTGATTTAACCTGTTGGATTTCACAATATGCCTAGTCTACTAGCAATAAGAAACTGCCAAGTCGCCAGTCAGTCTGGCTTTTGCCTCGATCTTTCTCTCTAGAGTTTTCCTCTATATAAAAAAAAAAAAAAAAAAATTTCTTACTAAAAAGCTAGCAATGCATATAGCTTCTGTAATAACTCTAGGGAATGCTGGGTATCAAGGACTGCCATTTTTGTAGCTTGTCTCCAGTATTCTGTTTCATATCTGTTTTACAGCCACAGAGTTGGAAATCCAGAGGCTGTGGCTGAAAAAAGGTGATGAAAGCTTGGGCTTAAGATAAAAGCCAAAAATTAAACAAAAGGAATAGCTCCTTACCACAAGTAGCTTTTCAGCTTAGAAATAAGGAGGTGCTGACCAGGGATACTGCTTACCCAGCTCCTCACGTTGCTCAGGAATTAGGTGGTTTGTGCTGCATGAGCCATCTATGTCTGGTCTCCCCAGGCTTTCTTACGGTACTCACTATAGTAATAGTTGGGAACTGGAAGAGGTTGGTGGTTCATTTCTGTGGCTAGATAAAAGCTGGATCAAGCCTTTCCTGTGCTGTAAGCAAACATGAGTTTGGTTATGGCCAAGATGAGGAAAAAGTCCCATGAAAGGAAAACTCAGTGTTGCATCAAAGTGAGATCTCAGCAGAAGATGGTAGGGAGGGATGGGAACGGTTGATTGGGACATCATCTGGGAAGAATTAGCAGAGGTGGACTTGGAGGATGGCCCTGGGCTCTTGGAGGTGGAGGGCTGTAACTTTTCTTGGAATAATTTCCTTTTTTTACTTCCTTCTTGCCCACCAGTGAGTTCAGCCATCCCTTCTTTACCCTGTGATAGTAGGACAAGAGGGTGCTGATGTACACCTGCCACCCATCAAGGTGCTAGTGTGTATCTCCAGCTTATGGGCCCTATTCCACTGCTTTCAACACCATCTTCTTCAAGCAGGTGTGGCCTTTTTTGAGCCAGTAGCTGTGGATGAGGGCAACGTGGTCTAGTGGAGGGTGTCCCTGCCTGCAGCAGGGGGGTTGCAACTAGATGATCTTTGAGGTCCCTTCCAACCCAAACCATTCTATGATTCTATGATTCTATGATTCTTTTTCTTCCTCTGTCTTCCCCTGTTCCCTCCCCAGCTGGCTTGTATTCCCAGTGATGGCAGAGGTAGACAGAGCAGATCTGGCCCAGAGGTAAACTCCAGGATTTAAACTGCTCTGCCTCTGTCCAGAACTGGTCTTACAGAAATGGCACAAACGGCTGCACTGAAATGCAATTCAGATTTAATTTAATGCCGGGCTCCTGTTGCTCTTTGAAGGAACTGTCTGCAAAAGTCTGTTTACTACATTTTTGAAGGTAAAGGCACAGAGCCAAATTTGTGTGTGGCTTTTATTATCAATTATATTTTATTATTTTTTTTTAAATATTTAAGTTTTTTCTCATAGCCTGCTAATATCCAGTTGAGAGCTGACTGAATTAAAAAAAAATATAATAATTGATCATTAGATACAATGAGAGAGGAAAGCAGTTGACTAGTAAGAAAATCAACTTTGGCAGGGTTTACAAAGGCAAAAAAAGTCAGGACTGTAAATCAGAAGTGCTACTCAACAAGGCCAAGCGCAAGGTCCTGCACATGGGTTGGGGTAATCTCAATCACAACTACAGGCTGGGAGGAGAATGGATTGAGAGCAGCCCTGAGGAGAAGGACTTGGGGGTGTTGGTGGATGAGAAGCTCAACATCACCCGGCAATGTGCGCTTGCAGCCCAGAAAGCCAACCATGTCCTGGTTGCATCAAAAAAAGCGCGACTAGCAGGACAGGGGAGGGGATTCTGACCCTCTACTCTGCTCTCATGAGACCCCACCTGGGGTACTGCGTCCAGCTCTGGGGGCCCCAGTACAGGAGAGACATGGAGCTGTTGGAGCGAGTCCAGAGGAGGGCCACGAAGATGATCAGAGGGCTGGAGCACCTCTCCTGTGAAGACAGGCTGGGGGAGTTGGGGTTGTTCAGCCTGGAGAAGAGAAGGCTCCAGGGAGACCTTATAGCAGCCTTCCAGTACCTAAAGGGGCCTACAGGAAAGCTGCAGAGGGACTGTTTACAAGGGCATGGAGTGATAGGACAAGGGGTAATGGCTTTAAACTGAAAAAGGGTAGATTTAGATTCAATATTAGGAAGAAATTATTCACTGTGATGGTAGTGAAGCACTGGAACAGGTTGCCCAGAGAAATTGATCTTTGAGGTCCCTTCCAACCCAAACCATTCTATGGTTCTATGATTCTATGATACTCAACCCACAGTAGGTCCCAAAGGGACTGGTAGGAAGGAGATTAAAATGGATGCCCTGAAAAAGGAGAGACAAATGGAGCACGGAAAATATAAAACACAGTAATTAAGAATAAAAAGAGTACCCTGAAGACCAAAATAAAAAGCTCGAATGTATTGGGGAATGGAAGGTGGTGGAGAAATCTGAGATCAGTCAAATAACCTTTCTGCGAAGTCTTTTCAATTTGACAATGCTGTCATTCCTTGCCTATTGTGAGAAGCTGTCTGTGGTAATCTAAGGGAGAATACATGTGAGGAAACTGTGCATCTGGTGTGTAAAAGCCTGCTTTTCTCAAGAAGCTTCTTTGTTAAATAATGTGTTAAATAATGTATCGCTGTGAGCAGCAGGAGGAGCTGTGGAATTCCACTGAGTGCAGCTGGGAAGATTTTTATGCTTCTAAAATCCAAAACCTTCTGAGCCTTGTAAACCCTCTTAAAGATTTATTTTTTCTTTTTTTTTTTTTTTTCCTAAAATCATCCACACCAGGCTATTTATCCATCACTGTCTCATGAACTAGTTACAACTACCGTGTAGCAACTGCTCTGGGAACTGCCAGATACAGCTGGATTTACTAGCTTTGTTTTCAAACACAGAGGCGACTGAACTCAGGAAAAATGCTTTTTGCTTTCTGTGATGCAATTCTTTCATAAGCTAATCGTAGTACTGGGACATACTTTCATGATGTAGTGTCTTCTAACTATTTGATACCGACGAGCTGTACCTCAGATAGAAACAAACCATTGCATGGTGCTAAAATGTGATTTTCTGATTTTTATATATATATATATAAAAGGATGACCTTTAGGCATAGTCACTACATAGAGCAGGGCAGTAGTTTTCAAAGCCAGCAGCCGTTACACACTATTTCAGTAGGCTCAGGGTTAAGTCAATGGTACATGTAGGAACTTTTTGAAAATTCTGTTCTTTGTTTTTCTATGGGTGAAATAGTTGGTAAATGCTTAGCTATTGAGATGTCTGTGGCAGATTTTGTTTCAATATTTTGTAGTGATTTTTTTAGCCCATGTTGCTTTGTGTAGAAGGATGAGAGTGCAGAAAGATTAGACAGTGCATGATCATGTTATTGTCTGACACAATCAGTATATGTGTTTTCTGTAGTCATTGCTTCTTTTGAGCTTGCCAGCACTTATTATGCCTCAGGAAACATCATCTTGCTAAAGAGTACCCTTGTGTCAGTGAATATAAAGCAGCAGAAAATATTCAAGAGAATATGCCTTTCAAGTCTGGTATATTTTAGAATTAGTTGGACAGGTTAGATTTGGATCTTTATCCATAACCATACTTTCTGTTAAGAGTCTTTTATCTTTTTTTCATTTTAAAAATATGCCTGAGAATGCAGATTTGTTTAAGATTTAATTGGAGAGATGAGAAAACTAATTTTACTTTGAGATAATATATTAGATAAAAGTTATGAACATTTGAAATGAGAAGGTTATGTTTGGAGTGCTTTCTTTATCCTAAATTAAATTAGCATCCAATATCCTTGACAGTACAATTACTGTAAGGTCTAATCCAAGCATAGCTGAGTCTAAAATTTATCAGGGAAAAACTATTTCCTTGCAGTAATTCATATATTCAGTCAAATATTTTTAAGAGTAACAGCTATCAGACTAACATAGGTTTCATCCCCTGATAGTCAGTAGTTTTTGCAAAAATTCCGTGTGAAGTTCTGTGTGTGTACAAATGTAGCAATTACAGGGATGGAGGCTTGTTTGGAGGGAGAGGATGGAAATGCACTTAGGTTGACAGGCATACAAATGTGTGCACACTTCACAAATACTTTAGTGTAAGACTCCAAGAAGCTTATCCGTTTGTCCATTACCCTAGAAGATGCTGAGATTTTCACCCAACTAAAAATAAAATTTGTCCTCAAACGACAGTGTTCATGTGAGAAAAGCAGCTATGCAGAAGGATGATACTCTGGAGATTATGACCCATGAGATATTGTTATCCCTTGATTTGCTTTAAAATATTTTTAAAGAAAATAAAAAAATCCTACAGAACACTGTGATCATTAAAAATATAAATGCCCTTACAGTTAATTACTTTGCTGGCTATTCCATAGTTTTACACTAAGATGAAACTGCACCATAAAAATATTTTAATACATTTATCATTGAAATATGATTACGGGTTTTTTTTTTTAAGAAAACAACAACAGAAGCACAAAGCTATATTTAAAACAGGCTTTGCTTGTCACCCAGAAATTTTCCCTGTTTCTCATAATTTTACTTGAAGACCTCTTAAATAATGAACCATTTCTAGCAATTAATGATTCCCTGAGGTGAGTGAAAATGTAAATCATAGCCTGCTCAAACTTCTGTGTTCTATAATTTGTCTCAGAGCTAAAGAATATTTCTTCTCTGTAAATATTTCAAAAGATTTAATGTTACAATAAAATCTACACTGCAATATTATTGGCTTAGAGATCTCATTTTAATCCTCTTGGTATTCCCTGCATTTACTTAAATTACTGTTTTACAGCTTCATTCTTATACCTGATGAATTCCAAGAGATCTATTGCTAATCCATTTGGAAAATGTAAATCCATAGAGTATTCTCTTTAATCATGTTAAATTACTTGTATGTGAAAGAAGTTAATGATAATTTAATTTAAATTAAAAAAAAAGACCAGAATATTTTTTAACTTTGTATTAATTTTCTGTACATGAAGAATGAGATACTTTAAGATCAGATGCAAATGGATGTTTCTACCTTAACTAAAATATTGAATTTTCTTTATCTGCATTTGTGACTTAAATACTGAATTTGTTTTCCAGTGAATGAGTTGATGGCTAGTGATGTTCTCAAACATACATTATAAGCAGGAATATATACAGAAAATATAATTGATGTATAAGAAAAATAATTTGCATAAAAAACCTGATTCAACAAAGTATATGAGTATATAGAGTCAGGCAGCAAAGACTGGATATACCAAAAATAACCAATTCATTAAATTTCATGTAATAAATATTCTGAATAAACTTTCCATGAACAGCCCATAAACCAATAAATATTTATGGGAATTATTTAACCAGTGTAGAATAACAAGTAACTCAGAAAAAAAAATTATACATTGTGGGTGAATAACATTCAAAGGGAAAGGAGTTCATGTCACTGCATAAATTATTCATCGTGAATTATTCTCTTGACTGTAAATGCTAGGAAAGAAAAAATTTCGGCTTATTTTGCATATTTTCTTCACTGTTTTTAGAAGTGTTTTACAGTCATTAAAGTAGTGTTATCCCCGTTTCATAGGTGGATAAAACTGAGCCACTTGGAATTTGTGATTTAGCTAAAGCCACAGATTAAGTCAAATGCCAGGATTAGGAACAGAAACGTGATTTGCTGACTTAATTTTTTTAATCTCTGCTCAGTAAATTCTTCCAAATTGATCATCCACTGTAAGAAACAGGAAGACAAGGAGGCAAAGATTTTGGCTCAAGCACCAGGAATAAGAATGGGGTCAGCTCATACCTTGTTCCTGGCCTTGCCACCGAGTCGTAAGGAGATTTCATTTCAGACTGATTAAACCTATCTTTGGGCTACCTCTCTCCTCATGAATGGCATTCACAACCCATGTTGGTGGGTTTAGGATGCTGAGAGTATCCTAAACCCCTTGGTGATGGGATATGGTGGAGACCATCATAGTCTTTCTGTTTATTCTCCTTCCTCCACCACCATAGCTCTCTCATTTCTCCTGAGGAAGTGTGAGGAAGTGCTGCTGATGGTGGCATCCCCCGGCCTACAGTGGCCATGAAGGGCAGCCTTGCAGTGAGTGGGGAATTACAGGTGCCAGTGGCCAGCGGGGTCGCCTCCTGTTCTGTAGGTGCATCTGATGGTGAAGCCAGTAGAGTCACTGCAGGAGGAAGGGGAGAGCTTTGTAATCTCAGTACAGGATCCATTGCCTCTAGTCCCCAGCACCCAATTAAAAGGATTGCTTTTGAGCCTGGGGGCTCAGTTGTACCAGACAGGCTGTTTTATATTCTTCAAGAGAACGACTATTACTTTCCTTAAGGCCTTGAGGCCATAGATATCCTAGAAGTCAACTCCTAGAGAGTATTTAGTATGGCATGCTATAGAAACTCACTTCATTCCTGCTCCATCATTTACATTCATGTGCTGCCTGCTCATCCATTCCACAGTGCAATGCTTGCTGGTCTGAATTCACATGCCTCGTCCCCATCTTTCTTCAGGACTTCTTTAACTGGCACACTCTTCCAACCCATCTCCCTCTGTTTTGTCCTGGTGCCTACTCTAGCCTAACCTGAATGGCCCCAGGCAGACAAAGAAATCTCACTTGCCTCTTTGCTCAGACACGTGACCAACTTCTAGGCCAGGAGAGGTGTGAAACATCTTCGTGCTTCCCTACTTGTGAAAGACCCTTGATGCTCATATGAGAACTATTTGGTTCAGACCCACCTAACCACGCAAGCCTTGGTCTTAGGTATGACCACAGTGAGTCTTCTCCTTTGCCTGTGCAGGACTCCTACAGCTAACAAGAAATGGGTGAATCTTGATAGCTCTTGAGCAAAGGTTTAGACAGCCATGTTGTTAGTGAGGTGAATTTTGAGCAGGATATGATCACATTTAGACATCTAGGTATGGACTGGTGTGTTTAGGTGTGTGGTTAGTAGGTAGGCAGCAGCTCAGAGCAAGACTTAGGTCCATAATGCTCCCCTCATAACCTTTTCCTTCTGTGTTTGTATGGGTAATTTGGAACTTGTAGAGCACTCTGTCTTACAACTGGTGGATTCAAAGCCCATGTGTGATGCAGTGATTGGAGCTGGTGGCCATAGAGCATGTGAGTGCTTTAAACTCTAGGGTTTTTTGATTAAATGGTGTGCAGCTCACCCCTGCTTAGCTGTGTTTTCTTTGAAGCTGGGTGTGATCAATCATATGAAGATACTCAGGATATGCCTTCCAGTGAATTAAAAGCAGAGTTTTCTCAGTTGCTAAGACCTGAGCGGTCCTACACAGAAGCAGAGGTGGCTATAAAATCCTCCTATTCACTGCAAAGTTGGTATTTAGGGGACACAAAATGAGGTAAGAGATTAAGAATCAATAAGTTACTATAATTATTTTTCTTAAAAGGCTGCTCTCAAATTCTATATAATTTGCTTATTTGTCTCTATTATTTTTTCTAATTGCTATGAGTAAATGTAGCTTTATTTTTTTGTGATTATATTCACTTTCACTTTCCAATTTGGATAAACAGCCCTAGTTTTCTAATAATATGTTTTAAGAAGATTTAAGAAAATGTAAAGAAAATTCAGGGGAAGTTGTGCCTTCTTGCCTCAAAGACAGACATTATCAACCTGAAATCTTGCAAATTTTAAGATTAAACACTGAAAAAGCAGTATAGTATGGCATTCCTACCTTTTACTAAGCTTGTGAGATCGCATTAAATGTGTTTTCTCTTCTGTTTTGCTCTTGAAAGATCCCCCCAGACATCAGGAAAACCCGACCAACTCGGAGACGCTCTGGGTGAAAGTTTAAAGGAGTATATGTAAAGAACTGTCAAACCCCAAAAAGTAAATAGAGAAAGTAGTTTGCTGTCCTGCTGAGTGTAGTCCAGAAAGAATTTTCTTCCATGTAACTGCTTCTGTTTGATCACATATATTCCAGTCTGGATAAAATGAAGAGAAGGGAATGATCCATAGCTAATTAATTGAATCTGATCTTAAACTGTTCTATTTTCTCCAGTGCACCTTCTACTTTGCTTCTTATATCTTGCCTATTGCTGTGGCATCTGAGTACATTTGTTAAGCCATTAAAATAAATAAATAACCGAAAACCCACAAAGCCCTGAGGAGCCATGGAGAAATTGCTTTTCATGGAGCACTTGTTTATACAATGATGTGGAGTTTTGCTGCATAGTTGTGGGTGGTTTGGATACTAGTTATACTGAGCTGCCTAGAAAAATCTGTGTATGAGTAAACCATGTAGACTTCTGTTGTGGTAAGTATTTAGATACTTAAATACCTCTAAGTAATATATGAAGCTTATATATCCCTCAACGGCCCCAGGTGAGCATGATTCAGAAGGGTACTTTGCTTGTAACTATTTGTTTTCCCTGTTTTACTGCAAAGAGTGATGCAGATTCTCTTGTACCTAACAACCGCAGAGAAAGCGCAGATGTCTGGAGAAAAAAAGAGAACTGGGAATTGAAGAATGCAAAAGAAAAGGAAAAAAATGGTAAAGCAGAACATCTGAAGATGAATGAGAAAAGAAGGGTGTAATAATGCAAGGTATTTATTACAGTCCTGTTCCTCTGACTGCTGTAGCTTTGAGGGTTATTTGCATTTGCAGAGAGGTCATTGTACCACTCATCCTGTCTGGGATCTTTTAGTTGATTTTGAAACTTAGGAGAACCCCAGGGTTGTTGAGAAAAGAGGTGGTAGAGATAAAAATGGATTGAACAATAGTCTTGCCCTCAACTTCAGTTTAAATAAAGATGAGATTGTAACTAGAGGCTTTAAAGACTGTAGGAATTTACCCCATTGTAATGCCTATATTCTTTCCATGTTCGGAGCTCCAGGGGCTCCAGACCCCGTATCTTACTCCTGAGAGCGTGCAGAAGGGAGACTGGCCAAATACTTGAGTCTCAGTTATTAACTGCAAGTCTTTAGCACTTTACAGCACTGAACCTCATGGAGTTAATTTCCCTCTCCCTCTAGCCTCTTCATTTAAGTTTGGGGGTAGGGGGGGAAGTATCACTTTTGATAATTTACTTTGTTTGCACACCCAGACACAATGAAATGTTCCTAAGGACACATTGAAGGAGAATTTTTAAAGTAGAGTTACAGGTAGCTGTAAATGTAAAAGTTTGTGTAAATATACCTGATATTTCTATAAGGACAGCCTTTTTCTCTCTCTTTCATCAAAGAGCAGGAGGAAGGAAGCCCATGAACTCCTGTACTAGAGGAGGAAACTTCTGCTCGGCTCACCGGCAGCGAGCGCTCCCTCGGCGATGCCTCCCGTCCCGTCCCTGCTGGTTGCCAGCTCCCTGTTGCTCTGCGGGACAGCAGCTCCCAGCTTTGAACCATGCTGCTGCAGCCCGACAGTGTTTCTTAGGAAATATCTGTTTTGGTGTAAAGCACATTTTGGTAGGTTTTTAAGGATAGGAAAGATTTTGGTGCCCTTTCCCATAGCACTGCTTCTATGATTCACCAGGCGCCTCCCTCCTCAGGACTGTAACCAGAGCCAGAGTACAGCGTATCTTCTAGGAAGACATCAAGTTTCATGTCAAGATTCCTCATGATGGAGAATCAATAATATCCCTATGTAAATGGTGTCTGTGTTTAACTACCGTTTTTCTCAAAAAAAAAAAATAAAATTCACACATCTTCTTGGGAGACAGGATATTAATGTATGCATTCTCCCGTCAAAAGCAGTGTAGAGAATTTGGGAATTAGAAGAAAACTAGCTACCCTGAAGCCCCCAACCATATTAACAGCACTTTTCTCACTCAGACAGTTTTTATTTAAGAGACCTCAGAATATCTCAATGGCAAGTTTCCCAACAGAGGTTGCTGTCAGCCTATAATTTTTACTTTATGGACCCATTAACAAAACCTGACAGATAAATTATAGGTTCCACCTCTGGTCACCCCAATAGTGTTTGTGAGTGGGCATGAATGACTGCAGGCATTTTATTTGTGGATCCAGATGATCTCTTTGGCTTCAAATACATATTGAAATGAATATGCACAGCAAACAGAAACGTCTGCTTTTTAAACAGACATCCAGAAAATGGAGAGTCTGTGCAGCCACAACAGAATTTCAAAGCACAGTGTCCCAGCATGAAAAACATATTTTGCGAATCAGTACAGTTTGGTTTTAATTCACTTGAATCCACAGAGCTATCCAGTTTACAGTGACTGGTGGTCTGGCCTCTTTTGCTATCCGTCCTTCATCAAGTTTTTTAGGGGCATTGAAAAATATATAAACCAGACGAGGCACTTTTACTTACTAATGTAAAGTAAGACAGCCAGGGACTGCTGCAGCCATAAACAAAATAGCTGAGTGCCCAGAGCATAACAGGGAGGGACAAAATAGCTAAGAGACTGCTGAGAAGAGAGGAGAGGGAAATTGCTGCTGCATCAAGAATTTACCCAGTATCTGAGATGCAAAAGGGAGTGACCCTGCTTTCACTCAGGTAGGTGTCTAGGTTAGGTTCATCAGAATACATGGTGAATTCTCTTTTACATTAGAGTGATGCAGTCAATAGTGGATACAGCTTAAGTGGCCGTATTTGAGTGTGAAAGCAGATCCCTAAATGATTACATAGATCTCCTAAATAAAACTTACTTTCAGAAATAGAGAGCAACTCTGCCTTCTGTTGATTTTCCAGATGAGCTACAGAGCTCAGTACTTTTAATAATCAACCCTGCTAGCATGTGAATAAAAGAATATGGCTTTGGTTGTCAATGCTTAGGGAGCTAAGCTTTAATATGTTTGTTTTTATTCTCAGAGTAGAATCAAAATCATCCAGACAACAGTATTGTTACTCCTGTAAAGTGTTAGACAGAAAGTTGCAACCCTTTATGTATAGTGAGATTTGTCTTTAGTTAACTGACAGTAATCAGATTGACCCATCTCTTCTAACGTTGCAGTAGAGCGCTTGTGTATAAGAGTATGGGTTTTGTTTCCAGTCTGTCTTCTACGCACTAGAAATTTGGTAAATAATTTGGTACAGATACTGGGTCTTCTAAACTAGCTATAATTAATCATTTAAAGGACATCTGTCTTTCTCTGTTTAATTCACAATCTTGAACTTAATGATGACTTCAAAACAGTAATTACATGATTTGCAAACAGATTAGTCATCCTTCAACTTGGCCCTAAATTGTTTATCATGTTCCATTTTCCTAAGCAGTCTTCTCTGTCGTGGGAAAAAATTACTGTCTTGTGATAACAAAAGACATTACAGCTAATTGAGTCCCCCTCATCTTTTTTCCTCAAGAGATGGCTTCTCCACAGTAATTATGAATCCACTTTGGTTTGATAACATGGCATTACAAAAGATTATCTTTGGTAGGATTACTCTCAATTTCCAGCAGCAGAACTGAGTTCAGCAGCCAAACCCAGTGGAGTATTTACCACTAGTAAACTTGGCCGAGGACTTTCCATCGGTCCTGGGTTTGGCCCTGCCAGTGCTGCAGACTGTGTCCTTCTGAAGGGTAGTGGTATGCACTGTCCAGAACATGGCTGGTCTTTAAAACAGAAGCCATATCGTGGCGTATTATAAAAAAGAGCAAATGAGAAGCAATCTTTGGGAGGCTCAGTGCTGGTGACTGCACATCAAAACAATTCTATTATAAAAAAATGCAATATGCTTATATAATAAAAGTAGAAAAATAGTTATTTCCACTTACTTCAATAAGTGTCTGAATGTAAAATTTTGTCTGATAAGTATCGATGTTTTATATTCTTGTCTTGAAAAATGTCCTCTCCTACTATTAGTCATCACATGGACTGTTTTCTTCATATTTAAACTGAGAAATGAATTACTGCTTTAGCTGTACTTTTATAAGCAGCATCAGTAATTGTTAGCACTCCTGTAGATGGTTTCCTTCTTGCAGAGTTCTACGACACAGAACGGTATTTCAATTATTTGTTTTGGAAATTGTTTAGCTATTCAATTTTTTTCATTTTTCAAGTGGGCTGACCAGGAAATTTCTTTGTAGGGTCTCATTTCTCCTGCCCACAGGTGAGCTGCTGTTCTCCGGTATGGGTAAAAGAATCAGTCACTTAGAGCCGCTGCTGCACTGACACACTGGCCTGAATTCTCCTATGGCAGAATTACAGCTGTGTGGAGTTTGACCCAGTTAACATCCAATTTACCTCTAGATAATGTAATACCTCCAGACAGATTCGCTTCCATCCTGCACCTCCAGCAAAGCTCTTTCATGTAAGGGATGCAGAATAATCCTTAATCTCTCTCCGTCACTTTGCCTTTTCAAATTCTCTCAAACTTCCCTTTACATGAATTTACAGAGCCTGAAAGTAGGATATTTTCGTCTTGAGTAAAGTCTACAGCATGTGCTGTAAAAAAAGACTGACTGAATCCATGTCCCTGGGAAAGTATGTATCCAGTAGTAAATCATTTCACATTATACTGTTCTCTCTATCAATTCCTTTACTTTCCGGTAAGAAAGAACCCAAGTTTTCATAGATTGACAGTAAAAATAACTAGTCTGTGTTTTTGAAGTAGAACAAGACTGTGGTTGATGACTTTTTCTTTTTTTATATAGCTTCTCAATATTCTATAAGCATCTATCTCCAAGTGGAGGCAGAGTACATGAAGAAAAAAAGTTCTTTCTAGGCCTCAGGGCAAACCCAAAGCATTCAGGTTGGATTTGGCTTCATATTCATCCTCTAAAGCTCAGTGCATACTAAAATCTCCCAAAGACACCAAGATTTTTGGGGTTTTTTTTCTGCTCTATTTTCCTTGGCAACTAAAACACATTTTACATAACCACATTATGTGCTTCACAGTAATATATGAGATTTCATAAATGATACAAATGGCCTCATACAAATTCAAAACAGCACAAGAGTCAATAAACTTATATTGCAAGAACTCCAGACCGCAGCAGAGAAATATCTGAGCCTTTCAAAATTGGTTCATTTTTTCCTTTAAAAAAACCCCTTCCCTCTAACTCCCCTAAAACATTGAAATTTGGGTGTACTCAATTTCTTCACTGAATGAGTTTCCTAGCTTTTTTTTTTTTTTGATATCTTAATCAAATTATTTTTTCCCTCGTTTAACATTATTACTTATACACATACATATCCAAATAGATCTCAAATTGGTTTTATAGGGCAAGAGATATGCTATAAAGCATATTATTAAGGAAGGTACAAGCTTTGGCTCTACTGGTCTGCAGATAATTTATGGGGAAATATTCAAACCTAATTAATGTAATTCAAGTGGTGCTGAAAGAAAATCTTTGTACCATGATCATATTTATTATAAGTATACATTACGGAATTATCTTCACGTTTATCTTTGATGGCCCAGTTGCCAATAAGGTATTGGGTGGTCTGTTTATTACAACTTCTGTTTTAAAAAATACAAATTCAATTATAATTTATAATACATATGAACTATGGTTGAAAACTTTTTAGTGCTTTGTTTTTCTGAAAGTTTTTTGTAACTCTCATCCAGAAGCTGGTTCATTTGAGATTTATCCTCTTCTGTGTTCCTTGGCTCTCCTGCTATTCATTGTATTCCAAGTGATTGTGTTCTTAGAAAAGGCCTCCTGAATATGAGAAAACTAGATTTTTTTTCTTACTGACTCCCTTTAGAACTGTACATAAGAAACATGTGACATTTTGTGGCCTGATTCCGTGCCCAAAGTGGTAATGAAAAGACTCTTATTAGCCTCAACAAGCGTTGGATCATGGTCTTCAGTTTCTTGGTTTTAGACTTCATGAAGCAGCCTGAAGTCAAGCTGTAATTTTACTTAATTGAGCAATTTAAAAACTGATAAGCCTCACATTTTTCCTTTTCTTCAAGATCCCACATGCATGTAATTCGATAATTTGTTCCTTTCCTAATAAATAATTGAGTAATAATAATATTTTTTAACAAAACCACACTGAAAAGTTATCTATCATTTTTCATTTGAAAGGAAATGGAAGTAAACATTGGTGAGCAGTACTCTCACTGGGAATCAGTGCTGTACATGAAAAAGAAAGGGGCGGAAGTAACTTATATCAGCTTCAGATTTTCAGATCTGATGAAAATATGTGAAAATTTTTTGACAAATATTCTTTACCTGTGAATCAACCAGACTTGAATAAAGGAGAGGCAAAAGAAATGTATGGAACCAGTTGTCTAAACCATCCAGGTAGTATTTGGTTTGTCTTTGACTTTTTATTTGAGGCAGAAGGGTTGTAAAAGCACCAGGACTTCTGTTATTTTTTCAAAATTCTCCTTAAAGAGAGCTGCAGAGTGAGGGGTAAACCAGGCATTTCTTTGTCTGGAAGCAACAAGTGTATCAGGCGTTGTCCATTGTTTTCATTTGCTCATCAGGCTGCCCCAAATTCCAGCTAGGCCTCTTCACTTCAGGTGTACTGTCTCTTTAAGATATATTTTCTGAAGCAGCTGGAAAATAAAGATTGTTTATGAATTTACCAAAAGGAAGGTGCAGATGCAGGTGAACATCATAAAAACTTTGGACAAAATATTAGATAAAATTATCAGATTCTCAGGAGATTCTGTTTCTTTTTGGCACTACCTTTAGCTTCACCTGTAATTACTGCCTTACTCATCCTTCTTTGCTAATCTCCGACTTGCTGAGCTTTGTCACAATAGATGTATGGCTCTGCAGCACGTGCCTTTGCTAACATCCAAGGAGACGGTGTGACATTTTCTTTGACTAGCATAAGATGAAGAAAATTCAAAGGCTAGTACTTTTGTAGAAAAATCTGCCTTTTGGTTTGGTTTGTGGAGAATTAAATTTGTATAGGCACTTGGAAGAAATGGAAAGAGAGAGAGAGAGAGAGAGAGAGAGAATATATAAGCTTGACATTCAAACAAATTCAAGCAACCTAATTCCTTTTAGAAACTCCTTACCACAAGTTGCAATTGTGCTGAACTGGAGAGAAGGAAAACTCTTTGTGAAATTATTTTGCCTCTGCTGAAGAATTTCAATGTGTGCTGTAATGCTTCATATTTTACTAGCATACTCATTTTTGTTATAACAGCAAAAATACAGACATTTCAAAGCAATTTTATTCCTAACATTTTATATATATTTATATCTGTATGTGTATGGATGTGTGTATTCAATGCAGTATTGAAATGCTGCTAAGAGACCAGGAATGGAATTGAATGCACTAATATACAGGCATGCCCTTTGAAGGTGTCAAAGTTAATTTAGCAATACCATACAACTTTGGCATAGTAGTGCAATTACATGATAACTTTTTAAAAAGTAAGTCTCTATCTTTTATTACCTCAAGATATTTGATTTTTCCATTGAAAACATGCAGTTTTCTGACTGAATCTGCCATTTAGATATTTCTTGTGATGTATTCTATGCAGTTAGGGAGCTGGCAGTTGCTACTTTCCAAACGCCACAGAGCATTTTGCGTGCTGGGTTCCTGCTTGCCCTGTGGCTGCTCTGCACATCTCTGATACGAGTGCAGAATCCTCCACCAGGTGTTTGCAGCCCCATGCTCCTCTTCACTCTCGGGATAGAAATAGAGATTTAATGAAAGGAAGTTGCCCAAAAGGGCTTGGAGGGGTCGGTCCTTTGACAATAATGACAGTATTGATCTTTTAGGGTTAATAACAGCAGTGTTTTTTCCTCTGTATAGCTTCAAGAAATTGCATCCCAGTTTTATTTCTGGCACTATGGCATTATTTTTGATTTGAAACCTAATTTAATTAAAAGCCAAAAGGGTGCTTCTTGGAAAGCTGGATTGGACTCACAAACCTGTTTTTACTGAGATGAAAACTAAGCGAAGATGGATTTATGCATGCATTTAGACCACCCTAATATACAGATTAAGGTATTTAATATGGTTTACAAAGTACCATTCTGCTGGTAATTTTCTAATTCTTATCAGGTACTTATGTGGATTTTTAGTTACCAGCATGCCTTTTTATTTATTTTGTAATACTATTTTTACATTGAATATATATGATTTTTAAGTCTCATGGTAAACCAGGAGAGAAGCTTTGCAGTTAAAGGAAACAAGATGCATAACAACAGACAATTTTGTAATCTATAAGCATGTTCCTGCAAGACAAAGCGTGTGAATAACTTCTGAAGTTAATTGGCTTATTCGCATAATTAAAGTGACTTAGGTGCTTAAGCTTTGCAAGATTAGATTTGCCACTGGTGATAGTCATTATAATAACTATTGAAGGCAGCTCAGTTGAGAAGTTAAACAATAAAAAGTGAAATGACTCAGTAATGGTGTTTGTTATGCAGTGTGTTAAACCAATGACCACTGCTGGGTTACTTTAAACAAGGGTGTACTAAAGTCAGTTCACAGGATTACTGAAAGGAATATTAAATTGCTCTGTTATAGGTTAAAGTCTTCATTTGTGCTAAATTGTTTCTTAGAAAAGCTGGGAGAGAATGAGCAGATCTGAGTAATTTTTTCTATTATTTTTTCTATTTTTTAGATTCATATTTTCTACAGGGACATGTAGTGACAGGACAAGGGGTAATGGGTTTAAACTAAAACAGGGTAGATTTAGATTAGATATTAGGGAGAAATTCTTCCCTGTGAGGGTGGTGAGGCAGTGGAACAGGTTGCCCAGAGAAGCTGTGGATGCCCCATCCCTGGAAGTGTTCAAGGCCAGGTTGGATGGGGCTTTGGGCAACCTGGTCTAGTGGAGGATGTCCCTGCCCGCAGCAGGGGGGTTGGAACTAGATGGTCTTTAAGGTCCCTTCCAACCTAAACCATTCTATGATTCTGTGATACTGTAGGTTGGCCTTTGCTTTGTTTGATATCTTTGGTTTGATGAGCCTATGTTATTTTTCCTATTATTTTTCAATATTAAATTCTGTCTATAGATGGCACTAACTTCTTGCTGTTTCAGAGAATCCAGGAAAGAGCTTCTTGACATACCCAAAACGTTTCTTGGCAGTTTGTATCCCATAATCCAGCAGTAAGAGCATAAAATCAGTGGTTTGTAATTTGCTCTAAAAACATAAAAAAGAGCATGTTTCCTTTTATTTTATTTAAGATTATAATGACTGTCAATGGAAAAGAGGATCAGAATGTCAGCTGTAGATATGTAAAAAAAAATTTTGAATATCTTTCATACATTTAAAGACTCAACCTTTTGAAAATAAGTGAAATCCACTTACAGAATGCTGTAAAATACCGTCTTGTGCTCGCAGTGTGAATGTAATAATAGAAAATGTTAATTCAAATACCTCCTTTTCAAAATTTAGATTACATCATCATATATCTCTTCTGTTTCTATTTCTGCATCCATTAGATGAAAAAAGCAGTATGGTTTCTGTATTTGTCTGGAAAATGGTATTTAGATGCTTACTTCAGTACAGTTCTACTGAAGTTAGTGTGTTTATGTATGTAAAACTAAACATATATATAAGCATTAAAATATGTCCTTTATAAATTATATGCAATAAATAACAAATACCAGGCATTTAAAATATTTTTCACAGTTATGAAGCATTATGACACTGTAATTCACATCATTAGCACACTGATTTCCGATATTAATCCCGATTTAATTTAAGACTGTTTACGTGAATCACAGTAGAATGAGGCACAGAGCTCTCAAGTTATCATCTTTTTATTGTAAAAACAGTTATTGATTCAGAAATAATCTGTCTTGTTTTGGAAATTATTAATAATAAACAAGAATGTTATTTATTTCTTGACATTTGATAAAATCCTTACGTATCATTCCTTTTATCTAATCTGGAAAGATCACAAACTGGTCAATAACATTGAATTTAAGCATGTGCTGCCCATGTTAGATTGTTACCTTAAGTAAAAAGTTTCTTATGAAAACAAAGAAAACAGAGAAAAGAAAAAGTAATTTCCTTTGTGTCTCTAGAATTATCCTAGCACTGACTTTTATTTGCAAAAAAGACTGTTTAATTCAGTATTCTACCACCACTTTCTGTGTGAGGTAGCTAAACCAATCCTCCCTGAACTCTTGTAAAATATAGTGTAGAAAACTTGTTATAGTTAATATTCAACAAAAAAGACCTCACTACTCACACATTATTAACCTCGTGTGGTCTGAATTGCAATAAACAGCTGTGGTTGGGAATATAAGACCCAGGCTTCTTCAGCATAGACTAGAGGGTATTTCTGGCAAAGCAAAGCTATTAGGGCTAAGACAAATTAAAATATATTGAAAGTATTCATTTGTGTGCTGATGTAGAGACCTCCAAGACATATCACGAATACAACGAAAGTGCATGTCATACATATTTTTTTCAGATTTTAACCAAAATATCTGCTTCTGCAACCTTTTCATCTTTATTAGGAATACAGCCTCCAAACCAGCCCACACGCAAGCCACACCGAAATTTCAAATCCAGATTTGTACACAAAATTTGGAGATCATGTCTAGCCCTTCTGCCTTCAGCTATGGTTTATGGTTTAAGGAAACATACTGTGGTAGAATTTCCATTGAAAGCCTATTGCTTCCTGAGTAAGCTTTTTTAGAACTCGTTCAATACGATATTACATTATTTAATATTTCATTTTCAGGTCAGAAACTTCAATAATGCCATTTGCTTTAATATTCCAGTAGGAAGAACTAAAACAAATGAATAATGTATTACTATAACTAAGACAAATGAAATAATTCAAATGATATGGAGCCAGAGAATAAAGGGGAATAGAGATGATTAGCAAAGAAGGTCTTTGGGATCAGGAAGTACTGGGCTACCTCAAGAACTGTTTAAAGCAAAAAACAAACAAAAGCTTATTTAGACTTTTCCAGGAAATGAACATGAGCATCAAGAGATCCTTTGTCCACTGAAGTAAAAAGAGAACAAGAAAAGAAGTGGGACAACTGATCAATGAAGATGGAGTCAAGATTGAAAAGAACCTAATGCTGACCCCAGAAGTGGAGAAATTCTGCCTCAAATTAATGATGATGATAGAAACGGTGCAAGGGCAGAATGGCTGATGGAAATAAAAACTTTGGTGAGGAACTAAGGTGCAAAGTTTAAGGCACTTAAACAAGGAAGTGGTGAGCAGGTATCTCCATCCTAGAAGACTGAAAGATTTAGCACGTGAAACCACAAGTCAGGCTGCAAGGGTTTTAAATAACTCCAGTCATTTATTTAAATTGGTACCATATGACTGAAGTGTGACAAATAGAGCATTTGTGTTAAAAGCAAGGTAAGGAAGCCATCAAGGCACTACAGACCCATTAGTCTAAACTCAGTAGATACAGGCTACTGTTTAAATGAAAGAATCTTTAGGGATATGGATATAAATGAAAATATGGAGACAAAATGCATTATGGATTTACCAGGTTAAGCTGATGAGTATCCTTAGCAAAAATGACCTTCTGCTTTACAGAAATGCTGATCTGAACCTAAGCCTGAACTTTATATAATAAAAAGAAATAACTTCATACAATAATAAGAAATAAATGATTAAGAACAGCATGGAGGTTAGATGACAAACCAGGACAATTGTGACACTGAGGAACTATTAGGCTCATGGAGTTCCTTGAAGTTAATTTTTGATGCTGATCTTATGCAATATTTTCAAAAGTGAAATTGGTATGAGGAGTAAGTTTAAACCTGATGTTCAGGAACACATCTAAGTTACAAACAGGACTGGAATATTGATGATGGTAAAGACTGGAGAGATGAAGACCAGCATTGTGAGACAAGGTATTTGGAGAGCAGTTTGTGATATAAACTGAGGGCTCCTGAGTGATATAAGACAGAGAAGAACCTTGCTGTAGTAGTTTTTAAATGGATGGAGGTAATTTTTTAATGTCCTATGGACACAAAAAGAGATTTGATGCTACAAAATATCAGGTAAAGTATGTTTAGTATTCAGTGTATGAGGCCTTGGATATGACATCTATAATACTGTATAGTGTTCTTTTCATACTGAGATATATGCACTAAATGGGAACAAATACTGGGAGGGACCACTAGAGAACTCTGGGGAATGGAGTAACTATCATTAGTTACTATCTAATTAGTTACTAACTATATTAGTTAACTATCTAACTTCATTGCCTTAGCATAGGATACCAGAAATTATAAAGCTGTTCCTGATAACATGTTTAGGACAAAAAATAAGAGAAATGGTGATTTAAAAAAGAGGACATATTAGCATAAAACCTAACAGAATTTAATTTGCCATTGTATGTTTATTGTGGAAATTATAAGAAGGTTTTTAATCATAGTTGCAGAGAAATTATAGATCAACTTTTTAATAGATACTGTGTACAAAAATCCTAAATCACTTTAGGATGGACCTTTGAAGGTTTATAAGAGGTTATATTACAAGTAATTAACCATGGTGGACTGAGCTCGATGA
This sequence comes from Grus americana, assembly GCF_028858705.1. Taxonomy (NCBI): domain Eukaryota; kingdom Metazoa; phylum Chordata; class Aves; order Gruiformes; family Gruidae; genus Grus; species Grus americana. Next base: position 15,517,770 of record NC_072855.1, on the reverse strand, counting down.
CCCAGGAAGCTGCTTCTCTCTGTGTACACTAATACTTTGAGGAATCTATACGTGCTACTTTTCCTCCAGGTCCACTGAACTTAGTCATGTGTATTCATTGGAGTACCCCCGCTCTGTTCAGCAAAGCACAAAAGACTGTTATCTTCTGATGTATGACAAATCTAATTAATTTCAAATGCTTTTCGACAGAACTTACAGCGAGGTTTCAATGCCAGCTCCTTCTGTGCCTGTATGTGTGCACACTAAATGCACGCAAACATCATTCTTGCAAATTCTGAAAAAAAATATAGATGATGCTACTAAAATAAACTACCAACTTGTGAAAATGATTGTGATGTTCTTCAATGGTTATGGTATTAGACATATTTGGTCAAAAAAGTCATTTTAAACTATCTTCAAAACAATGAGAAATAGCAATGAGTGTGAGTGATATACCAAAAGTATTTATTGAAAGTGTAAAGTAAATATTCAAAAAGTTTTGCAGTGCTGTAAACACAATTCAGCTGATCTTGATATCTTGATGAATTTTCATTTTCAAGAGATAGGAACACTGTGTTCCAGGCCACTTTCTTTCATGTTTCTTTGGGTGTAATTAGATAGTTCTCTTTTTCAGAAGAAAATAATAATTTGAAATAATGTCCGTGAAAGACACAATGCTCCTAATGTGTTCTCAGAATCTGAAGCATGTATTGATAAAATGGAAATGCTCTGGGGAAAATTTATTTCACTTGCAATTCATTTGGTTCCTGCCATAATTGGACAAAGGAGTTGAGTAGCTGCCAGAGAAAATGAGAAGTTGAGCACTCAATCACCACCTCTGCAATTCCAAAATTTTAATTGCATCGTTCACTGCGAGACTTTGGGGGGAAAAGTTCTGAAGATGGAACATGTCATGAGTATTGTATTGCTGACAGAGTCTTTTTTTCTTATTCCAAACGTCTCAATCACTGCCAAACAGCGCAATCCAGCTCCGAGGAACGTGCCTGTGGTACGGACAGCTCCTGCGTCAGTCACTGGGGAAATGCGGGCAAATTATGCAGATGAAGAATGTGATCATGTGGATCTTCAGGGGAAAAGTAGAACAATAACATTTCTGAGTTATGTTTTAGTATTTAAATGGAGCTGAACCTTTCATGTGCACAAATTGCAGTAGCGGTGTCCTACTGTCTCATTTGTAAGTACTTGATTGAGATGTTGGGAGCCAGATTGACAAGGCAGCTAGTTAATTTTGTAGACACCCACTGTTGTGAACAAGATTTGTGCCTAACTCTCCCTGCAGGTGCCTAAAACTTCCTCTGCATCAGCTTTCCTGTGGGAAAGCTGTTGGTGCATTGTTATAGCCGCCGAAGTCTTCACAGCATTGAGATACTTGGCAGGTGACTAAGGCCTAAGCCCTGCCAAGGTTCACAAAATATTCACCTACTTTACCTGGAAGTCCCAAGCCAACAGATGTGCTCAGGCATGAAATAATTAACAGTGCATTGGCCTAGAAAAAGAAAATGAAAATGCACATGAGTCTATGGCTTTCAGCTCAGGATAATCACTTGGAGGTGCGAAAGCTGGCTTCCCGCCTCTGTGCCAATTAATTTTCTAATCACTAAATCAGTATTTTCCAAACTGGCAGGGAATATCAGGAGGGTATAGGCAGGAAGGGGAAAGGCGCAAATGAGGAAAATGTATTATTTCCATTTGTGATGACGAAGGAGGGCTAGCTGGGTTGTTTCCATTTGCGATGATGGAGGAGGGCTAGCCGGCTTAGGGCTCACCTGCGAGAGGTCAGCATTTTAAAGGAGAAAGGTACTCCACAGAAGTAATTTCTGCATGTCTGCCTTTCTGGCGAGTCCTTAGCCTGTGTTCTGGGTGCAGTGGAATACCTCTGAAAAGCGCGAGTGAGAAATTGCCCCCAGTGCTGCTTGGCTCGGTTTGCAGCATTCTGCTCCTGCGCTCCTGGCGAGTCATCCCAGTGCTGAACTATTGACTATCAGCTCCTCTTGTGTTTGAAACAGCTTGACGGGTTCCTGGCATTTGAAAGAAAGAGCTTAGTGTTGTGAATCTCTGACAACATTAGGATACTGACAAGAAATGCAGCTTAAATTACCCTCTCCTTCAGCGATATCTACCACACTGACAATCTAAATCCCTGTTCAAGGAATTTTGAGCCCTCAGTTGTTGAGCACTTAACTGTCCTCACGCTGAGGTGGCTAATTTGAATGGTCAGCATTTCACAACGCGGAAGATCATCTAAAATTTAGGTCTCTGAAATCCCCAAGGTTCTCCTATGAATTTATTCTTCTGTGGTATTTTAGGAATGGCACTCAGCACACTGAGAATGTTAACAGATGCAAATTTAAGTGCCACTGAGTAAATTTTTTAAGCCAAATGAGTGTTCTTCAGAATAATTTTCAGTCGAAGTTGGAGAAGTTCCGCAACAAACTGAGATGAAATTTAGTGAGCTGCAGCATGACAGACACAGAAGCATCCTAGAATTTTGCTAGCACATGACAGATGTGTTAAACCTTCCACGGTCTAGTCGGTGCTTGTAACAACTTAGCAAAGAGCCATTCCTATTAGTGCTGTGCAAAACCCCACATTTAGATTCAAAGCTGATGAATACCTGTGATAATTATTACATCAAACAGACATTCAGAGGCACTTGAATCAGCTATCAGTACTCAGTGCTGAAATGGTAAGGTAGAAAACTACTTCGAGGTTTGTTAAAAATAAGCAATCGAATTGGGCACATTGCCTTACAAGAGCAGCTATCAACAGGAATGTGTATTTTTCAAATAAACAATTCTTACCTCAAAATTCAGCATTATAGTTACATTAGAACTTTATTACCGTTGCTGCCTTCCCATTATTGTCTTAGAACACTGGTTTTTAAATAAATGCAATGACAGACCTGCTTGAGAATGTTCCTTAGGTTTATAAAAGAAGGAGCATGGAAAAAAATCTGTTTAAAGTGAATAGCAAAGCAATAAACTGGTCTGTGAAGTAGCAGCTTCTAAATTTCTCATGAAATGCTTCCTCTGTTTTTCTGATAGTTCAGATTTGAAGGCATTTGGCAACAGACTCAACAGCTTAGAGCTGCATTGTAATCTGGACACAATATGTAGCTTTTATTTCCATCTTTTCCCCCTGAAAGATGATGTACAGTTGGTATGAAATCTCACAGGGAATTAATTTGTGTAAAGTGCTTAATCTGAAGTTCAGTTGTGTAAAGTCCTTATTCTCTGGTCAGTCTTTGTTTGACTTCTCTTATTTTTTAATGGAAGATCTTGGAATTAAGACCTTAGCTGAAATATTTGGGTGTCGGTCCTACTTCTTGCTTGTAGTTGTCATTTGGCTGACATTATGAGGGTCTATGACAGGTGATAAAGAGGTGGTGCCTGATGCAAACTAGTAGAGCACAGCGATTTACTTTTTTAATTGCTGGCATAGAACCATTTTTAGCTGTTGTGTGTATTATAAGTAGAAGGCCATGTATTCTGCATGCCTCTACATGTAATTTGATGAATGTGGAACTCTTACTAAAACCCCTGATTAGCTGAAAGATCTGTGATTTATCTCATTCAGTAAATGAATGAGGTGGGCTCATTTGAGCCTGCCGAACTGTCATTCTACCATGTTTAAATACTCCTTTTGTAGGTGAAAGAGGAAATAGTATGAACTATCATGTGGACTGATGTTTTCTTTCACTGCAGCTTTGTTTTGTGCAGCAAAACTAACTGCTTCCCATTTGAGTAATGATAAGTAACAAAGGACAAAGTTTTGGTGTAATTAGAGTTTAAATGGACTGTAATAAATTATTTCCTTGTTAGTCTGATTTAATCTATATTACTTTTTTTTTTTTTGTAATTGGCTTGCTTCTAATGGTTTGTTGCCATGCTTTGAAATACTATGCAAAGTATATTCAGCCCTCTAGTCAACAGAAGTGAATAAAATTTAAAAATATACTTCATATTTAAAATGTATGGCCTGTCTATTGTTCCTCAGAAAGCTGGAAAAGCTTTATTTTTTCTGCGTATGTTTTGTATATAAATATAGAGGAGGGAGTCACACAAATGGCATATGAAACACACAGCTTATGAAACTTGCTAAAATGATCAATGCTTTTTATCCCACAGGATTAGGGTTTTTTCTGTTCTCTTGGGTGAACATTGCAAAAGTAATTTTGTCAACATGAATTCTTATCTGTCATAAAGTTACTTATTCTGTTAGTCTGTGTTTTACTTAAGAAATGTGACTGTGGTCTGCATTACAAGTGTTTTCCCTCAAGCTCATTTCAAACAGGTTTTGGTACTGGGGATGGCTGATGCATGGTTCTTCCAGTTTTACAAGTCTGCTCTTACTGGTGGCATAGTGTTGTTACAAAGCTCTTAAGAATAAAGAAAAGGTAAGCCATAGGGTTAAAAATGACCAAGACCTCAGTGAGGTCACACATATCTCTTTTTTTTTATTATTTATTCATTCTAGCAGCCTTTGTTGGGGGGTGTGTGTGTGCAATTGCATAAATAACGTATGGATTTAATCATTCACCTGGATGCTCAGCTTGACATTTGGGTCTCAGCAATTTGCTTTCCTCATGCAGTTCTATCAGGATATTGAAAGAGTTAAATACACAAAAAGGGGGGGGGGTGGGGATCGGGACAGACACACGGACAGACTATTGCTGTAGCATTTAAAGTCTGGCAAAAAGGAGGAGAATGAAGAAGTAAGGCTTCTTCTAGGTCCTTTTTACTGCATATTTTCTTGAGGATTGCCTCCTCCTACCTGCCTTTTGTGATGGTTGCTCCCCCATCTGACCTTATTCCCTGAATGCGGCCGGTCGGATGTAGGCTGTTGGCTCTGTGGTCAATCTGTGTGGTGCGAGGGGAGAGACGCTTAAGAATACCTGCAACTGCTGAGTCAGCTAATGGAGAGCTAAAAGTACAACGGGGACCGAGTTCCTCATGCCTTGCCTAGCCAGTCTTTGCCCGAGCAAGTTCAGTGATGCTGGAAGCTGTGCCCTCCTGGGAGAATGGCAGTGCTATGGCAGCCGCCCCTGTCCTGGCAGTGCCTCCATGGGGCAGGTAAGACTTTTTGGCTCCCAAAATCTATTCCTAAGCCTTGGTTATAACACCAGTGATACACAAACAAGTTATTCTACCCATAACATGGATGTAGGTATTGGTACCCTGTTGGTCTTCGGCTGGTCAGCAATTCTTGGGGATTTGCCTCGTGGCAGAACAATTGAAGTTATTGTGGATTTGCTGTACACCCCAAGAAACAGGTTGTGGCTATTAACCAGTGAGAATATCTTAGTGTTTTAGTGCTGTACAGGAAAGTTCCCTGGCTGTTCTGGGCAGTAACAGAAGATCTTTGTTGTGAAATCACAAGAAACCTCTTTCTGGCACCCAAGAATCTTGTGCTGCAACTGCTTTACATGCCAAATATGTCTCCCATGTGAACATATTATAAATCATCTGTGTTTTATTAGAAAAGCACTACCAAGCTCTGACAAAGGGTACTCTCAGTAGGTTCAGTTGTTTGTTCCCGTCTTAAAAGAGGAATGTTGAAATCCGTTGTGTGTGCAGGAATTCTTGGCAAAACAAACCCCCGAGAATGCTGGAGACATGACTGTTTCTCTCGGCTAATAAACACTGCGGGCTCTTATTAAACTAGTCCAGCCAGCACCAGGGCAACTGCCCCAAACTTTGCCCTAATTGCCAAAAAGGAAGAATAGATGCACTTCATGCAGAAGGGGTAGCACAGCGCTTTCTCTCTGAGATGCACGTATCTGCAGGGAGATGGGCTGTGCCCAGCACTCATGGGAGCCAGGAGAAAGGCTGCTCTTGGATTCAGCGGTTTTGGAGAGGCTCCCTTATCCCCTCAACAGTTCTTTACTGTAATGAAAATATTGGACTCCCACAACACTGGCATTACTTTGGAGAAAGTCTCTAAAGTAGCACCTAATCCTGAGCTGTTTGGAAGTTAAGTGTCTCATGGAAATAGGTACTTAGCACCTAGGGAGTGCAGAAGGCTGGTCTTTGCTCTGAGTTAGTCTGGACTAATTTATATTGGTGTTCGTGAGCTCAGTGTCTGCATTTTTTTTTTTTTAACCTTTTTTTCCCTGCCCCTTAACCTGAACACTTTGTTCAGAAACTAGATCTATTCGAACTACTGGCAGATGCACACAGCTGTCAGAGGGACTGAAGTCAATGGAAGAGGTAGAAGCAATCTGCTCAATGCCAGTGCAGCCTTTAATCACAGTTATGGAAAAATTTGGTTATATTTTGGCAGTATAGATCTAGGCTGATTCCATTGAATCCAGGGAGATTACACTGAATCCTTGAGCTCAGCAGTGGTGCTGTGAATTTATGAGGGAGATGTCAAGCGAGAAGCCTGTACCACAGGATTTGAGAGCGCCTTTGGTTTGAAAAGGACCAAAGATACTGAGGAGATGCTGAGATTAAAAAGGGGGATTTTTTTTTCTTCTTTTTTTTCAGATAAGACTGCACAGTGAATTCGAATGGAATTTTTCATAGTAAAAATGACTTTCGAGGGGCAGATATTGTATAAATCCCAACACACTCTCCTAAAAATCACTTGTGAGAAATAGGAGTCCTCGTCTTTCAGTGAAGCATGTGGCTTTCTGGCTTTAATGCATTTAGTAGGTAAGATGAAAGAGCAATTCCACTGCAAAATACAGGAAAAACAAGGGGCTTTCAGTTTACAATGTACAGTAGGTGCAGTCAATTCTTACTGGAGTACAGAACTAACCTTTGCAAGACCATCTTATTGGGTTGCTACAATGGCTTTTTTTTTTTTTTAAACTGGAACTGTCCAGAGAACAGTTATTCTTTCAACAAAAAAGCAAATATTTTAGAAAATTGTTTTCATTTTGCAAAAAAAAAGTTAAAATAATTTTGGGAAAAATTTCTGTAAACAAAGCTGGAAGGTACTTCCTAGGTTAAAGCATAAGATGCTGAGGTGGGAAATTTGGCCTCAAAGTCTTGTTCTGAACCAAACAAAGCGGGGCTTTTGGATACAGTTTTCTACCTACTTCTATGTGATGCAAAAATTTGGCAACAGACTTCCTGATTTTTTATAAGAAACTTCATTCCGGATCTGATAATATCACTTTTGCAAATGTTTTCTTGTACTTGATTTATTTAGGCTGAGAGAAAAAATTTTAAGAAATGACGTTTTCCAATGGAAAATTGCTTCCAAAATATCTCAGGAAAGGTCTTACCTGAGTTAAAAAGCTATAATCAAAAAACGCAGGTATCTAGCAGTTGAAGGCAAATCTTTCGTTTAAAATATAGTGCATGTTGTTTTTTATTGCCAGGAGTTGTGTGTATAAATCATATGTGAGTAGAAAGCCATAAATGCAACTACTTCATCAACATGTAAAAGTTAGAAATCTAAAATTGCCTTGGGAAAGCAGAGCAGTGTTTGGAAAAAAAAGAAAAAAGAAAACAAACACTTATTTTTACTTCTGAAAGTATGAATAAAACCCTTTTAGATTTGCTGGACTAAATCACTGCCCATGGCCTTATGCTCCATGGAGCAGAGTTTACACCAGAACCCCAAGAAGCATAGAGATGTCAAATTCTATTTTTCCAGAGGAAAAGGATGTTTTTGTGGAGTGTTTAAATTTTCACAGCCTGTCACTCAAACGATGCTATTGGCAAGCTTGGCCTGCTTTTCCAGTGCTAACGGAAGAGTGCCAGGTGGCAGCTAAGGATGGGAAAGAGCTAGAAGAAACTTAAAAAGACCACTAGAGAAGGTAACTAGAGAAGCCTGTGGCTGAAATTCTTCCATTGTGCACATTATTTTCCATAGCACTTAAAACTCTGATAGTTGTTAGTGGATGGAAGAAAAGATCTTTTTAAAAAATGTGACTTAATAGAGGAACACATACATGCAACATATCCTCTAATTTGCACTTAGTTTGCAGCTTGGCATGGAATTTCTGCAGGGGAAGTGTATACTTTACTGTCACATGTTTAAATTTTGTTTCTAAAAATGTTTTTACACATGGTTTAAGCTCTCTCTGAAACTGGGAATCATGCTATTTTGAAATTATGAGATACTCACAATGTGTTTTTGAAATTTCCTTAGCCGGCTTCTTAGTTTTTGATATGGTAACTCTAGTAACATGTTTTGTACAAGAATAAAAATGAAGGTATCAAGATGCTGCTACAAAGGGGAAAGAGTCAACAAAGCCAGTAGCGATGTTTCCCCTGAGTAAGCAGACATGGGGAATATCCTGCTGTCCCTGCTTGACATATAGCTTTTTGCTTATTAAATGAAGGATGCTCCTGGTAGCAAGTGACAGGACTGTCACAGAATATCTCATGTCGGAGCAAGGTAGTGGTAGTAATATCTCAAGTCCAAGTTAGCTCTTTGGACAGTGTGTCTACACACGTGCTCACGGTCATGGCAAATCTACAGCTGCGCCAAAGTCAGGAAAAATTAAGCAAATAGTAGACTGTTTAAACAGTCTGTGAAATATATGTGTCCATAGTGCTTCTCTGTGGTGTTTTTTTTTTTTTTTTTTTAACTCAGCTAAGAACATTTTATTGGCAAGAATGTTCAAAGAGATAAAGTGTTTTGGCTACATCTGTGAATAGCCACTTGCTAAGAGTCATTCCAGAAATGTTTGCACAGGCATCTTCAGTGCCTCTTACATGTTCAGAAGTTGGTTATTCAGAGAGGATAAGCAGATTGGTGAGAAATATATAAACAAGAAGTACTGGCTTTTCTGAATACATTGTGAAGAAACTGTAGGTTGAAATTTCCTTGCTTTTTTTTTTTTTTTTTTTTTAATATTTCAACAGTTTCATTCAGGAAATGACCTGACAATAGGTAATTTAAAAATAGGTATAATATCTCCAACATAAAGCTTAGGGTCTAAAAGTTTAATATAATTATAGAAAAAGGCCTAAAAAGAGCTGAAGATTCAATGTTGATGCTGCATAAATTCAGCTGAGAAATCAAGGACATAATTTAGCCGTGGGAACAAGTCATAAGTGGAATACATATCAAGTGAAGTTGTAGCTCTTCTGTCTATGGATGTTTTCAGCTCCAGAAAGGATTTCCCCCCCACTCCCCCCCCCAGATATTTATTCACAAAGCACAAACTATTGAGCTTACTGGGGGAGTTACTAGATGAAGTTTTATAGCTGGTATAATACAAGTGGACAGGCTAGATGATCTAATGGTCCATAGTCTTAAAAGATATTAATGCAGAGGTCTGAACTTACTGAATACATTTATTAAATAAATAGTTTTCAAAGACACCTATGGGAATTAGGCACCTAAATCCCCATAAAAATAAATCTAATTCAGAGTATTTTCCAGTCACTTCTGTCCAACTTCTCTGTCTCTTCTTGCTATAAATGCAGTATAAAAGTCTCCTGAGAAAAAACAGAATAACATTCTAAGTATTTTACACTTTCTGAAAGTCAGTGAATTTCTTTATGAACTCAAAAATAAATGCTTCTTAATAGAGGATCAGCAAAGTGAAATCTGGTCATGTTTCCTGACATACAATGTAAAACATATTTGGTTTGTAAATATTAGAGTATCTTTTCTTCAGCTTTCAATCTAATCAAATCCTGACACTATTTACAGAAAAAGACATTACTGATTCCCTTGTTTCTTTTCCTGTTTTTTTTTTTCTTGAGACTTGACAATTTGGTGAAAATGCTGTAAAATCACAACCTGCAAGTAGCATACTCCATCATTTCTCTGCAGCTAGATAATATTTCTGCATCAATGTATTTGAAGTGAGGGAGAGATTTTTTCATATCATTTCACCTGATATGACTGGTGTCACCTGGATGTCACCTTTTGTCCATTCAGCCACCATAGGGTATCATTTAATGGAACAAGTGTGAGGCTAGAGCAACCAGAGATTCTTTAATAAGTGGTTTAAATGCTCTGACTGAAAAAGAAGCTTATATGCTGGGATTTTGACCAAAAGATTCAGTTCTGAAATTATCTTCTGTACTAATACCTACTCCTGAAAGCTTTTGTCCCTCAGCTCCTCAGGTTCTTAAATATCTGCTTTGGCCCATACCCAGGAACGCCTCCGTCAGAGTATTTAGCTCACGTAAAAGCACTCTCACAATTCATGCACTAAGGTCCATCCTTATCTGTCTGTCCTGCTTCCAGAGCTTGACTCTGCAGATGTTCTCAGAGCGCATTAGCTAGACTGGGCTCTGAAAAAAACCAACCAAGCAAACCCCAAACCCCCAAAGCAGTGGGACTTACCACCTTTCTGAAAGACATCAGGTAGAAGTGCTTTGCTGTGAGGTATGGTCAGTAGGGTCAGGGCAGTACACTGTCTATTGCTGAGCCTAAATTGACTGAATGGACATTGACTGCTACAGACAACATGGGCTTAGACACATACCACAAGGTCTTAATGACTTACCAATGCAATGTTTTGGAAAATATTTCCTTCCTTAAGAGCCCAGCTGCTGAGCATGCACCTGCTGCCTAGGAGGCAACGCTTCAATTTTATCAGCTATTCTAGCTATTCTACCTCTGTTTTTAAGCGAAGTGAGAAGATTTAGATACCACAACTCGTAAAACTTCTTGAAGAGCATGTCATCGCCTGTAAAGGGAAGTTTCCATGCCATTTTACTCTGGACTTTAACTGTGATTCCCCAGTTAAAGACTGAATGGGTTTCTCGGCACTCTGCCTTTCACATCATCATTATTTGCCGGTTTGGTTCTTTCTTGAGGGTTTTGCTTCCCAGCCACACAGCTAGGATCACGTCTCTGAAGACTGCACACCTGCTCAGGCTGTAGCCACCTGAACTGAAGGTATTGTGCTAGTGTATTGTCACCTCTATGGCCCAGGACAAATCCCTGGAGCATTATGGCGAGACAAATTACACAGGGGCTGTGTAAAATTAGCTGGTGAGGTTTCAGTGAAGAGTTTTGTAGTACAAAAAGTAGTAACAATGATTCAATTGGTAGCACTGCTCCCTCCGTCACAAGTCCAACACGACATTGAGAGCATTGTACTATTGGAGAGTTTTCTGTGTTGTTAAATGGACACCCGCATCGTACGCATGCATGGGAGCTCAAATGTCTGAAGGAATATTTTTCAGACATAGTAGAGGGTGGTGTTCTTCCTAAATTCCAGTGTGAATAATTACCTTCTACTAATGTAAAATGCCTTATGCTTTCATTCAGATGTGGTTTGCCACTTTTTCCCCCATGCTACATGTTTCTAGAGCATTGCCCTTTGATCAAGAAGTTGGAAGTACTGTCTCTTAGTATCTGTAAAGTTTTTACCTCAGTTTGTAAGGCCACTTTATTAATGTAAATTATAATTACCACTAAATTAAAGAAAAATCAGCATTCTATTTATGCCAAAGATAATCAGTTAAAAATAAACATCTGAGCGCCTCCATTCAGTTTTTCTCCTGACCTTATTAGGTCAGACCTGAAACAAATTCAATGATTCATGAGTTCATCCTGGCTGGATATCAGTATTTTTTCTGATACAAAAAGGTTAATGAGCTGGAAAGTGGTGATGAAAATATTCTAAATGCTAAGTCTGTTTCCAGCAGAAGTAACTTACGTGCTGGTAATTTCCCTTCAGAGCCGCTGCACTCTATGGTGTCAACTGTTACGCAGGGACTGATTAGCACATGGATTATCGACACAACAGGCTGTGTTGTAATGCTCTTTCAAGGGTATTATTAGGACTTTCCAGAGCATACATTTCCACATACTTTGCCTAAAAAAGACCTTTTGGGTTTTTCAAGTGTCTCTGGTGTCACAATTCCTCTTTACAGCAGAGCTAAGACAAGTACAGAGACTCAAAGGGTAACAACTTTGGCCAACTAGGAATTAAATAGTAGAGAAAGCCTACAGCAGTTGGCACAGCCTGCCTGTCCCAAGTGTGTGAACAACACCTGAATCCAAGACAATTCCTGCTACAGGGGTAGTTCCAGAATAGTCCTCACAGGTGCTTTCTGGTCTTTTGTGAGAGATGCTACTGGGCGCCGAAATGCTTCGGCTGAGACTGTGGGATGCTTCATGCACTCCTGAACTACCCTTCAATGCCTTGCTTCAACTGCTAAGATAGTAATCGGTGTGGTTTTCCATGAATGTTATTTTTTTATAATATAGCTGTGGTTACAATATTGTAATATGTGGGTCTCTATTTTAACGTCACCTTCTCATGCTGTGAATGTGCAGGAGAAGAGAAGAAAATTACTGCTAGAAGAGATTTCATGGTTGGTTTTGTGTTTTTTTTTCCTTCTCAAATTGAATACAAGAGATAACATTTCAATGCTAAACAATGTCTTAAATCAGATACAATTTTGTGCATAAGTATATGAAAATCAGTAACAGCTGACCAAGTGTAATGTTTGACTTTCATACTATATTACTCTTGTATTACTATTTCTTGAGCACTGAAGTGTGTAAGGCACCTCTGAAAACAAAAGAACAAACTTATAGTGAGTAATTATGCCATTTATGACTTCCACTGGGTATCATGGCTGAAAATAACTGTTATGAAACACCTTTGAAGATTGTACTGTAAGTGTGAGTGTAAAGACATGAGATTGAAAATGTTTGAAATGTAGGTGACTGTTGCCTAGGCAATAAGAAGGCCTTTTTCCATCTTCCTTATGTAGCTTTGCCTACAGAATCTCTTTCTTCTCACAAAAGTCCAACCATGCCAGAATGAGAAAATGGCAGTGAAAAATAGATGTTCTCTCAAGGCAGAGTGATCAGTTACAAGTTTAGCTTTTAGAGGAGAAATATTAGATATGGATCCCAAACCAGCTCTCTCAGACCCTGGCACACTGGGATGCACGTCTAGAGGGAATACGCTGCAAGAGGAAACAGCACCTGCACAGAGACCTTATTATAAACCAGTGGTGTCTGAGCTGTTGTCAGGAAAGGACTAAAAGTCCTTGATCAATACTTTAATCCCGTTAGTTCCAGAAGAGCCATCAGACACAATTTCTCTCTCTCTCTTTTTTTTCCCTCTCCCTGGCCCAAGTAAGGAGAAAAGAGCAACCTGAACTGTGTTTTCCTCTTACACTGGCATTTCTGAAGCGTGCTTAAAATTAGCTCAGCACCTGCAATGTAGTAATAGCTTTGTGTCACTAGCTCCTTGTAGAGGAATCATAGACCATCCTCATGATAAGACCTGGATACATATAAATATTCTTCTTAGTTCCCTGAGAAGGACAGACATTTATGCAGGCCAGAAATGATCTGTGGGCTATTCCAGCTGTGTTCCTCATCTGGATTCTTACAGGATCAGGACTCCTTAGAAGCCCTCATGGAGTTCAGTTGCCCTTTAGCTTAAATACAATTTTACAAAATTTGTCATTATCCTGCAGTAACAAATATCCTCTCTTCCCCATAGCATTGTTTTACCTGAGTGCTCTACTATTAATAGCTTATCATAGTTGCAAGGACTTTACGCTAATTAGTGACAAAGATTACGCAGCATGGGTATAAAGTGCGAGGCACACACAGTGAACTCAGTCCTGCAAACATTTCAGGCAGGGTTTGGATCTGACAATATTGATCATTAGCTGTGACTCTGTCTGCAGGCTTGCGGACATCTTCATTATTTAACACTTATTACTGCACTTGATAACAAGTCTTTTGTTCATTTCAAGATGTTAATAATTCATTTCACATGTCCTAACCCTTAAAGAATTCACCACCTTTGAGGATCAGTTTCAGTATTCACATAGCAATACGTGGGTTCACTGTGGAGCCACCTATGGAATATTTAGATCCAAAAGAACAGGAACAACAACAAAAGCAGCTTAGTTTGTCAACTTCTTTTTCATCACTCCCTATCATCCCTTACAAAAATTACCTGCCAGTGTCACAGGGCTCTCCTTTGATAGACACAATTTATAAAATAACAGCAATTAAGCATCACCTGGGACATTAAGTGAATTCTTCAGTTTTTGTATTGTAAGCAATACTGCAGGCAGTACGTAAAAAATGCATAATTCAATCGTATCTGTTGTCATTGGATGTAAAGAAAAATAAGTAAGAAGCGGAGTTGTGTATATCATTATCAGAAGACTGAAAGGAATCACAGTATAATGTCACCTGCATCTAAGTTCATATATTCCACATTTACAGTAGCTGCATATAGTGAGTTCTTATGATATGGCGAACTTTCAGCTAACTTGGCAGAATATATTTTCTTTGCCATAATTGAAAAATAAAACAAAATTTGCAGTAATTTTACTTTGACATCAGTATCCAGTTCCCTCCCAAATGTCTGCATCGTGGGATTAATAGATGAGTAACACGTGAAGATTATAAAGTGTTTATCGATGTGTCTGTTAGTATCAAAATTTAAGATTCTCAGAGGATGGAAATACAAAATACTTTCCGATTGATTGAGAGACAGCTGTGAAGCAGAAAATATCTTAAACAGTGACAAAATGAAGAGCCCAATACTAAAAGTGGGTCTCAAGTGGCCAAATTGTTGCCACTGTGAAATAGCATGGCTGCTTTTTTCTTGTTCTTTTACTAATGGCATTAGCAACAAGAATACATTGACCTTATAATCATGTATTGACTTTCCTTGTGTCAATATTTGGAGAGAAAAGAAAAACAGTAATCAAGGGCTCACTCCCGTGAGGTGCTAAGCGCTCGGGGTCTGACGATGCAGAACCCTGAAGGCTGGTGGTTTAACATCAGCTGTCCCTGTGACTGTCATGGTAACAAAACAGGACTATGACATTCCTTTCAATTAAGCGTGTGCTTTCCTGTTTGTCTGGATTATAGAAAACAGTTCTAGAAACCAAACCCTAAATGCATAAATTGATTGGATTTATAAGCCTGCATCCCTTTGACCTGTTGTCAGTAATATTAATGTATTAATTTAAATTTCTATCTGTGTGATTTTGTTGGCAACAGCTTTTTTTTTTTCTCTCTCTCTATATTTATATACATTATTAATAAAGGAATTATATGTTAATTAGGCAGTTGCCGGTTACCTAGGCTTGCGTATAGGCTATATCAGTCCTGGGAACTTCAGTGCACATCTAATTTAGTTGGTTTCATACTGCTGTTCACTATGAGACTTTAAAAGTATAAATTATGTCCTTGGAGAGATTAGACTGTTACTGTTGATGCCTCAAGGGTTTGGCTTGAATAGACATTCTAAAAAACAAACGCACACCAAACAATAAACAAATTATTCAAATTAATGAGCAGCAATCATGGTGGAGACTGTTGTCAATTTATATTACGTTTGTCCTTGACTTTCAACATGAATTTGCAATTTGCCAATGACACAGCTTTTAAAAGAGAGATCTCATTTAGAAATTTCACGTTAATAATGGAGCATTGCCAGGTTCCCACAGTGCAGGAGGGTGTCTTGAAATGCACCTGTTTCTTTTGATCAATTGTACAACAACTTGCAGGTGCAGGGAGGTGTGCGTGTGTTTTAGGAGGATGCTGAGCATTTGTGGTTAATCCTCTACCTTGTAATTAGGGTCATGCATCCAACTAGTGGAAGATGTGATATAAAATCAAACCTTACCTACTCCATCGTATGAACCAAAATTCTTCCTTTTACATGTTTTGATTCTTTGCTCCATAATTGTAGCTAGAATTAGAAAATAATATCATGGAATTTTCACAGAAATGATTGTTGATATGTTTGTATACTGCACTTTTGTGCAAACAATTAATAAACCTATGAAAAATTTGTCATATAATGATGGTACTTTTTATTAGCTCTAATAGTCCTTACTTAATGTTTTGCATCTGCATGTATCCTCCTTAAACATAGGGAGGCTGAGACGCAGAGAAATTAGAATAAAAATTTCTAAGTCAGCACAACCTGAATGCATACGAGAGACTTGATTACAGGAGGAACCTTTGATAATATCTGTCTCGGTGATTTGTTCAGTGCTACTGTCAGCTGTGCCACATTGTCATAAAAGGCAGGAGCCTTTCAAATTCTTCCTGTGGCAGCTCAGGCAGGATTTCAGGGCACCCCAGGAAGGGTATCTTAAGCACAGGAGGTCCTTGCACCAAGGCCAGAGCTCTCATGCATGTGGCAGGGAACTTGAAGTTTTTTTCAGTAAGAATTTTCAACAAAAGCAGAAGCTACAGGACCTTAAAAAATTAAAATAAAGAAGGCTTACAACCTCTGAAACTAAATGGAGTGGTAAAGGCAGTCTGGCTGTTCCATCTGGAAGAGGTAATGTTGAAGGCTGAAGTGCCTTTATCACAGTCTTCCCCGCATCTCCCAGGTGTCTCTGGAGGAGCTCTCAAAGTCTCAGAGGAAAGTGTCAATGTAGACGATGGCACTCTGAAGTGCTATTGCGCGAGATCAATTCTGTGACACTTTCCATATAAAATATTCTGTCTTTGTTGTATCATATGGTAAAATAGCAGGGGAAAATGTCCTTGCTCTAGGAAGGCATCTTATCAGGAGAAGTGATTCAGTCAAGAGGTTAGCAGGGAACAGAAAACTGTGGCATTAGCTCCTGTGGATCTGTCAGTCTGCAGAGGATTGGAGAACTGAAAGGGGGAATTTCATGTCTAAAAATGTGTGTTGTTTCTCTGCCCTCAGGGTTTGATGAGGTAGTTGGAACAGCATACCGTATTCACAGAAAAGTCAGCTAAACTGATATTTTATGAAGATATGACATAGCTTTAGACAAAACTGGAGCAGATTATGTGCGCAGAGTGTGGACCCCATACCAAGAACGGATTTCTGAATCGGTATTTGTCACTACTGGTGATACAATGGCAAAAAAAATGGTTTTCTTTCCAAGTGGTATCCCATTCTTTCATGTAATGTTTCCTCCCAAAGGTATAGTTAGCTAATCACGTGAATGTCATTTCTTGAAGTGTGAGTAATAAAGCCCCTAATGAGATACTTCATTGCAAAGCGTGGCTGCTACAACATGAAAGTTTTATGAGTGGTATAGCACTGGGCACGTTGCCCACATGAAAAGTCACCAAAGGGGTAAAAGAAAGTTCTTTAACAGGTTGTTAACTTGTTCCTTAAGTGAGTGAATCATTAAATGGTGGAAACTTTGGCCTCTGCAGGAGTTCAGTCATTTTGATGACCATTAGAAATATGCTGGTTTAGCTGAGATTTAAGGTGTCTTCCAGGAAATAACAAAAATAAAGTAAACAAACAAACATTTTCAAAGTGTAGTTTTAATTAGCAGTAAGATCTCTTTCTAAAGTCTTATCTTGACTAGACTTTATGTTAGCTAACATACTGACTTACACGCTTTAGCAATCTGAAGAAAAGATACTCAGCCTCGTGCATCTGTTAAGTTGGACCAGAAGTCTCTCATCAAGCAGATTCATCAAAACCTAATTAACATAATACTGTCATCACACTTTAAACTTAATTTAGCAAGACCAAAGAGTTCATAAGATTTTCATATAGAATATATCGTTCACATGTTTGTTCTTCAAAAGCTATTAGTGTTTCTACTAGAAAACAGCATAGTAAATTTTCAATCCTTACATGTCTTTCTCTAGCAGAAGCAACCGTAGCAATGCAGGGCAGAAGAAGGAGCAGAGCAAAAGGGGCTGACAGTGGCATGCACTTCTGCTTTAGACCTGGAGAGTGTAACAGGGTTCTGCAATGTCGTTTATGTAAACTTCACAGACAGGTACGGGGCTGCAAGTCTGTCAGCTTGCTCCTGATTGAATCCCTTCCAGTCCGGGCTTGGATGTAGCTGAGCAGGGTTGCCACCACACGTGATATGCCATGTGCTCCACCAAGCTCTGGTAATGAACAGGCATTTCTGCATTTCTGTCAGCTCCTCTTCTCCCTCTGCCACACTCCTTTACGTAACTCAGAGGAAGATTTAGCTGGAAGCCACTTGAAACACCACATCGACAGAAAGTTTCACACTTTACCATGAATGCCATAACATCAGCACAGCAATGGCATCGCGCTTTCTGCTGTCATCTCTCACCTACTCCTCCACCTGCTGCAAACAGCAGACTGAAGTAATTTGTGAAGAAAAACTTTTGCTTGCTGCATAGAAATCTATTGCATTTTTCAGGCTGGTGCAGCCAGTCCTATTGCAATGCCGTTACGAGCTACGATTTTCACGTGATGGGCAAGGGTGAGTCACAGTGTCTTACACCTGCCCTCAGGCACTTTCTCAAGAAAAAAAATAAATCATCTAACAGTACTTTTCTCTGGCATTTTGATACACTCCTCTCATACACATCACACTAATGAGTGATTAGTTCCCACTGAATGAACAGTCTGTTGTTACTTGTCTTTTAAAAATGGTATACATGGATAAAATGATGTTTAAAACACAAATAAAGGGATATTATTATTTGAAATACTTTTATTTGCCAAGTTATGGTGTTAGATATTATACCTACTTTATGTCTTTTTTTATTTCATTTTATGTAAATGTTTCTCTCCCCTGCCGCTGTATTACACATATCATAGAGCAAGGTGACTGAATACAGTGGGAAAATGCTTGGGAAAATCAGGGAAACGGCAAAAACTTTCTTCCTTCCTCTCACCTCTCCACAGACCTCTAAATATAGGCAGCTTCATGGCTTGTTAGGAGGAAACTTGACAGACTTAAAGACAGGGAAGGGAAAGAGAGAAGAAAAGGAGTAGCATACTCTCACATTAGAAAAAGCGATGCATATTTTCATGCCCCGTCATGTCAGGCCTACATCAAAACCGCTGTCCACTCATTTGAGATGAACATGATCTCTACCCCAACGTACAAGCAGGAGCTGTAGAGTAATTGGAGTGGCCAAAAATCTTGGGCTGTGTGAACATAGTAGCTGATCCTCAGCAGTGTGGTACAAGCCACTGTGATGTTCAAGGTTGGACATCACCTGCTTAAATTAGCGGTTTATCTGAGTCTAAAAGGATGGAAACAGCTGCAGGGATAAGGATGATGAATCACATGACACAGAGCAAATGTAGCTGTGATTAATGGGACATCACAAAACAAAAAAGAGAACCAACTGTGGAAAGAGATAACTACCACCACAAAGAGCAAATTATTGTCTAAGGTGATGCAATTAACTCCAAGCCTCCTCATGGCTTGGATGGCCAATTCCAATGAGGCTCGCTATTGTGCCCACGATAATGACAAGGCTGTAGGTTCTTAGTTTAAACACTGGGCTATTAAGCTTCATTTTTACCCATTGCAGGGAACTGATAGAGTGTCAAAGTTGAAGATGCGGCAATTTGTAATAGTACAGTTACAATATACTGTTGTGACTCATTCAACTAACATTCCCTGTGAGAGGACAATTGGAAGAAAAGCTTAAACATGTTGCACCGTGATTTATGGGGTCCTTTAAATGTTTAAATTCAAGACTTACCCATTGATTATACTTTTTGTCACTGGATGAAGTCAAAGCATCTCCCCAAAAGTGTTTTGTTATAGTAGGTGTGATTAAAAGTGGGTTTTGTTCTTTATCCTTATTAGTTATGTTCTGGATGGACAAGCGGTATTTTTCTTGTTCTTTCCAAAGAACAGTTTTAGCCCTGGGAATCTGTCACTGGATTACTTGCTCAAAGATACATTGATTCACAGTATATCATTTTCATCTATTTAGCAGGACAAAAGCTTTATTCAGATCATTTGCTAGCAATTCCTGCTGCTTCCTTTCTTCAACTTAGAAATGAAGATTTATACACACCTGAAGGGAATTTGCTGACAACCTAAAAAATGGAAGTATTTCTAAAAACTTAATACCTGAAAACTGGAAAGTGGAGCCAGAATTTTAATTTTCTCCACTGGCTGTGACACTTCAATGGTTATTCTAAGCTGTCCTAAAGATAAATAAGTTAAATAAATAAGGCACTCCCTATAATTTGCCATCCTAGTGTAGAAAGGAGAAGGTTTAAATTGTTTGTAATTTTACCATAAAATATATGTTGGACTCGATTCACTAGAATCTTGCATTAAATCCTGCTGTGGTGACAGATTAACTTCATGCTGGCAGCTGTGTCTATTCATGTCTGAGAACTGTAGAATGATCACTGAACTGTAGATCAAAACTGCCAAAATTGGAAAGATTTCTAGATCAAAACCGAGAGAGTCCAAACTACTTGATGGTTGCATGCTTTCTGGATACTTTGGTTTCTCACTGTATTTTCCTTCTGACTTGTTATTCCTTTGTGTCTAATTAAGCATATATACGTGTCTATTGTGGCTCTACCGACAGAGTGCTTGCTGTGCCCTGCACGAAACCTTCTAAAAGTCTCTTGATCTCTAAAAACATAACTTTGATTAGTTTTATTAAACTTCCTGGTTTCAAAATAAGACTTCCTGGTTTATTTAATATTAATTTCTTCTAAATGTTTTGCAGCTTTTACAAATCTGAGATGCACTTGGGATAGGCTAAAAGATGATGCATAGGCATTTCTGCAGTCTTTGCTCAGATAGCTTTGAAATAACACTGTGGGCTACTGGTTACACACAGCTTTCTGACCACCAGAGCCGACAATTTACTGTCAGCTGTCAAGGTTCAAGATCGTGAGAGTCTTGAGACAGATCTGTCATGGTTCCATTTGTTTATCAAATATGTTGCACAGCAGAGCCCAATCTCTTATTTGACCTATAGGTATTATAGCTGTATAAACAGAAAATAAGGTGCAATCGGTCTGTGTAATCAAAACTATGAACTGATGTAGCTTTTAAAACAATTCTTAGGGAAGGGAAGGTTTCATTCTTGCCATTCATATCATTCTTTCCTTTCTCTACTTCATGCCACATATGTAGTATTAGTATATTGTTTAAACTGTAGTATACACAAGAAGATATTTTATTGTTAAAATAACTAAGAAAAGCTGACAATTGCTACTGGTTTTAGAGCCACTACCGCATGATTATTTTTATATGATATTATATATTACCTGTTTCAGTGAAACAGATACTGATAGAAATCAGGCTGGGATTTTACTGGTATTCAGGCATATTCGTGCAAGCCAGAATCAGAAATATCCCAATATCTGTTTTGCAGAAGTAGAAAACTGATAGCTCAATACTCACACTTTTAAAATTATTCATGTAAAAATTCTGGTGGTGTAAGAAATCATTACATAACATTTGAGCGAAGCTTTTACATTGCAAAATTAAATGTGGACATTCTGAAGGTAAATATTTCTGATTTGTGCTTTACACAAACTTTTGAACCAGCTAAACTTGATACAAATGCCAAGTTTTCAAAAGCTCTTAGGATTGTATCAGTGAAACTGCAGTCATCCATGGTGAACTTGAGTTTGGTGTCCAGTGTTGAATGGGAAGGAAGTGCTTACACAGGCCATTGTTTAGTTTTGCTTATAGTTGCAGGATTCTCATTAGGAGAAAAATCCATTACAGTAAACAGTTTACTTGCACTGGTTCTTCACTTTAGTTTTCTGAATTATTAATAAGCAGTAGATAATAAATGTGATTTATGAAGGACTAAAACAGCAAGTCCGTAGCAAAATGGTGTAGGTAATATTATGGCAGGTAGCCATCAAGTTTAGAATATGGAACTGTGATAAGTATTCTTCCTTAAGTAAAAGTGAAATATGATTTCCCATTACAGGATTAACCTGGTACAGATACTTAAAGGAATTAAAAGGAAACAATGCTAGCTGCAAGTCCAGTGCACTATTAGCTGGTGAAAACCCAGCAAGCTCAATGATTCATCATGGAAAAAAAGTTAAGAAGGCTTCTTTATTTTTCAAATGATGGATTGGATGGTTTAATAAATTCCTGTGTTTCATACAGTACTTGCCTAACAGAAAGACAAATTGTGGCAGGTCCATATAGGAAGCAGGCAGAAGAGAGAAAAAATGTGCAGATACAGATGCTGCAGTCCACATTAAAAGCTGAGAACAAAATCATTCTTGGAGCAAAATCTGTACCCTGCTGAAGGCAGAGACAAACACCCCATTGCCTTTAATGTGGCCAGTATTGCACCTCCTGCATTTGGAAGCTTTCATGGATAGTTGCTTCACTTTCTTCGGGCATATTAGCATCCTTGACTACGTATACCGAGCAGACCAGTGTGTGGCTTTGTTATTGATTTTACAGGACTTCTGATGGTTATTTCCTACAGATTATGTTATCTGGGAAAGGTTGGAGGCAGTGTGAAGTATAAGCTGCTCCCTTCCTCCTCAATTTAGGGTTATTATTGCCATAAATTATCTTTCAAACATCTTTAAAAATAGGTTCCAGACACCATTCTTCAAAGCTTTCCCAGTGTTAAGTCCCCAAACTAAAACCCTGGCTCAGTGGTAATTACTATTTAGCATCCATTCTGTGTTTTGCAAGAAATACTGACAACCTGCTAAAAGTGCTCTTAATTTTCTCCTCTGGAGGAAATACACTGTGTAAATTAATCTTACAGAATGACCTCTGAACAAGCCCTGACTTCATGACCCCAGCAGTACAAAGCTGCATGTTTGTATCCGATCAAGTTAATAACAAGGTAGACAGGGTGAAATCTGCAGCTCCCTTCTCTGTAGACAGAGCTGTTTGTTACCCTGGGATTCACTCAAGGCATGGAAGCGATGCACGTATCACCCATAGTCCTTGTAAGACCAGCATCCTCAAATTTTCTTTCCCAACACGATGGTTTCTGCAGTCAGGGCTCTGTCAGCATGGCACTTCAGAAACATTTTAGGAGAGGAAGAAAACGGCTTCTGGACCACATCCATCTATAGATGGTATTTCAGCATCCTAGCAATTCTGCATGGGTTATCAAAGTTTTCAGAAGGGAACCTAATCTTACGCTCATCAGCATGTGTGACTGACACATGTTTTCTAAGTAGTTAGATGTGGAGATCTCACTTGTGAAGCTTCCTCCTGTCCCCCGCAGATAGTGCCCATTGCAGCCAGAGATCACGCAGAAGGTCATGCAGGAGGTCTGGGACAGCTGTACCAGAGATAGGATGTAACAGCAGTACGTTTGTCACCTAGCTTAATCCCCAAGCAATTTTTCTCTAACTGAAGCTGTTTGGCTGCTTATCTAGTAATTTCCCATTCCCAGAGTAGTGGAACCTAATTAATTTTTTTTTAACATTAGGAAAACGGCAGAACTTTGTATTTTTTTTTCTTTTATATTAGAGCTAGTAACAAAACATAAAAAAAAATCAGACAGTAGTTATCTTCAGATGAAAGACACAACTCACTTGGATATCGGCTGTGTCTCAGAGAAAGTGTTCTTTTTTTTAACCCCAAAAAGGAGTACTAACCCTTTTAATCTTATTTAATCTAAAACCATTCAAAGCCTTCTCAGTTCTCTCACTGGTGTCACTTGTAGTCTTACATATGACTCATTAGCTTTTGTACTACAAATATTTCTGGTTAAAAGATGTAGAAGGTTTTTTTTAGTTGGTTTTCTTTTTTTTTTTTTTCAAATAGACAGTAATGCTGAGTGCTTCTCACAACAGCACGCCAGGCTTGTATGTCACGTCTAATGAATGGTGGTGTTAATCCTTAATTGTGTATTTATAGTTTAGTTTATGGTTAAACGGGAAGAAAATAATTTGAAAGTACTTACAGGAATGACAGTAGCTTTCCTCAGGGATTGAAAGTTGCCAAGATTAATGTCTCTTACAGAAATGGATTGTTGGAAAAAAGAGCTACCAGATCAAGGTTTAGTCTATATATACATATAGTTGTTCTTGGTTTAGTTATTACTGAATAAGCTATTGCCATCCTCATTGTGTGACCAATCTTATTCAAGAAGAAAAGTGATTTGTTCCTGTTTATTTTAAACCATTTTGGGAATTCATTTCACTTGTTCTAAAATATGAACATGAACAACAAAGTTGTTCGGCTGTCATTATTCAGATTAAATCGGGGCATTATATTAAATTATCTTTCAAATACAGAAATATATATCGACTGTAGATTCCCTTTTTTCCACAAGTGCACTGAATGTCAACTGCCAGCTTCCACTTTTGTCAGGGAATGATTACGGATAGGAATACTAGAATAACTAGTGATTTAACGCCTTAGAGAGCACATGGTGTTGTGCCCCTAATAAACAGGGAAATCCACAGCGCGACAGTCTGTCCTTTGTTCGGTGCCTTGTTTTCTGGTAGGTCTGTGCCGTCTGCAGCGACCCTTAGGTCGCTTTCAAGTTTATTGCGTTTGGTTTAGAGCCTAGCAACATGAAAGGATATTTCATTTTTTTTTATTCCCGTATATATCAGCTTGTGGTTCTCCATCACTAATTTAATTTATGGATAGAACTGTCCAATTAGGACCGGAGGTACACATTTCATAAGTACAGCAATATGGTTATTGGATTTAAGAAGCACGGAATGAAAGGTACATAACCTGTGGCATTCACATTTTTCCAATGTTGTTGCTTTCATAACATATTGCAGGAAAACAGTAAATAAATTGAATGAAAAATAAAAAGAAAAAAAAAAGACCTTCAGTTCCCCCTCTCTTGTACTGGCCTTAGAAATCACTGCAGAGCTGGCATTCCTTCATCCACGAGCCTTTTGCAGGTCATGCCTTGTGCCTTAGCACATTACACGCTTTAGGAGTCCCATCTGAAATTGATTTATCTCTTTATTTTCAGTTTTTCACACGTTCTCCTGCAGTCAGAGTTTCTAAGACTCTAACTGAATGATGGTAAAATTATAATTTGAAGTGGGGTAACACATCACAGGGCTGAAGTTCAAAGCCACTGTGCTGGGTGAAAATCGCTTCTCTGCGTTCCTGCTTTAAAAATGTTTTCAGTGGTTCTAGAAGGCTGTGCCACAGTTGAGGGGAGCTAACAGTGAGCGCCAAGCAAAGCAAGCAGCAATTTCACCTTTCTGGAATTGTTGGCCATTTGTGATATGTCCAAGACGTGGGTTTAGGTTTTCATCTACTGACTGTATTCTAGACCCTTTTAGAATTTAGAAGTTTTGATTTGATGGAAAACAAAAATATTTTTTAATATACCAATTGCCAGCTCAATTTTAGTTCCCACAAATACAAATTCTTAATGGGGAATGCCCTTAGTAGGCAGCACACAGGTAGTTTACCAAGCTGCAGCTACTCAAGATCTTCTTTAGTAATTGGATTGAAAGGTGTCCAGTTACAATTAAGTGCAATCTACTTGTGTGTTGTCCCCACTAGGATTTTACCACCCTAGTATATAAACAAACGTTTCTGCAGCAATAACCCAAGCCCAGAGGATGTCTTTTTTATACCCACATACTTTGTCCTCAAGTTTTGCAACAGAATAGTGATTGCATCTCAGTAATGTGCAGTGTGTTTAGCAGGTAAGCGGTGTGCTGGAGCTGGGGAGTTAAGGACCACTATCTGATAAAGCTTCTGGGACTCGCTTAGTAGGTGAGATTGGACAAGTTATTTCCTTTTTTTTCTTTTTTTTTTTTTTTTTTTCTCCCCCTTGTATGCTTCAGGTGCTTTATCTTTCTGCTGGGACTAACAATAGTGTCTTCTGTTGTACCGTGCTTTCACAGCAGCTCCTAAGTAGCACTATAAATAAAGAAGGTTATTATTATTTCCTAGAGGAGGCACAGACTTTGAAGCTTAAGTTCAAAGCCTCTGTATTGAGGTGAAAAAATCACTTTCTGTGCATTGCTTTCCCTTTCTTGTCCGAAAAGGTGGTTCCAACAACGGGATGGAGAACATCTCAAAAGGCTGAGGCATGTATTTTCTTGACCAGCAAGATGTACTAAAATGGATTTAACCTATCTCCTAAGAAAGCGGTTTTATGAACAACCAGCAGAGCATTACAATTAAGCATTATAAGCAGCAGCAAGCTTGTAGTTCAGCCAAACATTGTGGAACTTGAGGTAAGCATATCATAAATAGTTTCAACAATCAGTGGGAAAAACAAGTTACCATCCACGTCCTAGAAAAACAAAGCAGAATAATGGAAGGGGAATAGAGAATAATTTATCAGAAGCTTTAAAGAAGGAGGTGGAGTCTTGCTCTTCATGCTGAGATAGTTTTCATTAATTTCTTCACACCGACATACTTTACAGACAGTCACAGTTGTGTCAGGTTGTTCCCACCTTTACCTGCTCAAACATACTGTTAAATTCTTATGACTCATATGCTGTATGGGGTGTCTTTTTTCTTCTTGCATCAAATTTGTCGAGATTGTCTAGCCTGAAGAAAACAGGATTTATTGATTTATTTCCACATGGGCTTGGAGTGCCTCAACATCACAGTTTTGCTTCATTTCTCATAGGGTTTTTTTTTAAGCTCTGGTCATTTGGAGCAAATTAAATGTTGCTTTAGTTTATTTCAGCTGTCAGGCACACCTAGAAGCTGAAATTCCCTCCATGTGAAGATGGCCTGGGAACGTCTTAGGCACTGAAAGCTTAGGAAGGCATTTTTTTGTAAGAGTTGCTGTGTCAGCTCTCTGCTGCCTGTTTGACAAATCTCTTGTGTAAGGACATTCTCAGAAGGCTGGTTAAGCTAGTTTACAGCTGTTTTGTGCCACTGGAGAGGGCCTAAGGATTTCTGGGATTAGCTCCAAGTGGACTTGAATGTAAACATGTGCAATGCTCTTCCTTGCCCCCCCCCCCCCCCCCAGTTTCTAACTATGTTAATGAAGACTAAATAACTTTTAGAAAACAAAACAATATTTCAGTAATGCATAAATATACAATGATAGCTCTGAATGCTTTCTTGAACACCTAAAATGGAGAAAATAAATGCCACATCCATGCCCAGAGCTTAAATCCCCAATAAGCTGTCACGCAGCATTGCATCACAATCCATGTTGTCACCTACTTTGCCCACTGACTTCAAACAAATAACTGTATGGTCCAAAAATGTGCTATTACAGTACTCAAGCAAAGTTGAAAGCTCGTCAGGATGGATTTGATTTTTCTCCCTCCTTAAAATTTGGGCACTAAAAGCAGAGCAAACGTTGTCCTATGTAACTGCTGTCCTGTCCTAATTATTTCTTGATCTTCCTCCCAGTGTTTGTCCACCCTAACAATTAACTTTTCTCCCTAATGTTTATCCTAAACCCTTTTTCCTGTTAATTAAGCTGGCTGTCTTGTTGTCTTATACATAGTGAATAAGGCAAAATGATCTTTCACAAGTGCTCCCCATGCAGAGCCCCCCTTTTTGTCACTTACAGCCTGGTGTTGAGAGTGACTTTCTGCACTGGTGAATATTCTTTATAATCTGGCTCACAGTCCCTGTGTGAGGCAACTGTTGATTGACAATTTAAGAATGAGTGAAGCAAAGTATTAGAAAAAAATGTGTACAGATAGAATTGTTTTAAAAGGAAAGATGAATTTGCAAAAGCTTTGTCTCCTTGCACAGATGCTGAGGCTATCCTATACAACAGAAACGCTTTTTCAAAGGTGCGGTTTGCAGGCTATTCTACACTGTCCCTTTTCATTGCAGAAAATTATGGCTATCCTGGGCAGTGTATTAAAAGAGAACGGTGTTCTGAATGTTGTTCCTTTTATGGGACTAATTGATACCATTGTTAGTCATCCACCTCGTTAAAATATCTGCTGTATCGGAACTCAATGTATATTCACAGGACTGGAAAATTAAACATGACATATTATTAATGTCATAAACAATAAAAATGTGGGAATAATTTAATTGTCACTAGCTGCCCAAGTATAAAATTTAAATCCTCAGAATCTCCGGTGGGTTTTTAGACCTGGGAGGACACACGTGTTCCCCATGGGCCAAGTATGCAAACACAAAAATCCCGACTCTGCCAGGCTAGGATTTGACCCTGGTTAGTGAGACTGGCCATCGAGGGACTTGCTGGAAAACATAATACAACATTGGCTAATCGATTTAAGGTAGCCATCCTCCTTCACATGTGGAAAGGAGTTTGTATTTATCACTAGAGAAATGTATTCCAGGAGATGAAGTGTTTTTCAGAGCTCAGCACTGGTGGGTGGTTCAAGATGGGCTGGCTGGAATGGTCCTCTGGCAATGTCTTACCCTACCTAGGTCACGGCGGCAAAATGAGCTGCCCTGTTCCCTGTGTAGTCTTGGACATCAAAGGAGGAAGAATTGCACAAATGAGACAGAGACTTGCAAAGGAGTAGGATGGGCAGCTGAGGCATGCCACATTTTCAACGTCCCAGCTAAATCTTATTGAGCTTCTGTCAGGATTTTCAGCAATCATCTGAGTCATTCCCCTTGTGGATCTAGTCTGAGACCTTCAGCATTTCATCTGCTCCAGTGCAGAAAACTGAGTGAGGTGGGTTTGTCGTGAATCCAGCTTCACAGATTTCAGGAGAATTACCTCAGGTCAGGATCAGAGCAGCGCAGGAGTGAGGCTTAGTGAGGGGATCACAGGTCGCAATACGCAGTGATGCGATTTCGGTAGGCACGGCATTTATGTCAGTGTGCTGCATTAGAACTACATGCAGGATCAGATTAAAAAGTTTACACTTCATTTCCCTGTTAAAATTTAATAGAAAATCACAGACTGCAGAAAGCCAGCATGGAAACTCAGACTCTCATAACTTTACTGCTGTAGAAAAGTTGCCTATTTTAAATAAAACCTTGTTGATCGTAACAGATAACTAGACATCTAGAAATGTTTTGTACACTTAGCAATGGCCAAAATGTTCTTCTAGCTGGGTGCATCTGGGTCACCAAATCTCATCTGAATTTGTCCTTCTCTGCTTATATCATCCACATGCTCTCGAGACATTTGCAGACACATGCAGACAAGTATTTTGACTGTTTAATGCTCATTTCACAAACAAGTCCTTTAATTTATCATGCACATCAATGTGTTTATTCCTCTAAGCAGTTAGAATCCCTCATGCATTTTCTTCTCCATGTTCTTCTCTTAAAAATGTCCCTTTTGTGCTTTTTGAAACAGTTCGACTTGCACACTACCTGTATGAAGAAACTCATCTGACGTGATGAGTGAAGTGAATGTGAGGTGAAAATAAGCTTGCCAACATGATGCATTTAATAAATACTAATTTTTTACTGTTGTAAAGTGTTTTCATGGCTACTTGCACGTAATATTGAAGAGGACAATTGAGAAGCAGTGGCGTTTAGCAGTTAGCACTGTCACTTCAAAAAAGTCTCATTTTTAACACAGCTGTCTGAAGTAGGTATCCTGTAACACTCCCTCACATATCCATTTCTTAAGTGTATTTACTTGAACCTCAACCTCAGGGAGAAGAAAAGACTCATATGTAAAAGACTAGCTAATCACAGAATTTCAATTAGCTGAAAAGTCTGTAAAATCCATAAACAAACATTTAACAGTACAATGAACGTTTAACTGAACAGTGGTTTTCCTTGAACACAGGGTATATCGAGAACCCAAACACAAACCAAAAATACTCAGTCTGGGTAAGAAGGCTTCGTCTCTGAGGGCTGTGAGTCAGGGAACTGAACAGCACTCATTTTACAGCAGCTGAAATATTGGTGAATTTTTTTTTGATTTTGGTGTTCAAAAATAGTTGCAGCATTTGTACAAAGACTGAAGTTACTAAACAACATTTCTTCGTTACATTTGCTAACTTAAAGGTCAACTGGCACATGCCATTGATTTCTTTTTTTTAGATACTGTAGTTAAACAAGTTCTACAAACAAATTTATTACAGGTGATTCATTGAATGCTTGCAGCAGCACTGTAGAGTTTAATTTTGAATGCAATCAATAGGCCTCCATATTTCCAAAACAATGCACAGCTAAAATAGCTTTGATACATACAGAGTGAGACTCATGGTCACTGACATTTTCAGTCAATAATGTTTTTGAAAAACAACAAACAATGTGTTTTAAATAAACTACAAAGTCATTGTTCTTGTGGTACAAAGGTAGCTACTTCAGAAATGAAAAACATGCAGGAAAACAAACGCTCCTACCTTACCCTCATAACAAAAAAAGCTGTTACAATAATGTTTATTTCTTGTGGAGGAAGTAATTATCAGCAGTAAAAAGCAGCAAAGGATGATGGCCAAAATCTCTTATGATATATCTTGAAAGCACTCTGCTCATTTCCTTTCTGGTTTTCTTCAGCTACATAGGATTTTTTCCCTTGTTACAAAAGTTATTCAAGGGTCAATCAACTGAGTAAATTTTAAAAAACTGTTCCTTGAAAAAAACCATATATATATATAGTATGAGTATTTTTCTTCTAATTGAAGGAAGTTGATATAATACCGTTATTTTAGCTTCTACTTTGATCTTCTACTGCAAGGCTGCAAACCAGAGCTGCCTTTTTATAGAAATTGGTTTAAAGGGGAAAGGTAAAAAACTTCTGAATACACCATTGAAAATATTTAGGGATTCCTTGAAGTTTGATCTAACTTAAAAGTTGGCTTTGCTTCAAGTAAGAGGTTGGACTAGATGATCTCCAAAGCTTCCTTCTAGCCTAAATTATTTTATGATTCTGAATTATGCTCTTCAGCTGAAGGTCTCCAATACTCTAAAGTAAAGGTGATATCAAAGAAGGACCAGGAGTGCAGTATTTAAAAGTTAATCTTGTTTCTCCAGATATTATTTAAAAGACAGTAGCTGACTCTTTAGTTGCCTTTATGCATAAAAAAGGGACATAATACCAAATCCCTCTGGCTCTTTTACAAGTGAAGAAAGGAAAGTTGGTTTCAATTTAATAAAACTATTGGAAAACCTCCCCCTCCAGCTCTGCTCTCATGACACCCCACCTGGAGCACCGCATCCAGCTCTGGGGCCCCCAACATCAGAAGGACATGGAGCTGTTGGAGCAAGTCCAGAAGAAGGCCATGAAGATGATGAGCAGGCTGGAGCACCTCTCCTATGAAGACAGGCTGAGAGAGTTGGGGTTGTTCAGCCTGGAGAAGAGAAGGCTCCAGGGAGACCTTATAGCAGCCTTCCAGTGCCTGAAGGGGCCTACAGGAAAGCTGGAGAGGGACTGTTTACAAGGGCATGGAGTGATAGGACAAGGGGGAATGGCTTTAGTCTGAAAGACAGTAGATTTAGGTTAGGAAGAAATTCTTCATGATAAGTGTGGTGAGGCACTGGAACAGGTTGCCCAGAGAGGTTGTGGATGCCCCCTCCCTGGAAGTGTTCAAGGCCAGGTTGGATGGGGCTTTGGGCTGCCTGGTCTAGTGGAGGGTGTCCCTGCCCATGGCAGGGGGGTTGGAGCTAGATGATCTTTAAAGTGCCTTCCAGCAAAAACTGGTCTAGGATTCTATGATTCTATGCAGAATACACCTGAAAACTCCAGTTTTGCTTTAATACCATGGTCTGTCCTTGCCATATAAATTTTAATATAGGAAATATCAACAATTTCCACTGTTTGTTAATCTCATGGGGAATGCTACAGAGGGCTTTCTTCCAGATCTCATCACCTACTGTGAGTTCTGCGACTTCAGATATGAAATGTTTCTTGTCATAAATTGTCAGTTCTTGTTCTACCCTAATCCCATGAGGCTCTTCTAAAGAAAAAGGAAATGTAACAATCAAATTGCATGATAGGAAGTGACAGGTTGATTTGTAGCATTTAAAAGACGGCTCTATTGTTATTAGACAATTTGATAGAATGGAAAAATGTAATTCTCTATTCTACAAACACTTTAGTGCAGTTTCAGTAACCCAGTTGTATTTTACTTATCTTTTATTCATTGAGAATTTTGTCCCTACTTCCAGGAAAATAACAAATGCCTTATGTCAGAATATTTTTGTAGCTTTTTCTTACAACCCTCCAAATTTTCATACTATGTTGCCATTCAGGCAAATATGTGGGGAAGCCCTGTTTTAGATTAAATGTTAAATGGTGTATACTTAATTACTGTCCTCTCAAATCCATGTGCCTGTGTCACAACTCATTCAGTTCCATTCATCATAATCTAACGCCTTTCCCATTATGAGGTGTTTGGTCCCCTGAGCCTGCATAAGTAGATGAAAAGTGTCTCCTTGGCATATTCTGCAGATAACCAGGTGAAGAATTTCAGTGCTAAATTAACCTTCTGATTTTAACTTTTTTTTTTTTTCCCCCCAATTCCTAGGAAACACCCTTTCAATTTTTAGTACTTAGAGACAACAGATGGCATGAGGACAACTCCTGAATTTCCATGATTTTGGGGAACTGACCTGCTGCCAGCTGTGGGATAAGACACATCAACAAAAGAAGATATGGGCCATTCAGCACATGCAACATCCTCCTAAATGCTTTCCCTAAAAAGATTAAACTGAATCTATTTAAAATCTATTTAAATAAGTTACTTGTGATCCGTGAATCAGTCCAAGCCACCCACAGCAGTGATGGATGCCACCTCCACTTCACTAAAGTCAGTAAAGAAAACAAATCAGGAAGAACGAACCACCTGGCTTTATGTGCTGTGCATCTCTTTCCTCAGAAATTAGAGTTATTAATATACAGTGAATTGAATTCACGTTTATGGACATCTTTCTTGACTGCAGTTGAAGTCTGAGTTTATGGTTTACTTACACTTTGTTTAATTGATTTAATTAGAATTACATTGAGTTAGCCTTGAATGCAGTTTCCATCAAAATATATCTGGTTTACCCTCGTTGGTTAAGTACAGACAACTTAATGGTGAGCAAGGGGCACCAAGGTGCACGGCTGGTCCTCTAGTTTCTCTGCTCTTCTGATTCTGCCTTCATCAGACCCTTTTAGAATAAACTGAACTGCACAAAAACAACGTGGACAGTCAGTTCTCAGGCTTCAATTTCACTTTAAAAAATGAGCAAAAAATGCCAAAAGATATGACAAATAGAGGGAACAAGCTTTTAGCCATTTTTAATACAATAGAGGACTTTGAATCACCACATAACTAAAATCGTGAAGGATGACTGAAGTTACATTTTCCAAATCAATCATTTTCCTGTATAGGTTAAAAAAGACAATCTCTTGTCTCACTGATAAATGGCCAAATATCACCCAGAACTTATAACATTTCCCAATGTTCAATTAATCTTCTTGTACTGAATGTATTTACTCTAATGGACAGCAAAAGAGAAAGAAGCAAGACCTGGGAACAGAAAAATATAAAACACTATCATTTGAAGAAAGGGCACATTCCTGCAAAGTGCAACATCCGCCAAAAGTAACATGCTGTCACATTTCCACGACATGAAAAACTGCAGTTTTGGAGTCGCCAAATAGATTTTTCCACATTTCTTCAAATGAATTAACTCGTATTCCATATGTACATAATAAATACATGTCAGTTATCAGTCTGTAGAATCTGTTGTTACCAATTACTACACAAAACCAACCAAGAGCTGAGGCCCCAAATCCATATGCAATGTATGTGCACATTATCTCTCCGCTTATGACCTGGAGAGACAGCACACCTTGAGAAAGCAAGCCCCTAAGAAAGGGAACCTCGACAGCAGACCAACTATTGCCAGCAGCTGGCTTGGATGTCGTAACTACCTCTCTTCTTTGACTGTACAACGTGTCTGGGGACCCTGGAGAGTAGGTGGCTTGAATTTCTCATTAATCCATTGTACGCGGGACAACAGTAAGAGTTAAGCCGCAGCTAGCTGAATGTGGCTCTTCATCTCTTCCTGCCATCCACAGGCAGTCTGCAGGAAAGCTGAGAACTGCATTCACTTCTCCTAAGTGCTAATTACATTTCTCAGTTGCAAGGCAAATGTCTTGCAAAACCCAAATAAACTTATTTGTGATGCTTTCCAAATGTGTAGTATAAATGCCCAATAAATCAGGGAACTTTTAGATATATTCGCAGAAGTCTGCAAAGTTTGACTATGAAAAAATACATTATTCAACAGCTGTGGCTGTAAACTCTGCAGTCACTTTGTTATAATGTACAGTTCTCTAAGCTATTAATATGAGTGGTGCAATCACAATGAAGGTAAATGGTTAGACATGAGACATGAGAGAAAAAGCATGACAATAGCTCCAGTTCAAAGATGATCACAGAGATATTTTGCAACATTTTTTTGTCTGTCTGTCTGGTTGGTTGTTTTTTTAATTAGACTAATAATATAGGTATCATGAAAGTAGGCTTTGTTTGAAAAGAGCCACAGTGCATGATAAAATGTGCTAATTCCTGGCCAGAGATGTGCATATGTGTTGTAACCCTTTCAGTTCTGATCCATTCTTCCTCCAGGAATTTTCATCTGATCTCTAGAGCTAATACCAGAAAAGTGAGGTCTGTGTGCCATGTATATGCCATCTGTGAACTAAAATTATTTCAGAGGTAATTTTTCTAGGAAGAAAAATGATAAAAGTTAATGTGTGGGAACATTAGTAAAGGATGTGCAGAAGAAAAGCTGGCCTGATATAAGAATTCCTGTTTTTTTTTACCCTGGGCCACAATCTTACTATCATATGTTATTCTTCTCTTCTTGAATCTCTCAATTTCCACTGCAGCAACACAACCCAATTACAATATATTTTGTTGTGAACACTGCAGAAAATGTTGTGAAGAATGAAGTTTTAGGATAAAAGATTTCCACAAAGACTTTTGAATTGTTGGGATCTGGAAATTATAAATCTGTTTTAAACTCTGTAAGTCCCTACCAGCTGCATGACAGGAGTGTTTGGTGAGAAAGAATGTTTAAGTGGGTAAAACTGAATTTCCCTCTCATCTCTGTCCCTCTGCTGCTAACTCAGTTGGGCTACAATGCAGTTGCTACTGCATTACCCACTTAAATGGAAGAGGAGAATTCCCTTAACTGGCGTAATTAGTGCAGTAAGTAAAGGCAGACTGCAAAGCAGAAATGAGACTGGATGTTCACAGTGTTACCCCTAGCCCTCCTGGGCCTGAATTTGGTTTCATTTCAAGATGGTAAAATACCGCCTCGGCTCTTCAGGGACAGAGCATAGCCAAAACATTCAAATGCAAAAAAATGAAACTGTTCTGCATCCAGATATAAAGATTTCTAAAGTCTAGAAAGACATAAGGCAAAATTAACTGTAATTTCATAATAGTCCATAGAGTCAGTAAAAGCAGAATGATTGAGAACCATACAAGTAACACTATAATTTCAGCTAATGTTTCCACCCCAAAGTGCCATTTTCAGAGCTAAAACACCAGCCACCTGAGAAACATGAAATTGTTCTTGCACAAGAATATTCTCTAACTCAGAATGAAACACAACAAACTACCTAATTATATTCAGATCAGGCACTCTGAACAGATGTTACACATAGGATCAATATCAAAGTGTAGTTACCCTGATACCCCACAACTGTAATTATGATCTAAAAAAGCAAAGAATAAAATAAAGCAGAGGACCAGATGGACAGTTCTGTAGAAAAGCAATTTCAGATACTGTAACGTGACAATGATGATAAGCCCACTGCACTTAAACAGGTTTTGCCAGATATTTGGGCACCCACAGCATATGTTTGAAATAACAATCAGGAATCATAATTATTGTCTAGAAAGCACAGCAGTGTGACACAGTGCTTTGTGCTACATAGCATTCTTGATTAGGATGAATATTATGTCTTTAAGTAGTTCGAACCCAAGAAGCTAAGGGACTAAAGATATGAAATTCTTTAGTATTACTCTTCTGCAGCCACACATATCTGTGGCAGATTTTAACCCACCTACCACAACAAAATATCTACTGAAACCAATCTTTGCTAAAAGCTCCTAAAATTCATAGGAGACGTTTCTTTGGTGTTTGGCGTTAGCGCCAATTGTATGGATAAGTGGAGACATAGGCATAAGAAGACAGAGAAAGGTATCAAATAGTAAATATTAGACTAAAAATGAGGATGAGTGATCCAATTGGTTATTAAAATTTATTTTCTAGTGAAATGAAATTTTATGAATTGCAATGTAGGTCATAGAATATTTCTCAAAATGGCATTCTTTTTATTCTGTTTTATGTACAATCTAGCACAATGAGCATGACCTGTGGGGTACCCTAGCATGCCTAGCTATGAAATCTGAACATTGCAAAGGGAGTTGCCTATTGGCAGATATTTCAAAATACTCCAGAGGAGGATGTGTCTTACACTCTCTTCTCTTCAAGGCAGTTGCCCACAGTGTTATTAACCCAATATGACTTTTCTTAATATATGTTATTGAGTTTGCAGGTTGCGTACAAGGGGCATACTTAGGCTGTTTTCCATAGCCAGCTCACTGTTTCTATTATGATATATTGCTCTAAATCACTTGTTACATAGTTATAAGAAAATAAGACCTTGCAAATGACAACAGTAAATCTACCTTTATTTAGGGTGAGATAATCCTTGATTTAGGAAAGTGGTCTGAATTCAGAACAGAATAAAAGTGCTTTCGGTTCTCTCCTGCCCCTCCTATACAGCACAGAGTGAGCCAGGCACCTCCACGCGACCATTCCCTGGACTTCAACAGAGTAGGAAGTTTGTGTCAGGCAATTTGAAGTGCTGCAAAACAGAACATGCCTAAAACCTCACCAGCTCTTCAAGATAGACAGCTGCCTTAGGAAACCTCAAATGAATGAGCAAACTTTGCTCATGACAGCAGTGCCCACAGTTTCTGTGATTTAGACAAGAGTTTAGTGGTTAAAGCATTTGCTCAGGGATCAGGAAAGTTGAGTCCTGCTCCTGCCATGATTGATTTACATATCACCCTCTAAAAGTGCTCATATAGAGAACCATTATTCCAGCTTTCCAAAGACCAAAGGAATTAGTCCAAGCTAGAAAACAGCAAGCAAAAAAATGGGACAAAACCAAGTAAACAGCTATTTAAAGGTATGCTTGAGGACACTACTTTTTCAGTAATTGCTCTTGATATAAGTATGCTGCAATCTGCAGTGTTATGTAGAGAGACCTGAGCTAGCTGTAAAAGAGTTCCTCTACCACAAACAGTCTGATCACAACAGCATGGAGCTCTTGGCAGCTCAAGTTGTCCTGCCTTTTGCTACTAAGAAAAAATTTTGCTGGAATGTGAAATTGTTCTTTTTCATAAGAAGGATTTTTCTGTCTAAAAGCCTGACAAGAACACTGGTAATGCTTTTCCCCTAGTGTTTTATTTAGCCCTACTGCAAGCAAATCTAAAATCAAGGGAAATGTAGTTCATAGCACTTCCTAGCGTGGGGCTTGAGGCAAGGAGGTGTCAGTTCTGGTCCCAGCTATTCATATGTCACAGATGAGAGAGCCTTCACATAGGGGTCTGCTGCGTTTTAACTGAACTTTTCTGAGTGTCCTAATGTCAACAATCCCTCAGCTAGACACAAGATTCCATGCAGAGAGAAATGTCACCGGGCTGGCGAAGGAAGGCAGAGCCATGCCTAGCACAGCACAGAGCAAGTCTGCTGACACTACACAGGCATGATGCACTCCGCGTCTGATTACACTGCAGCATTCCTGCTGTTTTAATAAGACTTTTCCTCATAGAAGAAATAACTAACAGTGTCAGGTTGTGGGGTAGCTTTCTCACAGCTCTCAACAGTTGATACTTGTAAATGACTTTCACCAGTCACCTAAATTAAACTCACACACAACTTCAGAGGCCCCCTCTGTGCATGTACAGCTTCACCTGCATCATCTGGGGCAAGTCATTTGACTCACCTGAACGTAGAAGTGCCAGCGCTGAATTAATTCCTGCAAATACACATGTATATGGATGCCACTCTTTGAATGTCGGGCTCTGGCCATCCTCACTGCTTCTTTGCCACCCTCATTCCTGAATAGCACACGTGATGGAACTGCATATCAGTGATGTCAAAACCATTTATGTAAAGCAGCATATTTATTTAAAGGCACAATCATTTATTCAAATAAGATCAGGGTAGAAGAATTATATATTGCACTTAGAGCACAAGTGGCCTGGAAAACCTCATGAAAACATATTAATATTACTATTTTATAGTTGGAAAATTGAAATGTAGAGTTTGTCTTCCCCTGTTCCCATCCTAAGATAATTGTGATACCATTCTGAAGTCCTCCAAAACTCCTCTTTTCAGTGTAGCCTTTCACTTACCCTCCTCTGTTTTCCTCTAGCTTATGTCCTGTCTGCAGATCCCTTCCCTTCCCTTCCCTTCCCTTCCCTTCCCTTCCCTTCCCT
This sequence comes from Grus americana, assembly GCF_028858705.1. Lineage (NCBI taxonomy): Eukaryota > Metazoa > Chordata > Aves > Gruiformes > Gruidae > Grus > Grus americana. The sequence continues at coordinate 15,479,822 of NC_072855.1, read as the reverse complement.
TCCCTTCCCTTCCCTTCCCTTCCCTTCCCTTCCCTTCCCTTCCCTTCCCTTCCCTTCCCTTCCCTTCCCTTCCCTTCCCTTCCCTTCCCTTCCCTTCCCTTCCCTTCTGCATTCCTTTCCCCCTCCCTTCACTTCTCTTGTTCTACTCTACTTTCAAGAGCCTTTTACCTTATGTCACTGCCAATCTGTCTCCCAAGGCACTAAATCAGCACTTGTGGAAGGCGATCCTCCCCTGACTGACTGCTGCTTCTGTAAGTGCCAATTCGGCTCAGCGGGAGGCTGGCGGCCAGATGGCAGCAGCAGGACACTTTTAAAAACTGTGATTCTTCACTGTCCCCCTGGAAAGGGTGGGCTTACAAGACCCAGAGTAGGTGGTTCTGTTTATGTTCTTGTATTAAAAATTAATGCTGGGCAGATTTGTTTATTTGTACTGTTATCAGTACAGTTTGCCCAAGTCCCGAGTATATTGATTCATAATATGCTTATCAGAGCTAAAAGTAGTTTTCAGTAGAAACTGACACCATGTGAAATTTTCTTAGCTTTGTGTTTTGTCAGAAATTCCAATCTCAGACCGTGGCTAAATAGTGTGAACCTGTGAATAATCTGGAGAGAAGTGCAGGTTCACCTGTGCTTTGATGTTAGCAAGTCACGGGTTCGCCAGTGTTTGCCTGGGGATGAAAGGCAACGCAACAAGCTGCGACGGCGAACCCGGGCTTGTTCAGACCCAGGACACCAAAGTGAAACCTGGAGGTGGAGGCTGCAGGCAGGGTGTAGATAAACCCCAGTGGAAAAATCAGCTCCACCATCAGGGCTCTGTAAAGAAATCGCACACAGGGTTAGAAATCTTGAATCCTTCCAACCACATGGAATCTGAGCATACCCCGCAAAGTGAAAGCACAGTCCGGTGCTATTCTTATTGGAAAGGTTTTCATCCATTGTCCCTATGGAGAAAATCTGCCCTACTCTTGAAATTATTTAGTCTTGTTAAAAAGGACACTGGAATTCTGCAGGCTTATTAGTTTATTCACAGGGAAGTATTTAAATATTGCAAAAAATATCCACTACTTAAGAGTAAATTCTTAGTCCTCTGGTGAGTTCTTTCCAGAGAAGAGAAATATGTGCTCTGAGAAGTTGTTAGTGGCATTACCATGAGAAGGAAATTTCTGATCTCAGGTCTACAAATATAAGACCTTCTACAAGGTTTTAATAGCGTTACAGTGATACTAATCTCGGTTTTATTTCTTGCATGGAAAAAACTGGAAGGCCTTGTAGAACAGAAATGAATGGATTATTTTAGACTGCAATAATGAGTTAACTTAATCTGCCTTTATCTAGATTTTGCATATTTTTTATTGTTAGAGCTTTCAACAGAAATGATGATTAAATATTCAAAACAGCATAGTGTACTCCAGGCATATTTCAGCCAAGAGCTCATGTAAGTGGATACTTAGAATTACTCTTTATTCTATTTCCTGCCAACACAGTTTCCCTGATCCGTTGCTCAATCTGCCTTTGCTTACTTTTGTTCACAATCTTTTTGCTATTGTAAAAAGCTTCCTGGAATTAGATACAAGCTCTGTTGTCCCAAGGCCTCTTTTGAATACCAAATGCACTTTGGCTCCAAGTTTCGGATGATTAGGTAAGATCCATCTTGCCTCTTTGAGTTCCTGTGGACTCATTTCAACACCAAAGAACATAAAATTCTTACCAGAGGTAACTCTGAGATACTTGGTGGTTAGAAAAAAATATGGTGAAAACAGTGAAAAGAAGACACTGCAGTCTTGCGAGGTGGTGATTCACCAGGGTCAGCTCTTCACTCCTTCCTAATCTATGTTATAGTAAAATTGACCTCCTTTATCTTCATTCACACGTAGAGTAACACTCATTTTTTAGCCCAAAGGAAAAAGAAAAAAAATGCATAGCTTTGGGTCAGTGAAGACAAGATCTAAAGTGGTTTGCCTAACCTTTCTGAAGTTTGAATTTTTTTGACACTAAAAAGAAACAGTTTAAAAGACAAGAAGTCAAGTACATTTTGACCTTTGAAATTTCAAGATGCTATTACATCTGACTAGCCATCAACTGCAAATTAAATTCAATTTATTATTTAATAAATCCCATTTTTCTATGACTTTAACATGGATGAAAATTATCTTAGTTCTTTGAGCTGTAGGCCTTTCTGTAATACTGTATTTAGTTTGTCCTGTACCCCTTGATGTCCATTCAACAATACTGTTACCCTTACCCTTTTCCTCTTCTCCAGCTGACCACATTTTTGCATCACCATGTCTGAAAAACAAAGTTTCCTGGCACAATCCCTTCGAAGACCTCAGCAACAGACTCAACTGCAAGTTAAGCAGCTGGCATCCAATAACCACGGTCAGACTTTTTAAGCCATCTGAAGTTTTATCAGTAGATGCCTAATATCAAGCAACAGTCATTGTAGAAATACCCTTCAAAATCTGTTTCTGTTCTCATTTCAGCCTTTTTAAAATGCATTTCCCCTGTGCTCCCTGAATTCAGCTCTCAGTCAAGAATGTTTTAGTATTTTGTAGAAAGTATAAAGTTTAAGGCAGATTTCCTATAAGGAATGAATATAAGCCAGTCCAATGGCAAGTCAGTAAGTGAAGCTTTTCCATCTCCATCTCCCTAGATAGTTCTAGTGCTCTTATCACTTAAATATCAAAGTGCTTTATAGTAAGTCCTTGATCATCTTCTAGTTTGATCAAAACAAATGTGGCTTTGATCCTCTTCCCCATGTGTGAGTGGAAATGAGGAGGTCTGTACAAAAAGGATTTAAATATTTCATCAGTGGGAAAAATTATTGGTTTTGTCAGTGTCCTTTCCACACCTGGGCAGCATGTGAATTTTTACTGATTCTATTCAATCAAAAATATAATTCCTTTTTTCTACAATTTAAGCTTTGCAAAATGGCTTCCAGCTGAGACAAACTTATGACAGCTTTCCTGGCTTGGAAGTTCATTTGGTAGTATTAGCTTATGCACACAAATAGCTATCTAGACAGCAATTCCAGAGACTGGATTGACAAAATCAACACTTCATGTATGAGTCATATCCTAGGCTGTTGAAGTCAATGGAAATTCTTCCTATTAAATTTATGTGAAGGAGTCAGTATTTCACTCTATACAAACATCTAATATTTTTAAAATTTAATTTAAATATAGGAAAGCCATTCCAACAGATAATATTTATGTTGACACAGGAGTAGCCAGAAAAAGAATAGAGATTTTGTCACATACAGGATAGAATTAAATCTATTATCAGGAAACGAAAATAGCAAAAGACCACTTTTGACTCAACACTAAACTTTCTTAAATAGTTCACTTTTGTCACTGGACTAAAATGTCATCTAAAAGATAAGACTGTAGGACTTATTAGGTGTTCTATAGAGGCCAGAGTAACTTAGATTAAAATTATATACATTTCTGTTTTCACTGAAGTTTCATCTGAAAGTTTCCGCTTGTCATCAACAAAATAAACTTTTAAACCAAAATATTTTAGCAGAAAAAAAAAATCTATGGAAAGAAGCCAACTTTTCCAAGGAAAAGTATTTTGTCAGAAAGCTGATATTATATTGAAAAATGATTTTGAGTAAATGTTTCTGAGGAAAGCTTTTTTTTAACTATTCTTGAGTTGGAGACATTAACTAATAAATAGAAGTGAGTAGAGAATGATAACCTTCCTATTGCCACTTTAAACCAACCTTTAAATTTTATAGCAGGAGTATAATTAAGTTCCACAGAATTATTTAAAACCTCTATAACAAGGATATCATTGTCTATCAAGCTCTAAAGACTTGTAGAGTAATTTCTTTGCCATATGTTTCAGTTTCATAGGAACGCTCTTGCTTTCATCCTAAGTTGTACTGTCGTGGCTTGCATTACACTGAACTTTTTTTTTGAAGTTAGGGTATCTTCCATTCTGTTAGCAGAATGCAAACTATTGAAATAAATTCATTTTCAGGAAGTCTTGCCTCCAGATGAAACTATTAGAAAAAAACCAGATTGCAGCTTTCAAAATGAACTGCAAGTAGGCTGTAGATACCCTCATCCAAAATCCCAAAGTCATCCTACAGTGTGGCTACAATCCAGAGGCAAACTTTGATCCAAGCTTTCCTCAGCCACCTGCATGCACATGGGTGTCTGTGCCCAAACATCCTGGAGCCTTGCTTAGCTGGGGCTCTGGTGTTGTGCCAAGTGCCACCTCCACTGGGCATGGACACCCATGGGAAACTGAAACACAGCAGTCAACATCCAGGTGTTCGAAAAGAAACACACATTTGCCCCCCCCCCCCCCCCCAAAAAAAAGTGTAATTGTTTTGTGAGGAATAGAACCAGTAATGAATTGCTGTCTTGTGAACAGATTTTTCAAGTCCAAGCTGCACCAGGTCCTTTCCCCGTGCTCCAAGCTTCTACACGAGCTCTTGCATCTCTGGGTTCTTCAGTGCCACATTAGAGATGAGTCCCACCCTCAAGGGAAATTCATGGGCACTCTCTGTTCTCTGCTTCACTGCCTACTTTCAGTACGCTGCTAGGAATTAATGTCTTTAAAATCTTCACCTCTGTCAGATTTGGTTAAAAGCTGCTAACGTGTAATTTGTTGGAAAACGCGCAGACAAGCCCGCACGCACACACAGAGGCACAGAACGGGGCCTTGATTTCCTAAGTCTTGTTTCCACTGTCAGTCAGGTTGTAGGTATCTATGACATAATAAATATATTTATTTTCTATGATGACTTATATGGAATCTTTTTATGTAAAGTAGCATGCAACTTGGTGCTGTAATGCCGTAAGTTTCTCATGCTGCAAGGGATGGCTGGGGTCATCTCTCCACTTTTATTTTTACTGTCCGTCATCTTAGACTGCTACAAAGTCAACAACCTTGTCAGCTCCGGTTAAATGCAACTCTTTGCTAAACTCTGTGTTTTCTGTGGAGACCAGCATCTCTAAATGTTTGAGAAAAAGGGCACAGAAATCTTAAAAAAAATACTTTGATGTTTATTGACAGATGTTTATTAAAATGTCTCTGTCATCTTCTCAAACAGCAATCATAAATACAGTTTGTAATCTCCAGCGTGTTAAGCCAGCATAGTAGTTTCTCCTTCTTCTTTCTTCCAAATGTCATATTACGATTAATTCAGTATTGAGGTTTTGTACCCGTGTGGGATGTGATAAGATAATGGTAGTACAGACAGACCTAGTTAGGCTGAATCGGTTTGCAGATAATTTTAATAAATATTAAAAAGAATCCCCTCCAGACTAAGAAAGCAGTGGCACATACAGTGCTTGTCATCTGCACTGCCTGCCAGTGAAATGTTTTGGTTGCTTAGGCACAGCCAGGCACAAATTAATCAGGTTTGACTGAGCTACATCCTAGCTAAATCCTTATCTTCTGCAACATTGATTTCAAAGCCTACAGTAGTTATTTCATATATATTATCATTATTCAAGGCCCTTTGGGGAAGTACCCTAATTTCATAAACATATCATGCTTTTTTGAAAGGAAAAGTGAAACACGTGCTGCAGGGGGAACCTTTGTAATTTGTTTTGCTTACAGATATGCTAAGCTACTTGTACTTCATAAGCTAAAAAAAAAAAAAGAAATTAAAAAAATTCCCAATGTGCACAATTATTTCCTGGCAAGCAACTGTTATTTTTATTCAAGTAGATAGCCCAGATCTAGATCTGATCTGTTGAAACCATGGGCCATTTCCTCCCAAGTTTATTTACCATATAGCTGAGACCTGGGCTGGCTCTCACTCTCTACCCAAATTCCACCCATGATACCCAGACAAAGGGACAAACTGATGTTGGAAAGTTATTTTCATTAAAAATGGACATGAAGTTCTTTGAGCACTGGTGTGTGTAACAAACCATGATGCTGTGTGGGTTCACGTGTCGGGTTTGATTGACCTGGACGTTTTAAGAAAGCACCAGTTCTAATTCAAGCTTCTCTGCAGCTCCTCTGTTTATTAAGCCATCTTGTGTAGATTCTCCAGCGTGCAGCAGCAAGCAGGGTCACACTGAGGAATTTCCTTCAGCTGAGGCATCTGTAAGATTTTCTTTGCCTCCCCAAATTCCTGTTGTCATAAAACTTGGGAAAACCTAATTTTTTTTTTTTTTAAATGCATCTACCCTGTGTCAGATTTGATTGAAATAGGCAATTTGACTGAAATAAGCACACTGATTCAAAAGGTGGGGGGAAGGTATGACTCTGACAGATGCAGACAACATAATAACATAATAACATAAGCCCTGTTCCCTTAGGAAGAAGAGTCTAATAAAGAAATCCTGTTCTTTCCCAAACCGAGGAGAGGGCTGTCAGTTCTTCTGTTGAGGTCAGAAACCGCAAGCCCAGGATGAGCTGCCAGATAAGCACAGTTGCAAGAGGGAAGGACCCAAGCACTAGATATCCCTCGACCAGGAGAATATTTTCAAAACAGAAGGAGAAGATGCAGGGAACCTGGGACAAGAAAATCACTCAAAGGTCTGAGATTAGGGGAGACAGCAGGTAGAAATTCAGGAAGGCTGAAGTTAAGATATTAAAAAGACAAGGAGCTGTGGACAAGGCAAAAATGCTATGTCTGAGAGAGCAGATAAACTGGAGATCACAGCAACATTTGGAAGTAATTATATTGAATTTATATGGGACGGAATTCTTGTTATAGCACAACATTGTGACAATAGAGAAAAAATAGAAAATAACAACATGGCTAGATGGAGTAAGCAGATGGATGAGCACACTGCTGAAACACTGTCTGCGTTAGAGAGTGCTACCTGTTTAAAACTGAAGATTAGTTTTGTCATATGGGGCTAGGGAACCTGTTGCATGGATTTTTGAATGGTATAAAGAAAGGGTCATGGCTTTCCTGCTGTGTCTTCTGTATATTACCGTGTAATATCTCTTTCATTTTGTTTCATTTCTTATTTATGGATTTTTACTCCTTGCCTTTCAAAATCTTTCCCACTGTTCTGTTTCTCTCATTTTGGCTTGTTTTTCAATACCTACTGCAATCTGTTACCCATCCTCCCTGTTCATTTCATGCAAAACCAAACTGAAATGCCACTGAAAATGGAAAAGCAAGGTAAAAGCGTTATTTGATATTATCTTCACTTTTCAGAGGTTTTTTTCCCCTCACATTTTGATTATCAATTCATTGATTACCATCTCCTGCCTTGCCTGCAGCCCCTGATGCGTATTTGATCATTGCTGTTCATGTGATTAATATTTAGATTAAATGAGACAGCACTAGGAATTCGCCTCGGTTTCAAAAATCTTGTTGCCATATGACTCACAGGAGGAGTCACATCGATGGCCTCGAGGGTCAGTCATCTCCTTATGCACAGGCCAGGTGCTCAACAGGCAGTAGAAGTAAAATCTTCCCAAGGTGTGTTACTGCTGGTTTAAATAGTAACAGGCAAAGGCCCAACAACAGGATTCCAAGGAAAACAAAAAAGAAAAAAAAGACAAATAAAAACCCCAACAACAACCTAAAACTCCTCTCTCCCATATTCCTTAATAAATCTTTACCATTGTTATTTGACCTTCTACAGGAAACATGCACAAAATGGGTTCTACTTTTTTAAATCAAGACTACGCTAGGCCTCTTGGTCTTGGTTTGATCTCATAACTCTCCCTCTCTTTGTTTACTGATCACTTGAATAAGGAATCTGGATGTTCTTACAGCAGTCTCCTGGGTGGCTGGTATTTGTATTGCTCATTGAACCTAAATAGCAAACACCCACCAAAACCTCAAACAAAAGGCTGGTTGCAGATGCTTGTACTAAGGCAAACTCCTACTTTAATAAAGGGAGGATTTGCTTAGGAGAAGGCAGCAAGCTTTAAAAGGAGTGATATTAGGATAGGGACAAAGCAATTCAGAGTGTTGGGCATTCACAGTTCAGCAAAAGCAGGACAGCTAGGAAAAAACCTGTGATTTTTTTTGGTCTAGCCTGTTCCCTGGGAAGAAGAAAAATGCACTGCCTGTTATTGCAAGTTGATCATCTGTTCTTCTGAACAGAGGCATTTGGTTGGCTTATGAAGGTTGAGTTTTAAGATGCCCAGCAAATGCACAAAGGTCATAACTCATTATCCATGCTCCCCTGAGAAATCACTCATCTCATCTCTACAGGAAAAATAGTAAGATGGTATCTTACTTAAAAAAAAAAAAAAAAAAAAAGACTTTTCTTAAATAAAAAAGGGAAATCTTAAAAATGCAATGAAAATAAAGGCAAAGGGCTTAAAATATTAATTGCAGAATCATTTCCTCTTGCTTTATTTTTATAGATCAGACTCTGCTCCTGAGGAAACAGGAGAAGAAAGGCAGCAGGTAGCCAGCAGCAGAGTCAGTGCTCTCACTTGTCACTGTCAGTGCCTGCTGCGCAGGGAAAATGCCAGTCTGCCAAGAGCCAGCAGAAGCCTCAAGGGGGCAAACTATTCCTAATGGCTGTGAAACTTTGGAAGCAAACAAAAATACGAAAGGGCAAAAGCCTTGCATTGTGCTTGTGCTCTCAGAAGGACTTTTCTCGAACGTCTTTGAAACTCTTTTGTTTCAAAATAATGTTTAAAGCAGTTTGTACACTACTGCTGTGAAGTCTAGAGGATGCAGAATATACCTGGTTTTTGCTTGGATTTTGCAAAGCAGCAAGTGTTCATAGGGCCCTGATCCTGCTCCTGGCAATATCAGTGGCTCACACACAGTGTGTGCAGAAGCCTGGCCTCCGAGAGTAACTGCAGTCATTCTTAAAGAGGTTTCTGCTGTTGTTCAGTGCTTTATGTGGTATAATTAACAGAGCTGAAGTGTCCTAATGAAAGAACTTCAAAAAGTTTAAGGTTTGGGCTTTGTTCAAGGAAGATCCAATATGGGTGCCTAGAACACTGGAGGCATGTTAAATCTTGTTCAGTATCCTAAGTGTGACAGTAATCCACAAGATAACAAGCACTGCTGTAAGGAACCCCCCAGCAGGCACACACTGCGCAACCCTTCCCTCACATCAGTCTGCTCCTGGTCTTCCATCATTGGAAACGTAATCAAACCAGTGAAGAGTTACATGTCATTTTCAGTCCTTTCCAGTGTTAACCTGCTAAGTACACCAAAAGATAAGACTTCCCAGCACCTCTAGACATAATCTTTTATTTTAGGGGTTTCCTCCCTCAGTCTCCACAGACCCTGTGGATAAACTACCAGGGGCTCCCTGATCACATAAGGTTGTCTCCCCTCTTTCCTCCAACACCAAGTTTCTAAGAGAAGGTGAAAGTACATGGAGGCAAACAGTAGCATCTCTTACTACGTATTAGTGGTATTTTGCTATAATGTTAAGTACATAGCTGATTGTGTGGTGGGAGGCCTCCAGGAAAAAAAAGCAAACCAAAAACAAACAGTATGGCAAGGAATGAGTTGCATATGAGATAAACTGCTCTGGCGGTCTCTGAAGTTTCACCAAAACTTCACTGGGATTTTTGCCATGGTTGTATGAATCATCATTAGTGGTGAGGTACTGGAACAGGTTGCCCAGAGAAGCTGTGGATGCCCCATCCCTGGAAGTGTTCAAGACCAGGTTGGATGGGGCTTTGGGCAATGTGGTCTAGTGGAGGGTGTCCCTGCCCACAGCAAGGGGGTTGGAACTAGATGATCTTTAAGGTCCCTTCCAACCCAAACCATTCTACAATTCTACGATTCTATCCCAACTGCACTCAAGTAGGTCCACAATTTACCCCAGCATGCGAGCAGAATCCATGCTTCATCACTGAAAACAAATGAGAAAGCAGTGGGCAGAAATATCTCTCTGAAACACTGATATTTAACTAAGTTGAGGCATGCTTGTCTTATTTGAGTGCACCAAGCTTTGAGTCATTTCCTCATTTTCCCAACACTATGGCTCACATTTATCACTTCTCACAAACACTGGCACCCTCTCCTCTAAATTCCAATATATGATTTTACTTTTCATGCCTCTTAGCTAGTTTCCTTGGAAGAGTGGCCAACTGCTTTCTTCCTCAGCCAAGCAAGCACTGCAACTTTCTAGCATGTTCAGGAAACAGTAGATCCACCTTTTTGTCATCATTCTTCTCAAAAGGCCATCAATTAGATTTCATGCCCTTCAGAATTTTGTAAAATGTTTGTGATATGCCTCCAAGACACTTTCAGCTCATTTTTTTTATCATAAATTTCATTCTTACCTACACTGGCTATCAGGGATATTACTCAGCTCCTCTGACAGACCAGGAATTCTAATTCTAATTCTAATTCTAATTCTAACTTCAGTGCATGTCTGAAACTTTAAGTAGCCGCATTCAGCAGCACAGCGGCAGATTGGGAAGCTCCCTAGGTGCAGATTTGACACAGCATTACAAATCTTGCAAAGTTCCAGTTTAATAACGTGATTTGATAAGACACAAGAAGTGGCTAGAATCATGAGGAAAGAGGGGAAGGAGATGTGGGACTGCAAAGAGGAATCTAAATGAGATGGAGGTCTCCTGTCTGACAGTGGGTTGGTTGCTACAATCTTTATTTTTGGTGTCCAGCATGCTCTGCAAGGGGTGATAACAGCCAGCATTTAGATTACAGAAAACAGAACTGGCTGAAAATTGAAAGAGCTTTTTCACTAAAATATTGATGAAAACTTGTTTTCTGATTTTCTGTGCTAAAAACTTGTTTCAATAAAAATTTTCCAACCAGCTCTAATAGCAGACAATAAAGCCAAGTGTATTGAACTAGAACAATGGAATTGTTTTTATGATACATGTTATCTAAGTATGAAGGAAAAGTACTGGAGTGCACTTGCAGACTGACAATGACTTCAGAACTAATAATGTCACCGAGAAATATTTAGATAGATTGGAGTTAATTAACACAGCCAGACAGGACAGCGCAAAATAGACAAAATATATTCTATAACAGAGACAGATACAGAGCATGCAAGCAAGTCTTTGTTTTCTAGACAAGGACATAACTTTTAACTTCCTTATTATTTTCTCAAGGCTATTTCTTCCATGTATAATCAAGAAGTTTCTTGAAGTGACAGCTGCCCATCAGATGTAACAAATTCCTCCACTAAAGGCCATATTGTGGCAGCAATTTTAAGCAGTGATATTCCTTGATGTTAAGACAACATGATTTATCTTTTTTTTTAACATATTTCAGAGGAAACCCACCATTTTGTCACATTTCCATCAGCCAGCACAATCTTCAAATTTCTAAACAGGTTTGCGGGAGACTGCCAGCATGAATTTAAAAATAGAGTGACTAGAATGTGTGAAGTATATACCACGTGTAGCCTACTCTTCTTCTAAGGAACGATTACGTGTCAATTAGCTAAATTCTTTCACGTCCATGAGACATTTCAAGTGTGATCAATGGACAATTCTTTTTGACCAAAAAGTGAAAAGAATAATATGTAGATTTATTTTTTTTGAAGCATGGGTAGATGAATATGGAGTTAACTTGTATTTCTAAACAATTATAATATTCAGAATACTCAGATTACAGATTATAAGTAAAAATTAATTAATTAAAAATAGGCTGAATTAACAAGGGTTTGATTTTCAAAAAGTAATTCATTCCTTTTGCAGCTGATATTCTATAAGGTTTAGCCATCAAAATAGCTAAGTAATTTTTAAAATCAGCATTTAAATCACTCAATCGCTTTTAGGACATTTCCGTTCTAGCTACTCAGTCTAAAAGATAATAATAAAGTGGACACTGGGAATGGTTCATATTGCTCCTCTTCTACAGTTATGGTTGTAGAAACTAAGATTAATATTCTATAAATAATACAACACATCCAATATAATATTTGCATTCTTTAAAAACGTTGATGTATGATGTTGACATTGTCAGTAACCTATTTATTTATTTGTTGAGCTTGACATCAGATCTTGATTGCGTATGAAATGATGGGGAAATAAATCAGAGTTGTTAAAAATTCTGTTTGAAGCAAAGAAAATGAGCGTTCAGTGCTGGAAACTGACTGATCGGCACTTATTAAGATCAATAGCAATCACAAGAAATGTTGATCATGAAATGATTTTCTCTCTCAATGAAAATGTCAGTGAAAACCAAACTTTGATTCATTTTCTACTACATTAATTTAATCTAATTCATTTCCAAATGCATTTTTAGATTGTAAAGGAAAAAAAAATCAATTTTGCAAAATTTTAAACTATCGCTAGATACAAGTGATTCATAATCATTTTATGAAAGTTACAATGAGTTCAAACTTAGCATGGTCTTTTTCTTATGCCATTTATGAATTGTAATGTTGATGACCTCTCTGATGTTTATCCACTGAACATTTTGAAATATTGTGGCTGCAATCCAAGTAACAGGAGAATCTGCAGAAAACATTTGGTTTAGGATTTTGAAGCCACAGAATATTACAAAGTATCACATGCCACTATTAATGGAAACAAGCATATTTTTAAAAATACCTTCACAAAAATTTTATTTGTGATTGTGAAAAGCCGGAGACTGAAGAATAATCTGAAAGCCCTTGTTTTTAAACTGAGCACTTCTGAAAGGTTTTCATGAGATCAAATGCCCTTCAATCCTTGCTTGTGCAGTAGCAATAGCTCACTGGTTCTCTACCTGTGGTGTGAAAGAAGCACTTAAGGAACATGGCTTCAAGCATAAGTAAGCTTGTTTTATCCTCACCATCTGACCTTGCCCTTTCGGAGGTGTTTTCAACCATTCAACTTTCATACCATTACAGACCAGTTTGCAGCAATGTTTGTATATGTTTTTGAAAACTGTTGGTAGTGTTTCTAAAAACAGCAAACGCTTTCTCTGAGATACCACTATTATTTCAGCTGATTTTTCTTTGCAGCTGTAGGACAACCTAGTTCAACTTCTCTTTTCTATAAGCAACTTTCAGACTGTTTTTGCCAAGCAAAAGGCTATGACTTCGACACCCTTTTACACTCAAGCGGCTGAATTTTTTTTTTTTTTGGTCAAGTTTAACCTTGTTTTTCCCATTTCTCTATTTAAAGATTTCCATTGGAGCAGCACATATTCATCTGTGGTTCATTAGATTATATAACTTGATCACTTGTTTGCAAGCCAGTTCAATCCACCGCCTGAGGTTCAGTGTAAGACATGTTTGAGTTTTTACAAGTAACTGTCTCTCAAGAGTTCAGTCCTTGCTGTTCTTTGCTACGGCAGTGGATGCCTTACACTCAGTTTGTTTTTTCTTACAGTGACATCAGCAATATCACATCTCTTTAAATTGTTTGTGATTTTTCAGGATCTGCCGCTGCTTCAGTTCTGCTTTTTGCACTTGATTGATTGCCTCGGTAGGTCTCTTTGGCAATATGCTGCATATTGTTTTGTTGTCATTTTCCTGGTTTGCTTAGGCACTCAAAGCTGCTGGCATATTTCCTTCAGACTTGCTGTCTTGAAAAGAAAAATATTACTTTGTTTTCTGAGGTCAGAATTCAGTTTCCTTCCTTTCCCTTTTTTGCCCAGTGGGAAATGCACTTTACTCTCCTGCTTTTCTCGTTCTTTTATTGCAGTACAGAATGCCCCAAAGTATGTGCTAATACAACTGTTTCCCTTCTTGAACTGCTGAAAATATCTGCCTAAGGTATGTCTCTTTTAACTGTTCAGCTTGTCCATTGCAGTTGGGAAGTACAATACCTGGCTTTCTGGAGTTTCTTCCCTGCTTTTGCCCACTGCCCGCGTGTATTACAGCACGGTACAGCTTCCAGCCAGCTTTTCACACCCTGTAGCTGTCCAGCAAAGGAGAAACCACCTTTGTTTTCATAAACTTCATAATATTCTTAGATGGGCAACAGTAAATTGCTCTAAACAAGTAAAGAATGTGATAGAAACTATTTGATATGTTTGAGATGCCCCAAGAGGGAAACATCCCGCACAGAAATGAACAGGTAAGTCTGTAAGTACTGCACAAACAAAAGACCTGATATTTTAAGATACTCCACATGCTTACCTTCTGCTGATGGTGAGGATATTTTCCATCTCACCACGTCTCAGTTTTGAACCCATACTTTGAAACAGTTTTAGAGGTCATATGCAATGCATAGTGGAGAATACACTTTAACGACTATTTGTTTAATGACTATAATGGTTAATTATAACTTTGGAAACCTATTTTTCACAACACACTTTTTGTGAGGATTTTCTGGTGTTAAATATAATGTGCCAGTCATTTTTTTATCAACTATAACATTTGTCATATTTCTAACTCATGTCATTAGTATGTCATTGGTACAATAAATAGATTTTAAAATAGCTTTCTAACAGCAGGGTTCTAATGAGTTTCAAAAGCAAAACCTCAAGTTTTCAGATAGAGGTCAAATTCCTCTGAAACCCATTGAGGAAGTGAAACCTGGTGTTGTAGAAAAAGCATAAAATAAATCCATGAATGAATTAAGAATCATTTTTCTGCATTCATGAACTTGAATTCATTAAATGACTTTCTGTGTTACCATATATGAAATATTTTTAGGAAAAATGTAGTATTTATAAAATGTATCAAGAGAAAAGTAAGTTTGAATGATATTTTAATGCACAAACTTATATTATTAACCTCCTGGTATACAGCAAAGCCACAGATGAAGAGTGGCAACACTGGTTCATATTGGGCATCCATTCTTCCCATAACTCCTTTCCTTCTTTCCCAAACAACAGTGAGAGTAATGTTTATGGAAAGTGAATGGAAAACAACTTCTCGCTGTTTACTTCCCAGTTGTGGCATGGGAAAAGTGAAAACCCAGTTCTGGCTAGGCCACTGCTCAGTTGAGTTAGCAAACTGGCAAATTCCGGCTCTGGGTCCCCACTGCAGCCCTGAAGGCGGTGGGATAGCCACCCCCGCCAGCCGCCTTGCGGTTTGTTGCAGTTTCCTTCTACGACGCCCTGCTGTGTCCACACAACCGCCAGGTTTTGGGGCTCTGAGTGCTACAAAAACACTTGAGATGTCCTTTCAAAGAGTCTTTTGAGGTGAGTGGGCACCTCACCTCTGTCACCTTTCATGTGCTCTTTTCCTTCATCCCACACGCTCAGGGCAGCTATTCCTTCATTAAACCTGTTGTGCCGTTGCCCGACTTAACCTAGTCCGTGGCGTGCCAGAGTGAGACAGGGTCCACGATACGGGGCTTTGGTGGGGGTACCAAATACCAAACAAGAGAACACATTTCCTAGGCGCAGCCTCCGACTGTGGTCCCTCTCCCATCACGTCTCCTGTTGAACTACCCAAGAGAGCATCACTGCAACCAGACCCTGCCTTTGGAGAGCGACTTGGGCCACACAGCTCTGCCGCTTCACTACAGTGAAAAGGTTAGAGTGCGCTTTCGTGGGGGAGTATCAGGGAATTTACAGAAGCAGAACAAATGTAAAGCTCTATAAAATACCGAGTTTAGTTAGAGACAATTAGCAGATGTTGAATAACAAGCACAAAATGGTACAGGTTACAGTTTGTATTGGTTTTGAATATGCTCTCACCTTGCTCTCAACTGACTTATGTTGCTATGATGATAAAGGCTGTGGACCAGACAGACACAGACATCAAGAAACAAACACAGTATATTTTTATAAAGCATTGTTTTCCATTATTTTCACAAATCTTTTGGCTGCTTTTTTCCCATTTAAGAATTACACCTACTGAATGTCTTCTGTTTCTTTTATTATCTTTGGATCTGTCTACTTAATCGTGTTCCTATGATTAGCATTATTTTTTTATTTTTTTTCCCCCAGATTTTAGTGATTTTATACAGGTTAGATTCAACTCATAGGTTCAAATTTCAAGCCTTGCTTCTTTTGGACATTAAAAATAGCTATGTTTATTCCCTGAAGTTAAAATTTTCATACAGTAATTTATAATAAATGCTATTAAATAAATATGGTGAATTGCAAGGTTTTAACTAGCTGGGAAAAGTCCTATAAGATATTATGGCATGTTTAACATATCATATTATCCAGTAGGAAAATAGTTTTGGGGTTTTTGTTCATTATTACATTATTTATTTTTAAGTAAGATCTCAAGTCAGGCCTATGGATTAGGTGTTTAGTGCTGCAATTCTGATTGTATTACTAATAGGCTACAGTCAAAAGAAAAATGGTCAAAGAAGTTCTCTCCTAATAAGGTAAATACGTGGGATTACCTGTTCACACATGGGAGGGTTGTTCTTCAGGGTAGGTTCAGAATATATATAATCTAGAAGCAGATGCAGGTTTTAGATATGTGCAGGTAAAGACAAAATTGTATTTGATTTATAATTCTTAACTCATGTTTCATATGGATCATATTAGTTTCGGTCACTTGAAGTGGTTATACAAAAAGCTACTTAAGGTGTGTTTTCAGTTGTAGGGAATATATATGAAATTCAGCAATAACTTTTAAATTCTGAATAATTTTAATTTACTGTTAACAATGTCTGCAATTTCACTAAAGGGCTCTGAAAAAATTTAGTATGGTCAATTGTTCTGTTTAACTGGATGTAATAAAAAATTCTGCCAGTTGTTAACTGAATACCGCAACAAATTATGAAAATATTTTTGACAGTTAACACTTATAAATTACTGATTATTTACATAATGTTTCCTCTACTTGAGTGTTTAATTTGATTGGCTTCACAAGATGTCTTTTACCTTACAAATGGAAGTGTTTGACTCAGAAATGATATACCTTCTTACATATAACTTTTCTCCCTGTTGAGAGCAACAAAGGATGAGTCTCCAAACGGAAATAATTTTACAATATCTTGTACAGAGAGGCATCCCACTGCAGCTTTTCAATTACTGTCTTTCAGGTGACTCATTGAGTGAGTTAATAACAGCTGAGTGGAAACAACAGCCCCTGGGTCAAACGTTGACAATGAGACTTTGAATTACACTTAACATGAAATATACTACCGTGAGCCTCTTGTGAGCTAGTTTTTCTTAGTCATATACTTTTACACACATGAAAACAGCCATTTTCTTTCCTTAACTTAAAAGGGAAGTTCAGCAATCTTCTCTCGATTCCATTGAAAAATGGAATGACCTTTCTGAAAGAATTATAGAGGTAGTTTACATAGTTGTACAAAGTAGCTTAAATAACTTGATAGTGATTTGTTGATGAAATTCAGTTATCTCGAAGTACCATTTAATAACAAATTGTAACTTCCATAAATTATGTCAAATGCACACAGCTCCACCAGATTATTTATATTTTGCTTATAAGTATTTTCTACATTACAGCATTATTTGACTTGTCTAGTTTCAATCAAGTATTCACATACATGTATATATAAAATCTGTATGTATCCTTATCCTTTTTGTAACAAAATTAAGAGATCCTATAAATCAAACCAAGATGGCAAAAGCATCCTAAATCTAGTTCAGGAATCATCTCTGTTTTCTGGATTATCTCTATTTCATGACGATTCTTCAGTGATCTATAAAAGTTAATAGACAGGAAAATGAGCTGTGCCATCTGCTCCAGTTGTGATGAGTTCATTAGTCTTTACCTGAAAATTTGAGTGTAGTTCTTAAACAGCTTCACTGTTGTCTGTGAATATATCAGGCTCATCTGTGTGAAAACTGTTTTCAGTTTTGAACCAGTCTAACCAGTATTTCACCTTCTTGTAAAGAAAGCAATATAAAAATTGTTATACTGAAAATAATCAAGGACATTATGAAGAAAGATGAGCACCTGCATTAAACCAAACTCACTGTGTGCAGGTTGTCTCTCAGGTATTTCAAACAGGCTTTGAACACTCGTCTACTGAGATGAGTTCCTCAGACTTCTCCTTGGTGGTAAATCTCCAGGGAAGAAACACTGCTCTACAGATATAGTGATATAGTTTTTTCCTTACAATTGGGAAAAAGTCAGCCATAACCAGAAAGGACACAGTACTTTGAGTTTTAATTAGGGGATGACTTTGAGGGAAGAGAGGTATCCTTTTGTGAAGTAGATGAATTACTTGGAGGCACAAGACACAAATTCCAAAAAAACTTCTCAATACCTTCTTTTTAAAAATCACTGGCCATCCATGAAAGGGAGATTCTGAATGGTTTTTTTTTTAAGTCAACTCAGTCAGCTTCAAAAGGAATAACATAAATAAACATTTTATTTTCTTAACAGAGAAGAAATTATACTTGTGAACTAGGAGCTCTTCCCTTGAGTAATAGGTTAATATATTATTGGTCATTTTTTGTACTTCTAATGAGGAAAGTCCTTCTCTCTCTCTCTCTCTTTCTCTGGTGAAGATATTTCAGCATATGAATATTTTTTATAATTTCTCTTCTTCATTGCTGGCAGACAAGGCATGCCTTCCCTCATTACTCACAGTAAGAATAGAGGCTATCGCTCCCAGAACCATGATGTCTCCATAAGTTTTATAAAATATTAGAGCTGGTCAAATATCTTCAACTGAAATATAGTTCACTAAAACTTGTATTTTGTCTAACCTGAATTATTTGATTTTCATAGAATCTTCTTTTGGGGAAGTAAAAAGAAATTGTTGGATTTCAGGTCAGCATCACGTTAATCTCTAGTCATACTCAAACTTTATATCTCTATGAAGCTATATCATAAAGCTCTTCTTATTCAACTTCCCCATGGGTCTGTGGTCTGCTACTTAGACCTCATTCCCTGTGAGTCTTCTCAGACCTAAGTTCATGACGTGGTCTCCCAGCCACAGCCATTCTCTTGTGCTCCTGTCTATCTGACACAAAGGCATGAATGTATGTTTTTCAAAGGACACTGGTGCAAAGATGCCTCAGCTAGGACATAACTGAGTTGGCACTGTACTCAGCAAAATGATAGGCAGACGTGTGAATTGAGTCCTGAAAGCACTTCAGTCACACAGGATGGAATAGTCTGACCAAGCACTCTGCTATACCAGCACTTGTACTGCGGCTTATTATAAAATGTTATTTCCACCATATGATGTAGACATATTCTGGGAATCAAAGTCTGGATAATAAGTACTAAGCTGCTTTTAGGATTTTTTCTGGTATATGCCTTGTTAATTGAAAATCACTATTTCAAACCAGAAGATAAACGTTGAATTGATTTGCCATAAACTAGTACAACAAGAGAAAAAACCCAGTTTGTTTTACTTGCACTAAACTTTGCTATTTGCTTTTCATAATTTAAAGCAACTCCCCAGAGTTATTGCTGATGTATCTTTTATTTATCATCTCTCATATTATACACATTTTAGGAAGCTAGATTTTCTTCATTATTTTTGAGTCCTTTAGTATTAGGGAGGACAGGTTAAAAACTTCCAACGAGCATGGAAATCAAAGCAAAACACCTAATCATACCTGTGTAGGATCACATCACCTTTTCCTTTAGAGGCAGAAAACATCCCCTCTCATAGCCAGTATCTCTTCATACCAAAGAGGCAGTAGTGAGAGATCAACAAGTTAGAGAAGTCTGAAGAGAATGGAGATATTTCAAAACATAACCTTCTTCTTCTAGGTCAGTGTTTTCCGATTTTCAGTGGCAATGAGGATGGTATGTAACATATTGTGAACAACATCAAGATTTGTTTTCCCTGTGAATCTGGACCAAGGTTTCCTGTGGGGCTAGGAAAGGAGATGACAAAGAAGCAGCAATACCAAGCCTTTTCCTTCTCACTGCTCTCACCTTATTATCTTATTTTAGGGGCTTGCTTGTATTTTCGATGTTAAGCATCACATTGGAGCTTTAAACAGGTTCCTGACTCAGCTTTCTCTATGGGCAAAGAATTCTTCAAGGTTCAGATTGATGCCTTCGGTCTGCTGAAATGCACAGCCAGGCTGTGGGGGGAACATCATTATCCTTGGATCAGAGGTCCTGATGCTGTGGGACTTGAAAGGAAGTTCCTTTGAGGTTTAAAGCTAAGTCAAAACACCCCCAGCAATAAAAATACCTAGAATACTTTAAAATGAACTTTTGCCAGCTGAACTCAGAATGTGTTTAAGGGTCTCAACTCAAGATTCAAGCTAAAATGGAAAATCTAAAGGAAAGGTTGAAATGGAGAGGACGGAGAGTAAGACAGTGAATATGGTAGTAAAGAAAGGATTTCAAGGAGATTTGGGAAGAAGGAACATAGACACAGGCATGGCCTTTTTTTATATTAAGACAAACATAATTGGATTATGCTTATTCATAGAATCATAGACCACAGAAAGGTTTAGGTTGAAAGGGACGTCAATGATCACCTAGTTCCACCCTCCCTGCCATGGACCGGGTTGCCCAAAGCCCCATCCAACCTGGCCTTGAACACTTCCAGGGAGGGGACATCCACAACTTCTCTGGGCAACCTGTGCCAGTGCCTCACCACCCTCACAGTAAAAAATGTCTTCCTTATATCTAATCGAAATCTACCCTTCTTCAGTTTAAAGCCGTTACCTCTTATCTTGTCACTCCACGCCTTTGTAAACAATCCCTCTCCAGCTTTCTTGTAGGCCCGCTTCAGATATTCCTTCTGGGCTTTGCCTCTTGGAACTGTGTTACCAGCTAAGGGCCATCAGGACAGAATTAGGCATCAAGTCAGAAGACCCAGCCAGCCTTTTAGAAAATGGCTTTGAATAAACACTCTTCTTAACTGAGCTTGGATATTGTTTATTATCACGAAAGCAACAATCATAAACAAATACCATGTCATGATCACTTAGTTCATCAGCTTTGTCATTTTTTATAAAATAATGCCTGTTTTTCATGAAGTGGGTCATCTGTAATTCTTCTGGAACTCAGATCCCTTGCCATTTCTGTATTTTTAGCAAAGAATAATGAATAACTGATAGGATGAAATATAGTGCTACATAATTGGCAAATGGAGAACGTTTTGCAGAAATCACTCAAACTATTTTGAATTTCATTTCAAGTCATGGTTTATTTAACACTAGCAGAATACTGGAAGAGTTTCACAAAAGATTGATGATCCTCTAGAGCAATTCCTAAGCGTAATATTATGTCTTAAAGAATTATGTCACTTTCTTTAAGGGTGCTGAGAAAGATATTACTATGCATCAATAAAAATTCAAGTTTTACCAACCATCTGTATTGCATAAATCAAGTAGAGGGTAAGGGTTTCCCCAGAAAACAATTATGGAATAGAATGAGATGGCCCAAAAGGCATTTACTCTACTAAAGTGTGTTGGTACATGCATTATGCTGCAGCTACAATGAACTTCAGAATAAATTTTTAGGACAACATTTTCAAGGATTTGTGCCCAGGGCCCTGTTTACATGGAAAATGGTGTTTCTTATCCTTTGAGTTGGGACTTGTCTACAAGGAAGAGGTGCACCTGCTCAGTTTGAAACTGTCATTATTAAACTGTATTTATCTCAACCCACAAGTTTTTTTACTTTTACTCTTCTGATTCTCTCCCCCATCCCACCGGCTGTGTGGTACTTAGTTGCTGTCTAGGGTTAAACCATGACAGTGGGAAACACTTTTCAGCTCAGTTTGGCCATTTTATTTCAAATAAATTGTTTGGAAATGTTTCAGCTGAACTGAAATAAAATAACTTGAAAAGCATTTGTGTGTGTGTGTATCCCTATATATATATGCATACATAGGAAATTGTCACAACTAAATTAAGGGAAAAAAATCGTTTAGTTAAAACTAGTACTTTTTTTTTAAGTTTAGAAAAGAATGCATTCAAATTAGCTCAATGCTGTTAATTTAACATTTACCATCTTGCTGGGAATCTAGGCCACTGTACAACCACTTTACATGTTTTGGAGGTGTTCAAGGAGATTAGACAATGACTATGTAAACACTTCAAAGCTGGTTACATGTATGCTGTGTTCAACGTCCTGCGCTGAAGATGCCAGTACATCCATGTGCAAGTAAAATCACATCTAATATATGCAACATGGATAGCTAAGCATGAACATATCTATTATGTAAAGAGAAGTTCTGCTTGTCAGTTCCTGGATTATTTCTGAGATTTCTTTACTAGCTACACAAATGTGAGACAAAGGTGCACTCGAGTGTATTAGAGTTGTTCACAGACAACTGGAGTTAGATCTCTGTTTGTTGTTTAGGAAATACAGAATTTTTTGTTTCATAAAGACAAGACAGTAATTTTAAGGTGAGAAGGTTTGTCAAATTTGAACTTCCTTCAGAAATATTTACTTTGACACTAAAGAAAACCCATTTAAAGTAAGGATTTAAAACATAAAATATTTCTGAATCTTTTAAATACAGTGAAGAAGGAATAGCATGGGATTGTTGTCTAAATTCTGGTGTAGTTTATATTTGCAAATGTAAATTTTGACTAGAGTTTGTTTTGTAAAATTCAATGAGCAGTATGGGGTTAGACTGTGCAGTAAACAAAATTGCATGTTTTGGAAGGAGAGGAATGTTTCCTTGAAGTACATATCACTTGGATTGATCAAGAGTACTGATATCTCTCAAGGGATTGCTGAAATACCTTAAATGAAGGATTGACAAAGACTGTAAAAGGTAA
Source organism: Grus americana (assembly GCF_028858705.1). Classification (NCBI taxonomy): domain Eukaryota; kingdom Metazoa; phylum Chordata; class Aves; order Gruiformes; family Gruidae; genus Grus; species Grus americana. The sequence continues at coordinate 15,457,396 of NC_072855.1, read as the reverse complement.
TAATACATTTATTATCTTCTCAGCCATCAGTGGCCCTTGGGACCTGCTCCACCTTGAGGAGCTGTGTCACCCCAAGACAGTGCCATACATGCCTGTAGGGAAGGTGGACTCTGACCACCACACTGACACTGGGAGGTGCGCTAAGACCACCATATAATTTCATAGGCATTTCAGAGCTACTATTTTCCATCACGAATGAGTTGGGGTGCTACTGGAACAGCTTATAAGTGGTAATGGGGTGTCTTTAATCAGTTACCCCAAATTATGCCATTCCCTCTTGGGTTTGGTATAAGCGTGATTGTCAAGCTGCGATGGCTGTACCTCACTGTTATTACAAGTGCTTTGACGTATCAGTCTTTCTCACAGCCATCTACAAAAACTTATCAATCTCATTTAATTTCTTCAAAACTCAAGGCCACTCTACAGCCTGTTGAAGCACTCAGTGATATTAAGCAATGTTTATTCAGGAAGGATTACAAAACTGATCACCCTAGGTGGCCTGTTTTAAAATTTCAGAGAGTAGCTCTTGTGAATAAAGCTCATTCTCAAGTATTGTGCTTTTAAAATAATAACAGTCATCAAAAGCATGCCTTTCTCAAACTGGTGCTTCATTACGGTTGTTAACGACCCCAAATTCCCTTGTGCAGTCTCAGCCTCAGCCCTGCTGCCAAAGCTAGATTCCAATTTTCGGTTTTTGTTCTTCTTTGTGTGTGGGCTTGGCTTGCAGAAAAGTTTATAGATGGTTCTTTCAAGAACACATGGTTTTGGTAAGAGCTAGTAGAGAAGTCCTTGATGTGATGATAGTTTCTTAACGAGATACAGGTATTCAGTGTGTTAAAGTAGAGGCAGTTTGTAACTTTACAAAGTGATTGGGAAACAGTTTTAATGTTAGTAAATGTCCTGATTCATAAACAACAGGGAAATATTACTATATGTTTGAGAAGTCCATGCTGACATCTTCCAATGAAATGATGCAACTCTTTACTGGAAAATTACTTCAGCTTCAACATGTTAGTAACTGAAATATTAATAATTTATATTTAAAAGTCAAAATCAAAATATAACTCTCAAAATCACTATGATGTATTATGAACCAAACAGATCCATTTTCACAATAAGACTTTTTTTATTATCATTTTGACATTTCTTCCAAAATCTCAAATATTCTTACAAACCAAGAAACAACATTTTTCATCTCACATTTCTATTGTAAACTTGCTACATCAGCCTCTCTTAGCAAGGGTCTGTACAATTCCTACCATAAAAGGACTCTGACATGGGCCTTCTTCAGGCAGCAAATGGTATCACTGCACAAGAGCTTCTGACCCAAAACCTAGAAAATTCTTAAATATGAGAGGTGAAGTGACTTGCAGGTATAGAGTTTAGTGCTCTGTGTTTTAGTAGTCTAATTCTGTGGCCTAAAGGCCCTCAGCTAGGTTAGCAAAATCGATGATCCCTGTAGTGTAGGTTGCCAGTGTGTTTTAGGTAGTTCTTGAAATAAAAAATCCAGGAATGATGTGGTGATATAGACTCAAAGTTCTCCAGTGAATGTTGTAAAAGATAGATTATAGCGCTGCGCTGAGCTGTCTTTGTTAGCTTCAGCCTCTTTCACGCCTGACTTTGCAGTCACCCAGATTCAAGTGGAAGATGTTCTTTGTCTCCCTGGCACTGAGTTACTAAATAATAGCAGTAAAAATCTTGTGAGCCAGAAACCCTACTTTTCAGTAGCTCTAACATTATTCCCAGACAACATGATACATACTCTCCATTATTCATTTAAACTCAGTCCAAATGTAACTGTAATCTTAACCATGAAGGCCTCCCTCCACTTCGATATTTTGGAAAAAAGATTAATATTGAGAACAGACTATAATAGTAAAGTTTCTCCATACAGCACATTTAGAAAAAATAACTGTAAATTTATGCCAAGACACTGGTCTTCCTATGGACTATAACTTTAAGTAATACATTTCAGCCAGGACACATTGCAACCCTTGAACTAACAAATACAGCAGAGCTCTCATGGTGGGGAGTGTTACATTTTTTGTCCTACAAAATGACTGCAAACAAGCATATAACAAAGAGGCTTGGACTGCTTTACAACCTGGAGGAAACTATAGGTTTTCCTGAGGCCAACAGAAATCATAGTGCCTTGGGTGAACCAGAGCAATTCCTAGTTTTCCAGCCACCTAATACAACCTTGCATGGATGCAAAATGTTCCTTTTCCTATTTCTGCTTTCAGCTTGTTGCCACTTGTTGCACTACGGGTCATATCCAAAATCAGAACACATCCAAGCATTTGGCTGAGCATTTGGGTAAGTTTGGGAAGTACTTTTGCAGCCTTTTCTCCTGATATATCTGGTGGTTTGAGCAAAGCTGAAGAAAGTAGGACTGAGTTTCTAGGTTAGTATGCAAGGTACCTTTTTGTGTTCTGGTTGCTCTACTGCTGTCTCCCTCAGCCCACACCGAATTGTCCCATGACAGGACCAGAAAGACTAGGTGAGTCACAGACTTGCGGTGCTTTCTCCTTAGGTTTGCCATCTGATGCTCTTGCCTGATTGCTTCATAACCCATGTTAGGAAGAAACAGACAAAGAGAGAGGAATTATCCTAGACCTGTTATTTCAAACCATTTAAGGAAACCAGCTCATTTTAATTGACCTGAGTTAGACATCAATCACAACAGCAGCTCTAAAAGATGGCAGGGAGCAGTGAGATCTAACGAGGGAGGGGGGAGAGCCAGAGGATGGCATGCATTCACAACCAACTACATAGCAGGACTGGGGAGTGTATGTTTAGACTGAGGAGGACAAGGTGGGATTTGCAGCCCCGTATCTTCCTGCACACAGGGCAAGCTTGTCTGGGAAGCCTTTAGAGAAAGGTAAGAGCAACTTTTTCAGAGCGCGGTTTCCCCTGCAGCTTGTTGTATGCCCTGCAGCACAAGGGAGATGTGCTTTGCAAATGTTTCCCATATTCCATGTTTTGGCTATTCAGCCTTCCCTTGTTCCCAGTGCAACTTTCGAGGAATATCACTGAACCCACAGAGCATCATTTTTTATCAAAAGGATATGAAATCATATGCAGTGATGAATAGGCAGAATAAAACTGGCATTCTGCTGCAGTATATTCATTTTGGCACATTTGTATTCTCTTTCCTGCAAGACTTTTTCTAAAATATGTGCTAGGGTTCTTATCAATGCCTACTGGATTGTTCTTTTTCCTTTCTTTCTGTGTTCTCATTTATTACAGTATTTATTTATATAGCTTTTCTTCTGAGCCTCTGTAAGAATCTATCCCTTGTCTCCCTCTTCTGCACAGCCTCGGCATCCCTCCTCCCCACTGCCGAAACCACACAGCTAGTTTCCTGCAGACAGCTGGTGCTTGTCTTATGGCAAGCTACAACAGGCCTGTTCTCAGTTTTTGCATTTGTGATAGAAAGCCTCAGTCTCTGAAAAACTTAATCGGCAAAAAATATCTGTATACTCCTATAGTATTAGTAACATCTTTCAGTGGCATAAGATTGTTAAAAGTACTTATCCCACTCTACTCCACTCTCATGAGACCCCACCTGGAATACTGCATTCAACTCAGGGGCCCTCAACATAAGAAGGACATGGAGCTGCTGGAGCGAGTCCAGAGGAGGGCCATGAAGGTGATCAGAGGGCTGGAGCACCTCTACTATGAAGACGGGCTGAGAGAGTTGGGGTTGCTCAGCCTGGAAAAGAGAAGGCTCCAGGGAGACCTCATAGCAGCCTTCCAGTACCTAAAGGGGCCTACAGGAAAGCTGGAGAGGGACTGTTTACATGGACATGTAGTGATAGGACAAGGGGTGACAACTTTAAGCTGAAGGAGGTTAGATTTAGATTAGATATTAGGAAGAAATTCTTCACTATGAGGGTGTTGAGGCACTGAAAGAGGTTACCCAGAGAGGTTGTGGATGCCCCCTCCCTGGAAGTGTTCAAGGCCAGGTTGGATGGGGCTTTGAGCAACCTGGTCTAGTGGAGGGTGTCCCTGCTTATGGGAACTAGATGATCTTTAAGGTCCCTTCCTACTCAAACCATTCTATGATTCTTTGATACTGTGATCTCTGAGGTGGTTCAATAACACAAAAAAGATTTTTCAGGAGTGTCTTCCCTGAGCTTCCAACTTTCTAATGGTTAACTGTGCTGTAAATTTGAGCATAGCCAGAAAAGGAAGAATAATAAGGGAAGATTTTAGTGTCCATTGTTTCTGTGTTTAAGCACTATCCAGATTCTGAGGTTTACAATGTCCTATTGGGAGTGGTATTGTATTGCTTAAACCAATAGCCAGGCACTCGGGATTTTATGGGAGTCATCTTATGATGACATTCTTGTAATGGGAGAGAAAAAAAGCTTATTACATAAGCTTTTAAAGTTGGATTTTAAAAGTATTAACATAGTAATATTTTGAGAGTTTTATTCAACATTTTATGGATATGAATATTGCCCAAGTTTGCCACAAAGAGATCTGAAGGGATTTGGTAGGTGAGTTGTGATGAAACTTGCTGAATGATGCAAAAAGCTACTCCTTTCAAAAATCTGCCCCATATTCTGCTAGAGATTACTGCTGGATTTATTGGCCTCCAAGCATAGCTCATTTTTTTTTTTTTAAACTAAGCTCCCGATGAAGGTAGGTTTGGCCTACATGATGAATGGTCAATTGGACTGGCCGAGGACCATTTTGTCTTCTGCTGACTTTTCTAAGGGCAGAACTTGAACAGAGGCAAACGGAAGACAATGTCTTAAAATGACACAGTAAGATTTGCTAGAGCTTTGCTGTCAAAGCCCTCAAACTGGTGCCCAAGAGCATATACCTCTAAAGGTCCCAAGTATATGTGAGATCAGAATCAGAGAATCATTTAGGTTGGAAGGGACCTCCTCAGATCATGTTGTCCAACCCATGTGCTCAAGCAGAATCAGCTAGTGAAGGCTGCACAGGATCACATGCAGTCAGGTTTTGACATGTCCAAGGATGGAGATTCCACAACCTCTCTGGGCAACCTGTGCCAGTGCTTGATTACCTGATTCCATACAGATGCTGAACAGCCTTATGTCCATATTTTCCCAGTCGCATACCTTGAATTTGTAGTCATTTCCAAATAGGTTTTTACTAAGCCATGTGTATGCCTTGCCAAGGCAATTAGGTTGAAAGATTCATGAAGAGCATAGCTGAGCTCAGCATGTTTCTCTGCAACAAGTGCCCCAGACTAGGCAGTTCGCAAGACAATGTTCTCACTGTAGCACTTCTCCCAAAGCAAGTTCGGAGCAGGAGTCTGATCAGAAGCCTCTCTGATCGTCTCTGAAGAAATATTTTTCTTCAGTACTGCAGCAATCAGATGACCCACTGCCTGCAACTGAATAACTGCATTAGGAAATTCAAACTGCTTCTTGATGTCATCAAAGCTCATTTTATCTGTCTACTACACACACACAGATGATTTAATTAGTCTCAATATTAAATAGCCAAGTAAACAGCTGTGTAATCCAAATGTCCCAATCTGATAGATCTAATAACAATGATAGATCATCATCATCAAAGTTACACATTCAACATCTGTATTTCAGCTAAAAGCCTGCCAGTCAAAACGGTTTAGCAAATAGGTAGGATTTACCAGAAAAACAGACAGGAAATTAAATGAGTTTATAAGGCAGCAAAATACCATAGATGGACTAGATTCATTCAAAGCTTCATGAGTGCTGAGTAATTATAATTATAAGCTGCATCTCTTCAGTAACTTCAAGAATAAGAAAAATATCGTATGGTTGATATTTATATATACTTTTACCATGATTATAACAAAATATCCTCAGTCTCAAACCAATAAAATATTTTACCACCCCCAGAATAGCACATTTTCTGACTATACAGTTTCCTGCAATAATAACTGCTATGTGGTTTATATTGCCACATGGTATGTTTCACCCATACATCCCAAAGCACTTTCCTCAGGAAGATGAGCATTGTCAACCTCCCTTTAAATCAGAGGGATCTCAGAACATATTCACTTTATGTCATGAAGTGTGATGAAGAGAGCTTCAAGCAAGGAAAGACCCAAACTGGCAGAGTGCATAGTGCAGTACCATACCTGAATATCAGTAGCTCAGGTTTGCCCTAGCAACACAGGTGTGTAGCCCAAGGCTGAGCCCGAGCTAAGAAACTGTCTTCCTCGGGAGGTCTAATTAGCAGTTTGCAAGGTGATAGTGGTGCTGTCTTATTGCCTCTTGGTGTACAGCCAGTTCAGTACACATCACCCTCAGGAACTCTGCACAATCTTTTATCCCAGTGCTGATATGCCAGAGGTAGTTTGGAGGAGATATTGTGCAGTCTAGGAATTGCAGTAAGGCCAGTACTGAACCCACATGTTCTGACTGATTCTCTGTATGGTTTCAGTTATACTATCTGCAATCTTCAGTTTGCAAAAACCCCAAATATGCCAAGTAAAAGGTTCAAAATACAGTTTATGAAATCCAAGATGACTTTTGGACTTGTATCAGAGGTTCCTAAAATGATTCAAAAATTAAGATATAGACATTTCATCATCTTATTGTATAAATTTTTAAAGCAAAACCCTCACACTTCTGCTTCTAATTACTGATTTATTGGTAGTAAGCACATGCACAGTCTTTTCCCCTCCCATACTTTTAGTCCTGTAGATGGTTACTAGTGATGAAGATAGTTGGTACACTGTTAATTTTCCATAACAATGTATGAGTAGAGAATATTGCCAGCTCAGTCCAAATGCAAGATGTTCCCAACAGGCTGTGAGCCTTCTCAGCATAGTTTCTAACCCAGGAGCAATAACAGCATTTCCCTTGCTGCCTAAATTTTCCAAGGAGATCCAATCTCTTCTTTCCTCTACAACAGTTTTGAAATTCAATGTTAATGCCTTCAAGAGAGTTTTAGGAGTTCAGTCCAAAGTCAACATTATATAATGGAAGTGTGCCAGTTAAAATTAATGTGAGAAAGCAGGTTACCCATGAACTAACATTATGGTATACTAAAGCTGGAGACTTTATTTCTAGCTGTGTTTTAGTAAGAAAAATGTGTATTGCATCATCCATCGAAGCTTGTTAACCATATCCACATGACTTACATTCTTATCCTGGAGAACACTCTCAATCAGTCAATCTATTTTTCATGTTGGAAGAAGGTAAGACAGGCAATATTATAGCTTGAGATCTCAGTAACATCATTTTGCTTCATAAATACAAAGATAATTCTTCCTTTTAACAAAAAACAAACAAAACCATCTAGCTAACTGAAACAGCCTTTAAAGCTTTTATTCCAGAAGACAGATACACATATTTTTTTACATAAATTCATGTGATTTTTTTTTTATTGCATCAAAAACCCAAAAAAAGTGGAAATGTAAAAGTTCAACAGTAACAACTCCAAGCTTCTTAATTTTGGAAGGAGTAAAAAGTACACGCAAGATTCTTGGTCCTTGCTCCATGTTGGAGGTTAAGACTGCAAAAAATGAACAATGAGCAGGTGTTCTCTAACTAACAATGAAACCAAATCAGATGAAACCTAGTTTTCACATGAAGCATTCCTACGAAGGAGCCCTTTCTGATTAAGCCAGTCCTGTGATGCTGACAAGCTGAGGCAGGGACACCTGCAACCTTGCAACCTACAAAAGGACTCCTGGGTTGGGCTTATGGTACAAAGCCTGGTGTATTCTGTCTTCAGAGGGGTAATCAGGAGGTCATTCATGGCTGAAATACATACAGAGTATCTACTTGTTGCTCAGTTATTTACTCTGAAAACAGCTATGGCTTTCACCCTAATCTCACTGAACGTAGTATTCAGGCCAACGTGTTTAAGGCTGAGGAGATCACAGAGTTATTGCCTCTGGAGACAGAACTGTCAACACGTGCTGAAAGAAGCTGAGATTTTCCTGTGGAAATTAATGAGGGGAACTTCAAAACCTGAAGAAACAGCTATAGTCTCCCAACGTAAATATCCTACTGTATTGATGAGAAAAAAGGTCCCAGATGATAGGGGACCTTTTCTGAAGGCTTTCTGAAGGCCTTTTCTGAAAGGCACTTTACTATCAGGACATTGCCTCTTGAGCCATTTTGTGGTAGTCTCAAGGTTTGCTATGAAAACACACAGAAGTGCACACTGCTCACATGACACTGTAGGAGAATTTAGTTACAGAGCTCTCCAAGAAATAAAGTACGTTGCTCTTCCTTCTTGCTTTTTATTCCTGCTAAAAAGGTTTGAACTGACCAACAGGTTACACAAATACTGTAACTAAGGTAAATATTGAGATATATAGCAACTTACCTGACTACACAATCAGGTAAAAACTGTAACTTAATTCCCTTCACTGACCCTTGTATTTAAAATGTGATTCATCCTTTCTATGTTGTACAACAGAAATTCCTTTTGATGCTTTCTTGAGTTACTGATGGACTCTGATTATTAACCATGATAAGGTCCCTCTGTACTTCTCTGGAAATGTAAAGCTGCTGAAGTGACCAGCTGAGATCCTGCATGGTATGAGATAATACATGGTGTGCATAAAACCAGCCATGTCACCTTTATGTGGCCATATCTTAACTTTGAGGGGAAGCCAGGGCATGAATAGCTGTCTCTGGAGTGCATACAAGTGCATTGGGGTGATGTTAACACCCCAAGCTTTCTGAGCAGAGCTACAGTTTCAACTCTTAGTTGGAAAAAAGAAAAAGAAAAAAAAGAAAAAAAAAGAAAAATAAAGAAGAAGAAGAAAGAAAAGAGAATATACTAACTAGAATGTACAGATGAGCTAGTCCTACCTCTCTGTGGCACAAAGGTGAGACTGAAGGACACCTGCGTGGAAAACTCACACCGTTTCCCTTGGGAAAAGTGCTTGGGACCAAATTCTACTGGCTCTTAATCAGATGAAATTTCATCTCAAGGAGTGTGTAGCATAAGATCTAGTCGTCTTTTTGATGAGTAATAGGTTTTCATTTCCATGGCGCTCAATCTGTTGTGTATACAGTAACCACATTAACAAGAACTAAAGCAGTGGAGAAATACAAAAGAAACATGGATGACATCCGGCTGTCTCCTGCTTATGTATCCACATTGAGTTTTCTGTTTCAGCTTTGGCATTTGAAACCTGTTTTGCAGTGTCAAAAGATATGCAGGATGCAGCAGTATTTGAAGAGTAACAATAAACATAATTCATATCTATGTTAAACAAACAATTGAAAGAACCCACTCATCTCCCTGTGAAGATTCCATATGGACATGCAGAAAATAATTTTGATATTTTCTTCATGGAACCAGGTTTTCACCTGGGACAGTGTCACTGCCCCCCTTTTGTAGAACAGTCATACTATTTGGATGTCTCTTACTCCTGTTCTTGAAATTACTTTTTCCCATTCCCCTCTCCTGAAATGTATTCTCATGTTCACTACGGGTTTAGCTTTGAAGGACTTGCCCTTGCTTAGAACCTGATTCAGCACAGTTTTACTCACATTTATCCATGCCAAAGAACTGTGCCATTGTGACACTGCTGAATAAAGTCAGGACTAAGATTTTCTGTAAAATAAAGGAAGAGGGTAAAACTAGTATATGAGATGGGACAAGATAAAATTTAAATGAAACAGAATGTAGCAATGTGTCAATATGCTAGTGGCGTTAAGAAGTAAAAAAAGAAAAAAAAGTAAAATACACATATGCAATATATGACTAGGTGTGAATGGAGCAGTAGGCAAAAGAATGGAAATTAGAAAAAAAGACCTGGAGAGCACATTCATAAAAGAAAAAGAACAGACGCTGGAACAAAGTATTTTGCAAATTTTACTATTTTGCAAATAGTAAATTTCTGGTATTTTAGTTTGTTTAGATCTGCCTATCTGTTGACTAGGACTGTGTGAATAATTAATTCTTTAGTTCAACAGTATAGATCAGTCTAGGTGAAAATGCCTTTAAAATCTTGATTTACTTTTGACTGCAGCAGGCGTTCATGTAGTTCAACGCTGAAGAAGTGTTCCTTCCTTAGAAGGTAGAATGAAATAAAATGGGGGGACAAGTAAAAAACAAACAAACAAACAAACAAACAAACTCCCAAAACCAATGAAGGAAGTAAGAATATGTTATTTCCTTCCTTCCCTTCCCTGAGGTGTGTTCCCTCCCATGACAAAAGACAGTCATATGCTTTTTCCAAGCTAAATGTCCCGGGATGGAGGCAGATCCTGCTGCTGGAACACAGGCTGGCAGGAAGTTCTCACCCATCTTGGGTGACCATTCTGACCACAAAGCTCTTCAACCACACTTATTCACTAACAATAGTTTGTGTTTTAAGCAAAGTGGAACAAAGATCTCCAAAGGCTTTAAAGTATGTCAAATGCTCCAAAGCATGATGGTTTAGGCACATGACTGGAAGATGAAGGTTCAAGTGCTTTCAGTAGAGAACAGAACTGAGCTCAGATTCTTCATCTCCTGAGGGAACTCTGAGCATCCATGAGTATTCCCAACAATGATATACCTGTTTGAGAACAGAGAGTAGACTCTTGGCTGAATCCAGAATTCTTCCCCCACCAGCCCTCCAAAACAGACAACACAGCAGGGCACAAGCAATCCAGGAAGTTCCTGGAATGTGTGAATGATAACTCCCTTCCCCAAGTGACAGAGGAGCCAACGAGGAGAGGTGCCATGCTGGACCTTGTTCTTACGAACAAGGTAGTGGGGAATGTTAAGCTCAAGGGCAGCCTTGGCTGCAGTGACCATGAAATGGTGGAGTTCAAGATCCTCAGGGCAGCAAGGAGGACACACAGCAAGTGCCGGTCCAGAGAATGGATTGAGAGCAGCCCTGAGAAGGACTCGAGGGTGTTGGTGGATGAGAAGCTCAACATGACCTGACAATGTGTGCTTGCAGCCCAGAAAGCCAACCGTATCCTGGGGTGCATCAAAAGAAGCATGACCAGCAGGTCAAGGGAGGTGATTCTTACCCTCTACCATGCTCTTGTGAGACATCACCTGGAGTACTGTGTTCAGCTCTGGGGTCCCCAGTACAAGAAAAACATGGAGCTGTTGGAGCGAGTCCAGAGGAGGGCCACAAAGCTGACTGGAGGGCTGGAGCACCTCTCCTATGAAGACAGGCTGAGAGTGTTGGGGTTGTTTAGCCTGCAGAAGGGACACCTTATAGCAGCCTTCCAGTACCTGAAGGGGCCTACAAGCAAGCTGGAGAGGGACTGTTTACAAGGGTATGTAGTGATACAACAAGGGGTAATGGCTTTAAACTGAAGGAGGGTAGATTTAAGGTGTTTAAGACCAGGTTGGATGAGGCTTTGGGCAATGTGGTCTAGTGGAGGGTGTCCCTGCCCGCAGCAGGGGGGTTGGAACTAGATGATCTTTGAGGTCCCTTCCAACCCTAGCCATTCTATGATTCTATGATTCTGTTAATACTGGTGGAGAAGAATCTTTCCTCACACAACATTTTTAGATGGATGGAACTTGCTGTTAGAACAGGGCAATGGAAGGACAATAACTTTAGTATGTTAAAATAGAAAAGGCACTTTCTGGTATAATTTGTTTAGAATAAAGCACTTATTGAATAAGGATTGTAATTCATATTTAATTTTTACTTTTAAGCTTTTTTAATGCATTTGTGGAGATGGAAACAATTTACTGATTTATTACATTTCTAAGATTAGTTTAATAGAGTTATTTACCATATGTAATAACAGTATAAAAACAACTGTGGTATTTTCCATCTCTTTAATACTAAAAGGGATCAGTTCAACTTTTTTTTAGCATTAATATTGGTTGTTTTACATAGAAAGCTGAGTTTTAAGCTGTGAGGAACTGTTCCCCCAGAAGAAACCACGCTTCTGAGTATGTATTTGCTCCATCTTGTTTCTACCATGTGAACACACGCTTATCCCACCTCCTCCACAGGATGCTGACTCAAAGGAAGAAGACGTAAAGGGGCAGAGATTACAGGGACTGGCACGGGTCTGTGGGAGGTCAGTGGTACCCTTTATTCACAGCCATGAGTACAGTTATCATTTCTAGAAAAAAATTCCTCTAGTGATTCAAACCAGACAGAAAGATATTCTTTACCACTTGAATTACAGTCCTAGTTTTTCTCAAATTTCATTTGATAAGGTTACTAAGCAAGTTCCTAGGAAGCCTCTGGAGTTTGATATATGAGGATCTGCCAACCCTATTTAGCTATAAGAAGGAGATTCCTGCTCAGCGGCTCAGTGTTTTTCATCACCTTAACCCATTCATATGGTATCAGAGTAGAAAAGAGCTTTGGCCAGGGACACATCGCAGTCATGTATAAACTCTGGCAAGCTTGCTCCTCCATAGGTCCACAGCAAGGTAGATTAGATTCCACACAGTACTTACATGTCATCTGACACTTGCTTTTGTCAATGGTCTCGCTTAATTTTTTGCTTAAAGTTTTACTGAATCAGGAACTTAGTAATTCTTGGAACTGCCCAGTATTTGACTCTTTCTGAGGGCGTTTCTATACTGCAGTATGGAGTCCAGTGCATTGTGGGCACACCCAAGCTGCATTTATTCTAGCAAAATTTCAGTACCAGCAACGTCCTGTTGTGGATATATGGTGTGACATGAGTGTGGACCAGGTTTCTTGCTAATTTACCTTGCTTCTCCTATAGGCTTATAGTGCATACAGAGATCCAGCTGTGTCTACTGTCTCCTACAGCTGGTCTACTACAAGTCCTTTTACATGATATTTTAAAGCTGGCTCAGATGTACCTGCATAGCAATGATTGCAGTACATATATTGCTAAGGATTTAAATTTCAAAAAGAAAAAATAGAGTCTGTCATGTAGATCATTGATGCTGAAGGTTACAGAAATGGCAGGCATTTTCCCTGCCCCAAGTGTTGGTAATGATTCCAACTTGGAATACCGGCGAGTGTAGGAGCAATTTCCAGCTTTGGCACTTAGCCTGGAGTTATCTGGAGTTAAGATTGACAGCTAATTTTGGCACTTCTTGGTGACTACTTTGATGATATTCTTTTCACTGATATGCCTGTTTCCTTTAGTTTCTATTTGCTACGTTCCATATATTATTCATTAATAAAAATTTCACACATTCTCTCCCAATAAATAAATAAATAAGATAAATATACAGCTGGCAACAGGCTATAAACCAATATCAAAATGATATATTGTGCCTGAGTCCAACCTAGGGACTACTGTGAAATATATTGCAAAGGCTGAACCCTCTGATGGATAGTATCACTAAACCATTTGAACTGAAGTCTATGCCTTAAGGAAGACTGGAGGTATTGTAGAATCAGCACAAAAGTTCACTTTATATACCTTTCACCTTGAAAAATAAACTTTATTTTAGGCCAGTTTCACACACTGTAAAAGCTGATTTGGAGGAGGTAATACTCTCGGCCTTTGCCATATGCCATCTCCTCTCTCACTGTTGTCAGCACAGGGCGTGTTTACACTGAAATCCAAAGGTGTGACTGCCATCCTGCAGTTATACCCTGGGTAGCTGTAAACTAGTTAGGTCTGATACCAGTGCAGCTGCTGGCACTATGGGGTTCAACATGTAGTGTGCAAAACCTGCCAGCAACACTGAGTAAACATTTAGGGCAGAGGTATAGACGGAAATGTTGAGACGCAGTCAACTCCTCTGGCTGTAAGGAGCAAGCTTTGAACTGAAAACTGGATAGCTGTATTAGCACAGCATTGATTCTGCACTAATTGCACAGTACCTCTCAGGAGAATTTAGGATTTAGGCACAATACAGTGCTAACAATGCTATATTATCCACCTCAGAGCCAGCCGGTGTCCAGTGGTGAGGAGAATGAGAGAGGGAGTTGAGGTATGCACGCAGATGTACAGACCTGTCCTAAGATACCCGGCTGGCCACGCTTTTGAGACTGTGCTGCAGCTACACAGTTGCTTGCATTCAAAGCGGTTTGTGGAAAGCTGACTTGGGGTCATGTAAACTGGCTGCAGTCACACATCTCACTGCAGTGTGGATGCTTATTTTGCACATAAATACCAAGGAGCTGAGTTTTGACTGAAAAGAAACATACTCTTTTGGAGCTTCAGAAGTCTGGTAACAGTGGGGGGAAAAATCTATGTCAATTAGGTATGTCAATTAAATGCAAGAAATACGGTTGTTGAAAGAAAACCTCCAGATATTAACATGCCTAGATCAATGTGCTGAGTGATATCTAGAGTTATTTACTGACCAGTTGTGCTGCAGTATCAGTCAGGGGCTGTGGCAAGGATTGCTGACTTGCTGTGGTAGAGGTTTGTTAGATAATTGAACCACTGCTGCTGAAGGGGGTAAGAATTCAAGAAGTGTTTGAAAGAAATTGCATTTGGTCTATGCTGATATAACCTTCAGAGTGGAGCATGTATAACCCCCCCTTTAATATACATAGGAGCTACTGTTTCTTTTTTTCTGCAGGCCAGACCACTGCACAATGTGCACATCCAATGCAAACAGCTGGTCCTTGGGAAATAGAAAAACCTGGTGCTTCCGAATTTTGCTGTAATTCTCAACCTTTGCTCTGTATGAAGCAGCTGAGGGAGGAGGAGAGTGGTTTGGTATCTAAAAATCCTCATTTTGCTTTAATCCTAAAGCTAATATATGCTTATGTGCTTTAGTCCTAAAAGGAGGATCCTTGTATGAAGAGGATCCTTAGATCTTTTTAATCCTAGAGCAAATATAACCTTATATCCTTTGGTATCTAAAAGTCCTAATTTTGCCTTAATTCTCAACCATTGCTCTATATGAAGGGCTGAGGGAGGAAGAGAGTGATTTCGTTTTGGTATATAAAAAGAAAGGAAGGAGAGGAAGAAAGCACAGTTCCCCCAGCAACTTTTTCAGGCCAGTCAGGAGAAGATGGCCTCATAGGATCATAGCCTCATAGAATGGTTTGCATTGGAAGGGATCTTAAAGCCCATCTAGTCCCACTCCCCTGCCACGGGCAGGGACACCCTCCACTAGCCCAGCTTGCCCAAAGCCCCATCCAACCTGGCCTTGAACACTTCCAGGGAGGGGACACCCACAACCTCTCTGGTCACGTGCTCCAGGGTCCCCCCACCCCCATGAGCAGATGCAGTCCCCTTGGCCGGTCCTCGTGTCCCCGGCCCCTCGCCATCCTGAAGGCCCAGGGCTGGGCCCACACCCCACACACCCCTGTCTTTCCTGGGCCGGGGGGACCAGGAGGGGAAAGAGGAGCCCAGATGCAGTTGCCAAATTACCAAATAAGAGAGAGGGAAAGCATTTTTACTGTTACTTTCTTCATTTATTTTGTGGGGTTTTTTAATTTTTAATTGCCCAATCCTGAAAAGAACTAATGAAACAGCTAGAAGGGGCCTTAATGCTGAAGGCCAGCACTACTTCCTGGCAGACCTGTGGTGGTCTGCTTCTCCAGAGGAGCGTCTGTCTCTTACGCCTTTGCTTGACCTGCTGCTGTTATTCGTGTGCCGTCATGGAGCATCTGGCTTCCTCTCCAACCTCCTGTTGGGCAGCCTTTTCGTCTCCAGGCCCCAGGGACCTCAGTGGCCCGCTGAGGGACTTCTCCCAGCACAGCGGCCGAAGCCATGTTGTCTTGTCCCCTTTTCTTGGGGCTCAGAGCAGAGGAGATGGCACCCCTTCAGAAGGGGTGAGGGTAGGGCAGAGGATGGAGGACAGGAAGGAAGGGCTCACAAGACCCACGGCCATCAACAAAATAATTGTTGATGCTGGGTAGATGGCATACGTGAGCCTGCAGGCCAGCTGGGCGCGGACGGTAGGCCTCCCAGCTAGTGCCAGGAGCGGAGGCAGGGCCGGAGGTAGGGCACTGGCCGGATGATCCTACAGCACCACATCGATGGTGGTGTGGAGGGGAGCCCTGGCACGATGTAGTGGTGCCAGGGGAGCCATCCTGGAGGTGGATCCACCTCCGTCGGCTCCTCCTCGTCTTCACATGGATCCACCTCCATGGGCTCCACATCATCCTCTACGGGAGCAATGACCATGTAGCTGATGGTGCCTCCCCTCCGACACAGCCTCTTCCTCCGTGCCTCCTGCAATCGCTTCTGTGAGCGCCCACACAGAGGTGGGCATCCGTTTGCTTTGCTGCTTGGGTTCCTCTTTCTTCCATCCATTGTGGAATTCGAAGGCCCGGAAGCTCAACGAATGTGGGACAACTGCTGGGAGGCCAGTATTTATAGGGTCCGGAACAGAACGTGGTGAAGTAGCTTGTGACATCAGGAGGCCACTGTGATGGCTATGCAAATAGCCCTAAATGGTTCTTCTGGCAGTTGGGGAGCCTGTGGCCTTGAAGGTACCCTACTGGGGGGGGGGGGGGGGGCCTTTTCCTGAGGATCGCTCCCCTGTGTCCATTTCTATTGGAGGGACTTTTCAGGGATTAAAAAAAAAATTTTTCTGTGAGGACGCCGCAGGGCCAAGTGCTGGGCTCTGCACTTCAGTCACAACAACCCCATGAAACACTACAAGCTTGGGGAAGACTGGCTGGAAAGCTGCCTGGCAGAAAAAGACCTGGGAGTGCTGGTTGACAACTGGCTGAACATAAACCAGCAGTATGCCCAGGTGGCCAAGGCGGCCAACAGCATCCTGGCTTGTATCAGGAATAGTGTGACCAGCAGGACTAGGGAAGTGATTGTGCCCCTGTACTCGGCTCTGGTGAGGCCGCACCTCGAATACTGTGTTCAGTTTTGGAGCCCTCAGTACAAGACAGACATTGAGGTACTGGAGCACGTCCAGAGAAGGGCAACAAAGCTGGTGAAGGGTCTAGAGCACGTGTCTTATGAGGAGCAGCTGAGGTAACTGGGGTTATTTAGCCTGGAGAAGAGGAGGCTGAGGGGAGACCTTATCGCTATCTACAGCTACCTCAAAGGAGATTGTAGTGAGGTGGGTGTTGGTCTCTTCTCCCAAGTAACTAGCAAAAGGACAAGAGGAAATGGTCTCAAGTTGCATCAGGGGAGGTTTAGATTAGATATTAGGAAAAAATTCTTCACCAAAAGAGTGGTCAGGCATTGAAACAGGCTGCCCAGAGAGGTGGTAGAGTCACCATCCCTGGAGGTGTTTAAAAAACATGTAGACGTGGCACTTTGAGACATGGTTTAGTAGACACGTGGTGTTGGGTTGATGGTTGGACTTGATGATATTAGAGGTCTTTTCCAACCTTAAGATTCTATGATTCTTGTTGTTTTTGTTTTTCTCCTTCTGGCTCCTGTGTCTCTAAGTCTCTACATGTAGGACAATGTTAAAGCTCACCTTGAAAAAAATTAAAATCTGCCTGAAAGTAGAAAGGACAAAGAAACTAGAAAAGTTAAGTGCAATTCTGGGGCAGAAGAAAAGAAGGAAGGAAGGAAGGAAGGAAGGAAGGAAGGAAGGAAGGAAGGAAGGAAAGGTAGATTGAAAATAAAGAAGATTGAGCTCAAAGACTAGAAGTTGGGAATGAGAGAAAGGAAAAGAGCCACTGGGCAGCTCCAGGAATGCTTTGTTTGGAGACCTGGCATGACATGAAAGCAGAAATTGACTCTGCAGTCCCCAGGACCTCCTTCCTCTTCCCATTAGAGCTATGTACATAGAAGGATTGCAAATTGTGTTTTTACGACTCAGTGGGTATGACCTCGTTCCTCCTACACCACAGAGGTTGCTCGTGGGGAATGGGGGAATTGAATAAGCGACGTAACATACACAAGTTTATTTGTACAGAACTCATCTGTTTTTTTTTCTTCACATGCATAGACACATTTGACCTCAATAAGATTGGAAAAGTAGCATTAATCATTTTGAAAAACTAATTTAAAATACTTCTCTCATTGCTAATGGGCTTGTGTTGTTCTAGTTATAAGTATCCATAAAAATGTATGTAATGTCATGTTAGGCAATAATTGAATATCTGTGAATTATTATTATTGTTTTCATTCTACTGCATTCTGTTTAGGTAGTACCTGCAATGTGTTAAGCTCTCCTCAGTCTACATACAAATGCAGACATTTCCCCGAGTTGACAATGTGCTAATGAGTATGATCAAAATGTTCATGGCAAATGTCAATCTATGAACCTGATCTTCATTGAAAATACAAAAAAGTTTGGCTGTATGCAAATGAACATCACATGCAAACAGTGCTTTCCAGATTTTTTTTTTTTTTTATTTTGGAAAGTGAGGTTGATATAAATGATGCAAACCTGTGAGCAAATGGAATTAAACTGTCAGAAAAATCATCTTAATCTTATGTCCTCAAGTCATGCCCTCTGTTCAGCATTGTTTTACAAACCTTCCTAAAACAGACTTTAAATCCCACTGAAGTCAAGATTATGCAAATAGCTAGGGGGTTTCCTAAACTGGTGCATAGATTGACAGCAATATACTTTTTTTTAAATATATTTGCAAGCTCTTCTCCATTATTTTGGAACAATATAAGAAAGTAAACTTATGTGACACAGACAAAAGATAAACTTTCCTTTTTCAGTATGGAGATATAGTATTTGAGGTTAACAACACCCATTACCTCACTTAAATGATCCATAGTTCTGTTGCATGGATACTCAAACCCGTCCACTCTCTTATGTAAATGTGTGATATTAATCAGTACTCCAGCAAATCAATGCCTCCCTGTTAAGCATTAATAATACAAAATGCACTTAATGAAAATATGTTTAGAAGTAACTGATCTAAATGAATCCCAATTAAGAAACTGGCCATTACTGTGAACCGTGTTCTGTACTGAGAAATCAGTCTTTTTTTCAATCCCGTCTTCCAAAGCTCATCAGATATTTCAAGTATCAAATGAGCTGTCTGGCTTTCACCATTCTAAGCAATTTATGCACTTTCATAGTAGATCAAAAGGCATTAGTGCAATTATTATAGAGATTAAGACTAGAAACACATTGAAATAACTGTTATGTTTCTTTAAATGTAATCTTTCTCTCCTCATTAAAATGGTTATTGGTAAAACCATTTTCGTTCTCCTGGAACTTACAGAGTAAAGCTAGTAAAAGAAACTAAGTACCATTCATTATTGCCAGCATCTGTAATTGTTTGTATTATACTTTATGAAAAAAATATATAAAATGCCACATTTGAACTCTAGACTATTAAAAGTGTCAGCTCTATTATATCATTTCTGAAGATCAATTTGCCTTTTTTTTTTTTTTTCAGAAGGTTGTAATGAGCCAGGTTCATTTTGCTTTCTACCATTTATCTTTTCAGCGGTAATGGAAAATTTCCCCCTCAGGCACAGCAAGCTATTCTTATCTTAGACAATTAGACAGAAATGAAAGGGATCGTAAAGGTGAGTTTTCTTCACAAACAATGCGACGTACTTTATACCATTTAACACTGAGGAATATCTGACAAATAAATTCTGAGTGGTTTATGAAGGTAGTGTGGCTAATAGCCAACTCCAAATAATGCTTCAGCCTCTTAGCACATGAGAAAGACCGTAGGCAACCAGGGTGACTTAAAGATATAGTCTCTAGCTCTGCTGTTGGCTATAGTTTTGTTTTAGCAGAACTTGGAGAACTTAAACTGACACTGAAAATAAAAAGAAACAAGCCTGTGTGAAGCAATTAATTCATTATAATTCACTATAAGAGGAAAAACACACATTTGGATGGCTTCCTTTACTAACACAACTCACCTGCAAGGTTTTGCAGAGATCAAGGTTTTGTTTTTTTTTTCCTTATACTTTCTTTAAATTTGGTTTCTGATTTAAAATTCTGTGATAAAACAATTACTTAACATTTATAAGGCCCATTGGAAAGAACAGATGAATAAATTAATGAGAAAAAGTACTTGCAGCATACTATGCATTGTACCCAACAAACAGCGAGGTACAGTACCTATATGCTGATTCCTTTTATGGATCCTTTTGGTGGCTGCATGTCCCTGTTTAGGTGCTGGTGGCTGGGGATGCCAGAAAACTCTTACAGGTCTCCTTTCTAGAAATTCTCTCCTAGTAGGTACTAGCTACAGACTGGTTCCATCTCTGACATTTCCATCAGGAAATGATGGATGAAAGAGAACAATTGATTGATAAGGTTCAGTTATGGATTTCTAGTACTGATGTTTTGGGCGCTGATTCTCCATCCTCTCTGCTCTATCCTTTAAAGGATCATTGAGCTATTTTGAGGCTAGAGACCTATCATACAGCCAGCCCTTGGTTCAGGATAAAACCTTTCTCCATAGTTTCTTTTAACCTATGTGAAGTGACATTACCATGTGATGTGACATTACCAGGTGGTACCAGTGTAGCTAAGTGTAGCTAATTCCCAATTAGTTTAAGTGTACACACCTGCTATAATTAACCTACCTTCTCAAATGCAGAGAATGAGGATAATGATATGAGTCTGTGACAAAGTCCATAGAGAAGCAATGGCAAGAATTCACTCTGCAATAGATGCTTAGTGATGTCTGAGAGCAGTGTTATCCCTCAGGAGACATGAGGATTTGTAACTCTTCATGCAAGAAGGGGGAGATAACTCCCATTTACTGTATGTAGCACAGGATTAACATGATATGCATATAATAAATAATAATTTAAATTATTTACATCTGTTATTCTTTCTTTTTGGATGGCAGCATTTTTAATTTACCTTGTGCCCTATAAATGCAACAAAGTTATTGCTTTCTCTGTAAGAGAGAATAATTGCCGCTGATTATCCCACTTCAATGCAGAAATAGCGGCAGGTAAAGCACTGCAAAAAATGTTGCATAGTACAATGCAATAGCACATGCATATTAAAATAATACAGTCATACAATATAATAGTATTCTACATGCTACGTATGCAAATAATACAGTGCATAGTAGGTGTCTAAATGCATGTTGACGCTGTTACACCAAGGAGAAGATTCTACCAACGAGAGTAAGAAGGGATGAAGCTTCAATAGGAACAGAACTGTGCCCCAGTCCATTTTAGCATTGCAGGTCTCCAAAGAAGAGAAAGTATAGGCACTGTACTTAGAGCAAATAGCTACAATTAAATTCATTACGTAGACAAAATGACTTCTTTCATAGAGAAAATCTCTAAGTCTAAAATGTTCTAGCTGAAGTTATAGAGTTGGAAAAGATCATGATCCCCAATGCTTACTAGTACTCCTTACTGCCCTTCAGATTTGCTGGGAAACTGCTTGGGTGAGCGCTTTGTAACTCAGTTCCTTCAAATCAAACTTAAATAGTTCAAACAGATATTTGGTATTCTAGCTCATTTTCACCAAAAGGGAGCAGAAAGTGCCCACCTAAGCAGTGAACGTGGAGAACCTGATGGGACAGCAGTACCTAGCAAAGGGGACAGGAAAAATTAGAGAGAAGGGGGCCCCTGGGTGAGCTGGTGGTTTTTCAGCTATAGCAGCTGCAGCCAAATGGTGACGTGTGTTTTCTCCATACATGCTCCAGCCTGTTTTCCTGCTGGCTCTAGGATCTCCCCATGCATTTTCAGTCATAATAGTGAGAATGTCCCTGGGCTCCAGGGTGTGAGTGTGTGATGAGATCGTTTCAATGATTGTGGCCGTTCTAGATTGGCTTGTATAGTACAATCTGAGTAACAGCATGTATATGCATATATGCACTGTGTATGACTGTCTGGACATTGTTTTGCAGCACCTCCACAATGAATCCAGTTTGCCATTTAGAAAATTATGTTCTGATGATGACCTCTGTTTCATGTGTAGAGACATCTTTTCTCTTTCTGAGAATTGCTGAACTAGGAGATGGTGTTAGTTTTACTCTACACTCAGTATTTTCTGATATATAATTTTTTTATGTTAGCATATTCCTCACTTTTGTCAAGAGTACCAATTAAGAAATGGGAGCTCATGACTCAGGTTTCTCGAAATAAAGAAATCCTTCTACTCTTAGATGAATCAAAAGTCTACATGTACATTATTTGACATACTTAATTTACAGGATTATTACCGTTGCCAGTTTGACATTTTACACTTCAAATAAATTCACCCATAGGCACAAAGACACTTTACACAGATTTTCTTATTTAAACAAAATGTCACCATGAGAAGGAGACAAGCTTAGTAAAAATTACCACTATACTGTAACAAAAGGGTGCTGAATTTCGAAATAGGAAGAACAAGTTTTGACATGAATAACACTGGCTGTCATCTGTAGAAGTGGATCAATTTGGGAAAACTTGTACAGGAACAAACTTATATTGAATGAAATGTGTCCTCTAATTTTTCTGCATGCATTCTCTCTCCATAAGATTAAGATGAATTAATATCGGCAAAAAACTGAAGTTAGAAAAATATAACGAAACACATAATAAGGAATTTCTTAATTATGCTGCAGACTTTTGTTGTAATGAATGTTCCCCCATCCATCCTAAAATTAAAATAATAAGTATATAATAGGTTCTACTAATATATTTGCAACAATTCTTATTGCTCTGCACACATGGCCCACAGCTGCTTGATCACAGGATTATGATGATGCTTGGTGAGCAGAGGATAATCAAACAGCAGGGAAGAAGGCATGGAGGTGTGCAGAGAAAGGAGAAAGAAAGTTGATGTGATCTAGTGTAGTTAATAAGCCTTCTCTGTAAGAGATTCAGATAATGAAAGTGTTTCAGAATTTTTTTTCCTTCCACCACTGTGCCTTTGCCAAAGCAGAGACACAGTTTTGGGACAGAGACTAATGTGACTGGAATGAGAAAACCATATCTCGTTGGCACCTACTTCAGGTCGCACACTGTGATGGTTCAGAGGTTGTTCTGTGGGCATGTTTGTATGCTAATTATATGATGTGAAAATACAGGACTGTGTTTAAAAAGCATCCAGTATGTTCTTTGAGAATTCTCAACAAGTGATCCTTATATGTTTGCAGAAAACCTAAAGATCATCAAATATGCTGACTTCACACTATACAATGATTTTGTGACAAAAATACTTGTGAAGATAAACATGATCTGAGCTCATATACAGAAATATTTATTCATATGTGATTCCTTCAAGAATGTGTCCCAAAAGATTGAGCAAGTAACCCTTCTAAAAACTGTTTTCTTTTAGTCCCATAATTATTTATGGCCTGTCAGAAGGTGACTTACAAGAGTTCTTTCATCATGAAAACCAATGTTATCCTCCATCTCTCTCTAAAAATAACAAGCTATCATCAGGCAAGTTAACCACACTGATAAAATACCTTGGAAATAAAGTGAACTTTGCCTCATGGTGTGATCTTCCTGATGTTCCTGTTGAAGTCTTGATGGATATCAATACTTTATGCCTAGACATCAATATGACTTTCAGAGATTATGCATCAAACAAGATTATCCTCTACATCAGTGAACAGTTTAAAATGTGTTAAGGCTTGATATTGCATCTGCTGTTCCTATGGTAGATGGTTTCAGAGACACTTCCAGAACACATCATGCGCAGGGCAGAGATCTTGAAAGTATATATAGGATATTCGTAATGTACCAAGTAACTAGTAATTGGTAGCAAGCCCTTTTTTTATTTAATAACTTTTATACCTAGGAACTTTTCATCACCAGAAATTATAACAATCAATCATCTAACAATTAGTAAAAGCACGTTGGAAGAAATCCCTAGAACTGTGGAGAAGGACAAGGACATTTTCAAACAGATCAAAAGAGGAGTTTAGTCATACTTACGCACAAACTTCTGATACTTATGCAAGGATTTGGGGAATTACAGCATTCATTAGCTTGGAAAACTTAGAGTTTTCCACTTCATTTGACAAATATGAGAATTTCTAGTCTGCTAAACCTAAGCAACATGCTTACAATATCCCTGAATCTCCAAATACTACTGAGGCCATTTCATTTTTTTGCAGGAAAGGATAAAGAAGGTTCTGTACATGTGCAAAATATACCTTACAGTATTATCTGAAATATTTACAGCGGCTAAACACTGCATGTTTCTACAGCTACACTAGCAATGTCCTATTACTGGTCATGCCACCAGTGTAGAACTGTTTGTCCAGAATGCCACACCTGGAAGGAGTTTCCTTCTCAAGTTAATGCAACAGCTATAGTAGCCAACAGAAGATGTTTGCTATAAAACCACAACCCTTAGCATGAGCAAAACAGTATGAATGGAAAAAAGTGCACAGGGACATGCAGACAGTTAAAGACAGTTAAAGCACTTGTGAAACAGGCTGCAGAGAAGGAAGACTAGAAGCTGCAGGTGACCGAAGTGCGCCACTATAGAAGCAAATGGCTTAGCTGAGAAATGTAAAGGCTAAATATCAATAGCAAAAAATGCAAAAGACTCATGTGCACACATAAATATGGGACTGGTATATCCCAATGTCATAAAATTCATTTGTATGCTGTAATTATTCCTTAAAAGTGCACTTCAGCTGAAGGTCTTGTAATACATGTTACAAGATTTAAAGTAAAATCCATATCAACTGATGGATAAAACTGCACACAGAAAGAAAGTTTTGAGAGTAAACATTAAAAGTTTGTGGTGGTGATAAAGACTTGTAGCATTTATTGGTTTTTTACATTGCTTTTCCAGTTAATGTGACAGCCATTTGAGTCAAACCAGATGTAGATGAGATACTGTAGAAACTGTACAGATGCCATTAAGAATAAAATGACATAAACTCTCAGCAACAAAGAAGCTCTTAGGCTGATGTCCTTATGAAACTCTGAATCATTTCAAAATAGTTCCACATCTCAAATTAATCAGGACGTGAACATCTATGACAACTTTTGTGCTCTCAACATGAGTCCCACAGCTTTGATATATATTGACTTGAGCAGTGTGGCTGAACTACAACAAACCTTTCCACAGCCAAATACAGATCAGAGCTGCTCTGAAGTTACTCTTGGTTGTCCTGAAGGTTCACTGTGCCCCAGTCAGCCTTAACCTCTGGAAAGCACAATGAAGGGAGAATTTAGCAGAATCAGAAAGCAAATACATGATCTTATGGTATATTTTTTCTTTTAGGCAATGCAGTCCCCATTAAAGAGTTTGTCTTCCTCTTTCTTGCCTCAGCAAATGTGGTGGCAAAATGTCTCTTAAAGCATAACTGTCTTCATAGGGGCATAAATTCTTAAAGACAACTCATAATGCTATTATAATTATAATGTTAATAGCTCATTGACCATGTAATTAAACAGAATCATTTCACTATCAGGCAAAAAAAAGCAGAATTATTAAATAGAAATCAGTGTTCAATCAGCAGATGCAGGACTGCTGTGCAGGGTCACTAGGACAGTCCTTCAAGTCGCAGAATTGTTTTTGACTGTGGAAGCCTTCTGGTCTTTTCTGGCTGGTCAGCAACTTTCCATATGGAGTTGTTGGAGGGTAACCACTCAAGTCAGAAAAAGGAGAAAGACGGAGTCCCTTGGTTGAAATTAAAACACTTCAGAGATTGCTCAAAGAAAGATCAGTAATTGCCATTCTGCATTCTCTATTACTTCATGTGTGCTTTGATTTTACATGTTTAGTCTATTCAAATTGTAAATTCATTAGGGGCAACAGCTGTTGCTTAATAACATACACAGTTTCACTATAGGATCCTCATCAGATCACTAACAATATATTTATATAATAAATAATAATTTGGAGATACTGTAGATCCAGAGAAGTATTCACAGGTACCTGTGGTGAGATACATCTAAACATTTCAGTTCTTTTTTATAGTGTTATTACCTCTTATTTTTAAGTCTGCTATTTAGAAAGTGTCTAAACAGCTCAAGATGACCTTACTGCTTTGACACTAAATCACAGGAAAGAGCTTCTAGTGTCAAAATAGTAAAAAGAAATGCCAAGAAATCTATGGATACGTCATTGCAGAATAAAGCCATCAGCTCCTGCTTAGAGAAACATCAGATTTACATTTACTTCAACAAGTAGTAAACAGTCCTGACAAGTGGAAGGTTTATATTTCATCCCTGAGAGGATTTAGAGGAAGACAAATGCTGCTGTTTCTGAGAGGTTCAAATGCAGGTCATGATGTCACTAGGAGGACAAGCCTGTTCAGCAGAAGCAAGCACACTGCCCTCACCGCGGTGCTTTCCACGGAGACCCGGGCGAGGTCTCAATGGCTCTACTCATACAAACTGCTTCCGTTCACCCTCCTCTCCCACAGATAGCCTCAGGGACAGGGCCCCCTTGAAGGCCTGGTCAAACCCAAGAGGGTACAAGAGTCATAGGCAGCCACCGCCGCTTGCTACCAACATGCAACCTGGCTTTCCTTGAAGTATGCTGTCAGGACATCTTTTTGCTCTATAGGATAAATAGTTTGTGACTCCTCAGAGGCTGTTTCCCACAGAGCTGCATACAGAATTTCATATATGGCACAAATAATACAAATATAAAAATCCCTTTCTGTCCTCATGTGGGTCTTTTCGGTTGTTTGTTTCCAGAAAGAAGTGCTAGTAATGCCTTTTGCTGTTAATTATGTTTAGTCAAAATTAGTTTTCAGGAGGGTGTGAGGTACTCAGCAGAAAATAAAGATTTAAATAAAATGTATCTGAAAAATACACTAAATAAATTAAAGCTTAACTTTTAAAGGCTGCCACTGGATTGGTTTGCTGCTGCGGCCAGTGGGAAGGTTAACCTTTAAAGGGTATCCACAGCTTGGTTTGGTACTTTGGTCAGTGGAACAGTGGCCTTGGCCCTGCTAACAGTGTTTAGCATGAGATCACAGTTCACATCTCATACTGTGGTGATTTATATTTGAATTTGGAGTAGTAATGGTCTCAGGTTCTTTAAATCTGTTTTACCGCTTGATGTTATGATACAAATTATACTGAAGACTTATTCTCTGCAACGTATCCTATTATTCTTAATTTAACTTCATAATTATAGCTAAATCATTCTATATATGCTTGGCTAAATACGTTTGGATTTCTCTTGAATGCAGAGGCCAAAGTCTAACATTACCATTGACGTCTAAGCAGCACAGGGAGTGCTGCAGGAAGCCAGAAGGAAAAATGATCCCTTTACAAATGTTCGGTCTTCTAGTACTTTCTCTCCTTTTTGAACTACTCCTGACTTTGGGATAGGCATAGTTCCTTTTGTTTTTTATTCCCCGCGGGCTGTATTCATTTGTGGCTTTTTCCTTCAAACTAAAACATGCTCTTTTGATTGCAACATCCATTTCTTTACCGTAAATCCAACATTTATAGTTCAAGATTATGATGTACACAAGTGTAAACTGCATATAAACATGAACTAATGTTTCTGGTCACAATTCATGCTCACTATTGGAAAAAATAGCTCTAGAAATCTCAGTCAAAGGAGGTTTGTGCAGACAGCTTGGCACCAGCTGAAGTGGTGTCTCTTTTGGTCTCTTGTCAGATACAAAAACCTTTGAATCAGTTAATCTTGACACTATCAAGAATTGTGATGTCCATAATGCCATTCTTTAATAAAGAATTTTACCGTATGTTCAGCTTCCTAGGTATCTGCTACTCCTACCAAGTAACACTGAACGAACAGAGACATCAGATGTTCTGGCCTTTCACTGCAAATACTCTAGCAGATATCTTTTATTTTTCCTTTTTGTTTACAAAATGTCTGTAGAAATGTAACAAAATGGTTGGGTTAGCATATATGTACACAACTTTTTTCTCCTTGTAGTCATGAAGTTTTCAAGGAGTTTTTAAGTTTTACTGTAGCTCGGTGCAAGGTTCTGTTTCGTGAATTTTAACTGGAGTGTATGAACAGACAAATCCCCAGAGGCTCCTTTTATGTTGCTCAGAAACAGAACTGCATGGAGTTACGGAGATTTGTATTGTTCTGCGTAAAAATCAAACTTGAAACACATTATTACAAAGAAGAAAACCAATTTTGCTGAAAAGTTTATTCAGAAATTAGTCCAAATTCTGAATAGAAATTTGCAAAAAGCAACAGCTCTGTGTGTCAGAGTACACGTTTCACACAGGTTTGGCATTTAGCATAGATACAGACCACGAAGGTCTATAGGAGACAAGAACACAGATGTGCAATGACATAGTTTGCTCATTGTCTGTATAAGACTTCATTAAAACATCACATAATACCAGAAACAAACTTAAAGATATAAAATATAGTTGTGACAAATGAAGTAAGTTTAAATCTCAATTTCTAGTAAAAATTCAGGGGTAACTAATCCAATGATAACGTTATCATTGAAATTCATCTACCTCCCACAAAAGCATCAGAAGAAAACAGCGTTTCTGCTACAGAAAAATGTGACCATTCTAGTTCTCATGAATATCCTTTGGCTGTACTTCATTACCTGAGACTGGTTTAGAAGACACTTGATAAATCTTTTGGTTTTAATATTGTGAAGTTGATGCTGCCTGTTTTGTAGTTTTGCCGGTTGTGCCCCACCCTGACCATGTTGTTGATAAGCAGCAGTGTTTGCACGAGTTCCCTTGTATTTGCTTGTCTCAACACTCTGCTCTCAATTTGTTGAAAGAAAAAAATACCTCAGTTTCAGATGCACAGAAAATGGATTTTCGTCCTACACAAATGACACTGTCCTGGCACTATGAACTCAAGAACTATTTGTTACCTTATCCAGGAAAGCTGATGAATCGATGAATTTGGACCTCAGTCATGGGACAATTATTTTCCTTAAGAGTAGTGCTAATGTTTTGAAAGTAAACCTTGGAACAGTGTCACAGAACAGCTGAGGAGGGAGGGCACCCCTGAGGATCCTCTGGTCCAACCCCTGGCTCAAAGCAGGGTCAGTGAGAGCTGGTTGCTCAGAGCTGTGTCCAGTCGTGTTTTGAATATCTGCAAGGACAGATACACTACAACACCTCTGAGCAACCGGTTCAACCACCCTTACAGTAAAAAGGTGTTTTCTTATGTTTAAACAGAATTTCCTGTATTTCAGTTTGTGCCCATTGCCTCTTGTCCTGTCACTGGATAGCAATGAGAAAAGCCTGGCTCCTTTGTGTTTACCCCTTCCTTTCAGGTATTTATATACATGGACAAGGTCCCTCTGAGCCTTCTTGTCTCCAGGCTGAGCGGTCCCAGCTCTCTGAGGTTGTCCTTGTATGAAAGATGCTTCACTCCTTTAAACACCTTCGTGGCCCGTCACTGGACTCACTTCAGCAAGCCCATGCCTTTCTTCTACTGGTTAGCCCAAAAGTCCACACCCCAGGTGTGGCCTCACCAGTGTAGAGAATTGTCGCCATCACCTCCTTCAATCTGCTGGCAACTCTACTCCTCACATAGCCCAGGATGCAGCTGGTTGCCTTTGCTGCAAAGGCACATTGCTGGCTCGTAATCGACTTTTTGCCCACCAGGACACTCAGGTCCTTCTCTGCCAAGCTGCTGTCCAGCCCCAGCGTAGACTGGTGCCTGGGGTTAGTCCTCCCCTGCTGAGCTTCATGAGGTTCCTCTCTGCCCATTTCTCCAACTTGTCAAGGTGCCTCTGGATGGCAGCACATTCAAGCAGTGTATCAGCTACTCCTCCTTGGTTTGTACCATTAGCAAACTTGCTGATGGTGCACTCTGTCTCATTGTCCATGTCATTAACAAAGATGCTAAACATTATTAGCTGCAGTACTGACCCGTGGAGCTCACCGCTAGTGGCTGGCCTCCAGCTGGATGTGGTGCTGCTGATCACAACCCTCTGGGCTGGCTGTTCAGCCAGTTTTCAATCCACCTCACTGACCACTTACATAGTTTGTACTTCATTTACCTAGCTTTGCAATGCGGATATTAGGTGAGAAAGTGTCAAAAGTCTTGCATTTTATTTCATTTTTGTCTACTTTTGCCAAGGAGCACCTTAGACATATTCAAGAAGTTTTTAGTCACATTTTCTTATTGCATAATTTTTCAAAGAGAATATTTTTGAGGAGTTTGCTGAATTTCTTCCTCATTTTAAGGAAACTTATGACATTTTAAAGTTTGACATTTAGAGAAATATGGTGTGCTTAGATCAACATGCTCTTTAATTTCAACATTTCAGCTAGTTTGTCAGATATAAGAATTTTGAATTAATGTTTACAAAAAAAGTGTTTTTGCAGGCCCAAGTAATTTTGTTTTTTCAAATTCTTTATTCATGAGAATTGTTGGGATTTTGACTCTCAATTTGCACCGTGTTTTGCTAAAAATCAAAAATATTGCAGGGCTGGGAAAAGCATGTGTTGTTCAGCTCCAGTAGCTGTATATGACAGCCTTTGTCTTCCCAGAAACCCAGATATAATCTATCATGTGTATGATTACATAAAGGATTACCATTCTATATTCATTCTTCTCATCTCACTTGGAAGTTGTGCTGTGTACTCTATTTATGCAATCCAATTAAAATGCCTTCATGCTTTAAAGTGGCAGTACTCATAATATTTATAAGAGTAGTCCATTGTCGAAAAATCATAAATTACAATATTTCTAAGTCAGTGATAAAATGCTATTATAGATGAGGAATTTTAATACAAAAGAATGTAAATCAGAAAGAAATAATTGCATTGTGTTGTTGATGAATATAATGGATGAAATCCTGGACCCACTGAAGTTTAAGAGAGAAGTTCTCATTGCCTTGAGCAGAGCCAGGGTATTATCCAATACATCTGATTCTGTCTTTCACATGCATTCCTAAAGAGTCAATTATGTCCTTACTTCATATTAGTATTGTGGTAGTGTCAAGAAGCATCAGTGAAGACTGCATTCTGATAGGTATTACACTTTCATGTGGCTTATTAGTCTTACACATGTCACTCCACAGACTGCAGAAGGATCATGGCAGCCTTATATACTTATATATTAGCACAGAATCAGTGCCTTTCTCCCGTTTTGATTCTGCAATTGAGTTTAAGGCTTGATCTGTAAAGTAAAATCCTTTTTAAAATGACGTGCTGGGTTTCTTCCTTTCAGGGCAGCTACATTAGGTTCAAAAGCTCCTTTCAGGAGATGTTCTAGCCTTTTCTGAGACTGCCAGTTCTCACACTGGATTTTGCTCCTAGATGAGCACACATGCACATTCCCATGCAAGTTAGAGATGTGCCAGGGAACACAGGAAAGAAAATTTTCTTGCCTTAAAGTTCTTAATAGCCATGAGCCCTTGTTACTGTTAAATTTGAGGGTTTAATTTGAACAGCAGTTTCTAAGTAGCTTTAAAGATCACTTTGAGCAGATTTCTACATAGAAACTCTTTTCTCTAACTAAAGAACCTAAAAAAACCCCCTCTACCCAGGTGGCCTCTTTCATTGCCTGAAGATGTCAGATAAAAGCTTTCCAAATTGAAGAATGGCTTCTGCTTCTGTATAGGTGGAGTGCAGAGCTCTCAGGTGAGTGACAGAAGCCACAGCCTGTGCCCATGACCAATGCCACCACAGCTGCTGTCGTGTGTATCTATAAGCCTAGTACAAAATAACATGCAATCAAACTTCTCAAAGTACTGCACTCAGGTTCTCTTGATTGGAGATATGCAATCTCACACCAAAATCTAAGCTTGCTTTTATTAGATGGTTATATTGCTATATGCAGCTAAGGAGATTTCAGAGATTCCACAGTGTAATAAAAAAAAAAAAAGCCTCCAAAACCTGTATTGTGATTAGGATCACTTTTCTCAGTAAAATAACTCCTCTGTAAGTTTCCAATTGAAACTCAGGTCTCAGAATCTGTGCCAAATTAGGTGTCCTGGACCTTCAGGTTCTTGATTTTTTTCACTGCATGGTCCCGCTACAAAGGACACCAGTCTTTACTTGTCGTTCCTTAAATTAGGGCATGTCAATACCTGACATTTCAGGATGGTGAAATGCAAATTTAAAGTGGAATAGATATTCTTGAATAATCCCATGCTCAGACATGCTTTTGCACTATGAACGAAGTCCATGTCTCCTCAGGCATTCACTTCCTTCTTAACAAATGCAATGGCATGATCTGTGTTTTGTTGGTCTGGAATTTGGATTATTAGTTGTCAAATGTTACCTAAGATCCTACTCCTTATAAATCCCTGTGTTAAACTTGAGAAGGTAAGAACATTAAGTCATTATTAACTTTCCCAATGGGAACTTAAGTGTGTCCTGTTATATATGTGGGTAGTGATGATTTCGCTTTCATTCAGCTCTGTGTTCCTTGCGGACAATACTTCTGTCCATCTGTATCATGCCCATTGTAAAGATGATGCATACCAGCAATATACAAACCAAGATTTCTGTTCTGGATTCTACTTAGTCATGTCCAGATTAAAGACATTTTTTAAAGCAGAACAAACATGGAACAAACATAGAGCACAGAAATTTTAGCCATTATATATGAAGCCGATATTCATGTATTTTGTGTCCAAATCACAGAGCAGACCCATCACACCTGTGTCACTAATATTAATGCCATAGGACAGCCAGCATGCTATGAAACATCACCACTTGTGAGCTTGTTGTAACACTCTGATCAATGTGTGATGCGAAAGTGAAACATGACGCTCGATGGGGTGATCTGACCAGGGTGTCCCACTGATGCACTTCATAAATGACCTGGAGACCATGCTCACTTTATAGGTATGAAAGCTTACTGGAAATGTTAACATGGTATTCAAAACAATTTGAGTTTATGCAAATTTATTCTACAAGTTAATTTCTATGGATAGCTATATCTTGAATGTAGTTGCTTGGCACATTTTTTTAATTTTTCTTAGATTTCGAGTCAGTCTGAGTAGGTTTGCAGAAGCAGAACAGTCCTCCAAGCACCAAAAATTCTTACTCTAGCACACTACCAGTACAAAGTCGCTAGCACAGTAGAGTTCCAGAAAATCCATTTGATAATCTTAGACCTCATATGTAATCTGCTAAAAGTTTAATCATCTTCAGGCAGTCTGCAAGTAAATTGTGATGCTAGTCTTTATGTTGCAGCTCACCTTGCCTGGCTTTGGTGTGTAAAACAGAATAAACAGGATAGGACTTAAGACCCTTCTGACTGCTACAGGGAAGTTTGATAGACTCTCATGGACCTTTACTCACTTTCCATTGTGGGTGCTTGTCAAAATTGACAGAAACTACTTAGACAGCCAAGTCTTTTCCGTACATCTCTAAATTACCTTGCCATGCCAAAGGTTTTTATCAAATTAAATAAACCTGCATAAAGGTCAAGATTTGCTCTTGACAGCATTGATTTTTGAAGCAGTGAAAACTACTTCAAGTCTTTCACAGCTTGCTTTGAACCCACAGTTGTGATCCATCTGAACTACAAAATGTCACAACAGTCACTTGAGGAAAACCTGCAGAAGGATTTTGCCCAACACGATCAGCATAAGTATGCCCTTTGAGTTGGTATGTACTGAAACTCATAACTATTTAATAAAACTGAAGAGTTAGAAATGCGACCAGTGAGACATAAATCATAAGGCACCTTCTTTCATTAAATAGCAGAATCAAGGTTATTCTATTTTTAAATAGCAACCTTTTCTTATTTGCAGAGACTTATATTTTAAATTCAGTATATTTTTGACATAACCAAGGACTGTTGTCCAGTAGATACACCCTGGGCTACATTTGAGAGATTTGATTGCTAGCCTTTAGTTACTCTCTCTTTTTGCAGTTGCACCAATTTTCAAAAAATAATGTGAACTGGTCACCATTTTCACCTTCTTTTAGAGAGGCCAAAAGGTTTGAGTAGATTTGAAGGAAAGTGAAGCTGCTTAGCAAATTGCCTCTAGCTGATTTGTCACGCTTATATAACCTAGGGAGTAGCATTAAACAATTTGAGCATATGTAAAGTGACATATCAGTTCCAAGCTTTAGAAATGAACCTACTTTAGGGAAAGGTAATATGAAGACCATGATAATAGTTTCTTATTTAAAGGTGTGCAAAACTTAGTTCAGATAAAGGACAGTTATATAAATCTGTCTCTAAATGAAGTAATCAGCTTAATCAATTGCTTGCCTTTAACATAGGCATAATTCTATTGAGCTGAAGGGGATCATGAAATATGTGAAAGATGCAAAAAGTATTAATATTCCAAAAAGAAGTAGGGAGACTGGTGCTGTAGCCTGTCAAGCTATGTGTCTGCTGAAGGGGAGACAAAATTCTAGTCTATGCTCCAAAATTTCACTGCAGGCTGATCTCCCCCTCCTACATAAGTGTGTTCTGGGCCACAGAACCAGTCTTTCTCTGTGCTCTTCATCAGCAATTATTTGCTCCTTCCATGTAAAATATAACAGTGTCAACAGAAGGGGTTGAAATAAACTCATACATAGAATAGACTAAGAATCATTCGGGGTCTTTCGTGAGTTTAAATCCTTTTGGATATTCACTGTGCTACTGGTTATAGGTGGGAGAAGAGTGCAGCCCTGCAGCCATTATCATTCTTGTGAAGTTCAGGCAACTGAGAATTTTATGGGCAAGTTCCTGACTGCTGATGGCTCGTTGTGTCTCCCCAGACTAGACTTTAGAGCTGGACCTCCTCAGCAGGGTCAGAATGAATCCCTATTCCTCTCCTCAGCCTTTGCTACCAGGTAATTTAGGTGGTTTGTTGTTTAGTGATACTTGGTACAGTTTTAGTTCTTCCCTTTCCTCAGAAAGGAGACTAACTGAAGACTGAGTTGGAAAGCAAGGTGACTAAAGTGAAAAGCTAATCACAGTGGATATAACCCATTGGCACTGGGCCATTGAGAGGCAGATGCGTTAGACGTCCCTGATGCTGAGCTTCATACCCACAGCAAAGGGACCATTAGCCCTGTCTACCTTGCTAAGTCACCTCCTGTAGAACAAGCCCGAGCGTGACCAATGTTGTCAGCATCAGATCTTCAGTCTGTGAGCTGACTCCTCTTGAACTATGGTGCAGTATACACCTACAACAGAGTCAGTATGCACCATAAATATCACAGCCATAAAAGCAGTCTTGGCTGAGTCCAGTTATGGCGTGTCAGGCACAGAAAGTATGCAGGATTCAACAAAGCATGTTCCCACTTGCCCCAAGAGTTAATTTGGCCTGTTATCTTTCTTGTCCTGTTAACATTTATTTGCACCCAATAAGGCATGAAATCATTACTTTGGTATATGTCCTAACATTTAATCCCATAGTGTCATATTTTAATTGGACAGAAAGTATCTAAATGGTTCTAATTCCCCAAGGATGTGGCTATTCAGTAATAATCACAACCCTTGAAGCTCCCTTATTACTTTTATTAAAATAAAATCCTTCATGACTGAAATACTACATATTTTCTAAATTGCATCAAAATGAATTTGATGGTTTAAAAGAACAGATTGCAAATTTAGTTCATACAAGACTGCCCATAAGTAATAGCTTATAGAACACCTTTCACATACCAAATCCCCCAGCTATAAAATTAAAACACTTCAAACACTCAAGAAATGTGGCTGAGGGCATCACATCTTTATAGACCCCATGAGGGGTCTGTTAGGCTCAGAACAATAAATATGGTTTAAGGCTTCAGTTTTTGTTATGTATATTACATAGCTTGTGATCAGCTGGAAATGAAGCACCATTTGCTGTCACCTACTGGGCCCTAGCTGATTAAGTCACTCCATGCAAATCACAAAGCAAAGAAGTTGCAGAAGAGAAGCTATCACTCCAGTTTCAGCTTAGTCCTTTGGGCTACATCTGTGCCAGTCAATGAAACAGAGCAGGACTCATTTTCTGAATCAGAGGGTAAGAGGCAAATCACAGCAAAATGCACAGAGCTAAATCCTCTCCTCCCTTCCCCTTATGCCCAAACAGGGAAGGTACAGTCCCTCCTGACCCCAGCGGAGGCATCACCTAGGAGCACCCTGGGTGCACACCAAGGAGGCACCCTCGATCCAGCCATGAGCAAGAGCATGCCGGTGCCTGGGCCATTCCTGCTTACTTGAGTGGACGTCACACGGACCATGCGTGAGAGAGCACAGGGAGTTTTCGTGTCACTAGGAATGAAGTTAGCTCTGGTTTGAAGCCTGCTGCAAAAGGAGGTGAAAAAGCAAAGCATTTAAGAGTGAAGTCTGATGTAATTGAAATTATGG
Organism: Grus americana; assembly: GCF_028858705.1. Classification (NCBI taxonomy): domain Eukaryota; kingdom Metazoa; phylum Chordata; class Aves; order Gruiformes; family Gruidae; genus Grus; species Grus americana. The sequence continues at coordinate 15,421,519 of NC_072855.1, read as the reverse complement.
AAAGTATTTAAGTAGATGGAAAATAATGAACTTTTCTAGAATGTGTGAGGACATCAACACTAACTCATAATGGTCTCCTTGAGGTAAAGAAGAAACATCAGGAGACCTTTTAAGACCCCAGTGTTCTTGTTTTTCTGTTTTAGTGAAGATACTATGAATGCAAATGGACACACCCCACCCCCCCGAAAAGCCTGGCCAGCAGAAAGCACCCCCTCCCAGCAGCTGCATCACCCCTTGGTGTTAATTGCAGTGTACCAACTCCTGACAGCCTTTTAATAGGCAAGGCAGGAGGGAAGGTGGTATTTTGTTATAGGTCTTTATAAAGTACTAAAAGGCAAATTTAAAATGCTCATTACACTTGAGTAGCTCCACTCTACTTAAATATTGGCTCCAGGTTTACTTCATTATCCTCTTACCAGTAATTAAGCTACCTAGGGACAATCAGCAAATAATAAAATGCTGTGGTGGAGGAAATTAGTTTAGACTACAAAGCATTGAATGAAATGATTGTGCAAAATAGACGAAGGCAACAGCATATAAAAGATATTTAGCTATCTATACATAAATAAATTCCAAGGACCATAATATTTACTCTACATGAAATATATAAATTGAGGGTTTGGAGAAGTTTCCACTTATTTCTCCTCAATGCAGTTTATTAGGTAAATATGGCTTTTTGTTTCCATTAATGTCTGATCAATGGATTGGTCATTTTCCTAGACTTTCAGCTGTCCTCCAACCAAAGGATAAAGGCAATGCTTGAATGAAGGCTAAGTCCTCTGTTCTACCTCATTGACTGAAGAATACAAAGACATAAATGCATGGAATAAGCTGATTTCTCCTACTTCAAGCTGGAAACGAGTAGAGCGTTGGAGTCGGGTCATCCTGGAAATGAGGCCAGGAGCTTGGCTAGACATGTTTGTGCTCTCTTTTTCCCATCTCCTGCTCCTACTATAGCTCGTGTAGTGAGACTGTAACTTTCTTTACTTGTCCTAGGGAAACTTTCCTGACCCTGGGCCCTAGACAGAGCAGGGCAGGACTTGTTAACAACTGGGTTGAGAAAAAGTGAAATTGTTTGAACATTTGTGTTGATTTTTTTAGCATATAGTCCAAAAAAGCAGTAAGGTATGACCATTTGAGAGAAGGAAAATCAGAAGTAGGGGAGGAGATTTTATTTCATGCAGCAGCAGTAGCTCCTAGTTAAATGATCTCAGTTCATTTGTCTGAACTAGATTAGAGGACGAGTGACACACAAGGGGTGTAAAACCTAGCACTTGACTGCTCCTTCTCATCCACCCTGCAAACACTGATATAAAGTCTGTGGGGGTTAATTGATTCCTACAGATGTGAGAGAAAAATCAGCCATCAGAAGGCAGGTAAATTTCCAGAGGCAAAAGCCTTACACCACTACATTAAAGGAACAACAACTCATGCCCTTTTAAAACTCAATGGGTGACAAACCACAAAAGAAACTGAGTACCTTCATGACGCACTTTAAAGAAAATCATGCCCAGGACCTCCAATGCTGTCAGGTGTTTTCATCAATTCATCACTTACAGAAAGTGGCTGTGCAGGATTGCTGTTTGTAAACATGATGGACACCTTTGATACCACAGGAGAAAAAGACACGGTCTCTTCTCTGTAAGAGTCCTAAGCATTTAATATGGTAATACAGTGTTTTTTCCACAGAACACAGCTCCCCCTCAGAAAGCTGAATTTGTTCAATTGCACACTGCAACGGGCAAATTGAAGACAGCTGGCTTTACTCATCTGTGGTTTTTTAGGTTTTGATTGATTAGTTTCTCTGCTTCAGGTTTTAATGGAAAGAGAAGCAAATAATGCAGCCAAAGTGCTAACAGTATAATTAAGATTTTGTTATTGTGCCAGTACTGTATAACCTTAAATTTTTAAGACATAACTGAAGTAAGCTTCAGTGAAAACAGATGTATCCATGGCAGGGCATGAAGACCCACCTGGGTTTAGTAGCTCTCTGATTTAATATATTAGGGCTTTAAAACAGAAAAGAACTAAAAAGGAAGTCAGGTCATTCCCTGTATTTATATCTCTATTTATAGTCTCTGTTGTCCTGATGGTATTGCCATCAATCCAATTCTATTGTAAGGTAAAGATATTTGATGTATTTCTAAAATCTAAGGCTCCTGAAGTCATGTTGATTATAACTCCTTCTTTTTAGCTTTAGTAAGTTCTCTGTCCTCAGTGGTACAGTGAAAACTTTGTGAATTCTAAAAGGTCAAAACCCAAAAGGCAAATGCAAAATCTTAAAATGTGTGTGGGTCTTTGAAATATACTGTTAGTCCTTCCTTACGATACTCACAGAGTCTGGCTTTATAATTCTGAGTACGCAGTGTAGGTAAGGCTGAACACTTAAGTTCCATTCACAGCCACAGAAAAATGAAAATCTGTCTATGTCTGGGATATATTCCCTTTGAAAAAGGCTTGTGTCCTATGAACACCATCAATGCACTTAATTGCAAACAAGCTTTTCACAGGCTATTTCAAGAATATAAACAGGTTCGTATACGCTGTAGAGAGACTGACTTGAATGATGCTTATTTCATTAACAAGACTTAAGAATAATGGCAGCCTGTTTTAAAGTATTCTGTTGGACAGTTTACAGAGTTTTCCTTATCTGTTTTATCAGGGCTATGTATGTATAAAGAAATCTGCTTGGTTTTGTTTTGTTTTGGTTTTTTTTTAATTAATGGCATGCTGAAATTGATGGATTTTGGTGATATAAAGGAAAAGAAATATAGGTTGAGTTGTTTTTAAACTGAGAGGAAAGGAAGACATTTTCCAATACTGGATAATAAAATTGTGATGTACATATGATGATCTGCATGATCTATATTTTGGAATTTAAAAAGTGACATTTAATGTGGTGTATGAATTGTTAAATATATATTAGTAATGATGTGGTTATTTTTCTCAGTCAACTATCATAAGTAGAAATTTAATAAAAAAATTAAATACACTTTCATAGAACCATAGAATGTTTTGGACTGGAAGGGACCTTAAAGATCATCCAGTTCCAACCCCCCTGCCATGGGCAGGGACACCCTCCACCAGACCAGGTTGCCCAAAGCCCCATCCAACCTGGCCTTGAACACTTCCAGGGATGGGGCATCCACAGCTTCTCTGGGCAACCTCTTCCAGTGCCTCACCACTCTCCTAGTAAAGAATGTTTTCTTAATATGTAATTTAAATCTACCCTCCTTCAGCTGAAAGCCATTCCCCCTTGTCCTATCACTACATGCCCTTGTAAACAGTGCCTCTCCAGCGTTCAGAAATGATCTCTCGTAAAACTACTAGAAGGCTGTAAGCAGAATCCTTGTGGTTATAAGCAGAATCCTTGCATTATATGAGTTGAAATACTATTTCAGGTAATGATGTAATAGTAAATATTTTCTCTAAGAAAGCATGATTAACAAATATGTTCCAAAGTGGATCAGTTTAAATTCTCCCAAGAAGTGACGTGTATTATGAAAACTCACTAGGTAGGAGCTGTTCTCCACTTGACAATATAAACAAAAATTCTTTTCCTGGCACTAAAAATGGAGGAAAATCAAAGTTGAAATATGGTACCTTGCTAATCTTGATGCAACCTTTCCTGGGATAAAATATTAATATTGCTTTGTCCAACTAATACATCATAAATTATAATTCTATCAAAGTCTGTTAGGTGGCTTACTGAAAGACTGCTATTCATAGCATGCAAAGTCACTTCTGCAGGAAGAACATAATTTTTTCACAAAGGGGTTTTTATTTTTTCTTCCAGTGCACTGTATTTGAAATTCTTTTATATTGATTTCTTTTTTAATTGTTAATGTAAACAGAATATGGAAGGCATGATGATAATAAAGATCTATTATAGCACTATATTTAGTTTAGAAATAATAAAAAAGATAAATAATGAATAGGTGGCAAAAGCTTATCTTCCTCCCCAGACTGCTCCATGTAGTGCTTTGTTCCCTAGTTATTGGCATTTTCAGTAAAATGTATCAGTAAATTCAGTCAATTAAAACTTTATTGTGATTCAATAACAAGATTTATCCTACCTGTGGAACTCATGGGAACTTGGAAACTTCATTAATCTTAAAAACTCACGTTTCTTTTCTTTACTAGGCTTCACATTCATAAATGTAAAGCACGTGGTTGTGGCTACCATTTCTTAGCCCTTTCACTGCCAGCAGGCTGTGATTGTGTCCTGTAAGCATTTTTAAGGGATTGTTCATTCAGAAGAACAGAACACGTGTGGCGTTCCTGCAACCTGCAGCTATTCAAGAAGACTACCAGGCATTACTGAGACATGGAAGTAAACACACCCTCGAGCCCTAGCGCTTGATTTTCAGCCACTAGCATGAGTGCAAATACACTGATAGCACTATAGAAATTGTTTCATTGTTACTCAGAAGGAATAAATCTAGTCCAAGCTGCTGGATGTCATTCCGAGATCAGAAGACATAACAGGCAGAGCAATATCAGTGACATGATTGAAAATAATAAAGCCTTGTGCTATCTTTTCTCCATGTAGATTTATGTCCCCACTGCACAGCGAAGGTGGCATCAACTGATGTCCCTCCTGGAGATCATAGAATCATAGAATCTTTAAGGTTGGAAAAGACCTCTGAGATCATCAAGTCCAACTGTCAACTCAACACCACCATGTCTACTAAACCATGTCCCGAAGTGCCACGTCTACGCGCTTTTTGAACACCTCCAGGGATGGTGACTGCACCACCTCTCTGGGCAGCTTGTTCCAATGCCTGAAGATGCAGGTAATGCTGTGGGCCCTAAGCTGGGGAAAACCTAAGGAAATCTCGCAGCTACCCCATACACTAAATGTGAGGTTTGTTTGTGGGGAGTCAGGTGTTTGGCATTGCTTCTGCAGGAGAAGAGCCCAGACACAGCTGTCACAGCAGGATGTGTGCATTCACATCCTCACCTATTTCACTGTGAGGGTTGGTGTCCCTTACTCTCCTGCCAGTGCCTCCAGAACAAAGAGTCATGTTAGCAGGGCAGCCCAGGAGGGGTTGCACTATTGCTAGCTGTGCTCTGAGGACTTTTGGTCCCTCCTGTTAGCAACATTTTAAAGGAATTATGCAAGGTCTTGTTTTGGCAACTTCATCTAGCATGTGCTGTATTAAAAGGAGGGGATCCTCTGCTTTAACTATTTAAATGTATGTCTGCATAGTGGTTTGCTTGCCTAATTCCCACTTAGAATATTTAAATCTGATTTTAGGTGCATCTGAGGTCTTTAAAAATCTTGTTTATTTCCTACTTAAAGTTGAAGGTGTCCAATGGCATTTTGTATCTGCATTTTTGCTCCAGGGTGCATGTGAAACAGCGAAAGACTTGGCAGCATAAGGCCTTTACACCTTGCACATACTTATGAATTGGGACAGGTACTCTTGGTATGTCCCACAAGAATTCACTCAGTAAGTATTCTCAAGACTCATTTGTCCAACGCATAAGAAAAGGTCACATTTGTACCCATGGTTTTTATCTTTCTCAGAGCACTCACCTGGAATGTGTAATACCCAGTTTCAAATCTCTTTCTAATTTCTCCCTTTACTGCTGTGATTGTTAAGCACCAATATATTCCTGGATTGGAAACATCTCTTCAGGTTGAGCTGCTACACTTCTACCTGCGTAAAGAAATAGACTTTAGTCCTAGGGCCACAGGAATAAGGGCAGCTGGAGATGATTGCTATGGGGCCCAGGCTCCCACTCCTGAGCTCATCACATCTTTTGGTTCATGTGGTTGGTGCTGAGCTCCTGTTGGACCTGCCAACAGAGAACAGCCTTGCCGCAGTTTATTTCGGGCAGTTCTCTACACACACTTAATAACAAGGGCTGAAGTGGAGGCATTTGAGCAATTTTACATCTGGAAGGGAAGGCAGGGGTTCAGGACCCATTTCTGAGCCCTCTGGGGACCCTCGCACCCCCATGGAACAAAGAGAGGTTAATGCCACAGAGAAAGAGATCCCTTATGTACGCTTACGTACATGTAGGTTACTCACACCAGTGTTCGTCACAGCCAAAAGTGCCTTTGTGCTTGGAGCTGGCAAATGAAAGTGCATCTGTGTAAGTCTTAGGAGAAAGATACTTCTAAATAGAAGAAAGGAGAAGAAAGAGAGTGAAGAAATAATATTTAGAAACCAAATGTCACTTTTTCCTTTTTATTTTTTTTTTTTAGGAACCAAGAACCTTCTAGATATTGCCTCTTTATTTGTTATTTTGATATTTCTATAAATTCTCTGTTGGCAACAGTCTCACTCATGACTACGTTCAGGGGCTTTCTCCACTAAATTTTACATCTCTCTTACAGATATAGATGTTTTTCTGCCCATCGGCAATTTTTGATGCTGCTGTTAGAGGAAAGTCATTCAAGGTGGAGGAACTTCTTTGGCTGAGTTTTGTGGGGGACTCCAGCAGAGAGGATAATTAAGTGGGAGCTTTATTGCACTGCTTCCTTCTTGCCTCAGAGATCTCTTCCTTCAGTGCCCGCTTCCTCAGGGATGTCATTGCATCATTATTTATGTACCGACAGGGAAGTAAAAGTTGTGGGGACACAAGGTTTTTCTTTCCATTTTGAATGTAGGAAGCCTCTGAACTCTGAAGTTGTTTTCTCTCTTTGGTGAAAATGTCACACGTCATTGGATTCCTTAAATTCAATTTCACCTCCATGAAGAAGAGATCCCTGCAATGCTTGCAGAGGTTCTGCACTCTAAGCAGAGAGAATTGATTTTAAATCTTCCTATAAAGACTATTACTAAGCAAAGAAGATCTTCTAAAGTACAGTGCATAATATGCTGTCTCTCCGTCGTGTAGCTTGAGAACGGTTTTATTATGTATTATTAAAGCTGGCTGGAAATTTTCAGCTGTTTTGAAGTCTGCTGTCAGAGCGTGGATTCTCGTCTGAAATTGGAACACCACCAAATTCAAACAAATATTAGAACCCTACATGCGGTGGAGGAGTTGTTAGTATAGCTCCATGTGTCACAAGCCATATCTATATCTAGCACATACTGCAGTTCTTTTAAAGCAAAAATGACAGAGGTCTGCAATTTTACAGGCAGATTGGTCTTCTTGCTGACAACATCAGTTGAGGATTCACCTCCTCTTTTTCAGTTCATAACGTTGCAGAAATTTGTTTGTTGCAGATTTAATTATTCTTCATAGGAGTGGCGAAGACAAACAAATGTTTGGTACCTTCTTTCTACCCAGGTCTCCTTAGGTCCTTGATTTCTCTTCTTTTTTCCTTTTCATTTGTTGAGACAGAGTTTTGGCAAAGCATTTATTCCTTCTGTTTGTTTCAACAGAGCTAAAAAATTTAAATTTTTCTGCTTATATACCCTTGCTTATGACGAGCAGTTTTAGGTAGTAGGATGTGGTTCCTTGATAAATAAATAAATAAATTGCAGCATTTGCGATGGGCTGTGTTTGCTGCCAGTCCCCACACTGCTGCAAGGAAACATGAGGCTGGCAGCGGTGGCTGGGCTGATCCCTGCTGAGAGGAGCTGCTGCAGCCGGCAAGGGGGGTTCAGCAGCAGCAGCAGCAGCGCTGCTGTAGTGAAGCTGGAGCCTGCAGGCAGATGGCAGGGAAGAGCGACGGAATGGGGTCAGCGATCCTCTCCAGGGCTGCCGGGCTGCAATGTGGGGGAACAGAGATGGTAGAGGGCTGGTGCTGGGTCCCACACAACCTACCCTGCCGCGGACCTGGCACTTGCTCATTCTTCGTCCAACTCAATGCCCTGATGTGCCTCAGGCTGCTTTCCTGTGCCGCGGCTCTGTCTGTCAGTGAAAAGCTTTGACCAGCTCCTAAGTACAGAGGAACGAAGTCAGCTGTCAAATTAAGTGGCTGTAAAAGGAGTTTGTGCCAAATTGTGTCTCTGGCTCTGTATTTTCCCAGCAAGAGACCTTTGACTTTACAACACACCTACTCAGGGACTCTTCTTATTCTTTCCTATGCTTATGCCAGTCTGGGGCATCACTGTGGGAGGAGCACTGTAGTGAATAGGTGAATAAACGATGTCCATCTCCAGTCTGAACTCAATGTGCTCATCTCCAAAACTGAATTTACTCACCTCTTGCTGCCTTTTCATAACACCAAACAGGTGGCCAAATCTATTTTGAATTTCTCACTACACTGCTTGTGCCAGCAAACAAAAAATACACTTCACAAAGACTGGTATCTAGGGAAAAACCCCCACGTCATTTACAGTTATTTCCATTAAATTACATGCTTCATTACTGGTAATGACATTCTGTGGTCTCCATCTTGATGTTGACCATATTTCAAAGATGAAACAAAGATTCTGAGAAAATCAAATAATTTTCTCTTGGAAATGCCTGTTGGTGACTGTGTGTGGGAGTAACCGATGAAGGACAGATCTTGCTGTGAAGGCGCATTTTTACTGTGCTGAAGAAGAGCAATGAGCTGTCCCCAAAATCCTACCACCACCATAGTAAGAGACATCCATTGAAAATTTTCTTAGCTCCAGCCACTGGTGGGCTACACCATACTATGCATGGAATATACCACTTGGAATTTGTTTTTCCTAGGGAATCTTGACAGGGACAGGAGAGGACATGCATACATCATCCCAGTCTTTCGTCTCCTTCCCCTGTCTTCCTGCTGGAGAGTCACCAGATAGAAGGAACCTGTTTCCATGCGGGCTTAGAAAAGGAACAGCATTGCAAGAGCAGCCAAAACCCACTTCTACATTCAAACACAGCAACCACTATGGGAAGGACTTTGATCAGGTCTAGAGAGGGGAAAATGCTATCAGCATTTCTAAAGGATGGCATGGCTTCCCAGAGTGAAAGAAAGATAATTAAAAAAAGGGAAGGGAAGGGAAGGGAAGGGAAGGGAAGGGAAGGGAAGGGGGAAGGGAAAGGGAAAGGGAAAGGGAAAGGGAAAGGGAAAGGGAAAGGGAAAGGGAAAGGGAAAGGGAAAGGGAAAGAAAGGAAAGGAAAACCTTTGGGGAATTAAGTATATAAAATGTCTGAGCATGGGTTCCCTCAGTAAATAAATTGGAAATGCTATTATTCATAAGTGTGCAATCTTAAATCATCTGGTGCCTGAACCACATCCAGAATTTAGATACCAAAAATTAGTCTGCCCCACTCCCCTGCTCCCCACAGCCCTTGCAGAATTATCATGTAATATCTTTGTATTAAGAATTGAAGGGGAAAAAATCTACTTGAAAAAATAATGAAAGGAGAGAAGAGAGGGGAGAATGATTACCTTTTTTTAAAAAAAAAAAATATATGTAAGAAAAGAGTCTATTCTCTTTTTCTCTCATGGATACTATAAAAATTTACCACCACTAAACATCTTCTCTAGGGTGCTGAAATCTTGTGTTCTCATGTGTCCTTCTCAAGACCCATGGCTTGTTAGTCACCTAACAGTGCTTTTTCAATGCCTCTATATAGCCTCGAGCCCTGCCTGAAGCCACAGCAGACAATTCCTTTGACATTGCTTCTTGCCAGCTTCCCTTGCTCTATTTGTGTTTTAAATGAAGCTCCCAGTTCTGATATAATACAGAATCTGGGAGGCTGCTGCTTGATGCTCAGTTAGCCAACTAATGACCTGCAAAATGGGTGTATATAGACAAAAATTGGTTGCAGAGAAAAGACCTCTTTTATCTTTCTTATGAAATTATATTTAGAAAACTGACAAGATCTAAGATTTCTTCTTCCATCAGAGTGGAAAAGCTTTTCACAATCAGGATCCCACACTTCCAGCCAGGACAATATTGCTCTTTAAAAACATTCTTATGATTGTGTACTATACACTGGATATGTTTCAGGCAACTTTTCCCATCCATCTGGAATGTCCAATGTAGATGTCCAATGTTCTTCTGCCGTATAGGGAAAGATTGCATATTCCCAAGGTAGATTCCAGAATAGGAGTAGTGATCGATCTTGTGGAGACTCCCTCTGCTTCCCTGTCAGATGGTGTGACTCCAGGGGTCTCCTGCTCCCCAAAGAAGCCACCAAGCAAGGACAAGGGTTTCTGTGACATGGACCTGCTTCATTATAAATAACTGAAAGTACTCACTTTTAATGCATGGGTTTGCATGAGCTGTTTGCATGCTGGTCTCCCAGTCAAGTCCAAAGATCCTGGCTGAAGCTGTGTAGGGTTGAAGATTAATCCTTTATTTTCTCACAAAAGTAAAGGAAGTGCACACAGAGATGGTCCTCTCCATTCACAAACTACATAAGCTGTTGCACCATAGTCACCTCTCTGGCACTGCTGTATGTGTAATGAATGTACTGGTTATGTTAACAGGAGCTATGGTGTTTTCATTGGTGTTGCAGAGGCTTTTAAAGAGATGAAAGGTCTGGGATCCAGTTCAAATCTTTTGAAGCGCTTGAGAAGATGTTGGTGGACAAGTGATAGACTCTGGATCAGGCCCCACATTGCAGTGTGTTTCTCTTACATACGAGCCCAAAACAGTTATCTCTCTTTTCAAGGGTAAGCTTGAAACAGGTCATTAATGCAGTGACTGATGGAAATGAATTGCTTTGAAAGCAGAAGACTGAGATGATTATGGCAGGTCACAGCAAGATCAAGAAGCAAATTTCTCAGTAAGAATCTCCTTACTGGGAAGAGAAAAGAGCCAGGGGGAGAAAAAACCCTTGCCTGTTAATATTTAAGAGTTATTTAAGTTCTCTGCTCATCTTGTGACAGAAAAGTGTGGCAAATATCTGAAAGAATTTATGAAGATTTTATGATAAAATAGTAGAAAGGTATGGAGATTTCTATCAGTGTCTTCCTTTTCTTGCATGCTACTTACTAAGGTGCATGATTATCTTGAAGTAATGCTGATAATCTGGGTGTGTTGGGTAAGGTAATATTCATTATGCAGTAATATTTATATGCTAAGGAAATGCAAATGTTCAGGGAAAACCAGATGAGTGAATGACAGATTTAATTCTTGGTTTGTGATAGTCCTCTAACCAAGTGACTGAAGTGCTGTGTTTTGTAGCACGTGACATTTGCTGAAGAGGAAAAGGATATGATTCAAATGTTCAGTCTTGGGATGAAGATATTCCTTATATAAAATATTCCTGCAATCTGGAAGATGCACAAAGGCTTAGCTGATACTAGCAGTAATATCAAGTGAATTCAAATTAGATATGCTTATTGCAGATCAAAGACACTGCTTAATAGCGTCAGGCTGTTATGGCTGGGAAAACAGAGGATTCTGTTTCATAGAGCTCAAAGATTTTTCTTCTCATTCCTCTGAATTTCAATGTCTTTCCCAGACAGGATCCTTGACCTCCAAAGTTAAATCTGTAAGCAAAAACTTGAACTCCAGATAAATTGAGCTCCAAAGTTTTTTCTGTCAGCTGCCTATAATTCTCTTATGCAACGAATAATGCATTTTAGACAGAAGCCCTAGCCTGTACATGGAACCAAGACAGATTAATTAATTTATAATGCATTCCTGAAAAAGGGCTTGCCATCAAACTTGATTTTGTTGGAAAACATTGCCAGGAAGTTCAAAATGTAAATTCCTTATCTGTTTATAAAGGAGTTGAAAAAAAATCGACTGTAAGGCATTGCTAGAGTGAAGTAGAAATCAGTAAAACAGGATACGATGGGCAAGCAAATCAAGTGCTATTTCCTGATGATGTAGTTTGCAACATACTGATACATGGAAACACTGCATTATAAAATAAGCTGTTTTTCCTTTTTTAAAAAAGTAAATCTAATATACAGTGATCATATCATATCAACAAATTTCCTTTTAGAAGACTTCTATAACAACAAAAAAGCCATGAGCTTACTCAGAAATAAACCCCATGTTTTATTCCCCATTTCATCTTGTAGGCACCCTGTTTAGCTACTGCTCACATTTTAATGACCAGGTACTACATATTACCATCAAATCAATGAGAATTGTTTTCAGCGCTGACATTGATTTTACATATTTCAGACTAATATAATTATATATTGAAAAGTGTAGTTAAAATATGCTGAAGAATAGCTACATTTCTTACAAACAATAATGCAAACAATAATGGTAATATTAAAGAAATTTCACTGCTGTTAAAGCTGACTAGGTTATTTGGGATGAAATTAATTTGATTGACAGCATGTTTTTGCTAAATCTGAAACTGGAGATCTTCCAGTCAGCCAAGTACTAAGGGAAAAACCAGAGAAATGAAAAAGCCTGGGAGAGGTCATCCTGTGTATTAGCTCTGTTCCTGTACGGAGGTGGAAAAGGTTTAAATCCTTCACCTGCATGATCACCAATGACATGGTAGGAATACCTCCAGTGAAGCAAAATTGCAACAGGTAAGATCATCCCTTGTTTTGAAATGTTTCATTTGAGGCATTTTGGTTTGAAAAACTTCCTTCAAATTCAAGACCCATCTTTTTTTGTATCTAAACTTTTTCAAATGCCAAAAGAAACCTGCGTTCATTCTTGCTGGCATGGCTTTGGCCAGGGGCAGTCCAGATAAAGTTGTCTATGAACCCTGTGTTTTATTTTTGGCATTTGTGCTCAGTTACCTCAAACAAGAGTGCTCCACACTAGGCATGAATTAGTTCTCCCTCATACAGCTCTGTGCCTTGTACAATTGCACATATTGAAACCAGCAACCCTCACACCAGATGTCTCAACTCACTTCTGCTTTTGTGGAAAGGTTTTCAGAGTATTGCTTTGAGGGTCAACACAAAGCAAGAACCCAGATCTGAAATATCGGATGTTGCTACCCAGAACTGTTGTTCAGTTATTCATTGTAGATGTCATGACTTCTTGGCAGCGTTTGGGGAACCACAAATGAGCAGTGCAGTTGGTTTCTTATATATTTAATTCAGTTATCCAAACTGCTGGTGCCAGAACTCTCTAGGTATAAACTGGAAACTAATTTACTGGTGTGAGCTGAGTGTGGAAATCACACACGGGCAGAAAAGTCCGTATAGGCCTGACCTGGCATGTAGAGTGCCACTTGGACCACCACTGTGACCAACACTCCTTGAGAAGACACATTCTCTTCCTTGCTTGCTTGTGGACATCATGAGAGCTGGCACAGTTAAACTATTCATCCATCCAGGCAGTACCTGGACAAAAAGTTGTTTATAAAATGTGCGTGTATTTGTAAAAATGCCCATAAGCCTTTGCACCTTTGTCTCTGCTTAAGGACCCCTGTGGTCCTTCAGTATAGAAAAGCCACCACAGTTTTTCTGAAAAACATCATCCATTTATTTTTGGCAAGATTTTCCCTTCCTCCTGTTGCTAAGCATTTATACAAAGAGTCATGCTGATTTCACTAAAACTACTCACTGGATTATGAACTTCTCAGTTCAACCACAAGTTTTACAAGAAAATCCTTATAGACCAGGAGGTTCCTAAGATGATTAATGTGGTGAAGAGTTTTCTTCCTTTCTTCCTAATGGAGCTCTAACACAAACTCTAGTATACAGAAAATTTGACTTGAGTTTTTATGGCTGTGAGTCAACGTGAAGTACTCCTGTCTTCGAGGACCTCTCTGCTTAATTGATGAGCTTCATTTGTTCAAGACAGATTGGGAGCAGATGGCGTATCTAGTTGTGAAAGGGATATGCATGTCTGCTGAGAGTTTTGCCCTGTTTTGTTTACAATATTATGATATTGTTTGGTGGGTTTTTTCCCTATAGTTCTCCTGAGACCAGCTCTACGAAGGGCTGCACCATGCCGACTACTCTGCAGCCAACAGAAGCTGTAAGAGGCTTAGCATCTTCCAAGATTTGGCCTTGCCAGTTACTAGCCCTTTGAAACCAGCACTTTACATGTATTGTCTCTAAAGTAGCGTTCTTTCTTTACACTGAATAAACAGTAGGAGAAAAGTAATCATTGCTCCCTCTTTCCAGTCCTCTCCCTCCCTCCCCCTCCCACACCCCATTCTGGCCTGCACAATCAAGTATAAGGTCATCTGCAGGATGCTTTCCTTCTTCTGTGGAATAGTTCCTCTTACTATTTCCCAGACATTAGTGTTTCCTGTTCAGATTGCTTGCTTTTGTGTTACTTTCCAAAGTCTACTTTTTAAAGAGATTTATGTGTTTTGTACTTGTATTCTATTCTTAGGCTAGGGAATGGAGTGAATAGGAAATTAATTCAACCCTGTCATTCCTTCAGCTCCTTCACAGCTCCCAAACATACACAAACTGCTCACCTCCTGCTCACCATTTACTTTCTTCACATTTTACCCTGTTGTTTGCATTACTTACTCAAAAAATATTTTAATATAAATAAGCTGTGCGTTTTTACAGCTTTGTCTGGTACAGCTCAGAGCCTAACTCATGTGCCTCTGCTGATTCCTCTTGTTCTGACAGGATGCAAGTGCAAGGCACTGGACTCACTTTCCAAATACCAAAGATAATGTGTCTTGTTCATAATGAGATTACAATCAAGGCCTGAAATTCCCTTGTCTCAGCAGCTCTGGGGGCTCACTCTTTCAGAGGTGATTACATTTCCTACTGGTGAAGGATTTTTTAGCACTATTTCTGCAGACCTTGATAGATTTAGCTTTGAAATGAGGCATGTTACTGCTCTAATATTATGCTCTTTGGGTAGACTGTTTGTGTGCTCTGCAGACAGCTCACTGCATTTTAAAAGCACTATTAATTCCTGCTGCATAAAGCATCTAAAACTGTATCAAGCAAGTCTGTTCTTTTAAAGGTTTCAAGTTTAGTGGCGGGCTAAAAAACATGTTGGAACAGGCGTGAGATGAGTGGATTTCAATTCTATGTGATCTTTTTTCAGGAGAGATGTGTCCATGTGTGCTCCAGGCATCAGATTATGTAATGAAAGTTAAACTTCTGGAAGTCTTGACTATTACTTACACATCTGCAGTGCACCAGTAGTAGAAATGGCACATAAAAAGAAACCCCAAAACAAAACACAAGGTTTCCCACAGTCTATAAAGTATACCATCACTGTAAAACATTTTTAAGCGAGTCATACATAGCCTAGCCTGACTTCTGGAATGTATATATTTACCTGGGAATTTCTGCTTAATTTTAGACTTTTATTAATCTATGGCGTATTTTATCACTGGACCTACTCTAAATTTTTATGGATGCCAAAAAGATAATTTATCTCCTTTCTTCATATGCATGATACTCTGAACACAGATACTTTTATAATAACTGTTATTATGAGAACTCTTACTTTTCAAATAGATAAAGAGTTCATTACAGGTGCTTCACAGAAACCTTTGTGAAACAGTAAATATCAAGAGTCATTATATGGCCTTTACACAAAGGTTCATGTTTGCACCTAACAAAAGAGTGACTGATAAACACACACCCTTAAAGGCCATTACAGAAAATTTCTCAGCAGAGTAGAAACTCTGTAAACACTAACCTTTTCCGAGGTCAGTGAAGACCTTTCTTAAGAAAGGTCTAGATCATCTAGAGCTAGATCATTTTTAGCAAGTAAGTTTTTCTCCTCGCATTGTGGAATTACTGTTGGAGTGGATTTGTGGGCTTGGGTGGTACATGCCAAGCTACCCATAGCTTAAGCTCTTCAGTCAAAAACTGTGATCCTCAGAATGCCAACTTAGTTACGGCACTGACTGTGAAAGAGCCAAAGCCCACAGCCACCTCTGTCTAACACCTCACTGTTAATAAAGTACCTGCTTGTGCAGGTGCTCAAGAGCGGATTTATCTGCCTATGAGGAGCAATAGGCATCTAGCTCTTGCTAGAGCTCTGCTGGGCTGCTGCTGACTCGGGGCTGTCCATGCAGGAGCCCACCAACCTCTGCTGCCAAGAGTCCCTCTTATCTTCATGATGGGTAGTCATGATCATGACTCTGTAGTCAGTACAGTCATGCAGGAAGAGACAGACCTGGGTGTAATCTCTTCCTCTGCTTCTGAGCTGTGTGTCTCTTGAGAATGTGCCTCACTTCACGCCCAGACACCAGGGGACACGTCCTAATACCCCAGCTAGGCACTACTGGAATGGGAGGAGCAGAATAGGGAATGGGAATCAGTGGAACAGGGAAGAGGGGAACACAGCTCTTGGCTCCTTTCACTGAAGTGTCTGTTTGGCACAGAAATTTAGTATTTAAATGAGAACTATGCTCTTCGTCTAGCAGTAGTAAGCTTGCCAGCAGTAAATGTGAATGATGTCCTAGTCCTTGTTCCACTGAGTGTTTGCTTATCTCATTATATACATTCCTTACATAAAATCTGTAAATAGTCAATGGGACAGAAGTCCACAATGTACTTCTTTTCTACCAGGGGCTTTTTCAAGTGTGGCTTAACTGATTGCCTCGGGAGAGATGGTACAATCAGCCAGAGTTTAAAAAGTGATCCAGGTGAAAACTCATGTCAAGAAGTGCCAGGCATGTCAAAACCAGGGAATGAGCAGTATTGAGGAGCTCTGGCTAAAATGCTGTGGTTTCTTAAATACATAATATAGAATTAACATATATTTTTAATAGGAACTGAACAAAGAATAAAACATGGAATTTCCCCAGTTAAATTTAAAAATTATTTTGTTATAGAATTCTTATATTAATCAAGACTCATTTTTAAGCCCTCTTTACTGATCTGAGAACTGTCTTTTGACCTAAGTGTTTATCAAATATATAAGGAAAATTTTTCATTGACCTTAATGGAAACTCCTTGGATTTTTTGTGAGCAGTGACATTTCATGCCACAATAAACAAAATATGACCACAGCTGAAGACAGCCTAATATAAGTCCATTATGAAGAGAAGGGATAAAAATCTTCATTTTTTTAAAGGACACATCTACAGTGTGTGTTTCGGGCAAAGACTTGCTGCTGGCATGCAATTCAATTCCAATCTAAAACCAGTGTGTCCTTGTTAGCCTTTAGATTTGGGACTATGTTAACCATTGTCAGCTGATGTTTGGTCAGTTCTGAGGAGGGGCAGAGCAAGTTTATCTCTTCTGTCTTTCAGATATCATGGTAATAGGAAACACCAGGCCAAGATAAAGCCTCATGCAAGTAAGTGTTCATTCATCATAGGAATTTCTCTCAGCAATTTTCTTCTTGTGATTATTTAGATTGTCCCATCTTTGACACGTATTTCCACATCATAGTGGGACAGGAATGATAATTTCAGTGGTGCATGAGACATTCAGACATGATGAAAATGGCCATCTATTTATATGTCTGGAAAAGGAAGTAACTAATCAAGAAAGCTTTGAGGACACCATTGATCTTATCTAATAACGCTGATGATGAAAGCAATGTGATCAAATTGTTTTATGAATGAAACTTGGGCAGACTTTGGGCTTGTTAAATCACAGTGTGGCTTTATGCTCTTTTGACTGCAAGTTAATTGAATCTGACCTACGAGGAAGTATGTTACAGCTTGTCTCCACAGAACTATAGCCAATCTTGTTGTTTTCCTAATTAAAACCCTGATTAATGTTAAATTCCCTGAAATTAATGAGACAAATGTTGTCATTTTCAGCATTTATTGGCATAAACCCAAATTAGATTTCAGCTCTTTCTAACTTTAAGTAGTTTTCAAAGTGACATCATATACAAACAATAGCTAATCTCTCTGAGAATAATTCTCATATTCTTAACAAAAATACTTCAGTTATTCACCTAAGAATAATTTTTATCCCTTGTGTACTCCTACCTATTATCTGACACCACAACTTTTCCCATAGGAAATGGAGTATATTTTAACCTTTTAATTTTTGATAGGTTTTGTACGACTTTTCCTTGAGAAAAGATTTTTTCTTCAATATGACTTAAAGCTCACATTGATCTCTTAAAAAAACCCCTCAGGTGACACCACAGGATGAACTTAAATCACATTAAAACTTGTTGGAAATTGTAGTTACTGTAACTGTGCAAATAAGAAACATGTACTTTGGAAGAAACCAAAAACAAAGGAAAGTGAGTTTTGATTTATAATATAGTCAACATAATGTGTCTTAGCTTAGTTGTATTATTTGCCTTGTGAAACCAGAAAAACTATAAATTAACTCTTTTTACCTGAAACGTTCCGGTTTTGATGCAACACCCGCTTTGATTTTTAGATATTATTCATTTTATTTCTTCCTCCTCCAGTCATGTAAACATTTACAAAATTTGAGCAAGTAGAAATTTCTAAGTGAATATGCTCTTTGAAAACCAACAGTCAATGTGTATCCTTCTGGAAATGTTGAAATAAAGTATTTTAGCTGTTATATTTTTTCCCCTGAATAATGTCAGTCTCTCTGAAGTGCCAGCTTTTGATAATTTTTCTCTTCATCAAAAGATATTTAGTCAGTCCTACTGTAAATAGAAAATACTGTGAAAGTACTTAAAAATGTGAGCTTCGTAATTTGGGGCAAATCTGAATAAAACATTCTTTGAGAAACCAAGGAGGCCGAGGTGTTCTTTCCATTGGAGGTGATGTAGAAAATAGGACAGACAGAAAACACGTTGAGTTTTTCTCTCTTCTGAACTAACCTGTAACCAGAAGAGCCGATGCAGCAGTTCCGTGTGATACACTTCTGTATAGGCTTTAGCACCATCTAGCAACCCTCCGAGATACTGCACGGCACCACCTACTTTCCTTTATGCAAATGTCTTTAAGGAGAAACCTAGGCTATTGATTTTAATTTCCCCAACTATAGTCGTAGGTGTTGTCAGATAATATGCTTTAACATCCAATACTACTGGGGCAAGTCAGGATAGGATTTCCTAAGTACGTAATGCTTGCAAACTGCTTGCAAACTGCACCACGGGGGGCCTGGCAAGCCCTGTCTACAGAACTGTTTGTATATGGGCTATGACTCACCTTTTGCTGATACATACACGCATTTGTTAGGTATGTGCTGATATGGTACCACGCAAGGTCCTCTTATCTGGTAATAAGAGGTAGAAGAGAACGTCAACATTACAACTGGATAACCTTTATGTGAATTGTACTAAGCTCATTCTTTCGCTGGATGTCTGCTAGTGCAAATCAGACATAAAATCTTAATATTGTGTATAGTTCTGCGTCACCTATTTTTACCACTATTCCTCTGAAACAGGCATTAGTCAGCGATGATGTGTGGGACATTTCCTTCTAGGTACATACGTCCAAGCTCTGGTGTAGACACCAACCTGTGGATAAGACAACACAGTTTTGAGAACTGCTCCAGCAGAGGAAGTTTTTTCAGGTAGTAGCACTGATGTATAGTAACTTTTTTTTTTTTTTACTTCTCTTTAAGGAGATGAATAAGAACTGAACACTAACACAGTTCAAAATGTCTTTCCGTACAAATGCACACACACACACAAAAAAAAAAGAAAAAAGGACAAAACCAGTTTTCTTTTGCTCCTTCAAAATTACAACTACATTTGTCCAAGAGAAGGAAAGAAACTATCCAATAGTGACAAAATATGTCCTGGAATACAAGATAAAATAACTTATAATGCTTGTATGCATAGTGAAATTCTTGTGGCAATATGTTCAGAGTTGGGCTTACCTTACCTCTTAAATTGAGCTGTGTGTATACAAAGATTCACAGACGGACAAAATCCCCCAAACCAACAAATTCAAAACTACTTTATCATACACTCAAGCACAACTTTCAGATTTTTGTCTGGAGGATGTCACTGCTAATCTACTGCATGATCTATAATGCCAAACCCCTTACTGATGATTAAAGCAAATGGTTCAGACCCTTCCAGCAATGAGAGTCTTCAGTTGGTTATGAGGATTTTTCTGAACAAAAAAAAATAAACCCTAAAATATGACAAAAATGAAACTTTCTACTAGAATCAGACCTTTTTTGATTAAACTTTCATTGGGAAGATATTTTTTGGTTCCCCGGTGTATTTCTTTGATAAAATTCTAGTAAAAAAGATCTAGGAGAGCTTGATGAAGCCACATCCCCCAAGGCAAGAACCATTATGTCTAAATCACCTCTGAGAAGTGATAGTCCAAATGACACTAGACAGCCTCCAATCTAGTGCATTGCTTTGTTATTTTTTTTAGAAATCTTTTCCTTATTTCTGAATAAAACCTTGCTTTTTGCAACATAATCCCATTATTTCTTGTCCTATCTACCCTGGGCATAGAGAATTAGCTCTCTCCAGGGCTATCTTTTACCTAGGCAAAGTTGCTACCATGTCCCTTCTTCAATCTTCTTCTCTTTAGGCTAAAAGTCCCAATTCCTTCAATCTGTACTTATAGGTTTTTAGACATCTGATCACTCCTGACGTGCTCTTGTCACCTGGGGCTTAAGGCACTCATGCGGAGAATGTGAGCCCTTGCTTTGCCAAAATCAGATACAACAAAACCAAAAGCAAATAATAGGGCTGTAAGAGACAGCATTGCAAAGCAGTACCTCTGACCTAAGTTTTATGCATACTCTCATTAGTGGATGACTTTGAAAGTACACAGTGATGTTGGCCTAGTTTAAGTTGAGCATAGACCCTCAAATCTGTTAACAGTTTTATTTTACATCACTCTATGTTCTGATAAGAAGCCATGAAATATGCATAATATTTTGATGTCTGTAACTTGTCTTCTCTTTAGCAATGCTTGCAGGCTACCAAGAAAATTGTCAGTCTGAATTTGTTTAAGAAACAAATTTAATTCACTCAGGGTTTTTAACGCATCCTGTTTGTAAATAAAGGAAAAAAGGAAGCCATTTCTCCTGAGAAGGCCTATGTCCTCCATATCATGTTAAATAATTAACAGCACTCACCACGCCAGCAATTATTAGGAGACGTCTCCTGGAGATGGCCTCTTGCTCTCAGCAAACACATTGACTAATTTTGACAAATGTCATTGGTCTCAGAAGCGTGCTTATTCCTGGTAGCACATTTAATGATCTGCAGAGCATGTCCCCTTCTAATACTTAGCAGTTATAGAAAGTACCTCCTACACCCTGCAATTAAAGCATAGTCTGTAAAATAATTAGTCACAGGGAATGAATGTCAGACAGGAACAAGGGTTCCTAAGATCACAATCATTTCAGCAATAATTGTTGAGCAAACTAGGGATCTATTCAGAAAGCTGATCAAAGACATAATTTCAACGCTAACATCATTTTATAAGGAGAGTTTCTAAGAAATATTCCAAGTGGGTGAATTTCATAGAAATAAAGCATGCTGCTCAGATACTTATAAAAAAAATTGCTAAATTAGGATTCCAGTCCTTTTCCAAAATATGTCAGAGGTATAAACTCCTATGTAAGAACCAGTTAGCTAATATGAAATCTCATTAATATCAATTTCACAGGCTGTTTCAGCAACAACATTCCTACCTTCCTTCTAGGAGAAAATATAGAGGAAGCATTTAGGAGAAAATAAACTTCAATGGAACAATAATGTATTTAATTAGGAGCAGAACTGATACTGTTACCAGATCCTGTGATAGGATGAATTCAAGCCCTGGGCCAAACTCATGCCAAAGGCATTGCCCATTCAGTGCCCCTGCGAAGGGGTGCCTGCTCATTGGAGTTGCTTAGAACACTGCTCATGTCCCTTCTTTGCACGTCACTGGCCACAGGCATTACCCAAACCGTGGTAGCCCCATGGGTCTGCTGGACAGGGGCAGGTATTTGACTACGCTTGCATTCAGCAGTCAAGTTTTCTTCTTCCTGAGTCTTCAGTGGGTACTGTCCAGCATTATAATCCACAATTATTTTCAGTGATCTTTTGGGAAATCCTGTAGGAAGCTTCAGCAAAGTTGTCTCCAATAAGAAGGGTATAATGTATCCCATATCTCTTGACAATGGAAATCGACCTTGTATCAGATCCATCTTTTATTACAGACAGCTTCCTTTGACCTTGGAGTCTTTGCTCAATATAACAGGCTTTTCTGTGTCTTTTCAGTGGTTAAAGTGACATTGGACTTTTCTACCACACTAGCTTTTGGCTTTTGGCTTCTAGTTCACAGATGATCATTGTTATTATAATTCTATTTTACTTTTACTAAAAGGGATTTCCCCATTTTTAAAAGTGTTTGATCTAATGGAAGGCAAGCAGCAGATGGTTCGTACAAAATCTTATTAGTCTATCTGAAAGAATGTTTCATTACTGTGTGGGTGGACTCTGTTTTCAAAGTAATTGTAATACAGAAACTGCAATGTGCAGAGCCCAATATTCCAGGCTTTATATTGTAATTGCCTTAGATAAGACTCAAGAAGAGAGACAGTGAAGTCTAGAGAACCATTTTTGACCTTGGGTATGGCAATTTACTTCTATTTCCTTTTTACTTGCTGTTTCCATCTTACCTTATAGCACAAGTTCTTTGACACAGAGATTATCTTTCACATATGGTCATACAACAAGATACAGATGCCTCTGTGCAGCCGGCACTTCTGTGCTTAGTGTAATAAAAATAAACAGTAACAAGAAATGAAATACTGTAGGCCTTTATCCTGCTGTGGTATTACTGCGTGGGAAAAGGAGTCTGAGGGTGCCATCCATGACGATCTGAGCTACAGACTCATGAGTGGAGAGATTAAATTCAAGGCATGAAGGCAGGGCAATTCACGCTGTAGTCACTGCATACAGAGAAGTAGGCTTTGGCTTTGTCCATAGCTTCGGTTCATAAAAAACTTTGAAGCAGAAGAGGAATAGGGAAATAATATCTGATGGCAATAGTAGCATAGAACAAATTAATGATTCACAATTAGGAGCTTATCTGGCTTGCTTGAGCAGATCATGCCATTCTGAGATCCATACTTTATTTTAAGCCAGTTTTGAATAACCCTCAGTCTGAAGACCATGGAAAGAGAGAACAGTGAAGATTTGCATGGTGGAGTTTATTGTTACACTGCATCAGTTACAGTAAGCACACCTTTGGGTTTCTGTTTGCTTAGTGGGTAACCTGTGTAAGAAGGGACAATAACTTAAATTCTCTTAAATGAACTATTCAAAAGTATACTACAAAAGAATATTGGGCTGTAATATTTCCCTGTTCTGAGTATTGATACTAGCTTGAACACTTCAATATTGATGAAAAGAGGACTTGATAAGACCACAAATGGTCCAATCAAATACATGAAATTTTCCCCCACTACTTCTTCAGTTCTAATTATGAACTTGCATGTATAATCACAGTAATACTGAGATGGCAGGTGTAACTGCTAGCACTGTTGCACAATCAAACTGCTTGTGTTACAACTGCCACTTAGTGCAGCAACACTGCATTTACTATGTTTAAGCACTGCTTTTGCTACTATCATTATTGACAGAGAGTACAAAAGCTGTCTGTTTCTCTGTGTAAAAAAATCTTTTTTTTCCATCAGAACTGACTACTTTTTGTGACTCCTGAGGGTAGAGTAGTCCTAATAAAGATCAATTTGATTCTGAGTTGTAATAGATTTATAATGTGGTTTTTCAGTATGTCAGGAAACCAGCATGTTCCTTCTGATTTGTTCTAATTTGCTTTCTTCTAGAAAGAAAACTGAATACATTTGGGCTGCAGACTCAAACCCACACAAAATGTAATCATTTACAGAAACGTCTCCTATGAAGCTTGCATGCAAACAAGAACCAAACACCCTTATCTGTGGTAGATGAAGGGAGGTAAGTAGTTGCCATGAGCCTGGTGTGAGGGTTTCTAGAACGGGTAGAACATGTCTACAAGAGGGACTGGGCAGGCGGACAACCATGTTACTAGCTGTGTGTACTGTTGCTACCTCTACATCTATCATTTACTAAATAAACTTGCATAGAGAGTGAACAATTTATATTACATCAGTCCAAAATTTTACAGTGAAAAGAATTCCCTTTTTTTTCAGTATGTTGTAATACGAAAAAGTTAAAACTTTTCAAGGGAGAATGTTGATTTCAGTGTAAATTTTTATGAAAATCTTCCAGCCGAACAACTGTCTGGGTCTAGGAATCAGGATTTTTATGCTGCCCACTATACATTTAGAAATATCAGGTCTCAGACCTCTGACACCCTGAGGTGGGATTTCATGTGGTCAGTTCTTGTCCTTCCCCACCAAAGAGCCACACCATTACCTCTCTTACTCTGGGCCAGACACAGCCAGCTGGCCATATCTTGGTGATAGACTCTTCTTCCCTTAGGAAGGCTTTCACATGCTAGAGGAGAACTGGACAACATTATGCCAGAGTTTTTATCCTGTAACGGGGAAACTTCAAGCACCTTCAGTGGAAGGTTTAGTGCTAGGGTGTTGCGTTAACTCCAAGAAATTTAGCTTTTGGTCAAAATATCTAAAGAAAATATTGTTTCTGGTCTGACCTCCTTGTTCTTCTCAGCCTGTGAGTTTTTAACATGGAAATCTGGGGTGCATTATTTTTTTGTGCATGTATTTTCTTTTTACTGTTGTAACAGCTGAAGCTTACCAGAATGCTTTGACTTATGGAGCAAAAGAGCTTAATGTTATGACTACATATTAGAAAGCTAGTTTTGATGCTACCCAATACATTGGAACAGTCTGTTAGTCCTTTCTCAGCCAAGTAAAATCTACTCACTTGTGTATTTTTGGCAGTCACATGTGTTTTGGAGGAAAGCTGCTATCGTTTTGGTGCCTGATATCATAACAGACTGTAACCCTTTTACATGCGTCTGCACTGGACAGTTACAGGTATTAGTTTCAGTGGTGTTTTACCTAAATTTTTGCAGCAACATCTACAAATCATATTCAGACAAAACTTGTATAAAATAAAGCTAAAAAATTCAAAGCAGTCAAGGCCTGTGAAAAACCTTTCTTTGAGAACTGCATTAGCATGAAATAAAAAAAAAAAATACCCTCTACCAAAACAAAGCAAACAAAACCCCCCACCAGTCATTCATCTCATTCATCCACTATTAATTTTCAACACAATTAAGAAATAAATGCAAGGAGAACAGTCTAGGAATTAACATGCAGATAAGAATATGGAGCTTTCTGCATTGTTTGAGTGTATCCACAGTCATTATAATGAGAAATAACCCTCTAAATTAAAATAGTCTAGGCCAGGTGTGCGGACAGAATCATATTTGTTGTACTCAGATAACAATTTAAAATGGAATAGTTTGCGTAAGGATGAATTCTGAGCATGTTAAAGCTTCCCAACTGACAAGACAGATAACAAAAAATGTCTAATAAGACAACACTTCCAGGCTTGTCATTGGCACTTTGCAAAGCATAAAGCACAGGCAATGGTTGCAGCAAGAAACTGTTATATCACCCACAAAATAGTTGTTCTTTACCCTCCTATAATACTGTCCAGGACTTTGACCACAAACACTTAAATTTTGTAGGAAATCAAACCCTCCTCTCCTAAAAAAAAAACCCTAATGTGGAGAATTTTAAACTACTACTTCCTAATTTTCATGATTTCATATTTCTGAGGGAAATAATTTTTAGGATTAAAGTTGACCAAATTCATGTAGAATTTAAGAAAAAATTGGGCAATGGATTGTAATCAAAATGAAAAGGTTGTTGTCTTCCACTGCTGCATCTCGAAGCAGCTCACCAACTCCAAGGCACTATAATGTAATGACTGACAAACTGAAGCTCAGCAGCTCACTCACTTCCTAGGAAAAAGAAGAAGGGAGCTTGTTTTGTCTCCCTAGCACATTAAATATTTAATCAGCCACAGCAACGTTAGGCACTGTGGATTATATTGTCCCTCACAGTCTGCTGTTCTGCAGAGGGCAGATGGCTCTGGATCACAGCAAGGAGTTACAGCAAGTCTCTGCATCCTGTTACCTACCATCCCATCCACTCACTTCTTTTTCTTCCTTTGGGTCAAAATCCCAGGCTCGTTTTAGGCAACACCAAAGCTCATGTTGAATGCAGCAGAGCCAATATGTTATCCTTTGCTTTAAAGTTCTGAAGAAAAAAAAAAAAAATCACATGAACCTTTTGATTTTTCTAAGGGAGAATACATCATTAATATCATGGTGGTAGACTACAGGACAGACATATTTAGAGGTTCTCCACACATAGGAGCACTTCAGTTGCCCAATATTTCAACTCCTTTGGACAAACAAACGTGGTAAAATAGAATACTGATATAATGAAATGTCATTCATCATTCAGTGTTACAGATGATGTTACAGAAAGCGCCAAGTATAGAAATCTGTGTACTGAAACCAACATTCATCTTCAAAAAATCAATGTGCTAAATAATAATAACTAACCTGAAAGAAAATATATTTGCAGAAGCTCAGCTATGCATGAAGAAAATGGATGCGAGTAAAGAACAAATGCTCAACAAGAAATAATACAGCAATTTTTTATCTGCTCAAGATTTATCTACAGAAAATTTTAGCAATTTTTTTTAAAATCATATATTATAAGTTACACTAAATTCACACAGATGTGTTTTCTATCCCAGAGGAGCTTCATTTTGGGAGCTCAAATGTTCACCTTTCTGTTAAAACCTAATAATAAAACTCCAACGGAGATATAAACAAAGAGAACCCTCCAAATTAGGGAGGGGGTTCACCAGAACAAAAGAGAATGCTTAAAGCGGTCACACTTCATATTTACTCCAACTGACTTAGAAGAACTCCATCCCTCAAGGCAGGATGTTCTGAACTGAGGCCTATGTGTAGAAGACTGAATGCCTCATAGCATTCTCACAGTTCTCAAAACCACAGCAAACTGAAAAGAAAAACAACTGTTCACACATGAAAAAGTCCAGAATTAGATAACCCACTAGAGAGGATAAGGCATCAAGGGTGGACATTCTTCAAGAAGGAAATCTTAAAGGTGCAGGGTCAGGCTGTCCTGCTGTGCTGAAAGATGAGCCAGCGGGGAAGAAGTCTCTTTCTCTCAAATAGAGAGCTTTGGCTGGAACTCAGGAAAAAAAGAAAGAGAGTTTTTGACCTTTGGAAGAAGAGGCAGGCAACTCAGGAGGACTACAAGGATGTTGTAAGGTTATGCAGGGAGAAAATTAGAAGGGCCGAAGCCCAACTAGAACTTAATCTGGTTACTGCAGTAAAAAACAATAAAAATAGTTTCTATAAATCCATGAACAACAAAAGGAGGGCTAAGGAGAATCTCCATACTTCATTGGGTGTTGGGGGAAACCAGTGACAAAGGATGAGGAAAAGGCTGAGGTAATTAAAAAACTGGCTGGATGGCTGGACCTAAAGGGTTGTGGTGAATGAAGTTAAATCCAGTTGGCGGCTGGTCACAAGTGGCGTTCCCCAGGGCTCAGTACTGGGGACAGTTCTGCTTAATATCTTTATCAATGATCTGGATGAGAGGATGGAGTGCACCCTCAGTAAGTTTGCAGATGACACCAAATTGGGTGGGAGTGTTGATCTGCTGGAGCGCAGGAAGGCTTTACAGAGGGATCTGGACAAGCTGGCTGGCTGGACCAAGGCCAACTGTATGAAGTTCAATAAGACTAAGTGCTGGGTCCTGCACTTGGGTACCAACAACCCCATGAAACACTACACGCTTGGGCAAGAGCAGAGTGGCTGGAAAGCTGCCTGGTGGAAAAGGAGCTGGAGGTACTGGTCAACAGCTGGCTGAACATGAATCAGCAGTGTGCCTGGGTGGCCAAGAAGGCCAATGGCATCCTGGCTTGTATCAGAAATAGTGTGGCCAGCAGGACTAGGGAAGTGATTGTGCCCCTGTACTCAGCACTGGTGAGGCTGCACCTCGAGTACTGTGTTCAGTTTTGGGCCCCTCAGTACAGGAAAGACATTGAGGTGCTGGAGTGTGTCCAGAGAAGGGCAACGAAGCTGGTGAAGGGTCTAGAGCACAAGTCTTATGAGGAGTGGCTGAGGGAACTGGGGTTGTTTAGTTTGGAGAAGAGGAGGCTGAGGAGAGACCTTATCACTCTCTACAACTACCTGGAAGGAGGTTGTAGCCAGGTGGGGGTTGATCTCTTTTCCCAAGTAACAAGTGAAAGGATGAAGGGAAATGGCCTCACGTTGTGTCAGGGGAGGTTTAGATTGAGTATTAGGAAAATTTTCTTCACTGAACCTGTCATCAGTCACTGGAACAGGCTGCCCAGGGAAGTGGTTGAGTCACCATCCCTGGAGGTATTTAAAAGATGTGTAGAGGTGGTGCTTAGGGATGTGGTTTAGTGGTGGACTTGGCAGTACTAGGTTGATGATCGGACTTGATGATCTTAAAGGTCTTTTCTAACCTAAAAGATTCTATGATTCTATGAAGGAAAGTCCCATAATTAAAATTATTACAATACTGAAGGGCTGAGCCTGAAGAAGTCACCAAGACCACCATATGTATTTTCTTGCAATATACATAAAATGAACTCCTACTGTACAGACCATGGAAGACTGCCCTGACACTTATCAATGTTTCATCCATGGGGGAGACTGCATTGCACATCAGAAATGCCATACATGCAGAGACCTTAGCCCACCGCACAGGAACATCTATAAAGTACTTGAATATATGCAGATCCCTATCTACCAGACCCCAAACAATATTCTTCATTTGGTTATCCTAGTGGGGGAGTAAAATACCAGGGCAGAGGACTTCCATGACATTGTCAGTATCCCTAATTCCTAGCCTGACTTCTGGGAAGACAGCAATGATTGACTGTAAAATGCTGGGGAAACACAGCAGTTACCAAGACGTGAACTCCTCAAAGCAAACCTGAAGGACCGGTGCAAACTCCTGGGCACTACAGACAAAAGGATTTTGTCAGTATCTCAGACATTCCTAGCAATGAAGATACTACCAAAAAGTGAAATTGTGTTTGAGCCAAAAACAATTTGAGGAATTATACCATAGTGACATTTTCCAGAATCTGGCATCTATTTAGTGCTCAGAGCAGCACGTAAAGGTGCCTGGTGGACTATCGAGCCTGTTTGTTGTGAAATGTCTTACCTAAAAAAGCACACGGCAGCCCCATTATAGAGGAGATTTGAGATAAATTATAGCTAAATCTAATAAGAGATATAAACCATTATTATAATGTTTTTCAAATTTGTTTACTGAATAACTGAATATCTTTAGTTCTGGATTAGGGACCACAAACTATAGATCTCAAGGGCTGTTGCAGTTACTTACACAGTCTTTAAAAGGAGATACTTTTTTTTTTTTCCATCTTAAATTTTTTACATCTAACAAGTTCAGAAAAAAGTCCTTTCTCACATAGCACATAACTTCAAATTCACTCAAATGTATAGACAATGCTTTTCTGATAAAAAGTTTGCATCCTAGAGTTTGATGAATAGAAAGTCTGCTCCTAAATTGTTTTAATTACAAATTCAGTCAAGAATGCCTCTCATTCTCTTCTAATGTAGTTCAGATTATAGAAAGTTAGAACATAAAAAAATGTTTTCTTTAGCCCCCAAGACATTTTTAAAAGCAAGATGTTCCTTTTTCCTTCACTCAAATCATTATGTTGTTTCTGCCTGAGAACAATGCCCAACTCATTTAAAGAAAGCTTTTTTCCCCCCTGTTGCTATGTAAGAGATGCAAGCTGCTTTCTTGTTTCGTTTTATGACAAATTATCTTTTCGGCACCAGCAGTTGGTTTCAGTGTCTGTCCACTCAATGTGAACTTCTTTCAATGTGAACTTCTCCATGCAAATTCAGAAACAAATTTGGACACACAGTTAGCACTGGTGTCTAAATGAGGTCCACTGAGAATTACCAGATCTTAAGAGAAATCAACAATCAACAAGGTCCAGAAATGCAGCCTAAGCACCATGTCAATGATGATTCTCTCAACAAAAATAACAGTATTTGTAACACTTGCTGTAAGCAAGCATGAAATTGGAGGCAGTCTTGAAAGAATAAATCCGTGGTTCTGTATATAGAAGTACTTCATGCTAGGAAATGGACTTTAATTAGAACATCACTGGTGTCAAATTTCTAATAAAATGTTTAAAGACAAATGGAGATAGCAGAACCTTGGGACCTCTGCTAATGCAAAAATGGCTGTTAATTGCTGCGGATTTACATTTTTACATTAGCACAAAGTCTGAGGCACAAAACTGATAAAGGGACACAAAGGCTTTTTATATGCCTAAGCTCTTTTCAGATTGCTACGTAAACGGCGTGTTCAGCCAGCGTGGAGCATCCGCGCGCTCACGGACTCCTCAGCGCGTGGGGATTAACTCCCACCTATACTCCCGGTCATGTTGTATTAGTACTTGCATGCACAGATTACCATGGACTACCTGCATCTGCATTTAGAGTAAACCCAGCTTTACTCAGTCTTTCCTAAAGCGACTGGAAGACAGTGAAGGATTGCCATTTTGATAGTTTCATTGCCTGCTTCCTTGAATCTCTCCCACTGCCACTGGAGCATGACATAACTATCCTCTGAAGCATAATATTCTGCTCAGCCCCATATGGATTTTCAATAAGAAATCTGATAACAGATTATTGCTTGTCTTCAGTGAGTGACCTGAGCTTCTCTCTGGGGTCCCTGAGGACCAAACCATTAAAAAGGTGATAAATTTAAAGCTGCACATAGCAATGCATGTTGACACTTGAGGGAGATGGATCCAAATTACTTTCGTCCCTCTTGAAGATGTCAGGTACAGTTGGCCAGTGAAAGCAATATGGACGCATGGCCAACCCAGCTTAGAATCTGGAAAAAACCCGACAGCCAAGCTCAGACTCAAACTCCCCCTACAAAAAACCCAAGTCAAAACCCCCCAGTAATAACAGATGTATGTTTTTATTTCCTTCTCAGAATACCAAAAGTGATCTTCAATTTGATGACTTTTCATAAAATGAATAATTTGAAGCATGTCTATTTCAAAATGTCTCTGTGTACTTTTGAAGTCATAAAAAATATCACAAACACAGAAATGGTCATTTGGAAGGTGTGGAGTGGAGAGAACCTGTTGAGAGAAACAGGCAGAAATGACCTGTACAATCAAAATCTATTCTGCACGCCGTTGCATCTCAATAGCAGAGGATGGCTGTGCAAAAAGCTGGGGGAAGCAGTGATATATATATATATATGTGCGCAAATATGCTCAGCAGATGGAGGTCTCTCACTCTTGCATTTCTGGCTAGGACATCAGAGCATTGAGGCAATGGTGTCAAAGGAAACGTGCTCCATGTTCATGGAGAAACTGGCACACCACAGAGAAAGATGGCGGTGAGCTCAGAGACGAGGAATGTGGAGGCTATTCCTGAGCACCTCTGTCCTGCCACATGCCGCTCTCTGCAGACATAACCTGCACACCAGAGGCAGGTTCTCAGTCTTGGCTCTAGCATTTATACTAGCCACCTCTCTTGTCCATCTCATCCTGCTCCAACAATCCCCAAGCTCTAGCTGTCACTTTTCATGTGACTCTTTGTAGGGGGACTGCTGTGACTGTGTGTGAAAAAGGCAAACATGGAGTCAAGAAACAGACCTGTAGGGGTGACATTGGTCTCAGGCTGGTTCTCTTTTGGAGGAGATGCTTGAAGATATGGAGGAATTGAATGGACCAGGTCTGAGAAATCTGAGTTTGGCTGTCTCTGCTCTGCGCTGGGTTTGAACACGTGGTCAAAGTCTCAGGCTCTATCTCAGCGGGACTTTGGGGAGGTTCACCTTTCACATCACTACCCTAAACCCCACTCCTTACTTGTTAAGGGCAGAAAAAGGAATGACACCAGGAATCTAAGCACTGTATTTGTACCTGCTAAAAAAAAAAAACCCAAACAACTCATGTTTTTCATGCAGTCATTTAAAGTAATTGGTTTACATAACATTCATGATGTTTCCATTTACAGAGAGGAAAACTACAGCACTGCTAGAGGTGAAGCGACCATGTAGGACACGTTTTTCTTTTGCTTGCACTGCCCGAGGAGAACAGCTTTTATAAGGCAGATGCAGTAGGGCTGGGTTGTTTTCATCTGCTGCAGTGATTTTTCAATTCTGTTGGCTAAGTAAAATCCGCTGTTCTGAATAGCAAAGAATTCACTTCTGTGTTCAACCGTCTTTAAGGGACTAATAGTTGTAAATCATCTTCAGTCCATCCAATGAAGGCCTATAATACAAAGCTGAATGTGCTTTCAAAGGCAGAGAGTGCCCAGAAACCCTGATATCTCACTCTGTTGTAAATAACAATTAGACATTTTTAACAAGTTCCGCTAATTCAGAACGAAATAATTAAAAGTTACACATTAAATTGCAAGAAACACTTCTGAGATGAAGTTCATTTTATTAAGCTATTTCAAATACTAAAGTTTATTACAACATAGAGGTTTTACTCCTTTAATTGAATTTCTGGCACTAAAAGCTTGGTAATTTGAATATCTAAATGATCTGTAAGGAAATAAGTGGAGGTATGTATATTTTTTAAGTGATAACAATCAATTATGTCACATAACTATGGGATGGCTTGTGGTGTTATCTCAGGCCTAACATAAGGAGATACATTTAGTGATTCTGTCCCAGAAGAGGCCAGGATTAAACTGCGGTTCATTAAGTCGTCCTTCCATCTCTATCAGGGCTTATTGCAGGGGCACAGGGAAGGAGGACAGATTTAGTCCTGATCCACAGTTTCTGAGCTATTCCTGCCTGCTCTCTGCTGCTGCCGGAGATCCTTCCCACCATCTGTCCCATGTAAGAGGTTGGCTGCCTTTACCCCAGGAATGTAACCCTGATGTAGGTGGTCTAGCCAGGGAAGCAAAATGTTTGCAGTTAGTCTCAAGACTCAGCAAGGGCAGAGGAATCATTTTAATCCTTAAAATCCTTAAAATAAATTGGAATAATTTTCAAATCACGTGTAAACACAGCCTGTGTTCTTGTTATCATGCATTATCTTTGAATTGTCAATACTTGGGCAAAACTGTAAGGACATATTGTCATGCACCCTTTTATTCAATCAATGAAAAAGAGTTTTCTTGCTCCAAGGATTCTTTGCCAAATGTATTATTAGGTATTACATAAATACTGAGATTAACCCCTCTGTACTTTGTTTATTCAGTATTAAAACCTATTGCGTTGACAGGCATGGTGATCATGCTGCAATGAACTGGAAAGATAAAAGCCAATCTAACTATATTTGTTATGCAAGAGCGGTCAACAGTCAAGTTAATAACATTTTTTACAATTAACTTTTGTAAGCATGAACTGAAAGGAGCTAGAGCAGGATGATTTTTTTTGCGTGTGCAGGTTACCATTTGATGAGAAAACATTGACAGATTTAATGGACACTGAGAAAGAAGAAAGCAAAGTAACAAGTTCTGAGGTTCTAACAACTCAGTCTTTTAAAAGGCAGCTTTTCTGGATTAAGGACAGCAGGATTTGGTTCTGAGCTTTTAAATGATGAAACTCATAAATAGTTTTGAAGATGCAAAGTCAAGAAAATAGTAAATAAAAGTCTTTGAAGGATTAACTGTAAAAAAGATTCCACTAATCACTGCTTATGAAGGGGTGACCTTCAACATAAATAGAGCTATTTTGTCAAACCAAAGTCCATTTGATGGAAACAGAACTAACAGGGAATAAAATCACAAATTGTCTGCAATCAAAATGCTTTGTGCAAGGTTATAAAAACATTCAGTACATCTATCAATGGTAGGGCACTCACATATTTTAGGTCTATGATGGCGAAGAGTGTGATATAATAGACTCATAGATGCTAAGGCCAAAAGGACTCTTAGATCATTTATCCGACCAACATCATAGGACATCACATCTCCCCTGTGCACCACTACGCTGACCCCAACAGTTCTTATGGGCTAGACCATGGCTTTGCTATAAACTCTAGGAAATGCATATTCTTGCACAGTCTGTGGACTCAGAGAGTGATCGGGTCACCTGTATTCCCACATGGGTCATGTGGGCCACTGCACAGCAGTGGTTTGAGTCTACCATGTATTGAGGAGGCAAGATGAGGCAGCTGTCTCCATTCCCCTCTACATGAGAGCCCCACCTGGCGTTACTGCCAAACAGGAGCTTGAGATATATGTTGGTAAGTCCTAGAGGATGGAGAGAGCCCCTTCCAGCCTCAGCCATGGACCCCACCTTCTCCATAAGACAGAGAAGCTTTTTGCCTGGCCCCATCACCCATCTTCAGATTTTTCCTCCATCTTTCCCTGTTCTGTGATGGGAATGAAACCTTCAGTCCCTGTTCTGGGGGAGAGGGGTCTGATGAAATTCAGTTGGCCTGTGCTGCAGAGAAGCTTTGAGAGGGCTCCAGGGTCCAACTGGCCTTTATTAACTACCTGGTGCATTGACAAGAGAGTGAGAGGAGATGGTGCCATAAAAGTATGAATTCAGCAGAGCTGTAAATACAGAATTCCCTTGTGAACACAGATCAGTATCCTATAGCCAATCACTGGGCACTACAGCTGCCTTTCCTTATACAGACTGTAGGAGATGCTTGGAGTCTACAGTCTTTATTTTAGCCATCAGACAACTTGCTTGCACAATGGCTTTACTCTAGCTGCTTTTTTTTTTTTTTTTTTTTTGGGGGGGGGGGGTGATTCCTTTTGATTTATTGGTTTTTTAATTGTTATTGCAAATGCCTGAATGGTCTAGTACACTATTTAAAGGGAAGATGCTTGTTATTAGCAACTTGACTGTAGAGCTGATGAAGCATAAAGAACACAAAACCAGATGAGAACAAAAAACAAAACAAAGCAAAACAAAAAAACCCTTGAAACAAACAAACGAAAAAGTGAGCTGAAAAGGAAACATAATCTCTCATCTAGATACATCCAGGTTTTAACTAGTTTTAACTAAATATATATACCATATCCTGTATATTTTGAGTTGCAAATTGTCAAGCAAATTAACCCATCGTTAATTAAGACCTGTTTTCTTCCTTTCCCTACTTCAAAAGAAAGAAGAATGGGAAATGGTCATATAAGCCTAAGTCCACTGAAGCATCGGCTTTACTGAGGTTTGGATCAAACCCCAAGATTTAGTGAGTTTTACAAATAGAAAAGTGATGAGCAGGGATCTGATTGCAATAGGCAGGCTGGAGGGTACAGTTCCCTATGGTGGGCAAAACAGCAGAGGAAAAAAAGAATGGATATTTCTTAGTTGTGACTTGAGTAAGGAAGACCACCTCAAATAATAATATACCAAGGTTTCCACATGCATTATCACAAAAAGGAGAAAGGAAATTCTGTTTTGAATGGTTAAGGAATGTGTGATCACTGGAAGGCATTTGTAACAGAGCATGTTCATCCAAGTGTTCAAGCAATCTGAAGATTAAGTGGATTATAAACCATCAAGACTCAAAATAGAAATCAGAGACTGTTAGATCTGGTGATAAGTGAAAAGGAACTAAGCATGCCCTGGCCTCAACTGGGATGGTTGAGTTTCTGTAATTTTTATATCTTTGGTTGTAATGAGAAGTATGACCCTGGAGAGGGAAGAAGAAAACTAACACAGCAGCAACCCAAAACATACAGCGTGTTTACTCGTTACATCATGCAAAGTATCAGTTCTTTTTGCCCCACAAGTTACAGTAAGAACTGGAGGTAGCAGGATATGGGAAAAGATGAAGGAAGTTTAATAGTTTTGACTGGAGATAAGAGAGAAACGGAACAAGTGACGATGGAGGATAACAGTTCTCTTGGATAAATAGAGGCATTTTAGGTTAAGAGCTGAAATACTGCCTTTCTATACAGAGTTTTCAGCAGCTCATAATCAAATCTGACAGTGTCCTGAGTATTGCTAGAATATTTCTACCTTTAAAAGATCACTCTACCAAATTTTTTTATTCATTTAGAATTTCTTTTTTAACATATTCTCCCATTTATTAGTGTTGTCTCTTCTCTCTGAACTACCCAGAGGCACAACTGCCATTTTTTTATTCCCTTTCCAGGCAACACCATGGTTATATCACAGCATTGGCTTATTCAACCCAAGCATCACCTATTGATGTGAAAAGGAAAAAGATGTAATTCATTCTACTGCTTGTGTTCGCTGAGAGACTTTCTTTACAGATCAAGCAAGTGCATGCCATAGCCAAACTATGGCGCAAGTGGACATCTTGTAAATGGGAACTTGCAAAGTTATTCATTTAATTTTCCTTTGACATTTCAAAGGAAATGGGGCAGATATCCTCAAATTAAGGTAAGGGCAGAGAAACCTTTACAAAGAATATTGTTAGGACTGTGAACGATAAGTGTTACTTTTCATACTCAGTGAGCAGGGAATTTTTATGTCTCAAAAAGAGAAAAAAAAAAGGAGTAATTAGACTCTTTAGTGGTGAAATACAGGTGTATGAATAGCTTGAGAGAACTGTATATCCACAAGGTCAGTTCAACATTCCTATTAATTTAGACCTGAGATTGTTTCCATTATGCACAACTAATACTGCCTTTCCAGAGACTCCCGAGTTGTAAATAAAGTGACGGACTTTCATGGCAGTAATTGGGTGGTATTGAGTTATTGAGAAGTGGGCTGAAGGGGCATGATAATGTTAATGAAAGCTCTTGCACAATGCATGTACTTGAAAGGAGTACAAAGGTATGACTTGTCTAGGATGGCCTATTTCAGTAGTCAGTGAGAAGATTAATACGATGGTGTCAAACAGAGATAATTGATACCAATTTTATATATTTAAGTTTCTATCAAGGAAGTGCACTGAAATCCATCATTCCATTTGCAGTGACAAGTTGGTGTAATAGCAGCAGAATTTTTAGGTTTAATTCTTTCATAACTTGTGATAAGCTGTTATTCTGAATTATCAAGATTATGAACTGGCAGATTTAAAGATCACACTTGGGGCCCAGTAATGCTTTCCATATGAAAAAGGTATTAAAAAAGATGGGAAAACATTTTCTAAGAACTGAGCTGCCAGGAAACACTGGAACTATATAAAAAGCTTTTCAGATATAAGGCTACCACATTTCTATCTTTTCTGATAGGAACCACACAGAAAGTCTGTTCAGGTAGTGATCCCAACACCACTTTATACTTTTGTGCACCTCTGCAGCAGTATCAAACCTTTCATCAGCACCTGCTGTACACCCAGAAATCCTCACTGTCCCTGGTGTGCCCTGAAGACCCAAAGAGCACTGAGGGCATTCGTCGAGCAAGCACTGTATGCTGACTTGCTATATAAACAGTCAGCATAACTGCTTGGGGAAATACCGGTTAACACTGGATGAGTAACACAACTGCTCTTCATGTGCACAGGTAATCCATTGCTTCCAAGGAACATCATCTTTTTGGGAAAGATGGAGGTCCATCAGGGAACTCCAGAAAGGCTTCTGTGTGTGCAGATAGCAGTCGTAGCAACTGGGAAGGGCACTAGCTTGACCATATGCAGAATCATGTGGGATCACACAATGCTTCCTATAGTCTGGCCTGACTACTATGCACCTATAACCACTTGTCCTGAAGGTTACTGCTCTTGACCTGTTACTGCTTGCTAACCACCATCCTGAGCCTATATCTGACCAATATAAACACAGCCAAATCTTCAGTAGCTGTCCTATTAGGCAACAAAGTTCCAACACATTTTCTTCTTCAGTCAGAGATGTTTCAATAGAACGTTTTATTCCAATTCAGGTTGAGTGGAAGCACTGCATTATCATTTTATTTACAGTTTTCTTACAGTCCATTTAGCCACAACCATCTTTGTGCTCACATGAAAATTTAAAAAATAAACAAACTTTAAATATAAATACTAAAGACCCTTCCCTCCAGCAGACTGACGTTTAAATAAATTCTTTGGCATTCCTTTCCTCCTTCAGCATTTTTATTTTATTTTCTGTTGCGCTGCACAAAAAATTGGTATATAAATACATCACCAACCTCCATATGGTTTCAATATTTCATTGGAAATTTATTAAAAGCTTTTACAAAAACTTTCTCTAACTTAGAGCATATACATGTCACTGGACTAAACTTCATGTACTGTTCATTTATAAATGAAACTGAGAATGCTACATGGCAATTTCAACTTTGCAATGATTTGTGTCAGGTTTTTTGCCTTAATTTTTTCATTTTGACACCCATTTATAGGGCCCATGTGGTGGGAGTGCATTTTACTTTGTGGTGTTCTGACATGCAAAGGCATGTGGATTTTTTTCAAGCAGATGAGCAACAGCCCTAATGTTTCCATATTCTTTTTATTTAAAGAACATAGACCTTACACTTGTGTTTGATTAGAATCAAGGCCTCTTACTTTCTTGTAAGAAAATAAGAAGAGATATTTAACACTACTTCTCTCCCACAGTTAGGGCAGATACGGGGCTCACTCATCCAGGCTGCAAAAGGCAAAGCAGCCTTTCATAACACAACCAAAATTCCTCAACATGCTTTACAGAAGGCCAGTCCAATGTGATAAGTTCTTCTCCTTCTCCTGGTCTCTGTGTTTTCCACAACTGATTACAAAATGGAAGACCAAGACCGCAGGCTCATTTCCCCTCAGTAAGCCTGCACCACCCCATGTCTTCCTCCCTAACGTCTGATGCATTGAGAACACTATGCTATTTGTCATGTAACATGATTTTCAGAGGAAAGTTTGGGATGGTGTTAAATTACTCTTGGTAACAATTCCTATTTATCCCAGAAAAATCTGGATGTGGGTGGAGGTGGGGGTTTGGTAAAAAAATTTCTCTAAATAAAATGTTCAGTTAGAAAAGGAAAATATTTCAATTCAGACGGGCTGCTGCTGTTTATCACAGGAGTTTTATTTTTGATGTGTTTCATCTCTGTTCCCTATGGGCTCATCTCTTTGTCTTGAACTTTTATTAACTCAAATATATTTTTTATGAAAACGCCTGGTTTTCTGAGCAAGTCCCAAGGCTTGGTGATTGTGGTAAGAGGTAGAAAAGAGTAGAGAGATTTCTAATTGCCTGCTTTGTACAGGGAATATCTGCATATTAATTATTTAATATTAATGTTATATATTATTAGTAGTACTATAATTGATGTAAAGTCTAATTTATGTGTAAAATTAGATGATGAATTGTATAATATACATCATAATATAACATACAGAAAATATGTATGTTTATTTTTATACTTACAATATAAACATCATAATATGTAAAATGTGCAATGATACATTGTTTTTTATATTAGTATAATTAATATGCATATTATGTATTTATGCAGCTGCACCTGCAATTTGGCCTTCCTCTGAGAGATCTGGAGGCCATTAGTCTTGTATAAACTGGGACATAATTTTCTAAAGCCTCGTGAAAGCAAAGAGAGGTTTCTTTTTTTCCATCTTCCTTCTTTAGATGACTATTAGCTATCTAAAAAAGCAAACGGGCAAAAAATTTCATCAACCAATTTAAGTATTTGATATTATAAGTCAGAAAAAACATAAGCATTTAAAAAACACTTAGTTGTCAAAAATCCCCAAAGACAGATATACTGCTTGTTGATGTTTACATGGTTTAAGAATTATTTGCAGTGCATGAACAGAGTTCTCCTGTTGTGTAAAAAACAGAGCATGACCAGGATGCTGCAATTCTCCAAGGATGACAGCTTTTTGTTGGATTGATTTTATATAAGAGCTCTTAAAACCTCCACGCAGGAGCAGGCCACTGATAATTTCATCTTCCAGTGTCCCTTATTGCAGTGCGCAGAAGCAGACCTGGGAGCAGGGACCAGCGCTTCGGACTCCAGCTCCTTCCTCACCAGGAGCCACCCCCGGAAAACTCCCGCAAAGCCACGCTCTGGCTTGCCGCTGTGGTGGCTGGGCATTGCACTTCTTGGACGATCTTCTTGTGAAGATCCATTTTGCATGGCAATTCCACAGATGCTAAATGAGCGCTGCTGCAGCAGGACTGTGCTTAACCAAATCTACTGCCGCGGCCCGCAGCTGAATGTGTGACTGCAGGAGCACCGTTGCCTGAACCAGATGGTCACCGATGAATGGCAGGGCTGGACCATGGCAGAGCTAATTTAGATCAGCATGTGATGATCTGAATATCATCAACCATCTTGTCCCAGCTTTTAATTTTTATTATGCCAGATGTAATTCCTATGAGAATTACATCAGTTACAATGAAGTGTAAGCAGCTCTGTAAGTTTTTTTTTTCTGGTTATACATATGCTAAGGCTGAAAATCAAAACTACGGAATCTTAGAATATGTTAGCATATTCATTATCACTTGAAAGCTAGTTAAAATAAGCCCCAACTAGGTAATTATATTTCTAGTCATAGATACACATTCTCGTGAAATAAATGTAAAAATGGCAAAAAGCCATCACATGAAATAATATGTAATTAATGTATCATTCTGTACTACAAACCAAAGCATGATTAGATTTAGTTAGGTAAAGAACAAGGAAGAAAAGAGTTTAAATTTGTTTTCTTTATGATGATATCTGGCCCTTTCCTGCTCAGATACAGGCTGTGTTTGCACTTCAGGCTGTTTGTTTCACATTTTTCTTTAGCAAGCCTGCTTAGCTACACTGTCTGTTCTTTGCCACCATATATCTGGGCTTTTTTTTTTTCCCTCTTCCATTATCCACTATAGAAAAACAAGAAAGCGTGAAGATACTTTATCTACACTGGGAGTGGAATATTTACATTTACTGATACAAGAATGCATTGTAAAGATATGAAGCTGAAAAGCTGCAGCAGATTCAAAGCTCAAACATCTGACCTATTGATTTCAACCCAATGTTGACAAGCTCTGCATTGCCTCATAGACCTGCTGCTTATGTCAAGAGCAACAGGCAGTGGTGAATCGATGTTGAATAGACTCCTACGGGATCCAATACAACTGCTTTCCTTATTTGGGGAATCATAAAGTAAAAAGCATGTCCCACATCATGTTATCATGAATATGCATCAGTTAGAGGACATTAATAGGAGAGACACAATCCCTGGGCATCTTCACTAAACCCGATCCTTTCTTATTTACCACTAAATTCTGAAAAATTGCATTTAAAGTCTTTCACAGACACTAAATATTTAAGTTCCCAAATGTACACACGAAAGGAAGTTGCTGCTTAATAGAAGCATTTTTTCTAGCCAACAAAAGAGGCTGAGGCTAAAGCCCCACTTGGCAAAGACTAGGGATGTACTAAATCCTAGACTTGGAAGCACCTTACCTAATGGATCCCAGCTCCTAGCAGGCTTTCATTTCAGACCTCTTTGTCAAACCTGCACATTTTCAAACTTCTGTATGGCTGACATTTGGATCCAAACTTTTTGCCATACTGCTTAGAAGTGGCAAAGTTTAAACAACCCCTAAAATCTGGGGTATTCTTTCCTGGTTCCTTAGAAAGTGACCACAAATATAAATTAGAAGTTGACAGTTCTCTATCCTGGAAATTAGCAAGGCTTGAAATTACAGTCATTTACTTAAAACCAAACAAACCCAAGCTAAACCCCAAAATCTTATTTTTTGCAGCTTGATGTGATGGTCACTGTCACTGGTCTCCTCCTACCAGATGATCCTACTTGCCCTCTACTTTGAAAATGTGTGTGTGTATTTAAATCACTAAAAGCGCTGCTAAAATAATTGGGGAATGAATTAACACTGATGTCGGCTGCCCTAATTAATGTAAAAGTCAGACACAGTCCTCAGAGAGGTGGTCATCTTTGCATTACACTTATGTTCATGTTAGAACTAGACCAGAAATCTTAGTGTAATCAGGCTTAAACAGATGGTATTTAGAACAAGGGGAAAATGTGCTCTGACATTACCTATGGCATATAAATGAGAGCAGTTAAAGACAGAGATGGATCAATTCTGATCCAATTCCTTGCGAGTGAAGCTCCACATCGGCATAGTCCCATGGTTTTAGTGAGGCTCTGTGAAGATGCATGTGTCAGTCTATGTATCTTGGATTTTGAAATAAAAGAAGGGAATGACTAAAGGTGAATGCTGTCTGACTATGAAATACCATTTGAATTTAAAAAGAAGGAAAACAGTTAAGTTCTCCATGGGGGTGAGCATCAGTAAAGCTTTCAGACTCTTGACAGCTACAGGGATCTTCAAATGTTTAAGGAAGTTGAAAGTACTTACAGAAACCCTAAATAATCAGGAGAGCAACTTTAATGAGGCTAACCTCAGGGAACACAAGGGGGTTTTTTCCCCCTACTGAGTGGGTATTCTGCTTTAGGAGAACAATCGCAATTGTTAAGGCAATTTGTTGAGATGACTTTTTACCATCTTTTTTTCCTTCAGTTATAATTAGAGGTGAGTTAAGATGGACAATAGTCATAAATTGCCACCAAATTTTGTTCCTGCCTTGGTTATTCAAAGCCAGCAAGCAAGTTGGATGCACCAATTAGAAAGGTTTGTTAAAATTATGCTGATATATCACAGCTGCTTCAGGTAAATGGAAGGATGCTAAGGCAGGTGACTCCAATGATATGTAACAGTGACATAAACATGAATCTTCATAAAGTGGACTACACCATGCTACAGAAGCTAGTTTTGGAACGGCTAAGCATTTTTGTCTTTTTTTTTTTTTTTCTGGAGGTCAGCATATTTAAAAAAGCTGAAAGGGAGAGTGTTTTTTCAGAAAGGAATAAGGTCATTGTGCTCATGTTTTAATCAGAATAAAAGAAACGTGTGCAATGTTCGGTGATAAACTGCCAACAGTAGCTGTAGGGCTACTACTGTGTGATGACAATGCAAGCAAAAGTGGTGAGAAATAGTGCAAATTTCTTAAATTGTAAAGTAAAGTGAAATGAATGATCTTTTTTACTGCCGAAAGATTTGATATGCCTACCCCATGTAACATCGGGCAGTTAACCAAGCAGCTGAGTTAGGGCAGTGGGCAACAGTGTCTCCTTCCTTTGTCAGTACAAAGGAGCAGCGCCAAAGGGTAATTCAGACCCTACACAGGATGAATCACTTTTCCCTCTCTTTACTGAGGTTTGAAAGAGCCAAAACTCTTATAAGTTGGATCCTCAGCGTAACAGTACGTGGGTTGCAGAGACCTACATGCATCGGCCAGGAGCAGCCACACGAACACTCGGAATAGTCCAGCCAAGCAGCTGGCACAGCAAAATGCTAGGAAAGTACAATGGCTATCATTAAAGAAAAAGCTCCTGCCTTGATTGGATAGGTTGCTCTTGCAAATCTACCATTTCCATATTTCAGTATACAACACACTGTTATGAGGTAATAAACCAGACTACAATTCCCCTCTCCAGCAAACTAGAGCTGACAGAAGACCTGATCCCAAGCCAGACGATGTTTTTCTACTGATTTCAGTGGACTTTAGATCATACCCATAAAATCAGTTCTAAATTCTCATCTAACCAGCCATGGGGTACAGCAAAGACATGCCTGATTTTATTGCACACATAAATGTAAGCAGGAACTCTTCTCCCCCACAATCCAGCTTGCTTACCCAATTGGTGTTAAATACCAGGCTTTGCTCATGTTCTGTATAACGTTACCCAGCTATAAAATCATGACTGACTTTTCTGCAAGAGAGGTGTTAGGTCTGGTATCTCAGCCAGCTCCAAATTTGGGTAATTACCTTCTGCCCCTGCAGTTTAAACAAGATACACCATTTGTCTTCATTACCTGCCCTAAAATTGCTGTTCCAATTTGTTGTGCTTTACTGCAATAGCTGCTGCATTGCACTGCAGAAGTAGTTGCTTTTAAGTGGTAGGTGAGCCGATTTTAGAAAGATAGATAGTTTGTATGAAATATTTTGGGATCCTTTGAAGTGAGCAGTGCTCAGAATTATTTTTGATTTTTACAATCCTTATGACTATGCCAGGATAGTCACATTAAATATGCTATTTGGCAGGTTTTATTTTTAAAGATTACCATATGGTATATGTTCATCACCCAAGCAACCTCATAGAACAATTCCATAAGAGTCTTTGATGTTAATTTTATTTGGGGCTGTACTGAGATCATCATGCCAGGTTAATTAAAGAACTACAAAGAATTCTGCACAATGAACTGATGCTAAAACAGAAGTGTCAGTTTTCAGTGAGTAAAATAGCAGCGCTAGAAGGTAATTATCTCCTCTTGGTAGCAGAAAGAAATTAAGAATATTGCAGAGCTCTGGAAAAAAAAAAAAAGAAAAAAAAAACCCCACACGAAAAGAAAACCCCATCAACAAAAACCTGTCCAGGACTTATAACAAAGATTAACTGCTTGGGTAAATTTATTCCTAACTTGGCAGCACTGAATGTAATATTCAGAACATTGTCATATAACATGTCATAAGGAAGAGCGTACGTGAGTGAATAGGGGTGGAAGTATATTTCAGTCTAGGTGTACCATTCTCTAACTTATGAGCATTGCCACTGATAACTTGAAATGTAAAATGCTTTCTCCTCTGTGAGTGTGACACAATCAACTCAAATAAAGCATTTAGAAGATGAAACCTATCTTTACTTTAAATGTGTGTCTGCCAACATTCCTGAACAAAAGTCCTTTCCACAGTCTTAAATTTGGCTTTCGTTGTAATTCAGTTGGTTTAATTAATCACTAGAGTGATTCAGTCTTATACCTGTGCAATTCCATAAATTTGAATTCAGGCACATCTATGGCAGCTGTAGTTAGGCAGTGGTGAATAAAATGTCATGTCAGAAGACCATCAAAACTACAGGAGGAGAGGAAAAGATTTTTGTTCCTCATATTTTTCTT
Source organism: Grus americana (assembly GCF_028858705.1). Classification (NCBI taxonomy): domain Eukaryota; kingdom Metazoa; phylum Chordata; class Aves; order Gruiformes; family Gruidae; genus Grus; species Grus americana. Next base: position 15,377,110 of record NC_072855.1, on the reverse strand, counting down.
AAAGTGAAATATATTTGTCCTGAATCAGAGAGAAACATAGTATCTTAAAATGTTAAACCCAAAAACTATTCTGAAAAAGCAAAATCTTTTAAAATCAAGAAAAAACACTGATGTTTCATTTTGACTATTTCAGCTATTTTTAGTGACGATGAACCTGTATTTCACAGCAAGAAATTCTGAATCAGTATATTGGCATTTTTCATTTAAAAGAAGACTAACCTGAATATTTATATCTTCTACAGCTACTGACACCTGTGTGCATGCTTTCACCCAGACTGATGAGCTGCAGGTCTGTTGCATTTATTACAAACGAGAAGCACAAAATTCTGGAAAACTGAAAACCTCATTTCTAGGACAGCAGGGCTAACTGAAACGGCAGTGTAATTAACCCGCACTATGATATTTCATGCTGCTCGTGGAAGAACCAACATTCCCTGCAGGAGAAGGCAGAACTCAGCAAATACTGTCTACTGCTAGAGCATCCCCTATACTGGAGAAGCCAGTTCCTAGCCTCGGGAGTACCATGAGAGGGGAAATGTGGGGAGCAATTGGCCTTCATAGCACTCATTTCCTCTTCCCTTTCCACGAGCACTTTTGATGATTTGGACCATAAAGTTCACATCATACAGTAATCTACATTATAGACTATATTGCCCCTACGGCATACTGCATAGGCTGTGCAGTCCTCTGCCTTTTATATCATGTCAAACGTTTCAAGGCACGGGCAGCAACAGTGCTATCAGATGTGGAGACCCTGCACAGCAAGTCAAGCCTGTCAACAGCCCTGATCACACCGGAACTCCTTGTCAGCATCCAGGGGATCAGGATAGGGCTGCAGACATCAGGGAAACATGGATTAAGTGTTTCCGGATGGCAACTTGATGCCCCCTTGTCCCACGGTATGCCAGAAAGGACAATATCCATAGTGAAAACATCCTCATCCTTAGGTTTTCAAAGAACAAAGTACACAGCTGTGTACTTTTACATCTTGATTTGCAGGCAGGTCAGAAGATCCAGCTAAAAAGTGGTCAGCCTGATATGGGAGTGTGAAGCCACACATGCAGCAAAAAGGAGATACTTTCTTTTTCTCTAAACACTAGTTCCTTTATGACATGCTGTGATAGACTGAAAAAAAAAATTTATGGCAAGGCAGTGATATTTTGAAGTATTCCTTTCCAAAACCCATTTCTGATCATGTGGCTGGGAAGCGTATTTCTTGCTTGTCCTATCAACCCAGTATGATCTTGCTAAAAGTGTGTCTGGGGCACACGTACTTGCACAAAATCCAGATGAGGTTTAGGAGACTAAGAATTTGATCTTACATTTTGAAAGGTAACAAAGATATTTTATATTAATAAAAGGGAAAGGCAGCTGGTGCTTTTTGAAGCTAAGCCTGACCTTTTCTGTAATACAAAACAACCACCTTTAATGCTTACAATGTACATTCTTGGCCCTAAAAGATTAGTGTATTTGTATTTAACTTTGTTTTCTGGAGAGGAAGGACAGCATTTTCAATTTAATTTAACATTTTCTTTATTGTTAAATAAAGGTCTAAATACACAACAGAGAAAACTTTGAGTGATATTTTCCGGGAAGTGTTCTTACCTTGCACTGCAGTCTGCTCATTCAAATGCTTAGAGAAATTAACGTCAAGTCATCAGACTTCATTCCATTTTTTAATCTGTCATTTTAGATCCTTTCAAAATTACATCTGGGTATTCACCCTGTAACAGCACTCCCATGAAGAATTTGCCAACCAAAGAGAAAGAAAAGCCTCTCTTGCAACACGGTCACAGCTCTCAGCTGAATTAACAGCGTCAGCCATGGTCTAAGCGGAGGTCTGGCTAACAGCTTCTGCAGCGATTTAGACCTATGTGTGCTGCAAGCCTGAGGCTTACCGTGGAGCTGCAAACTCAGTGTCAGATGGCATGTTTATTTTGGGCCCATATTGGGCCACATCATTATGTGTTCGTTTGGCACCAGACTTGGCAGGCATTGTTTGCAGAGGACTACCACTTTGTTCTGACTGGGCTCTCTGGGCATTTTATGCACTACTGGTCAAGGCTGCCAGTTCAAACGTGGAATACGCAATATAGAACACTTGCAGCTAGGCAAGTGAGCAGCAAACCAGCCACAGATATTCTGCCTAGACATTAGCCTTTACCTTACTGAAGTACTTTGCATCAAAACAAAGCAGAGCATGAACAAATTGCATCAACGGAGAATGGAGGAGAAGAGGGAGGAGGAGTTTTGTCTCTGCCCAAGGGCTCGTAGCTCTTCTTTTCAAGGCAAGGCAGAGTCAGACCACCTGGCCCAGAAAGCTCTGCCCCTCTCTACGTCAGTCAGGGACATCCAGCTACAGTCCCCGTTTTCATCTCCATGACGGTTTTGGGGGGCGTCTGCCCGCCTTGTCAAGAGAGCCCCCGGGAGCTGGCTCGTGCCAGGCGGGTTCGTCCTTGCTGTGATGCCCAGGACGCGCTGAGCCGGGCGATGGGGACGAAGGCCGGGGCTTGCCGGCTGGGTGATGCTGCTCTGGTGACTGTGACGTCAGAGAGGACAGGTCACAATGGGAGCTGTCCCAAGGGACAGCACCAGGCAGACCCGCTGCTGTTTGGCTCCGGCGACCGTGAGTGCAGCATGCAGGGGGAAGGCTGGGCTGGATGGGGGCCGGGGAGGATGGCCGGGGGGGTTTCTAACCCGGAGCGAGAGCCGAGCCCCTCAGAGCAGGGCACGGTACCGCCCTCGGGGCTGGGGGAAGAGGTGCTCAGAGCTCCCAGTGGTGCCAGGGACCCAGAGAGGCTTTGGGGATGTGCTGGTGGCCCGTGGCTCCACGGGACGCTGTTGTGGGGCAGGGAAAGGGCCTCGGCAGATTCTGCTCGGGTGTCGCTCGCCCTTTCACGGGGTACAGCCCAGACGGGGGCCGACCGTCAGGGCAGCTTGGGCAGGACGGGCCCCATGCTGTCTCCAGCCGGGGCCTGCGGCCTGTCGAGCCTGTCGACGGCAGTGCCCAAACGCTTTCCTGGGACAGCCCGTGGCTCCCACCCGTGCAGTGCTCACAAAGCCTGCCCTTGCTCCCTCACCCCGTCTCCCACCCAGCCCTGCTCAGCCCCCTTTTCTCCCACCCTCTCCAGGCCATGGCTATGGCAATCGCCCTCCTTCTGGCTGTGCTGGCCGTCCAGCACGGGCTGAAGCATGACCACCAGATAGATGTGGCCGCGACCGAGAGGATGCAGCAGCGTGAGGAGTATCTCCAGCAGGAGATGACTCGGCTGCTGCAGGAGGTTGAGCAGAGCAGGAGCGCCGAGGGAGCCACGCTCCTTTCCATCTTGCAGCAGTGGCCGTTGTGGACCGTCGCAGGAGCCCTGGTCCTGCTCGCTGAGGTCTGCTGGCTGGCCAGGGAAATGAAGCTTGCCTCTGGCAGCTGCAGTCAGGAGGACAGCTCCAGCAGTGAGGAGGAGGACGACGACGAGGATGAGGGAGACCGCCATGGCCTCAGGTCTTTGGCTGCGTCCACCCCGTTGCCGATGCAGGGCCTGCCCGACATGTGCAGGGTGCTGAAGGAGCTGGTGGGTGACCTCCTCGGTGTCTGCCGCGTGCTCTCCAAGAAGACCTTCATGCCGCAGATGCACCTGGCCATCGGGATGGACGGCGCCTATGAAACCTGGCACGTCCATGAGAACAGCATTGCCTACCGCCTGCTGGTGTTCCTGCGGCCACCCCCCGGGCACTCTTTCCACCTGGAGCTGGACACCACGGGGCAGCTGCCAGCAAGGCACTCCAGCATCCATGTGCTGCTGGAGTGCGTGTGCTCGAGGGAGCGGCTGCTGGGGGATATTTCGTGCTTTCTGCACCACCCCGACGACTGGCTGACGAGGGATCAGGACTCGTGCCTCCTACGCGCCCTCTGCACACACTCCTACTTGGACGTGGAGAAAATCGCCTGCTGGGTCCAACTGCTGGTGAGATCAGCCTGGCTGCTTTTGCCTCAGTCGCACCACTGCCAGCTGATGGTGCTGCCTTCCTCCCAGTCCTGCAAGTTCCAGCTGAGAACCACCTCCAGGATGAACATCTGCACTGAAATGATTTTTGCGGTGCAGCAAGGCAGCTCAGGTGCCTACCTAAGCCTTGAGTAGGCAGAGGCTGGCTTTACCAGCAGCGCAGCATGGCCGGAGAGCTGCGCTCTTGGCGAGATGCCGCTCTGCAGACGCAGGGCGAGGCACACCCAGCGGGACGATTGCCACCTCAGAGGTCTGCAGCTCAGCACCCATACCTCGTGGTCACACCCATGCCTGGGACCCTGAGGACCTACTTCCCTCTCACACTGGTGGGGCCCAGGCGACAATTTCGGACACGGGGACAGACCATCTGCTCATCCCAGAGACTGCCTGGGGGGTCGCTGCCACAGATTGGAGCAAAGTAGGCACGGAGGTGACACGGCTCAGTTGGAGCTCAGCATAAACGGAGCTTGGGGAACCTCCGCCGGTCCGGCTGAAGATGCCATTGCAACTGAGGCTCCTGTTGCCACCTGTAGCAGGATGGGACCACCCATCCTGCTGGAAAGAGTTGATCCCCTCTGGGACCTTTACGCAAAGCAAAGGCGACAATAAAGTAGCTTCTTTTAACCAACCCTCTGTCTCTGAGCGGCCGTGCAACACTTTGTTGGGGAACGTGGGCAGGGAGCAGGTTGGTACCTGCTCAGATGCAGAAGCAGCGGGGTGGCATTTTGAGGTAAGTAAGTAGTACCAAAAGAGAATGCTTCCCCTGACCCCCTTTTCCTTTCTTTTCCACTTTTCTGCTCTGCTTCCATTTGAAGGGGAAGACGCCTCTGTGCGTGTATGCCGGATGGGAGGGAACGAGGGCAAGGGAGCCAGACCTTTCTTACTGGTGACCACCGACAGGACAAGAACCAGTGGGCACCAAGGAAAAAACATGAAATTCCACCTGAACAGAAGAAAGCACGTCCTGGCTCTGAGGAGGGTGCTCAGACGTGGTGGGATGTGCCCCACGATCACAGTGCTGGGATGGACGGCTACCGGCTGTTCAGGAGGGATAGGCATGCCAGGCGAGGTGGAGGTTTTGTGCTGTATGCAAGGGAGAGCTTTGACTGTACAGCTCTTACAGTTAGCGACGACGTGGCTGAGAGCCTCTGGGTCAATTAAGAGAAATTTCTGGATCGGTAGCCCTTGTCCTTATGGGAGATTTCGCCTTCCCAGACATCAGCTGCAAATACCACGCTGCTGGGACGAGCAGGTCTTGGGAATTCCTGAGGGACAAGATGCCTTGCAGAGGGATCTAGATAGATTGGAGCACTGGGCAACGATTAATGGGATGAAATTTACCAAGTCCCAATGCCAGATTCTGCACCTAGGACAGAGTAATGCCAGGCACAAATATAAGCTGGGAGAGGAGTGTCTGGAGAGCAGCCCTGCAGAAAAGGATCTGGGGGTGCTGGGTGAGAGCAGGCTCAATATGAGTCAGCGGTGTGCCCTGGCAGCTGAGACTGCAACATTATATTGCATTGCATTGCATTGCATTGCACTGTGTTCCGTTCCATTCCATTCCGTTCCATTCCATTCTATGCAAAAGTAGACTAAAGAGATGGTAGTAAAACAACTAGGACTTTCAGCTCTCGGTTCTGTATTCACGACCAAAACCAATTAAGTAACTAAGAGTTTTGTTGTGGGGAAGAAACTGAGAAGTAGCTTTGAGGTGTAAGCTGCCAGTTTTGCACCCATACTCCCAGCAGGGCATAGGGGTGCAGTATGAGGCACTGAATTTGGGAGAAAAGCCACTTTAGAAAGGTGTCACATGCTGATCTTTGCTCATTCCTGCCTACTACAGATCAGGATGAAGTGAAGCATGGGCATGGGCTGGACGGGGACTGGCAAGCTTGCTGTGATGACTCCAGTGCCAAAAGCGAAGCACCTCACTCAGCTACCTCTCATATGCTGTTAGCATATTTTGAAAGCGGAGTATCTTATTTCACTCAAGGACAATTCTAATAATTCTTAAATGTGTATTGTGGTGTTTAATATGGCGTACTTTACAGCCCGTATTGCCATAAATTCTATGTGACTTTGAACAGCCACACACACATCCCTGATTTTGTAGACTGTCCTGAAAAATGACAGGACATAATATAATACAAATATTTGAATACACATGCTATTCTTCATATTTCCACTTGCTTTCTTTAGAGTGGCAGGTATCCAGTCACTGTTTTGTTCATAGCTTCTCAGACACTAAAGGAGAGCAAGGATCAAAAGACAGCATGAATCATATTTTTTTCTGACTTCTAAGCTGTTAAAAGCCATTTATTAACTATTGTTTTCATGATTGTTTGTTCCGTTACGAAGCTCACTTCAGTAAACTATGTATAATAAGTGAGGGCTGTATAAGTATTATAAGCTTGCTTGGTCAGAAAAACAGGCATGAATGAGTACAGTGATAGAACTTGCTGAATATATCTTGTATGTCTTGGGAATTGGCTGTCATTCATGTCTGCTACTTAACTAGGACAAAGATTTTTAATCGAGATTCTGCCTACAATCTTACTCTTACTTTCCTTGAAAAAAATAGTGCCAAATGTCACTGCTCTTCACTGGTAAATCCTCATTACTACAACCTCAGTCCAACAACAGATTTCTCTGATGTCAGCAATTCAGTTTTTCTCCAACTACGTGCTTCTTAAATGCATTTTGCTGTGGCCATATATGTGATTTTTATGAAGGTAGATGACAATATTGATAGCTAATGTTTCATATTGGGGACTCAAGAATATAGCTTTTTGTCACACCTGTACATAAAGCCACCAGAAGCTACCATTAGCTTATTTGATAACTGCTTATTTTAGAATAAAGTTACAAAACATGAGGACAAATTCCAGCTATAAACCAATAGCAGAAAATCACCCTCAGTGTTGACAAAATGGAAAACAAAGTCTCATTTCCTTAGAAAAAGCTTTAATTCCAGCTCAGCTGGTGGGTATTGAAGCAGGAAAATCTCATCTTGCAAACCAGATATTGTTTTGATGATAAGGTTTTTCAATCTCCTACCTTTTCCTAACATCTTTGGTAGAGACATCAGCAGAAGTTCTGAGTTTTCTCTTAGCATCAGTGAGGATGCCAAACCTTGTTGTTAAATTGCAGCTAGGTTTTGTTTCTTTGGAAAACCTGAGTTCAAATTAGCTAATTTGTATAACATTAATCAGCTAGTTTCAGGCACAAAACACTCAGGAAGGCCCGACATATTTCATTCTTAAACATTGATACTTTTTACTTCAAAGCAGTTAAGCTTTTTGGAGAGTTTAGCTAATTTTATCTTGAAGGAGTAAAACCAACCAACATAAATTAAAATAATATTTTAAATAAATTGTATTCAATCAGAAAATGAAGCAAATAATTTGAACTCCAAATTAATGAATTTTTCTGGCTTGATCCATTGTAGAAAATGCTAGTTTCAGATATGTGTACAAGTGTTTGTGTGAATCATGAAATGTTCCACATATTTATGTATATATTTATTGACGAGTGGCTGTGTTATTGCCAAGACTGCCTAAGAATATAAATGAAGCTATATTTGTAGGGAACTGTAATAAACTTTATTAGACCAACTGATACAGCTGGTAGGAAACAAATGAGCTCACAGACTTACAAGCCCTGCTCCAGATCTGGAACAGACGCAGCAACCTCAGGCTAAATACTCACTGCAGACAACTGCTCTGAGTTTCACTTGATTATGTTAAACAGTCAGACAATTTGAGACAAAATGTGATGGGCATGAGAAGAGCAGAAGGGCAGGTTAGCAAAAAGGGAGATGATAGGGTTGCTTCCCCCCATGGGACAAGCAGAAGTGGAGAGAGGGGGTAATTATCAGCTTGAACTGAGAGATACAAATGCCACTTTTTACTTCAGTTAGATAATGAGGGAATTAAATATCTTTTAGTTTCATGATAGCTAAAACAATGGAAGGCACTGCTAAAGGCATCAACCAGCGCAGAAAAGCCTAGCACAAAGCTGAAGGAATAGTCTGATACACATTTTTTGTCTGGTAGTCAGTCTCTGATTTCTTTGTCTTGAGGCCCAGACCCCAGCTCCTCGCTCATGCCAAGCTCTATCTGCAGGTGGCACAATGAACTGATGGGATTTCATTATATGAGGACATCAGTGGGAGCACTGGATTATATAGGCCTGCTCAGCAGCCTGGTTTGCCCTTGTCCTGGTCCAATTTATCGATCCCGTTTGTGGCATTTTCCCCTCCCTCCTCAAACAGTCCTACCGCAATGTTGCAGGTACAGCATGTGCGGTGATGTATATAACAATGGTAATTTTAATGAAGAAATATTTAATTTCAAATTTCTTAACACTTGGATAGATTTCACTTGTAAAGGCATTATACTAAATAAAAAGAATGGCCTTCTATTTAACTGGAAGCACTCTGAGGTATTTCAGCATTAAAATCTAGAGATGATTTTCATTCTCCTTTGAAGGGCAAGGTGTAAACATGTTCAATAGATTCATTATTTACAATGCTGCATCAAGCAGCAGATGTATTTGCTCCAGAAAATGTAGTCACCAGTAATTCACTCAGTCTTGGTTGTGTAAAAAACATTAGGCAGAGAGTGAAATGAGAATAATGCTTCTCCACATAAGATAGAAAGGAAGAACCGTTTAGACATAATTTTGAACATTTACCGCAAGGAAACACTTTCTTTTTCCAGCAGACCTAAGTTTAAATATTAAATACTAAACTATTATGAAGCTTAAATCTGATAAGGAAATGTGTAGTGTTGCAGAAAGCACCTTCTTTCAGGTCTGGCCACAGACAGGGGACTGTCCCCTGATGGAGCACGGGCAGCAATGGGGAGGGCAGTGCTTGCATCGCATGCTCCCGAGCAGCCTGCATGTGGCTGCGAGGATGCATCCGTAGAGATGGAGGTGAGGTACAGCACAGAATGGAGAGTTAACTCAGCTCCCTGCTTTGTTAAAGACTTCATATGTGAGTTCACTTAGGATCTATTCATAAACATCACAGAAAAACTCACATTTTAGATACTATTCTGCTAGTTTCGGGGGTAATTCTAGTCCAAGTCTCCCTACACAATGACAAGCAATAATTATTCACCTAAATAATGGGATTCAGTGGTGCCAGCATGCTAGGCAAAGAGCCTAAAAATACCCACAGCCATACCCTGTACCTCGTAAAGCTGATATAGCAAAGTACAGTACAGTATGCTATGAAGACTAGAGGAATATGAACAGCTAAGATAAATAGCAATCATCATCAAGCACAATATCAGTGATTCTTATTGTTCCTCTTTGACTTCCACGGAGTAGAAGGTGTAGGAGTGTTGGAGCAGAAGGAGAATACAGCATCAATCAGGTGGCTCACAAGCATGTCCCTGTGAAATGGATACTGGAGATATGCACGGATACATATATGTGTGTGTGTGTATGCAGGGAAGACTTTTCCATTGAATTCAGTTGTGTGGTGAATGTGATCTTCGAAACACAACTTGATGCACAGATGGTCCCTCCACTCACTCACCACACTAATACAATGAAGATGAAATGCCTGATTCAGAAATAAGCTTTTAACTGTAAACCTAACCCGCTTCCCTGTTCTAGGCATATTCTTATTTTGAAGCCCAGGGAAGTGCTATTTTCAGCATGGACATTTTAGTCCTAAATCAGGATTTTTTAAAAAAATAAAACAAAACAAAACAAAAAACCTTACATTTTCCTCATTTTTTCACAGCTTTCTTTAACATAACTGTTTCCCATCTGTGGCTTTTTCCCTTGAAAAGATGAGTTTTGCCCAGTAGTCACACATACATTTTAAAAATACTAGGATAACAAAAAAGATACATATTTTTCCCCAAAGACTTCTGCTTATGCTATGTAGTAACTTTCATTTTCCTTAGCTTGTTTTCTTATTCATCCCTTTACACCACATGCTCATCTGTAAAGTTCTGCCTCTTTCATTTTTATTTTCTAGGCTCAGATTTTCATCAGTAAACCAGAAAAGATTTGTTTTATGTCTTGATTTAATTTACTATTTCGGTAAATTTTTTCTGACAATGTTCATGCTGTAGTTAGTGTGTGTACCGATGATAACAGCTGCATTGATTACTTTACTGACAAGTAATATAAAAAGGAAGGAAACTAACTGCAATGCTTTCTCAAGGAATGAGAAATTTTTCTGTATTATAAATATAAAGGGAAAGGTGGAATGAAATAAGCTGCAGCAATAAAGAGGAAAATTAATTCCAAGCTTTTACAGATGGCTGCAGCCGTATTACTTAGCATGCATGTCAGCTATAGGAGAATGTTTAAAAAAGAAGATTCAGCTCTACAGTAACAAATCACAAAGTTTTCCAAATGGACCAAATTCAGCAGTGGAGTAAAACACTGAAGTCAGAGGACTTACAAAACCAATAAATTTAGCACCTTATGCTTTGAGTCTTTTAATACTTTTCCTAAAACAAAATCGAAGGGGAGATACCTGCTGTCTACTGTGTTGCTATTACAGACAGGTTATCAATAACATATTAAAATGAATGCTAAAGCAAGATAAAGTGATTTCCTTTCATTTTTTTTATTGCTCTAGAAATAAGAGTATCATGTGACTTCTCAATAAGAAACTCTTACACTGGAAGTAACAGACTTTGATAGCAATATTCATTGCAATACTTGTTTATTTCCATCTATAGGGAATGCAGATTATGGTATTAGATTGAGCAAAAGTTTAAAAATAGAAGCCCCATATTTATTAAAACAGAAGTCACCGTTTGAGCGTTCAACTCACCAAAAAGCCCAGTGCTGAAAAGCCATGCTGCATTCTGAAGGGTAAAGACACAACGAAATGAGACCTCTGGGCATTATCATGCTGTAAGGAGAGAACAGGTAGCGTAAAAAGGCATCTGTGAGCTGTAGTGACAATATATCTCCAGTTTTATAATAGTTATAATATTTCTCCCAATATATTTTTTGTTACTTTATATGATACAAAATATTTCTGATTTTCTTTACCAATAAAGAAGTTTACACATGTTCTAATGACATAATAAATGAATACATTTTTCTTATATCAGAAAATTGATTGTTACTGTGTTTCACACTGATCTTTTATTTATTCAGATTAATATTCAAGATTCTAAATGCAGAAGAATATTCAAAAATTACTGACAAAATTACATGGAGTTTTGAATGTTCTACTTTACAAGAGAAATATCATTTATTTATTATTTACAAGGGAAAATATCGTTCTGGCAGAAGAATGGGCCTGAAGTCTCTAGCACCACATACAACAGTTTCTGAAGTTAATTGACATCTACCAGTTTTGTCACAGGACAAGCTTTTCCCCTACCTGATCACATTCCTTGCAGCACTGGAAATAAAGACAACTTCTCCTGAAGAATTTAAACACCAGGTTAAAAAGCTGCAATTTATGTCCTTGGAGGCTGGACTAGTGACTTTCTGCTGTCCCTACCAACCTGAATTTTGTTATCATCCTATGACTACATGATTATTATGGAGTTCAACATATTGCACCACAACATGCCATCCCTTTCTAAGGTAGAGGTTACACAAATGAGTTCTCATTGCTTTTAGTTGTAGTTTATGTCTTTTTTCTTAGGGGAAACCGATTCTTAACAAACTCGTGGAAAACATAGTCACACTGACTTTTCTAACTACTGTGGAAGGGAATCAGCAAAAAGAGAGAACAGATAAGAATGAATAAAGAAGGGAGGTTTGCTACTACTATTCATTGTTTCCTCCTCTTCACCAGAACTGTGCAGTTCAAAACATTGGGCTGTCAATGCAGGACATGTGTTGATTTCAATAATTAAGCACTGTTGGGTTGCTGACACTATTAGTCAAGGGTCAGTAGACATTTTCATTACAATTGCCATTTTCCAAGACTTCATAACTGTCATTTTGATTCACGCTGGGCTGAGACTTAGCGTGTAGGTTATCAACTTCCTGGCATTTTTGCCTCACCATAATAATCTATTTTTAAGGTTTTCAAACTACAGCCAATGAAGATTGTTTCAGCCTGCTTCCATTAGGACTCTGTGAGCTGGGGGGACTGAAGAGAGCGGGAGGTTTGAAGCCTCATTTCTTCTCACTCTGTAACAAACACTCAAGCCTTGGATCTGGGGATGGAGTAGCAGGGCACAGTATAAATCCGTGGAGGACTGTGGGAGCTGTGGAGAGAGGGTTTTTCAAGTCTTGTAAGAGGTGTCTGAGGTGTGGGTAACTTTTCTTAGAATGTAGTGCCGCTCTCTAAGAGACACCAGTTTCGGAAGGAGAGATACCCTCCACAGTTCATCCAGTAGATGGAGAATATCTAATTGGTGAGTCAATACATGGCATGAAGAAGTTGGAAAACCTTCATTGTTGACCTCTTATTCCCTCTTCTCCTCTCCTGCCACACAGGGAAAGATGCTATTTACTGACCTCTGTTTCACTATCAGCTAATGGATATGCTCTAAGAAAGTATATGGCAAAAGTTTGTCAGCTAGACCTCCCTTCACACTAATCCCAAATTTAACACAATTTTCCCTCAGGAAGAGTGCTAAATATATTTGTCTTCAGTAGGGACAGAAAAAGGATGCAGTCCTTGCCACTATATATAGATGTCCTTGCAACATATAATAGTTGTATTATGAAGACCTACATAAGCTTGTCTATTTGGACTTCAGCTACTTGTTTTGCTTTGTGATATTTAGAAAACCTGAAGCACCTTGCTTTTTGTAGTAACTGTTTTTGCCTTTCTCACCCAGCTTTGCATTGGGTGGACATAACATTTCTGGAACACTAGAAAAACCTCCCATGTAGGCTCATGTCCTGAAGCTAGTAAATAATTTTCACTGTTAGGAATAGGTAACACCGGCCAAGGAGAGATGGCAATTGAAGTGGAGGGCCAGTTCGGTGAAACAACGATTTATGCTTCTGCAGTCTCTATTCTGGCTTATCCAGTTCTTACCAATCAGAAGTACCAAGCAGCACTTCAGCAGAAGCCATTTACACCTACTGCTTCAAAGAAACTTGCTCTTCTGTTTTATACGAATTATACAACACACTAGAAAAAAATACAGAATAAAGAAGAAACATTCCTCCTGTTACTCCTTCTAACAAAGTCCAATGAACAATAATTTAAATGGATACTACTACTCCATAATTCTCCTATTTATTAGTAATTTTTTATAACACGATTAAAATGATAGTATACTATGGACTAAGATGGGGAACTTGGCTTCAATGGCAATTGGGGATCTCAGTTCTTGAATTATATTATGCTAAAGCATATTATTCCCAGAGAGAAGTGTATGCTTACACTCACTTGAAGAATTCCAGTTACTTGGAAATCCATTCCCACTCATTCCCAAAAAGAAACTGCAGTCTTGACTATAGCCTGAATTCTGGGACAAACCGAAAAATATTTTGCATGTCTATTAATTTCTTAAAAAATACTACATAGAGCAAAGTTCATAGCCATCAGCAGAATAAATTTACTTCAAATTTATGGCTTGAAAACATAAATACTGGAGCAATGATATTGTTTGTTCAATTTTGACTAGATTGAAAATGTAAAGGTTCATGAAACATGAATCTGCATAGCATAAAAAAAGACAATTTTTTATGTAGTGATTTACCATAGCTCATTTTCTTCAAGTTTAGTCCTATACAGATATTATCAAAAAAGGGAACATCAAAATTTAGTAAACTTAAATTTTAACAGAAATATTTCTTTATTGTCTACGAACTGGTAAATAGCCTATCAATTTCTCTCACTGAGTTTCAGATTTAAGCAAAATGTCATCAAAGCAGTAAATATATATGTATTTATGTATACATAAAAAGAAAGACAGAGTCAAAAGAGTCAAAACCACAAAAGTAAACCTTTTTTGTTGTAAATACCTAGTGAACCCAATTATTAGAACAGAATTGTGCTCATATTTCTTAGTAGTCTCTTTGTGGTATTAAAAGCAAAATACAGAACAGTTTTGATACTTTTCATTTGATGAAAATTGTTTCAGTTTACCTTGAAAAGGTCAGAAATAAGTACGTATATAAACACATACTACAGCTTCCAATCACCTATTCAGCTTTTGGTTGTAAGTTTTACTGTATTGCATTCTTGTCTGTAGAGGCTTTGAAACTGCTCTGAAAAATCTTGTTTAAAGAGAAAGAACATCCCTCTACACAGTTATTACAATCACAAAGGAGTCGTGGATGAGACTGCATTCCATAACTAGATTACCCGCTCTACAATTTTCAGTGTGGCAATTATATTAATCAGAACCTGAGTCAGCATTCCAGTTCATGAGTCACAGCAAAGTTACCTGTATTTGGAAAGTTTTACAGAAATCCACTCATTGAATAAGTTCACATCGACCGTTAGAAAAAAAAAATTCTATCAAGAAAAAATAATTATATCTAGAATTTCCTGTGTAATTACTCTGATGAGATAAAAATACCCATAGGTTTATCAAGAGTTTGGTAAAGAGACAGCAAAATGGTAGATATCAGTTATGTGTGGAAGCAAACGTTTGAAATGTATTTTAGCATGTGGTGCTTTGAGTGACAGATTTCCTGAAAAGAAACGTTTGCCTGTAAGAACCGTTCTGAATTCATTCAAACCTCCAGGCAGACTAAGTCAGGGTAAGCTGGGACACCAGTGTGACACACAGTGCTCTGTCTGGATTATTTTATGTCACCTTAGCTGTACAGCTTCACAGATAATAACTTTCTTGTTCAAGCAGAGTTTTTGATATTTAAAAAAAACCCCAAACCAGGAAACACTGACACCAAAACAATACCCATCTTGAATATGGTAGAAAATTCAAAACCTTAAAAAAGTTAATTAAAAATTCAAAACATAACATTCAGCCAAGTGTATCAAGCAAAATTTCTTCTTTAATTTTTCATCTCTAAACATGGTTTTACATTTTTCAAAAGGGTAGTAATTTCAGAGAAAGATTGAAGCATTTTTCTTTCATTGCTTTGCTGCCTTGAGCACACCAATAGGCTCCAATGGCCTGAACCATCGTCATCTGCAATCCTCTTCTGCAGAGTGGTCTCCTCCCCGCCAAGGGCTGTAGCTGCCTGTGCTGGAGGTCAGCCCTGACGCCACAGCTGTGTGATCTTGGATCAGGCTGCTGTGAAGGGGCTGTGAGAGGGCTCCTCCTGGTCCCCCCTGTACAGCGGGGGCGGCACAAAAGCTCAGGACCTGCACCTTGCTGTAGGTATGTTTTGTGGTGCCTGGTCTTGCACCAACCTCACCCTGACCTTGACCCCATCTTTACATCCTTTCTTGATTTTGGTCCTGAACTGTTGCCGGTGCCTGGTGCTCCCTGTCCTGCTGTTTGACCCTGGTTTCCATCACTGGACCTTCCTTGCTCAGGCGTGGTGGGACAGCACCTGTGCCAGTGAGGACCCTGCCTGGCCACCCGGCTGTCACCTGCAGCTCCTGGCTCCCCTGCCCCTGGGGAGCAGCTCGTGATTGCAACATCCTGGCAATAGCGAGCCAAAGTGGAACATAAGAGCAAATTTAAAATGTGTAGGTATGAAAAAATGAAATGGGAACTTGTCACGATGGACACTTTCCTGCAAACACTTTTGACTCATAGCAGTTAACATTTGCTGATTAAAAAAGATACTGGGGGGCGGGGGGGGGAGAAAAATCCCAAATCTCAACCTGTTCTTGTGTTACTTAGCATTTACCATACTTGACTGTTTATATCTGCTACCTGGGAGGAATTGTGAGATGAACTTGATTGATGTTTCTAAAAATCAAAGCTGTGAAACCTGTGATGGGTTTCTCTACCTATAGAGAAGTGCAAGTAGTTTAGTCATCACGCATGTTAACAATGCTCTCAAAAGACTATGCATTTGGCGGATAGTCCTCTTACTGTTTTTCTGTCTCATCTTTTAGCCATTCTAAAGGAAGCATGAATATCTGGACAACTGATTAATTACCCTCATTCAGAAATGTTTTGATAGTCTGCACATTCTAGAGTGTGACATTTGGTTGTAATACTTAAAAGTAAAGTTTATACCTTAACTTTTTGAGGACTTGTATTAAATCTGTGTTACAGTTTGACCATGGAGGTATCATCTATTTCATCTTGTTCCATTCAATAAGCTTTTTTCAGAGACTGGCACTAATTAGTTACATGCAATTAGAAATGATAATGGGACTATAGAGGTGGGAAAAACAGTAACATGAGATTTAGTGATTGGGGTTTTTTCCCCCCTTAAATTCGAGATAGTAAACAATGATAGCAGCAGGTTCATTAAGGGAATCAGTACTTTTTATAGACAGTTAAATACTAATTGTAAAGATTGTTGGATTCAAGCTGAATTGTACCTTTTTTTTAATTAGAAGAACAGCCAAGGACATCAATTTTAGAGGAACCACATCCTTCAGCTAGGAACATCAATTTTAGAGGAACCACATAGTTTTATATAATCAGACATTTGAGACAGGATGCTTGCAATCAACTTCAGCATACTGGCATTACTTACATGCGACAAACCATAAGAAAACCTCCATTTTCTTATTTTTTTTTTCTTTGTTTATCTTGCAATTTCTAGCTGTCTGTCTTTTCCAGTATTGTTGAATTTAAAGCTTCATTTTAACTGTGTATCTGTATACAAGAAATGAGGATCCCTATTTTTCATAAAAAAAAATAAGTGGCTGTTGTGGGTGAACTGCTGCCTGTCCTTCTCCTCACCAATATTCTGAATCTCAACTTTAAGAAAATGACCCATTTTTCACTTTGTTTTTTGCTAGTTTTCCTCATTATCTCTAACTTTTTATCTGCACAAATAAGCTTAAGGCAAAGGACTTGAGGAATATTATTGCTGAGCAGAAAAGAACAAGTCAATTACATAAGCAATATTGTCTAGTTACTAAAGAAGGAATTGGAATTGGAACCCAATTCCAAATTGGAATTTCAACCCTATCATACATTCATGTATTTCTACGTTTGTTTTGACCCAAATAGGAATAAAAGTCAAAATATATCTGGGTTTTCACAGAATGGAAATTTTTTAAATACCTGCTTTTAATTGTTAAAACCTTATCTTCTGTTTAGGAAAAAAGTGTCAAATATTCCCACAGGAGCTCAAATGCATCAAAAGTTTGATCCTTCTTTTCCAAAACCCAAAATATAGTTTCTTTGACCTGCTTACTCTAATACAAACACAACATGAAATAGGCAATTAAATAAAGTAAATTAGCTAACTAAAAAAGAAGTCAAAACAAATCACTGCGTATACAGTTCTTTGCCTAAGGAGAAAATGACAGAGAAAATGGATAAGACCTGACTGAAATTAGTCAGAGTGCTTAATGCACTTCTGGAATCTGCTCTCACATGATAACAGTGGGGGCACTGTAGGAGCCTATAAAGCAAAGGCGGCTTTCACTTTGTATCGTTGCACCAAATTGAAACATTGCGTTTTGTTTTCATTTGTTATTGAGATTTCCCTGTGGCTATGTCTGTATAAGCAAGTAATTTGATGCAGAAAGATTGATAGATCAAAGCAGTTGGTACTCAGGACCTCGCATCCACACCATATGTGGCTGCAGAGTTCTACTATGGACTGAATTTCATCAAGTGTCCCCCCTCAGATATTCCCACTGTGCTTTTTTTTTTTTTTGAAGCTCTCTAAAGAACCAAACAGTGCTGCAGACCCCCAGAAGATGTTGGAGCACATCTGTGCACACCTGGAGCAGAGCTCTAACCTCTGGAAGGAGGCCACCTTCTGTGTACTGAAACCTTTCTCTGCCCCAAACCAATGTGTGGTAAGTACGGACAACTTACTACAGGGAGATGAACTTCAAAACTTCAGTATTCTTCTCTACCAAAATGTTAGTTTAAACATATCCTATGTCAGATGTAAGTGCCTACAAGTTGAATAGCTGTAGTTCATGTGCTCATGATCTCATTTGTAACAATGCACCACAAGCCTAAGACTTCTGTACTACAGCAGTTTGAGTATGGGACGTCCATAGTGGATCATGAGTGACACATCTTAATCCAGAAAGTAGCCCTCCAGCAGCTATCTGATCGCATATAAAACACTAAGCTTCAGAAAATCATAATGTTTCAGACGGCATCTATCATGGATTACTCCTGCTTGATTTCTTTATGGGAAATTAAAGAGCTCAAAAATTTACATTTTCAAAAGATGGTGTTTTAGGAAAAGTAGTATGCGTGAGGTCTAAAATGATGGTCTTTAGATTAGCTATTACTATTTTTGAAAGAGACCTTGGAGCTCAGTAGCACTAAGATAAACAGGAAGGTAGAGGAACAACAGATGTTTATCTTAGGTCAGATATACCAAAATTTTAGGTGGCTAAAGTGTGCTATGATTAATGCTATTTGTTAGAAAATGCACAGCATTGAAATCCAGAAGTTTGCTCAGCTATTAACTAAACCTGCAGGAGTTAAATAGGTGCAGCTTTTTAACCAGAACGTTTTCCATGCTTGTATTTGCTCTGCTAATTAAAGCATGGCCAAGGGCCACGTTTGACCCTAGGACTACTGATCACCCATACTACTTCACTGGCTTCATGCTGCAGGTTGTAGTGCTGGCCCATGCAGTCTCCCAGATAATGCCAGAACATGGCATATGCTTGGATATGGTACCTAACAGATATTATTCCCAACAGACAGTATAGAAAAGACTAGCCTAAGTTTGGGTATCTCCACCTTTCACTGTCCTCCAACACTATCCCATAATGGTTTGGCGTCCTTAAACTCCAATATCCTTCTATGTACAGAAAAAATCAGGGGAGAATCTTCATACACCACAGCAGGGCATGCAATAAATGTTCACAGTTTAAAACACCACTTGCCTGTGCTGTAACATGGCCCTCAAATTGTTTTAGATGTTTTGAACTAAAAAAAATCCTCCATATGAAATAGTAATTATGTCAAAACAGCATTGCTTAGATCCCAGAGCTAATTCTCAAGTAGGATGAATGCAAGTAGACTTTGGTACCTGGCCTGAGAGCTGGAGTGTCCTTACCTCTGTGTTATCTAGCGAGAGAGACACATCTTTTGTGTGTTCACACACACAGCTTCTGTGTATCACCAAAACTGCCCACCTCAGAGCAGCTGGAGACCATGTTCCTACTCATGCCCACCTGACAGCTGAAACATAGGGGAAGTGCTTCCACATACTGGATCCGAAACAGCAGCTGGCAAATGTGCTCTCACAGCAATTGCCAGCATCAGGCCACTAACAGAATGCGCATACACTTTTTAAGACGTAAAGAAGGGAGAATTGTGTTGGTACTAAGTGCATAGCTGCCTAATGATGAGGGCAATCACCTATGAAATGGGAGACCCAAAATCTATGCCCACCTAACTCAGAAGGGTTTCCAATGCTCAGCTCTCCCCAGAAGCATAGTTTGGCTTGGGAAAGAAGCATCCTCCAACTATCCTGTGAAAGTCACAGCAAAGAAAGCATGGGACAGAAAGAACCACACATGCAAGATATAAAGAAAAGGTATGATTTTGGAGCTTAGCACTAGGAAGGACATTCAGCTGGAAAAGCAGGAATCTGGGTTCCTTGTGTTAAATGAACCATGTACTGGATAAATTTGACAAGAAATAAGGCAAAACAGCAAAAGTCATACTCAATTCTTTGAAAAAATAGATGGAAAAGGAAAATCCAGACCCTGATTCAGAGTGGACAGAGTAGCTGTAGCTGTGGGTAACATAGCTTACCTCAGGGACAGGGACTGGATTTCATTGGTGTCCCTATGGGTCCTGTGACTGAGCAGCTCTCCCAAGAGAGAGAAAGGGATTTCCTGACAGAGATTCACTTGATCACATACAGACACCTATTATCATCCTGAAATAGATTACAGGGGTTGCATCCCACAACTG
Organism: Grus americana; assembly: GCF_028858705.1. Classification (NCBI taxonomy): domain Eukaryota; kingdom Metazoa; phylum Chordata; class Aves; order Gruiformes; family Gruidae; genus Grus; species Grus americana. The sequence continues at coordinate 15,357,198 of NC_072855.1, read as the reverse complement.
TCTTGATTATAGATGGACACTAGATCAGTTAAAGACATTTCAGGTAAGATGAGAGAAGTTACTTTGGTAACTAGCTGTCTCCAGGAAATTGTAGTCCCTAAATCCGGGGCTAACAATTGACATTTGGGTACTCAAATAAGTTACAATTACATTAGGCATCTTAGCCTTTTATTAGATCCAGGCCCTACTGATACAGGTAAGAACTAAATCCAATTTCTTCTTATCATTTTCTTCCTTTGTTAGCAATAGTCCAGCCTGCAAGAAACAAATGCACTTAGAAGCAGAACAAAGAAAATGAAACACAGCTTATGTGCAGAAATATTTTAAAGCGTTAAGCGATACGGTGCTGTGACTTGCAGAATAATTAGAATATAGCCACTTAATGGGACAGCAGTTCTGATTACGTACATCAACTACCTCTGTGCATTGCAAATCTGGAAATAAGTTAGAAATGCCAATTTATTTTAAAGGTGTTTCTATTTAAGTTAATGGTATGGAAAAATCTAAAAGATTTGTTCCATCAAAATAATCATGTTAGTTTACTAGCCATGAGGAACATTTTGCAAAAGGTTTTGAAAATGCCCCTTATAGTTTTAGATATATTTATGCTTATAGCAGCTGATTCATAAGTAGAAAACAGAATATTGTAAAGTTTTATTTATCTTACACTTTCAAATTTGCTAAATAGAGATAAACAGAATGGGCATGTTAAGATATCTTTTTTTCCTGATTAATTTTACGGTAATTCAAAGTGTTTCAGTTTTAAATGAATTGTTTGAATACTAAATTATGCAGCTTTATGATCCAGGAGATAAGCAGAGCTCTAAAGATGCCTCTGAGACTTGAAAGAGACAGCATTAGAAGCTCATTATTGCCGGCACATTTAACATGGTTAAAGTAGGGGAAAATAGCCATAAAGTTAATGTAATAGTTAAACTGCATTAATTTGAAAAACTACCCAATGAAATGCTTACAGTGAGGGTGTATTATTTGGGTTTTTTAAAAATTCTCTGGGATTTTTGAATATCAAAGAGTCAAAAACATTTGAAGAGTAGTCCTTTTCAAGCAAATTAACATAACGTTTACACTTGAAGAAATATTCAGTTTATCACTCAAATGCATGTCAGAGTATCAACATTTTCTAAAGAGAGAAGAGCAGATGTTAATATGCATAAAAGATGAGTTCAGGACTACTGGGTGGTAACAAATAAACAAAATAAGCTCCACCTCTCCTTTCCATTAGTCCCTTCCTCCTCTGGGTCCTTTCTTCCAAACACTGAAAAGTAACAATTGTGATTGTAAGTAACAGCACCTCTCTCCTGATTGCTTAAGAAGGCAAGAGGAAACATTAAAAACTGTCCAAAATGACAGGGAAAAGAGAAAAACTAAGTCTGGGCAAAGTCCACATCAAAGAAATGTAATGATTGTCAGCAGAGGATTGATTTAATATACTTCATGTTTGCAACAATGAAGTAATCAACCCCACAAAAGTAAAATGCAGGGTAATCTCCAACATCTATATATGAGTTACCACTTGCTCCAGAGTGGCTGTGGAATACAGCACAATATTTAATGACCATTCAAAAAAAATTATATTAATTATGCAAACTTCAAATAGTTCTTATTGCTGTTGTAATTTTGCAACTATTTTTCTTATCTTGTCACATTTTGGTCTCAATAATTTCATGAGAAACAAGAGTCCACGGCTCAACCACATTTGGAGGGGGAAAAAAAAAAGAAAAAAAGGTTTTTATTCCCTGTATTTTCACTTCAAATGACTTCTTGTGCTTTAGATTTGAGAAAATGATCTACTGAGGTTCTACTGCTCAAAATTCATTAAGTATCATTATAGATCTCATAAACACCCAGGGGTTCTGGTTGCAAGTGGTGGCGTTAGACAAAAGCAAGTCAGTACCCTTACCGATGAACAAGCTGAGGGATGCAATGTGGAGCCCAACTGTCTCAACAGAGAACATACAGAAAGAGTAGGCTTTCCAGAATTATATTCCCAGGGCATATTCCTAAAATGGGGCACTAACTGGGTAATATAAAGTTTGGAGCCACTTCCTATGAGCTGATGTATCCCAGCCTGACTTCACATCTGGTAGAGCCTGGACAGACAGTGTCATGGTCTGTATTGGGGGGGGGGGGGGGGTGAGGGGTGGGCTGAGACTGAGCAAACAAGAGCTGGGGGAAGAGGCTTATTGGGCTTTTCAAGAAGCTCATCACCCAGTGGTGCCTCAGGAGAGCTTCCCAGATCTCCTGCCAAATGAAGGAGTAAGGTTGCTCTGTGCCAGGTGAAAAAAACTTGTGGGGGAAGTTTGGCACCTGCTTTGCACCCCATCTTACAGGGAGTTCTCACACTGTGTGCACTGCTTCTGCCCAACTGATTCTTAAGGTGCTCTTGGTGGCAGAGGAGGACAACGAAAGGCAAAGGATTTATCTCTCTGTTCTTAATCTCAGACATGGAATGAGCACATATGAAGTCCTAAACCACGAACCAGACCAGTGCTTGTGGGTGTAGAAAGCTGATGCAGATCTAGAGCAGGGCAGCAGACTCAGTACCACTCATTACTTCACTGCCGAGAAGCTTTCAAGCAGCCCAGGACATACCTAGTTTGCTCTTTGCAGCTAGGAAGAATGTGCCTGTTATGAGGATCTTCTTCGTGGCTCCACACCATTGTGTTTGGGGAAGGAGGAATTCAGAGAAACTACTCTTCATTTTTCTTTGGTTCCTTTTCCTTCCCATTAGCTATGACTACAGGATTACAGGGCTCATTCTTCCTCCACCCTCTCTCTAAGCAGTGGTGGAAGGCTCAAGAGCTGCAGGTATTGCTTCTTTGCAAAAATAATTAGAAGTCTGTGTTGCTTATGGAGATCAAATATCTATCTGAGGAAGAGGTTGCAGCTCTCTGCTGTCAGTGTTACTAATCAGGCTTTGGTAGCACTGGAAATGAAAGGTCTGGATGCCAGAACCCGAGTACTTCAATTTTAACATGGAGAGATAGAAGCACAAGATGGAGAAAGACAACAGGAGTATTGTCCACCTTTAAAGTAAAATAAGCCTTAGACTTCTTGAATCCCTAGCAGAAATTACAAGTCTCACAGAGGGGCTATGTTATGATTTAGCACCAAAACCACACCTGCTAAAATAAACTCAACAGGAATTTTAGCTAAAGTGGGTGTAGTTACCCCAACTGCTGTTCCACTATTACCTATCAGAGATTGTAAGTGAGCATAAAGATAAATTAAGAACTCAGTAACTTTAGATTCCATTCAAGGATAACTTTTCTACTACTATATCAACTGAAAATCGATTGAGATAAGAACATGCTATAAATTAACATTCCCAATATCTGCACTGTTCATTGTTTTTCTTCTTGTCTTGGCTGCCTTACACACTACTGAACTTTACTGCCTTTAAGTAAAGCTGTCTTAAAAAAATTAGGAAAGAAACAAAGCAATACAAAAATGTTTTATTTATTTTGTGTGTATTTTCCCCTGATACTCCAATATGTTCAAATATTTGCTTAAACAATTTCACCAGGAGATCTGGTAATACCTCGTTTCCTTTTAAGAAACCTCCAGACTACACCAAACCACTTTTTTTTTTTTTTCTAGGAAGATATTTTCTGAGACCAGTTTAACAATTTTCCAAAACGGAGAAAGTGCTACCCAATATTCCATGTCAGTGGAGTGACTGTATGAACAAATAAAAGCTATTTTCTTCCCTTCCCACTGTAATTTCTCTTCTCTCCTCAATTCACTACATTGCTTATATCATATGACCTTCACTGACATTAAATTTGACCAAATTTTAAAAGAAAGAGGAATTACACTGGAAAGAGTAGCAAATAGTTTTTCATTTGTTGGCAGTCACTTTGCTATCTCCAAAAGCAACTTTAAATAGATGATTCTCTGACATTCTTTACAATGAAATTTGATCAAATTTTATGCCCCTCCAAACAGCAATAGAGCATTATTGCTATGTAAAATGTGTGTTCCTAAATCCTTATACTTACACATAGCATAAAAGTTTCATGTTTACATACAAGTAACTAATGGATATGTCTTGAAGGAATTTGTCTGTCCAATCTAGCCTTGAATCTTTGGAATTAAAAAGTGTCCAAACAGGCATCTTCTTTTTAGGTTTCATTCCCTTTTGGACACAGATCCATAAAAGATGCCTTTCAGGGTTCTGTGCCACTATAATAATACTGTGTATACCTACTGCACTGCAGATGCTTCTAGTTTGTTCCAGTGGTACTAATATGAATTTGAATTAGTTAGTCTATTTTTCCTCTGACATTTTTTATTCCCCTTTCTTATTTATTTTCTGTCCATACAATCAGCCATTATGACCAAGCAGTGCCCACTTTGTGAGTTTATTCCATGAAATCTAAGCAACTTTCCATTTAATATGGAAATAGAGCTTCGATTTCAGTTACAACCTCAAGAGAGCTTAGACTGGGATTTTGGGTTGTGAAATTCAGATCTTTGGACTCCATATTTCTTTGTTCCATACTTCCATACTTCTTCCATACTAATTAATTCTCCACAGACTGTAAAGTGGAGGAAAACTCTTGTGCAGTCTGTTCTACAAGAGTTCATTTTGTTCACTCCCTCTTTCCCCAAAGTGATATTCTATCAGTACCCATTCTCTTTTAGCAATGACTAACAACGCTGAAATGATGACATTATGTGAAAATATATTCCATATTTTCAAATCTTACAGCACGCATAAGAATTTTCTCACAATTGTTCTACTCAGTTTGCAAGATGATGTTACACAGATCAGATGACATACCATCAAAGATGACGGTCAGTCTTTTGAAGGAGGCTCCAAAGTATAAATTGTAATTAAACTTGAAAATAAAAAATCCATTCTATAATTTAAACATACTGCTAATTGCTTCTTACCTTACAAAAGGTTATATTCTTCTCTCTTCAATTAATGCAATTTCCATTAACCGAGAATATAAGGCTCCCAAAGAGTTGGACAGAGCAAAATGAATATGGATCTCTTTAAACTTAAGTACCTGCAAAATACCATTAACTGATGTAAATTTGACAGTCAATTAGCCTCTCTTATGTTGTAAGTGCTTTTAGTATTTGGAAGAAAAACATCTCAGCCATTAATTTTGAATTGAAAATAAGCTTCTGTTCATTGATTCTAAACTTTTTCTGCCATAGTAGAAAGGTTTTTATAATGAACAATAGGGATTCTGAAAACAGTTATCATAAATTAGACTGGGGCTGTGTCACCTTTTCTTAAGCATGGTTAACACTTCCCACTCATACAAAGACTGGGTTTTTACTTTCATATAATTTTACCAAATTTCAACAATTTATCATGAAAGATTTTACTCCAGGTGTCTGTCTACGGCTCATCATTTCCTTACCCCTGAAAAATTCAGTGAAGTAGTTCAATATATGGCTTTACAATGTTAAAAATGCATTTCAACTTAGAATTATAGAGCATTTCATGTGTTCACACCACAGCTTTCATTGACTTCACTTGCAGCTGTGTGCACTCTGCACCTGTGCAAATCAGACTCCAGAGTTTCACACTGTGTGCCCAGAAAAATGAGGAAAACATGCAATTCAACCACCTGTGAAAAGTTTAACAGTTTGATCCCTGAAAAAGTTAAAAAAATAACATAGTGCTTTCCATGCCTTCCCGTTGATGCATCTCTTCCAGTGCACATTAGAAATGAGAGACGGGCATCTGTACACTTAATGATTTGAGTATTATTCTGGGATGATACAAGGGGTCTGTGACTGGAACAAGAAATGAGTTAATACCTCTGCATTTACGCTGACTTCGAAGGTGACTTGTTTCCTCTGGATACACTTCTGTGACACACCTATATTTTCACCATAGCTATCTGGGAAGAACCCTCCACTGGGATACAGCAGGTATGTTTACACTATGCTACATGACCTGAGTTCCGTGAATTTATCAGTATTTTCAGCTGAGGGCTTAATGCAGGGGAGCCACATCAGTCTGCCCCCACTAAACCCCACTGCCAGAGGGTTTATTCTACTTGCCATAACTGCCTCTTTCTGAGATTCTGCAGGCATTACTGCATTGGCGTGTCTGACTCATCACGAACTGACAAAGTCGGACCAACAGAACTTTATAACGGAGACAAAGCATTTGAAGGACTTAGTCTCACTCGTGTAGTCATTTAAATGAGACTTGTTTTCTCCAAGGCTGCAAGCTTTTCCTTTTGTGATATACAATTTCAAGGGATCAATGGAGTGCTTGCTTTATGAAGAGAGGCAGCTCCTTTCTTACTGATATTTCAGTTCAAACTATTCCATCCATTTCTGTGATTGCTCCTTATATGGCATCAGAACAAAACAGAATTTTGCTTGTCTTGTGAATAACTTTCAGTTCTCACCACTATTTTGGTCACAAGAATGCATTAATTTGGTGCAATTTTCCACTTTTAAAAAAAATTTATTATTTTGGCCCAGAGAGTAACAAGCACTCATGATTACCCATTGAAATTGCACAACATTGATGATGATAATGCACATAATTTGCACAGAAACCCCAACATTGTAGTTGCAAAATAGTAACCCTCAACTTCTATTTCTAGTCCTTCTTTGTTTGCTCTAAAACATCGAGTGCTACAAGAGTTCGCCACAGCGGACTACTACATACGGACAAAGCACTGTATAGCCTAGAAGAAAGATAGTTTTCTATTTGCTGATAATACAGGCTTTGTTCCTTCCTAGAAAATGCATTGCTTTTGATCTCATGTGCCAATTTAACATTCATTAGAGAGCCAGGAGAATTTATATATTGTGTCTCAGTGGGACAGTATAATATATCACTCTTTCTTTTATTTTGATTTTTATTTTGTTCCAGAACTATCTTAGTTAAACTTGGCCAATACCCACTTGAAGTAATCTATAATGGTCTCAGAGGCACTGAACTTCTTAGCAGTAAAGCTCTTTTTAGTTGCTTGTCAGCTTCAGACATTAGGACTTGCCAAATCCAGCAGCCCAACAGTGGCGAGGATGCCGTGGCTCTGTGCCCCCATGTGCAGCCATAGTGAGGCTGAGCATGTACACGTACGCACATATGCACGTGGCCAGCCACACAGGTCAACAAGGACAGAAAACTTAGGACTCGTGCAAACACAAACAGCACCAGTGTTTACCCCTGGCTGGTCAGGATGAAAGCCTATTAGTAGAAATTACATATATATATATATATATATATATGTACATGTAGACATACACAATGTGGATCCCTCCGGTAGCCGGTCTTAGACACACAGTCCATCCAGTAGCTGTCCCTGGATCCCAGGTCTCCCTAGTTGTTGGCACCTGGAAACAAGAGTCCCGGAAGTCTGCAGTAGCACTGCAGTTATTGATACAGAAAGGCCCCTGCCTTTGCACAGCCATAATGGCAATCACCTCCACCACACATAAGCAATATAGATACCTCCAGTAAGTGTCCTTAGATGTTCTACCCATTAGCTGGCTCCTGGAGCCCATGGTCTCCTGGTCGCCTCATGCATACAGACACATACGTACAAATGGGTCTTCCCAGTAGCTGGTTCAGTCTTAGGACCTCACTAGTAGCCATCTGCCAGTCCCCAAGATCTGTCCAGTGGCTGGCTTTGGTCCCCCCTGCTCCCTCCAGTAGCCAACTCTCAGCTACTCATCTCCCTGCTAATTGGCCCAGCCCTATGGCCACTCCAAAACTGGGGTACCAAACCTCTTACCCTATCCACCAGCTCATCCAGCTTGATGTTTGCTAGCAGCCACACACCAGCAAAGACACCCACGCAAGATGCATGTGCTCTGCTCTCTCCAGTTGTTTCTCCCCAGACACACGGGACCTCTGACCTGTGGTCTGACTCAATGTGCTGGTACCCAGACATCCCTCCCACACATATGTGCACAGAATATAGAGTCCCTTATCCAGGAAAATAGTCAGCAATGGAGTTTGATGAGAATGCAGGACAGACTGCAGTGATCAGGCGCAGGGCATGGCCAGACAAGTGTACTGACCAGCTAACATGCAGCTGGCCTCTTTTATCCTTATCTTTCCGTTTCCATGCTTGTTCCTCTGCAAAGCATGCTGATCCCTCCATTTCTCTGCCTTTGGTTCCTCCCCTAAACATCTCATATTGAAGTCTTGTATAATCCCAAGACGCTCTTCCCCAGCACCCCAAAATGACCAGAAAAGCTGGCAGACACTAATCTCCCTCAGCCTGTGAGGTGATCCAGAAAACCTCTCCCACTGACTAATGGAGATGGGTGTCACCCACAGAGCACTGATGGCTGTCCTCTGACAGCCCTGGGAAGAGCCAGGGCAGGGGCTCGTTTCTCTGATAAGGTTATTGGGATTCCCTCACTTTACATCGCGCCTCTCTGTGCCTTAGTGTTTGTGGAGATGAGCCTTTAATCACATACCCTAACACACACTGCTACCTCTTTCATAAAAAGTGAATGACTTCTTGGCAGTGATCAGTTTGGGAAGTTCAAAGTAATTTCTTTTTTGGCTTAAATGCAATCTTGGCACTAATGACATGTTAGAAGTCATTTGTGTCCGATTAACCTTTGGTGGCTGCAAGGATTACTGTGCCATTTCAGACAGGATACATAGCAACATCTGAACAGACTCCGTTTACGGTGTAGCATGTTAAAATAGACCAGTGACAATTTTGTTTTACTTGATATGGTGGTGTCTAAACTCAGTATGTGGGAACTTATTCATGTCCCATTAGTTGCTCATGCAAAAAGGAGACAAAGCCTGGGGCAGAGAAGACTGGATGTCTGAAGCCATTAATCATTTCACCCCTTCCAGTTTGATTTGCCATGAAGTAGGATTCAATGTACTTAATTCCTAATTCTTAATAGATTCCTCTGTAAGTGTATATATATAGAGAGAGAGTTTGTATTTCTTACAATTCCATTGTCTTCAGTTGAACTTTGCTAAAAAGCTGTGCAAACAGCGTTGTTGTGTCAACAGGGGAAGAATCTGCGTCAAGTGGGAAGAGCTTTCAGCATAGCACTAGGATTTCAGAGGAGCCTCAGGAGCAGATGCTGGTGATACATAGCATGCCCCAGCCTCTGGACCATCCAGAATATCCTCTTCCCTTGTTCTCAACATGGCGTGCTTGATAACATGTCGGGTTCAGCTTCTTTCCTCACTATCCTGCCATGTTTAACGTCTGTCAGGAAGATGTCTTCCTGAGACTGACGCCTCTGATTGATAGGCACTGGACGTTAAGAGGCAAATGCCAAATCTTCAGGGTCAGTCCTCATCACCATGCACAGACGTAGTTTGCAGCATCTCTAAAATAATTCAATAACATTTAAATCACAAGATGGAAAAGAGAAAACAGAATTTCTTAACAAATTCCTAACTATATTTGGAAACAGGTACAGATAAACCAAACAATAATGTGATCATGACATAAAGTCATCAGCTTCGCTTCCTGGGATTTTTGGGTTAGCAACAGTCATGTTAAACTATCTTCTGGCATGTTTTCTCTAAGTGGACCCCAATCATAGACATATCCTGTCCTTGTCTTCCCCTCTCTGAAGTAAATACAGACTGAAATGACTGTATTGATTTTACATCTTCTTTCTTGGGTAGAATTACACCAGTAAGTGCATATTCTCCCCCAAAGCTTTCTACAATCTCCAGTCCTGATGACTGATTTAATTAAGCCAACTGCTCATTTCTTGTCTCCTACAGGAACATAGTTTTGTTTCACAGAAGTTCCCTTTTTTTCATTCCATTTAAAGATGCCTTTGAAATGCTCCACTCTACCAGTGAGGCTTCACCAGTCTGAATGCATTTTTGACTGTAAATCTGCCTAGTTACAGATGCAGTACAGCATATCCTGGCAGATAAATGGATCTTTCCAGATTGCATCTGCTCATCACAGATTTAAGCACCTAACTTTTTTCAGAAAGCAGCATGTTCATCATGCAAACTCATAAACGAAGACAATCAATATGCCTCTTTACCAGGCCTTGACAGAGACTAGATGTGATGTTATATTAAAAAAAGTCAGTTGGGGTGATAGTGTGTTTGGCTGAGCTGACCCTTGGAGACGGCCTGCTGAGATCTGGAGAAACGCTGGCAATAGTCTGAGGTAGTCCTGCAACGTAACAAAGTTCTGCTGCTGGAACCTACTGCACTTTTGTAGGGCTGCTCATTGCTGGATCTTTGCTGACTTTAGGACTGTGCTGCACGCGCAAGAAACTTGCAGAATAAATCAGGCACACAGATGAAGCCTGATTAGATAATTTATTCCTTTTAATCCTTTATAAAATTAGAAAGTCCAGTGTTACAATTTTAGAATACTATGTATTCCGTTAAAATGCAGGTTTCTGTGTCAGGCCCAAACTAGTAAAAAAAATTAAAATTAGAAGTGTTTATGCAAGGTCATGTATTGGCAATTATGGAGAAAGATGTTCCAGAGGGAATATAGAAGTATCTACCAGGAAGAGGATTTTGCTACTTTATTCCAAAACTGGTTTTGCAGAGGATCCCTATTGCACTGGCCAGTGCTGGGTGACACACAGTGTGGGTGACATGATCCCCTATTGCAACATTTTTGGTGTTCCAGCATGGAGGAGAATGATGCAAAATTCCCCCAGTACCCAGCAGGTCAAACGAGGAAGGAGTTTGGGAGAATAAGTGTTTCTGTACTGCTTCTGCCAGGTCACTTCTCCCCCATTTTGCTGGCACTGCCAGCAGTATGTTTGTGTGACTATTTCTGTTTTGTTTACAATGCAGGTCCCTGTCTAGTCAGTTCTGAAAGGAAAACATCAGTCCCTTCCATGCAGAACACTGCACTACCTTCAGGGAGAGCCTAGGAAGGTCAAGGATGAACTTTTTAATCTTTTACCTCTGGTCTAACATTATGTATTATTATCATAATAATCTTTCAATTGCCTTGACAAAGGAAGAAGGTATTTTCTACACAAAACTTATAGCCTTTTTTTTTTTTTTTTTTTGCAGAGAGATGTGTTCTCCTTTTCTGCTAATATCAGAAAGTGTGATCCATCCATCAAATTGTCAGACACAACCTACAAGGCAGATTGACAGATTTTGTTCAAATGAATTTTAGGAAAGCTGAATAAATCCCTTAAAAAAAAAGATAGTGACACCTGCCCACAATACCATGTGGTCCAATTCCTAATCCGATACAGCTATTTGAAGCTTTTCCTAAGTTGGCTGGAACAATATGGAGAGTTGAATTTGGCCCTATCTATAGAAAATCACTTGCTACTTTACTAACTTTGACAATTTGGGTAAAGTGCATATCTATCCTCCTACTGTGGGAGATGCAGACTGTATTTGAACTAGGTGACTCTGCTGGCAGTACACCTGATATTACAGCTTTTACTATAAAGTCATGCTTAAATTATTAATAATTGCATTATTGCCTTAATAAACGCTGAAGGTACAATAAAACTATGATTAAAGGTGCTTTATGAGAAGAAAATTATAGTGTCTTTTAAGCCCTGTTGTTTACTGTTAGGCAATAATATTACTGTGCTGTGACACATTTACAGCACTTTCAACCTTCAGCATTAAGCTACCTTATAGCCAATTCCCAGTTTATTTAGAGATAGTCCTCCATCGTTAAGCAGAAAGTAGGATCAATGCGCACAACTTAGTGCTTTGTACGTAGGAAAGCTCTCCGCCTGGGCTTCTCAAATATCATGGCAAACAGGAATGTTTCTTTGAGCTGATGTAATAGTCAAAATAACATAGGAGGAAGAGGAATAACTCTTCCGTAGGTGAAGATAGAGATCTGCCATCAGAGGATTCTGCCTCCAGATGAAGAGTCTTGAGCTGGTGGACAGAAATCAGGTAGGCAGCATTGGCTGAAGTATTTCTACTTTAATAGTAGCATTATTAAAACCACAAATATTTAACACACTACTTATCTGGAGTTCCCCACTGTAAGAAGAGACTACAAGACTTCCTCTTTCAGGTGTTGTCGCCAAATATGTTTTTGTCACAGTATATTCCTGGTCAAATTCAAGCAGAGAGAGACGTTCTAATAGAACACAGTGATGAGCACAATTGCCAGTGTAATTGAGCTGGTATAGCTCTGGTAGCTCTCATAACAAGTTTTCCAGCACCTTCAAAATTTTTTGGTAAACTTTGTTTTGTTAGTAAAAAAAAAAAAAAAAAGACCTGCTATGTCCACACACAGAAGAGGAAGCCTCTTTATTACTCTTCCGTCATAATATATCAGCACTGACACTTACCTGATTCCTGACAATTCTGCAAAGGACCACTGAAAATGACTTAAAAGTCAAGTTTGCTGGTTTTTGAAAGTTCATAATTTTGATGAAAAAAAAAAGGTTATTACAGTTCCACCAGTGGTTTCTATGTACAGGATATTCACATCTGACCTGACAGTGCAGAACACAATGTACAGCATGGAGGCTTTTGCTAGCTCTCAGCAAGCTAAAACAACCCTGTGAAGTGAACAATCCAACTGTGTCACCTTAGAGCTCTAAACACCAATTAACCCTGGTTTTTAGCTCATATTTCTCCCTTCTACATTTTAGTTTATATTGCAGTTACAAACTTAATTAGATAATCTATCTGGATATGTCACGTTTCTATTTAAAATGACAGCTTCTCTTAGATAAGGTTATAAAAAAGTCATATATGTGGGAACTGTAATGACAAAGATGTGGAATTTCTTTTAGCTTTGAGTGATGGTGAGAATTTATCATTTAAGAGACAGGTATAATTTTCTAGCAGCAGTTTGTTTTCTGCGTTACACATCAACATTTGCAGCTAAGTCCTGCATTTCTCTTCTCCATATGCCAAGAATAAGGTCCTTTTGCATCAACATGTCACACTTGCTCAATATATTTATGATTAGCTCAGAATTGATGAGCTTGACGTATGTTGCCACATTTTGTCTTTTCTCTTTCTAATATTTCTCAAGTGCATAAACTAGACAGGTTTGATGGGAGCTATGAAGTTACTCTATGTTAGAGTGGAAGCAATGCCTCCCAACCAAGATAAGAGTAAGAACAAACATAGAGGAACTGCACTCATGTCTTACATGCACAGAAAGTGCAAGGCAAGCTAGGTGGTAAATTTACATAGCTGGCATTCACCTGCAGAACTTTCCCTTGACTTGCCCCAAATCTTGGTCCTTGTCCACCAAGGAAGGACCCACCACTGCCTTCTGATCCAGAGAATGCTCCAGTCTCCTGGAGATTGCACCTTCACTGAATTTGCTTGAGATTTTTGATTTATCCTCCAACTGGACTCAATACCTATATAGAAAGGTCCTGTAACACAGACATGGAGAGATAATGCCACGAGGAAAATAAATCATACAGATAAACTAGCACAACTTGAATCTAGACTCAGTACTCTTTTGCAATAAAACCTGGAAATGAACTAATGCTTTCATCCATGTGTCCTGAGTTATCTATTAAAAGTTACACACGCACACCTCAGTTACATGCTGTTCACGAGAAGAAAGGTGTATTGTTAACCAGGAACGATACCACATATTTTCATTTCCTGACACCTAGTACACAGACTATGTAATTAATCAGATTCCTGTTACATAGAGCAGTCCTTGAACACAAGCATTTAGGAAATGACAAAATATTAATGATTATTATCTCAAATGCATGAATTATCTGAACAGATGAGAATTCGTATTGACATCAAACTAGCAAAGTGGTGCTGAATGGCCCTGCCCTTCCTTTCCCTTCCCTTCCCTTCCCTTCCCTTCCCTTTCCCTTTCCCTTCCCTTCCCTTCCCTTCCCTTCCCTTCCCTTCCCTTCCCTTCCCTTCCCTTCCCTTCCCTTCCCTTCCCTTCCCTTCCCTTCCCTTCCCTTCCCTTCCCTTCCCACCCTAAACTGTCCTAAACTATGTTTCTTTTCATAGCCCAGACACCTTGTTCTGGGTGAGGATAATAAAAGGTCAAGTGCTGCATGGAATGCAAATTTTTTTGCTTGTTGCACATAACTTGCAGGTGTACAGAAATATATAGAAGGAGAAATCAGTCAGATGCATTTTTTTATGCTGAATATAGCCAAGTTTTTCTAAGTGGGAGCCAGCTACTGGGATGCTCAGACACCTCCAGTTTCAGAAGAGCCAAAAATCACCAGGTTTCCCTGCTTTCTCACATACCTCCATTGCTCAGCCTCAGCTGAGCTGATTGGAACCTTTCTAGCAAAATGAAAATACACCGACATAGTCATTAGAGCCAAAATGTTTCTATAACCCACAGCTAAGACACTAGTCTGATACATGGGGACAAAAGTAAAGGCTTATTCTGCCTTCTCCAGAAAAATACTGCATGAAAAATTTAGGAATTAATCGCAGCAGATGGCTTCCATGACTAAGGCCAGCTCTCTAAGCATCGTGGGTTATAAATACACTTATTAAACAGAACTACTTGAGTTTTGGAGCCAAAGCCAGATACTTTGATATATTTCCATTCCCATGTAAATGTTTGAAAGATTTTATTTTTGTTCCAGAGCAGAACAAAAATATATTTCAAAAGTTCTCCTGATACAAAATTTTCATCCTCCACAGTCTAGTGCCAGCTTCTCCCTGAGAATATGTGCTTTTAAGCTTTCTACATCAGTTGAATTAACTTTGACACATAACAATCTGTGGCTTTCAGAAATAACACCTAAAGAATAAATCTTTTACATGGGTCCAAATGTTTAAGAATTTGGAAGGGAGTAATTGCCTAGGTAATTTCACTAAGCAACTGAACAGACTGAACTGCAGAAATTTCCTCTGCAGCTCACAAAGCAGTCAAGGTACGCAGAATGTCAAGAAACACCTCTCCTGTTTTCACTGCTGCATAAAATGAGGAGGCAATTGAAAGGAGTAATTTTAGTAAATCTCGGAAGATTAAATGGAGGCAATCATAGAATAAGTAGTGCTCCTTTGTATATAAAACACTAACAACAATCTGCTGTCAAAGATGTAATGTTTTCTTATGAACATACTTCTTTGGCTCCAAGAGCTGAATAGTTTACTAAGAAGTCTGCAGATCAGCATCTCTGTAGCCCTCCGACAGCTGTAGCATTGAAATATGTCTATAAAAGGGATCATGTGTAAATAATGAAACGGGACTTACCCATGACCTTCTGCAGATATTGAAAAGTGTAAGGAAATATTACTTTAAGCCATAAATGTACAGTAAGGATAATGCCAAGAGAATTAAACAACCATCTGGTGTAATTATTCATGTTCTCTAAAAATAGTTTGCATGTGAATGTGGCACCATATTTCCCTATGTAATTTAGAGGTTTGAATCTAAAGGAAAATTGCAGAAAATGACAGGAAATAAAGGCTACTCTTTTTTTAATGCAGATTAATGCATTCTCTTCTAAATAAGAAGGCATGGCGGAAAGTGCAGAGAGTGAAGGGCATCTGAGGGTGAGAGAGGAGCACAGTATAGGTACTTTTAAAGCAAACATGCATGTGACAATGAAAACTCATCTGAATTCATAATAATCCTTACTTCATATGCTGGTGTTTTCATGATACTTCGTAAAATGTCTTCAGATCATACAGTCATCAGGTAAGGAATCATGTGAGGATTTTGGTTGCTGTTATATTGTAAATAAATGATGTAAAGGAAAAAAAAATAGGTATGGAGTAATACAAATATTGATAAAAGAGCTTTTTATGACAGAAATAAATCATTCATCTCTGATGAGGGGTACTTTGTGCATACAAGGCCATTTGCTGTCCCTGCTGCAGGAACCTACCCATGTTTCTAGGAGGATCAGGTGGTGAGTTAGAGCAGAAACACTGCACGGCTTCAGCAGCCACTCAAAAACTGTCCCAACGTTTTTGAGCAAGCCACAAACTGAGCTGTGTTTGAATACTGTATTCCAACGACTGCAATAACAAATTAAATGCGTCGAAACCTGTCCAAGGATAAGCTGCAGAAATTGTCCTCCCCACTCTTAATTACATGTTTGCCTTCTGTTACATTAGGAAACAAAATACCCATTTATAACAGAGGCAGCACTCTGAAATCGAAAATACTGGTGGGCAACTTGAAAAAAATACAGCAGAGTTATTTTTGAATAATGAGTGACTAATGCACGTAAGTAATGAATTTACAAAGAATGTGAAATTATTCCTCTCTATTCACATGCGATGACCAGTATTACTGCAAACAAGAACACTAAAATGTGTGACAAGAGTTAATGGATATTGATTGCGAAATAAATACCTGCAGTAGGTGTTGTTTGACGCATCATTTCCCAGGACTGCGTACGTGGAGGAGACTATACATACCATTCTGTACTCTGAGGGCCAAGTTTCCTATACAAATACGAGTAACAACAACGTGAGCTAGCTATAACTCCCCCATATCAGACGGAGGTACCACCTCTGTGTGTCAAAAAACAGCAAAACATTATCTCAGTAAAAAATGTTCAGAATGAAAACTACCACAGGAGCCAGGAGTGGATAGGAAAACAACAGGCTGAGGTTCTCTTGCTGCACTTTAGTGTATGAAAGCACCATTTGCTCCATTTATGCCCCAGGAGATGCAAGTGTACTCGATGTCAATTCTCAGTTTGATCTTCTATTTTTCAGTTACCATCTAAAGCTTTAGCAGTTTGGGTTTAATACTCTCAGAGTCCTAGTCGATAGAGAACCATAATATTCCTTCTAAATCAATTAAGTAGCAACGATGAGCAGGTAGGCAGCCTTGTAATAAGGTTAGGGGAAGGAAGACCTTAGCATGTCAAAGTCATGTCCTTCTCCAGACTGCTCCTAGGAATTTGTTTGGCTGTCAGTACAATCTTTACATGGTACTAGAAAGAGGAGGAGACACAAGATTGACACAAAAATGGTTAATAATAATATTTTTATGATTTATTCTCAGAAAGTCAGGTTGCTATAAATGTACCTCCACGCCTATTTATTTCAAGACAATATTTTTGTACCAAAGTGCTCTTGGTTTTGTCTGCTTTTTTTTTTTGCTAAGGAATGAATTCAAACTAATTAAAGAAATTCCATCAGGTTTTTGTTTTCTGTCATCTGCTTGGCTAAGACCAGTGCCCAGGAGATAGCACTTCTGTGGGATAATACAAAGTCTACACAGATGTGTCAAATGACTAAAATGAAGTCATTTCTCTCGTCTTCACTTTTTACAATGTTTTATATTATGTTCTTATAAATATATTCATTAGCTGCTGAAAGTAGCATTTTAACATATGATGTATATACTAGAAATCTTTAGATAAAAGGTATAAGACTATTGTAGAAGGCTTACATCAACTTCACTAACATTTGAAACAGCTTCTTTAGCCAGCAGCATTCCTTCCCCTAGTACCAAACATGTGTTTTTAAGACATGATTGTTATCTCAGAAAAAAGGCTTCGAAAGCAATGTATGTTTTAGAAAGATATGGTGCTGTATCAAAAGTAATGTCAGGGCATTATGTCTGAAGCGCAAAGAGCAATGCAGGGGTGTGTTATCAGAACAATAAAATGAAGCAGTAAACAGCATCCTTTCCACATCCCTGTTTTCAAGGAGAAAAGAAATCTTAGGTTAAGTCTTTGAAAAGGTTTTTATATATATATGTATAAAATCTACATATACTAATAGTTCTCTAGAGACTTAGAAGAAACCAGTAATGGTGGGAAAACATTCTGCACAACTTGGTGCTTGCTTTCAGCTAGCTCCTGTTTCAATTCAGTCCATTAATCATGCCTTTTTCTTGAAATCTTTAAGATGACAAATCCTTTTTCAGAACTGTGATTGCCAATACTACTTATATTAATAAATCTGGAAATAACAACTTCCAGATACCCATGTTGGATGATTAGTAAAATGTTTCATGTATCCAAAAAATCAAATGACCTTGGTGGGTTCCTCGCTAGGAACAATAGCCATTTGAGCATATGCTATTTATGTTAATTGGGGAAGTTGTTATCTGACAATACGTACACCATTTCTGTGCCAAATTCCAAGAGACGAGAGGCGTCTCTCCAAGAGTTATTAATAGGATGTGGTGTCTTTTGGGATGCCTGCTTAAATTTAAGGACACTTTTAAAATAAGGTATGTTTAGAAAGGCTATTTTGAAAACAGAGAAGCTTCATAAGAAGTGAGATTTGAATCAGAACTGAAACTCTTATTGCTTGGTGAAACCAAAGAAATCTGACATAAGGCAGGTGAAGCAGGAGACAGTTTAAAACTCAGAAGATGTTGAGAACTTTTTACCACAAAGGCAGTATAATCATCAAGTTGACAAAAATTACAACCCTGCATGTGTAATATCAGGCCCCCTTCATGATGTGAAACTGCTAACAAGAAAGAGCTGAGCTAATGAAAGAATAACAACAGCTAATTTTGAATCCAGCCAAGCCTGAAGGAGGCATATTTTCCTCTTTCCATGAAACTATTGAAACGGTGGGGTGCTATAAAAGCTAGCTGCAGTAAACAAGGAATAACAGATGCCACTCCCTTCCCTGGCTTTACAGAACTCATGAGAGCTTCCCTCTATAAAAACGCCAGCTACAAACACAGCATGCAGAAGTCTAAAATTCAGCTTGGAAGCAACTGCCCATGTCACGTGCTATCTGCAGGATGGTGACCTCATGGGGATTACATCAATATGGATGAGACAAAGTTATTAATTATTACACCAAGTTGAAATTTTCTCTTGAAGTAATTGCAATTGTATTGAAATAACACCAAAATTCAAAATAATGTTAAGTTCTCCTGTAAAATGCCAAGATGTCTTAATGCTGTATATCTAGAAGAAGTATTTGAAGTAATGGTTGTAAACAGGAGAAAAGGGACTTAACTGATTTGAAGAATTCTCTATATGCATTGATTTGCCTACATAAAGTATTATCCTTGAACTATTTTCCTAAATAAGGGATAGGTCATATAAAGAACTTGGGAAACCATTCTCAATAGCTGGCAAATAAACTGGCAAACACCCTCTCATCAGTATCTAGGCTCACTGCACTGTACTCCTAATATATTAGGAGCGCAATCCCCTCAAAATGGTATTTAGAGGACACAACATGCCAATAAATGCTTCATGCTGCCCAGCGGAAAACAATAAGGACACTGGGGTCTTCATTCCACATCTTTATTGCCCCAGTGTTTCTGCCCACAACCATTTTTTCAGAGTTAATTTTTGTGGTCATGTCACTACAGCCCTTCGATACAATTTTAAGGGGAGCAGGAGATTTGAATTTTTTTAAGAAGAGTTAAAATTAGGACCTGGCCCTGCCATAGACAGAGATTAAGGCTTCAGAGATTAATTCTTTCCTTTCAGCATGGGCCACAGTTTCATGATTTGGATAGATTTTTAACGAACTTCACCTCCTTTATTTGGAGATCATTAAAATTACAGCCTACTTCAACGCTCCATGGTGCTTAGCTGTAGTTCACCATAGGAATGCGCCTGTGAAGTGACACGTTCTCATTCTGCTCTGACAGACACCTCCTTCTGTGGTTGCATAAACAATTTTTCAGGGATGTACCATACTAGGAGAACCCCAAGCTACCTGCCTCATGGATAATGTAGTGCCAGCCCAGGGGATTGCACTGAGCCCTAGTTCTGAGGCTGTGATGAGCTGCGTTCTCGCTGACAGCAGTTCAGTAGCGTGCTTTATTATACATCAGCCACTGAACTACATGACAATCATTGAAGAATAGCAAAACTCAGGCATGCTCTAATTATAATTTTGTATAGAAAGGTCATGTTGTTCTTTAGTTTGCCGTGGGCATGTCTCCTCAAATACACACAATACAAGAGATGTAGCACTATTGTTTCTTCTATGAGATCATAGTAAATCAGAATTTTGCTGTATTCAAAGAATATTATGTTAAATTATACCTCCTCCCTTAATTTCAAAAGCTCATTAAGTGGTTACTTACATAACGCTGTCTATGCTAGATTACAGATGCAGTCTTTCAAACCAACAATACTGCCAATTATATTACCTAAACAGCTGAAAATATATTATGGAGAAAATCCACAGATGTCCGTAAGAGCCTGAAGGAGAACTGCCATCATGTTTTAAATATTGTAATCTTTATGTATAGATAGTATTGGACAACTCAACTACATGTCACCAGCCTCATAATTGAGACATTGTCAGTAACTAGTTAGTAGTGACTAAGACATTAACCAAAACTACATTTGGGCCTGGATTCATCCTGCCTAACTTTAGTCACTTAAGTGAGATATTTAAGTTAGAAAATTAGACATAAGAGGTAATCTCTACAGTTAATGGAAAGAGCTCAGCAATCCAGAGCTTTAAGTGGCTATTTCACCATTAAGAGGTGCCAACGCTCTTCCATCACCTCCTGAGGAGAAGAAACTCGCGCAGGTGACTAAGCTTCAGATGTGGGTGCTACGTGGAATGCAAGCACCTCTGCCAAAGTAAGTGATAACTAAAAACTCTACATAAAGCAGTTGGGCACCTAACTAAACTTAAATATCAGACGTTGAACACATAGATAGACATCACTGCATCAACTGAAATGAATTCATCATACGCTTAAACAATTTGGGTGTAAAAATCTGAGAGTTCAAGCATTTAGGAGTTTTGAAGAGCCTATGCAGCAAATGTGCTCTGGCCACGTGAAACATTTGCTCCAACCACACAAAGCTCAGCAATGACACAGCTGAAGAGAATGCGTTTGAGGTGGTTTGTACCCTGTGTATAGCATCCTTGTTATTAACTGCAATGATTATTCTGTTATCATTTTGCAGAGCTAGCAATGACTTAGTAACCGACATCACAATCTGTGGACAGATTCTCGGGCTAGTTTGCAAAAGAAGGCCGCTGTTACTAGGCTGTCCTTCCTACCACTTTGTGATTGTGAGATTTGGACAGCCTATTCCTCGTTTATCAGATACTTCTGTCACTGCCTCAGTGGTCTCTGTGGTGAATACCTGACATTGGAAAGCAAGATATTATTGTCCTCTGGTGCTGCAAATTGCTGGTCATAGCGGTCACAGAGTTCATATAAACTATAAGGAAGTCCTCACAGATTATGTAAATCTTTAAATAGAAACTTGTCTGAGAAGAGGTGAGCTAACGTGTTATGAAGACAACTTTATGCTAGTTTTAACTGTTAAGAGCTTTGACTTAACACCAGGAGCATATTGCCCAACATAGATTTTGATGTGACAGCAAGTTCTGAATAGCTTTGGGTATACATGTAATGCTAAAATGCAGAAGCCAGAGTACAGCTTAGTACATACCGATGAGAAAAAGTAAATTAGCTACTGGTTGCGCTATCTTGATCTCATAGCTTTTGTCTGGCTTACACTGTAGGCAGGCCATATTGATTTCAGCACACAATATACCATGTAGACTTAATGGCTGGAGAAAGAACACAAGATTCAGAAGCCGTGGAAACAGTAAACAAAGGGAACACAAAGAGCTTCTTCAGTGATCTGATGTGGTCCCTCCCATGGGCTCTGCTCCCTGCCTCAAGGATTGTTTATGCATTTTTGCATTGAAGAATCCATGAATAAAATACAGAACTGGTATGTGAACTGACCTCTTCCTGGGCAAGAGGGGTTGTTATGGGGCTGGGAGTTACATTCCCAGTTGTTTCTTGTTCTTCTTTGGCCCTCTCAGTCTTGTTTTTCTTTCTGCACAATGGCACAGCTTCAACAGAAAGGCAGTGAATACGCTTCTATTACCCTTGCCTTAAACCAGGAAGTGAAGGCACAACATCTGGGATATGTGAGATGTAGGTTTGACCCTTCTCCAGATAAAGAGGGCAGAGAAACAAGTTTTGTGCCTCCTCTGAAAGTCATTTGTTAAAGAAGAGGTGGACAGCAACACTGATACCTTCCTTTTCAGGTGAATTTTAAGAGAACTACAGGGCAGTATATAAACCCAAGTAGCAGGTAGAGCACTGAAGCCCTTCAGGTTGTGAATGCCAGTCTTTCATAAACACCAGCTTTAGCAGTTTTCTGAGCTGCTGAAAGCTGGAAGAGAAGTAAGAATTCTTTTCCACCTCAGCCTTTTCTCCTTGCTGGCTGGCTGGCTGAGGCATCCTCAGTTACACAGTTCGGATGAAATTTCACAAAGCCAGCTCATAGTTGTAAATCCCCGCCAGCAGTCTAACTCTTTCCACCCGTGATGCCCAGAACAGACAGCTTCTGGAACATGTCAAACCAAGCTGTAGCTGCCTAAGACCTTGCTCCCTGAGATGTCTGCCCTCCCTTTTCTCTGTAATTCAGTTATCCCTGTGTTAGGGTGGCAGAATCAAAGCTCCAGTCCGCTGTGTTAGTGTGGTTTGAGGGGTTTTGTACAGCTCCCCACCAGCGGCTTAAGCTAATACCCTGAAACTGGAACTGGAGCAGTGAGGTGCAAATCTAAGCTCTGTCCTACTGCCTCTACCTTTGGGGGCAATAACCATAGCAGAGAGGGAGGACAGCCAGCTGCCGAAAGAAGTGTTTTAATTTACTACAGCTATACTTACCTTGACTATCGATGTTTTCAGGCTCTGGCTTGTGCACAGACACTGCTGCCACGGGATGCAAAAATTCAGCTTCCTACAGTGAACCTATGGCTTGGAGAAGTAAAAGAAACAGAACTCTACCACCACTGCAAAGTTTTGAATGACCAAAATTTTCGGTAGATTGTCAAATGTCAGGTGCTAGATGGCTGCAAATTTGTTACCATTGACTAATACTATGTTTCTCCAACAGTACAGTCAGCACATTTAAAGAATGCCATCAGAAGTGGCCATTCTCCTCTGCGTTACTGTCATTGTCACAGCTTTTGGCCTGAGCTGCTGCTGCCAGTTAGGGAAGGAAAATTCCACGATACGAGATGAAGCAGCCCTCTGTTACAGAATAAGGAAAATAACAGCTTTGATTGTTGTTATTGCAGATAAATTGTATAGCTGGAATACCCTGCTGTTTTCCACAGAATCAGATTAAAAGAAAGATCATCTGGCAAAAAAGTACTAGACTGGCAACTCCTGAGTAGATGGTGTTGATTTAATGCTGTTAAAAGTCACTCAAGAGAATAGAAACTTCAGATAAGACAGAAAAGTGACAAGTGCTTGTAATGAGTTGCTGCTTCATTTCTGAGTGGTTTGGAGCTTGAAGGTCACAAACCATTAAACTTCCAGGAGCCTTTCAAAGACAACTTCTTTCCCCAGAATTTAACATAAATTATAGAAGAAAAGGAGTTCTCAGTAATAAGTATGTGAAGTCAATAAAAGGACTATGTGAACTTGTATACATAGGATTTATTAAAAAAATAACAGACTACTCTTAAACTAAAAATTTACAATATATAACCTCTCCACTGGCCTTGTATCTCATTCTGCCTGATACAATTCTGCTTTAGCAGAGTTATTCAGGAAATAACAGCACTGAAAAAAGAAAGTGATGTATTGGTCTGTGAGTCATATAAAATGCAATTTTGGCTTCAACATCTGAAGCTTTTAGACACTTAAAAACCCTCTGTAGCTTTATGGTAGCATTAGACCTGGCACAGGAACCTGAATAAGGACTTTCTGTGACATTGTTTCTCTAAACAGGCTGAAGACTTTGTGAGTGATTAAGGGAATATTGATCATGGCTCAAATCCTCAGCGGTATTTAGGTGCCAAATCCTCATCAAGTACAATTTAAACAAAAAGCCTAAATACCTTTGAAGACCTGAGATCATATTTTTATAAAGGTAGCCCCAACTTCTGCTCCCTGCTTCTACCCAAATTTTTAACCATAATTTAATATTTCTTTCTGTGTGAGAAAGCATTTCACAATCACTTTGGTCTGCTTAGCATGACATCAGCTTGACCATTTTATTCATTTACATGTGTCCTTGCAGGGTTTTGTGTTTTTTAATGTCATGCAGAATACCAGAGTGGCCACAGATATCTCGGTCAGAAACAGAAAACCAGAAAAGCCTTGGTCCACCTTTCCCAGTTAAGATGAGTTCTGCATGTTGAGTTTCCTTTGCATTTCCTTGGTGCTGGGCTGGCCCCCGCGGAGCCGGTGTGCGTGGTGCGGGACTGCGGGCGGTGCTGGGGGCGGGTGCTCGGTCAGCGCTGCGAGCTTCTCCCCGGGGAAGGCTGCCCATGGGCAAACTTCGGAGCGCGGTGATTTGTGAGTGGATTGCACCACTGGACCAAGGATCGAGCTACTGTTTTTAATTCAGTAATGCACTACTTATGTCTGTATTAATAGTGATCATTTTAATTAATGGTAATATTTTAATCCTTTGATATTAGCTAAGATTTAAGAAACCATGTGAGAACAATGCAGGCGGAATACAGATGAAGGAAGAAGGGAAAAGCACAGTGTTGCATAAAGCTTACAGGGGAAACAGAATAATGCTCTGAAGCTGATTCAGCAGGTGTTTTGGCTTCAGAACATGTTTTGGCAGGCAGCTTGTGCAACTAACAATCCTAAACCAATAAGTCCTGTTCCATTAAAGGGTGCCTCATGCCATCAGAGACAAGGAAGTTGCAATACTGAGCACTGGAGGAACTGAACTTTCACTGGGGAAACCGAACTTTGAAAAGTAGGAAATTCAGTCCTCAGCTATACCAAGCCGCAGAGCCAGTTTCTGCAGGTGTGGGCAACAAATCCCTGCTTCTTCAGGAAACCTCTCATCCTGCTTGGTATAGCCTCTCAGAAACTCCTGAAATATTATTTCCTTTTCTAAGCCTTTGGAACAGCCAAAAAAAATAATCACCAGCTCTTTTTTACCTTATCTCAGCACACTGACAATAGCTTTTCAACAATAAAATGTTAGTGGAAACTGCAAACAAAAATAATGTACTCAAAAACGTGTTCAGTTAGCTTTATAATAAAAATAAACATTCAGAAAACTTTGAAGTACATGACATTTTTCTTTCTCATTCACTTACAGATGTGACTTCATCTGCTAATAAAAGAAAAAATTTATCCCCACAAAATGCGACAGAAATTTTCTCAAGTGTACAATATTTGCAGTCATCATTTTTCAGCAATATTATATCTGCTATCTTGACCATTCTTTGTTTGAATTCTCAAGTACTTTTTTTTTTTTTTTACAAAAAGCAGTAGGAAACTATGAATTCTTGCCATAAGAACTGGTATCGGCACTCAGAATTCCATTATAAATTTCTGAAGATTGAAAATGTTGACAATTTCAAAATGTTTTGGGGTTTTGTAAAGGATTGTTTTTCACTGAAAAACAATTGTGTGTGAAATGTTTGGCCATCCTCATAGTGTTCCTAATGATACAGCTGTGTGCTGATCTGGGATTCTTGAAGAATTACTTTGTATGCCACAAAGCATTTACAGGAAATTTATCCCAAAATGAGACAAAACACCTGTTGATGAAAGCAGAAGTGAGATGCGATGCGTCCAGTAAGTTTGTAAGTTTCTTAAGTAACACAAAAATAGCATTATCTCTGCATTGAACATCTTTAAGGTAAAGGTTTGTAGGGAGGGACAATGCCATTTATTCAAGTAATTAGTAAGAAAAAAATGACAAACGCTCATAAGCCCTTCTTCATGTCTGTAAAAGAACTAGCATATTCCTTAGCTAAGTATAATTCTGAAGAATGCTTGTGTGTCTTTTTCCCCAGCTATATCCATTTGTCAAACCTCAGTCAAAGCTTCCTAAACTCTCTCATGCATTGAACCATCCCAGCTATAAAAAAAGAAAAGCAGTACTCCTGAAAATCTGTACTATAATACAGAAAAACAAGAGAGGACATAAATGAGAATAGAGAGGTGCTAATTTTAAGCAAACAAGCATAGGACCAGTTTTGTAAGGGAGTTTTAAGGAGTAAATTTACAAAGCTTAAAAAAACCTGTCATGGCCAACGTAGAGCTTCTCCAGGTATCAAAGGCAGCATCAGTGGAAGCACAAAGCTGAGAAAGGAGAAACCTAGTAGATCTGAATGTGCTTGTGGAGCTAGTAGGGATTGTGCTCAAGGAGAGCATGAAGTGAAAAGACAAAGTAAAAAATGTCACCAAGCCCACAGAAGCAAATGCGAAGCTGAGTCTGCAGAAAGCCAGGTGAGGATCTAAATTAGGCAAGTACTTTATTCAGGGAAGCAGGTCAGTATGAAAGTATATTTATGCATTAAGTGTAATAAGTGGTAGGCGTTTGCACTGAATTGAGTGAAATATCTTCCAGTGCCACGTGCTTTCCTAAATAGAGTTGTACTCAAATCAAATGTTATGGACCCGCTAAGGCTGTGCTTGTCACTGTGCTTGTGGATGCACTTCTGGTCCTAACAACAACTGCACCAGATGAAGCGTCACTGTTCCCAAATCACTTCTAGTATTACCTAACTTAGGTCAGTCAAAAGAACCTTGATGACAGACCTCCTCTAGCAGTTCAACTTCATATGGTGATGGACCTCCTCTAGCAGTTCAACAGCACACGCAGGAAGATGTTATGCAGCACAGGCATGCACCTCCAGGCAGGAGAAAAACAGAAGAGTACAATGGTGCAAGCACCAGGAAGGTCAGACCTAATTCATTGGGCCAGAAGAAACACCGAGATCAAGAAATGCAAAAAGCAGAGTGTACTTTGCTGTGGTAAATATATAACAACCTGGCTAGCTACTGAAATTATTGTGGTTTTTTAGACATGGGGACGGAGAGTGGACAAATGGAAGATCTAGGAGAGGCTGGGAAGCAGAGGATGCTGGTTAGGCTGTAGGACTGTCTGCCTCTAGGCACTTGTGTAACTGTTTTACCCCGCTGGCTGCTCATCACCACTGGGTTACTCATCGCCCAGTGCTGCCGCTGCGATGCGCTGCATGAATGCCATGCTGCTCTCTGGACATGCTCTGTAGCCATGGGCCTCTGGTGTTCTGCAGATGTGTCATTTGATTTAATTTTCCTTTTATCTCTTGGCTCCATGTTTGGGGGAAAAAAAAAATGTTCCTTTTCACCAACTTCTCTAATTATTTATGGAAATTCTGTGGTCTCAAGTCATAATATTTGTGTTATCAAAAGCAGGTCCACAGGAAATAATGCAAAATCACAGAGCAGGTTTTTTAATGAAAAGGTAGCTGAACAAATTTAACTGTGAAAGAAATCATGCCTAGGCCCAGAATATAAATAAACACTCCAAAACATATAAACTGACCTCACAGAACCACAGCACAACATTTTCCAAACAAAAAAAAGATGCACTGGTCTAATTAAAAATATGAATTCTGTTCTCATATTGGTATTTGACTACAGTTCCCAGAGAAAGGAGACATAACAACAGACTTTGTAGCCCTTTCATACCTATTTTCTCTCTAATTCATATGAAAGATGTATGATGACTACAGACAGTAAGATCACATATAGCCCTGTAATAAAAACTCTTTTGATACAGTTTCTGTGCTTCACCTGCATGTTAAATTTCAGGTTCTGTACCAAGGATGCAGGATCTATATGCTTGCTTGAAGAAGTATTAGCTATTAAAAACAAACAAAGCAGCACACTGAACACCACAAAATTTTTAGAAATATCAGACTTCGGTATGCCTAAAGATTTCAGAGTTTGTTCCAGTTTCAGCTGTCTGCTCTTTTTAACAGAGGAAATTGCCATGAAGACATTCACACATACTCTTACTCAAATGCAAAGTTGAACAAATTTTTAAAAACAAGGACCCCGATTGCGACAAGCTTACTGTGGGTTATTTTTTATTCGCACTAGGGATTATGCCGATAAAGGACTCCTGCCCCTCTGCCCTGCTGCCCTGGGCACTGCATTGGCCTTAGCCAGGAGAGTCCGGTGAGACAGGTACACGAGGAGGTTTGCAGCAGGATCCGTTGGCAGGGCAGGGCAGGGCAGGGCAGGACGTGCAAAAGTGCCGGAGTGTCTTGTCCAGCCCTTTCCTTGGCATTCACATACAGCTTGGGGGAAAACCAAAATTCACATGTAGATAAGCAGTAGGTCATAAAAACCATTTACCTTTCTCTTCATAATCGCTTCTTTGCCAGTATCATCTGCTCCCCTGCCTGTGCGTTCCGGTCTCATGATGTCACTTGTCCTGTGAGCAGACCACAGATCTCCTGGAGTAGGGACTATCAGTTTACTGTCTGAACAACAGAGTGGTCTTCTGGCACTTCCCAGTGTAAAAGTTGTGACTGTAAATAACTGAAATTTCCCTAATGTTACAACAAGTTGAGAACACACTAGTACATTTCTTTTCCAATGTCACATGGAGAATTAATAAGATGAAAAGAACAACCTAAGCTCTCTGTTTTTAGAGGGATACAAAAAGCAATGAGAACAAGACCTGAGTCAAACTATCATGGGGAGAAGAATAATAAATATATTCACAAGGACTCCCCACTAAGTCACTGAAAACGTAGCTCCATCTTACACCAACAGAATTGTAAACCACCATAAAAAGTGCTGTAGTAAAACGCATCCTCATAACTTTTCAAAGGAGAAGAAAAGAGACAGAACAAACATAAATGTCTTCATTATTAGGTGTTGAGTGACTTGAGTATGTTGTTTAGAGAAACCTGTTTGGAGAAAGAGAGAAATTTGAGTAGGGAAATGCTTGTGATAGCAATAAAAACACAACAATTTGAATTCGGTTACAGCAAACAGAACAACCAAGCAGGCAGGGCAGGACTTGAAGTGTCAAGGGACTGTGTTAATGTAAGACATCTATCGTTGATGTTTTACCCTGGATGTTTTGGAAGCCGAGAAGCTCGTTGTGACTATTTTTTCAGGCTAAAGAGAGCACTTGCACACATAATACTGTCTTCACCTAAACAAATAGAAGTGTTTTCATTTGTCTGTCCATTTTTTCATGATACAAAAAGAAACAAAAGTGTAAAGTCTTGGATGTGTTAAAGCCCAATTCTTCTGGGCTACCTTTAACAGTTGAGATATTTGGTGCATTCAGGTGGTACTTCTGTGTTTCAGAAGAGAATTTTTCAAATAACAGCAGCATTTGAAAGCAGATGCTTCATGTCCTGGCTAATCAAAACTAGATTATATCATCAGAGTTAATGAAGCATTAAAGCATATTACTGAATAATGGAAAATTAAAAAAAAAAACAAAACACCACAAACATTTTATTCATTTTACATTTATTCATGTAATAATTACAGCTATCACTGCTGGGTAGATGAAAGAAGGGTTTTGTTGCTGGCTATTTTACTTAGGGAATTCAATTAGCTATTCCAATAAGCCTACATCACTTTTCATGGCCCTATCTTCTCCCTTTCTCCCAGTCTACTATTTTATTTTTCTTACAATCCTTTATCTTAAGTACACTTTTTTTGGTATGTAATTCCAGTGATGGAAATTCTAACTGATTCTTCAAATGTTCAAACAAAAACAAAACTGCTTACTAGACAAGCAAATAAAACAATACCTTCATTCAGTAGAAACTCCCTCTATGATCACAAACAAGCATGTGATAGGGGTATGATAAACGAGGACTGGTAAAAAACTTTATCAATTTCTTTGCGTCAGTTCTGTTACTGAGGTCATTGGTACAAAAGGTTGTCGTTCTGTCATATAACACTGCCCAGTATTTATTCAGTCATTGAACAGATACAGTTACATTCTGCTTTCATGGAATGCTTACATTATAAATTATGGGAACGACATACAAGCAGATTCAGCTATTAATTCCCTGAACAAATCTGCCTCTATTTCTTTCCATCAAGCCTTTTTAACATTCTGCAGAGGCATCTCTAATTTTCTATGTTGTTAGTTTCTTAAAAATGGAGTCATATTTTTTGTAAGGCATTTATTGATCTTCAGAGGGGCTTATTGACCCTTCAGAGAGTCTTGGTGACTTAGGAGGGAAAATAACATTGAAAGAAAACAAAGCTAAAGCCAAATGCCCCCAAATAAAAGAGAGTAAAGAGAGAGAGAAATGGACAGCCGCAGTGATTACAGATGTCAGCAATAAAAATCTCCACTCTGTTGAATGTGGGATTGGCTCCTCCTTTTCACTGAGTTTGATAGGCAGAAGAGCCTTGATTTAACACAAATCAGACTTGTCTTCCAGATAAAAACAAAGAACAAGAAATAAAAATAATAACAGAAAAGTGAAAAACAAGCAAACAAAAATAAAACAGTGGCAGCAGCACAGCAGCATGACTTTTGTTTCCAGAGGAGGTAGGGAAGTGTTCATGTAAAACTTTCTCTCGCATTTGCCTTTGCACAGAGAGCCAGGAAAAGCAGCAGGGAGTCAGCCACAGGAGCCTGCCTAAGTCAGCACAGATCACCCTGTCCTGGTTTCAACTGAGATAATGTTTTCTTTCTGGTAGCCAGTACAGTGCCGTGTTTTGAATTTAGTATGAGAAGAATATTGATAACACACTGGTGTTCAGTTGTTGCTAGGTAGTTGTAGTGCCTACACTAAGTCAAGGACTTTTCAGCTTCCCACGCCCTGCCAGGTGCACAAGGAGCTGGGAGAGCACAGCCAGGACAGCTGGCCCAGGCTGGCCAAAGGGATATTCCATACCATATAGCATCGTGCTCCGTATATAACAGGGGAGGCTAGCTGGGAGGTGGGATTGCTGCTCAGAAACAGGCTGGGTGTCAGATTGTTTTATTTTTCTTCCACATGTGGCGAGCAATTGCATTTGTGCATATTATTATTATTATTATCATCATCATCATCATCTTCCTTTGTTATCCTCTTAAACGGTCTTTATCTCAACCCATGAGGGTTTTCTCCCTTGTGTCCCCCATCCCACCAGGGGGTAGTGAGCGAGCAGCTGCATGGTGCTCAGCTGCCAGCTGGGGCAAAACCGTGACACACCTTATTACCAATTCGGCCTCCTCATCCTGAGGCAATAGACATGAGAAAAGATGCTGCACTTGTCTTCTGGCATCTCTTTGGTGAGATGATCGAAACGGAAATGGATACAGACATATCTGAGGGAGGAAAATAAATATGCTTTTTCCACTTGTAAGGACTATTTCCAGTACAAAGGATCTAAAGAACAAGCTAGATAACTTCAACTGTTAACACAGAAAGTCAAATTTACATAGCCATGTAAACAAGAAATCTAAAACCTGAAATCTAAAACCAATGGTAGTAACACACTGAGTGCTGTTTTGCTCTGTTGGTCAAATTCTTGCACATTCTATTTTCTCTTTTGCTTTTTAATAACATTATAGAACACTAGATGAAACCACTAGGAAGAGCTCCAGTACCATGAAAAATGGTGTGGAAAATAAAAGACAAAACAAAATTACAGGTTATGGAGCTAATATCCTACTGATCATCTTCAAAAGCTGTGTTCTTCACATATCAATTTAAGACATACAGATATATAAGTCCACTGTTTCTTTTGGCATTTCTCACATTACAATTGCTATCAATTGTTCTCAGTCACTCTGAATAATTGTCTCTAGGCAAGAGTATTTATTTCCATAACATTACATCATGTTGCAAACACCACCCTTCCCATACAACAAACTGCAAAAGACAAGAACTAAGTCACAAGCCTTTTCCCCAGCGGGTAAAACTTGCATTACAAATGTGGAGATCAGGTTTTCACAACTAGTGACCTATAAGCAAATTAAATTTTAAAAGCCTCAACACTCAGATTTTATGTGATCACTAGGGCTAAGACAGAGTCTTACTTCAAAATAAATGTTCCTCCTGAATTTGGTCTCTACTTCACATACTCCTCATTTGCTTCCTCATTTTATTCTACGGAAGAAATATTTCTAGTTCTGTGGAATTAAGGAAAAATTAACATAAATGCTCAAATAATCATGAAAAACAAAGACAAATGAAGGATTACCTTCTTAAATAAGAGGCACTTAAATGTGACTTGCACATTACCTAAAGACACTGTTCATTGTCAGGAAAAGAATCAGATTCTTTAAACTTTAAGGCTCAAATATATGCCCTTTTTTTGATTTAGAGTCAAATAAGGACATGGGAATATAGAATAGGATTTAGGAGGACAGTAGGAGTCCTAAATACAAAACGACAAGCTAAAAAGGTCTGTTCACACTCACGTAGATGGGGCTGGTGATGGGCTGTCCTTGGAAGGGCAGGTACAGGAGGCCGAGGGACGGCAGTGCAGTGCTTGCCCACAGCAGGGACATGAGAAATCAGCCCTCTGCGTGGCCAGAGGCTTACAGAAAATAAAAAAGGGAAATTTGAACTCACAAGCTAAAGAACTCTTGGCCTAAGCTCACTCTGCCTCTGTTCTGGATGGAAAATTCACTACACGCCCAGAGCGCAGCATTGCAGCCAAGGAAATGCCTTGCCTAAAGACCTGCATGGCCTCATCCTGCCCTGTGCCTGGAGGGACCATCAGTGCTGTGGACATGCTCTAATTACCCTGAGGAATCACCTCCAGTCTTAGGGTCCTCAGAAACACTTCTTTTTTGAAACAAAGCCTATAAAATGGGTAGGGTTGCTGAATCTATCTCTGACTTAATGTCGAGTTAGAGAAGAGTAAATGAGAAATCAGGGCTCCCCGCCTTCATCTGGAGCCCAGACGGGGTGTTCAAACCCACAGTTCTCATCTCTGAAGAGCAGCAAACCACTTCTTTTCAAAAACATGTCTCCATAGTATGTAAAGCAAGATCCAGGAGGTGAAGAAGCGGGAGCACAGTGGTTAAAACATACTTTTTGGGGAATCCCAAGATTCCTGCTTTCAGCACTGAAGCAGCTCTGCCATGGTAATAAAGCTTCCACCTTAATGGGAAAGGTGCTTTGGAGACCATGTAACACCAATCGATACCATCTTTGTTTTCATTTTTCCTAACTCTGCAAGATCACACTGAAAGAGCTTACAAATACGGAAGTGTGTCGCTGCATCAGGATCTTACTTAAAGTACCTACAGGTATGACTAAACCCAGGCAAATGCATAATTCTAATGAATTCAGGGTCACACTGTTGTTGTTTTCATTAGAGACTTCATTTCTGATGCATTTACCAGGTACAGTCAGAACACATGTACTAAATATAATGCCATAGTACTTATTAGGACCATCTACAGTAATTATTCGTTTGTTTCACTAGTTTTTCATCAAATGCCTGTGTCATTCACAGCAGTTCCTGCCATTTTCTGATACTTTTCATATGTTGTACACTGACACAGGTCAGCAGATGTTCTTGTAATCCAGATGAAACTTCAGCTGAAGTCTGAGGTTGCCAGTGCTCTCTGAGCACACCAACGGCTTCAAAACTGGAGAATTTCAGAAACTACAGAGCACACAAAGCTCGATTTCTATCAGCAACAATACTTGTATATTTTCACTTATTTTCTCCTTTGAAATATCAAAGCAGGTGCTCCGGTTCAGCAAATGGTGGCAAAGGTAGCTAATAACACACACTGCAAAATTGTCATGACTCAGTGGTGAAATGAGACCAGGTCCACAAATTCCAAGTTGTGAAGGTGTTGCAGTGAATTTTAAGCTGCAAAACAGTATACCAAGAGATAGTATAGTGATAAGAAAGCAATATCCTGGGATCTTCAGAGCTGGCAAATTTATTAAAAAAAAAAAAAAAAAAAGCAATTCTTAGTCTGCATCTCTCTGTCATTAGATTAATTTATAATTTGGCTTTCTGGGCATCAGTTTGAAGTATGTTTTTTAATGAGCCCACATCTATTCTAATACAGAGAAAGGATTGGGTGTGGTTTTTTTTATACTGGTTTCTCTTAACAATGAAAAGCTGGATTTCTTTATTGAAAGAGCTATTCTGATTGTACATAAGCTGAAATCAATCACAAGGGACCGGCAGAGATCAGTCCCCTGCTCCAGGAGACCTGTTGGTCTGGGACTGGAGCCCGCTCCTTATCCCTCTCCTTTTGGTTCCTTTAGAGAAAAAGCTGGAAATTAATAGGACCTAACAATATTAAGGGCATCGTTCCAAGACAAAATTTAAGGTGACTGAAGCCCAGAGGAGTGCCTTCCCTCAATGACACCATGTGTTCCCAATAGCAGCCAAGCTTGCTAGGAACACTGTAAAAGGACAGAAAAGGTTTATAGATTTATAAATTTGCAGCTTTATGTTCACA
This sequence comes from Grus americana, assembly GCF_028858705.1. NCBI lineage: Eukaryota > Metazoa > Chordata > Aves > Gruiformes > Gruidae > Grus > Grus americana. The sequence continues at coordinate 15,323,199 of NC_072855.1, read as the reverse complement.
TCCTCTTAATCTCTCAAAATTCTGAAGTACTTCCCATGTAGAAATTCATTGAAAGTTTCAAATATTCTGTTTTCACTCTCCTAAGCACCAGTATCACCTAGACTGTAAGCTGTAGGATGCCAATTTTTTCTGCATCAAGGCTGAAGTGATGATTTTTGCTGGTTCATCACAGTATCTCTTCATGCCATGTTTGTTATATGAATGCCTTCAATTTTCAGGTTGTTAGAAAAAACAACAGTAAAGCCCCATTAGTTGTCTTCATAAAAAATAATGAAAAATTCTATTTTATTCCACCCTAAGTGAAACATTTCGGCTTCAATAACTTCTAAAGAAAATCTATAAACATTTACTCTATATTTATTTAGATTTAGAATGTTGATTCAAAACAAAAAATCAAAATACCTAGTTTATAAACTGTCAAAATGAACTATTTCCTTTTAGAAAATAATATTTATGGTGGGGTGGAGCTATTTGCCAAACTTGGCATAACATCACAAATAGCTGCAGTCAATCAAAAAATGCAATTTTGGATAAATGAGCTATTTGTCTTTTTAAAAAAATGTACCCATTGCTGTTCTCTACTGATTATTTAAGCCTGAGGGTTAGAGGAGGGGTTTTTTTTATTTTTTTTTTTTGCTTTTAAGTGATACTGTTACTTGTGATATTGGCTCTCGGAATTGCTTTGGAGTCTGAAGATCTGTGTTGTGGGCAGGTTTTGCTTGAGTTTTATACCCTATTTGTGCTTCAGAAAGTTGCAATGAAAGCATGTCTAAACAAAGACTTTTATAAAGTTATAAAGTTTAAACACAAAGATTAATAGATTTAGGTATGATTTTATACGCTATAGTTATTCTCAGAGAGTACATTTCCCATCCTATATGAATCGCAGAGACCTGTTCCTCATTCAGATAGGCTTTTGCTCTCCTCAGGGTTCAAATCCCAGTGTCTTTTGTGGTTGCTGCCCACAAGCTTATGCATATCATAATTATGGTGGATGGGATGAACCCAAATAACCTCCCTTTAAGTAGATCAACTATTGATGACTTCCTGGAGATTCCAAATACATTCCCATTAAATATTAATTATAAAACAACTTATTACCTTACTGAGAGCAAGAGTAATACCTCCTCAGTGACCTCATGGATTCTGACAATAGCTAATTCAAGACTGATGGGAAACAGAGAAGCTCAATGGAGAACAAAGGAGCACAGTGAGGCACCACACAGAAATCCCCACAGCTGCAATTTACTTTGCTGCTGTCAGCTGAGACCACTCTCCGCTGATGCATGTAAAGTCACACATATGCAAAGTCACTTACATATGTTAAAGTTAAGGACCCAAATATTTCCAAAGGGCTGAACATTGGACTTCTGGATGCTTAGTCAGTTATTCAATATTTAAATTGTGTTCCTTTCCTCTGTTCTCCAACCTTTACCAAGACCCAGTCTTTTATTTTTCATATACAGTAGAAAAATGCAGCCCTGGGTACCTCATGCCGTACAGCTGGAGAGAGTCCAGATTTTGCTGTGAAATCTGCTTCTTTGCCAAGAAGCAAAACGAATCAACTGCCCACAAAATGGCAGTCTAAAAGCTTGTCCTGCTCCCTGTCCTAGAGGTAAAGGCTGCATTGCCGTGGGTGCAGCCTCACACTCAAGCCCACCTTCACCAGGTGGGGATGCAGCACTGAGACCATGCGCAGGGCTGGTCAGCCCCTCGTCCCGTAGCATCTCCTGCATTTCCTCCTGGGGCTCAAGTCAAACCTCCCTCAGGCTTTTCCAGGTACAACAGCATCAGCGAGTTTGCTCACAAACTCTGATTAACACTTAGATGCCCCACTGCTCTTGTTTGATGAGATATGGATGCTTCTTGTATGTGCCTCCTAGACACAGCAGAGGGATCTGTAACGTTACGTTTGCCATGTCAAGGAGAGTGCTCCCACTGTGGGAGGAGACCAGGGTGCAGTGATCCCTGCTCAGCAAAAAAGGGACAAAGTGAAAATGAAAAATAGAAGAGGGGTGATAAATAAGCATTAGACCTGAAACGAGTTTAATTGAGAGAAAATACAAAACACAGCAGCATATCCATGTAGAGATGGTCCTGTATTTTCCTTATACCCTCACTGAATGTATAGAGGGGGAAGTCAAGGGTTTGAGGAAGACAGAAGTCTGCCAGCAATTGAAGAGTGATCTGCTATAACAACTCTTCTCTGAACTAGCAGAATTAGCCTCATGACTACCTTAAGGGCTGCAGCACTACAGTTGAGAAACAGTGCAGTTGGATATTTTAAGTTGCTAAGCTTTTGTGGAACCTGGAGGTTGACTCCTCAGCAGTGATGCCAAATGCAGCAGCACTTAACCGTGGGTGCTTCCGACCCACTGGCACCAAGAGATTATGGCTGAAATTTTTATAGTGTGTTTTCCAAGCCTGCTATTTGATTAATGAACTGGCCTAGCAATATTGAATGAAGCTTTAAGTGAACTTAAGATCCACTGTCTCAAACAACAGAGTCAAGCTATTCCAAAGTTATTTCCAATAAATAAATAAATAAATACCCAAAGATGTTTCCTCATCTTTGAAAAAGTCAGGACCAAGTTTTCCTCAGAGATTCTAAACCCAAGCATTTTTGTTTATTTGTCACCCAAATTGGACCTAAAATTAGTAGTTTCCTAAGTATTAGCTTCATGACCTGGATACCTGGTTTACATAAGGCATAAAGAATATAAGATGACTATTAGTATATGTATTTAGAAGACTTTAAAAATGGTAGTCTTAAAACAGTGCCAGGTTAATTAACTGGTAAACCAAGTGGAATGTGTTAAACAAGAAATTTATAGAGACCTGGTTTCATAATCAATAGAAATGAATAAAAAGTTGTGCTTGACAAAAAACATTCAGTCTATGCCTGTATAAGATCAGATTTTTTACAGGTTCACTGAGATGCACTATTTGATCTTCTTGTACGACATAGCTCCAAGGCATATCAACCTGCAATGGCTGTGTGGGTACCTATGCCCAAAAAAAGCAAAAGACTCTAGTCCTGATGTTTTAAAAAGACATACAGAAGCAGTAATATAATATAATCTATGTTTAAAGTATATGTAAGGAGAAAACTAAATAACAAGGATTATAGAAGCAACAAATTAAGAAACATCAGTAAGAAAAACTAGAGGAATAGCAATGATTGGCAAACTTTCTTATTAACAAGCAAGGGAAATCTATCCCTTATGCCGCTGTGAAGGGCATAGAACATTCATCTCCTCTTTCAATGGAAAGATAGAAGGCAACTGCAGTAAAATGAAAGCTTTGCCAATCAAACTGAGCAGGAGAGAATAACCTAAATCCAATTGTCTTAGAGGAAACTGCTGAGAAACTTCCTCTCTGAGCATATCCCTTACTGTTCATAATTAACAAACATTTGAAAACTATAGAAACTTCAAAGGCCTGGAGGAATGCCAGGATTAAAAAAAATGAATAAAAACAGGGGCTCTGGGAATTGTAGAGGACTTAGATACCAATTCTTGGAAAAAATATGGAACCAATTTGAGACTGTCAATTAAATTTAGAGACTATGGAAATGTTCAGCATCGGTCAGTCTGATTTCATGGAAAGTAGGTCTTTTCAAATCAGCTGTTCCCTTTCTATGTCAAGATTTCACGTCTAACTGATATAGTCCAGCTATATTGTTATATATTTGGATTTCTCCTAGACTCAATGCCATTCAGTTTCTGATTTTAGATCTCAAGATCTTGGATCTAAAAGACAGTACAATGAATTAAAACTTGGTGTCCTGATGGATCTCAAAATGCAGTTCATACTGAGAAAATAGTCAGGAATGGAGCTTTAGCCATAAGGCCACAGGGAATTGATTCTTGACCCCTATTTTTATCAGTAACAGAGCTAAAGCTACAAAAATTTTACTAGTGCAGTAACTCATAAGATCAAAGAGTATACTTAATAGTCAGGTTACTGTTACAGGGAGACCTGAATCACTTGGTAAATGATCACAAAGCAATAAAAGTACATTTTGTATGGTCAAACGTAACATAAGATAGCTGGGAACACAGAGTGCAGGTTGTACAAGTTTCTGTCTTGGAAATAAGTAATTCAGAAAGGGACTTAGAGGTCATCATAGGTAATTGCCTCAACATGAGTTCCCAGCACAAATCTGTGGCAAGAAGTTCTTGTACACTTAAAAAAGTAACTTCAAGGGGAGGAGGGAAACCTTGGATTTTTTCATCTTTCTGCACAGCACGGGCCATGAATTTCCTGCTATGATCATCTGGGCATATCTCTCCTCATCAGTTCCCTGCCATTGCAGAGGCCTCAAGCACTGCTCACACCTTGGTCTCTCTTGTCTCTTTGCCAGTGGCATACAACACTTAACTCTCCTGGTGACTGAACTTCACATTATTTAGGCCAACCATCCAGCAGCTTTGGATTCGGTATAGAAGTTCCCAGGTGAAAATGCAATGAAAAGTGGCGTGGATAAGGGGGATCAAACTGCATCAGCAGAAGCCAACCCTTCAGCATTCCCAAAACAGGTGATACGTCTTCATAAAGCCAGCTGCACTAAAACGCCCAGAGTTTATCACATCAAGGGCAGGGAGGGCTCCTGGGTATACTTTCCCCCATGATGCAGGGCTGCCTATGCATGGGGAGCCTTGCTGTGGAACGTCCCTCTCCCAAGAAAGCCAAGTCTGAACTGCATAAGGGTTGGATGCAGTAAAGGGGGTACAAGCTGGCATCCCTTCAGCGAGATTAATCTTCCCAGCTTTAAACTCTAGAATTTGGTGATATATATTGTGCCAATATTTATTTCAGAAAATTATCTTTCTGGCAGGGATAGAAAACATCAGGCTGACAGCTCTACTCTCAGCTTTCCAGAATTCATGCACGGATTTCTATGCTTGACTGTAAGTCAAATTATATGTGGGCAAACCCTTAAGACCACGTTCCTTCTTTGTAGTACTCCGGGTTTTAATCATATTAACAATGAAAGCTCAGATTACTGTTCACATGTTTGAGAGCTTTCCTTATGGAGTTGATGTTTCATATATTCAAAAGGCATAGAAACAGCATTTTCAGAACAATGCTTTACTCAGGCATCTCTCAAGTATTTGCAAAAATAGATTTATAGAACAAAAGACACCGACTCATAGTTCTGTGCCCAAATTCAAACTTCAGTTAATGCCTACTGGAACCCCAGCTGCTTCTGAGAAAGGATGTCATCTGTCTTTCTCACAGCATATTCCTTCTGCTCTGCATTTCTCACCACTGAGAATGCGTTCCACCCCGTTCCTGAAGATTCCCTTTAGCCTTGTGCTGAAACTTGGGAAGAGTAAACTCCCAGCCTGATGGAGATAGAGGATATTTCCCCACAGGTAGCCTTCCTGTCTTTCAAGACTTGTGTCTATTCCTTACCTGTTTGGTTTATCCTTTAGCAGCTTATTTTGATGTAACTCCTTGAATTCAGAAAGTATAGCATGAAACACAAAATCCAAAAGCATGTAATTTTAAAACATAATTCCTGCAGTTCTCTCATTCTCTCCCTCTCCCTAAAAGGATTGCCTTAAGTGTTTGATACTTGACATTTGTAGAAAGATCACAAGATTGCTTTTTTTTTTTCTTTTAATAAATCAGAAATTGAGAGAATACAGGGAGACAGGACAGATAACTTGGTTCAATCATTAACACAGACCTGTAAAAATGTGGGACTGTGAAGAGAAGAATCTGGCTCCACTTCAATCCGTGGGAAATATCTCCAAGATTATATTCTTGAGGTCAGCTTGGAAACAAAATAAAACACTTGTTCTTTCAAAAATGCACCTTTCTGGATGTTGGTTCTTGACTGAGTTTCAAGGCATAAATCTTTCTGTTTATCAGATGTGAAAATTCCAAGCTCAGTTCCTTAACAGCAAGTTCGATTCCTCCGTTGTAAAGACTCTGAAGCAGGAATTGCTATAGATTTATGGGGTTTGGTGTGTGTGGGGGGGTGTGTGTGTGTGTGTGTTTGTCCACTTTAAGAAAAATGCATTGAGAACAATAACTCAGTAGCTGATAAAGCAAGACTGTTGCTGATCCTGCTTCATTGTGCAAAGTAAAAGAGGTTTGACAAACTAAGGCTTGTCCTTGCTTCTGTCCATGGGTGCTTTGGTAAATCTGCACAGACTTCACCTGAACAGATTTTAACATCTGTAGAGCCACAGGCAAACTTCAACAGGAACTGACACTCACTTTAAGCCCTACACTTAAAACTGCCATTCACTTGAAACAGGCCAGCCCAGAAACTAAGTAATTTATTTCCCATCTATAGAAATATTTTGAGCCAGGAAATGCTTATGAGTCTTCTCTCAATTTCTTCAACATTCTCCATTTGTGGCGCTCTGTGCTGTCTTTTGGGGAACACTGTTACCTCACGATCAAGTAAGCTGCTATGTTTAATCTGGGAAGATTTAGGAAAATGATAGTATTGAGGTTCACATGACTTCAAGCAGGGTTACTTCAGAAATGATGTCAAATTTAAAGACTACAGGTTATGCACAGAACAGTCTGTAAATTAGCAAGACTCAGAATGAACAATAACTAAATATTCATTCAAATCATGCTAACTGTAAGTTTAAAATAAAGACAGAGGAATGCATGGAAGTTTAGAAAATGATAAAATTTTATAACATATACAAGTTGAAAGAAGGCAATTATATTCCATGATTTTATTAAATTGCACAGTAATTTAAAATACAATTATATTTAAAATGAACAATTGAAAAGAATAATTATATTTCATTATGTCAGCTGGGTTGCTCAGATGAACACTGTGTACTGCTGGATAGATACAGCGGCACAGAATCCCATAATGTGATAAGTTTAAGAAAATCATGATTATCAGCCCCATATGCTAGCAGATATTTTATTACTACCGCTGGCAAGTGACATATTTAAAACTCATTAATTGGAAATGGGATAGAAATTGGGAAAAAAAAAGTAGCTGAAAAGGTAGCACTCATACCTCAAAACACATTTTTTCAACTTTAATTCACCAAGAAATTGAACTTTTTATTATTTGAGTATCTAGCTAATGATTAGTCGAGCTGCTTTCAAATACCATCTTTCGCTAAAGCACCTATTCTCCAGCCCTTTGATCATCTTCGTGGCCCTCCTTTGGACCCTCTCCCATCTGTCTGCATTTTTCTTGAATTGTGGGGACCAGAACTGGACACAGTTCTCCAAGCACAGCCTGAGAAGCACTGAATAGAGTGAAATAACCACATCTCTATCTCTGATAGTAATGTCCCTGTGGATGCAGCCCAGGGTCCACTTTGCCTTCCTTGCTGCAGCGGCGCACTGCTGACGCGTGTTCAGCTTGTGGTTCACCAGGACCCTGGGGTCCCTTTCAGCCAGGCAGCTCCCTACCCACACAGGTCCTAGCCTGCACTGGGCTCTTTGGTTATGTCGTCCCCGGTGCAGGACTTTGCGCTTGTCTTCATTAAACTTCGTACTGTTCTCGCTAGCCCACCCTTCCAGCCTGTCCAGGTCTCTCTGTAAGATGGCTCTCCCTTTTGAGGTGTTCACCTCACCATGCATTCTATGTCATCAACAAACTTGGTGAGGGTGCTTCCAATCCCATCATCCAGACCATTTATGAAGATCTTGAACACCATGGGGCCCAGTATTGGTCCCTGGGGCATCCCACTTGTGACTGGCTGCCAGCCTGAGTACAAACCACTGATTATCACCCACTGAGTGCAGCTTGTGAGCCAATTTCCTACCCTTCTTGCAGACCACCCATCCAATCTGTATCATGCCAGTTTGTCCAGGGGAAGGTTTTGGGAAACAGTGTCAAGCACTTTGCTGAAGTCCAGGCAAACAATATCCACTGCTCTCCCCATGTTGATAGAAAATGTGATTTTGTTGTAGGTGATCAGGTTAGTCAGGCAATTTCTGGATTTCAGTTCTGTGCAAAACCAAGAAAGGCTTCACAGAGTACTAAAATGTGGGAAGTCAAAGTTCCAAATAATATTTAATGATTATAAAGATTTAAAAATTGTAAAGAGTAAAACGGTCTAAGGAAAGATGAATGCACCCACTCCCCCTTCTAACTCAGCACTAGCCTGAAGATGGAAGGTCAGAATCAGACAGCCAAGCCAGAACAATATGGGAAAACAGGTCTCCTGTGTTGCTTTTTCAGGGTGTTTTCTAAACTCTCATGGTGAGCCCAACAATCTGACTTCTTCAACAAGAAGTAGCTACTGTTGTGTTTGTTGCAGGTTTTGTAAGAAATCAGAGCTGACTGCCTAATAAGGGACATTTAAATTTTTTGTTTACTTGTGGTTCGTTCAGCCAGTGGTTCATGGCACTTCACTAACAGGTTACAGGCTAACAAGCTATACTCCAATTTATACTTTTTCTGGTATTGCAGACTTTACTGTGTGACTTCTCCTGCCACAGTTTAGCAACTGAATAGCACAGGATGCATGGCTGGTAAAAAGGAAGAAAGGTTATGACATTTCTCCATCCTGTATAGGATTTCTAGCTGCTGTTTCAATTCCATGGTCTGAATAGCAGCCAGCATAAAGCAGGCATATCTCATGCTGGCATGTAGAGAATAAGAAAGAGGAAAAGGCACATGTGCACATACAGACTTGCACAGTTTCCTAAGCTATGTCTCAGTCTTAGCTGGCATTTGGGAAGTTTCTTCCCCAGTAAATTTAATATCTATAGTAATCATCTCTTAGTTATACAAGGCGAATTTATGGCAAAGCTATCTGCAACTTCACTAAGTTAGAATGAAGTTGCATGAAGTAAAAATTAAAAGTGAGCCTTTCAAAATGTTTGCAAATCCCATAAGTTCTGGCAGGAGCTGTTTTCTGGGTAAATTTCTTTTTGGAATTATCCCTTTTTCTATTTGGAATCCTTCACAGTTATATTAATTTACATCCATTATGCATCATAGCATTCTGGGATATTTTCTAGGTTTTTTGCCCCTCTACTCAGCTCTTGTGAGACCCCACCTGGAGTACCGCATCCAGCTCTGGGGGCCCCAGTACAGGAGAAACATGGAGCTGTTGGAGCGAGTCCAGAGGAGGGCCATGACGCTGACTGGAGGGCTGGAGCACCTCTCCTATGAGGACAGGCTGAGAGAGTTGGGGTTGTTCAGCCTGGAGAAGAGAAGGCTCCAGGGAGATCTAATTGCGGCCTTCCAGTACCTAAAGGGGCCTACAGGAAAGCTGGAGAGGGACTGTTTACAAGGGCATGGAGTGACAGGACAAGGGGTAATGGGTTTAAGCTGAAGGAGGGTCGATTTAAATTAGATGTTAGAAAGAAATTCTTTACTGTGGGGGTGGTGAGGCACAGGAGCAGGTTGCCCAGAGAGATTGTGGATGCCCCCTCCCTGGAAGTGTTCAAGGCCAGATTGGATGAGGCTTTGGGCAACCTGGTCTAGTGGAGGGTGTCCCTGCCCATGGCAGGGGGGTTGGAAGTAGATGATCTTTAAGGTCCCTTCCAACCCAAACCATTCTATGATTCTATGAAATGCTCATCATTCTTATAGTTCAGTCTTAAATCTCTGTAATGTCTGGTTTATGCAAGGGTATTTTAGTAATCACAACACACACCATTGGTTAGAAAATATGACCTATTAACCAAGCAATTGTGCCATTACATTCATGTCATACTTGTTATTTTAGGGTTCATGTTTTCTTTGAAACTTCCAGACACTGTTTGGTTTAATAAGTTAGACTTTCAGTCAGCCCAGTCTTCAAGAATTGCAAGTAGCATTAAAATTTCAAGCTGTCTTCTGTCAAAAGAATTCATTTTTACAAAAATAATATCATTTTGTATTTGATGTAATACTAATGGAAGTAGCTTCAAATGTGCTCTGTACAGATGACCTAAATATTATTAGAAGACAATAAAAATTATACATTACCTCCTTCGCACACTTTAAAAAAAATCACCAGAAAGGAATTGAGCAAATAGATAAGGAATTCATAAGGTAATATTTCAAATACACTCCAACTTAGCCTCTAAATCACTGTTTTTAGAATCATTCACATGCCCATAAATACCCACCTTGTTGAAAACAGATATTGTGTGGTGAAAGAAGAAAATACCACTCCCAAACACATGGTTAGAGCTAAGATCAGCCTGCAGGTATTTCAATCTCATTAATGGACAAAAAGCGTATAAGTTATTTTTTAGTTTCTCAACTGCTTTGTTAGTGATATGGACAGTGGGATTAAGTGCACCCTCAGGAAGTTTGCTGATGACACCAAGCTCTGTGGTGAGGTCGAGATACTGGACACCATCCAGAGGGACCTCCACAGGCTTGAGAGGTGGGCCTGTGCGAACCTCATGAAATTCAGCAAGGCCAAGTGCAAGGTCCTGCACGTGGATTAGGGCAATCCCAAGCATAACTACAGACTGGGCGGACAATGGATTGAAAGCAGCCCTGAGGAGAAGGACTTGGGGGTACTGGTGAACAGTAAGCTCAACATGACCCAGCAAAATGCTCTTGCAGCCCAGAAAGCCAACCATATCCTGTGCTGCATCAAAAGAAGCATGACCAACAGGTTGGGGGAGGTGATTCTCCCCCTTCTACTCCACCCTCATAAGACCCCACCTGGAGTACTGCATCCAGCTCTGGGGGCCCCAACATAAGAAAGACATGGAGGTCTTGGAGCAAGTCTGGAGGAGGGCCAGGAAGATGATCAGAGGGCTGGAGCACCTCTCCTATGAGGACAGGCTGAGATAGGTAGGATGTTCAGCCTGCAGAAGAGAAGGCTCCAGGGAGACCTTATAGCAGCCTTCCAGTGCCTAAAGGGGCCTAAAGGAAAGCTGGTGAGGGACTGTTTACAAGGGCATGGAGTGATAGGACAAGGGGGAATGGCCTTAAGATAAAGGAGGGTAGATTTAGATTAGATATTAGGAAAAAATTCTTTACTGTGAGGGTGGTGAGGCACTGGAAGAGGTTACCCAGAGAAGCTGTGGATGCCTCCTCCCTGGAAGTGTTCAAGGCCAGGCTGGATGGGGCTTTGGGCAACCTGGTCTAGTGGAGGGTGTCCCTGCTCATGGCAGGGGGGTTGGAAGTAGATGACCTTGAAGGTCCCTTCCAACCCAAACCATTCTATGATTCTATGGTTCTGCGAACTCAGGGAAAGATCTTGTGGTTGTATAAATATCTGTATTTGCCATGTGAGACAAAATGAGGATGACTCTAGCTCATTCTCACAAGTCTGGGTGATCTCTCTCTCTCTCTCCTCCTGACCCCTCACCTCATGGTCTCTTCTGCCTGATCTACATGCACTTCAGCCTTCCAATGATTCTGTTTTCCAGAGAAAAATGGAGATAAAGGCATTGCCCAAGATAGATAGACAAGGTTTTAAGACACGATATTTCTGTTAAATAACATTCCCCTTTATGGAAAGTAATTCCTGGTAGTCATTAAAAGTTTTGCATAGCTTTTTAAGACTTCTGAGAGGCCTTTAAAGTTAATACTATTTATTTACCATCCCAAAAGTTCTAAAACAGAAACAAACTTTTCCTGGAGATATCTTTCAAATTTGATGTATTGGGCCCAGATCTGTTCTCAGTAAACCAAGGAAAAATCCCTGAGGCTGACTCACTTCAAGTCTACACCACCACCACCAAGGACAAATTTGTTTGATGTAAAGAAATCTGTCATCAATTCTATGAAGTCACATTAGGCACAATTCAGATCATACTTGACCCATACTTTCTGAAGTACGCTATTATGGTGCAATACACAACTTAGCTACAGATCAGATGTGCCTGTTGTGGTAGAGCCAACAGTCCACTGAAGTAAACTCATCACTTGTGGCATTTAACTTACACCATCTGGATGTCAATTCAGGATTCCCTCTCAAAGAATGTACATTTTCAAGGGACTTTTGTTTCTAGTAGCTCTAAGAAGAGAGTGTTCCTAATCTAAATACATTTTTTTGTTCAGAATTTCACCTAAGGTGAGTTTTCAGTCCAATCTATTGTTCCTCATTATGCTTCATTGTAGCATTGTAAATAATTCTTCATACTTTTTGATATTAATACATTTGTAGTTGCATTCTCACTTATTCTATTTAAAAACTCTTGGATATCAATCTTCAATCTTAAACAAAATCAATGGGCATATTTTCATTGTTCCGGATCAGTCCCTTTTTCTCACAGTGGACAGTAGCTGATGCTTGAGGAAGAATAAGGTACATATAGTATGACCCTTCCCTTGACAGATAACAGCAATCAGTAGTTTAGAGACTCCTCAAGCTGGAGGTTACCTCTGGGCCATTGTATTTCATAAAGCTATTATTCATGAATTTGCCTAATACCTTTTTGAACCAATTTATATTTTTGACCTCCTTACAAATTGAGAGTCACCATTTAAATTACATACAAAGGAAAAAAAGTGCTTTCAGAGATTTAAAGTGCTGCTTTTATTATTTCACTATGTCTCCTTGATCCTGACTGTGGCACAGATCGACCACTTCTTTATGCTATTCATGTGAGTTACAGACCTTTATCATACACACTGCCTTTTTTCAAAATTAGAAAGTTCTACTTGTAGAGGTTTTCATACTTTGATCATTTTCTTGCCTTCCTCTGCAGCTTTTTAAGATGGGAGGACCAGAACACATACAGTAAATAAATCGGGTTTGTTTTCCAAACTCTTTCCCAGTTCTACCAGTTTGTTTTCTCAGAGCTTCAATGCCAACTGCAATAATGCATTAGCAGTTACACAGCCTGAAATTAAAATGCACCATGCGAAGACAAACAAGGAAACTTCAAGCTGGAGAAAGCACAGAAAAGGTGTCAAAACATTGAAAGCCTCTCAGTGCCAGGGACAGGAAAGTGACAACAACATGGAAATTACAATTATTCAGGGCCAGAGTTCCCCTCAGCAGCATTAAGGATGCGTTGCAGCTGTGAAGAGCTGTGGATATGGCTTCTCAAGAACTGAGAGACAGTGGAAAGGAATAAATTAACAGTGTCCACACTCAGCTGGAATAGAAATGTGACAAATAAACATTGAAAACCATGAATCATGTGATCTTCTAAAAATTACTAAGCCCCTAAGCCTGCAAGTCTGAGGAAACTCATTGGCAGCAAACCGCTGCATCGCTTACAACAGCTCTGCTTATGGCATTATGGTGATTCACGAGCACAAATCTATGCAGCATCAGGCCACAATTTCTAGATTACTGACCAACTTTAAGCAGTGAATTATAAAAAGTATTTATCCTATTGCTGCAAGGTGGAGCACTGGCATTTGAGTCAGCCCTCACTGACATCACGCTTAGGAGGACTTTTTACCCCTTATTGAGTAACCTATAAGGTAATAGTTTATATATTCAGTTCAATGAGTGGGCTGGGACTTTTATGCTTGGTCACATCCTGTTTTACTAATGCTGCATATAGCTATGTGGGATTATGACTTGTGACTTATGCCTTGTGCCTGACTGCAGAAAGTGCACCTTTGCTGAGCAACCTCCCACCTGCTGCAGAGTGGAGCCCCAAGGGCTGCCCTGCCTCGTTCCCTTCCCTGACCTCGATGTTCACATCCCTCCTCCATCAGGGGAAAAGGTGCCAGTCTGTTTGAAACCTATTTTGTATACAAGCTGTCTTAAAAGAGAAAACATTGTAAGAAAGTAGGAAAAAATAAATCCGCTTGCAAAGGTGAATGTGAAGTCATTCACTACGTTATCTGCTACAGAAACATATTATACTGTGCCACTGACCGGAACAAAAGGATGACTCAGAAAAATCATTTCCAGTTACGATAATTTAAAGGAAAAAACCCACCAACAAAAAACATCTTAAATTAATGGAATTAGGCTGCAATATCATTATTCCCAGTGCTATAAGAGTTTTGTCCCAAGTAGCATGATATTCTATGTTTTTCTTAAATCCCTCACAATCTGAGAAAATTCTCCAGAAATCTTAATTTATGTTGAATAAAAAAGAAAATAAATTCAGTTTTTCTAGGTCTTTCTGTCGAAAATGCTTGTAAACCTGATCCTTAGATTTGCAAGGTGCAGCAGGGCCTAGTAAGAGGAGAAATAAAAGGAAATCATCACTTATCTCTTTAAGTGACATTTTTAAGCTTCCTTCTCCCCAATTCTTTTTTCTCCAGACTCCTGATCTTGTGACATTTGGCAAGGCAAAGCCTGAAAACTCTATTATTAGTCAGTGAGAAAATGCAGCAAATGGCTGAGCTTCCACATTCCCCATCCCTTACAGAGCAGCGTTACCCCGCAGCTCACCTCCTCGCAAGGTGGTAGAAGAAATCCTGCGTTCTGAACCCGGCGGTGAGATTGCAGTCCTGTAGGGCGGGACTGAGTGCAAGTCAGCGGGAGGAAGGAGAGAGAAGCTTAGAGCAATATAAAAGATGCTCTGGAAGAAGCCTGACTTACTCGCAGTAGGTTGGACCAAGGTTTTGGAAGCATCAGGGGAAGATTTCTGAGAAATAACATCTAAAGTATGCTGAGAGGCCTCCTGCTAAAACTGCATTTCTAGTGCTGCTTTTGTCTCTAGTAGATCAGCTACAGAAAGTGCAATTGTGTTTTCTCTGACACATCACAGGGAGTGAGCCCTTCAGGGCTCACATACTGACAGCTAGAGGAAAACCAAAAGCAGAAATACCTCTTTCTCAGCAATATTGTAACAATCCTTATTGGTCTGGTTTTCATCAGGTCACCTCTTTTTTTTTTTTTCCCCCTCTTTTTTCCATATTTGCTGATACAGGTTTCACAGGTTAAAAAGGAAACTGTTGCAGGAAAGAAAGTTCAGTGTAACATACAGTACTGTAAAGAGGGAAGAGGAAAAGATGACAGTTGTGTATAGCAAATATCACTACATAGAAGAAAAATACTTCTATGAGAAGTATACAAGAAGAAAAAAAATACTTCTACAAGAGCAGTCAAATAATAGGACATTTGCATTCACAACCTTTGTGCTTCATTGGAGAGATGAATAAGCACCTCCAAAAAGAAAACAAACAAACAAAAACCAAACCAAAACCAACAACAACAAACAAAAAAACACACACAAAAAGACCCCCAAAGCAACACACAGTGGACTATGTTTAGATGCTATGCTAAAATGTACCAGAAAAGTCCTGTGACAAAGCTCTGTCTCCACTGAAATAAGGAAAGAAGGTGCTGTTGACTCAGTGGAATTCAATTTAACTCTTCACATTTATGATTTTCTGTGAATGCTGAGAATTCCTTGCTGCTGTTCTTCCTCTCCATAGAACCGAGATGTATGGTAAGATCTTGCTCTCTGCCAATTCCACACTTTGTCCAGGTCAACACAAACTTCTCCACATCATTTAATATTATTCACATGAGTAATCCCATTGTATCAAAGGAGAGTACTTCCTTGTGCACCAGGTAAGCACTGATATAAACGTTTGCTGCTTTAGAAGCTATTTTCACAGCAGAGTTGAATATGGAAAACACATTTCACTGTTAACACATTTGTTCCCAGCATAATATTAGATGAAAAACAATTTTATCCATTCAGGCATCATTTCTATCCAGCTTTTTAACGGGAAATTTCACTTCAGAATTATAAATTAGCCATCTCACTATGCAAAGACTTTGGTTTTCATGATATAGGAACACAATGGCCACTTAAGTACTTGACTTTATAAGAAGTCTGAAATATTGGAGCTTCTCTCTGCATTGAATTTCCACTAAACTTATATAAAAGTTTAGCCCCTTACTGATAAGTCTTTTAAGGGATGTTCTTACTGTCATTATTTCAGGAGAGGAAGACAGATAATTGTAGGTGACACACCTGTCACAAGGAACTGTATTTAAGCTACAGGGTTTTCTTCTACAAGAAATCACTGTTATGATTACTGTCACTTTCAGATTTAAATGTAAGAGTCATCCTTGACTTTCCTTTACTTCATCAGAAACAAAGGCAAACAAATAAAATCCCATAAAGCTGTTTCCCTCAAATTCAGAGAGAGTCCCATTATTTCTGTTCTAACCAATGAAGGTGAATTACGATCCTATATACTTGAGACATTACAACTAAAAGACATTTGTGGCAGGTGGAATAAAAGGATGCATTTTACAGAAATACCAGTGAAAGTTTTAACAGGTCTGTTTTTTTAATCCAAGTCTCAATCTTAAAAACAAGCAGGCAACCACCAGTCCCCCCACCCTCCTCACCCCCCACCCCCCCAAAAAACCCAACCAACCAAGAAAAAACACCAAAACCCAGAAGTGCCACATGCTTTTCTATTTGCCTGGGCATGAGTTAATGATTTGCCTGTTGTTTTTCAGCAAACTTTTTTGTCATAGTTCCCTGTCCTTCCCTTTTTTCCTGGCAAAAGCTATCAACAGTTCATAATATCTCCAAAACACTGAAATATTGCTCAGGACTATGACTTTTTCAGTTCTTTGCTCATTGCCAGTGACTGCCAGAAAAGGAAAAATCTTTTGAAAAATATTGTCCTTTGGAAACATATTCTGCAGTCTGAAGACTGTGTTAAACAACACACTCCACTCCTTCCTCTGAATTTGCCAGAGTTAGAGCTATTAAGGTTCAGAAGGAGCACTCACTTAAATTATTACTTTCTCATCATTGCTTTATTGTTAGAAGGACTGATATGCATGACATTGGTGTCTTTTCAATCCCTGCATTTTAAAATTTTAAATTCAAAAAGCAAAGCAAATAAAATTTCAGTGCCAGTTTTAAAGCTAAGAGTGTCTCAGAATTGTTCATGTAGAACTAGGCAAACCAAATAGGTATTACTACAGATAAAAGAATCATCCTGAAGATTAGGTTGCAGAAGGTAATAAAAAGGAAACAGGACATACTATTATCTTTGGATTACTTGGAATTCAGTAACATTTTACCACAGCGGATATCCTTACAAACTTAATTTCCCTTCATACAACTTCAACAGCAACTACTGTGCATACAACTTTCATAAATCACAGTGAAAATTCATTGTTAAAGCAGGCAAAGCTCTGCATTATAAAGATAATTCTGCAATAAGAATCCCAATTCAGACTTGGTTTTTTTTATTTTTGTAAGTACTTCTAAATTTTCAAGTTGCTAGTAGAAAGCATACACACTGAAGAAAACTGAAAATTAATGAAAAAGTATCAAGATTAAAGTAAAAGAAAACAAAAGGTGATGAAGTCAAAATATTGAAAACATTTTAGAATTAATATTTTGCATAACAAAAGAAATCTTAGCTGAATTTTCAGTGAAATCATACATTTCAGTGAGAAAATTGTTCACAAAGAATACATCGGCTAAAGGTTTTGAGAGTTTTTCCACTACAAATTAAAACATAGGCTCTTAGAAGGCTTTTTATTTATTTATTTATTTATTTCTAGAAGGTTGGAAATAGTTACATGGGTTGCTTTTGAGCCCATAATATTTTCTAATCTCTCTGTCTCTTGATTCAAACTATCAGTAAGTCATAAAATTGCTTGAATTTTGTAATAAATGGCATGAATATTAATAGTGCTAAACAAGACCCATTAATTTCAATACCATTTGCAGGAGTATTTTCAGCTTGTAAGTGCTAGTTTTCTGATATGGTGACATTTTAGTATTTTTGTTCCTTGATTTGGAGAAAAAACATTCGTTCAAAATTTCTCCCAAAATGTAAATTTTAAATATTTCTTCTTGAAAATATGTGTATGTTGAATGTCTTATGAGAACTTTCTTTGAAAAACTTATTCCCCAAATGGGAAAAATCCCATGTAGAAATGTCATGAACATCTTAACCGAGTTGCAAAATATTGTTGGTTTTGTCAAAATAGCATTTTCTGATGCGGGTGTGTGCCAAATGGCACCTTCTGCACTTCTACAGTATTTCTTAACAACATGTCTTAGGACCTTCATTTACACAAGGACCTACTGAGATCAACGCAGGACTCACACACGCCAGTGTACCTCGCTGATGGAGTTTATAAACTGAAGAATGTTTTGGAGGAAATGGTCTCATCCCAGTTTTCCAGTTAAAAACAAAGACAAAGCTGTCAAAGATAATACAGGAAGTCTGAGGCAGGATCAGGACTGACACACACATTTCCTCAGTGCCAGTGCAGCTCTTTTTATCACAAGGATAAGCTTCTGTCCCACAGATACAGAGTCAGAGATGCTTATCCTGATACACAAACTTTGTTTATAAATTCAACCAAGCTTTAATATAGAATTAGGTCTCTGATACAGAACTAGCAATTGCTTACTGTATACTATCTTGCAATAAAGAGAACCAAAGTCAAAAGCCTGTATTTTATTTAACGTAAATACAGATTTCAGTTTCGACAAAAATAATTGCCCATAAGGATGACACTGTGTTTGTAACCGAATGACCTTTCTCTAGGAATGTGAAGAAAGATTCGTACTGCACTTCAGCCCCTGCATCTTATTCCATCTTTAACTCTCCTCCATGGCCCAACACAGAAAGCACCAAGTGCTTGTCTTATCTGTGATATGCTGACATTTCCAACCCAATGAAACTGTAGGTGTTGTTTTCACACTGCGTTCTTCCAAACCTTCAGATTTCACTACAGGCAAACCTGTTCCAAGATGTTGCCTGCAGCACTATGTGAACTTGCTGTCAAATCAATTTATTTATGGATGATGGTTGAGTTTTATCCTCTTGAGGTCAATATTTGCTACATGTACATGTATGGATAAAGATCTGCATAGCTGAGCTGACATTACTAACATTTTACAGAATTTTTATACTTCTGAGAATTATTGTCTTCAGAATTACAAAGCCAAATCAGTTATTTGCTTTAAAAAATATACACTTGAAAACGGGGAGAAATATTAGCAATTAAAGTCAATTTTTTTACTCTTCAGATGTGTGCTTTTCACGGGACTGGGACCCTCAAACCATAGAAGCTCTTTTTGAATAGTCATCCTTTGGTAGTATTAGTCTCTGCAGTAAATGCAACAGCAAACAGTGACCAGAGGGTCACACGATAGAGCACTAAATGACATCACATCACAATATTCAGCATTCTGACCTCAGGTATGAGTAATGGCAATTTAGGCAGTTTGCTCTGCTAAATGAAGAAGCTATGTAAACATTAGCGGACGCAGACATAGCTACAGTCTAAGTTCAGTTCCCTGTCATGGTCTTCTCTCTGGCCACGCTGTCACCTGCCAGCCTGTCTAAACTGCGTGCATCTTCCTGTAATGGTCTGGAAGTTATGCAGAAGCTGGTCATTTGCTTTGCTTTTCTTTCCTACGTTTATTTTGTTTTGCCCTGGCTTTGGTCTTCAACTGAAGTTTAGTAACAAACCGTGTTACCAGGAGCGTAGTCACTGCTGCATGAGTCGCTGCACTTACTTTAGTGATAACTTCTTCACTGCAGAACCGGAACTAGAGGCTGACCCCCTACCATGGGAAATAATGCTGAGTTCCAATAGATCATGTTCATTCACACAGTCAATGCATTAAACCTTTCCAAGCCTTGACTCTATGACAATATTCCATATGCGGACCATTATGCACGATAGGTGGCTGTTCTCACCTTGACTTCAGGGGGTCAGCACGCTCACAACGTAAGTATACATCATCCTACTCAGAGGCCAACAAGGTAATCACCATCTTTGGCAGAAGCCAAAGATCCTGAAAAACTTTCTGGAGATTACCTATCCAGGTAAGCATTAAAAAAAGATTATCAAGAAAATGCTGAGATTTTATTGTGTGTTGCACGTTCTCTATAGACAAATAGACTTCAGCCATCAGAGCTGCAAAATTTTTTACATGTAACCAACATGTCAATTTGAAATACTGAATTAATTAATCTACTGTATTTTTCACAGCAGTTAGCATCCCTTCAGACTTGCATTTAATACCATGTCTAAGCTTTGAACAAAGCAACAGTCCTGTTGAATGCCATACTGCTTTAAATTTCTCACTGCTTGGGCTTCAAAAAGGAAATATCTATAAACTAAATCCTGGTGGGATTAGTGGGTGTAGGGCAATGTTCTTCATAAATTTGCAGTCTATAACAAGCTTGAATTTTCTATACTTACAGATAAATTAACAAAGTACAAATCAAAGAAAATCTGTAGTTTATATACACATTATATTTGATCACTAGTAATGACAAAGAATATTTTATATGTTATAGTACTCAAATTGACTTATACTCTACAATTCTACAGTCTACTAAGGAATTCATAAATGTTGCCAGATAGAAAGATGAATCGATAAGGAAATGTGAATCTAAGCCTTTGTATAGTATCACATAGACTTATGTAAAAGTCTGTCTCTGTGTTCTTCGATCTTTAGGGCTAAATAGATCCCAGAAATCCACAGGGCTATGGACTAGTTGCAATTACATGAGGTCATTTTCCCACTTAGAGAAATGTTTCAAGATTTCAAAATATGTTTTGATTTTTTCTTTTTAATATTTGACAACAAAATAAAAGTTTAAAGTAAAAAAAAACCAAACCCCAACAAACCTCCTCAGAAAAACAAACAAATTAAAAAAAAAATCTATATGCAAAATAACCAGTAGTCTATTTGCTTGGATGCTGGTATTGGAAAGCAAAGCTCATCTTGCTACTGCAGTTGACCCAGCTCAGAGCCCTGAGTATTGCTCTCTCTTAAAGGTGATTGCACTATCAGGCTAATACAGACTTCAGGAAAGACAATTTCTTTTTTTTCCAGGGAAAGAGATCTTTCATCAGAACTTCCTAGACCTTTAGTTGCACTAAACTATTTTTACATTTCTCTGTCACAAAACAAAAAGTCAACTTGGATTACCATGTTCTGTGTTTTGCTTGGGTTTTTGTTTTGCTTAAAGGAGGCCCTTGCTGTGCCCTAAATTATCTTCATAGCCATTGTTATACAGGACAAAGATTTTTGCAGATCAGGACTCACAGTGACAGAGCAAATCAACATGCAGGAAACCAAATGGGGGAAATCAGCGTTCTGAGGGATGTTTGTCTTGGTTTCCCTTTGTGTGTTCTGCTTCGGACTGCAGAACAGAGTTCAGGGAAAAAAAGGTCAAGAGCTTTCTGCACTGGGACGTTTGAGAATTCCCAAACACAGAGGAGGGCCAGACAATGGTACCTATTCTCAATTTATCTGAATTCAAGTGTGTTTCTTACTTGAAAATGGAACTTAGTGGAGAGGCATAAACTTCACAGCAGCTTTGCAGAAATCATTAGAGTAAATCAAGAGAGACAGG